>NC_081308.1:55126698-56376698 GCF_030435805.1 Mustela lutreola | reverse complement strand
AAGATCTTGTCTGCTAGACAAAAACGTTGGCTTTGTTAACATGTGAAAATTAACAAAAGAGAATAAGGTAGAATTCTAATAATTTTTGTAGAAATTAAAAATTTTCTCCAACCCAATTACATACAGACCCATTAAGTAAATTCATTCCATTGTCCCAAACCAACCTTTTCTAATAGTAATGCATCTGTGTAAACAGGGTCAACCCAAGGAATGTATAAATATTATTACTTTTTCCTGTCCCTTCCACAGTCACATCTGGGTATATTGGTAGCAATATCCATCTTATAAGACATGGTATCATAAGGAAGGGTATTCTGTCCATTTGGAATGACTGAAAATCATTGTAATTTTATCTTGGTGCAGTAACTTGAGATGGCACAGTGTGGGTTATGAATATATATATTTTTTTTTACTGGGAAGAAGAGATTATAGAGATATTGGTTATCCAAGAGAGACTGACAGGTGTTGATAGTTGCCAGGTCAATATCCATCTACTTTTTCCTTTAATATCAGAAAGCACTGAGGGATTGACAACAAGGAAACTTAAAACAACATCAAATATTTTATTGTCTCTTTTCTAGTTACATTGTAACCATATGACAAAGTATCAGTCTTACAAGATATCATTCTCTTTTACCTCTATCTTTCTGCCAGAAATGTGGGCTTAATAGTGAGAACTCCAACAGCAATTTTTGCAACCGTGAGTAAAAAGCCATGAAAACCTCTAAGATAGTTCACTGGACTTTCTTAAGACTCTGAACCAACACCAGAAAACACTCTCTGTAGTCTTCTTGTTAAATGAAAAACTATGGTTAAACCACTTTTGACAGTCTACTACATACAGCAAAATGTAAATCTTAATTGAAATATGTTCTCTCACCTGTGCTTAAGCAACTGAGTCCTGAGCTTTTCAGGTTTTCAGTCTGAAAGAGTACACCTCTGGTGCTCTGAAAGGGAAGAGAAAGGACGCCCTGTTCTCCATATAAATTATAGAAGAGAAATCTGTGCATTTAAGTGGGCCATATAAAATTTATCAAGCCATTATCTCCTAACTCCTTCCTATCCAAATTACCTGATATGCTCTCCCTACTTCTTTATTCCACGTTACTGCCTTTTCCAGGATTCTGTATCACATCACAACATGTCTTCTGTTATTTCCTTCTTGCAAGCTAGATTTGTTTTCTCCATCTGAAAAAATCAACAATATTGTGTATTTCAATTCCCATTTTCCTCAAATGCATTGATTCTTCTTATCTATTACTCGTTTCTCATACTCTGTGTCTTTGTCTTTATGGGGTTTGTACTTTGCTTTTCCCCATCCTTTACTGCCATTATATAATCAAATCTAATAACTTCTTAGAGAAAGTTAAAAATTCCTGCATAGCCACAAGTGAACACAAAGTCACTGATTTTTAGCAAACCTATAAGATTGTCAGACATCCATTCAATTTCTTATTTTTTAAGATTTTATTTATTTATTTATTTGACAGAGAGAGAGATGGCAAGCAGGCAGAGAGGCAGGCAGAGAGAGAGGAGGAAGCAGGCTCCCTGCTGAGCAGAGAGCCCGATTTGGGGCTCGATCCCAGGACCCTGGGATCATGACCTGAGTGGAAGACCACAGCTTAACCCACTGAGCCACCCAGGCGTCCCTCCATTCAATTTCTTAACTGAGTATCAAATGCATCCTGAGTTCTAACCTAAACCTAAGTTCTACTTCTTACACGTTGTTATATGACCAAATTCTTTCAGTTCAGTATTTTGTAACATTTAAATATTAATCAATTGATGCTTTGTCTGTAAATTTCTATGAAAATAATTTGAATACAGTAGATTTATTGTTATATTTATAGATTTTTTTTTATTTACTTGAGAGAGAGACAGTGAGAGAGAGCATGAACGAGGAGAAGGTCAGAGAGAGAAGCAGACTCCCCATGGAGCTGGGAGCCTGATGCGGGACTCGATCCTGGGACTCCAGGATCATGACCTGAGCCGAAGGCAGTCGTCCAACCAACTGAGCCACCCAGGCGTCCCTATATTTATAGATTTATAATCAAAGTTTCATCAGTTGTAGTTTTTGGAAATTTCAGATATAGTGATTAACCTAAAATGATACTGCCTCAAATACCTCTGATATCAAGGCCCAACACCTGATTATAGCCACACCTGTGGTGGATAGTTCCATGGGAAATCACAGTTATGTAACACTGATAGCATCTCATGTTCTCTCTCTCATTTTAGAATGTCTCCAACACAGCCCAAAAGTGTAGGAGAGTTAATGTCCTCTGAGGACAGCTCTCAGTGAAGTGGAAATAAGAACCATAGATAAAATTGTCAGTTTTCAGGTCTTCATGAGGACAACTTAAAGAAGTTTCTCAGGAACTTTCAGTAAAAGCAAGCCTTCATTTTCTATCCACAACAATTATATCAACAATGTATCTTTTTGACAAAGTTGCTTCTTCACTGTCTCACTTTCCCATTCTTTTCTACCTTAGATAATCTCCCAGATAAACTAACAGTGCTCAAATCCTTTGTCCTACTCTTTGCTCTCAGGATAAATGGAGCCAAAAGACAGATTAATATCAAGTTCTGAATGGGATCTTAGAGCTATTTCTGTCCAGATTTTCATAAACATAGGGACCTTTGAATTATCAGGTTATAAATAAGTTCCAAATGGAGGGGGCAAAAGCAAAATGTAGAAATTTTTATGTTTGATTTTTAATCATGATTAATTGACTTTATTGATTATTAAAAATATTAACATTATAAAAGTGTGGATATTTGTAAAACAATGTCATAATGTAAGAAATAAGTTGCATAGTCCTTTTGAGAATATTAAACCAAGTGTTCAGGTGCCATCTAATTTCTTGTTTAATCCAGAACTTTGGTGTGCTTTATCTTGAGGAATAGGATTTTGAAGTCTGGACAGACTAACAGAAAACTGATCCAAATGTGTGTGTTTATATTTCTGCTTTTGTTGTAAAAATCAAAGTGTGATTGCTGCTTTAAAATGGTAAAACTAATAACATTCATGGACTCTATTATAAATTTTCTAATTGTATGGGAAGAATCCAAGAAACATATAATTAGTTAATTTGCAAATCCTCAAAGAGCTACAGGATAAGGTAGTGTTATGTTCTGATTCAACAGCACCGTAATGCAGCATTTTATATGTGTGGCTAATGGATATTTTCATGAATGTTTGCTAGCTAGTCAGCCAATACAGAGAAATATTAAGTAGGGTAATTACTCACAGTTGTCTTTAATAAAATGAGAGAAAATTATCAAATTACACTAATAATAATAATCCTAGAGCAGGCTAAATAATTCAATGATAATTACAAGTATTAATCTAGCTTTCTTCCCTGATTATGACTCTTCTCTCCTTTATCATAGTGGGAGTAGCAGATTGTCTGCAATGAATTGTGAAAAGCCAGCAGTGACTTTGGCAGTGAAGGCCTCCCATCAATTTTGATAGGTTAAAATGATTCTGGTTGGTCTTGAGTAAATGTGTCAATTTTTTTTTCTGTGTGTGTCATAAAAGAAAGAAGCAATAGTAAATTCTTGCTGTTATTCCATGGAGCCAATAAAATCATACTGCCAACAAGAGGCTGTTGACACCGTAAGTGTAGTTAACTTTCTTGAAATACTAGGCCTGGAAATAAAATTCCAATATTTCACATAACCTCTTTTTTTTTTTTTAAAGAAAAAAACAAAACAACTATACTGCTTACATTTAGGGCCCTGCTGTTGTGTAACTATTTTTGAACATGTCTACTGTAAATGTGTATATATATATATTTTTTTCTGTGCAATAAATTCATTTAGAGATAAATTTGGATTGCAAATTATTTTGGGGGAGGCATGGTATTTGTGGCTAGTTTTACAAGTTAAAAAGACTAAAAGAAAGAAGAAAAACATTTCTTATTACAGCATATTTACATCTGTCAAAAGTACTTATTAACTATAACACTGACTAATGTATAATACTGTACACAAAGAAAGAATTTAAATGAGTTATAATTCAGTCAAAGTATAGATGGCCATTTTAAAACTTACCACTGCATCTTTCTGGTATGAAATGTGATATCTGGCAATCTGGTCCAGTTCATTACATCAGGTCATTTGTATGTTATTATTACCATTTTGATAGCATAGCACATTTTGATAGCATAGACATTTTACAATGGAACTATGATGCATATATTTTCAAAAGTATAGACATACATGAAGCTATGAGGTCAAAAAAGATGAATGTCCGTAGTACCATATAGACTCAACAAATAAAAGTATCCAAGGCTCTGAGTGAGATTTATGAATATTGTATAAGATTAGGCCAACATGTGGTTTTGATATAAATAATCTGTTCTTGAATTAGAATTACAATCGTTGAGTACAGTGTTGAAAATGGCAGATAGATTTTACCTCTCTTTGCTGACTAAGGAAAATGGAAAAATGTTAAGTTTGGTCAGATTTTCACTTAACTTCTGAAAAGAGAGAACCCTTCTGAAATAAGAATCCTTAAAGATATAACCCCATTGGCACAAGTTTTCAAGAAACTTGTTTGATGCTGTAGACAATTATATGGCATACGTACTGTTCTAGATGCTTCATGCCAATAATATGTAAGCCATACCAAGGCTACATATTCATATAGAGATGTTCCTCAGCTTACAAGGGGGCTATGTACAGAGAAACGCATAAAAAATTGAAAATGCATTTAATACCCCTAAACTATGAAATATCATAGCTTACCTTAACCTTATTTAACATACTCAGAACACTTACATTTGCCTGCATTTGGGCAAAATCATCTTAAGCAAAGCCTATTTTATAACAAGGTATCAAATAGCACATGCAATTTATTAAATATTACACTTTAAAAAAAGAAGAATGGTTATATATAGAATGGTTGTAAGTATATCAGGTGTTCACCCCTGTAATCTTCTAGCTGACTGGGAGCTGTGGCTCACTGCCCCTGCCCAGCATCACAAGACAGCACCATACCACATGTCACTGGCCCATATAAAGACCCAAATTCAAAATTCAAAGTACAGTTTCTACTGAATCACTTTCACTTTCACATCATTGCAAAATATATCATAAGTTGAATCATTGTAAATCAGGAGCCATCTTATTTGAAAGTTAAATCACAGTCACCCATATACACACCAAAAAAAGGCCTTCATGTAGGGCCATCTATGGATCTCTAAACAACATAGCATGACATATCAACAGCAAAAAATGGATGTGAAGGGGACAATTGCTTTGCGTCAGTACTCTGAGCAGTAACATACATGGCCTTACTCACCTAGCAGAACTCCAGAGCTAGCTGTCGGCAAGGAATTTTACAAATGTTTGCTGAACAGATTAAGCAGTATTATTTTTAAATTAGTGTGCATGTCTGTTTTCTAAAGATATGTTACTTTATTTTATTGACTTATTACAAAACCCAATAATTTCCTCTTATTTAAGTGGCAGGTAAATAGAATTCTTTTTAATTTAAATCAAATGGCTTTTTAGGGAAAATATACTGAAAATTCTGAAACTTGTATTGCTTATGAATCTTTTATCAGAATCCTTATCAAGTTGTATTTTTCAAGTTTGTCCTAAATAATCTTCAATGAATTGAAAATATTTTTTTGGATTTTATTCAAGGCTATTAACACACAATTTCACTTTGTTAAATATAGTGCTAAAGTTTCAACCAAAACGTTGTGTCTTTTTTTTTTCCACTACCACGTCCTCCATCTACTGACTGGATTCTCTCCCCAACTAGCACATATATACCATTGTCTATCTTTAGGATAAGTAAGGGTCATCTTTTGTCTTTATTCTATTCGTTGTATGCTTCTGAACTTGTTGAATTTTAATATAGTCACACCATAAGCATCACATATTTCGTTCCCCTTTAAATAGTAAACAGTGCCCAACCAGAGCATACCTTCAAAGCTATCAATATACTTACTCTGATATATTATTTTTGTATTTTTGTAAATTAAAATAATTAAACTACAGAACAAGAGTTTCAGGTGGTAGCTGTTGTAAGTTTTACCCAAACTGACTTTGTCAAACTCGCTTTTGTCATGATATATGTCAAGTAGTTTTCTCAGGTTTATTTTTAGAATATCCTTGTATAATGAATATTTACACTGATATCTAGTATAAAAATCTTGCAATTTATTTTAGAAACATTAAGATATTGAAAATCAATCTATTTCTTTAATTCATTGAAGACATTTTTGGCTTGTTTCCAGTACTTTCTTACTGGTTAAAAAATGAATTTGAAGTAGTCTGAATTTCATTATTATATGGCACTTTCCCTTTGATGAATACAAAGACAATATTCTATATTAGCTATCTGAGAAGAATTTATTTTTTAAATTTTATTTATTTGTAAGAGAGAGAGAGCACAAGCAAGGGGAGCAACAGGGTAAGGGAGAAGCAAACTCCCGGCTAAGCAGGGAATCTGTTGCAGAACTCAGTCCCAGGACCCTAAGATCATGACCTGACCTAAAGGCTCAGGCGTTTAACTGACTGAGCCACCCAGGTGTCCCAATCTGAGAAGAGTTCTGTATGTTATTCCTATCAATATGTAGTTTAAAGTCTAGGTAATTAACTTAATATTTTAGTGGCTATTACATAGATAGCACTATGTTCCAGGCAGAGAGTAAGATAGAAATATTAAATCAACCATATTCTATGCATTCTAAATGAAAATAATTAATCAATCATAATAAATCCTTCTATTTATGGAATATCAACTTATAAGCTTTCCTCCATATGAACAATGCCAAACACCAGAATAAAGGGTCATCTAATACAAATAAAGGATAGAATTAAAGAATTCTGGTAAGCCATTTAATTTTGAAAAATGGTGTTATATTGTTGCTGAGTTGTGGTTTTCAGTTACATAATATCTAATAAGTGCAGAAGTAGCATGAGTGTTACGTGAGATGAGAAATGGTATATAATTAAGATATTTTTAAAAGTACAGATAAATACAAATTTGTAAACATAGCATTATGGAGGAATAAAAATAAACGATAGCGATACACTCTAAAGTGAATAAATCTTGGAAAGTTAATAGAGAAGTAAAACAAGAACAGTGCAAAAAGTATGGTACATTTTTATGAAGTTCAAACAAATACTGTTAAACCATAGATGGACTTAAAGATACTATTATGTATCAAATATTGTAAAAATTAAGCAAGGAAATAGCAAACATAAAATAACCAAAGCATACAAACTTGGATAGATACAATAGGTGTGATCATGTTCTACTTCATAAGAGATGAGTTAATAGATAAATAAAAGTAACTAGAGTTTTTAGAAGTTAATAAAACTTTGCCTGTTATTTCTTAGTAATATAAAATATATGGTTTTCTAACAAAAACGTTTATCTTAAAAATATTTAAAAATAAATTTCAGGCTACTCATAAGGTTATATTTACTTTTCCACTGAAGGAAAAGCTGGTTGTTGTAGTTGTAGTTGTTTGTTTGTTTTAGTCTCCTCCTAGTTTTTATTATTATAATGTGGAATGAGGAATGTTAGATTGAAAAGTGAATTATTTTATAAACAAAAATCATTACCTGATTCACCTCCTGGTACAGCAGATGGAACTCCTGAAAACATGCCCTTTTGTCTTACGGAAGAGTAACAGTTATGCTTACTTCTGAAATATACTTGGTGGTGGCCCTATGTAGTGACACCATAGTAAACATTTTGAATATTTGCAATTAATTTGTATAGTCATAGGGCTCCAAAAGGCACTGCTGGTATCTTAGCAGGTATTTCAATAAAGCTAAAAGTTGCCTAACTGTTTAAAAATAATAACAAGGCACAAAACATGGCAGAAGTATTGTCCTCAGATATTATTTTTTCCATATGCTCCTGATTACAGACATGACAAGTTATTTTTTTATTTTTTTAATAAAAGATTTTATTTATTTATTTGATAGAGATCACAAGTAGGCAGAGTCAGGCAGAGAGAGAGGAGGAAGCAGTCTCCATGCTGAGCTGAGAGCCCGATGTGGGACTTGATCCCAGGATCCTGGGATCATGATCTGAGCCATAGGCAGAGGCTTTAACACACTGAGCCACCCAGGCGCCCCCATGACAAGTTATTTTTGATAGATTTATATACAATGTATTTTCCAGTTATAAGAAAAATGGTTCTGCTATTTTTAACCTTTTTTTAAAATTACATAATTTTTTTAAATTAAAATTTTATTTTTTAATGTTTTACTTTTCAATATACTTCTTAGAATATAAAACCTATTCCATGTTGTAAGAAGTTTACCACTTAAAAATGGTAATTTTCTCATTGTATCTTCCCCTCACATTGCTTTATTTTGAATAAAAAATTCACAATAAACATAACTGATGCTTTCCTTCTGATGGTCCCTCTGTTGGTCATATTGTATATGAGCCATGACAATTAGTTTTACAAAATTTATTGATGTTTGTTGATATGTTTTATCATAACTAATTTTCCCTCCCTTAGCTAGATTCCCCAGCTTTCAGACAGGTGGACACTTCAATAAACCATATCCAAGGGATGTATCAAGTACTTCTTAGACATTCTCTCAGATCCTTGAGGTCTCATTTTGCCTAGGGATTTGCAATAGGTTCTGCCAGAGGCACCACTGTGACGACTGATGTCCATGGTCTATCTCCTGCTAAGCTCAAGAGGTCACTGGTTTCCAAGTTTATCTATACAATTAATGCATTCCAGCAAGTTCTTTTTTTTTAATATTAACAAACTTATTTTAAAGTTTATATGGAGTGGCAAAGACCCACAATAGTCAACATAGTGTTGAAGGAGAACAAAGTCTGAGGGCTGACTTCAAAGTTTACCATAATGATAGGGCGCGTGGGTGGCTCAGTGGGTTAAGCCTCTGCCTTCGGCTCAGGTCATGATCCCAGGGGCCTGGGATTGACTCCAGCATTGGGCTCTCTGCTCAGCAGGGAGCCTGCTTCTCCTCATCTCTCTCTCTGTCTGTCTCTCTGCCTATTTGTGATCTCTCTCTGTCAAATAAATAAAATCTTAAAAAAAGTTTACTATAACGATAGTTGTAAGCAAGATATTGTAATTCCACAGAAAGACTAGATGAACAGAATATATATTATCAATTATATTTTATATTAAATATAAAAACAAAAGCAATAAAAGAGAGCAAAATACAATCTTTTAAACAAATGGTTCAGGAGTAATGGTGAAGCTAAAGGTAAAAATATAAAATAAAATAAAATAAATCCAGGCAGATATCATACACTCTTCACAAAAATTAACTCAGATTGGTTTATAAACCTAAACATGAAACATGTAGAAGGTAATATAGAAGAAAATTTAAATGACCTTGGTTTTGGCAATAACTTTAGCTACAAAAGCACAAGCACTGAATTTAAAAATGTCTACTCTGTGAAACACAGTGCCAAGAGAATGAAAAGGCAAAGCACAGACTATGAGAAAAATTTGCAAAATACACATCTGGCAAAGGACTGTTAATCAAAAATAAACAAAGACCCCTTAAAACTCAACAATGGGGGAAAAAACCTGATTAAAAATGAGCCAAAAACCTTAGCAGATACCTCACAAAAGAAAATATTACAGATGGCAAATAAGCATATAAAAAGATGCTTCACATCATATGTCATCAGGAAAATGCAAATTAAAACAAAAAAGAGACACCAATACATACCTAGAATCCAGAACACTGACAACAGAATACTAAATGTTGGTGAGGATGTGGAGCAACAGGAATGTTCTTCTACATCTATTGAGAGTAAAGAATAGAAAACAACTTGGCAGTTTCTTCCAAAACTAAAAATATTCTTGCCAGATGATTCAGCAGTAGCAGTTCTTGGTATTTATCCAAAGAAGATGAAAATTATACCCACAAAGATGTCTATAGTAGTTTTATTCATAACTGACAAAAGCTTGGAAGCAACCAAGATATCCTTCCATAGGTGAAAGGTCAAATAAAGTGTAGTACATGCAAACAATGGAATATTATTTAATGCTAGAGAAATGAATTATCAAGCCATGAAAAAATATGGATATAAATATTTAATAAATATTTGATTTTAGGCTTCTACCAGTCTATCAATATACCAGTATATTTTAACAGTGAATGCTCAGCATTCATGAATTTACCTAATAAAATATTTTGGGTTCAATATTTTAAATACTTCAACCTCTATGATTATATTCCTAATAATTTTGAATTGGGGTAAATAAATCTTAATTTTTGTAACTTGTTTCTTATTACAAAAGAGCTCAATGAGATTTTAGAAAATAAAAATTTACAAAAAAAAAGTTTAGTTTACAATTGCCAAATAATTTAAAACTTTATCTTATATTCAAATACATATATTTTTCTAAATTGATTTATATGCTACTAAAACCAACAACTTTTATTTATACTAGATTTCATATCATGCAATCAATGCCAGAAAGCCAACTGGCAATGATTTGTCTTAAATAGAGCTAAGATGGGTGTTATTACAATGCAAGATGGAAACATAGATAGTATAACAATTGAGTGTTACATAACTTTTCTGTTTTGTATCAAGTTACTAATCTACAAAAGGCTTTTATCAGTGACAGACTTGGGAATTTAACAAAACTTTTAAACTAGCGTGTGTGACTCATTCCTAGAAAACAACACAGTCAATAACACTTTATTTAGATTAAATCATGACTATTTCTCCATTTGAATAAAAAGGTAGCAACCCCAATAAGTTTATTGAACATGAAAAGTTGAAATGCTATAATGCTCCTAAGGAATTAAATGATCCAGTCATGAATTACAAAAAAAGGATATAAATTACCAAAGTGTTTGTATAATTGTAATGTACAACTGCCCATTATCGTACAATAGAGTAGGCTTGTACAAGAACTCTATAAAAGAACTCCACTTCTAAACTGTGGAAAATATGTTCCCTTTCCCCCTATATACAACTATTAAGCCATTCATTTAGCTTTTAAAATATCCACTTAATACAGGCTTTTTACTCATTTGAACAGGCAGCAGGGCTCTATTCTTATTGCTTACATCTGAAGGATAGACTTCTAGCGTAAGAGTTAAAGCCCATAAAGGAGCCCAATAATAACAACAAAATACAGTTTAGTGAGCCCTTACAATCTGCCAGCTACCTTTCTGAGAATACTTCAATTAATAAAACATATAAAATACCTGACCACAAAGATCTTACATTCTTTTGAAATATAATAGTGAAATAAACCAATAATAGAGGGGTACCTCGGTAGCTCAGTCCATTGAGTGATTGCCTTTGGCTTGGGTCATGATCTCAGGGTCCTGGTATGTAACTCCCCAGCAGGCTTTCTAGGCAGTGGGGTATTTTCTTCTTCCTCTGCGCCCCCTCCCAATTCTCTCTCTCTCTGTCTCAAATAAGAAAATAAACCAGTAATAGAATAATGATTGATGGTTGATGGTGATAAGTGTAACACAGAAATACAGGAAAGGTAAAAGCCATTGGAGAATGCTGGGATGAAAGTTAATTTTATTTTGTGTTGGGAGGTTATATCTCATTTATGAGATGTTCTTTGCACAAAGACCCAGGAAGTGAAGGAGGGTGTTATACAAATATTAAAGGAAAAGATTGCTCTAGGCAGAGCAAGTAAGTATATAGACTTTGTGTGAACAGCTTGTCTGTTACTTTTGAGGAAAAGCAAGGAGGCCAATGAGGTGTTCATAGTGGTGGAGAGAGGAAGAAAGTATTGATGTATGACCTTCTAGTACAGTGAAATGCCTTCAGTTTTTATTTACTATGAAAGGGGAAGATACCAAAAGATTTTCAACAGCAGAATAAAATCATCTGACTTGATTTTTAGGTTAAGTTGCTGTACCAAAATAAATTTGCAGGGAGAAAGGGGTGCAGTATGTGTGGAAGTGGGGTTATCAATCAAGTCAATAATTCAGGAACATATGATGGTGATTTTAGCATCATTGCTCACCAATAGAAGTGGTGAGGTATGGTTTTTATTTTGTGTATATTGATGGTGAATATTCGGGTGAACAGGATGGGGTATGTGCAGGACAGACAATATCAACATTTATTTTAACTGTACAAACAGAAGAGTGGAGTCTTCATTCTCTTATATGGAGAGAACTCTGAGTTCAGATGTTCTTTCTGATTAAATGGCATAGTGATGATGAGGATTTAGTCAGACAGTGAAAGAGAACAGTAAGCATAGTGTTAAGCGGTAACACTCAACATAGTGTTAAGCGGTACATTTGAACATCAAAAAACATTGTGTTGGATCATGTGTTTATGTGAGTAAATAAATAAATAAAGCTTCCTGGGGTTCTGATAGAGGTAAAGAAGACTACTATATGATCCAAAGGGGCACGTGCACCGAATGTTTATAGCAGCAATGCCCACAATAGCCAAACTATGGAAAGAACCTAGATGTCCATCAACAATGTACAATGGAATACTAGGCAGCCATCAAAAGAAATGGAATCTTGCCATTTGCGATGACATGGATGGAACTAGAGGGTATTATGCTTAGCAACATAAGTCAATCAGAGAAAGACACTATCATATGATCTCCCTGATATGAGGAAATGGAGGTGCAATGTGGGGGGTTTGGGGGAAAGGAAAAGAGTAAATGAAACAAGATGGGATGGGGAGGGAGACAAACCATAAGAGACTCTTAATCTCACAAAACAAACTGAGAGTTGCCGGGGTGGTGAGGAGGGTAGGGAGAGGGTGGTGGGGTTATGAACATTGAGGAGGGTATGTGCTGTGGTGAGTGTTGTGAAGTGTGTAAACCTGGCGATTCACAGACCTGTACCCCTGGGGCTAATAATACATTATATGTTAATTTAAAAAAAAGTAGAAGAAGAAGACTACTATAAATCCAATGGTTTTCAGCGAAGAGTGTGTAATCAGGCATATTTTATTAAAGTAACCAAGTAAAATGATGGTCGAAAATTGGAATAACAGAAAACATAAAAATCAGAGATTTTAAAAAGAGATATGGGACAGTGTAGAAAATATAGTCAATGATATTATAATAGTGTTATATGGTGACAGATCGTAGCTATATTTGTAGTGATCATAGAATAATGTATGGAGATATTGAAAACCTGAAACCAATGTAACGCTGAATATCAACTATACTCAAATAAAAAAAAATAGTAAAAATAAAACATTTTAATTTAAAAAGATAAAAAGAGGGACAAGAATTTGAAAAGTGAATTTCAAAAAGAGTAAAGATGAGGCTAAGACATACTCTGAACCTTGAGGAAAACACCATTTTGAAAATTCTTCCCATTTTGAGAAAACTCAAATGAATCAATACCATAAAAGAACCCATTTTAACTGAGAGATGTAATGAATTCTCAAGAAATAATTTTATGACAGGATAATTCTTCCCTATGAAACAGCATACAGAAAACAGGGGAAACACCTGGAAGCAAAATAAACTATACTGAAAATAAGAATTAGGAAAAAGATAAATGATGAAAGATAAGAAAATTAGACCTGTGATGGAGACCTAGTGAAGAGAATTTTTAGCTTGTGGTTTAATGTTTTTGAGGATAATCTAGAGTTCATAACTGCCTTGAGACAGGCTGGTTGTAGGCAGTTTAGGCAGACCCCTAAGACAGGCCTACTTTGGGCAGGTGGTGTTGGAGGAGGCCATTGGGCTGGACAAAGACAAATCCAACCATTTGACTAAAGTGTCTGTGAAGATGTTGAAGTCAGATGCAACAGAGAAAGACCTGTCAAACCTAATCTCAGAAATGGAGATGATGAAGATGATTGGAAAGCACAAGGACACCATCAACCTTCTGGGTCCTGCACACAGGACGATCCTTTGTACACTATCATGGAGTATGCCTCCAAAGACAACATACAGGAGTACCTGCAGGCCCAGAGGCCTCCTGACCTGGAGTACTGTTACAATATCAGCCACAATGCAGCAGAGCAACTCTCCTCCAAGGACCTGGTATCCTGTGCCTATCAGGTAGCCTAAGGCATGGAGTACCTTGCCTCCAAGAAGTGCATACACCAAGACCTGGCCACCAGGGAAGTGCTGGTGACAAAGGACAACATGATGACCTCAGACTTCAGCCTTGCCAGAGATATCACCACATCAATTACTATAAAAAGACAACCAACAGTGGACTGCCTGTGAAGTGGATGGTCCCTAAGGCCATGTTTTATTTTTTATATATAGGATATATTTGTATTTTTAATATTCTAGTATTGCTGTCACAAAAAAATAAATCTTCAGAATGGTGGGGAGGACATAGATTGAAAAAAGAAAGAAAACCAATTATGGTTAGAGAGCTTTAAAATGTATCAGGGCTATAGAGTCACAGAGAATTTCCAAAAGCTGAAGAACTTGGGGAAGACTTCATGAAGACAGTATCTTCTAAGTTGTACCTACATGAAGGAAAGTATTTTAATTGACAAGGAAGTAGTTTGCCAAAACAATTCTTCTATTTTTTCCAGGAGTAACAGAAAATGTATGATACTTGGACTTCATGAAATTATATTTATAACTGAGAACATTTGTTCATATTATATATAAAATATACTATATATAAAATATACTATATTTTACTTTAAATATTTATATTAGATACGCATTTCATTTTATTGTATAAGTATCTATTACATGTCATTTATTCTAGTACATATTGTATTGCATTTTTATTATTCAATTGGCATTATACTAGCATATTATGGTAAAAAATAAAGCTGCCACCTGATTTCCTGAATAAATAAAATAAGCCAAATAAAACATAACACTTTAATGCTATCCAAAAAACTTATCTTTGAATTCTTGCTATTCTATTTTTTTTTTCTATTCCTCTGTTCTTCTTGTCTGGGAGCTGGTAATTTAGGTGCTGCACTCAGAAGCTAGGGAGATTGGGAGAGAAACAGACATTTCTGTTATCACAATCACAACTCTGGGTGACAACAAAATTGATTTGACCATTATCCCTTCCTCCACACCCAAAAATCATTGCAATAAATGACAGCTCTCTATCAAGTAGCAGCTTAATTTAGTGTAGTTTCATTAATTTATCATTTTATTTTATTATTTTTATGAAGTTTTTTCTTTTACTTTTAGTATAGCAAATAGACAGTGTTCTATTAGTTTCAGGTGTACAATATAGTGATTCAACAATTCTGTATCTCATTAGTCAATCTCATCATGATAAATGTACTCAATCTCTTTCACCTGTTACACCCATCCTCCCACCGACCTTCCCTCCTATATGCTCTATTTTAAATGAGTAACTTCAGTTAAAGGTTTTTTGTTTTGTTTTGTTTTTCCCTCACAGGAACATTTTTTACTTGAAGCATGCTTCAGGGCACATGGTTCTCAAAAAGATATGTAAAACGTTCCATCTAAGAAAAATCGGATACACATTTTCTTCAAGCATGCACAGAAGAATCCCCTAGCTAAATTACATAAAAAGAGATATAACTGGGACACCTGGGTGGCTCAGTTGGTTAAGCATCGGCCTTAGGCTCAGGTCATGATCCCAGGGTCCTGGAATTGAATCCCACTTTGGGCTCCTTGCTCAGTAGGGGACTAGCTCCCTCTTTCTGCTGTCTCTCTCTCTCCCTCTCTCTCTCTCTGACAAATTAAATAAAATCTTAAATAAAAAGAGGAACATAACACATACTACAAATGTAAGAAGATTGAAATCATACCAAGTATATTTTCTAGCTGAAATGGTACAAAACTACAGATCAACTAGTGACAGAATTGAAATATGCACCAATGTAACTTGGTAACAGAAAAAAGCAATATATAAAAAGGAAATCAGGAGGATGGGGAGGTAAGTAACACAGGCAAGGGAGATGGTGAGAGAAATGCTACACTGACAAGAAACAAAGGACAATGCACATATTTTTATATTATTGGAACCTAAAGAGCAAGGCAGAGAGCCAGAAGCTGGGAAGCAAGAGCAGACCAAAATGGCATTTTTAATGGTTATAAAAACAGGAAGAGTTTATAGCTAGTAGTTATTGATGGAACAAATATGACTCATATATTATTGTATTATTAGATCCACATCAAATAGATTTCAGAAAGAGATTCAAATATCCTTAAATGATGAACCACTATTGTTTATGAAAATTTCCCCAATGGCAGGCCATACAAAGTAAATTCCATAGTAGATAAAGAAAACATACTGCTTAGAATATTCTCATAGTCTCTTAATTTTTAAAGTACTTAATATTTCAGGTAATGTAATAACAGAATAATGAGAGAGTACTAATATTTTAAAACGAAAAAGTCTTCCTTTTTTTTTTCCAGTCAGTTTTACATCTCAATCATAGCGTTTTTAATTGAGACTTGACATTTTTCTGCTCTTGTTAGGACTGTTATTAAGATAACAAGGTAAATGGGCACCTGGGTGGCTCAGTGGGGTAAAGCCTCTGCTGTCGGCTCAAGTCCTGCATCGGGCTCTCTGCTCAGCATGGAGCCTGCTTCCTCCTCTCTCTCTGCCTGCCTCTCTGCCTACTTGTGATCTGTATAACTAAGATCTTTAAAAAAATTAAAAAATACACTTAAGATAACAAGGTAAAAAATGCTTCAATAATTTTCTATATTTAAGGTATCTTCTCCTAAACCCCTTTGGTTCATTTTGTTTTCAATTTTATATGCATAATTTAAAACCGATTTCTAAAATAAAAATTCTGTATGTTTGCACTTGGGCTTCAAGTTTGTTTGCCTTTTGTTGAGTTTTTAAAATATACGTATGGTTTCAGAATATAGGGTGCCAGCAAGCAGTTACTGTATCTACATATAGCTGTATATTTCCAGCTGTTTTATAAAGCTTATCTTTATTTTTCAATATGCACGCAAATGAATTCTTTATTCCAGTGAAATTCACATGCTTTCACAGAGCCACTACAAACTCTAAAATGAAAAGAGTTTCTTGCTGTGGAGTAGAGACATAAAAATATGTTAACTGGGAGTTATTGTAAAGCTATTTTTTTCTAAGCAATATATTCTTGGTATAATTACCTTTGCTACATCAACCAGACAAACTTGGAATTTCAATCTTTATGAGAAAAATAAAATAAAACATGAATCTGTGTAAACTGGAAATGATAATAAAGCCAATTTTACCCTTATAAAAATATACTACAATCTAATTTTCTCTAGTAGGAAGACCTGACTAGTATGAAGACACTGAAGATGAATATTATTAAACTGAAACCGGACATGGAAGTTTTGGAAAAAAAGTTATTGTATTTAATTATTTAAAATATAATCAATATTAAAGATAATCTGCTGCCAAAGGTGAAAATGTTGAGTTAGAGCTGTTATTATTTTACTTCCAATAAAATATCTTTGAAGCTGAAAATCAGATGGTAAATAGAAAAGACAAACTAAGACTCTGACAAAAGAATGGATCCATAACTTTTATAATGTGAATATCAAAAGTGGTTTGAACAGGAAATTGGGACTTCTCACTTTCAGCTGCATGATGGACTTGCAATCCAGAATCCATGTCACTTACAGATCATATGCTGGATATCAGCTCCTAGAATTCTCTGCACAATAGCCAAGAGGCTGTCTTCAGTGCCTTTTGTAAGTCTCTTTCCTGATCCCACTCTCATAAGGCAGAGTAGCCATTGGTATATGTGCTCCTAGGCTTGAGACATGGCCAAAGGCAGCAGGATGGCAGGTAGGGCCGGAGCTTACTGATCTTAATACATACGTGCTGCACTGTTTTGTTGTACCAATGGTGGTGTTAGAGTCCTTGTTTGCATGGAACATAACTGTAAAATTGGAAAAGAAAAGTGGACTCCAAAGCAGAGACTTACACTTGAGCTCTTATACCAGCCACACAAATGGAAGAGATAACCTGATCTCGGGATTTATTTCACTTCCCAAAATAAGTATCTCCCTGAGTAATTTATAATCCGAAACCTATATACACTGTTACAAATTTGTACTATGTGAGTGGTCTGAAAATGGCCAAATTGAATGATAACCTTTAAGTGGATTGGAAATGACTATAGAAAACAAAAGTTACCCCTGAAAAAATTCAACCACCTCCATTCAAAAGGTGAGCATCTCTTTCTTCTCCCAAATCAGAAAAATTTTATGTCAGTTTCTCAAAATGAAATTAAACTTAAAAAACATTGTTTTAATGTTCTATTCCATATATACCATACTCACTGTGACCCTCTAAATAAGAGTGAATTAGGGACCTCCATCCAGTTGCTTGTTGTATGGCCTGCCAGTTAAGAATTTTTTTTAATGTTTTTAAATGTTTTCAGATAATCAAAAGCAGAATAAAATTTTGTTACTTGAGGATTATAAAATATTCAAATTTTAGTTTCTATATTGTTTTATTATTACAGAATTCCTCTCATTTGATAATTCATTATCTGTGGCTGCTCTGTGTCCCACCTCAAGAGTTCTGAGAACCAATCTGTCTACCCCTCACCTAGCCTGGACACTAAGAATGCAAAAGATTCATTATTGTCTACAGTAATTAATATGTGTTGATATTCCACAATCTTTATTAGCATACTTTTGATTTTCTAGGGCCCTTACACCCAGGCAAATAGTTCTATTATTCATTACATGATCTGAAAGTCCCATCAACTCTTCAATGAAAAGCGTCAAACAACAGGTTGGACCCTAAGATTCTTTGAGTTATTCACTTCAGAACTCTACCTTCCTATCTTTCCCAATCCTGGATTGTTATATCATCATTACCAATCTTATTCCAATCAAGGTCTCACATTGAAAAATTTACCACAAACAGAATTTCCAATTCTCAACAAATTTACCTCCCTCCAACTGAGATGTTGCTAAAGCTTCACAGAAGTGTTCCCTCTCCTAGTGATAAGTAATAAACTCAGCTTTGCCTTGTTAACACAATGTATTGGTAATATTTAGGGAGACAGTTTCAACAATTTACTAGATGCCATCTATATGATATCTATATGAACTTGGCATTAAGGACCATATAGTCCTCAAAGTCTAAAATATGTACTAGCATTCCTTTTACAGAAGAAAATTTGTCAACCTCTGTATTATATGAATCATATTTGTCCCATTAGAATAAAAATTCCCTACTGAATCTCTTTGCAAAGGTGCATTATTGTTTTATTTATGTCAGACTACAAGAGTTTATTTCCTTGTGGATTCCAAAACAATTTCTGGGAAGGTGCTGCAGGGTATGGGGCAGATCATGGATTATGTTCATCTATCCTCCAAATCTGATATTTTTAGGTACTGAGTAAGACACCTGCTTCTATCTGGTGGATGTCCCCCTCATTTTTTTGTATATGAAGAACTTTTAATCAGTAGAAAAGATCATATTTCTTAAAAAAATCTAAGTGTTTCCTACAAAATTTGGTGCAATCTTAGCAAGATTTGAAGCAATACACATATCAAAAATAAGTGGAGAGGGTTACAGCACAAGGATGGAGTTTGCAAATTATCAAAGTCCTTGGTGTCTTACCTTCATCTCCTTCTGTGGGAATATGTGAAGAACACTCCCAATGAGAACAAGCAGGCTATTTCTTCAGACATTCAGAGATAGCTATAGCTAGGGAGTCGGTCACCATCACTTGCATTTGGTAGAGACTCAAAGACTGTCAGGGGAATAGAAAACCTTATGGTAAGCAAATGGTGAGACTTCAGGTATGCTCTGCTTGGAGATTGAACTGTTTCCACTTCTTCAGTTCTCAACATCTCAAGAGTGATCACAGACTATACCTGAGAGCTTGTTACTGAGATATTCTTAGCTTTCCCACTTTTTCAAAAAAATGCATTTTCCTTTTTTCTTCATATTTTATTTACATTTTTGGACTAGACTGATTTTTTCCATTTTATTTTATCTTATTTTATTTTATTTTATTTCTCTTCAGTGTTCCAGAATTCACTATTAATGCACCACACCCACTACTCCATGCAATGCATGCGTTCCATAATATCCACCACCAGGCTCACCCAACCTCCCTCCACCCAGCCACCAAATCCCTCAGTTTGTTCCTCAGAGTCCACAGTCTCTCATGATTTGACTCCCCCTCTGTTTTCCCCCAACTCACTTCTCCTCTTCTTCTCCTAATGTCCTCCATATTATTCCTTATATGGCACAAGTATGTTTCACAAGTAAGTGAAACCATATGCTAAAATTGACTCTCTCTGCTTGACTTATTTCACTCAGCATAATCTCTTCCAGTCCTGTCCATGTTGATACAAAACTTGGATAATCATCCTTTCTGATGGAGGCATAATACTCCACTGTATATATGGACCATATCTTCTTTATCCATTTGTCTGTGGAAGGGCATCTTGACTCTTTCCATAGTTTGGCAACTGTGGCCACCACTGCTATGAACATTGGGGTACAGTTGGTCCTTCTGTTCACTACGTCTATTTCTTTGGGGTAAATACCCAGCAGTGCCATTGCAGGGTCATTGAGTAGCTCTATTTTTAATTTCTTAAGGGATCTCCACACTATTTTCCAAAGTGGCTGCACCACCTTGCATTCCCACCAACAGTGTAACAGGGTTCCCCTTTCTCCACATCCTCTCCAGCACTTGTTGTTTACTGTCTTGTTAATTTTGGCCATTCTAACTGGTGCAAGGTGGTATCTCAATGTGTTATTGATTTGAATCTCCCTGATGCCTAATGATTTTTTCATGTGTCTGTTAATAATTTGTTTTAGACTGATTTTTTTTATTGGAGCTTCTCCATGTAAGGATCAAGAGGTCAGAAACCAGTCTATACTTAGTTTTTTGATCTCTAAATGGTAAAATATGATGTTATACTATATTTTATTTGGTATTCTAGAGATGGTTCAGAAGCAAGTGTTTGTTCATGGCTCCCAAATCATTATGTCCTGTGAACCATCTAAGAGAAAACTTGAAAGGAAAAACAACAACAACAAAACAGCAAAACCCTCTTCAACTGTGTGAAAGATGAGGGTTAAAAGGAGACAAATCCTTAATTGTCTCACTTAAATAAACTCAAATAAGGATGAAAATGGTAGTTTCTTGAGAGAGGAAAATAAATATCTGGGGAAATATTTCTCAGATGCCTTGGAAGAGACCCCAGAAAGTTAAAAATCAAACCCTACACAGTTGCAGACCCTGATCCTTCCACTAGATCACTTAGGGAAATTGTAACATTGAGAAACAAGCGAAGGAGAGAAAAACTGACCACCAGAACATTGACACCACCAACATAACACAGTAAAATTGAGATTATCTTCCATTTATAAAAGGAACTTTGTACCAATGCTTGGTAAGACTTTAAGTTCCTTTCTTGTAAAATGCAAGGAAATTATATATATGATTGTCTTAATGTGACAAACTATCCTTGATTTCCTCAGGGACTTTTAAAAAACATTGCAGAAATAATGGTCATTTGTTGTTATCTATTTTTATTAAGTAGGAAAATAGTCCTTCACAGGGAAAGTCCATTTACTGATATTAACCCCTTATTGGCTATCTACTCTACTGTACTGAAAACAAATTAGAGTAACTCCTTTCCCTCAGATTAATTTAGATTAAGAAGTAGCATTTGGGGAAAAATTAATTAATTAATGTCTTGCAAGAGGCATTAAAGAGATATTAAATTTAAATATATGGATGGACCTAGAGGACATTACACTAAGTGAAATAAGTTAGACTGAGAAAGATAAATATCAAATAATCTATTTCATAAGTTAGATCTAAAAAATGGTGAAGTAAAGAAAAAATAAAAATAAATAGCATCAGACCCATAAATACAGAGAACTCATAGATACAGAAACTGATGGTTGCTAGAGAGGAGTGGAGAGGGGGAATGAGGGGATGGGCAAAATGGATGAGGGGGAGAGGAAGAGATAAGGGCCTCTAGTTACAGAATAAATGTATCAAGGACATAAAGGCACAGCATAAGGAATATAGTCAATGATATTGTAATAATGATGTAATGGGATAGATAGTAGCTATACTGGTGAACAGAGCATAATGTTCGAAATTGTCAAATCACCAAGTTCTACACCTAATATAACACTGTATGCCAACTATATTCACATAAAACAAGAAAGAGAGAAAGAGGGTAAAAAATAATTCATGGGTAAAAATAAATAAATAAGTTTAAATATAAGTAATGATAAAATGCTCTATTTTAACTTATAAAGGTACACTCACTTTGGAGTTTGTTGCAGAAAAGCCTGATGTTAAAAAATCAGAGTATTTAAAACATATTGTAGTATATTGGGTTAAAAATTATATCCAGAGATTTCAGGTTTTTAAGTAATGTCTGTTGGGAAAAAAAATATCATTCAAATAAACAAGATAAATATAACACAAGAAAAGTGATGAATATTAGTTGAGTATTATCACTAGATGTGGTTTGTTGATATCTAGTTAAAAATTACAGGATGGCATTTAATGCCTGACTATAAAATTGGAATTTATGCAAATTTGACTATGTGAAACAATTATTTTAGCTTTTTTATCAGTATTTTAAATTAGTTGGAAAAATGAGGGGTGCCCAGGTGGCTCAGTGAGTTGAACATCTAACTCTTGTTTTCAGCACAGGTCTTGATCTCAAGGTCATGAGTTCAAGACTTTCATTGAGCTCCACACTGGGTGTAGAACATTTCAGGAAAAAAAAAGTTGGAAACATGAAATTTGGAGATAAGAAGTAACTATTGACCAGTTGATAAAGTTGACCTAGGGTCAATTTGAGAAGTCAAATAATAACAACTGAAAAAAATGGAGAGTTGTAAATACAACTCTCCATTGGAATCCAATGTTGGAATTTTTACATATGGCATAGTTTATAGTCTAAAAATGACTTTATTTAAAACAAAGTTAAAATATTATTATATTTGATTTAATATCTTCAAGCCTTATATTTTTCACTTGTAAAAAAGGAATAAGAACATGACATATTTTATAAGATTATGAACCTGTAAAATTTATTAATGGAGTTTTTTGCCCACAATGAATTTACAAAAAATGTTAGCTACTACTGTATCATAAACTGTAGCAACCAAATTTTCTTTAATCTTGAACAACATAATTTATATTCTATATGTTATTTCCCATGATATTAAATCTGATATCAAAAGTAATTTAAACTCATCATAAAGCATATGAGTTCTCCAAAAATACTCCAAATATATTTTAAGAAACAAACATTTAAGTAGTATTCAGAAATGAATACTGTTATATTTTGGTGTTTAACTTCTACTTTATACAAAGTATTTCTATGCAAAAACTTATTTTTAATATGGAATATTTTCTTCCCAATATATCTTCTGTGTTCTCATCAAAAATACACCAAAATAGATTTTTAATAGCTATAGAGTATTCTGCTATTACCAATCTTTATTTGCCTGGTGGTCAATTATTAAACTTTAAGATTACTTGTTTTGTCAATAGTATAAAAAATGATTCAGAGTATATTCTACATATAAATATGCACATACCAAAGACTGTTTATTTAGGATAAATTTATAATAAAGGAAGTGCTGTCCCAAGGGATATAACTAATTTATAAAGATTTGAATATATGTTGTCATATTGCATTTTGAAATTTTGAATCAATTTATACCTCAAACATGCTATAAAGACTTTTTTCCCTGCATTCATGTAAACACTGAAAATTATTCCTGAACATTTGATAGACAAAGGCCTTTTCAATTTAACATAATGAAACTCAAAGGTGCACTTTACGTAGTTTATTACAGCAGTTATCAAACACTGAATAAAATAAACTCTGAAAAGTGATTGATTCATAATAATCATTCAACAAATATATGTTGAGTGAATTCCACAGCTTCAAAGACATAAAACATAAGTTTTTACAACTTCTAATAATTTTTAATACTTTGAAAATGATTTGCTGAACAGATGAATATAACTAAACTCTACTGACAGAGGCCGTCTTCCTCGAGGATGTGGAAGCCTTCGCGGATGCTCGGGATGTCCATGGAAGGAGTGGGGACAGTCCGTCACTGCTCCTCAACCCAGTGCACGGGCGGTGTGCAGGGATCCTGTCGCCTCTCCTCTCCTGTGGGGAAGCCACTGGCCTAGTCCCCGAGTACGCATGAGCGCCAGAGCAAAAGCCCTAGCAGTGCCAACACCGGGAGATGGTAGTGTGCATAGAGTTCCACCCTAGGCCACGTACGCTACAGCAGTGTTGTGACTGTATCTGCTTAGTTTGTCTTGGCAGGTTGAACCCAGGACGCGAACATGGAACCCGGGAAGCAGGGCCAAAGAGGCACCAGCTGTCCTGCATCTTTTCTTCCCTGATGCGACAGCGCGACCTCCCAAAGCCTTGCTGAGGAAGCAGCAGCGAAGTGCCGTTCTCGCCAAGCTGAAAACCTCTGCGAAAGCATACTAGTCGCTGGGAAATCAGAGTCGGTTCTGTGTGCTGCTGTTGCTGTTTGCCTTAGCCTAGTATTCGCACCACTGTGGGAGAAACCCACATACAGCGAAAGCCTCTTTGACCGAGCAACCCCTCTGGGAAAGCACAGCATTCTTTGGGAAATCAGAATCGGGTCTGTGGGATGTGGCTGCTGCTTGCCTGAGCTTGTCTCCACAGGTCGGTGTAATACACCCGCATGAAGCGAAATCCTCTGCCTCGGCATCCTCTCTGCATGAGAGAGAAACGTTCTTCCACCTTTAAAAAGCGCCTTAAGGAAAGGGACACGTCTGTCACTGCTCTCCTCAGGAGAATGTCTAGGGAACGTGTAGCACGAAGCCCCGGGACAAGAGAAGGAGCCGTTGGTGTTATTGTCCAGAAACGGTCACGATGAGGAGAGCCGGCCCTGTCAGGAAAGGTGGGCCGGTGGCAAGACAAGTGTCACCCGCTCCTTGTGCGGAGAGACGGAAGCCTGGCGGCTAAGGGGACACGAGAGGACTAGGGCAGGAGCGCGTGCTCCATTCTGAAGGAGTCTAAACAGAATGCAGGCCTTTTCTGTGCCTCTGGGCCCACAGTGACAGCAGCTCCTTGGCCATCTGTCCATAGGGCAGACGTGGGCTTGGTACCAGGAGCCCGGCCCTGAACTCGCAGAAACAGCTCCAAGAGGAACGGGCAGTTAGATACCGTCCTGCAACAGGATGTGGAAGCGTTCGCGGAGGGACGGGGTGTCCGGGGAAGGAGTGGGGACAGCCCCCACAGCTCCCCATCCCAGTGCACGGGCGGTGTGCAGGGATCCTGTCGCCTCTCCTCTCCTGTGGAAAAGGCATTGGCCTAGTCCCCGAGTCCGCCTTAGCGCCAGAGCAAAATGCCAAGCTTCGCCTACACCAGGAGATGGTAGTGGGCATAGAGTAACATCCTAGGCCACGCACGACGCTGCAGGGTGGAGGCTGTGTCTGTTTATTTCGCCTTGGCAGTTTGAACCCAGGACGCGAACATGGAGCTCGGGAAAGCAAAGCCAAAGAGAAACCAGCTCTCACGCAGCTCTTCTTTTCTGATGCGATAGAGCGATCGCCCGAAGGCTTGCTGAGGAAGAAGCGACGAAGTGCTTTTGGCTTCAAGTCCAAAGCTTCTGCGAAACCACAGCATTTGCTGATAAATCAGAGTCGGTTCCGCTGGCTGCTGTTCCTGCTTGCCTTAGCTTATTATTCGCAGCAAGGTGGGAGAAACCAGCATACAGCGAATGTCTTTTTGCCCGGGCATGTCCTCTGGGAAAGCACAGCATTCTTTGGGAAATCAGAGTCGGGTCTGTAGGATGCGGCTGCTGCTTCCCTGAGCTTGTCTCCACAGCTAGGTGTAATACACCTGCATGGAGCGAAATCCGCTTTGCCCGGGCATCCGCTCTGTCTTAGAGAGAAGGGTGGTGTCTCCTATGGAAAGAGCCTTAAGGAAAGGGACATGTCTGTCAGTGCCCTCCACAGGAGCATGTGTGGGGAAGGTGCAGCACGCTGCCCCGGGGAACAGAAGGAGCCGTTGGCTTTGTGGTCAACAACGGTCGCGAAACAGGAGAGCCGGACCTGTCTGGAACAGCGGGTCGGTGGTAAGACAAATGTCACCCACTCTCTGTATAGAGAGACAGAAGCCTGGTTGCGAAGGAGACACGAGGGGTATGCTAGGCCAGGGGCACGTGCTCCACTCTGAAGACGGAGTCTGAGCAGAAGGCATGTCTGTCCTGGGCCCCTGGGCCCAAGGGACAGCGGCTCCTTGGACACCTGTCCCTCGTGCAGACATGGGCTTGCCACCAGGCACCTACCCTGCATTCACAGAAGTAGCTCCCTGAAAGAACGGGCAGTCAGAGGCCGTCCTCCTCCAGTTTGTGGAAGCGTTCGCGGAGGCACGGGATGTCCGTGGAAGGAGTGGGGACAGTCCGTCACTGCTCCTCAACCCAGTGCACGGGCGGTGTGCAGGGATCCTGTCGCCTCTCCTCTCCTGTGGGGAAGCCACTGGCCTAGTCCCCGAGTACGCATGAGCGCCAGAGCAAAAGCCCTAGCAGTGCCAACACCGGGAGATGGTAGTGTGCATAGAGTGCCATCCTAGGCCACGCACGCTACTGCAGGGTTGTGGCTGTGTCTGCTTAGTTCGGCCTGGCAGGGTGAACCCAGCGCGTGAACATAGAGCCCCAGAAAGCAAGGCCCAAGAGGCACCAGCTCTTCTGCAGCTCGTCTTCCCTGACGCTACAGAGGGAACGCCAAAAGCCTTGCTGTGGAAGCAGCAGCGAAGTGCGGTTTGAGCCAAGCTCAATACTACTTTGAAAGCATAGTAGTCGCTGGGAAATCAGAGTCGGTTCTGTGGGCTGCTCTTGCTGCTTGCCTTAGCCTAGTATTAGCAGCACGGTGGGAGAAACCCGCATACAGCAAAAGCCTCTTTGCCCGGGCATCCCCTCTGGGAAATCACCGCATTCTTTGGGAAATCAGAGTCGGGTCTGTGGGATGCTGCTGCTGCTTACCTGAGCTAGTCTCCACAGCACGGTGTAATAAACCCGCATGGAGCAAAATCTTCTTTGCCCGGGGATAACCTCTGCCTGAGAGAGAAGCGTGGTTACGCCTGTGGAAAGAGCCTTAAGGAAAGGGACACATCTGTCACTACGCTCCCCAGGAGCATGACTGGGGAGGTGCAGCACGCTGCCCCGGGAGAAGAGTAGGAGCCATGGGCCTTGTTTTCGGAAACGGTCTCCAAGTAGGAGAGCTGGTCCTGTCAGGAAAAGTGGGCAGTTACAAGACAAGTGTCACCCGCTCCCTGTGTAGAGAGACGTATACTTGGCTGTTAAGGAGACACGAGGGGATGTCTAGGGCAGGGGCGCGTGCTCCACTGTGAGGCAGAAGTCTGGGCAGAAGGCATGCCTGTCCTGGGTCCCTGAGCCCAAGGGGAAAGCAGCTCCTTGGCCACCTGTCCCTGGTGCAGACATGTGCTTGACACCAGGCGCGTACCCTGAACTCGCAGAAGTAGCTCCCTGAAAGAACGGGCAGTCAGATGTCGTCTTCCTCTAGAAAGTGGAAGCGTTCGTGGAACACGCGGTGTCCGTGGAAGGAGTGGGGTCAGTCCGTCACTGCTCCTCAACCGAGTGCACGGGCGGTGTGTCGAGATCCTGTCAGCTCTCCTCTCCTGTGGGGAAAGCACTGGCCTAGTCCGCGAGTCCGCCTCAGCACAGCATTCTTTGGGAAATCAGAGTCGGTCTGTGGGATGCTGCTGCTGCTTGCCTGAGCTAGTCTCCACAGCACCTTGTAATAAACCCGCATGCAGCGAAATCTTCTTTACCCGGGTATCTCCTCTGCCTGAGAGAGACGCGTGGTTGCTCCTGTGGAAAGACCCTTAAGGAAAGGGACACATATGTCACTGCGCTCCCCAGGAGCATGACTGGAGAGGTGCAGCACGCTGCCCCGGGAGAAGAGAAGGAGCGGTTGGCCTTGTTTTCTGAAATGGTCTCCAAGCAGGAGAGCCGGTCCTGTCATGAACAGCGGGCGGTGGCAAGTGTCACCCGCGCCTTGTGTGGAGAGACGGAAGCCTGGCTGCTAAGGAGACTGGAGGGAATGACTTGGGCAGGGGCGCGTGCTCCACTCTGAGGAAAGAGTCTGGGCAGAAGGCATGCCTGTCCTGAGCCTCTGGGCCCAAGGGGTAAGCCGCTCCTTGGCCACTTATCCCTGGTTCAGACATGTGCTTGCCACCGGGCCCCTACCCTAAACTCGCAGAAGTAGCTCCCTGAATGAACGGCCGGTCAGATGCCATCTTCCTCCAGGATGTGGAAGTGTTTGCGGAGGCACGGGGTGTCCGGGGAAAGAGTGAGGTAAGTCCCCCACAGCTCCCCATCCCATTGCACTGGCGTTGTGCATGGATCCTGTCACCTCTCCTCTCCTGTGGGGAAGGCACTGGCCTAGTCCCCGAGTCCGCCTGAGCACCAGAGCAAAAGGCCAAGCCTTGCCTATACCGGGATATGGTAGTGTGCATAGAGTGCCATCCTAGGCCATGTACGCTGCTGCGTGTTGTGGCTGTGTCTGCTTAGTTCGGCCTGGCAGGTTGAACCCAGGGCCAAACATAGAGCCCGCGAAAGCAAGGCCCAAGAGGCACCAGCTCTCCCGCAGCTCTTCTTCCCTGATGCGACAGAGCGAACGCCCAAAGCCTTCCTGAGAGAGGAGCGGCGAAGTGTGGTTCGCGCCAAGCCAAAGCCTCGGCGCTTGCATAGCAGGCTCTGCGAAATCAGAGTCGGTTCTGCGGGCTGCTGTTGCTGCTTGCCTTAACCTTGTATTCACAGCACAGTGGGAGAAACCCGCATAGAGCAAAAGCCTCTTTGATCCTGCATCCCCTCTGGGAAAGCACAGCATTCGCTGGGAAATCAGTGTCGGTTCTGAGGGATGCTGATGCTGCTTGCCTGAACATAGTCTCCGAAGCATGGTAGGAGAAACCCGTATGGAGCGAAATCCTCTTAGCCCGGGCATCCCCTCTGCCTGGGAGAGAAGCGTGGTTAAGCCCGTGGAAACAGCCTTAAGGAAAGGGACACGTCTGTGACTGCACTCCCCAGTAGCATATCTGGGGAAGGCACAGCACACCGCCCTGGGAGGAGAGAAGGAGCCCTTGGCCTTGCTGTCGGGAAACGGTCGTGAAGCAGGAGAGCCTGCCATGGCAGGAACAGCGGGCGGGTGGCAAGACAAGTGTCACCACAGTCTTTGATGACACTTTTGAGTCAAGGCTCATCTACTCTACAAATGAGACTACACTGTAAAAATTTTAAAGGCAACATGTTTAAAGGCAACATCATGAATGAATGTTTGGTGGATTGCTTGGGATTTCTATTCATGGTATCAGATGAGTTTAAGGGAGCATAATCCAATAAAAAATTTAAACTTAATTTTAAAATATAAGAAAAAAATTTTTTTAATATCTTTGCTTTTGTGGTTCCTGCAAATGAAACTACAAGAAAGGGCTGAGAACATTTTCTTTTTTTCTGTTTGTTTTTCTTCAATTTGGACCTCCTCCTAGGTCTCTGATCTAAGAATGCTTACACAGACTCTGTAGTGCAGAAAGGACAAAATATCATATTACAAAATATTCTACTCCTATCCTTTTGTATACCCAGAACAATAAGTTAATATATGTGCTGCCAAAGGAGCACACCAGAGCAATAAGTTAAATGAAGATTGTACTGGGAAGATAAAACAGTTATTCCA
The DNA here is from genome assembly GCF_030435805.1 of Mustela lutreola. Classification (NCBI taxonomy): domain Eukaryota; kingdom Metazoa; phylum Chordata; class Mammalia; order Carnivora; family Mustelidae; genus Mustela; species Mustela lutreola. The sequence goes on along the minus strand of NC_081308.1, from coordinate 56,347,081 downwards.
TAAAATGAGTGGGTTTTGAATGGGACATGAAGGGCGGACTTGTGAGTTAGGAAATATATTAAAGCATAACAACTATGCTGTATTACTGAAATATATTAAAATGATGATATGGAAATACCTTGCCTATTACTTAATATCTCACAGAGTAACATCAAATCACCTCTTAATCCTTTCTACTAACAGCTGTTCCTCTTTGTTTCACTTTACATAACATGTGATGGATTGACATTTGTAGAAATAAGGGGGAACATGGAAGAAAGTGAACAATTAGAAAGGATCAAAATACAGTAATAAACCAGTGAATATTTACTATAATGTAAATATATGCTGTTTCAATGCATGCACATTTATAAACTGAGAATTATCAGGAGTGACAGCCAATGTAGAAAATCTAGATGGTGTTATAGAAAATTCCATAAAACCTTTTGCATTGGTTTAATACAGCCTGGTATAATATTTAGAAACCAGACTGTGTAATTTTTTGAGCAGTTAAACATAGAAAAACATGGCTGAAATAATGATAAACACTTAAAATTACTTAAATTTTTGTTTATTTTTATCCTTTAAGGCCCATATTGTGTTCATAATGTCCCAAGTATTTGTGGTTGTTAGAGAAAAGTAAATTTGAAAATTTCCATGGGGAGGGGAAATGGTATCTGTTTGTAAAACAAAACAAAACAAAACAAAATCACAGGGCACCTTTCCTATGGTTGTGAGCTGCCCTTCCCTTACTGCTCAATGCATTTTCATTAACACCCACCTCACAGTCCATAGGCAGCCATCTGTGTTCCCATCTTTAAGAAATTTTATCCTACAAGTCTTTCCTCATGACACTGTTGCCTATGACATAAATCAAACAGACATTCAACCTCTTGGAATGGAATCAGAAATCCACAAAGCTGACTGCTGTCAGGACTCATAAGGAAGGCAATTAATACATTTATTATTTAGGAGAGGAGTTGTTTGCTTTCCAAAAATCCATGCAGAGTTGGAATGTTATCTGGAGTGTATATCAAACTAACGAAGCTAAAATGTCTTTTTATCTCAGGTTCACCCATTTGACAATCATTATATTTTCTCCTTGATCTCTGGTTTGGTCAGCTATGCTAGTGTCAGAACACTTAATTCATTCAGTCAATCAACAAAGACCTATTGAGTACTAATTTTTTGTGGGTGGGATGAATAAAACAAATATCTGCCACAATGGAGCATATGATCTAGAGTTTAAAATTCATATTTGAATTACTTACATACCACCACATACATGAATTACATACTTACCACCACAAATGTAAACAACATTTTTAAAATGAAAAAGAAATTGATGATAATGATGTTAAGGAGAAGACCTTAATATTAAAAGCAATAAAATTGATATGTCTATTAGTAGAAATAAAAAAATGGTCATATATTAACTAAAGTAAAATTTAGGGGTCCCTGGGTGACTCAATCGGTTAAGCAGCTGCCTTTGGCTCAGGTCATGATCCCACGGTCCTGGGATTAAGACATGCATCGGGTCACTGCTGGGTAATAAGCCTGCCTCTCGATCTCCCTCTGCCTGCCACTCTGCCAACTTGAGCTCTCTCTCTGTCAAATAAACAAAATCTTAAAAAAAAGATAAGTATAAAGTAACACTTACTGAATATTTGGGGATGGTGATGTCATCAAGATGGCAACATGGATGCATGGATGGCTCCTTATTTATTGCTAAAGGTAAATGTATAGTCAAAATCCGATTCTCCAATATTGTAATGGTGATATAGAAATCATTTACTAGTCTAGTTTAAAAGTTAAAAAACAAGCTTATTAAAAATAACTATAACTGCAATCATTTGTTATTAAAAGTACAATATAAAAATGATCTAAATGTAAAAACATCAATAACCTCTTGTTATAGAAGTATAAATTTTCTGTACACTATTGAAGTTCAGTTGTTTTCAACATAAAATGGAATGTTATAACTAACGTATTTTATATAACCTTAATGGTAAATATAAAAAAATATGTAGTAGATACACAAAAGATTTTGATAAAGAAGTTAAAACATACTGCCACAAAAAGTCATCAGATTACAAAGACAAAAATACAGGAAATAAAGAGCAGAGCATCTACAAAAGAGCAAAGAATTAACAGAGAAACAAAACAGGTAAACACTGGGGAAAGAAAAAAATTTAAAAAAATGGGAGGGGAAGGCAAGCCATAATACACTTAACCATAAGTAACAAACTGTTGTTTCTGGAGGGGAGATGGGCAGGGGAATGGGCTAAGTCAGTAATAATTATTAGGAGGTCACTTGTGATGAGCATTGAATGTTATATGTAAATGGCAAATTACTAAATTCTACTCCTGAAACTAATATTACACTATATATTAACTAAAATTTAAATAAATCAGGAAATATAAAAAGAATGAAAGGCAATAGTTAAGTCTTTACCTATAAATAATTACTTTAACTGTAAGTGAATGGAATCATCCAGTTGGAAAACATAGAAAGGCTAGAATAGATTTAAAAACAAACAAAAACACAAGATCCAACAATATGTTGCATATAAAAGAATCAATATAGCTTTAAGGACACACATGGGCAGAGAGTAAAGGGATAGAAAAAGATACTCCAAGCTAATGATAACAAAAGAAAACAAGGGTAGCAATAACTATAACAGACAAAATAGGGTTTATATAAGCTAAAAATCACCACAGTCATTATACAATAAGAAAAGTGTCATTAATTCATCCATACAGTAATTGTAAATATCATGTACCTAATATTGAACCACATAAATATATAAAACAAATACTAACAAAACAAAAAGGAGAAATAAATAGCAATACAATAGTATCTGGGGACAATAATACCCCACTCTTACATATGGATAGATCATCCAGATAGAAAATCAATAAGAAAATAGTGAATTTAAACACTATGCATGGACAACTGGGTGGCTCAGTCAGTTAAGCCTTTGCCTTTGGCTCAGGTCGTGATCCCAGGGTCCTGAGATAGTCCCACATTGGGCTCCCTGCTCAGGAGGGAGTCTTCTCACTCTGTCTCTGCCCTTACCCCTTGCTCATTCTCTCAGCCCTGCTCTCTCTCAAACAAACAAACAAAACAAAACAAAACAAACAAACAAAAAGAACTATGTCAAATGAACCTAACATATTTACAGGATATTCCGTCCAATAGTATCATAATAAATATTCTTCTCAAACACACGTGGAAAATTTTCTAGGATAGATCACATTTTAAACCACAAAACAAGAGTCCCCCCAAAATCAATAATATAGAAAGCATATCGAGTATATTTCCAGACAAAATAATATGAAACTAGAAATTAATACAGAAGGAAATTTGGAAAATTTAAAAATACACAGACATACACATTTTTAAACAAACAAACAAAAAATCAAAAAAAGAAGATAAAGTGGGAATAAAAATACATTTTGAGGAAAATAAAAAAATATATACCAAAAAATTATGAGAAGCAGCAAAGCAGTTATAAAAGGAAATTTTATAGCTTTAAATTGTATATAAAAAAAGATTTCATATAAAGAACTTAATATAACAGCTCAAGAAAACTACAAAAAGAACAAAGTAAACTTAAAAGTAGCAAAAGGAAGGAAAAAAATAAAAATTAGGGAAGAAATAAATGAAATATAGAATTAAAAAACTAGAAAGTTTTTTAAAATGGTAAATAAAATTAGACTTGGTAATGATAAATAAAAAAAAAAGACAGCTAGACTACCTCAGAAAAAAGAGAGAAGACTCAATAAAATCAGAAATGAAAAAGGGGACATTATAACTGATACCACAGAAATATAAAGGATACAAGACAGTTAAATGCCAGCAAATCAAAAGCCTGGAGGAAATGGACAAATTCCTAGGGACATACAACCTATCAACACTGAATCATAAGGACATGAAAAATGTGAACAGACCAATAAGGGGTAAGGAGATTGAATCCATAATAAAAACCTTCTAACAAATAAAAGTCCAGAATCAGATGATGTCCACAGTGAATTCTACCAAACATTTTACGAAGAAATAATACAAACACTTTTAAAACCCTTCCCAAAAAGTTGAAGTGGTTGAAATACTCTGAGGCACATTTCAAATCAGCAACAAAAAGAACTACTGGATCATATCCCTGATAAATAAAAAATGTAAAAATTCTCTACAAAATGCTACAAAACGGAATTCACCAGCACATATCAGTAGATGTGATGCATTATATTAATAGAATGATCAATAAAAACTCATATGATCAATTCAACATATGCAGAAAAGGCATTTGACAAAATTCAAAACGCTTTCATAATAAAAATACCCACCAAACTGGGTAGAGAAAGAATACACATCAACACAATGAAAACCACATATTCCATGGAAGGATTCAAGATGGCGGAGAAGTAGCAGGCTGAGACAACATCAGGTAGCAGGAGATCAGCTAAATAGCTTATCTAACCATTGCAAACACCTACAAGTCCAATGGGAGATCAAAGAGAAGGAGAGCAACAATTCTAGAAACAGAAAATTGATCACTTTCTGAAAGGTAGAACCGGCGGAAAAGTGAACCCAAAGAACGGGTAGGTAGACCGCGGGGGGAGGGGCCAGCTCCCAGCAAGAGGTGGAGCAACGGAGCAGAAAATCAGGACTTTTTAAAAGTTTGATCCAATGAGGGAAATCACCTCAGAGGCTAAACCAGAGTGAAGCCCAAGTGGGGTCAGCATAGCCCCAGGTCCCTCAGGGTCACAGAAGGACCAGGGGTATCTGAGTGTCACAGAACTCACAGGTATTAGAGTGGGGAAGCCGGCTACAGAGACAAAGCTGAGGAGTGAGCTCTCAACCCAGGGTTACTTTGAACCAGGCATAGGCAGGGTGAGCTTGGAGCACGGCCAAGGGCCAGGGAGAAAGGAGTAATTGAGCTCTTTTCTCGAAGCACGGCCAGAGGCCAGGGAGATGAGAAAGACCAAGGACATTTCACCAAGTGCGAATGACAGAGTGCTTCTCGCCAAGCATGGCCAGAGGCCGGGAAGATGGGAGTAATTAAACACTTTTCTCTGAGGGTGCACCTGGGAGCGGAGCCCTGAGTTCTCCACTCCTCTGGGCCGGATTGTGAGACCGCCATTATCATTCCATCATCCAGAACTCTACAGAAAGCCTTCAGGGAACAAAAGCTCCCGGATTACTTAGCCCTACCCTAGGTAAGGGCAGGACAAATCCATCTTGGGCAAAGACACCTGAGAATCAATACAAAAGGCCCCTTCCCCAGAAGACCAACAAGAAACCCAGCCAAGAACAACTTCACTTACTAAGGAGAACAGTGGAATTCCAGAGGAGGAGAAAGCAAAACAAGGAATTCATGGCTTTCTCCCAATGATTCTTTAGTCTTGCAGTTATATATTTTTTCTTTTTTCTTCTGCTAATTTATTTTAACTTTTACCCTTTCCTCGTTTAATGATTTTTTAAACTAGTTTATTTTTAAAATATCTTACAAAAAAATAATCTATTTTGAACCTTCATTACTATAGTCATATTTTATCCTCCATTGTATCTAACTATATATTTTTTTACACATAGGGTTTTTTCTTCTAAAAAATTGGGAGTATAACTTATCCTAATACATCAAAATATACCCTAAATCTAGCTCCAAGATTGTTCTAGTGTCCAGCCTGAGCAAATTCTCTCCAGGTTATCTTTCTTTATTGTCCCAACCAACTTGCTCTATCAACTTATTTTTTAGAAATTAAATTTTTTCCCTCATTTTTATAGGTTTATTCCATCCCTTCATTGTGCCTACCCTTATATGTTTTTCATCCTTTAAAATCTTGGGAGGTTGTTTCTTCTAAGAGACCAAAATACTCCCAAAATTAAGTGAGTGACCCTGTTCTAGTCACAAGTCTAGTGTATATATATATATTTTTTTCTTTTAAAATATTTTTTCCTTGTTTTCTTTTTTTTAACATTTTTCCCCCTAGAACTTCTTTTTTTTCCCCTTTCCTTCTCCCACAACTTGGGGTCTCTTCTGATTTGGTTAAAGCACATTTTCCTGGGGTCTTTACCACCCTTTTAGTATTTTATTTGCTCCTTAATATATTCTTATCTTCTCAAAATGACAAAGTGGAAAAACTCACCACAAGACAAAGAACAAGAGGCAGTCCCAAAGGCTAGGGACCTAATCAAAACAGACATTGGTAATATGACAGAACTAGAGTTCAGAATGACAACTCTCAAGGTTGTAGCTGGGCTCGAAAAAGGCATGGAAGATATTAGAGAAACCCTCTCCAGAGAGATAAAAGCCCTTTCTGGAGAAATAAAAGAACTAAAATCTAACCAAGTTGAAATCAAAAGAGCTATTAATGAGGTGCAATACAAAAATGGAAGTTCTTACTGCTAGGATAAATGAGGCAAAAGAATTAGTGATACAGAAGACCAAATGATGGAGAATAAAGAAGCTGAGCAAAAGAGAGACAAACAAATACTGGACCACGAGGAGAGTTTTTGAGAGATAAGTGAAAACATAAGATAACATGACATTAGAATAATTGGGATCCCAGAAGAAGAAGAAAGAGAGAGGGGAGCAGAAGGTATATTGGAGAGAATTTTTGTAGAGAATTTCCCTAATATGGCAACGGGAACAAACATCAAAATCCAGGAGATGCAAAGAATGACCCTCAAAATCAATAAAAATTGGTCCACACCCCGTAACCTGAAGGTAAAATTTACAACTGTTAACGACAAAGAGAAAATCCTGAAAGCAGCCTGGGAGAAGAAGTCTGTATTGTACAACAGTAAAAACATTTGATTGGCAGCAGACTTATCCACAGAGACCTGGCAGGCCAGAAAGAACTGGCATGATATATTCAAAGTGTTAAGTGAGAAAAACATGCAGTCAAGAATACTATATACAGATAGGCTATCATTGAAAATAGAAGGAGAGATTAAAAAGCTACCTGGACAAACAAAAGCTGAAATAATTTGCAAACACCAAACCAACTCTCCAGGAAATACTGAAAGGGGTCCTCTAAGCAAAGAGAGAGCCTAAAAGTAGTAGATCAGAAAGGAACAGAAACAATATACAGTAACAGTCACATTATAGGAAATACAATGCCATTAAATTCATATCTCTCAATAGTTACACTGAATGTAAATGGCCTAAATACACCAATTAAAAGACACAGGGTATCAGAATGGATAAAAAGCAAACTCGTCAATATGCTGCCCAAGATACTCATCATAGACCTGAAGACACCCCCAGATTTAAAGAGAGGGGGTGGAAAACAATGTACCATGCTAATGGACATCAGAAGAAGGCTTGGGTGGCAATCCTTATATCAGATCAATTAGATTTTAAGCCAAAGACTATAATAAGAGATGAGGAAGGACACTATATCATACTCAAAGGGTCTGTCCAACAAGAAGACCTAACAATTTTAAATATCTATGTCCTTAACATGGGAGCAGCCAACTATATAAACCAATTAATAACAAAATCAAAGAAACATATCAACCATAATAAAATAATAGTAGGGGAATTTAACACTCTCCTCATTGAAATGGACAGATTATCCAAGCAACAGATCAACAAGGAAAAAGGCCTTAAATGACACACTGGACAAGATGGACATCAGAGGTATGTTCAACACATTCCAACCCAAAATAACAGAATACACATTCTTCTCTAGTGCACATGGAACATTCTCCAGAATAGACCACATCCTGGGTCATAAATCAGATCTCAACCATTATCAAAAGACTGGGATCATCCCCTGCATATTCTCAGACCACAATGCTCTGAAACTAGAACTCAATCACAAGAGGAATCTTGGAAAAAACACAAATACATGGAGACTAAACTGCATCCTTCTAAAAAATGAATTGGTCAACCAGGAAATTAAAGAAGAATTGAAAAAATTCATGGAAACAAATGATAATGAAAGCAAAAGAGCTCAAGATCTGTGGGATAGAGAAAAGGCAGTCCTGAGAGAAAAATATAAAGCTGTACAAGCCTTTCTCAAGAAACAAGAAAGATCTCAAATACACAACATAATCCTACACCTAAAGGAGTTGGAGAAAGAACAACAAAGAAAGCCTAAACCCAGCAGGAGAAGAGGAATAATAAAGATCAGAACAGAAATCAATGAAATAGAAACCAACAAAACAAAACACTACCAACAAAAAAAACAATAGAACAAATTAATGAAAGTAGGAGCTGGTTCTTTGAAAGAATTCATAAGATTGATAAACCCCTTTCCAGACTTATCAAAAAGAAAAGAGAAAGGACCCAAATAAATAAAATCATGAATGAAAGAGGAGAGATCACAACCAACACCAAAGAAATACAAACAATTATAAGAACATACTATGAGCAACTCTACGCCAACAAATTCAAAAATCTGGAAGAAATGGGTACATTCCTAGAGACATATAAACTACCACAACTGAACCAGGAAGAAATAGAAAACCTGAACAGACCCATAACCAGTACGGAGATTGAAACAGTCATCAAAAATCTCCAAACAAACAAAAGCCCCGGGCCAGATGGCTTCCCAGGGGAATTCTACCAAACTTTTAAAGAAGAATTAATTCCTATTCTCCTGAAACGGTTCCCAAAAAATAGAAATGGAAGGAAAACTTCCAAACTCTTTTTTTCTGAGGCCGGCATCACCTTGATCCCCAAACCAGACAAGGATCCCATCAATAAAGAGAACTTCAGACCAATATCCTGGATGAACACAGATGCGAAAATTCTCACCAAAATACTAGCCAATCGGATTCAACAGTACATTAAAAGGATTATTCACCACGACCAAGTGGGATTTATTCCAAGGCTACAAGGTTGGTTCACCATCTGCAAATCAATCAATGTGATACAACACATTAATAAAAGAAAGAACAAAAACCACATGATATTCTCCATAGATGCTGAAAAAGCATTTGACAAAGTGCAGTATCCTTTCCTGATTAAAACTTTCAAAGTGTAGGGATAGAGGGCACATATTATCAATATTATCAAAGCCATCTATGAAAAACCCACTGCAAATACCATTCTCAATGCAGAAAAACTCAATCCTTTTCTGCTGGTGTCAGGAAGATGGCAGGGATGTCCGTTATCATGACACTGCTGTTGAACATCGTACTAGAAGTCCTAGCCTCAGCAATCAGACAACAAAAAGAAATTAAAGGCATTCAAATTTTTCCAGTTGGCAAAAGAGAAGTCAAACTATCACTGTTTGCAGATGATATGATACTGTAAGTGGAAAACTTAAAGGACTCCACTCCAAATCTGCTCTAACTTGTATAGGAATTCTATACAGTGTCAGGATATAAAATCAATGCACAGAAATTGGTTGCATTTTTTTTAGACCAACAAGACAGAAGAAATAGAAATTAAGGAGTGAATCCCATTTACAATTGCACCCCAAACCCTAAGATACCTAGGAATAAACCTAACCAAAGAGACAAAGAATTTATACTCAGAAAACTCTAAAGTGCTCATGAAAGAAATTGAAGAAGACACAAAGAAATGGAAATATGTTCCATGCTCCTGTATTGGAAGAACAAATATTGTGAAAATGTCTATGCTACCTAAAGCAATATACACATTTAATGCAATCCCTATCAAAATCCCATCCATTTTTTTCAAAGAAATGGGACAAATAATCCTAAAATTTATATGGAAGCAGAAAATACCTCGAGTAGCCAGAGGAATATTGAAAAAGAAAGCCAAAGTTGTTGGCATCACAATTCCAGACTTCAAGCTCTATTACAAAGTTGTCATCATCAAGATAGTAGGGAACTGTCACAAAAACAGACATAGATCAATGGAACAGAATAGAGAGCCCAGAAATACACCCTCAACTCTATGGTCAACTAATCTTCAACAAAACAGGAAGGAATGTCCAATGGAAAAAAGACAGCCTCTTCAACAAAAGGTGTTGGGAAAATGGAACAGCCACATGCAGAAAAATGAAATTGGACCATTTCCTTACACCATTCATGAAAATAGACTGGAAATGGATGAAGAAGCATAATGTGAGAAAGGAATCCATCAAAATCCTTGAGGAGAGAACAGGTAGCAACCTCTTTGACCTCAGCAGCAGCAACTTCTTCCTAGGAACATCGCCAAAGGCAAGGGAAGCAAGGGCAAAAATGAACTATTGGGATTTCATCAGATCAAAAAGCTTTTACACAGCAAAGGAAACAGTTAACAAAACCAAAAGTTAACTGTCAGAATGGGAGAAGATATTTGCAAATGACATACCAGATAAAAAGCCAGTATCCAAAATCTATAAAGAGCTTATCAAACTCAACACCCTAAGAACAAATAATCCAATGAAGAAATGGGCAGAGGACATGAACAAACATTTCTGCAAAGAATACATCCAAATGGCCAACAGACACATGAAAAAATGCTCCACATCACTCGGCATCAGGGAAATACAAATCAAAACCAGAATGAGATACCACCTCACACCTTTCAGAATGGCTAAAATGAACAAGTCAGTCAATGACAGATGCTGGCGAGGATGTGGAGAAAGGGGAACCCTCCTACACTGTACATGGGAATGCAAGCTGGTGCAACCTCTCTGGAAAACAGCGTGGAAGTTCCTCAAAACGCTGAAAATAGAACTACCCTATGACCCAGTGCTTGTAGTACTGGGTGTATACCCTAAAGATACAAACGTGGCATTCTGAAGGGGCCCATAAACCCAAATGTTTATAGCAGCAATGTCCACAATAGTTAAACTATGAAAAGAATCTGAATGTCCTTCAACAGATGAATCAATAAATAAGATGTGGTATATATGTGCAATGGAATACTATGCAGCCATCAAAAGTAATGAAATCCTGCTATTTGGGATGACCTGGATGAATCTAGAGGGTATTATGCTTGGCGAAATAAATCAATCTGAGAAAGACAACTATCATATGATCTCCCTGATATGATGAAGTGGAGATGCAACATAGGCGGTTTGGGGGGTACGAAAAGAAAAATAAAAGAAGATGGGATTGGGAGGGAGACAAACCATAAAAGACTGAATCTCACAAAAGAGACTGAGGGTTGTTGGGGGGAGGTGTGTTGGGAGAGGATGGTGGGGGTATGGACATTGGCGAGGGTATGTGCTATGGTGAGTGCTGTGAAATGTGTAAACCTGGTGATTCACAGACCTGTACTCCTAGGGATAAAAACACATTATATGTTTATAAAAAAATTTTTAAAATCCATTAAAAAAAAACACATATTGCAAGCCCAGAGCTAATCTCATATTCAATCAAAAAAGTTTGATACTTTTCCCCTTAAATATCAGAAACAAATCAAGTGTGTCCACTTTCACTACTCTCATTTGACATAGTACTGGATGTCCTAGCCAGAGAAACAAGGAGCACAAAGAAATAAAAGACTCCAAAAAAAAAGGAAGAAGTAAAATTTTCTTTTTTTGGATAACATGGACTTACATGTAAAAAAATCCTAAAAACTTCACAAAAAAATTTGAATAAACAAATTTATTAAAGCTGCCAAATACAAGATCAATATATAAAAGACAAGAATTTTTTTGTTTTGTTTTGTTTTTAATATGGAATGCTTCCCAGTTTTTCATGTCATCCTTGTTCAGTGATCACGCTAATCTTCTCTGCATCATTCCAATTTTAGTATATGTGCTGCCAAAGTAAGCACAAGACAGGAGCATTTTAACACTCTAATGATGAATTATCTGAAAAAATAAAGAAAACAATCAAATTCACAATAGTATCAAAAATAATAAAATACTTAGGAAAAGATTTAACTAAGAAGATTTAAGATCTGTACCCCATAAATTATGACAGTGATAAAGAAATTGAAGGAGATACAAATGGAAAGATAGCCCATATTTATGAACGGTAAGAATTAACATTTTTAAAATGTCCATACTACCGGAAACCATCTGTAAATTCAATTCCTATCAAAAATCCAAAGTTAGGGGCACCTGGGTGGCTCAGTGGGTTGAGCCGCTTCCTTCGGCTCAGGTCATGATCCCAGGGTCCTGGGATCGAGCCCTGCATCAGGCTCTCTGCTCAGCAGGGAGCCTGCTTCCTCTTCTCTCTCTGCCTGCCTCTCTGCCTGCTTGTCATCTCTCTCTGTCAAATAAATAAATAAATAATATTTTTAAAAAATCCAATATTATTTTTTTACAGTAGTAAGTAAAGAATCCTAAATATATAAGAGACCATAAAAGACAACAAATAATCAAAGCAGTTCTGAGAAAGAATGAAGAAGAGAAATTACACTTCTTGATTTGAAATTATATTACAAAGCCCCCATGCTCAAAACAATAAAGTATACTGGCATAAAAACAGACCAATAAAGAAGCAGAACAGAATTGAGAGTCCAGAAATAAATCCTTTCATACAGTCACCTAATATTTGACAGGGGCCAACATATGTAATGGGTAAAGATAGTCTGTTCAATAAATGATATTTAAAATTGAAGTCACATAAAACAGTATGAAACTGGAGCCTTATATCACTCATAAATCTTAACTTGAAATAGATTAAAGACTTAAATGTGATGCATGAAACTAAATTTCCTAAAGGAAAACATAGGAAAAATTCTCCTTGACATTGGTCTTGCCAATAGTTTCTTGGATACCAGACCAAAAACACAAGCAAAAAAAACAAAAATAAATAAATGATATTACATCAAACTAAAGTTTCTGCATTGCCAAAAAAAAAAGAGAGAGAGACAGAGAATAAAAACACAATCCACAGAATGGAAGAAAATACTTACAAATCTTATATCTGAAAAGAGGTTATTAACCAACAGATACAAACAAAAATATATATAATTTAAAAAATAGCAAAAGGATCTCAATAGACTTTTTTTCAAAAAAGTTATATAAATGACCAACAGGAGCATTAAAAAGTGCTCAACGTAAAACCTCAGGGCAAAGTCATTATGTTGTTGTTCACCTCTGGAAAACACAGCAAGATATTACTACCTATTAGAATATATTCTACCAAAAAATTAAAACTAACAAATTTTGGTAAATATTTGGGAAAATGGGGAACTTATGCACTGTGATAGGGATATAAATTTGTATGGAAAACAGTATGGAGATTATTCATATTATTAAAAGTAAAATTGCCATATGATTCAGTAATCCCACTTCTAGGTATATATCTAAAGGAAACGAAGTCACTATTCGAAGACATATCTGCACTCTTTTTTTTTAAAAGATTATATTTATTTATTTGACAGACAGAGATCACAAGTAGGCAGAGAGGCAGGCAGATAGAGAGGAGGAAGAAGGCTCCCTGCTGAGCAGAGAGCCCGATGTGGGACTCGATCCCAGGACCCTGGGATCATGACCTGAGCCGAAGGCAGCGGCTTAACCCACTGAGCCACCCAGGCGCCCCCATATCTGCACTCTTATGTTCATTATAAAATTATTAACTCTAAGCAAGAGATGGAAATAACTTCAGTATCCATTAATGGATGAATGAATAAAATAAGTATGGTAAATATATACTATGGAATACTACTTAACCATGAAAAATTAAGAAATACTGCCATTTACAACAGCATGGATGGATCTTGAAGGTATTATACTAAGTGAAATATTTCAAAGATTATATATATATTTTTTTAATTTATTTATTATGATATCCCTTACATACAGAATCTGAAGAAAAGGCAAACTAATGGAAACTTAGAGTTGAGTTGACAAGGGGTGAACCTGGGGTGGAGTAAGGTGGTCAAAGTGTACAAACTTGCAACTATAATATGGAAAAAGTTCTGGGAATCTAATGTACAGCATGATGATCATAGATAATAATATATACATACTTTTTTATTGTGCTTCCCTTTATTAAACTTTGTATATATCACATTCTTACAAGTTGAAAGTTTTTAGCAATCTTGTATAAAATAGGTCTGCTGCCTCCATTTTTCTAACAACATTTGTTCATTTTGTGTCTCTCTGTCACATGTTGGTAATTCTTGCAATATTTCAAGTTTTTTCATTATTATTGTATTTGTTATGGTGATCTGTGATCAGTAATTATGACCCACTAAAAACTCAGAACTAGTTTACTTAAGGTATATACATTGTTTTTCTTTAAAGACATAATGCTTTTGAACAGTACAGTATAGTGTTTATTTTTTATACGCACTGGGAAACCAAAAAAAAAATAATTTGACTTAGTTTATTGAGATAATCGCTTTATTGAGGTGCTCTGGAACAAAACCCACAAGACCTCTGAAGTTTATCTCTACTGTACTATATACATAAAAGTTGCTAAGAGAGTAGATCTTAAAATTCCTTACGATACATGCATAAAAACAGTGGCAACTATATGAGATAGTAGATGTATTAACATTTTTATGTAGATTATATTGCAATACAGATGTATACCAATTTATCAAATTGTACAAAATTTACACAATGTTAAGTTTGCAGTGTTATAAGAAATCATTTCTTAAATTTACAAATTATAATATGTCGATTATTTTTCAATAAAGCTGGAAAAAACTTTTTGTAGAATTAATCTATTTTTCAAAAAAGGAAGTAAGGGAGTAGAAACTGCAACTAACTCTGAAATAATAGAATATAAAATCCATTTTAGTTATATACACTGTGACAAAAACTATTACTTAACTTACAATGAAGGAATACTTATGAAGCATGAAGGATGGTCTATAAATAAGGTTGAAAGAGCTCATTTTTAAGGTTTAAATTTAAAATCTTCTTTTGAAATACTAAACTGACCACCCAGTTTTCCAAGCATAAATGTCTTAACTGCATGAATTTATTTCATACAACTCTATAATCTAGTTTCATAAGAAAGCAGCATGCAAATTTTGAATAAGACAGACTTGCTTAAGTTTCTTTACGTTCAACAGTAAAGAATACTTCCCTAAAAATAAATAGAAGAAAAATCAGCATATTTATCATGATAATTATTATTCATAATGAGATTCATATTGAATTAGGGAATATATATCCTCAGAGAGGGTAAAGTAAAATGAAATTTATTTTGGTAAATGTGTCTATGAATAGTCAATACAATGCCTCAATATAAATGAATATTATCATTTTGAACAATTTAATTACTATTATTAGAATTATTATAAGTATAAAAATAGCTATCATTTTAGCATGGAATATGAGACTCTCATGCTCCATGCTTCATTACAGCCACACAACAACTCTGCATAATAAGTATTATTATCACCATCTCATGGGTGAAAAAACTGAGGCTAACACCTTTAGATAACTGGTTTATGATTACATGGCTAGTAAAGATGCATCACACTAATTTAGGCTTTATGATTTCAGAATTGTACTCTTTCCACTGCACATTCTATTACTCTGTAAATACTTGTCTTGTTTTCATTTAGTTCTTCAATTTTGTTCGTGTGGTGGTGGCTTAAAGCTTCATTGAAAGGAAGCTTAAAAAATTCATTTAACCAAAAGCTCCCAAGAATTAAAAATGTCATGGATCTAATGTAGACATGGATATCATTAGTTAATGGGTAACTATATATTTTCCACTCTAGTGAGATAACAGAGTATTTTTCTAAGTTTCAGTCTCTGAGTGTTAAAAAGGACTTTGTTAAAATAGAAATATTTAGACAAAGGTGATCAAAAGTCTAGATCAGGTCACCTTAAGAGAAATATTAGGAAACTGAGGAAACAAATGGAGATTTGAGCACTGAGCTATGATATAATGAATGGTTTAAAATATTTAGTAGAGTATAGAAAAGCCCTTTAAAGCCTGGTCTTAGCCTAGCATTGCATCTTCTGGGATATCTATCTATCATCAATCTAACTCTCTATCTAACTAGATATAAATTTGAAAACTTTTTTAAATTAAGATTTTGAGAAATAGAACATAATCAGCACCATAGAAGATCTCTTTATGTCAACAACCTAGCTCCTACTCCCAGTTTGTTAATATTCTCTTATTTAATTAACATTGTGCAAATACACCACTACTGATCTGCCGTTATGAATGAAATAACTATAATCATCTGTTTGCATATCCTGGTGAAAATATTCATTTAGTTCCATGTTGTATTTCTAGGAATGGACCAATTTTTTTTTTATTTTTATCGTGAAGTTTTCTAAATATTGTCCAACTTACCTCAAATGTTTTTATTATGGGCACTGTCATTCTTTCACATTCTTGCAAGACAGTTTTACTGTTGCCCAATATGGTAAGTGTGTAATAGTATGCCATTCTAGGTTTTAATTTAATTTTAATTTAATTTAATTTAATTACAGATTCATAATAAAGATAAGCAGTTTTTATATATGAGCGGCCATTTGGATTACCCTTTCTGTAAAGTACATGCTCAAATCTTTTGATATCTTAACATTGTGTCATACTGACTTCTTTAATAGTAGATTTTCTGAATGAACTTTTAGCTGTGTAGGTCTTCTCTATTATTTTGAACTTGTTTTCATTTCAAAATCTTTATATTTATTTCCATAATCTGCTTTTATTTTGCTTTGTCTATTATCTATATATTTATATATTTATTTATTTATTAGGAAGCAAGAGAGAGAGAGCGAGCAAGAGCGCAGGGAGGGATAGAAAAAGAAGAGAAAAGAATCTTAAGCAGGCTCCAGGCTCAGCACAGAGCCCAACTCTGGGCTCTATTTCACAACCCTGACATCATGACCTGAGCCAAAATGAAAGAAATAAAATAAAATTAAGGTTTTAAAAAAAAAGGAAAAAGAATTGGAGGTTTAATTAAGCGAACCACCCAGGCACCACTGTGGTATCTGAAATTAGCTGTCATATCTTTAAAGTTCTAGAGTATCCATTTGGTTCATTTATAAAATCTTTCTCAATATCATTTTTAGTGTCAGTTTTTTGTTCAATTTGCTTCCCCTCTCATTTCTTTGAGCAGAGTAATCAAGCCATTTTACAGTCTTTATTGATCATTTTAATATCATACTTAATCCCATTTTGTCTATCAAATCTTGTTAATGGTTTTTCTTTGCATGCTTTGTTACATTTTGCTATGTTCAAGACATTATATTTGAAACTCTTATTGAGTAGGGATAATTAAGAGCTATCATAATGGTATGGTCCTCCTTGGCAGGATTTTCTCTTATATCTGAGACTCTACAAGACAATAATACTCCAAATTCAGTGGCTGACTTTCTCAGTTTACACAGAAGGCAAGGTAGGCTCTAGTCTTATTTCTGCTTCTCCTTGTGCTTTGGGGATCTCAACTCAAATTTGGGTTGTACCAAAGTCCTCAAACTTGATTGCTGCTGGATTTTGAATTTTGTTTTTCTAGTATCAAGAGTCTATTAAAAACACAGCTCAGTGTGTTTTAGCAGTTTCAAATGCTCTCATAGATAAAATGGCTTCAGGGCATATATCTCCAGGCTCTCATTGTATTTCGTATTTTGGCCCAGTAATCCCTCACTTATTTTTATAACCATTCTGATATTTTTAACTTTAAAAGCTATTTTGTCTGGATTTTTAGTTGTCTTAAGTAGGAGTTTTTAGATCACCATTACTAGAAGCAACAACAAATATACATGAAAATATCTGCAGAAGTTTATCACATCTTTATGGCTTTGAACTTCCATAAGCTGAGGCATCCTTCTCTAATCACTTAGCTAAACTCCAATTTTCCCTTTAAAACAACACAAGAATTGCTTCATTTAAGAACATGTTCAGGGATGACTCTTCCCCACTCTTCTTACCAACATTCCCACACACTCTTTGCTACCCACACCTTGTTTATGATCTTTCATTAGGTATATCAGCGTCACCAGGATTTTGCTCTAGTGTATTTTTGTCCTTTAGAGCTTTAATTAAATATTAATTCCATAGAAAGTCTGTCCCTTTTCTTTCAAACCTGGGTTAGTTATTTCTTCTCATCCTTTGTCCGAAGTTACTTTATTAGAGAAACTTACAGCTGTATTGTGACTTTGGAGCCTTTACAGTTTTTTGACTGGAAAAATCACCCACCCCTGAGATCTTTACACAGCTTCATAGCTGATATTATTCAGAAATCTGTTCTAAACATATTTTTAAGGGAGTCCTTTTTGGACCACTCAGTTAAAAAACCTCTTCTCAATCACTGCTCTTTTTAAAATGTGCTTATTTAGTACAAATATGCATCACTATTAAAGAAAAAACCAGTACAATTTTTTTTAAGTTGGCTTACCTATTATCTATCTCTCCCATTAAAATGATTCCTCTGTTGATGGACATCTAGGTTCTTTCCATAGTTTGGCTATTGTGGATATTGCTGCTATAAACATTCGGGTGCACGTGCCCCTTTGGATCACTACGTCTGTATCTTTAGGGTAAATACCCAGTAGTGCTATTGCTGGGTCATAGGGCAGTTTTATTTTCACCATTTTGAGGAACCTCCATGCTGTTTTCCAGAGTGGCTGCACCAGCTTGCATTCCCACCAACAGTGTAGGAGGGTTCCCCTTTCTCCGCATCCTCGCCAGCATCTGTTATTTCCTGACTTGTTGATTTTAGCCATTCTGACTGGTGTGAGGTGATACCTCATTGTGGTTTTGATCTGTATTTCCCTGATGCCCAGTGATATGGAGCACTTTTTCATGTGTCTGTTGGCCATCTGGATGTCTTCTTTGCAGAAATGTCTGTTCATGTCCTCTGCCCATTTCTTGATTGGATTATTTGTTCTTTGGGTGTTGAGTTTGCTAAGTTCTTTATAGATTTTGGACACTAGTCCTTTATCTGATATGTCATTTGCAAATATCTTCTCCCATTCTGTCAGTTGTCTTTTGATTTTGTTAACAGTTTCCTTTGCTGTGCAAAAGCTTTTGATCTTGATGAAATGCCAAGAGTTCATTTTTGCCCTTGCTTCCCTTGCCTTTGGCATTGTTCCTAGGAAGATGTTGCTGCGGCTGAGGTCGAAGAGGTTGCTGCCTGTGTTCTCCTCAAGGATTTGGATGGATTCCTTTCGCACATTGAGGTCCTTCATCCATTTTGAGTCTATTTTCGTGTGTGGTGTAAGGAAATGGTCCAATTTCATTTTTCTGCATGTGGCTGTCCAATTTTCCCAGCACCATTTATTGAAGAGGCTGTCTTTTTCCATTGGACATTCTTTCCTGCTTTGTCGAAGATGAGTTGACCATAGAGTTGAGGGTCTATTTCTGGGCTCTCTATTCTGTTCCATTGATCTATGTGTCTGTTTTTGTGCCAGTACCATGCTGTCTTGATGATGACAGCTGTGTAATAGAGCTTGAAGTCCGGAATTTGATGGCACCAACGTTGGCTTTCTTTTTCAATATCCCTTTGGCTATTCGAGGTCTTTTCTGGTTTCATATAAATTTTAGCATTATTTGTTCCATTTCTTTGAAAAAGATGGATGGTACTTTGATAGGAATTGCATTCTGTAGATTGCTTTAGGTAGCATAGACATTGATCAAGAAGATGTGGTATATATACACAATGTAATACTATGAAGCCATCAAAAGAAATGAAATCTTGCCATTTGCGACAACATGGATGGAACTAGAGCATATCATGCTTAGCGAAATAAGTCAAGCAGAGAAAGACAACTATCATATGATCTCCCTGATATGAGGAAGTGGTGATGCACCATGGGGGCTTAAGTGGGTAGAAGAAGAATCAATGAAACAAGATGGAATTGGGAGGGAGACAAACCATAAGTGACTCTTAATCTCACAAAACAAACTGAGGGTTGCTGGGGGGGAGGGAGGTTGGGAGAAGGGGGTGGGATTATGGACATTGGGGAGGGTATGTGCTTTGGTGAGTGCTGTGAAGTGTGTAAACCTGGTGATTCACAGACCTGTACCCCTGAAGATAAAAATATATGTTTATAAAAAATAAAAAATTAAAATGATTCCTCTGGGCTGGGGTTTTGTTGTGCTCATCTTAGGCCAGGCACTGTATAAATTTTCTATGAATGATTGAATTGTTTGACTCCCTTGCTAGATTCTCAACTTCATGAGGCCAAGGATTGTTCTATTCAGTCCTTCTTTATCCTCAATGTCTGTTATATTGCAGTCACTTACGTGACTAATGGGAAAAATCACAGAAAGAAAGAGTTAAAACTACAGAAAAACCCTGTAGGTTCAATAACACAAAGCTTTCTAAAATTATTTAGCCCAGGAATTGAATACTGACTGCACTTTTGATTATTTTTAAATGATATTGAATTTAATTTAAATGGAAATACTTGAATGGTAGAATAATAAAAAAATTATAAAAGCAACTTGTTCCTTAAAGTAAGAATTATATAGGACTTGCTTTCAGTAGCATAGACATTTTCACAATATTTATTCTTCCAATCCAGGAGCATGGAACATTTTTCCATTTCTTTGTGTCTTCCTCGATTTCTTTCATGAGTACTTTATAGCTTTCTGAGTACAGATTCTTAGCCTCTTTGGTTAGGTTTATTCCTAGGTATCTTATGTTTTGGGGTGCAATTGTAAATGGAATGGACTCCTTAATTTCTCTTTCTTCTGTCTTGTTGTTGGTGTAGAGAAATGCAACTGATTTCTGTGCATTGATTTTATATCCTGACACTTTACTGAATTCCTGTACAAGTTCTAGCAGTTTTGGAGTGGAGTCTTTTGGGTTTTCCACATATAGTATCATATCATCTGCGAAGAGTGATAGTTTGACTTCTTCTTTGCCGATTTGGATGCCTTTAATTTCCTTTTGTGTGATTGCTGAGTCTAGGACTTCTAGTACTATGTTGAATAGCAGTGGTGATAATGGACATTCCTGCTGTGTTCCTGACCTTAACGGAAAAGCTTTCAGTTTTTCTCCACATTGAGAATGATATTTGTGGCGTGTTTTTCTTAGATGGCTTTGATGATATTGAGGTATATGCCCTCTATCCCTACACTCTGAAGTGTTTTGATCAGGAAGGGGTGCTGTACTTTGTCAAATGCTTTTTCAGCATCTATTGAGAGTATCATATGGTTCTGGTTCTTTCTTTTATTGATGTGTTGTATCACATTGACTGATTTGCAGATGTTGAACCAACCTTGCAGCCCTGGAATAAATCCCACTTGGTCGTGGTGAAGAATCCTTTAAATGTACTGTTGAATCGGATTGGCTAGTATTATGGTGAGAATTTTCGCATCTGTGTTCATCAAGGATATTGGTCTATAGCTCTCTTTTTTGATGGGATCCTTGTCTGGTTTGGGGATCAAGGTGATGCTGGCCTCATAAAATGAGTTTGGAAGCTTTCCTTCCATTTCTATTTTTTGGGAACAGTTTCAGGAGAATAGGAATTAGTTCTTCTTTAAATGTTTGGTAGGATTCCCTGGGAAGCCGTCTGGCCCTGGGCTTTGGTTTGTTTGGAGATTTTTAACGACTGTTTCAATCTCCGTACTGGTTATGGGTCAGTTCAGGATTTCTATTTCTTCCTGGTTCAGTTGTGGTAGTTTATATGTTTCTAGGAATGCATCCATTTCTTCCAGATTGTCAAATTTGTTGGCGTAGAGTTGCTCATAGTATGTTCTTATAATAGTTTGTATTTCTTTGGTGTTAGTTGTGATCTATCCTCTTTCATTCATGATTTTATTTATTTGAGTCCTTTCTCTTTTCTTTTTGATAAGTCTGGCCAGGGGCTTATCAATTTTATTAATTCTTTCAAAGAACCAGCTCCTAGTTTCGTTGATTGCTCTATTGTTTTTTTGGTTTCTATTTCATTGATTTCTGCTCTGATCTTTTTGATTTCTCTTCTCCTGCTGGGCTTAGGGTTTCTTTGAAGTGTGTAAACCTGGAGATTCACAGACCTGTACCCCTGGGGATAAAAAAATATATTTATAAAAAAAATTTTAAAAAAGAATTATATAGGGCATCTCTTCTAGAAGCAAAATTTTCAAATGTAAAGAAGCAGAAGTAAGAGTGAATTGTACTTCAATGCTCTTTTCTTTATATTCAGCAAAAAGCTACATTCACACCTTTCCAATTTTTTCAACTCTTTTGACAAAGCCTTCAGAGGGGTTATTGCTGATGACAACCATCACAGCCTAACAGGAGAAATTTTATAAAGAAAAATAATAGCATGTTTTTCCCAAATTGTTAAGGATATGGTGAAACTCTATCGGATTCAAAGGAGGAATGTACAATTCCATGCTCTATATAATAATAACTTATCTTAATAGTGACTTTGCAATTTTTTAGATATATCCATTTACTGAAACCACTAACAAATAATCAAAAATTAAAAAATTAACAGGGGTTCGAGACAGGAATTATCTAATCTAAAATAGCACATGTTCAAAGAATACACAACACATATCCCAAGTACTACTATAGGTTTCAAGTAACAGTCAAAACAATAGTAAAAATGATTCAGACCCTACCAGTCAAATCATAAATGGGACCTTAATTGTAAATCCTTATCTTTAGTCAAAGCGGGTAATTGGGTGCTGAAGATACATTATAGACCTAATATGTTATAGAATTCCTCTGAAATGAGTCATTTATTCCATCACTTTTCCTTCACAGCTGCTGACCCATTTTTGGTTCCTGGAAATAGCTGCTACCCTGTCATACTTCTTAAAAGCACATATATTGATAACTCTACTCATTCCTCCATCCCTCTGTGACTGTCACTGTGTTAAAATGTGGAGCCAGCTGACTCACTTGTGGTGGTAACTTGTAGAAATAATAAAGTAGATGAGTTTGCAAAGTATTTTGTTATTTCTAAAAATGCAAAAACCAAATTACATTGAAATCATAAGGGGTGTTTCAGAGAAAGCTGTAGGATGTTGCTTCTTGTGTAATCCACAGAGATTAGCTCCAACACATATTTAAACTCTCCTCTAGGAGCAACCTCAGTGGTAAAGCAAGAAGATAAACAGATGTATACACACCCTGGCACAAAATTTTCACTTATGTTTGGCTTCCTAGTCTCCTCGTGTTACTTATTTATCTTAACTTCTCTCTGAAATCAGGGAACACAGAATGTCAATCAGTTGACATTTTTCTACTGAATTACCCAATAGTCTGATCATACCCTTAAGACTTTTTTAAATTAGTTCACTCATAATCCCAAATCTGCTTTGCCTCCTCAGCTCAGTACACTGTAATTTGATTTCAAAATGAGGACAGTTGTGAGTAATGCCACATTCATTAATCTATTTTACAATTCCATGTACTTAGAACTATGAAAATATGTTAATAACATCCATTCCAATAAGCCACCCTAAATTTATTATCATGAAACAAGACCTCAAGAAAGAGAATTAAAAATCATCCATGTATTTGCAATTTATTGCAATAAAGCCTTTATCAATAGACTTCCCTGTGCACATGGTGGTCAAATTGCTGGTGAAAACCAGCCAGATCTATTACAAGCTTTCTCATGGCTTCTAGGTAACCCAAGTGAGCCTTTATTGATACTGGGAAGGGATAAAGCAGGGAAGGGATAAACAGTGATGTAAGAATTGGCTAGACAAAAGTAATGACTCTCATTACAAAGTGAGTATTTTAAAGCAAAAGAGCCTGTTGGGAATATTGTTTTATAAAATAGTGGTATTTTTTTTTTTACTAACTTTTAAAAATTCAATTAGTTAACATATAGTGTACCATTAGTTTCAAATGTAGATTTCAGTTATTCATCCATAGTATATAATAGCTAATGCTCAGTACTTACTGTTATAGCTTCTTGAAAGCAGAATTTTAACCCACTGAACCACCCAGGTGCCCTTGAAAGCAGAATTTTAGATCATATTTTCTGATTACTTCCATGTAGTACAACACTTTTCTGCTAGCAACCTTCAACACATACTGTTTGTTCGAGGAATTTCTTTAATAATAAATAAATAGGAATTTATTTAAATTTATAAATATATAAAATAAATAGGAATTTATTTAAATTGATTTAAATATTGCACGCTGTTTCATTGTTCATAAATAAGGTGATGATAGTATAGCCATTAGTTGGTAACACTGATATATCACTTTCTTTTTACTTCTCAGTGCATTCTCTTTACACAAAATAGATACATATTTTAAAATAATCTGAATCTGTGGCAAACTTTTTAAAAAAAAACCCTAAACACTAAAGTTTATCATTTTAAGTAATCTCAATTATCGTCCTCAATTGTGATAGTATATCCTTCTATCTAGGCCAGATATTGTATGAGGGATTTGAAGAGACATACTTTTCTAAATTTCATTTTTCTCATCTGCAAAATGCTGATCATTATCCTACAATAAAATACACTTACAATTTTTTGATGAGAATTTATTTATTTATTTTAAGATTTAATTTATTTATCAGAGAGAGTGGGCGAGAGAGCAAGCACAGGCAGACAGAATGGCAGGCAGAGGCATAGGGAGAAGCAGGCTCCTGGCCGAGCAAGGAGCCCGATGCGGGTCTCAGTCCCAGGACGCTGGGATCATGACCTGAGCCAAAGGCAGCTGCTTAACCAACTGAGCCACCCAGGAATCCCTTTTGATGAAAATTTAATCTGTATAAACAATATATTTGCTGTAATGCGTGGTTCATGGAAAACATCTTATTTAGTTATAAGCAACAACAGTATTAGAAATTAAGTAAATATGTCTATAATATTTAAAGTTTTAACACATAATTCCAGTGCTTTGCCTTATTTTCTCAAATCCCTTTACCATTTTCACTGACAGAGTCAAATGTACTTTTTCTACTAGTACCCAGCTCTTTGTCTTTTGTCAGATAAATGCCCTTGTGAATTATTTATAATAGAGATATTAGCAATAATAATAATAATAATAATAATAAATAGCAATGAAAATGTTAAAAAAAGTATTTTTAACTAATTAGGGTTCTTAGGCATCAATTAGAGGAACCACCTCTGGCAAGCAAATTAATCTACAAAACATTCCCAGAATTAACAATCAATCAGATACAGGGTTGTCCGTAGACTGAAAGTTGAAGCAAAAGGACTAGGTTTGGTAAATAGGTAAGGACAGTGAAAGAAATGATCAAATTTTTGGGCAAAATTAATTCTTAGGTGTCCTTTCAATAGAGTCCTGGGCATTATGTAGCAGAAACTCTGGAGATTATCTCAATCCATTGGAGTCACACCGTTTATTAGCTTGCTATTGACCAAGTGCCCAGCCTGTGTCTGTTTTCCACTACTGTCAGGGTTCTAGAAGTTCACGCACTGCCCACCACTGACAGTAGGGGCATCTCTCTGTCCAGATTTTCCCTTTACATAAGGAGGTCAGTTACAGGAGATTAGGGCCCACTCTAACGACCTCATTGTAATGTGATTGCATCTGTAAGGACTCTAGTTCCAAATAAGGTCACGTTCTGTGGTACCAGAGATAAGGACAGCAGCAAGGTTTCTGGGGGAAATGCAGGTCAGCTCTTAACAGTCCACTCTCTGGCACCCCAAATTCGTGTCCTTCCCATGTGCAAAATGCCTTTACCCAATGCCCCCCAAAGCACTAATCATTCCAGAATCAACTCAAAATCTGAAATCTCATCTGTCCTCCTCCACTCAAAGACCCAGATCTCACCCAGGCCATGGGACCTGAGGACTGCATCCAAAAGCCACAATCTCCTTGTAAAGCTGCCCATCAGGTCCTGACATCACCCTCATTAGTCCCAGCAGCCGAGGGCCTACAGTTCCCAGAGACAGTTTCTCAGAGGAAGTTTGAAGACCACCTCAGAGGACGTTCTTTGGGAGTGAATGAAGAGGGAAGGGGGTCAGAGCCTCCTGCCATTCCCAGGGCACCCAGAACCCAGAGAGTGAGGCCTCGGTTGCTTTCTAGTGACCGATTCAAGGCAATTCTTCGAATTTGGGACTTCAGAGTTAACTTAGTTTTCATTTGTGATTATTATTTTTGTGTGGGGGCCATAGCTTTTCTTTTGACCTATGGCTGTTTTCACTCCCGGTTCTGAAGAAGCCCCTAAATCCTAACCCTGTTGAGGACTCCAAAAGCTCTCAGAGCAGCAGTGCTGGGGGACAGTGTGGACACATGGTTTGGTTTCTCCTCTGGCCTGATTCTGCGGCAGCCCCGCTCTGTCCTCCTCAGACTTCAGAGCAATAGCTGAACAAGTGGAGAAAGGACCAGGGGGTCAGGAAGGTGGCCACCGAAGAGTGACTTCTCTGGAGGGTGGCTGAGCTAGCAAGTGAGTGTGTTAGTCCAGCTCTGCCTGCAGTCGGGATGGAGCTGATCAGGGGCCAGGGAAGGGGAGGAGGAGCAGAGAGCGGGGACAGAGGGATCAAAGAGGAGATTCAGACGAAGGAAAGTAATTGGGAGGACAGAGAAGAAAATCTAGAAGACAGGCATGTAAGAAAGGAAAAGGGAGGACGTGGCCATTGGGAAGGAGAGAGGGGAAGGGAAGAGGAAGGAAGAGAGGAAAGGGGAAATGGAGAAGGGAAGGGTCAGCATGCCAGGGCTCCCCCTGCATCTGAAGAAGAGGTGGCTGGTCAAACAGGGTGCTCACTCTTTGGTCCCAGTTTCTGCTCCCAGTGCTACTGGGATTTGCAAGGAAGGCAGGCTGTCCCCTGGGACCCACTGGAGCCCACTGGAGCCCACTGGAGCCCACAGGAGGGTGGGAGAGGTAAGATGCCACCGGGTCCTGTCCTGAGCTGCTCCCAGCTGCCAGCCTCACCACATGGTGCAAGAGGGACCCCGGAACAAAGGAAGGACACAGGCCCACATGTCTGCCGGTGTCCCTGGGCACTTAGCTCATCGCAGTGAACCACACCACCTCCTCCACCCAGGCTTCCAAAGCCTCCTTCTTAGTTCCTGGCTTTCATGTCTGTACGAACATGAGCCAGATCTAACTCATCTCCGACAGACAATTCTGACTCACCCCGTGTCAGATTTTTATTAGTGGCTGTGATAGAGTAAGACAGCAACGCTCCAACAAATGGACTATTTCCTCCCACGTGACCTCAACAGTCTTATACATTTTCTTAGCGAAAAAATCTTGTCTCCTTCCATTAAGCTCATAACGTGGTCTAATAGTATACATGTGCCTTCGTTAGATGCAAAGCGATACAGAGGTCCTTTTTTTAAATTTTACAAGGTAAAGTCAGTGAACACATCTAACTTGACGAATAGGTCTCTAAAATGTCAATCCAGGCAAAGCTTTTTCTGCCTAAAGTTTGAAGCCTACATGGTGACATTATTAAAACGCTTTCAGTCCCTCAGTGAGGCTCTTAGAAGCTAGCCAGGGCTTACTACATGCCAGGCACTGTGTCAGGTGTTGGAGCTAAATGGACAGAGAGCTTGGAGGCTGGCAGGGGAGGGACATCCATGACACAACCACAGCTAGAAATGGAGGCCAGTGCTAGAAAAGAGAGAGCAGGCTTCATGGAGAGTGTGTACCATGGGGCTTGTGAGCTCACGAATAAGTGGGATTACCTGGAGTGGGGAGACAGGGGAGAGGAAGAGGGTTTTCCCATCAATGGGAATCACCTGTGCTTGGAGTCAGGTGCCATGAGGGGTCTCCACAGGAAGAGGGAGGCAGCGTGGTTGAAGGGCAGAGAGACGGGGCAGAACAGGCATCAGTCAGTTGGAGGGGTAGGAAGAGACGGATGGGAGGATTATGGATGCCTTTGGAGGACTGAGAATTTGTTAGAAGATCAGTGCAGATTTCTATGGAGACAAATGCCAGGAACTGATAGGTCTTTGAAAGGTCACTCTGGCTACCTTTTGGCCAAGCGGTGGGTAAAAGGCACGTGCAGGTGTGAACACACCAGGTGGGAGGTGAGTGCAGGGAATCAGGTGAGGGAGCATGGGAACTTGGTCCGGGGGTATATAAGGGAAAATAGCCTTTAACGAGTTCCACAAATTGGCACCAGCTGTGGCTTCATTACAGCGCTGGAAGGGGTAGGTGGGTGTGTCCTGGAGGTTACAGAAATTACATGAGAAAGGGAAGTCATTTTAGATCTTTTTTCCAACTAGAGGAACTCTCACCTCATTGATAGAATTCTAGAGTGGGAACGGATGGACATGAGGACATCTTTGAAATGTCTGAATATGTTCTTCGACATCTTTGCAAGTGACGAGGAGACCTTGACCTTAGGAGCCCTCGGCCCTCTTTGTAGCCAAAAAGATTTCGCCTACAGATTTGGGTTCTCCCTTTTAAAGTCAAGGAGACAGTCCTTCCAAAGGACACCTCCTATCATTTTACGTTCTCATCATACCTCACGTGCTGGGATCTCCAAGACCCTCTGTTCCAGGTTGTGCGTATCCACTTTGGTGGGGCCGGTCGTGCCAAGAACACCACCACAGGAAATCTAGAGCCTGTAGTGCTACTAATAACATCATCTAAGACTGTATTTGCTGCTCTCATGGCCTGTTCCCACCATGACTCACTGAAGCTTTTTACACGTTGTATCCAGTAAGCTATAGTTCCCAAAGCTCATCTTCTCGAGTGCCATTAATTTTTAGGGGACCAGGCCAGTTGCTTTTCTCCCCACCCCTCCCCTCTCAACCATTGTTTATTTCTGTGAAGGCTTTTCTTAGTTTGTTTCAGGGCAAGTGCACTCTTCATGGGGAAGGGGGAAAGGGCAGGACCCGAAGAGAGACATTGTGGACTCTTCCCTGAGCCCAGAGCTAGCCTCAGGGATCAATCTCAATAGCCTGAGGTCACCACATGAGCCAGAACCCAGAGTTGGGCACTTCACTGAGGGTGCCGCCCAGGTGCTCCTTAGCTGTTGTTGACCCATTTCTGGAGACGGGCACCTGCGTGGCTTGGTTAGTTCAGTGAATGCCTTGGGCTCAGGTCATGACCCTGGACTGGCAGGATCTCGTCCCACCTCGGGATCCCAGCTCCTTGGGGAGTCGGCTTCTCCCACTGACCTTCTCCTCTCTCAATGCCCCTCTCACTCATTCTCTCTCCATGAAGGAAAGACAAGCTTTCCAAAAAGTGCCTGGAGCCTTGTTCGATGGGCTTGAATGTGGTGGATTTCAGTGAGTTTTCTCATCGCATGCAGACACCTTGAGGATAGCCATGTCTTTCTAAAAGGATCCCTTGTTGTTCTGCAATGGTTTCTTTCTCTGTTCATGGATCGGGTGTCTTTCCATTGTCTCTTCTCAAGACCTCAGAAAAGCAGCCTTTGAGGATTCCTTTGGGTACGGTCTAGCCCTTTTCATCTTTTCTCTTTCCACAAAATCTATACTACCCTCTGCATCCGCCTATGTAGAGTTTATTTTTCACTGACCTATCCAGGTTTTTTCTTTCAATAGAATTTCAGTCGTTCATTCTGAAGGTCATTGTTGAAAAGTTAAAGGTGAAGTCTACTAACTCACTAAGTGTATTTTCTTTTTCCTATCTATTCCTTCCTACCTTTCTATCTATACACATAGATATATATAGTAATACATATACACACACACGCGTGTGTGTGTGTGTGTGTGTGTGTGTGTGTGTGTTTATGCATATAAACTATCCCAGTCCTGAAGATGGCGGAGAAGTAGCAAGCTGAGACTGCTTCAGCTAGCCGGAGATCAGCTAGATAGCTTATCTAAAGATTGCAAACACCTGAAAATCCATCGGCAGATCGAAGAGAAGAAGAACAGCAATTCTGGAAACAGAAAAACAACCACTTTCTGAAAGGTAGGACCGGCGGAGAAGTGAATCCAAAGCGACGGGAAGATAGACCCCGGGGGGAGGGGCCGGCTCCCGGCAAGCGGCGGAGCAACCGCGCACAAAATCAGGACTTTTAAAAGTCTGTTCCGCTGAGGGACATCGCTCCAGAGGCTAAACCGGGGCGAAGCCCACGCGGGGTCAGCGTGGCCTCAGGTCCCGCAGGGTCACAGAAGGATCGGGGGTGTCTGAGTGTCGCAGAGCTTGCGGGTATTGGAACAGGAAAGCCGGCTACAGAGGCAGAGCCGACAGTAAGCTCGCAGCTCCGTGTTACCTTGAACCGGTCGCAGGCTCGGTGAGCTCGGAGCACGGCCGGAGGTCAGGCAGACGGGAGTAACTGGGCGCTGTTCTCTGAGGGTGCACTGAGGAGTGCGGCCCTAGGCTCTCGGCTCCTCCGGGCCGGAGACCAGGAGGCCGCCATTTGTATTCCCGTCCTCTGGAACTCTACGGAAAGCGCTCAGGGAACAAAAGCTCCTGAAAGCAAACCCGAGCCGATTACTCACCCCGGCCCTGGGTAAGGGCGGTGTAATTCCGCCTGGGGCAAAGACACTTGAGAATCACTACACCAGGCCCCTCTCCCAGAAGATCAACAAGAAATCCAGCCGAGACCAAGTTCACCTACCAAGGAGTGCGGTTTCAATACCAAGGAGAGCAGCAGAATTCCAGAGGAGGAGAAAGCCAAACACGGAACTCATGGCTTTTTTCCTGTGATTTTTTTTAGTCTTGCAGTTAATTTAATTTTTTCTTTTTCATTTTTTTTTTTTTCTCTCGCCTTCGGGTAAAATTTTTTTTAACTGTTACCTTTTTCTTTTTTAACGATTTTTTACTAGTTTATCTAATATATATATTTTTTCTTTTTTACATTTTTCTTAGGTGTTTTCTTTTTTAAAAAATTCTTTTCTTTTCTTTTCTTTTTGTTTTTTTTTTCTTTCTTCCTTTTTGAACCTCTTTTTATCCCCTTTCTCCCCACTCACGATTTTGGATCTCTTCTAATTTGGTTAAAGCATATTTTCCTGGGGTTGTTGCCACCCTTTTAGCATTTTACTTGCCCCTTCATTTACTCTTATCTGGACAAAATGACAAGACATAAAAATTCAACGCAAAAAAAAGAACAAGAGGCAGTACTGAAGGCTAGGGACCTAATCAATACAGACATCGGTAATATGTCAGATCTAGAGTTCAGAATGACAATTCTCAAGGTTCTAGCCGGGCTCGAAAAAGGCATGGAAGATATTAGAGAAACCCTCTCGAGAGATATAAAAGCCCTTTCTGGAGAAATAAAAGAACTAAAATCTAACCAAGGTGAAATCAAAAAAGCTATTAATGAGGTGCAATCAAAAATGGAGGCTCTAACTGCTAGGATAAATGAGGCAGAAGAAAGAATTAGTGATATAGAAGACCAAATGACAGAGAATAAAGAAGCTGAGCAAAAGAGGGACAAACAGCTACTGGACCACGAGGGGAGAATTCGAGAGATAAGTGACACCATAAGACGAAACAACATTAGAATAATTGGGATTCCAGAAGAAGAAGAAAGAGAGAGGGGAGCAGAAGGTATACTGGAGAGAATTATTGGGGAGAATTTCCCCAATATGGCAAAGGGAACGAGCATCAAAATTCAGGAGGTTCAGAGAACGCCCCTCAAAATCAATAAGAATAGGCCCACACCCCGTCACCTAATAGTAAAATTTACAAGTCTCAGTGACAAAGAGAAAATCCTGAAAGCAGCCCGGGAAAAGAAGTCTGTAACATACAATGGTAAAAATATTAGATTGGCAGCTGACTTATCCACAGAGACCTGGCAGGCCAGAAAGAGCTGGCATGATATTTTCAGAGCACTAAACGAGAAAAACATGCAGCCAAGAATACTATATCCAGCTAGGCTATCATTGAAAATAGAAGGAGAGATTAAAAGCTTCCAGGACAAACAACAACTGAAAGAATTTGCAAATACCAAACCAGCTCTACAGGAAATATTGAAAGGGGTCCTCTAAGCAAAGAGAGAGCCTACAAGTGGTAGATCAGAAAGGAACAGAGACCATATACAGTAACAGTCACCTTACAGGCAATACAATGGCACTAAATTCATATCTCTCAATACTTACCCTGAATGTGAATGGGCTAAATGCCCCTGTCAAAAGACACAGGGTATCAGAATGGATAAAAAAACAAAACCCATCTATATGTTGCCTCCAAGAAACACATTTTAAGCCCGAAGACACCTCCAGATTTAAAGTGAGGGGGTGGAAAAGAATTTACCATGCTAATGGACATCAGAAGAAAGCAGGAGTGGCAATCCTTATATCAGATCAATTAGATTTTAAGCCAAAGACTATAATAAGAGATGAGGAAGGACACTATATCATACTCAAAGGGTCTGTCCAACAAGAAGATTTAACAATTTTAAATATCTATGCCCCCAATTTGGGAGCAGCCAATTATATAAACCAATTAATAACAAAATCAAAGAAACACATCAACAATAATACAATAATAGTAGGGGACTTTAACACTCCCCTCACTGAAAGGGACAGGTCATCCAAGCAAAAGATCAGCAAGGAAATAAAGGCCTTAAATGACACACTGGACCAGATGGACATCACAGATATATTCAGAACATTTCATCCCAAAGCAACAGAATACACATTCTTCTCTAGTGCACATGGAACATTCTCCAGAATAGATCACATCCTCGGTCCTAAATCAGGACTCAACCGGTATCAAAAGATTGGGATCATTCCCTGCATATTTTCAGACCACAATGCTCTAAAGCTAGAACTCAACCACAAAAGGAAGTTTGGAAAGAACCCACATACATGGAGACTAAACAGTATCCTTCTAAAGAATGAATGGGTCAACCGGGAAATTAAAGAAGAATTGAAAAAAATCATGGAAACAAATGATAATGAAAATACAATGGTTCAACATCTGTGGGACACAACAAAGGCAGTCCTGAGAGGAAAATATATAGCGGTACAAGCCTTTCTCAAGAAACAAGAAAGGTCTCAGGTACACAACCTAACCCTACACCTAAAGGAGCTGGAGAAAGAACAAGAAAGAAACCCTAAGCCCAGCAGGAGAAGAGAAATCATAAAGATCAGAGCAGAAATCAATGAAATAGAAACCAAAAAAACAATAGAACAAATCAACGAAACTAGGAGCTGGTTCTTTGAAAGAATTAATAAAATTGATAAACCCCTGGCCCGACTTATCAAAAAGAAAAGAGAAAGGACCCAAATAAATAAAATCATGAATGAAAGAGGAGAGATCACAACTAACACCAAAGAAATACAAACTATTATAAGAACATACTATGAGCAACTCTATGGCAATAAATTTGACAATCTGGAAGAAATGGATGCATTCCTAGAAACATATAAACTACCACAACTGAACCAGGAAGAAATAGAAAGCCTGAACAGACCCATAACCAGTAAGGAGATTGAAACAGTCATTAAAAATCTCCAAACAAACAAAAGCCCAGGGCCAGACGGCTTCCCGGGGGAATTCTACCAAACATTTAAAGAAGAACTAATTCCTATTCTCCTGAAACTGTTCCAAAAAATAGAAATGGAAGGAAAACTTCCAAACTCATTTTATGAGGCCAGCATCACCTTGATCCCAAAACCAGACAAGGATCCCACCAAAAAAGAGAGCTATAGACCGATATCCTTGATGAACACAGATGCGAAAATACTCAACAAAATACTAGCCAATAGGATTCAACAGTACATTAAAAAGTTTATTCACCACGACCAAGTGGGATTTATTCCAGGGCTGCAAGGTTGGTTCAACATCCGCAAATCAGTCAATGTGATACAACACATCAATAAAAGAAAGAACAAGAACCATATGATACTCTCAATAGATGCTGAAAAAGCATTTGACAAAGTACAACATCCCTTCCTGATCAAAACTCTTCAAAGTGTAGGGATAGAGGGCACATACCTCAATATCATCAAAGCCATCTATGAAAAACCCACCGCAAATATCATTCTCAATGGAGAAAAACTGAAAGCTTTTCCGCTAAGGTCAGGAACACGGCAGGGATGTCCATTATCACCACTGCTATTCAACATCGTACTAGAGGTTCTAGCCTCAGCAATCAGACAACAAAAGGAAATTAAAGGCATCCAAATCGGCAAAGAAGAAGTCAAATTATCACTCTTCGCAGATGATATGATACTATATGTGGAAAACCCAAAAGACTCCACTCTAAAACTGCTAGAACTTATACAGGAATTCAGTAAAGTGTCAGGATATAAAATCAATGCACAGAAATCAGTTGCATTTCTCTACACCAACAGCAAGACAGAAGAAAGAGATATTAAGGAGTCAATCCCATTTACAATTGCATCCAAAACCATAAGATACCTAGGAATAAACCTAACCAAAGAGACACAGAATCTATACTCAGAAAACTATAAAGTACTCATGAAAGAAATTGAGGAAGACACAAAGAAATGGAAAAATGTTCCATGCTCCTGGATTGGAAGAATAAATATTGTGAAAATGTCTATGCTACCTAAAGCAATCTACACATTTAATGCAATTCCTATCAAAGTACCATCCATCTTTTTCAAAGAAATGGAACAAATAATGCTAAAATTTATATGGAACCAGAAAAGACCTCGAATAGCCAAAGGGATATTGAAAAAGAAAGCCAACGTTGGTGGCATCACAATTCCGGACTTCAAGCTCTATTACAAAGCTGTCATCATCAAGACAGCATGGTACTGGCACAAAAACAGACACATAGATCAATGGAACAGAATAGAGAGCCCAGAAATAGACCCTCAAATCTATGGTCAACTAATCTTCGACAAAGCAGGAAAGAATGTCCAATGGAAAAAAGACAGCCTTTTCAATAAATGGTGCTGGGAAAACTGGACAGCCACATGCAGAAAAATGAAATTGGACCATTTCCTTACACCACACACAAAAATAGACTCAAAATGGATGAAGGACCTCAATGTACGAAAGGAATCCATCAAAATCCTTGAGGAGAACACGGGCAGCAACCTCTTCGACCTCTGCCGCAGCAACATCTTCCTAGGAACAACGCAAAAGGCAAGGGAAGCAAGGGAAAAAATGAACTACTGGGATTTCATCAAGATCAAAAGCTTTTGCACAGCAAAGGAAACAGTTAACAAAATCAAAAGACAACTGACAGAATGGGAGAAGATATTTGCAAACGACATATCAGATAAAGGACTAGTGTCCAGAATCTATAAAGAACTTAGCAAACTCAACACCCAAAGAACAAATAATCCAATCAAGAAATGGGCAGAGGACATGAACAGACATTTCTGCAAAGAAGACATCCAGATGGCGAACAGACACATGAAAAAGTGCTCCATATCACTCGGCATCAGGGAAATACAAATCAAAACCACAATGAGATATCACCTCACACCAGTCAGAATGGCTAAAATCAACAAGTCAGGAAATGACAGATGCTGGCGAGGATGCGGAGAAAGGGGAACCCTCCTACACTGTTGGTGGGAATGCAAGCTGGTGCAGCCACTCTGGAAAACAGCATGGAGGTTCCTCAAAATGTTGAAAATAGAACTGCCCTATGACCCAGCAATTGCACTATTGGGTATTTACCCTAAAGATACAAATGTAGTGATCCAAAGGGGCACATGCACCCGAATGTTTATAGCAGCAATGTCCACAATAGCCAAACTATGGAAAGAACCTAGATGTCCATCAACAGATGAATGGATCAAGAAGATGTGCTATATATACACAATGGAATACTATGCAGCCATCAAAAGAAATGAAATCTTGCCATTTGCGACAACATGGATGGAACTAGAGCGTATCATGCTTAGCGAAATAAGTCAAGCAGAGAAAGACAACTATCATATGATCTCCCTGATATGAGGAAGTGGTGATGCAACATGGAGGCTTAAGTGGGTAGAAGAAGAATAAATGAAACAAGATGGGATTGGGAGGGAGACAAACCATAAGTGACTCTTAATCTCACAAAACAAACTGAGGGTTGCCGGGGGGAGGGGGTTTGGGAGAAGGGGTTGGGATTATGGACATTGGGGAGGGCATGTGATTTGGTGAGTGCTGTGAAGTGTGTAAACCTGGTGATTCACAGACCTGTACCCCTGGGGATAAAAATATATGTTTATAAAAAATAAAAAAATTATAAAAAAAAAAAAAAAACTATCCCAGTCCTAAACTCCAGCACCTGGGAAAATGTCCTCTTTTGGAAATAGGGTCCCTGAAGATGTAACTATCTAGGATGAGGTCATTTTTGAGTAGACTGGGGCCCTAATTCAGGAGGACTTGTGTGCTACTAAGAAGAGAGAGTGCGGATACACAGATATGCACTGAGGGAGAAGGCCCGGTGAAAACGTCCAAAGCCAGAGCAAAACTTCAAGTTGGAAAAGGGGCCTGGAACAGATCCATCCACAATACCTACAAAAGGAGCATGTCCTACCAACATTGTACCCTCTAGAAATGTAACACTGTCCACTTCTGTGGTTTCAGCCTCCAGGCTTCTGGTATCTTGTAATAGCAGCCATAGAAAAAACCATTATATATATAAATATATATATATAATATTTATAATATCTATAATATATATATATATATTAAACATTCTTTTACCTAATAAAATATTTTTGTTCAGAATCTCAGTCTTCCTTCCTTCCAGTAGAATGTTATTCTCATTCTTTTGGTGCCTCCTGAACAATTCGACCACGTCTACAACTTCAATTTGCACGAAAGTTATTCTTACCTAAAGTCTTCAGCCATTTCTTTAAAAACAGTTGGCATCTTTTTGCAGTTTCCAGTGTTTTTGGTTTGAGTATCTGATTATAGGCTGATTAATGTAACTTTCATCCTACTCTTTCCTTCTGAGTTTGTTTCTTTCTGGGAAAGTATATTTTCTACTCTTTAAAAAGAAGGACCTAGAAAAGCGAAATGCTTCTTCTTTGTAAGTTTACATTCCCTTTCCCCATCTTTTGTTACCTCTCTTTAATGTCTCCCCCTGTTCTGAGGCACTGCAGGGTGTAAGCAGCCTCAGGCAGGCATAGCTCTTTCTGAACGTCAGACTGACGCTGAGTACACATACGGAATAAGGCATTTTTTGAGTCTGAGTATAGAATCGTTCCTCTATTGCTGTGCAATGAATTACCCCCAAACTTAGCAGCCCAAACTATATATTTAAGTACTTATGATCTCACACCGTTTCTGAAGGTCAGGCACCTGGAAGCTGTCGAGCTGTGTGTTTCTGCCTTGAGGTATCTCATGAGATTGCCCTCAAACAGCCGGCTGCAGCTGTTTGAAGGACATGTGATGATGGACATACCTCAATTCTGTGCAGGTGTCAGGTGTGGAGGGCTTCAGTTCCTTGCCACTCCGGTATCTAGAGGGAGACCTGCGTGTCCACAAGAGCTAATGATAAATGAGAAAGAGAGAGAAAAGGAGGGAGTGAGAGGGAAGGAGAGGGGGAATAGAAGAAGAAAGGAGAGAGAGAGAGAAGAGAAAGAGAGGAAAAGAGAGAGAGAACAAAACAGAAGCCTCTGTGTCTTTCATAACCTAATTCTGTAACTGATTTACCCCCAATTCTGCTATATCCTGTTAGTCACACCAGATGTGGGAGGGTACAACACACGTGCAGATACTGGGATGTGGAAATCTTTGTGGTCCTCCCCGAGGCTGGCTAGCACACTGACTTGTGCTTTTCCCC
The DNA here is from genome assembly GCF_030435805.1 of Mustela lutreola. Lineage (NCBI taxonomy): Eukaryota > Metazoa > Chordata > Mammalia > Carnivora > Mustelidae > Mustela > Mustela lutreola. The sequence goes on along the minus strand of NC_081308.1, from coordinate 56,309,799 downwards.
CCACACAATCTAACATCTTTGAAATTGGGATACATCTTACAATCAAAGGTATAGCATGGTTTGAAAGGCAAAATTCCCATTTAACAGCATTTAAATCGTCGTAAGCCTTATCACCATGATTTGAGGATATGCTATCCTTTGATATGTGGGCTTTCAGGAGGCTTCCTGGCTCCTGGCAGCTTGCCTTGACCCCAGTCTCTCACGGCCCCACCTTGACAGTCGACTTGCCACCTGCCAGATGTGCTCGGCTCCTGTCCTGTGCCCTTGCTCACCACACCACCCCTTCCGATGTGCCCTCTTCACGACTAAATGATCACACCAGGTACTGAAGCCTCCAGAAGATTTCCTGGACCATCCGGAAGCATCACAGTCTTCTCTTGCTATAGGATTGTCTATAGTCATAGCTACTGCTTCCATCCATTCATCAGTACTTGTGCTTCTGGCCTTGTAGACTTGCTGCACTTTCTGTGTAATAAATGTTGCTGTATGCATTTAGCCTGTTTTTTAAAAGCAGAATTTCTAGACTCTTCATAAAACAACTACAACAGACTTCTGCTCCTCAGGTGAAACTGTAAAACTAATCCGGCACACATCAGTAATGGACAGCTATCCAAGAATGCACAAGCTCACTGTTATAAACTGAAGCTGCAAAGATCACTGTTTCCAACGTTCATCAAACTGATGAACATTCTGTTCCCTACAGCTTCTACATTCTAAGATTTGCTTAGACAAGGCTTTGAAGTGCACCATCACATAGGATGGGGAAGGGGTACCTGCTCTTTTTTACTTGCAAAAATAGGGGTTCTGTCCAGTCACTGTGTTAAGAATAAAAGGTCAGTACTTCATGACACTCTTGTAAGTGGCTTAATTTGTTGCCCTTTTTTTTCAGGTTTAATTCCAACAGGTGAATTGATGTTCTCTATAGAAAGCAGGTTGAAAAGGGGGAGTGGATAAAATGCATGAACTTCCATTGAAACCCAGTAGACAAGATTGTTAAATTTGAGGATTTTCTTTCAGTTATTTGCCTGCTCTGAAGGAAAGCTGTGCTGGACCATTGCCAGGAAACAGTGGGAAAGACCCAGGCTCATTCTTCTTGGGGACAGGCTGGAAAGCATTTCTATCATTGCATGTATGTATGGGAAACCAAATCATGACTCTTGCCTCACACTATATCCAAAAATTAAGTGGAAATAGATTATAGACTTAAATGTAAAGGCTAAAACCATAAAACTTTCAAAAGAAAATGCAGGGGGAAATCTTCATATTCTTGGGGTAAGCATGGCTGGATTGGGCCAGGTACACTATTCCCTGGGCACCAATTTTCAATTCAGGGCACAGGAAGATTCAAGACTATTTTGGTCTTGAATCTAAGCCGTGCTGACTCATCTAGCCCTCAATACCTATCACATTTGATTGAACTCGGTTCTTATCTGTTGTCAGTCTAGGTTAGAACCCAGAAGGATGATTCATTGACACCTTACCTGATCTCTAAGAGCACAGAGTCTAATATTCTTCAGTTTTCCCAGACTTGGGAAGAAGTGCCTTGCGTGCACATTGCAAAAAGGTGGATGAGAGGTTGTCTACAAAACACCCAGGTCTTTAGGAGGAAGACACCTCAGATTCACAAGGGTCCACTAGCATAACTCTTTCCCCCAAGAATATGTTCTGACCTGTTGCCAAGAACCTGTCTTTGATCTGTCTCAGGATGTCTGTGCTTAAATGCACAGAGTTAATGATTGGGTTGGTGGTTGACATGAGGGGATGGTCACTGAACAAAGGCACCCCACCTATCCTCTGCTCTCTGACTTCCTCCCTCTTCTCCAGGTCCCCTATAGCATGTGACAAGCAGAATTAGCTCACATAAAGCTATCAAAGAACTCTCTCATTAACTTAGCCCCCAGGTGTCAAAAGAAACAGCTTAAGTCCCTGAAACATGAAATGAAGATGTGTCCCCACGTTAACGATGTAACACCCCTTCCTTCACATGCTGCACACCATGGGAAGCTCTAATCACAACCATTAGGGACCTAGTTGCTGAGCATATATCAAAGGAATAGGACAGAAGTGAGGAAAGATAATTATGTTTAACAAATGAATTAAAACAATTATACAACCACCCACTGAGTACAGAGCTTTGAGCTCTGCTTCAAATAGGATATGAAAAGAATCAGCTGAGAAATCGTATTGCAATCAAAACTGGCCAGCACTTTCAGAGACCTTTTTTCTGCAGGATCAGAATGCAGACATTATTGGTTAGAGAAATCTAAAAGGTGCTCTCTTATCAGATATCTTGTGAACCTACAGTAAATGATTCCCAGTAACATTAAAACCCAATAATAACTGTTTCAAGACATGAAAACCCCACTTCTGATGGTCAGTGGTATTGTTTGTCATGTTTGTTGTAATTTGCAACAGCCAGCATCCTTTGGACACTCTTCCTACCTCTGAGGAATTTTCCCATGTTGACTTTCTACCCCAAGAGAAGCCAGAAATTACTTCGCAAATGATACAAGGTCTGCCCATCAGATGCACCCACATGAGGCTCTGATGGGAGAAGAAGAAGCAAACACCAAGTAGGTAGGATCTGTTTCTAAGGATGGATGCCAAAGACTGGAGTTCTCTGAGCAGCCATGCCCATGGTTCCATCCAGGGTCAACTGTTGGGGTATCACTGCACTATCTCCCCAGGGCAGTCTTGCGGTGGTACAGCCCCAGAACCTGGCATTGGCCCTCCGGGCATTCTTCAAGGCCCTTGATAATGTTCAATAAAGTTCTTTTCTGTTCAAACTAATTACATCATTGACTGATACACATTTTGCTTTTCAGAAGTAAAGAATAGGGGAAGAACTCATAAGGGCTTTGAAAACTGTAAAAGACTGTACCGATCTATGGTAGCAACTACAGTGCTTGGCTTTTAAAGGCAAGAAGCAGAAACCCAAGCTTGCAAATAAATAGACCACTCACAAGCTTGTTAAATGTTTGCAATTCTACAAAGTAAAGCATGGGTCATGGGATTAATGTTGTAGACGTCCCTTCATAGCCAGATGGATGATGAGTTGGGTTTTCAGAAGTTTCCAAAGCTACTCTTAGTGTAGGAGCTAACTGAGGCTATTTCTGTCCCCACGCTCCGACACTGGACACTTGTCCTTTGGGGGGCAGATACCAGGAAACCCCAAGTTGGTGGGACGATGCAGATTTTCAGCCCCGGCCTGCCTTAGGTCCCAGCCAAGAGCCAGCATGGCCCACCAGGGACATCACCCACTCTCCTTCCTTTGTTAAGCTGAATAATCTTCCATTGTAATTTATTTATTTATTGCATTGCAACTTTATTTATTTATTTATTTATTGCATTTCATTTATTGATATAATAATATAACATTATAATAATATTTCATATATTATATGTAATATATCATATCATTGGCTCTCTCCCGTCTCTTCCCATAAGGGCACTTATCCCATTGTTAGGGCCCCACCACCATGACCTAATAATCTCCTAAAGGCCTTATCTGTAAATGTCATTACACTTGGATTAGGGTTCCAACATATGACTTTTTTTTTAAAGATTTTAATTATTTATTTGACAGACAGAGATCACAAGTAGGGAGAGAGGCAGCCAGAGAGAGGGAGGGAAGCAGGCTCCCTGCTGAGCAAAAAGCCCGATGCAGGGCTCGATCCCAGGACCCTGGGATCATGACCTGAGCCAAAGGCAGAGGCTTAGCCCACTGAGCCACCCAGGCGTCCCTCCAACATATGACGTTTGAGAGGGGACACAAACATTCGGACTATAGAAGAGCTATATTTTTTAAATTATTTTTTAAGAAACAGGAAATATTAATTGACCAAAAAGCATTAATGTAAAAAAATTGATAAAAGCACATTGTATTACTGTAGATTTATTTTGTAACTGCTACTATTCACTTAATATAATCAATCACCTGGGATGATTAAAAAATGTGGACTCAACAGCCCTGGCTGACAATTTGAGTCGGCATCTAAACTGTATCTGTGTTTTATTTTGTGTGTACGTGTATTTTGTGTCTTGAGAAAAATCTGATTACAGAGATAAGTAACTGTAGATAAAGGCTGACTCGTGACAATTTGCCTTAAAATCTCAGAGCACCCCTTAATTTAACCCAAAGTCTTGAAGAAAAGATGAAAAAAGTCTTTGCTTCAAAGTTGAATCACTAAGAAGGTCAAACACGTGTTCATATTCCTAAACAGAAACATGCACATTTTATTATGGCAGCAGAAATTTACACAGTGATGGGTTACTCCCTCACTTGCTATTGTATAACACTATCGGGTCCCAGAGGAAATCCCAGGGAGGAACATGAATCAAGCTACACCCATTGGGGCAAAATAGTGGACATTCAGCATCTTCGCCTGACGTTTTAAGGGTTACCAGAAGGAGACACTTTGGGCTAAAAACCAACCTGTGCTTTGCTCCCCAAGCAGTCTCCACAGCACACAGCCGCAACCATGCAAAGGATGGTGCTTCTTTTCCTAATCCACATCCAGGCACCATACAAAAATAATAAAGCACCATACATTCAGCAGTGCGACGGGTCCTTGTGTAATCAGGCATATTGTTTTGATTTTCTATGCACGGATATTTACAAGCCTGAATTTCTTAAAAGAGCAGTCAGAGTTTAAATTTTCCTGGTTAATTGTGTATTTGGAAGGTCGAAGATAGGCACAATAATGCAGAGAAAAAAACGTATTCAATAATCAGTATGAGGATGAATGAACAATGGCTTTATAAGTGAATGTGATGGTGGAAATTCAGGATATATAGCACACCTCGAGTTTTGCTGTCATCATTTTAATAAAAAAATATGAATAAAAATATTTTTAAGACACGTGAGTAAAGACTAGAAGTGCAGTCCTTACAGGCTACCCACATCAAATGAGGTCACACATCCTTTACTTCGAAATAAGAATGGCTTCAAGTTCTCACCCTCTTCCCTCAAAGGAATCTGAAGGTTGAACATTGCTATGCTGTCACTTGGGATGCCATTGTTGGCGCTGTCACCTTGCAAGGACAGAAATATGCACTGGTTATTATGGGATCAGAAGGAAGAGTCACAGAAACCTGATTTAGGGGAAGAGGGTGAAAAAAATATCAGGGAAGAATAATTGAACTCTGCATTAGAAACTATTGATACAGTCTACGTTAACTCATTGAATTTAAATAAAAGAAGTTTAAAAAGAAAAAAAAATCAGGGAAGATGAGTAACCGTCCTTTATTTTCCATATTTTGATACTTTGACCATCATGAGTGCTTGCTGAAGCTGGAAGGACTGCCCCTCCAGGGTTGGTCAGCTCCTAGAGAGAGTTACCCCTCAGCTGGGAGTGAGGTTTTTAAATGCAAAGCAATGAATCTAGAGTCTGAATTCCTGACCACCTTCTCTGTGGAACTGTTACTCAGGGTCCGAATCACCCCAGGGCCAAGTACCAGACAACCAGGGACAGCCGTTATACCCCAGCTCCTGCTGAAAGTGTCCAAATCAGCCAGTCCCAACCTACCATCCCTACTTCCCCCATTCCTTCCTACAGAAACCACAATAAAGGCTCTTATCCTCAGTCCCATCGTGACGGAACCCGGTGCTCCCCTTTGTCCTCCCCCACCCCTCCCTGGTGGCTGCGCCAGCCCCCTCCTTCTGGGATCTGTGAGTAACCAATTGTCTTTTCAACAGCAGTGATCTCCTGGTCTGTTGGCCTTGCTATCCCTAAATGACAATAAAAACCCTAAGTCCAAACAAAGACTTCCTGGAGGAGGTGATGTATGAGGTGTATGATGCGTGAAGAATGTCTGGAAGTATTATCTTTGTATAACAAGCCAGAAAACAGGGTTTTAGGCACAGAGAGCAACAGGTGTGGCCAGATGCAGGTAAGAGAAAGCCAAAGCCATCCACGAATTCACAGGGGCTCACTGTGGTTCAAGCACAGAACCTGCGGAAGGAGCAGGGAAAAGTGGAATCGAGGAGATCATGTAAATGGTGGCAACTGTGGGCTATGTGTTGTGCCTGACCGCTGTACTTTCTCATCTTCCTCTTTCTGGGTACACAACGCCGTTCACTCTGGATAATTTCCCCTGTGCTTCACAGTATGAAGGTTCCTCAAAGAGGTAAATAGAATTACCCTAGGACCCAGCAATCCCACTAGTGGGTATTTACCTAAAGATACAAATGTAGTGATCCAAAGGGGCATGTGAACCTGAATGTTTACAGCAGCAATGTCCACAATAGCCAAACTATGGAAAGAACCTAGATGTTCATCAACAGAGGAATGGATAAAGAAGATGTAATACACACACACACACACACACACACACACACACACACAGGAATACTATGCAGCCATCAAAAATGAAATCTTGCCATTTGCAATGACTTGGATGGAACTAGAGGGTATTATGCTAAGTGAAGTAAGTCAATCAGAGAAAGGCAATTATCATATGATCTCTCTGATATGAGGAATTTGAAAGGCAGGGTAGGGGATCATGGGAGGTAGGGAAGGAAAAAATGAAACAAGATGGGATGGGGAGAGAGACAAACCATAACAGACTTAATCTCACAAAACAAACTGAGGTTTGCGGGGATGGAGGGGGTATGGAGAGGGTGGCTAGGTTATGAACATTGGGCAGGGTATATGATATGATGAGTTCTGTGAAATGTGTAACACAGATGAATCACGGACCTGTACCCTTGGGGGCAAATAATACATTATATGTTAATTTAAAAAAAATTTCACCTGTGCTTTATGCAGTCTGAGGGAGGATGGGCACACATATAAACCCATATAGTGATTGGTCCACCTGACACCAATAGGACCAATCTGAGTCTCCCTGGGATTGATATGTAAATGACAGGAAGACAAGGTTCTCTCTTTAGGCGAGTGACTGGCCTTGCTGGATGGGATTCAGGAGCTGGCAATGGCCATCTTCCTGGACACTTGAAGAGTCTGACCAGAGAAGAAAGCAGCCATATGTAGACAAGTAAACATGAGACATGGACAAAGAGAAAAGTGTTTTGCCGGTTTCCAGTCCCTAGTTCTTGATTCTGAAATTTTAGTTCTGCAGCTCTTCTTTTGACTTTTTAAAAAGATTTTTTCTTTATTTATCTGACAGAGATCACAAGTAGGCAGAGAGGCAGGCAGAGAGAGAGGAGGAAGCAGGCTACCTGCAGAGCAGAAAGCCCGATGTGGGGCTCGATCCCAGGACCCTGGGATCATGACCTGAGCTGAAGGCAGAGGCTTAACCCACTGAGCCACCCAGGTGCCCCGTCTTCTTTTGGATTTGTATGAACTTCTGTGGTATCCACCCCTACAGGAACCTGGACATTCCTTTGTTTTTTGTTTGTTTGCTTGCTTTTCCCTTTTGGTTCCTCCAGTTTTCTTTGGATTGCTGCCACTTGCAAGCAAAGGGTCTTGTAAAAATACCACACCAAGGAAATTCACACGTCCTTAGGAGCTATTGAGTAAGTTCCTGTAGGGGAAGGACACAATGAGATGCACATTTTAGAGTGATCATCTTAGAATAAGTTTAGAGGATGAATTGGTGTGAGGAGGGGAGGGAAAGGGGCATATTCCTGAAGATGAGATGACAGGTTGGAAGGCCGTTATGGTCATTCTGGCAAAGTATGGTGAGTGCCTGAAACAGAAGAGAAAAGGGGGCCGAGGAAAGATTAAACTTACACAAGGTGAGAAGACTAATGAGACTTTATGAAATCTGAGTTTGTGAAATCGGATATTGCTAGGCTTTTAGCACACTTACTTTGGGATCTAATCTTCAAAAATATTTAAATATCTCTGGTGGTAACAACACCATCGTCTTTCCAGTGATTAAGAACTCTGAAATCTTAATCTGGCCTGGGCTGTAGAATGTCAGCTGCGGCTTGAGCACAACAAAAAGCCGTTGAAGGGTTTTACACTGGTGGGTGGAGGGTGGTCATGGGATTCCTTTTGCATTTTTAAAATGTCATTTTTGGCTGCTGTGTAAAGAATGGATAGAGAAAAGGCAAAAATAGAAACAAATCATTCTCCAATATTTATGGAACATCTACTATGCGTCAGGTAGTGTTCTAAACCCTAAAGACAGAATAGTTAACAAGAAACAAAATGAATTTGATGTCCTCTTGGAGTTTTCATTTTAGCTGTTGAGTGAGAAATGAAGCAAATAAATATACACACATATCAGGGGTTGATGTGGGGTAGGAAGGAAACTAAGCTGAGTGAGTGGACATGGGGTGTGAGGGTTTAGGAGAGCAGGTTGGTATTTTCTATGGGACTGTGTCAGGGAAGTCTCCCTCATTTGAGGAAAGACCTGGAGGAAATTAAGGAACGAGCAGTTGTGCTGTTTGGAGAAGAGCATCCCACACAAAGCAAACAGTAAGCCCAAGGTGGGAGCACATCTGGTGTGTTAAAAGAATGACACGGCGACCAATAATGCTGGGCAAAAAATGAGCAAGACGGTAAGTGGTAGGAGGTAGGTAAGGAAGGCAGTGGGGTCAGATCACATAAAGTCTTGAAGGCCATTGTAAGGATTTGCCTTTAACTTTGTGCCAGATGAGAAGAGCTTGGATGGTTTTGAAGAGGCTTGACTTGATTTAGCTTAGAAAAGGATTGGGGCGCCTGGGTGCCTCAGTGGGTTAAGCCTCTGCCTTCAGCTCAGGTCATGGTCTCGGGGTCCTGGCATCGAGCCCCGCATTGGGCTCTCTGCTCATCAGGGAACCTGATTCTCCCTTTCCCACTGCCTGCCTCTCTGCCTACATGGATCTCTCTCTCACTCTGTCAAGTAAATAAATAAAATCATAAAGAGAAAAGAAAAGAATCACTCAGGCTGCTGTGTGCAGAACAAACTTGTGGGGTTGTGGGGTGGGGATGCTACTTACATTAATGTAGACTGAGATTTCTATACTGCTGGCATTTGGGGCCACATTAATTTTTGCTATGGGGAGCTGTCCTGTGCACTGACCACTAGATCGCAGGAGCGCCCTTTCCCACTCCCAAATTGTGACAATGAAAAGTGTGTCCAGACCCTGTCAAAATCCCCTGGGGGGGGAGCAGGTGCACAAAACTCTCCTGGTTGAGGACCACTGATCTGGGTGAGAGGGGGTATTGGCCCAGACCAGAGCAGTAGATGCAGGGTTGGGGAGAAGGGGGGAGATTCTGGGTGTATATTGAAGACAAAACACGCAGGATTTGTAAATATATTAAGTGTGGAGTGTGCGGAAAAGACAAGAGTTGGGATGATTTTACAATTTGGGGGGCCCGAGGCCCTGGAACAGTGACGTTCCCACTTGCTAAGATGGGAGAGAAGACGGGAGAAGCAAGTTTGATAGGCAACAGGTGTTTGGTTCTGGAGATGGTGGCTGAATCCACATGGGGATGCCCAACCAGCAGCTGAACACACGAGTCTGGCATTCATGGGTGAGGTCCAGGCTGGAGGCACAAATATGAGCACCGTTAGGACATAGGGTTCAAGCTCTGAGAAGAAGTGGGCTTACCTACGCAGTGAGAATGGACAGAGGTGTGTTTGGCAACATGATAAGGCAGCTTCATGATATCTGTCCCCTGGTATTTGTCCTGTGAGTATGGATGGGAGTGTGTATGGGACTTAGGACTTGCTTTTAACCAGTAGAATTTGGCAAGGTAAGAAGATGTCACTATTATGATCTCATTATATTAAATCAGACTGTTTTACTGATTGGAGTGAGAGGCTGTCCTGGACTTGAAGAAGCAAAGAGCCAAGTTCGGAATCACCTGTGGAGAGAGTTATATGGCAGGAAACCCCAAGCAGCCTCTGGGGGCTGAGGATGGTTTCCAGTTAACAGCCTGGAGAATCTCCCTGGCCTGCCCCAGCATGGGTTGCCCCCCAAATCACACAGCTACAAGGAAATGAGTTCTGCCAACAACCCGAGTGAGTTTGGAAGCAGAGCCTTCCCTAGTGGAACCTGCACGTGAGAACACAGCTTGGTGGGCGCCTTCTCTCCTCCTTTGAGTGAGACCCAGAGCCAAGGACCCTGGTTAAGCTGTGTCTGGCCTCCTGACAGCTAGAGATGGTAGGATAGTAAACTGAGCTGTTTAAAGTTACTAAACTTGTTATTATTTGTTATGAAGTAACTATTAAAAACAATACAAGAGGCCCAAAATGGAGTTGCTTATGCTAAGCCCCATGTCCTCCCAACCAGACTTAATTATGATTTCAGCTGTCCCAGAAATGGAATCTGAGCCCAGGCAAGCAGACACCACCTGATCCCCACTCCCTCGGACCCCTGCCATCCCCAGAAGCCAAGTCACCTGGACATAACCAACCTGCCTTGTTTGCCTGACGTGACTTCCTTGCTCCTCCTCTCTTCTGCCTATAAAAGTATTTCATTTTGTACTGCTCCTCCGAGCTCCTTTCAGTCTGCAAGCAGGATGCTGCCCATTTCGTGAATCATTGAATAAAGGCAATAGGTTCTTTAAAATGTACTCAGCTGATTTTTTTTTTTTAACACAACAGAAAACTCAAGCAGAAGGTCCGAGTCCCAGAGCACAGGACTGATGTCTAAAGGTCAGGAAGCTCAAAAAAACCCAGCCAGGAAAGGAGCCATCATCACTGACCAGTGTGGAAGAGGAAGGGAGAGCCAACATCACGATGAAAAAGATAGAATATTTCCAGAGAAGTGGAGGGACTTCTATGTCTATAGGACTGACAGGTTGAGTCATTTGGATCTGAGGGTTAACCATTGGGTTTGGCAACTTGGTGGTGATTAGCGATCTTGTAAAATATCTGTGTAGGTGTAGTCATGGGACCAATTACTGTTAACAGTGTCTGAAGTGCAAAAAAAATTTCAGGGTTTGGATTCAAATGGGAGCAGTGGATATAAAGAGCAGTGAGCAAGTCTGACTTCTGTTTTGGAGATCAAATCAGTTGGTTTTGCTGATGGATTAGATATGAGAAAAGGGAAAGGGGGAATTTATCCCAGGGGCTGAGGCTTTAGCCTGTAGGAGGTGGGGATGCTGTTTATTAAGATGGGGAGACTGGGACAGGAGCAGGTTGAAGAGGGAGCAGGATAGAAATCATGGTGAAAATAAGACTCCTGTTACATATTCATGGAGAAATATGCTGCAGGCAGCTGGCCATGTAGTTCTCAGCTCCAAGGGCGGATTAGGATTAAAGACGTTAACTTCAGAGCCTTCAGCTTCTACAAAGAACTTAAATCAGTGATGCTGAATGGAATCGGCTAAAGCAGTGGTTTTTAAACTGGGGCTGGGAGGCAAGGAGTTTTGCTCCCAGGGCCGATTGAACAATATCTGGCGACATTTTTGGTGGTCACCACTTGGGGGGGGGGGTGCTGCTGGCATCTAGTAGCTAGAGACCAGAGATGCTGCTAACTGTCCTGCAGGGCACAGGACAGCCCCACAGCAGAGAATCACCCACCAGGTATCAATAGTGCTAGGTTGCAAAAGCCTGATCGAGGGAGAGAGGGAGAGAGAGAGAGAGAGAGAGCGAGAGCGAACGCATAGCTACAGAAGACCCAGAATCAAGCTCTTCAAAGGGGCGGAGATGAAATAGAGAAGCAAATTGAGAATACAGGTCCAGGATGGTAGGAAGAGAAACCATGTGATTAAGAGGGCACTAAGGAAGCGGGAACCTAGAGACACCGAGTACATCCACGTTTGCTAGTGATAGGCGTGTATGGTGCATGGACCGCCTATGAGAATTCACACACCTTGCACATTTTTAAGTGGGCATCTGAAACTTCTTAATCATAAACTTTTCATAACAATATATGTATATTTTATTAACTAGATGTTGAAAATGTTCAACATTTTAAAAATGAGATAGAGGGCACCTGGGTGGCACAGTCACTAAGCAGCTGCCTTTGGCTCAGGTCATGATCCCAGGGGCCTGGGATGAAGGCCCACATTCCTGATCAGCAGGAAGCCTCCTTCTCCCTCCACTGCTCTCCCTACTTCTGTTCTGTGTGTGTGTGTGTGTGTGTGTGTGTGTGTGTCTACCAAATAAATAAATGAATCTTTAAAAAGAAAATGAGATAGGAAAGGATCGACTTCATTGGAATAACATTTGCCTGCTACAAGTTGATTTTTTTTTTTAAAGCAGAACAGTCTCATTTTTTGTTATTTTATTTCCCAAACCACACTGGAATGGAATGAAACCATAAAAATCCTTACTTGTGCTTTTCCCTATTATGTCCCTAAGAATATGTCGTTTAATTTAAATATGAAGGAATGAGTGCCACTAACCAAAACTGATTGTTATTCTGATGTCAGAGCACTTCCAACATCTGCCCAAATCCCCTTTCCGATGTTAACCTTTACCCTAATAAGGAGAGGAAGCCCTAAAGGCAGAGCCCCAGGACTGCCCACAGAAGTGCATTATTTGAAACAAAACTGGTATTTCAACTTTGGTATCAGCCCAAGTCCTACACTCTAATAAGATCTGAGAGGAGTGTCTTGATCTTCCAGGAAGGAGAGGAGTATCCTGATATCAGACCCAAGAATGGGCATATCATCTATCCTACAGAGCACACATGGAGTTTGGATCTGGAAATGGACTCCCTTAAAATGATCTGCACATAAGGATTCTTTATAGAGATTTTTCAACTACCCTTGGGGACATGGTACCCTACACCCACAGATGTAGACAAATATTTTACAAGCTATGCTGGGAATGAGGTGGGGAGAGAAATATGGAGGTTGTTATAGGAAGATAGAAGGTTAAAGGTGAAAGACACCCCCCCCCCCCGTCGTTAACTAATTAACTGCTCTTTTGTTGTGTAAGAGTACCCCTCATCCCCTTGCAATGAAAAGACCCTTCCCCCAGGGTTGAATTCAATGTAACTGCTCTTTTGCCTTTCTGTAACCCCTTGGCTTTTAGGGCATGACACTTGTCTCCTGTTTGAACAAGATACCTTCTCCTAATAGCCGAGGCATGGTCACGCAGGCAAGGGGGCTGCATGGTCACGTAGGCCACGTAGACAGGGGGCTGCATAGTCACGTAGACAGGATGTCTTTCTGCTGAGTAATAAGGTCAAACTTCCCCTCTTTGTTTCCCCTTCCCGCCTTTCTCTTCGCGCGCGGGGGTCTTCCAAAGCCAATCCACTAACACCAAGTATGCCTTTTTTCAAATGTTCAAATTGTCAGCCAATCGGCCCCGTCCCATCCGGGACTTGTATGTACCTGTCTATAAAAATCCTGCACCACCCCAGCCTGGTGTGCTCAGCTAGCAGGAGCTGCTGACCACCCGCAGGCGCCTGCGCTACAATAAAGAACCTCTTGCTGTTTGCATCCTGTGGCAGTGTTGAATTCTTGGGTAAGGGCGGGTCTTTCCTTTGGAGGTCCCACCGAGACCATCGGACTCCTGCCCAAGGATCCAACCGACTCCCACCGGGAGGTAAGCTGGCCAGCATTTAAATTTTAATAACTGTGTTCTTGTCTCCTGTCTCGTGTGGCAGTGTTGAATTCTTGGGTAAGGGGATCCAGGGGTCTTTCATTTGGAGGTCCCACCGAGACCATCAAACTCCTGCCCAAGGATCCAACCGACTCCCACCGGCAGGTAAGCTGGCCAGCATTTAAATTTTAATAACTGTGTTCTTGTCTCCTGTCTCGTGTTCTTGTTTGTCCTCTGTCCTGCCTATACGCCTGTATAGGACTGTACTACTACGCGTAGTAGCTCTGTATTCTGGGCAGCTTGAGAAGGAGTTGACGAACTCGGACTTCTCCCCTGCCACCCTGGGGGACGCCCCAGGGATCGGAGGGGCCCAGTTTTTTGGGGCCCCACAAGTATCCGAGGGATACGTCTGTCTGTGGGCCTCAGAGGAAACTTGCAGTTCCTCGCGGCCGTCTGAATCTGTACTTTTGGTGTTGCACCGAAATCGCGCGCGTTTCTCTTTGCCGGCTTGTTAATTGTCTTGTGTGTCTTCTGTGCTTTTCTCGTTGCCCTTTGGGTTTCCCTTGATTTTAAGATGGGGCAAACACTTACCACCCCCTTAAGTCTCACTTTAGGTCACTGGAGAGATGTCCAAATTCGAACCAACAACCTGTCGGTGGAAATCAAAAGAAGAAAATGGCAGGCTCTCTGTACTTCAGAATGGCCACCCTCAATGTCGGGTGGCCCAAAGATGGAACCTTTAACATTAATGTTATTTTGCAGGTCTAAGAGCGAGTCTTCGATCAGGGACCCCAAGGCCATCCGGACCAAGTACCTTACATCGTAGTCTGGGAAAGCCTGGTTGATAATCCTCCTCCTTGGGTCTCCCTCACTCACTTCCCATGTTAATGGCTATAACTGAAGCCAACTGGGGTTGGTCTGGCTCGAGACAGGGACCATAAGGACTATTCCCAAGCAGCTGCCGAAACTCTCTTTGTTTCGGGGAAGTTTCCCTGTGTTCTCTGTCCGACTTAGACTGCTTAACCCCTCCCCCCTTGCTGGTGGGAAAGCATGGCGTCTGCTCCTCTGTTGGGGCTTAGGAGCTCCAAAACCGGGAATCCTTTCTCTGCCTCCTGGCAGCACTTTGTTTCTTCTGTTTCCCCCTTCTCCTGTTTCTGCACCAGTGTGCGTGCAGCCTGCATGACTAGCCTCTAGATCATGCACCATGGCTCCTTCTCTCTTCACTGTCAAGGAGCAAGAAGGGCACCCCCTGGACCAAACACCCCCACTCCAGATCTTCCCACGCATGTCTCAGGTAAACATTCAAAGTGGAATGGGTCCAGGTGAAAAGTAAATCAATGTTGAAACTAAGTTAAGTTTGTTGGTTTAATTAAGATAAGACGTGTCTTTGAAGTTACAGCAGTAAATGTGAAGCTTTTATTCTATCAAAGTTTACAGAAGGTCAGATAAGCTTGTGTTACTTATTAAAATTTGTTAGCAAAGAAATGACTAAACTGGTGGTTAGTTGTCTGTCTCAAATTTCTAATGGGTAATTGCTGAAATAGCTTTCAAAGTCTTTGGTAACCTGAAAGTTTTAAAGTTTCGCTTGGATGACAAATGGAATTGAATTGTGGACATCTATATCTTAACCAAACAGGATAAAAAGCTAAGTCGTTAATTACTGGATATAGGTTTGTGCTTTTGACTTCTTACTGCAAAGAAACTAAGAGTATTTAAATCTGTTGGTAAGCTTGTTTGCCACTTAACTGATTGATAAATTGCCACCTGAAGAATTCTGTTGTAACAGTTCACAATTGGTTAATAACTAAAAGTGTTTCTAAGAATACAAAGTTCTGCTTAGTGTAACTAAGACTGATGGAAATAAGGGAAACTCTGTAGGAAAGTAGATGATAAGTAAGAAAGATTTAAGGAATGGGAATACATTTTGTTGAGGGTAAGGGAAGGTAATTTTGTCCTAAAGGAGATGGTTGTTTGGGAGGAAATGACTCAGGATAAAACCTGAATGCAAAGGAAAATTATAAAAGGTTTGTGAACGGAAATCTTCACAAAAGAAATTTTAGATATGGTCAGGACAGACTAAAAAGAAAGAAAAACAGCCTCCAAGGTAATTTAGCACTCTCCTGGCCTGCCTCCACACAGATTATACTTCCAAGTATAAGGGCCATTTGGCCTTGAGAGATTAAGGAAGCAGCCCAACCTTGAGGGACTGGGAAAACACCCTGTTACCATCCTCCCTTGCCTGTAACCATAGAAACTCACTCTAATCTGTAAAGAGTGAAAGAGGAGACTGATTACCTCCCATTAGCCAGAGATGCCCAGAAGGGGAGGATATCCAACCTGTTTGAATCTGAAGAGTGCCTGACTGTGTGAATGTGTCTGTATGGCTCCACCACTTCGGCTACGGAGTCTGAGTGGGCTGCACCTTGAGTCTCGCGGGGCGTCATATGGCATAACGGTCATCTACTCCACGGAGTAGCCTGGTCCGGGGTTTATACGGACAGGCCTTAGCTAAGACGCTCCTAAATTCCCATGAGGGATGGGAACAGGACAGAAGGGGAAAGATCCCCCTCCTTTGTCTGCGACATCATTCATGATGGGAGGGAAACCCAGAAAACTCCTATCTTAAGACTGCACACTTAGAAATAAAATAAAAAAGGGGCAAAGTTTTCTTAGCTAATTGATCTGTTAAAAAGTGTAAATGGTTTTCTCTTTGCCTGCCTGGAAAATTCAGTTCCTATGTTTTGTTTTATCAGGTGTTTAACATCCCTAATTATATTTAGGCATGTGTTTTTAAACTTTCTAAGGTTTTAGCAAATGTTGACAAGATTTAAATTGTAAATCTCTTTAACTCAGGCTTTTTCTTGATATGTGACGTTGCTCATGAAGTACTACTGAACCAGTGATAAACCTTGGGTTACATTTGGGAAAATGCTATAACTATTCTAGAGATTCTATGCACTTCCTAAAGTTTTAATGTTTTGAGAGATCATCGCTTGATATTGTAATTATGGGAATGTTATGTGTCACAGAAATTGTAACCTGATTTTCTTGCAGCTAAATTGTAAACTCCCATGTCTCTTTAGCTCTAACCATATCCATTCTGAGTTTTTGTCATTTATAATTGTTTTAATTTTCTTGTAAAATGAGTTTTATCTTAAAGGAAATTCCTATAAAGGACTTTCAGGACAAATACAGATATTTGATATACTTGAAAATCCTAAAACTGAAATGGGTAAGAATTTCCAGAACTAACTAAAGCTGCATTCACCAGATTTAGTAATATGGAACTAAATGAACTAAAAGATTATAGTGTTGTGTCTCTTAATGTTTTCTCTTACTTTAAACATTGCTGGTTCTCTCTAATGTTTGCTCTTCCAGACTAGGGATACTTCCTCCTAGTTATCTGTAACTTATAGAGATGTGAAAGTGCTCAAAGCATTCAAGCTTTTCTCTCTATCTGAACCCTCTGAAACCAAAAGGTCTCAGTAAGCATTCTTCCATGGCAATCAGTCATTTGCATAAGTTCAATAAGAATCTGTTCTCCTTGTAACAGGACACCATTGGAAACTGGTTATTTTACCAAGGCTTTGACTGGAATGTCATATTTGAGAAAGACATGCATAGACTCAGATATGACCAGACAGCTTTAAGGAACTAAGGTTGACTTTATGAAACCTGGAGCCATAAAGCCCCTTGGGACTGTTGGCCTGATACCTTGCTTACAGAGTTTCCAGCAGCCTCACCAGGTGAGTAAAGAATGTCACTCCTTGGTAGGTGCGGAGACTCAGAAGAGGAACTCGCCCAAATCAACAGGTATTGCAGGCATGCCTGATGGCAAGTACAGGGCTTGGCTTCTGGCCCAGAGAGGCTACTAAAAGTTCAACCTAGAGATTCCTTATAAGAAGTTCCAGCAAAGCAGATTCTAAAAGATCTATATGATCACACTCAACTGTTCTTGCTGAGCTTATGTAAATAATGGGCCAAGTTTGTTAAAACTGGACTTGTTTCACAAGTGAATTAGTCCTGATTTGGCTATCTCTGTAAATGAGGGTTATTTTAAAGAGAAAAATTATGTTTTAGTAACACACCTTTATGGATGTTAAATTCTAGATTTGATTGTCTTTAAATGTTTACCTAAGCTAAACAATTTGAGGTAAACTTCAGAGAAGTTGTACAATAGCTTCTTTAGTCGATCTTACTGTTTTGTGGGGATATTCGCAGACCCCACGGCACATGATTAAACAACTGGAAAATGGGATTAATTCCCTACAATTATATAACTTAACTAACACCTTGTGTGTGGCTGGGATAATGAAATTGCCTAAAAGCCAACCTGTCACACTCCATAGGATTAACTATGGACTTGGAGGCACCGTGGATGACCCCACTTTCTTTATGAGTGGATTGAATGATGCATGGGGAACTCCCCTTATCTCTTGACAAGTTTTCTCACTTGCCAATGATCCTCTGTAATCAGGATATTGTTAAGGCTGGACCACTCAAAGGTCTTCTTATTGGTTTCATCCCTTAGTCATATTTATCCTAGAGGCCACCTCTGTTGAGGTGCAATTGCAAATAGATGCTTTAGCTAAGCATAGAACAGCCCTCATAAAAGGAGGCTCAAAGCTCACTATGGGACAGTCCCTGACTGTAATGATGTCACATCAGGTCCAGATTTGTCTTAGAAGCCAAAGACCACCAATGGATGATGGAGGCCGACTTACTAAATACTGGGCTACACTAACAGATATGCCGGAAATAATACTTAAGACTTGTCAAACTTTAAACCTAGTTACCTGTATGCCCGAACCTGACCACTGTACTTCTTTCTCTATAGAGCAAAAATGTTCAAAGGTTATTGATCTTGCTTATTCTATATGGCCAGATTTAAGATGTCCCTGTTAAAAATACGAATGACAGTTGGTTTTCTGATGACAGTAGTTTTCATAGAAAGAAATAAGATAAGCTAGGTATGCCATAGTGCTCACTAGCACTTTGCAATTGCCAAAGCCTAAGAATTAACATTTATACTGACTCCAAATATGCTTTCCTGGTACTACATGCTCATGGCGCTATTTGGAAGGAAAGGGGATTGCTATCAAGCCATAACTCCCCAATCAAATATGGTCCTGAGATCATAGCCCTTCTTGAGGCTGTACACTTGCCTAAGGAGGTAGCGGTGATTCACATCAAAGGACATCAGAAGGATATGACCTTGGAATCTAAAGGAAACAACCTAGCAGACCATGCAGCCAAAGAGGCAGCAAAGGGTAAACAGATATTAAGCCTTATACCAGTCTTGACACCAATGGAGTCCATAACTCCAGTCTATTCAGACCAAGAAATTCATATTGCTCAGGAGCGAGGCTATACTAAAAAAATGCACAAGACTGGCTTGTTAACGATGAGGGAAAATTGGGTTACTCTCCTACCAAGAGGACTTCTCAGGATGAGAACTGCCCCAAAACAACCTATAGGACTTAGCCCTTTTGAGTTAGTTTATGGGAGACCATTTCTTTCTGTAGATCTGTTATTAGATGAAGATTATAATGCCTTACTAAACTATTCACTGGAAGCTGGTTTAATTCATAAGTCACTTAATGAGTATACTAATCGTATTCTTCCCAAACCTGATTTAACTATAACTGAAAGCCCACCCCATGTAAATCCCGGAGATATAGTTTACTTAAAAATATTGGAAGTCAGATATAACTGAAAACTTACATCCAAGATGGAAAGGTCCATATCGGCATAATCAGACAGATTGCTGGATCTGCGGAAGTTTGCCTATTTCAAGTACGTCTGGATTACCCTGGTGGGTTTTTCCTTTACAGGGCACTGATTGGCATTCTCTACAAAATTATATCTCAGAGATGGTAGATGGAGATAGCACATTCCGGGATAAATCTATTACTAATCAAAATGTTTCTTCCTGGCCCATGATCAGTAAAACATGGGATTCACCAGGACATAATCAAAGTTTTTCATATTCTCAAACTATTAAAATTCTAACTGGCTTTACAGGCTCACAAGATGATACTCACTGACTAGGGCTTAAGTTACAAAACCCTCCTTATCGCTATACTAAGGATGATATATATCAAACCTGGGATGCGCATCTGTGGTTTACGCCCACGATTGGACGGCTCAGTCAGAAGACAATTTTATGCTGGGAACAAAGAAATCATACGAGTGGTACTTGGGCAAATAACGCACGAGATCTGGGATGGCTACCACTAGAAATGTGTTCCCAGATAATAGTACTCCAGACTACTGACTGGTTTGCTACTGACTGGGTAAGGCGACCTGGCATTAGACGGCCAGCTCCAAATGGAACGCACTGGATATGTGGAACCAACCTGTGGCCCTGGCTTCCTCCAGGGTGGATAGGTCGCTGTACTTTAGGATTTGCCTGGATCCATGGGCGCATTACTAAAACCATTACAACTCCAGCTAATCTCTCCAATTTAAAACAAAGATGGAAGCGATCTGTTTTTAAATGGTATAATCACTTAGCATCTATTTTTGTTCCATCTGCGGGACTAGAGGATGTCAGGTGGCATGTAGAAGCCCTTAATAAATATACTACAAAGGCACTCAATGATTCACTAAACAGCATCTCCCAGCAGTCACAGATATGCAAGGCAGTCCTACAAAATAGGATGGCCTTGGATGTCCTGACAGCAGCCCAGGGTGGCACATGCGCAATTATCAAGACAGAATGTTGCGTATACATCCCAGACTATCACAAAAATGTCACAGGAATAATAAAGGATATGAACACCCAGATTAAGGCCCTACAAGATCCTTCTCTCTCTCTCAGTAAATGGTTAAGTTCCTAATTTGAAGGAGGACTATGGCCGAATCTCCTTTTCGGGCTTCTCATTCTTATTGCTTTATTAATCTTAATATGTTGCTTTGTTCACTGTTTCTCTACATGGTGCCGAGGCTCCATTGTTACAATGACTTCACCACAACAAACGATCCTTTTCGCGCGCGAGGACGCCTCTTCACTGTCAGCGCTGGATTCAGCTGCCTCCACCTTTCATAACTCCCTTATACATTCCTACCCTGATCAATATTGACCCCAGTAGGTAGGGACAGCTCTGCGCCCCTATTCAGCACGAAGAAGTTACAGAAGATGAGACCTTCCACCTTCAACCCCCTTAAAGATTTCAGGGTCAAGATTGTTCAGGGGGAAATGAAGGAGCAGGAGGCTGGCTGAGGAGAAAGAAAAGCTGGCGCCTTGCACCCCACTTAGTGCAAGAAAAGGACAAATGGATATAAGATTCTATCCATGATAAAGAAAAAGGGGGGAATGAAAGACCCCCCCCCCGTCGTTAACTAATTAACTGCTCTTTTGTTGTGTAAGAGTACCCCTCATCCCCTTGCAATGAAAAGACCCTTCCCCCAGGGTTGAATTCAATGTAACTGCTCTTTTGCCTTTCTGTAACCCCTTGGCTTTTAGGGCATGACACTTGTCTCCTGTTTGAACAAGATACCTTCTCCTAATAGCCGAGGCATGGTCACGCAGGCAAGGGGGCTGCATGGTCACGTAGGCCACGTAGACAGGGGGCTGCATAGTCACGTAGACAGGATGTCTTTCTGCTGAGTAATAAGGTCAAACTTCCCCTCTTTGTTTCCCCTTCCCGCCTTTCTCTTCGCGCGCGGGGGTCTTCCAAAGCCAATCCACTAACACCAAGTATGCCTTTTTTCAAATGTTCAAATTGTCAGCCAATCGGCCCCGTCCCATCCGGGACTTGTATGTACCTGTCTATAAAAATCCTGCACCACCCCAGCCTGGTGTGCTCAGCTAGCAGGAGCTGCTGACCACCCGCAGGCGCCTGCGCTACAATAAAGAACCTCTTGCTGTTTGCATCCTGTGGCAGTGTTGAATTCTTGGGTAAGGGCGGGTCTTTCCTTTGGAGGTCCCACCGAGACCATCGGACTCCTGCCCAAGGATCCAACCGACTCCCACCGGGAGGTAAGCTGGCCAGCATTTAAATTTTAATAACTGTGTTCTTGTCTCCTGTCTCCTGTGGCAGTGTTGAATTCTTGGGTAAGGGGATCCGCGTGTCTTTCATAGAAAGTCTTTGTTTTGGGTTTTTTTCCTTTTGTTTTTAAGAAAAAGGTCATTTGTCTTCTGACTGGAGGGATCCATTGGAACGAGAACTTGATATTGACCCTGGGAGTGGAGTCCTGGAGAGGGCTGGAGGGAACAAATCCCAGGCACAAGGAAGAACAAACCCCAGCTGGGGATGTCTGCTCTTCTCAATAAACCTGTTCTGTCTTCAACTCTTTCTGTGTTTCTTGTACATTTCTCCAATTACCATGTAAGTTCCATGATGCCAGGGACTTTTCTGTGTCGTTCACCACAGATTTACAAACACTCAGGGCAGTGTAGCACACAGTAGGTACTGACTAAATATTTGTTGAGTAAATGTCTAAAAACAAATTAAAAATGGATACAAATGTAGGTATAGATTTGATTGGGTGGTGGTAAGATAAGGGAATTCCTGCACAAAGGGCTTTTATTTTCTTGAAGTGTGACACTAGTGATGAAGTTTTGGAACACAGGTGAGGTTTGGTGGGGTGAGGTCCAGAGCCGATGACCAAGAAAGGATTCTTGAGACGTCTTAGGTGCAAATGGTGGTTTTATTAAAACACAGGGACAGGACCCAGGGGCAGAAAGAGCTGCTCAGACAGAGGCATGGCTGACTAGGAGCTGAGGAAGGTGAGGACAAAGTGGGTGTCCAGAAGGACTGTCATATGCTAAAGAAGAATTTCAGGATAAGGGAGACCTGGTTATTGTCAAGTCAAGGCTGTTTTTGCCTCTAATGAGGGAAAGCATGAAGACAGTCGGGAGTTTCCTGGAGATATGTTACATTCCTCCTATCACACATCCTTGTCAGTGGGCTTTGGGCTTAGAAGAAATTCAGTTTTATTACACTTCCCTTCCCCTTAGCCTCCCTCAATTTTATGGAGGGGAGGGTGATGTTAGGGCTTCCGGAAACTGAGGTATGGGTCTCTGGAAGTCAGGCTATTGATGAGAAAGCTTCTTCCTTCCTTGTAAGTCGCTAGGACATTTGTAGATGGAGGGAGACTCCTGTCCTGCAGGACTGGGATCTCTATCAGTTAAGCATCATTTTTCCTTTAGGGCAGCCGGGAGTGCATGAGGAATGTTACACATATGGTATGGGGAGAGGGTGTAGGGTGCCAGTTTCTGCTTTGTCCTAAGCTTGCCTTCTGCTCCCTCATCCCTAGGACAGGAGCTGGGAGTGAGGTGACATAGTTCAGAAGAGGTGGGGGTAGGGATTGTTGAGGCAAGTCTTGAAGGTGTGAAACGGTCATCCATTAGAGGGAAAGCAAACTCACCGGAGAGACAAGGGAGTTTGAAGCCAGAGTTGAGTATCCACTGGAGAATTGTGGTCAAGTGTTTTAAAGGACAGCAGGTTGGCTCAGCTGTATGATTCCTTCCTGGTTTCTGGTGCATGCCGCTGGCATTGGTAGAATCATTTCTAAAGAAACAAAACAAAAGAGGATAAGCCGTTCTTTCAGAAACGATGATGAATCAAGTTTTGAACATGCTGGGTTTTGAGGCACAGGTGGGACATCAGTGAAATAGCATGAGTAGGTAATCAGTTACACGGGCCTGGTGGGTAGGAAAGAAACAGATGGTCGTGTATCAGTGGGAGAGATGTTGGCTAGGGAATGGGAGCTGAAACCAAGGGCACAGTTGATATCACTACAAGAGAGGGTAGCTTGGAAGAGAAAGGTTAACTGAACCCCCGGGGAAACCCTGATGGGAAAGTCACATGCATTTCTCAGGCATGCCAATGTTGACACAGATCATTGTAACTCCTGGGGGCCAGAAGCCATGTCTTTGAGATTCATTCATTCTCTGCCTCTGGCATAGCGTGGGCCACATTGAAGGAAATTCTAAAATTCATTCCGATTTGATTTCATTGCACTTTTCATTTACCAGAATCTTGTCATGGTTTGCTAGTGTATCATTTTCTCGAAAAGATTAAATAAGGACCATTTTACAAATATGAGATGAATGCCTGAAGGGATTTTGTTTAATTCATTCATTAGCTCGGGAACCACTAAGAGGTTACCACCACTTCAAGCAAGAATCTCAAGGCAGACACATATACAATCAGTAATACTTAAACGAATTTGCTTTGATAGATGCAAATAGATATGCAAATAGAATGCAAATGGATGCAAAACTGCCTTCTACCAAAGGAAAGGGGGTCAACTGTACTTCCAGTGGACAAAATTCATTTACATATAGCTAGACAAGATCATCTGCATCCACATCAATTATGTACAATCTATAGAGTTGCAAAATAGCTCAAAGACAAGAAAGGCACAGAATATCCCATAGAATTGGTCAGCCCAGAAGGGTACATGAGACAACACCTGTTTTCCCTTGGAAGACACTATAATCTTTTAGGTTCATTTCAATGTCTTTCGTGATTTTGCCTATGCTTTAAAAGAAAAAAAAGTTACCCTTATCATTCTTATTAGTTTGAAAAAAACTAATAAAATACTAGTCTTTTATAAAATACACATGGAAGAATGTTCTGGCACTATCATACCCAATTTGGGGTACTAACTGATTAGGAAGATGAGGCAGAATTTGGGAGCCCCTAGGATGAGTCTGTTTCCGGTTGGAATGGGAAATATTTAAGAATCAAACTAAATGATCTCAAATCCACTCTGGAATGAAACAGGATATAAGGAAAATACAGAAGATGTTGAAATGGACCTGTTGGCTCATTGTGAGCTTTCCTGGTCGAATGGAGACCTCTACCATGATGCTTGTCCTCCATGTCCCACCCGTCCCATACCTGCTATCCTGGCACCACAGGGCCACCAGACTTTAGGCTCAGTCTGCAGTTCCAAATGGAAACCCTCTGTTCCCACAGTAGTGGAAAGGATGACTCTGGTTGCTGGTGGAAGCGTCAGCTGCTTTAGTCCAACAGTTCAAGAGAGGATCAGAAGAGCACAAGGACGATATTGGAAAAAAATGCTCGGACGAATTTCCAGAACACAATATTTCTCTTTGCAATTTTTGAGTGTTCTGTAGCCAACCTGCCAAAAAAAAATGTGAAAACTATAAATAGGAGTGGGAAGGAGAAATGAGGACCTGTCACAGTGCCAGCAAAAATAGGGAACTGAGAATTTTCCAGAGATTCAGAGTCAAAGGGGGTTAATATTTACTTAGAAAAGAATTCGTGGGCACAAGCTCTAGGATGAAATGAAGGCAAGAGAGGCAAGTTAGGGAATCGAGAGAGAGAGAGAGAGAGAGAGAGAGAGAGACTTGAACATAAAAAAAAGTCAACTTAAAGTCTCATTCCTCATTAAGGAAAGTACAGATCAGAGAAGAGGGGAGAGACTGGGATATAGTTGATCGCCGATTGTGTCTGGCTCTGATTAGAAGCTTCGTATCCACTTTTTCATTTCATCTTCCAGCCTGTTTCCTGGATTCCAGCTTCTATTTCCTATGAAATAGTTACCATCACCAAAGACGAGAGTCAAACATGTAACAGTAGTCAAATCTTCAACAGCACGGACAACTAAATAACCAAATGCTGGCCCGGGGACCCCTGCAGAGTCAAGTGTTACACGCCCAGTGCCTGGATCGCGAGGCCATGGTAGGGCTCTTGGGAAGGGTTCAGGGTAGGGAGACATACAGCAGTTTCTGGCCAGAGGCTAGTCACCAAACTTTGTGTGGCTAAAGGGGTGTGTACCAGCTGAATGTCAGCTCCCAGATGAAACTGAGGGAAATGTCCTTTGGGAAGTTTTCCACTGACTCTCTGCCTTTCCTTCATCCTCCCCAGCGTGTTCCATTAGCATTTGGGGTCTGGGGTCTTGCCTGTTGCTCCTGGCTTTGGTGGGCCACGCCACTGCCACAGCCAGGGCTCCAAGTGGCAGTGCACTGTGTGGGGTCTTGACTGTTCACTCCTGACTCTCGGAAGGAAAACAGGCAGCAGGGATTTTCATTCTTTGTTGGCACCTACTCTCTTCAGCAACCCCAAGATCAGTACCCCAGGCTGCACAAGCTCAGGTTCATGTCTTTACCAAAGGCCGGCAATAATTTCAGAAAGGAATGACAATGAAGGTAAAAAACAGTTCAACTACTCGCTCATCTGGATTTCTAGGGCAGGTGGGGTTCCCAGACAACTTTGTTCTGTCGGTCTGGCACCCTTGCCCCCCCTCTCGGTGCCTTGGTGATGAGTGTGGGCCTTGCTGTTTGTGCTGCCTGAATTTGCCCTTGTTGCTTATTAGCACTGTGGCCCTGGGCTAAAAGTCATGCCTCTCAGAGCCAATCGGAATAGCTTATTAGACCTATTGATTCTGGCATAGTGGGCCTGTGCAGAAATCTCTCTTCTTCATCCCTCCTCCTTCTCAGTCTTCCCCTCCTCCACCTCTTCCTCCTCCTTCTTTGATGTGTAAACCAAGGTATTTGGGGAGCAGGGAATGATGTGATGTTTGGGATTTACTTTAAAATATATTCCAGACCTCCCCCCTCCACAAAAACCAAAAATACAGGCACTTTGGGGGCAGTAGAAGGAGGAGGGCCTATGAAACAGTTGGGGAAGCAGAGTGATAAGTACTCCGAAGGGCCGGGATCCTTCTGCTCTACACACTTTGGTGTATGCTTGAGAATTTTCATAATAAGAGTAAACAAACAAAGACCAAATAATGAGGCTTTCATTCCCTATATCCAAATGAGCATAGAATGCACTTTCATAGTTGCTCCCCTGACAATTTATTCTGATTCTCCAAATAAGATTCCAGCTCTCATCCTACCTGTCATAGTCTCTGGATATTGACTGGGAACGTTTTCCTCAACAAGGCCTTGCCAGGCCCACTGCTAGGGAATGTATTGTTTCAGATTCTGTACTCACGTTTTAAAGATTTTTTAAAATTTATTTATCAGAGAGGGGGGGTTAGAGAGCGAGCACAGGCAGACAGAATGGCAGGCAGAGGCAGAGGGAGAAAGAGGCTCCCTGCTGAGCAAGGAGCCCGATGTGGGACTCCATCTGAGGACGCTGGTATCATGACCTGAGCCGAAGGCAGCTGCTTAACCAAGTGAGCCACCCAGGCGTCCCTGTACTCACGTCTTAAAAAAAAAAAGTGACCAGTTTCCCGTTTGGATTGACTCGAATGCAAGACTCACTGTAAGCCATTGTCTTGCTGTGTCCCATCCCTTTCTAAGGACTGCTCGTGCTATCTCTGGGTGCTATCTCTGGGAGATCTCAGCATTGGGAGGGGCAGCCCAGTCCTGGGCTATTACAGCAAAGCTGCAGCCTGAAGGGCGCGCGTGAGATCTGTGGTTTGAGCTGTCAGAGTCTCACAGAGAAAAAAAAGAGAAATGAATCATCATTTGACCATGACATTCCCACTAAAGGGGAGGACAGTGGGAGAAAGAGCAAGGGAAGAGGAAAGAAAAATCTCAAAATAAATGTGGGGTGGATGGTAGGAGGAGGAGGGGTCTCGGAAATTGGGGGCAGGTGTGGTGATCGAACCACAAACACATGATTCCGCCCCTTCTAGAGCGGACTGGACATAAACATGCTCGCACATCTACTTGTCGGCTGCGTTTTGTCGGCCGTCTGGTAGCGAGGTGATTCTTTAAGAGCTCTGAGAACCCAAACTTGTGGCCGCCCTGCAGCTGAGCCGAAGTGGAGCTGGGAGCTGCCCAGACGACCCGAGGCTGCCAGCTGACCACCTTCCTCCCTACAGATCGCTGGAGCCAAGCTCGGCGGGGGAGAAGCCACGCTCGCGGGTGGGTGCCGGGGCTAAGGGCGGAAGCCGGGTTCCCACAGAGGCCTCCGTGCCCAGGTGGCTGCAGCGGCGGCGCCCGGGGACCGGAGGCCTGACACCCGGACGCGCCCCCCACTCTGGACAACCGGCCGCAGAAGTAAAGGGCCAGCATCCCGCCACGGCTATGCTTCCCGCGGGACAATCTCGGGAGAAGGTCCTGGAAGAGGTTCGCAGGCCAATTATCCGAGGGAAAGGACGAGGTGGGGAGGGAGCGCCCCTGACCCTCCCCGCCCTCCCCTCTCCCGCTCACCAGGCATCACCTGTGGCGGGGCTACCCCGCAGAAACATAGGCGAGGTTGTAGTGTCGCCCTCCAGCCACACCGGGCAGGATCACCTGCTGGCTCAGCGGCAGCGGTCCCCGCGCCTCTCTTGGCGAAGGCAGGCGGAGGCGGGCCTGCTGCGGCCTCTTTCTTTGGCTGGGCGCGGGCGCTGCCATGTTGGAGGAAGCGGTGCCTTCTGTGAGGTGGAAACGCGGGGCTTCACCCGTAGCATTGGGGAGCGCAGCCTCCTACCTTTCCTCCTCGCTCGAGTGTCGGTGCTGAGAGGCGGCGGCCGGCGGGATGGAGAGAAGTAAGATGAACCTGCCCAAGGGGCTGGACACGCTCTGCTTCGACAAGGACGAGTTCATGAAGGTGCGCGCCTGGGCTCTGCTCCCCGGAGCCGGGCTGTGGGTGGCCTGCCCTCCTTGGCCCTCCGGGGCCTCTCCTCAGGCTTCTCCTGCGGGCTTCCTGGGCCGTCCCTGCCCCGGACGGGTCCTCGGCGGGGACCTCACTGCACTTCGCAGTGAGTCTCTTGGCCTCGGGTGGGCTAGGTGCAGCCTGGAGAAAGCACTCCTGTGAAATCGTGCACATTGAATGAAAAGGCCTGAAAGTTCAGGGCAAGTGGTTTTGAGCTAAAGGTAAAAGCCCTGGACCCGTAGGACCCGCCTCTGGTACCGTGCGGCACAGTCAGACCGCCGCTCCTCGAGCCTGACAAAAGCCTCCCAGTGCCTTGTGCCCAGAAGCTGAGTGACTGTGCGTTGAACACATCTCTGAACGCACGTACTTACCAGGAATCGGGTCAAAAAGGCACTTAACCTAACGTTTATGCCTGACTTTCGTCTTAAGCTCCCGGAATGAGAAATCTGAAAGACTGTACTGTCCTTACTGGTTCTGGTCCAGTACTACAAAGCATATCAAGCTCCTTTTCTAAAGTTGCCCTACTTCTCTTGGTGAGGTCAGCCTGAAGCTGGCAGCAGATAACTGTAGGACATAAACTTACAGAATAGAAATTTAAACTGAAAAGACTTTACTGACAGGAAAGGTTCATCAGACATAGCCTTGAAAATGTCCCAAGGTTTGAATTAGAGCCAGGAGGAGCTTTATTTGTTTTCTGTATCCCCCTGGGTCTGTACTTAAACTATCAAAACGTATATGTTTAATTTCTAAGGATTGGGATTTAGTAGCTGGTTTCAGTGTTAAAAAGTTTTGGCTCTGCAGGTACCTAAAATTCTGAAAAGAGTTTGAATTTCTTACTTTTTTATGGCTTCAAGTCATAATATGTTTTTTTCTTTTTTGGGTTAACCAGCTAGTTCCTTTTTGATACTTGCATTCAGATCACATCTCCCAAACTCTGGCTTTAAAAGTGCTTATGTCTGGATTCTCTGCGGTGTGGCCATATCATTTTTAATATGTAGGGATGTCTAGACGAAGGTATATTGTACTCTTGTTCTTGTGTGGTGATGTTAAGCCACTGTAATAAAAGGTGTAAATTGAATGGAGTGTCTGAAGGAGAGCACAGAGTGAATTCTCTGATCCAGAAACCTTTTGTTAACGAAGGACACGTGATGAGGAGAGAGGTCATTGGAAGAAGAAAAGGCACACACACAGACTTAAAGAATCTCAAAGCACGGAAGTCTCTTTAGCTTGTCTGTCTTTGGACTTCGTCAGGCTTTCTTTGGGCCTAACACTAGCATTTTCTCACACTTCCTCGCCCCGCCATCTTTCTCACTCTGAGCTGACAGAATGCCTTTGGTCAAAGCAGCTTCGGAAAATAGAAATCTCACAATAGCAGTTCTAAAGTAGGACTTAGAGGTAGGCAGAGAGCAAACTGGGAAAGTGGCTAGAATGCCAGCAATTCCATATTCTTTCAAGGCTCTGAAATTTCTGAATATAATGTACAATTTGTAGTGTTAATGAACGTGACCCCTTCATACATAGAAGGAAAATACATGGAAGAGCTGTTCTGTGTAAAGTGGTATTGATCTTCTATGTGGGAGCTGGAGATAAAGGTTATTTGCAATTTGTGTTTTCGTCAGAGAGATGTTTTGTTAAGTTACAGTTCCGAGGCAGAAATGAGTGGAGAGCTTGCTGTCGGGGTTGTATTTCTACATAGGTGTCTTGTTTGGCACATTTTAGAATGAGACTGGGATGGTTGAAAGGGAGATGGGGTGGGGCAGCGGGTTGCACCTTGGACACTGCATACATTGAGGGGTCCACGTTGATGCAGTCTTCACGGTACAGCTGCAGTCAGGTTTACAGCAGGAAGTTGCATGGTCATATTTGTTGAGTTCGAGCTGACTGGTGGCAGGAGACTACTTAAAAAGTCATGTTTATGAGATCTAATGAGAAATAGAAGGGGAAAGGTATGCAAAAAGGTAGGTGATCAAAGTGCAGGAATGGCAGATGGGGAAGGGTGACCTGGGGCAGAGGCACTGGCAGCATCATATTTTGTTGGCTTAGAAATACGAAAATCCAGTAGAGCCGAGCGACCGAACCCACGAACGAGATGCCGGTGGCCGTGGGGCCCTACGGGCAGTCCCAGCCGAGCTGCTTCGACCGCGTGAAAATGGGCTTTGTGATGGGCTGCGCAGAGGGCATGGCGGTCGGGGCGCTCTTCGGCACCTTTTCCTGTCTCATGAGCGGAATGCGGGGTTGGGAGCTGATGGGCAGAATCGGGAAAACCATGATGTAGAGTGGCGGCACATTTGGCACATTCATGGCCATCGGGATGGGCATCCGATGCTAATCAGAGCAATGTTTGCCCAGTACAGCTACCCCTTCTCATCAGTCCCAGCTCATGTACTATAATAAAACAAGTCTTTGAGTAAAAAAAAAAAAAAAAGAAAGAAAAAAAAAGAAATACGAAAATCCTTTGGGTTGACAGCCAACTAATAGATGAGCAGGACATAAGGTATTGGTAGTAGGGGGAGAAAGTGGCATAACAGATAAATTAGACCATTTACATGGCTGTGCTATTGACATCACATGTAGCCTTCCTCTTCCATCTCAACATATGACTTCATCTCCAGTCGTACAGAAAAATTAGCAGCCATCCCACGGGACCTCCTCCATCCTGCTGATCATGATCCCATTCTTGTATTTGTCCCCTTCTCCTCCTCGCCTGGTACGGGGAGGGGCTCTCCTTCCTCCTCAGGTTCAGTCTCCACTCTGGCTCAGAGTCCATGCCCTCCCGCCCTTCCAGGAGCCTGCGAGGATCCTCTCCCCTGCACTCCTTCCCATCACGCGCTCCTGTTTGATCCTTTCCCACTTGAATGCCCCACCTCTACGTATTGCCCTTTCAGTGTCGCACATCACAGCCAGTGCTCAGGGGTTGACTTGACTTTCCCACCTTCCACCCTTCAGGCCCTGTCGTTCCACTAAAGAGTTCTTACCAAAACTGTTTCTAAGTCGGCACACCTGACCTTTCTCTGTCTCCTTACTCGACATCACAGTAGACCAAATGCTCTGCATTGCTTCCTGTCTTTCTTCTACCTCTCTGATGTGTCTCCTGTGCAAAGTCATGCTCCTGGTAGCCACTGAATGCTGATTATGGGCTCAGCCCTGTGTTCCTTTCTTTCCCTAGATGACCTTTTGTGCAGCTTCATGACCACCTATCAGCAGGTAAGGCAGATTCCTGTCTCTGGCCCACACGCCTCCTGAGCACCAGTTCTGTGTATCGGACTTGCTGACCTTTCTTCTCGGATGTGTCTGTGGCCCCTCAGACTCATCAGGTTCAAGACGGAATTCATGAGCACCTCCTCCACTAAAAGCCACCTTTCTTATTCTATTGCCTCTCTCGGTAAACACTTCATCAGTTTAGTCTGGTGTCGGGAAACCAGAAGTCAACTCCTACTCTGTCACCTTTTCAAAATCTAGTCTGTCACACCAAGTCCTGTGGATTTCGCTTCCTAAACCTCTTGAACCCATATACTTCTTTCCATCTCTTCTCGAACCTTTGCAGTGCGCCCTTGCCATCACACCGTAGAAGCTTCTCACCCAGTCTCCATGCGCCTTCCTTGTCTTTCTGGCCCCTGGTCTACACTGCAGGCAAGCCACTCTTGTCAGAATACGGATGTGATCTTGTATGTACCAGGTGACTGGTCAGTCCACCGGCTCTTGAAAAACCATTTTCCCACGCACTCGAACGTATTTCAAAGAGAATCAGTCCCTCATGGGGTAGTTTTCCTTGGTAGACAGTTTGTTTCTGCGCTGAGCCAGTCTGCCTCTTTCAAACTTCTCTGTGTCAGTTCCTCTCTAGAACCTGTTGCTTCGTTGGCACCCCGGGTAGGCACATGAAGACCTTTTCCATGAGAAGTGAAGGCAGGAGCCCTCTGGATGGTGAATGTATGTACCCTCATGTTCCATAGGTAAAAGAACCGTGTGTGGGGGTGGGGGGTAAGTCCTTGAGGCTCCTCCCTGTTCTAATTGGGTGAACTGGGAATTTTGAGACAGGAAGCAGGTCCTGTGTGTCCTTGTTTGCAGGGAGCATGCATCCTGATGGACAAAACGGAAAAGGGGAAGAATGAGCAGCTGCTCAGATCTGTTTGTACTGTGCTGGCTGATTAGCTGTGACCTGCAGATGTGGGTCCCATCCTCGGCTCTGCTCTCTGCCTGCTTATGTCTGACTTGGAGCAAATCACTCACCTCCGGCCTTCTGTTTGCTTGTTAGTATAATGAGGTGGTGCTTATCTATGTGATCTTTGCTGGCTCCTCTGAAAAGACTCTAGTCCATCCTGGCTTGCAGATAAGGAAACTGAGGCCTGAGGTGTGATTACTTCCTTTAAAGCCACACAGCTAGTTGGGGTCAATCACAGGCCAGATCTCCTGACCCCCACACATCAGTCCTTGGAAATCCTACTGTAATATGTTCCTTTCCAGAGGCCACAGGTGGGAACTGAGGGAAGTGGGACAATCCGAACATTAAGAATAGCGCAGAAGATGGCACAAGGTCCGCATGCCTTGGCACCTGCATTTCACCAAGAGGGCCATCACTTACCTTAGAAGTTCCCACAGGGCTGGTGATCTGGATGCCTGGCCTGGAGCTTAGCTACGGTAAATGGGACCAGAGGGAAGTGATGGCGGTCTGAGGTGGACTTTGTTGACGGCGGTTGGAGATAGCAGCTGACAGAGGAGGAAGAGGGAAGAGTGACAGACAGCAGATAGCCGCAGGCCCGCAGGTCAGCCACTGTTGCTCCGGGTCGCCCATCCCCAGGAGCCGTCTTCGTATCACAGGAGCTGAGTGCTTACCCTGTGGGTTCTTAGTTCGATGTCACGTCTTGATGAAAAGATTCCATTCTCTTCCGCATCAGTTTGAGACAGACATCGTAATGAAATTCTAATTAGCCAAATATGGAATGTAAGCCTGGAACTCATTTTATAGAGAAATTTTCTTATGTGAACTACTTTCCCTGATGATAGAGGAGTTGTGACGATGTAACATCAGATAAAGTTTATCTGATTGGCACTTGTAAGAAGGGTTCCGGGCAAAAAAGAACTGTTTTGTTGTTGTTGTTGTTGTCCTCCCTTTTGATCTTTCCTTTCCATTCCTTTTCTTTTTTTTTTTTTTTTTGTCTCGTGAGCGGTCATCTGATTTATAAAAAGATACAACAAAAAGTAAAATGGTACAAGATAATCAGTTTCAAAACATAAAAAAGTGAGTGTCTTTAGCCATAGCTCAGAACAGAGGAACTGGGTAAGGAGAATTGCTTGTATGAACTGGCAACAGGAAAAGTTGGTAAAGGAGAGCTGAGGAACTCTATTAAGACATAGGAGTGAGGGGCTCTGTCATCATCTGGCATTCGCTCAGTGTCGTCTATATGGTTAGAGATGTCCATGATGGGAACTCCAGCAATCTTCTGGGTCTGGGTCAGCTGATGCCACAGTGTAACACTCTGAATTACTTCCATACTGAGCAGTCATCTGCATAGTTTGTCTTGTGTGTACGTGGTAATTGTTTGAATCTTGGCTCTTTCGCAATCCTTAGAGCCTCTTGATACTTTCACCCCGGTTTCTCAGTTTCAGCCATTACACAGTCAGTTGTACAACTGGTACACTTGGCACACAGCCCGTCCATCATTGACCGGTCAAGTTTGGCCTAAATAGAAAAGTTGATAAAGTCGGTACCAACCAGGATGTGATAAGTCGGCCCAGTTGTGTGTTTATATTGGAAAAAGCAGGAGGGGTGTTGGGGGACTTCTCTTTCCTTGAGTGCATGGGATCCTTCTTTTCTTTCTTTTTAGGTTTTAATCTGTCCTTCTCTCGGAGAAGGATCTCAGAGCTAAGCATTCGCTTCCCGGTCACATACTTGCTTGCTTTCTCTTGCTTCCCCATGTTCACACAAGGCCCATTTCTCCTTGCTTTTGATTTTCTAATTCACTCTTTGTAGTACCATAAAACTTATTTAAATAAAATGTTGGCCTACTAAGTTATTGATTATTAGTAAGTTCTTTGTTCAAAATTTGAGAGCAAGAAGTATTATGTAAATATATCTTTTTGTTATTTAACTAGTCTTACAGCATTTAGCATCAAATTTCTTGAAACATTTAAACAAATTAATCACAAACTGGGGCTTGGGCTCTTTCTTTCTTTTCTTTTTTTTTTTTAAAGTAATCTCTATACCCAACATGGGACTTGAACTCACAACCCTGAGATCAAGACCTGAATGCTCCAGTGACTGAACGAGCCAGGTGCCCTTTGGGCTTTTTGTTTTTAAGTTCCTCAGGTGAGGGGGTGCCTTAGTGGTTCAGAGGGTTAAGCTTCTGCCTTCAGCTCAGGTCATGGTCTCAGGGTCCTGGGATCGAGCCCTGCATGGGACACTCTGCTCAGCATGGAGCATGATTCTCTCCCTCTCTGCCTACTTGTGATCTCTCTCTCTCTGTGTCAAATAAATAAATAAAATCTTAAAAAAAAGTTCCTTAAGTGATTCTAATGTGTGACCAGTGTTGAGAACTCTAGCACTGGATAATTCCTTTAAATAGCTCAAGAAATTAATTTTGAAAAGTGAACTAAAAGCCTACATAGATTATGATTGGTGTTAAATTGGGGGGAAAAAGATATAAAAATAAGAAATCAGCTGGAACAGAGTGTAATTAGGTACTCAAATATTTGTTAGATGGATAAATACATTTACGGAATGTAGGGTTTGTGTTTTTTTTTTTTTGTCTCTTCATAAATATGTCAAATGGGTATATAAATTCAACAAAGGAGTTTGATATAAAATTGATTAAAATGTTAGAACAGAAGTTTTTTAGAATTTCATTGTTACTATTTCATGATGCTTTTAAGATGATCTCTCTGTAGATGGTGGGAAGATCTTGTTAGCATATGTTTTTAATTTCTCAAGCTTGAATAATTTAGTTCACTGAACAAACATTTAGAATGAGTTTTGGGAGACACAAGTCCTAGATTATGTCCCCACCTAGCTGGGGCAGAGATTTGAGAGAAGGGGCTGGAGGGAAGATCTCCAAGGACATTTTTGTATACATGCTGATACCTTGGGCGGGAACACTCTTTTCACACTTCCTGTGGCTAGCTCCTTTGTGTCATTTGGATCTCAACTCATTGTTCTATATTTCCTGGTTCATCCAAGTTAAAATACATCCCATTTGTCACTCAGACCTTTACTGTGTCCTGTTTTCTTTTTAGCTGTGATCACTATTCATTAATCATTATTTGATCACTG
The DNA here is from genome assembly GCF_030435805.1 of Mustela lutreola. Classification (NCBI taxonomy): domain Eukaryota; kingdom Metazoa; phylum Chordata; class Mammalia; order Carnivora; family Mustelidae; genus Mustela; species Mustela lutreola. The sequence continues at coordinate 56,274,618 of NC_081308.1, read as the reverse complement.
CTCATTAATATAATGTTTGTTTACATATTTATTTTCTCATTTCTGCATTAGAATATCTGCTCCTTAAAAGCAGAGACCTTGTCTTTTCTTTTCATGACTGTGTCCCCAGGTCTTAGAGCAGAGCTGGAGTTGCATGATAAATATTTGAGGAATATTTATGGGATATACAGGGACATTTATTCATCTCTGTTGCCATTGTTTTCAAGAATGGTTGGAAACACACACATACGTGAGCTCACACAAACTTTCTATGTCTTTCAACCCCTATGTAGTGTGCAGATTAGTGCTTAACTATTTTGGTTTTTTGTCTCGATGAAATGGGACATGTTTCAGGGCAGAGCTCATAAATTTCATATGCCCTCTTAGTACTTCTCATCATTACAGAGTGATGGTTCTGGGGGATTCTGCTTCTCGTGGAGATAGTATATAGTGATTTTATAAGTCCATGTATCTGGGAAGGAGTGTTTTACTTCTTGGCAGCTTAGAGAACTTCAATCTTTCCACATTCCATGTAATTTTCATAGCATTAAAGCTACTAATTTCAGATTATTGGTAAGTTTTAAATGATTAATTCCCAGGTTACTTTGAATTAGTCTTTGTTTGCCATCCCTGATTGCAGCTAAACTTTTAAACTCTACTTGGTTTTAATTTTGAGTGATGTCACTGCTTCTCTTATGGTTAATGGTTCTTAATTACCTGCAGCTTGTCTGGTTTGCTCATTTATTTTCCTGTGTTCCAACACCTCTTGTGATCTCTCAACTTCTGGCCTTTTGGGGGATTTGTACTTTAACTGGGTTCAGATAGGAAATACCCCTGAGTACAAAGAGAAGTTATTTTTCTTCTAACTTCACTATCTCCTATTATTAATGTATTACATTGTTGTGGTACATGTGTTACAACTGATGAACCACCAGCATTGATACAGTATTAATTAAAATCCATGGTTTACATTAAGGTTCACTCCTCTTTCTATAGTTCTGTGGGTTTTGACAAATGTATAATGTTATTTACCTACTGTTGGTATCTTACAGCCTAGTTTCATTGCCTTGAAAACCCCTGTACCTCATCTATTTGTTTCTTCTCCTCTCTCTGCACCCTCCTCCCTCACCCCTCAGCCCGGGATCTTTTTACTGTCTAGAGTTTTACCTTTTCAGAGGCACCTGGCTGGCTTAGTTGCTAGGGCATCTGACTCTTGATCTCGGGGTTGTGAGTTCTAGCCACCACATTGGGTATAGAGATGACCTAAAAAATAAATAAAAATTAAAATGTTGGTTAATTTTTACCTTTTCCAGAATGCCATAGAGTTGGAATCATATAGTATTTAGCCTTTGAGACTGGTCTTTCACTTAGCAATATGCATTTAAGGTTCTTCGAAGTCTTGTGGCTTAAAAATTCATCTTTTAATTGTCGAATAATCCATTGTGTGGGTGTGGCACAGTGTACCTGTTCACCTACTGAAGGAGATTTGGATTGCTTCCAAGTTTTGGCACTTCAGAGAATAAAGCTGCTGTAAACATCCGTGTGCAGGTTTTTGTGTGGACACTAGTTTTAAGCTCTTTGGGGTAAATACAAAGGAGCACAATTACTGATCTTATAGTGAGAATGTGTGTAGTTCTGTGAGAAACTGCCAAGCTGTCTCACACAGTGCCTCCCATTTTGCATTCTGACCAAACAGTGAATGAGAGTTCGGTTGTCCCACATCCTTGCTAGCATTTGGTATTACTAGTGCTTTGGATTTTTTATATTCTACGTGATATGTAATAGTACCTTGTTTAAATTTGCAATTTCTTAATGACATACAAAGTTGAGCATCTTTTCAGATCCTATTTTTTTCTTTTTTAAAGATTCTATTTATTTATTAACAACACAAGCACACGGAGAGGTAGCAGCAGGCAGCGGGAGAGGGAAAAAAGCAGGCTCCTCGCTGAGCCAGGGGCCCAGTGTGGGGTTCAGTCCCACGACCTGAGCTAAAGGCAGATGCTTAACTAACTGGGTTTCCCAGCCACCGCTCTTTTCACATTTTTAAATTAGGTTTGATTTCTTGTTGCTACTAAGACATCTTTATATTATATTTCTTATTTTAAGTCCTTTACCATGGATGTGTTTTGCAGATATTTTCTCTACTCTGTGACTGGTCTTTTCATTCTCTCTCTCTATTTTTTTTTTAAGATTTTATTAATTTGTCAGAGAGAGAGCGAGTGAGAGCGAGCACAGGGAGACAGAGTGGAAGGCAGAATCAGAGGGAGAATCAGGCTCCCTGCGGAGCAAGGATCCCGATGTGGGACTCGATCCCAGGATGTTGGGATCATGACCTGAGCCGAAGGCAGCTGCTTAACCAACTGAGCCACCCAGGCGTCCCGTCTTTTCATTCTCTTAACAGTGTCTTTTACGGAGAAGTTTAATTTTAACAAAGTCCCTCTCATCAATTTTTTTCTTTCGTAGATCATGCTTTTGGTTTTATATCTGAAAAGTCATTGCCAAATCCAAGGATCCCTACATTTTTTCTTATGTCATCTTTAAGAAGTTTTGCATTTTACGTTTAGGTTTTGTGAAAGGTGTGAAAAGTTTGTTTTTATTCTTTTCATTTGTTTGTTTTTTCTTATCAATGTGCCATTGTTCGGTTCCATTTGTTGAAGACTGTCCTTGCCATTGAGTTGCCTTTGCCTGTGTGTGTGAATGTTTTTCTGGGCGCTCCACTCTGTTCCAAGCACCTGTCTCTTTTGCCGGGCACCTTCTGTCTTAATCACTATAGCTTTAATAGTAAGTCTTGAGATTGGGTGGTGGCAATCCTCAATTTCCTTTTTTTCCCCGCTCTTTAATATTTTGTTGACTACTCTGGGACTCTTGGTTTTCCAGTTTTCCATCCAAATTTTAGAGTCAACATGTTGGTATCCACAGAATAACTTCCTGGCATTTTGATTGGTATTGCATTGAGTCTGTCAATCATTTTGGGAAGAACAGACCTCTTAACAGTATTGAGTGTTCTTACCCAAGATTATGGACTTTCTTTCCACTTCACATCTTACCTTGCTTGTTATCTTTCATCCGAATTTTATACTTTTTCTCATATAGATCTTGTGCATATTTCGTTAGATTTGCACCTAAGTATTAATTTTTTTTGGTATGCTAATGTAAATGGTCTTGTGTTTTTAACTTCAAATTCCACTTGTACATTGCTGGTATATACGAAAACAATTGACTTTTTAAATTTTTTAATTAAAATTCAATCTCATTAACATATAGTGTACTTTTAGTTTCATGGTTAGAATTTCGTGATTCATTGGTTGCATACAACACCCAGAGCTCATCCCAACAAGTGCCCTCCTTAATACCCCTCACCCAGTTACCCCAACTTTCCCCTCTCCAGTAACCCTCAGTTTGTTTCCTGTAGTTAAGTCTCTTATGATTTGCCTCCCTGTCTGTTTCTATTTTTCCTTCCCTTCTCCTGTATTCATCTGTTGTTTCTTTAGTTCCACATGTGACTGAAACTATATGGTATTTGTCTTCCTCTAGTTCCATCCATGTCCTTGCAAATGGCAAGATTTTGTTCTTTTTGATGGCTGAGTAATGTGTGCGTGTGTGTGTGTGTGTGTGTGTGTGTACACCACATCTTCTTTATCCATTCATCTGTTGATGGACATCTGGGCTCTTTCAATAGTTTGACTATAAACATTGGGGTGCTTTTGGCCCTTCAAATCACTTTGTGTACTTTTGATAAACATCTAATAGGGCAATTGCTAAGTCGTTGGGTGGTTACATTTTTAACTTTTTGAGGAGCCTCCATACTGTTTTCCAGAGTTGCATTCCCACCAACAGTGTAGGAGGATTCCCATTTCTCCACATCCTCGCCAACATCTGTTGTTTCCTGAATTGTTAATTTTAGCCATTTTGACTGATGTAGGGTGGTGTCTCATTGTGGTTTTGATTTGTATTTCCCTGATGCTGAGTGATGTGGAGCCCTTTTTCATGTGTCTGTTGGCCATTTGGATGTTTTCTTTGGTATGTTCATGTCTTCTGTCCATTTCTTGACTGGATTTTTTTTGTTTTTTGGATGTTGAGTTTGATAAATTCTTTATAAATTTTGAATACTGGCCCTTTGTCTGATACATCATTGGAAAGCAATTGACTTCTGTATTTTAACTGTGTATCGTGCAGTCTTGCTATAATCACTTGACTAGTTTCAGGAGGGTGTGAGTGTGGGGTGTGAAGTCTTTGTATTTTCTGTAGACAGTCATGTCATCTGTGAACAAAGTTTTATTCTTTCCCAGGTTGTATACCTTTTGTTTCCTTTTCTTACCTCATTTCATTAGTTTTGCCTTCCAGTATAGTATTGAATACTAGTAGTAGGAGGGACATCCTTGCCTTGATTCCCTGTCTTCTATTTTCTCAGTATTAATATCATGTTAGCTGTGGATTTTTGGAGACATTCTTTATCAAGTTGAGGAAGTCCTCCTATTCCTAGTTTCCTAAGGGTTAATAATGAAGAGGTGTGGATTTTGTTAAATGTTTTCTTTCCTCCCTTCATTGATATGATCATGTGATTTTTTTTTTCTGTTGATATGATGGATCACATTGATTTTCTAATGTTGAACATTTTCTAATGTTGCATACCTGGAATAAATCCTACATGATCCTGGTGTATAATTTTTTAATATAGTGTTTGCTTTTATTTGCTAATTTTTGTTGAAGATTTGTGTCTGTGTTCATGAGTGATACTAGTTTGTAGTTTCTTTTCTTGTAGTATTGGTTTTGGTGTCAGGGTAATAATGATCTCCTAGAATGATTTAGGAAGTATTCCTTCTAGTTTTACTTTCTGGAAGATATTTTAGAGAATTGTGTAGTATTCCATAAATGTTTGGTTGAATTTACAGTGATTGGGATTGTTAGCAGTAGCCCTCCCTTCTTTCATCTGATATTAGTAATTTATGTCTTCTACCTTTTTTTCTTTGTTTGCCTGGCTAAGGGTGTATCTGTTTTATTGATGTTTTCAAAGAAACAGACTTGGGGTTTATTGATTAAAAAAAAAATTCCTGGTTTTAATTACATTGATTTCTGCTCTAATTTTTTTTTCTACTTCCTTTAGGGTTTTTTTTTTATGATTTTATTTGACACAGAGAGAGTCAGTGAGAGAGGGAATACAGGCAGGAGGAATGGGAGAGCGAGAAGCAGCCTCCCTGAGCAGGAAGCTCTGATGCAGGGCTCTGTCCCAGGACCCTAGGACCATGTCCTGAGCCAAAGGCAGATGATTAACCAACTGAACCACCCAGGAGCCCCTCCTTACTTTAGATTTGATTTTGTTGTTGTTGCCTAAAATGGAAGCTTAGATTATTGTCTTTAATCTTTTTTTTTCTAATATTTGCATTCAGTACTATATTTTCCCTTTAAGCAGCATTCCACACATTTTGCTACATTGTATTTTGTTGAGACTGGTCTCCTGTCATTTAGAAGTGTGTCATTTAATCTCCATGTATTTTGGACTTCTTCAGCTATCTTCTGTTACTGATTTTTAATTCCATTGCGGTCTGAGAACATACTTGGTATAATTTTTATTTTTAAAAATTTGTTGTGTTTTGTGGCCCAGAATTATTCTGTCTTGATGAGTGTTCCATATGAGCTTAAGAAGAATGTGTGTTGCACTATTACTGGGCGAAATTGTCTGTGTACGTCTGTTGTACGGTAATTGATGGTGGTGTTGAGTGTGCCATGTCTGGACTGAATGTCCACATCTGTCAGATCCTTGTTGCCCTGCTGCTGGATCGGCCCATTACTGATGGAGAAGTGTTGAAGTCACCAGCTGTGATAATGGAATTGTTTATTTCTCCCTGCAGTTCTGTTAGGTTGTGTCTCACCTGTGTTGATCAGGCACACATACGTTAAGGATAATTGTGTCTTCTTGGTCAGTCGATTTCTTTATCATTATGTAATGCTGCTCTTTATGCCTGATAATTTTCCTTCTCTGAAATCTGCTTTGTCTGAAATTCATGTAGCTACTCCATTGTTCCTGTGATTAGTGTTACTTTGGATTTTTTTTAATGTATCCTAGCATTTAACTTGTTGATATTTAAGTTGTTTCATTTTTCATCAAAATATAATTCACAAAGCATAATAGTTGCCATTTGAAAGTGTACTCTTCTCTGGTTTTTAGTATATTTACTGTGTATATGGTACATACGTCACTTCTGTCTAATTCCAGAATGCTTCCATCACCCGAAAAATAAACCTCTTGGTTCCAATTCTCCCCTCCCCTTATTCCCTGGCAATCATGAATCTACTTTCTGTTTTTATGGATTTGCCTTTTCTGGAACATCTCCTATCAGTGGAATTGTATAACACGTGACCTTTTGTGTCTGGCTTCCTTTAACCTGAGAGTAGAATGTTTTCAGACTTCACTAGTGTTGTAGCATGTAACAGTTTATTTCTTTTTATGGTTGTGTAAGAGGCTCTTCCACATTTTATGTATCCATTCATCAGTTGATGGACGTTGGGTATATACTCATTTGGCTGTTATGAGCAGCGCTGCTGTGCCCATTCATGTACAGGTTGTGGCAGGAACATCTGTTGTCAGTTCTGTCGGTGTCATACCCCTAGACGTAGAACTGCTGGGTAATTGTACGTGTGTAACTTCTTGAGGAGCTACCGAGCTGTTTGCTGCCTTAGCCACACTATTTTACATTCTCACCGACAATACAGGAGGGTTCCAGCTTCTCCGCCTTCTTGCCAGCACTTTTCTTCTTCTTTTTTTTCTTTTTCTTTTTCTTATTTTACCATAGTTGTCCTAGTGGGTGTGACGTGGCATCTGCATGTGCTTTTGATTCGCATTTCCCCAATGACTAAGGATGTCGAACATCCCGACATGTGCTCTTGACCATCTGTGTATCATCTTTGGAGAAATGTCTATTCAAAAGTCTTTGGCTTGTTTTTAAATTAGGTTATTTGTCTTTTTGTTGTTGAGTTCTAAGAGTATATTTGCATATTCTGGTTATTAGGTCCTTGTCAGACAAATGATTTGCAGATACTCTCTCCCATTCTGTGGGTTGTCTTTTCACGTTCTCCGTAGTGTCCTTTGAGACACGAAAGTTTTTATTTTGATCAAGTTCAGCTTATCTAATATTTCTTATTGCTTTGTGTATCATGTCTAAAAAAGATTTGCCCGATCCCAAGTCATACAGATTTTCACCTGTTTTCTCTGAGTGTTACAGTTTTTACTCTTACATTTAAATCTTGGATCCATTTTGAGTTATATTTTTGTGTATGTGTGACGTTGCTGTTCCAAGTTCATCCTTTTGCATGTAGATATTCATTTGTCCCAGTAGTAGGCACTCAAAAAGACTGTTTTTCCCCCCATTAAATGGTCTTGGCATCCTTGTGAAAAATCAGTTGACCATAAATGTATGGGTTGTAAATACTTTCTTTTTGAATACTTGGGAAATCTACACTATAAAGTAAAACCATTCCTAAAGTAGTAAAACCATTCTTGGTTAAGTGAAATGGGTCTCTATTATGGCACTGTGAGTTTGGGTTTGCTTTTCACAGCAAACGCTGCCTAACCCAGTATTCACAGATGTTCTGAGTTATTTAGTCATGTGTTATGCAACTTTTGTTTATCTGAGAACAAATGCATAAATGGTAAGTTGAGTACTAATATTACCTAATAGCATTAGTTCACTGAGGCTAAGTTTTATGATTTATTTATTTATTTATTTATTTAAGATTTTATTTGAGAGTGAGAGAGTGCGGGAGCAGGAGGAAGGGACAGAGGGAGAAGCAGGCTCCTTGCTCAGCAGAGCGCCTGATGTGGAACTCAAACCCAAGAGACTGGGATCATGACCTGAGCCAAAGGCAGATGCTTAACCAACTGAGCCACATAGGCACCCCAGTTATACAATTTAGAATGCCATCATGAAGTTCAAGAACTTCAACAATGTGTAACTGAGGCAGGGAAAGTGATCAACCTAAAGGTATACAGTTGGTGAGTAGGATGGCCAGGATTATGAATTGAGACCCCCTCCCGTGATGTACTACATAACTATGATGTAAGGTCTGAGATGGTCTCAGGAGAGAAAGGTCCAGGCTAATTTGGTCACCAGTGTAAGAAGCAGGTGGCTTTCTGTAGATGACTGTGAAATTACGGTTTGGTATGAAGTCCTTCTCTCCTACACTAGCAGGGTCAGTCTTTGGTTGATTAACTAAGAAAGTCAGTTTAAACAAGTACTCTTAGGGAATGGTATATACAGTTTTTAGCATTTTATTTGGAAAAAATATATGTACATTTATTCTCCATTGAAAGAGTGCCAGGTCTTTTCTTTGGAAACTGGCCTGCAGATTAGATTTCTGAGTTATCACAGCACTTGGGTCGCTCAATAGGTTAGGCATCTACCTTCGGTTCAGGTCATGACCTCAGGGTCCTGGGATAGAGTCCCGCATTGGGCTCCCTGTTCAGCAGGGAATCTCCTTCTCCCATTGCCCCTTTCCCTGCTCATACTGTCTGTCTGTGTCTCAAATAAATAAAAAGAATCTTTTTTAAAAAAGCTTTCTATGTTGTCTTTTTTTGCATTCAGTTTCAGTTTCTTTAACTGAATTGAGTGAGAATCCTGTGATCACTCCCTTCCTGCCTGGTACATGGTCATCTCACCCATACCTAACTTAGCAAAAATTTTCTTATTGATTTCTTTGTATCAAATCTTTCCAAAGTAGCTGTGTTAGTTTTCAAAAGAACAGTGATTTTTTTTGCAGTCATATTTTGTTGGTTTACATAGTGTTTAATGAAGCTATATGATTACGAAGTAAGTGTAGGTGTCCTTAACTAGTTTGGGAATCATCACATTTGATTCTTGCTGACTAAACAGGTCATGGAGTAGCAGAGTCACAGGGGAAGTAGATAGTAATTTATTGCCTCTAAGCATATAAGCCTACCGGGGTATCACAGTATTGTAAAGGGGAAACACAGGATAGCTAATCCTGTGAGACCAATACTTGGAAATAGGTTATGAAAGATTTGGAACATCTGTTCAATGGGACACTCAGCATGCACATAAAATATTATTAGAAATGTATGTGTTTTACGTAAAGACATTCAAGTTATATTTTTAGATGGGAAATTTTTTTTAATAGAATGTTTTTTTATTTTTTATTTTTTAATTTTTTTTAAGATTTTATTTATTTATTTGACACAGAGAGAGAGAGGCCAGGCAGAGAGAAGGGGAAAAGTAGGGGAAAAGTAGGCTCCCGGGGAGCAGAGAGCCTGATGTGAGGCTTAATCTCAGGGCCCTGAGATATGACCTGAGCCGAAGGCAGAGGCTTAACCCACTGAGCCACCCAGGTGCCCGTAGATGGGAAATAGTTTAGAAGAGCATGAATATTTGTGTGTGTGTGTATGTTTACACACATACATAGAGAAGGTCTGGGATTTCCATTCAAGATGGTGGCATAGGAGGATCTTGAACTCATCTCTTCTATGAAATACACACTGTATCTATAGCTCCATATGGAAAAATTTCCTGTGGAAAAAACCCTACAACTAGCTGAGTGACTCCTACACAGTAGGTGAGTAAGGAAAAAAACCTATGTTGAAGTAAGAATCACTCTTGCCATAAAACCCACCCCTGGTACAGCGACCTGGGATTGAGAGGGTACTAACAACCCCAGGCTTCTCCCTGAGGAGTAAAGGCTTTGAGCCCCACTTCTGGCACCCCAACTTTCAAGATGTACATCTAAGAGACAAGACTCCAAAACATCCAGCTTTGAAAGCCATCAGAGCTTGCACCCATGAGACCCACAAGGCTATAGCAAACTGAGAAAGAGTTCTTAAAGCAGTCGCGCGAGTAGACTGACCCACCCTGGAACTCAGCACAGAAGCAGCAGACTGAAATGCGTTCAGATTTCTGTGAAAGAGGCTCATTTGCTTATCTTAAAGCCCTGAGGGGCAGGCATCTCATTTAACATGGATCTAGGAGCCTAGTAAGGTATTCTCCAAAGATGGAGCTGATGGGTACCATCTTTGCGCTGTCCCTCTGCCTCGCTTCTGCTTTCTGGTATCTCCTGGAAAGGAGCTTGAATGCTCGTATGATGCCCCGAGGTTTGCAGTTGCTACCCAGGGTATACCTCTAGATCACCTGGCTCTAGCGGCCAGCAAGACTCACACTCACAGTAGTGAGTATCACAGTATTTACAACAACCAAGACTTGGAAATAACTAAAGTGTCCACCAACGGGGTGAATGGATAAAGAAAATGTGTGTGTATACGATGGAATATTACTCAACCACAAAAAGAAGGAAGTCTTGCCATTTGCAACAACATGGATGGACCTTGAGGATATTGTGCTGAGTGAAATAAGTCAGACAGAGAAAGAGAAATACTGTATGATCTCCCTCACATGTGGAATCTAAAAAACAAAACAAAATGAAGTCATAGAGAACAGATTGGTGGTTGCCAGAGGCGAGGTTGTGGAGGAAATAGATGAGGGGTCCAGTGGTATAAACTTCTAGTTAATAATATAAGCCCTGGGGATGTAATGCACAGCATAGTGACTGTAGTAAATAATACTGTGTATTATTGTATATTTATTTTATTATTTTTTATTAGAAATATGTATTATTAGCCCCAGGGTTACAGGTCTGTGGATTGTCAGGCTTACACACTTCCCAGCACTCACCATAGTACATACCTTCCCCAATGTCCACAACCCCACCACGCTCTCCCTACACCCCTCCCCCCAGCAACCCTCACTTTGTTTTGTGAGATTAAGAGTCTCTTATGGTTTGTCTCCCTCCCAATCCAATCTTTTTTTTAAAAGATTTTATTTATTTATTGGACAGACAGATCACAAGTAGGCAGAGAGGCAGGCAGAGAGAGAGGAGGAAGCAGGCTCCCCACTGAGCAGAGAGCCCCATGTGGGGCTCGATCCCAGGACCCTGGGATCATGACCTGAGCCAAAGGCAGAGGCTTTAACCCACTGAGACACCCAGGTGCCCCCCTCCCAATCCAATCTTGTTTCATTTTTTTCCTTCCCTACCCCCACACCCCCCACTGTGCCTCTCAAATTCCTCATATCAGGGAGATGGTATGATAATTGTCTTTCTCTGATCATTTCACTCAGCATACTCTCTAGTTCCATCCACATCATTGCACATGGCAAGATTTCATTTCTTTTGATGGCTGCATAGTATATTATATATATATATATAAATGTATATTTTACGATTTTATTTATTTATTTGACAGAGATCACAAGTAGGAAGAGAGGCAGGCAGAGAGAGAGGAGTAAACAGGCTCCCTGCTGAGGAGAGAACCTGATGTGGGGCTCGATCCCAGGACCCTGGAATCATGACCTGAGCCGAAGGCAGAGGCATTAACTCACTGAGCTACCCAGGTGCCCTATATTATTATATATTTAAAGTTGCTAAAGCTTAAGAGTTCTTATCACAAGAAAAAAATGTGTGTATGTTTGGTGATGGATGTTAACTAGTCTTAGGGTGATCATTTCACAACAGATAAAAATATGGAATTTTTATGTTGTACGCCTGAAACTAACATGTGTCCATTATATGTCAGTTTCTTTAAAAAGTAATTGATATTTATTTTTTAAAAAATTATTTACTTATTTGACAGAGATCACAAGTAGGCAGAGAGGCAGGCAGAGAGAGAGAGACAGGGAAGCAGGCTCCCTGCTGAGCAGAAAGCCCAATGCGGGGTTTGAACCCATAACCCTGGGATCATGACCTGAGCTAAAGACAGAGGCCTTAACCCACTGAACCAGCCAGGCACCCCAAAAGTAATTTATATTTTAAAGAGAAAGACTAGGGCACCTGGGTGGCTCAGTCAGTTAAGCGTCTGCCTTCGGTTGAGGTCTTGATTTCAGGGTCTTGGAATGAACCCTGGCATCAGGCTCCCAGCTCAGCAGAGAGCCGGCTTCTCCCTCTGACCCTTCTCCCACTTGTTCTCTCTGTCTCTCTCTCTCAAATAAATAAAATCTTAAAAAAAAAAAGTAAAGAGAAAGACCAAAACAAAGTCTGGAAGAATGTGAATCGCTGTGCTAAATAGTGAAGAAAAATAAACATTAACAGTGCTTAACTGCAGAGCATTAGAGAGTGGGTGATTTTTTTTTTCTCTCTTACATAAGTATTTCTTGGTTGGTTGAAAGTTTGACAGTGAACATTTGTTACTTTTAAAATTAAGAAGAAAAAGCTGTTTCTATTTTAAGAAGAGCCTCTTTGAAATGTATAATTAAAAGAAATAAAATACCTGTAGAGTTAGGCAACAGGAGAGAATGGTCTTGGTGAGGGGCCCCCTTTCCCATAATCTTAGGAAGTGAGCAGACCCCCTGATGTCCCTGTGTGTGTTCCCCTGCAGTAAACGGCCTCTTATTCTTTCTCTGATCTTATTTTTCTATGTAAAATGTGGTAACATTGCAATCATTTTTTTCTTTCTGGTTTGATTTTCAGGAAGATTTTGACGTCGATCACTTTGTGTCTGACTGTAGGAAGCATGTCCAGCTGGAGGAACTAAGAGGAGATCTGGAACTCTACTATAAACTTCTTAAAATAGCCATGGTCGAGCTCATCAACAAGGATTATGCACATTTTGTCAACCTTTCCACAAACTTGGTAAACCTGAAATTCACAAGTCCTACACACACACACACACACACACACACACTTTCTCTCTCCTTCATATTTATTAAAAGGGCAGAGTTTTTAGAAACCTTTTAGTTGATTACCCCACCAACCCCACCAGAAACTTGAAGAAATTACCAATTTCATTAATAAAAGAACTAAACTTTTTGGAATACATTTTTTTGTTTGTTTTAGTTTTTATTCATTTAAGGTTGCTCTAGTTAGATTATGTTTCAAATTCATTAGTCAACAGTGAAAAGTAAAGGATGATAATACCCAAGGGGTTGTTTTATTAGTTGCTAAGTGATTACCCTGAAGTCTTCCTTGATTTAGACTAATTTGTAGGAGCAAATGTCCACCACTCTTACAATGTTTAATTTACTCCCAGGTATATGTTAGCCAGAGCTAGGTTGAGGGAACATTGGCCAATATTGATATTTTAAAAGTTTGGTTTTATAACAATATAAGAATGATTTGCAGTGAGCTTATCAATTGTTTGTAAAAGCCATTTAGAAATGTTGAATTTTGTTACTTGGCAGAAAAGTCTCCTTGTTGATGCTTCATTTTGTTTTAAATCTGTTTGTCCAGAGAAGCACAGAAAGTTGCAGCTCCGTGGGAATTTCAAGAAGCATTAAAATTAATGATGCACATTTGCTTTTGGGAAATATACCACTAAGATAAATATCCCAATACTATTAAAAACCTAGAAAATTTTACTTCTGTTTAATTTCTATTTTTCTCAAGGCTTATAATAATGTTTAAGAGAGACGTAGCCCATCAGACTTTCACATCAGCTGGCTGAGTATCATCAGTTACAGACAGAGAACTGTTCACCTACTCTGAAAATTTTTCACATTCATTTAAAATGTCATCTAAAGGCAAATTGTTCTTAAGGAAACTTTCGTTTCTCATGACTTCCCTTATTTTTATAGTTTCATGTATTTCAACAGATTTTTTTCATATTCTATGAACAACATTAATGGCCAAATAACACTTCTGTTGTTTAGCTAGTTATGTAGCAAAATACGGTTGTGCCAAAAAAAATAATTTAAATCTGGTACTGCTTTGATTGTTAAATAGATACATCACTATTACTCCTTATCGTGATGTGTTTGTGCCAACCTGGTTTTGCCTTTAGGTTGGCATGGACAAAGCCCTCAATCAACTTTCTGTGCCTTTGGGACAGTTACGAGAAGTTCTGGTAAGTCCCAAATTAATGAAAACAGTCTGCTGTGACGCCTGTTGTCCTTGTCGGCTTTTCTCTAAGAATTCTTTTCATCTGTTACTTTGGTGGTACTGGTGGTTGTATTTTAACGGTTCATGATTATAATATTCACCTTCAGAAGAGTTGTAAATGATTTTGTTTTTGCATATGCTAAAAACCTAAAAAAACATGTTTGATTTGAAGAAGACATATTCTCAGAGTAGACAACCTTAAAATGTCAGGGGAGAGGAAGCATATTTCCAAATTCAACGTATTAATGCCACTTTGGTCATATGTAAGTGGTTTCTAACTTACGAATGACTTGTATTTTAACAGTTTGTAATCTTATAAATATCCCCCCCCCCCACGTAATCTACATGTGGTTAGGTTCCTGGGCTGATCTACAAAAACTGTGTAATCCCTAATGGAACTGAAGGATAATATAAATAAAATGTAATACTTAATAAATGTTACATTTGCATGTTCTCTCAGAAAAATCTCTGTTGTGGGAATGGGACTCCCCACCTCTAAGCCATTGGGAATAGGAACTCCACCTGGGTGAACAGTGGAGGGGGAGTTGTGGCATCACTTCTAACAGAAAACTGTGCTGCCCTGTCTCCCCCCCCCCCCCCCCCCGTCTGTGTCTGGTGCCCTGACTTCCGGCCTCTGTCCGTTCTGATGCCCTGTCGTAAACTTGTCATAAACGACACCATCCTTCCTTGTGTGTCTCCTCTAGCTTGAGTGGCCTCGTGCATCCCTCCCCTAAGACAGTGCCTGCATCCTAGAGAGAATATAAGGAGAACATAATTTAAGGGAAGACACAGTACATGGTTAGAACCAAGAAAAATGCAGAGTAACGGAAATATCAGTGCCGAGAAGCCTAGGGGAGGGGCAGGCAGGAAAGAGTTCGTGAAAGAGGTAAAAATCTTGAGTTGTGCCTTGAGGTAGCCAATACTTTCCATGGTTTATGTCTCATTTGAATTTTACAAAATCTTGTTAAAGGTACTTTTCCTTGGAATGGAAGGGATTTTCGTGGTCCGCTGTTGGATTCCACACCAGCCGCTGTGGGGCTCTCCCACTGCCTCGTTGGTGTGCCTCTTCCTCCCAGGGCCTCATAGTGCTGTTGTTTCCCAAGCCTAGCCTTCCTTTGGCCTCCCACTCTTCTCTTGAACCCCCTCCCCAGAGGCAGATTTGCTCTACTCACACAGGCTTCCGTCCCGCCTCACCCCCTGCCATCTCCGTATCCCCTCCCTTTTCCATGGCCTGTCTTTATGGCCACTTTGGTCCTGCTCAGCCACAGGCCTGACCTGCCTTTCTGGTCCCAACTCTGAAGCTGTTTTGTGAGATTCTCAGACCACTGAGGGATACGACTATATCTGTCTTCATTGTATCCCTGTGGGCTGCCACAATACTGACGTCCAGGAGGTGTTTCATAATGTTGATGGAGTGAATTAATTCACCTTCCTGTGGAATTTTTGTGATATGCCTACTTCATTCTAGTTGTTTCTGTTAACCTTTGTTTTGGCCCTAATTCCTAATTATCTCTTTATTCATTAGCTTCTGGACATGTTTCTCCACCTCTGCGCTCTGCCTTTTTCTGGTCTTCTGTTCTTCATTCTTGATTCCTGGTATTTCCATACCCACATTTCATCATCATGCATCAGTGCTTTGACATTCTCCCGTTCTCCAAAATATGCAGAATCTAAAGACCTCATCTCAGTGAAGTTGGCCCTCCATTCCTATTTCTGCTTCTCTCCAGAAGGAAGCCTGCAGTGCACATGGCTGTGTGCCTGTCTGCCCCTGTCCCTGAGTGTGTCTGCACTTATATCTGCTCCCCAACCCCTCCCCACCTCGGCAGCTGTGTACACATGGCTTTCAGAGTCTGATTCGAGCCCCGTCGCATTTCCAGACTCTCCTGTACTTTGCTTCATATTATCTGTTCTCCATTCTAAGCCCCCTCATCCCCATAACTTTCACTGTATATGTGTCATTCTTCTTCTGGCCATGTGACCCTGCCTTCGTGTCATTATGCCCCCAGATCATGAGTCCCCTCAACAGTAACTGTGTCTGGTATATCTTTTTTTTTTTGTCAATATCTGCATAGTACTGGTGCACAGGTATTAAGTTCTGTGGAATTGAATGAGATGTAGGAACTTGATAATGTGACAAAACAATGTCTGTAATACGTTTTCTTTATTATTCTTTTAAAGAGTCTCAGGTCATCTGTCAGTTAAGGAATTCGGGCAGTAGATGAACGAATGTGTAAACAAGAGGACATAAGGAAGAAAAAGGTACCCTCCAGTAAATTTCTTATGCTGCATGCCAGTTGAAGCCTTCTCCTCTTGTCTCCACGAACTTGTCAGCACTATTCAGCTTTTTTTCAAAGCTCTCACGCATGTGCATTTTATGCATTATGTCACGTTATCTACCTGAAATAATAAGACAGAATTTTAGAGGTACCCACACGATCTCAAGATCACCCACTTTTTCCAGAACAAGAAACAGTGATAACTGTTGTCGGTGCAGCGCTTGACAGTTAACGACTGTATAAATTGTCAGCAGCCCTGTAAAGAAAATAGGCCTATATTAGAGACTAGTGGAGAAGTGGGCTTTCCAAAGCAAACTCAGGATTCTGCCATAGGTTTGTTGTTATTTTCTGATCCTGTGTTCTTTATGCTCTGGTGTTCAGTTTAATTTTTTCGATTCCCAGTAGTTAGCATGCGGTGTTGGCTTAGTTTCAGGTGTGTGAGACAGGCAACAGCTCTGTACATCTGAGGGCTCACCCCGGGAGTGTGCCCCTTAGTGCTATCTCCAGTTTCAAGTGTCCCCGATGTCATTCATGATCATAACGATGTAGGGGCACAGCGGGCATTGGGAGTCTGGGCTTCTGACTCTCGCCTGCTGCTCTGTACAATGTTTTCTATGTGTATTATTAGCATATTTGTTAAAATCTCAGTGGGGAGAAAGCCTGTTTGAGGGACCTTCTGTTTAATTCGCCTCTGGGTCTCCTCACAGCTTTTATCCAAAGAATGCTTGTCATGCGCTTCCAGACAAAACAGTAAGCTTTATGAGAGCAGGGTGTATTTCTTGCTTTATTTTCTCGTGTCCCCCCTCCTCCCCCACCCCCCGTCGGAATGAATGTCGAGCTCCCAGCGGTGTTCAGTAACTATTTATTGAATGGATGACTTTGTATTTTTTGTTCTTTTAGGATGAGAGTTTTCATAATGTTCCTCAACCTCTTTGATAATATTTGTAGTGTAAAAGGTCTTATAGGTATATGCACATGTAAACTGAGAGGGTCAGTATGATCGGAAGCCAAAGTTAAAACATGAATAAAGGGCCATAAGAAAACAAATGGAGGGGTGCCTGGTGGCTCAGTTGGTTAAACGTCCGACTCTCGTGAGATTGAGCCCTGCATTGAGCTCTGTCCTCAGCAGGATATCTGCTCGAGATTCTCTCTCTCCCTCTGCCCCTCCCCTGCATGTGCACATGCAGTTTCTCTCTCTCTCAAATAAACAAATCTTTTTAAAAAAAATAGGAAAGAAATGCCCATAGAAAGATTCAGGATGGGGAAAAGAAGAAATAAGAGTATAGAATATGAGAAAGCAAAGTCGGTTTTTTTTTTTCTCTATAAACTTGCAATAGAATATGGAAGTATGCTTATTCTAGAACTAAGATTTGAATTCTTGAGAATTCTGTGTTTCATAGAAATATTCAAAATATAGCATGCCCTATATATTTGAAGTTAACTTTTGTTCTTATATTTTCCTGCATTTAGCATGGGAAATAAAGATGATTAAGAGTAAAGATGGTGACGTTTTTTGTTTGCTTAATTTTTATTTTTATAGATGTGTGTGTTGAGGCTTATACAAGTTATTTGATCAGTTGAAAAGATTGAAAAAATCTTAAATTCACAAAGTTCTAAAGAAACCTCTGCACTAGAAGCAAGCAGGTAAGCATTTTTTTTTTAACTAAGTAGCACATAAATTAATACTTCACATCCAGTCTAATTAGGCGGGGACGGCTTAGTTAGAATTCATTTATGAACAAGAAGAAAATCCAGGTTTGTGGCTAGAATGTAGCTCCAGGAGAGTGGAGAGCATGAAATGGTGAAATCTATAACACGTTCCTATAAACCCTTTGGTTATAGACCACAGTTCCAACACGTCCTTATGCTTGCAGTGGAAAAGTATATTTGGAATCACCTTCCCTGAGGACTAGCAAAGTCCTGTTGATCTTTAAGGCATACCTACCATTCATCTTGGTTTTTCTCCATCTCATTTATTTTTTCCTAGACATGCCCAGAGTATTACCATTGATGTATTTTGCACCAGCATTATATTATTATGAAACAGTATAGGACACATCCAGTTGAAATTTACAAACAGGAAAGAAAAAGCTTATGAAATAGGAAAAAGATGATGGCTCTCTTTTTTATACTGTGATTGTCTTGTTCCCTTCCTGGTGTGAATTTTCAGTCAGCCAGGGGAGATGAGTGACTCAGAAAATGAGTAGTTAGGTCCTGTCAGCACCGTGAGACGCACAGTGCTGCAGTGGGAGTAGCCCGGGCTGGTCCTGCACATGCCAGCTGGGCTGCCTGCGTCAAGGTCGCCTGGTGCCCTGCGTGCTCTGTTGTGTGAGGCTAACAGTCCCTCCCCCTGCAGGCGGAGTTAGGTTTCTAAATTTTAGGAATTAAGGTTTTAGATTTGGAAGGAACTTGAGAGACCATATGCTCCACATGTCTCATGATGGACATTAAGAACGGACACATCCCAAAGGAAGCGATTCTCTGGTCCTAGGTGTCTGCCCCCTTTCACATCAAGGCATTCAACTAAGTGGTCAGCCTCCACTGTGCTTGTGTCTCTAGCCCGTAGCACTCGTGCTTCTGCCCCCGTTCGTCCACACTTAGCAGACAGTCTGTACGCGGCCCTTCTGCAGCCTGTGTGTCTCCCGCGGCTCTGCTTCGCTGCGGCCCTTGGCAGCGCCTGCAGCCCCTCCAGCCATGTCCACGTTCGGCCCCTGGGGAGCTGGCCCTCCAGTGTTCTTCCCGTCTTTGCTGTTGCTGCTGTGCTCCTCGGATAGAAACACCTCGGTGAGCTCTGTGTCTACAATCCTGTCCCTTTGCAACACTGTCCTTGATAAACAGACATTGTGCGCTTTCTTGCTCAGAATTACCTTGGAGGACTTTTTTCTCCAGAAGAGCAGCTCTGAGCTCTAGAGTCAGGAAAGCCAGAGCAGCGTCAGCGCATGGTAAATCCATCATGCTCTGCCAGGCCCAGAAATGCTGAGATAAGGATAAATAGGAAATGCGCATGGGATCAATCAGTAGAGGTTGGGATTAGGCTTCGGTGTTGGTCGTGCCGAGCGCTTGCCTTCCCTCCACACCAGTTCTGATGCTCTGGGACGGGGCACACCGTGGCAGGTCTCCAGACATTTTGGGTTTCCTTACAGTGTGTTTCCTCACTACCTGACTGCCCATCCTCAGATGTGGGATGCCTCATAGAGCCCAGCAGGGGCTTTGGGGCCTTTGTTGTGTTTTGTTTTGTTTTGTTTTGTTTTTTCTTTCACTGTTCAGCTTCTTTTTGAATGGGGTTGACGCTTTCTAATGTGGGGGGCAAGAGGGAAGTGTATCCAGTCCACTTGATGGCAGATGCACTGTGAGTGATTTCTCACCAGCTCCCGGAGCACCGAGCTTGCTCTTTCTGCCCTTGGGTAAATGTAAACTTGGAGTCCGCTGCTCTGAGCGATTTCCCAGGTTGCTGCTAGGCGGTCAGTTTTAGCTGATTGAGGAGACAGCAGTAGTTAGTACTGGGGAGGTACTTGGGAGGGAGAATGAGGCAGGCGGAGAAGAAGAGGGGGATGCGGGTATGAACGGTAGGACAGGGAAAGAGAGAGGAGGGGGGTAGAGAATGGGAAAAGAAGGGAGAAGAAGGGCACGAATGGGAGAGCCCGAGGAACGTGGTGGAAACATGCAGTTGTACCCACACTGACCTAAAATAGCTCCATCCCCTTGCCTGGGCCCTGTGGCCTGGGCCAGGCTGCGTCGGTGGCTTCTACGACCTCCCCACTCCTCACCCCTCGCACCTGGGGCCTGCTGCACAGACAGTTTGTCCTGAAAATTGATGGCATGCAGGTGCAGGTGGCATGGGGGGCAGTGGGGGTGGCAGGTTTTAACTTTGGGAATTACACTTCTCTAATTGTCTCTACTAGCCCTCTCTGGACTAGAGAGATTTTGGAGAGAATTGCCACAGAATTTAACCAGTTACAGTTTCATGCTGTTCAGAGCAAAGGCCTGCCTCTTCTGGACAAAGTAAGACCAGTAAGTGTTGGTTTCGATTTTCAATTTGCTGTTTGCGAATTTCCTGGATGATTTTGGTTTGACCTAGCATTGCCCCCTGATAATTGCTACTCTACAGGATTTTGAAGCTAGCTTGAATTTTTTTTCAGTGTCTCTTGCTTGGGACCCTGCTTCCATTATGTCACGCTAGATAGATTTTGTGTAAAGACACAAGCGTAGTCTCCAAACTGTGCAAGTAAAATTAATTCTGAATTTCATGTAACTTGACACATCATATGATGTAGTCAGAGTTCATTTATCCAAAGCCTTTGACTGGGTTTAAATGCACGTTTGTCAGATTTACTCCGTACCTTAAGAGGCAAATAACTTTTTGTCGTTCAGTAATTGTCTAAACTTCACTTTGATGAAGCCGACTTACTTTCAAAGAAATCATAGGGAGGGGACGCCTCAGTGGCTCAGTCCGTTAAGCCACTGCCTCTGGCTTAGGTCATGATCCCAGGGTCCTGGGATTGAGTCCCACCTTGGGCTCCTTGCTTGGCAGGAAGCCTGCTTCTCTTTCTGCCTGTGCCTCCTCGTGTGCTTGTGCTCTCTCTCGACAAATAAATAAATAAAAACCTTAAACAAAAAAAAGAAAGAGAAAGAAAGAAAGCAAGCGATCATGGGGAGAAGAGATTGATTCTTATTCTCTAGGAAATGTTGGGATTTTAATCTTACATATATTCTGGTAGAATTAGAGGCTTGCTTTATATGTATAACACATATGTATATAAATTATACACATATATTTGAGCTTTTAGAAACTGTTGTGCCTGGACCTTCTTTCCTGGTCTCTCTGTTCTTGCAGCGTATAGCCCACATTACGGCCATGCTGCAGCAGTCCCTGGGAGGCCTGCTGCTAGAAGGGCTTCAGACTTCCAATGTGGACATCATATGGCACTGCCTCCGGACTTACCCTACAATTGACAAGACACGGGATGCAGAGGCGTTAGTCTGTCAAGTACTGGTGAAACCGTACATGGATGAGGTTTGTGCCCCATGCACCTCATTCCGCAAACACAGAGCATCTAATCTGGCTTCATTTCTTGACTGGGTGCGAGAGAGCTCAGGGCTCTTCCTTGAAGATGCTCCTAGTTCCTGCTCTTCTGGTTGTAAGAAAAGGTTGGTCCCGCTTGGTGCCCATCAGCATGCCAGGAATCAGGCATGCACTCTGGTCTCTTCCAGTGATGCCATAGCTAAGGGATCATCTTAATTTAGTAGGGGTGAGGGACTTGCCTAGGAAGAAGGTACGGATCAGAACATTTTCAGGTCAATTTCCATTTCCCTAAGTTATACGTCAATGAAGTTGCCGAAAAGCGTGACCCCACCAAGGCGCCCATGCCCACTGGAGGAGGTGGAAGACAGCTCTGTGCTCAGGGAAAGTCCGTGAGGGGAGGCATCTTCGCAGAATTGATGTGGCCTAAGTCTTGAAGACCATGGGGGAGTTTGCCAGGCTAGGAAGGTGGGAGGGAGGGAATATTCAAAGATAAAGGGCTTTTAAGGGCGAGTTAGCAGGGTAGTACCTTAAGTCCAGAACTTGGTTACCCAGTGTTCTTGACCTAGGACGTTACAGTTAAATACAGGGAGTCAGTGTATCTTGCCTCTGAGCGGCCGGAGTATGGGCTGCACCGTGTGAGGCCGCCAGCAATCAGCAGCTTCCCATTTAGAGAGCGTCGGTTTCATCTAGTTCAGGCTGACAGAAGTCATGAAGCCAGTCTCAGTGTTTGAGGGCTTTCTTCCAGTCAACTGCCAGTGCGAGTGTTCTTTCTGTCCGGTAAGTATAAAGCTACCCACCATGACTTCAGGATGAAAGGCTTCCAGTTTTAAAACGGGACAGTATCCCAGTGATAGAAGTGAAATTGAAGGATTAATTTGAGTAATCTTCTCAGCTTCATTAGGACTACTAAAAGAAAATGATCTGTCAGTTCTTTGTATGTATCCTATTATAGTTCATAGCTCTCTCTGTGGGGGTGAAAAAGATCACATTATTCTTTGTCACTAAATGAAAATATTTTAGGTATTTAATTTATGCCCTTTTCATTGAACTGAATCTAATATGCTAAATTAGGGAAGTACTTTATGCTTCCGTGTCGTTAAATGAACTGTGGCCACGTTTGTATTTTAAGTTTGTATGCTTGTCATTCACCTCCTGAAACTCAGCCTCACCAAAAAAAATAAAATACTAAAGCAAAATAAGATGTGTTTTCTTCCATCACTTTCCATCTCAGCCCTTTCCCTGTTCTGGAGACGGTAGAGGATAAGGCCAGGGTGAAGATGGTACAGAGCTGTTGTCTACAGATACAGTATTTCGCTTTTAAGCTCAGAAGGGAAGCAGATGAGTGTGTGTGATGTTTTAGCTTCAGGCCAGTCTCTGTCCCTCAGCCTCTGTGTCCCCCAGGGTTGGAGCAGTATTCCCAAATCCCTGGACCTAGATTTTTGTGCCATTGTTACTTACCTCCTGTTTAGAAAGCATACTGAGTGGGGAGGGGGAAGGACGAAGTGCATTTTTAAGGTTTACTCGATTCTTTTCTCTGTAGTGTATAGTTCATACTTCTCTTGTAGGTGCTTTAAAAACAAACAAAAACACAAACAAACAAATAAATAAATAAATAAAAATAAAACGCTCTTCCTTCTGCTAGGTGATTGTAGAGCAGATCGTTGAGTCTCATCCGGACGGCCTGAAGATCATGTATGCTCTTAAGCTCCTGGAGTTCGTTCCTCACCACTGCCGCCTTCTTTGAGAGGTCACAGAAGGAGCCATCTCAAGGTGACGTAAACTGCTGTGTATGCACCTGAGCTCAGTTTAGTGACCACCTGTCACCTCCTCATGTGCCGCTGATCCCTGGCTGTCCTGTCTGACCCGGGAACGTGTGCTCTTCCCTATTTGTTACCAGTGTTGTGAGGCAGGTGTCGCTTGCCTGGGTTTACAGGGAAAGGGAATGAAGAGTGGGGACGAATCTCAACGGTGACATTTGTGTGACTCCAGAGCCTCTGCTTTTCTCTTGTCTATACTTTCTCCTTAACCAGGTTCAAAATCAAAATTGGTTTCCTTCCATTATTGTGAAGTCATCATCGGTCTAGAAATACCAATTCATTTTAATTCAACACGTTTTATACTGATGGCAATTAAAGTCATGTTCGGTTTTCCCTCCCTCTCTTATTTCATTTCCATGGCTTTCCAGTTCTGTTTCATGAATATCCCATTACCTTCCACCATCTCCGTCATCCCAGTCCAGACCTTTGTTGCCTTTTGTTCGAGGGTAGCGGGCTCTCCCCACCTGGTCTCCCAGCTCCACCTGTCCCTCTTCATTGCAGCCCTCAGCTGTCCCACCTGCCCAGAGCTCTGCAGCCTTTCTGAGTCGCTCATGGCTTCTCATCGCCCACAGAGGAGCATCCAGTCTTCCTGGTGCAACCTGTGACCCTTGGTGCTTGAGTCCTAGTGGTTCTCCGCTGTAGAACTTTCTACTGTGGAACTTTCCCCCATACCACTATGGTTCCTGGCCAGAGAGGAGCGCTTGACCTTCCCTAACACACCTGGTACAGAAGATCCCTGACTTCACCTTGGTTCAGTTTATGGTTTTTTGACTTTTTATAATAGTGCAGAAGTGATATGCATTTAGTTTGGATCTTTTCCCAGGCTGGTGATCTACAGTAGGGTCCTCTTTTGTAATGCTGGGCAGGGGCAGTGAGCACAGCCCCCAGGCAAACCACGTGATCACAAGGGTCAACCGTCCTATTCTGGCTTTCAGTGCAGTGTTCAGTAAGTTACATGAGATACCAGACACTTTATTGTGGAATAGGCTTTGTGTTAGAGGATTTTGCCCAACTGTGCAATACTGTAAGTGTTCTCAACACATTTAAGGTTGGCGGGGCTAAGCTCTGATGTTCAGTCGCTTAGGTGTTTTCCATGCATTTTCAACTAAAGAGATTTCCAGCTGAACAATGGGTTTATTAGAAGCCGAGGCCGTCATTAGCTGAGGAACATCTGTCTGTACTGTGCGCCTCTGTGTTTTCCTTCAGTGCTTCCTGTCTCATATCCCTTTGTCCTTCTGTTGTTCTGTCACTCCACATGAAGCTCCAGTCAAATACAACTTCTTTTTTTTTAGGTTCTTAATTTATTTACTTATTAGAGAAAGCATAAGCAGAGGGGGAGGCAAAGAGTGAAGCAGGGTCCCCACTGAGCAGGAAGCCCGATGTGGGACTCGATCCCAGGACCCTGAGATCATGACCTGAGCCACCCAAGCGCCCCCAGGCTATGATTATTTCAAGAAAAAGTCCTATTTGTGAATTCTTCATCTAGTGAAGATGAATTAAAATCAGAAAGTCAACTCTGCCGCCTTTAAAAACCCAGGAACAGAAAAAAATTCCACGAGCAGGTATAACCCTATCCACAATAAATCACTTTCAATCCAGTCCTGAAAACTAATACAGAGTAGGAAGAAAGCATTACAGAAAAATTTTGTTTTCATTAATCAAGCTGGAAAATAACGGGCCTTACACGAATGCCCTTTAGGAAGACAGTTCTTATAGTTTTATGTTGATGGAAACTAACATTACATTCGAAATGCATGTTAAAACCATGACTGTAGACTAACTACCACTTTCAGTCATCAGAAGATGAAAAATGATCAAGAGTCACCCAAACTGAATCCTGGTTCCTCCTGGAAAATGTGTTCCTAAATATTTCCCCTCTGAACTACTGTGCTCTTTCTGTATCTTACACAGCAGACACTGCGATGCACAAACACATCCAGAAGGCCTTTGAGGGCTGACAGCCTGCTGGAACAATGAGGAATTCACCCGGGTTTCTGCCTTTCTGCCGGGCCCAGAAAGTTCTGGGTAACCCAGGTGACGTGTCATGAGAATACAGGTGTGCCTCACACCGTACGTATCATCTCCTCAGGGTAGACACCAAAATCCATGTTCGTATATGAAAATCTGAGAAGCATATAGAAATCAAGAGTGATTCTGTCATCTTGAAAGAAAAACACACTGTTGCGCTGCCACATGCCTCGTTTCTCCTCGAGTGACTGCAGGAAGTAGCGATTGCAGTCAGAAATCTCAGAAAGAAAAATTAGAGTAAGGGCAACACCTGAAGTTTACTCCTGAAAATACTTGGAGAACGACTGTGGCCAATAAACCAGGGCTTAGTTCATGAGACTATGTCAATGAGCTTATACCATCCCATGTTCTGGTCAAACCCTCATGTCTGGGAGATGGAGGGACGTCTTCATCTTCCAGAGCTACTATTAGGGAAAAATGTGGAGACAATACTGACAGGAGTCCCTACTTCAGCAGGAGAGCCAAAAACACCTTGCCCCTCCATAATCCCAAATGAAAATAAACATCTCGGGGCGCCTGGGTGGGTTAAGCTTCTGCCTTTGGCTCGGGTCATCTCAGGCTCTTCGGATCAAGCCCCACGTCGGGCTCTTTGCTCAGCGGGGAGCCCACTTCCCTCCTTTTCTCTCTGTCTGCCTCTCTGCCTACTTGTGATCTCTGTCTGTCAAATAAATAAAATAAATTAAATCTTTAAAAAAGAAAAAAAAGAAAAGAAAAGAAACATCTCATTTTACTAGTGTGCAGAAGTGACTATGCAGGAGAAATTATTATATTATTATTAGATGATATTATTATTATTATTATTGTACTATATTGTTAACCTTTTGAATTTGGACACATAAAATTTTTAATAAAATATGAAGACCTTTTTTTTTTAAGATTTTATTTATTTGAAAGACAGAGATCACAAATAGGCAGAGAGGCAGGCAGAGAGAGGGGGAAGCAGGCTCCCCACTGAACAGAGAACCCGATGCGGGGCTTGATCCCAGGACCTTGGGATCATGACCTGGGCTGAAGGCAAGAGGCTTTAGCCCACTGAGCCACCCAGGCGCCCCATGAAGGCTTTTTTTAAAGAACAAAAACTTCAGACTATATCTTTATCCTAGAAGTTCCCACTACAACTGGCTTCTGTCTTGGCCAACATTTAGCCATTCAGATAAAGTCCGTATTTAGTGCTTCGTGTGTATGCATGTGTAAAATAAGAGGACAGTCATAAATCTTTAAGATTGTGTATAATAACCGTGAAATAAGGATTCTTGGTACACAAGGTCTCATTCTGGGGAAAACAGCTGGTGAACAGTATGCAGTTTTCAAATGATGGAGGGGAAATACGCATTCGGTTATGAGAAAGGGAAGGAGAACAAGACCAAATATTAATAAAAGGGAAAAAAGCTTTTTCTGCCATCTTTTCGTGCTGCAGTAACAGTGTGAACAAATGTCCCACAGATGCCCTCAAGAACATTAACACTGCTGAAAGGGGAGGCGAAGGCCAGGTTCTTAGGAGGCCCTGCACCAAAGTCATCGTCCCATTTCTTCACTGTGATGACGAAGCATGAGTACATTGGCAAATTTGAAATTATTGATGACCACAGAGCTGGGAAAACTGCTGTGAGCCTCACGGGCAAGTTAAACAAGTGTGGCATGACCAGCCCTAGAATTGTATAACTGCAAGATCTAGAAAAGTGGCAGAATATTTCCATCCCCTCAGTTTGGTTTCACTGCATGGAAAAATTTTTCTGGCATCATGCACCATGAAGAAGGAAGACTCCAGGCAGGAGGGAAAATCCTGGATTCCTTTTTCCTACAAATATAATATACATGGCACATGAAATGCCTCAATGGGGAAAAAAAAAAGGAAAATAAATTACAGTCAACTAATGTTTGACAAGGGTGCCAAACAATTCAATGGGGGTAAGAACAGTATTTTACTCCCAAGCAGCCACATGCAAATAATGAAACGGGAGTCCTGCCTCACACCATACAGAGAAAATAACCCAAAATGCATCAAAGACATAAATGTAAGCATTAAAATGATAAAGTTCGGGATGCCTGGGTAGCTCAGTTGGTTGGACGGCTGCCTTCTGCTCAGGTCATGATCCCAGAGTTCCCGGATAGAGTCCTGCATCAGGCTCCCAGCTCCACAGGGAGTCTGCTTCTCCCTCTGATCTTCTCCTCGCTCATGCTCTCTCTCATTGTCTCTTTCTCAAATAAATAAATAAAATCTTTTAAAAAATAAAAATAAAATAAAATGATAAAGATTTCAGAAGAAAACACAAAGGTAAATGTTAGTGGTCTTGAATCTAACAATGGCTCCTCAGCCATAACACCAAAGTACAAGCAACTTAAAAAAAATAATAAACAAATGAATGGGACTCAACCAAAATGTCCCAGTATTGTGCTTCCAAGGACCCCATTGACAAAGTCAAAAGACAAGCCACTAAATGGGAGAAAATATTTGCAGGTCATATATAAGGAACATGCATTCAGACTGTGTGAAGAATTCTTACAACTCAAATAAAAAGACAACCCAGTTAAGAAATGAGCAAAGAGGGGCGCCTGGCTGGCTCAGCGGGTTAAACTGCTGCCTTTGGCGCAGGTCATGAACTCGGAGTCCTGGGATCGAGTCCCGCATCGGGCACTCTGCTCAGCAGGGAGCCTGCTTCTTCCTCTCTCTCTGCCTGCCTCTCTGCCTGCTTGTGATCTCTCTCAATAAATCTCTCTCAAATAAATAAATAAAATCTTTTAAAAAATGAGCAAGAACTTGAATACACATTTCTCCAATATTCAAATGTATACATTAATATATAAATGTATATATAAATATATTTTACATTATCGTATATTTATATAAACATATGTATGTAAATATATTTACATTCTTAAATATGTATTTAAATATAAATAAAATATGAAATATATAATATATATTTAAGATACATATAAGGTATATATAAAATATATGGGACAATAAGCACATGAAAATATGCTCAACATCACTAATCATTCAGGAAATGCAAATCAAAACCATTGTGAGATACCACCTCCCACCCACTTGGATGGCTACTATCAAAAAACCCAAAAGCAGGTGTTGGAAGGATGTGAAGAGCTTGAACCTATAAATTGCTGGTGGGCTTGGAAAATGGTGCAGCCACATTAGAAACGGTTTAGTAGCTCCTCAAAATGCTGAACACAGAGTTGCCATATGACACACCAATATCACTCCTGTGTATAGAGCCAAGAAAAAAACTATGCCCACACAAAAACTTGTGCATGAAGGTTTAGGGTTTATTCGTAATAGCAAAAAGGTGAGAACAACCCAGATGTTCATCAACTGATGAACAGATAAATAAAATGTGATCCATCCAGCCAGTGGAATATTACTCAGCCTTGAAAAGGAATAGAATTTTGATATGTGCCACAACACAGAGGAGCCTTGAGAACATTCTGCTGATTGAGAGAAGTTAGTCACAGAAGACCACATATTGCATGATTTGATTTATATGGAATTTCCAGAATAGCTAAATCTACAGAGACTGAAAGTAGATTAGGGGTTGCCTAAGACTGGTGGTGATGGCTAAAGTTTTCTTTTGAGGATAATGAAAATGTGTAAGTAGTTCAGTATAGTATAGTTAACTATAGTGAAAGCCATTAAATTGTCCACATTAGATGGTGAGTGGTATGGCCTGTGAATTATATCTCAATTAAGCTGTCATCGAAAAATGCAAAGAACTTCTATATTTATCAAGTAGAAAAAGAATGAACTTGATTAAAAACATCAAAAATGGGGAAAATAAAAACAAACAAAATAAGATGGGAGGAATAAGATCATGACTGTTTATCATTAATTTAAATGTGTACAGACTGACTTTTTCTATTAAGGCGCCTATCAGGGGGTTACAGATCCACGCTGTTCAAGAAACATACTTAAAATGCAAAAGGGATTGAGAATGTATCAGGTGAGGAGATACCATGCAAAAGAGAAAGCCGGAATGGCAAAATTCATCGCAGACAAGTTGGGTCTAAAGTTATAGGTACTAAGATGAAGAGGGACATTTTTAAAGGCAGAGTTTGGAAAGAAGATGTAAAAGGTATAAGCAGGTATACATCTAAGAACATAATACCTAAAGACTCTAAAAATGCAATAACAACGTAAAATTTTAGCTTTTAAAATGGGAGTATCTACTAGAAGGAGGGAAATACAAGGACACACAGAAAATAGACATCCTGGGGCGCCTGGGTGGCTCAGTGGGTTAAAGCCTCTGCCTTCGGCTCTGGTCATGATCCCAGGGTCCTAGGATCGAGCCCCACATCGGGCTCTCTGCTCCGCGGGGAGCCTGCTTCCTCCTCTCCCTCACTCTCTGCCTGCCTCTCTGCCTACTTGTGATCTCTGTCTGTCAAATAAATAAATAAAATCTTAAAAAAAAAAAAGAAAATAGACATCCTTATTTCCCTCGGAAAACATTTCTTTCTTACACCTAAGAAAAGCCATATTTGTAAAGATTAATTGCATACTAGGCAACAAAGGAAACCTTTACAAGCCTTCCAAATTAAAGATTTAAAGAACAGTTCTTTGATCACAATCCAGTAGAATCAGAATTAGATAACCTGGTAACAAAAAATTGAAACTACATACACATTAAGAAATACAGTCTTCAGTCAAAGAAGAAATCATAAGACGACTGAAGAAAATCTTGAAAGCAATGGAAAGGAGACTATTTCATACCAAAACTTAAAGAAGACACCAGAAGTTATACTCTAAGGAGACTTCAGTGTCAAATGTCTTCAATTTCAAACATTTTTTTGAATTAAAGAAACTACTCATTTAAACCCATCAGAAAAGGGCAGCTCAATCAAAAGAAAGGAAGTAATTATAATAAAGATAAATTTTTAAACTAATAAAAAATATGAGGGGCAAATAATCTCAAAGTTGTTTCTATGAAAGACTAATGAAATAATAAAAAAAAACTTCACATGTCCTATTACGGATAAGAGAGGGGGAAGATGGGGTGTGGGAGGAGGTGGGGAGAGAGGGAAGGGGGATGGGGAAAGGGGGGTTTCAGGGAGGAGGGGACAGAGAGAGGGAGAGAGAGAGTTGCAAAACAGATAAGGATTGGGAACAGAGATATAAAATCAAATGCATAATATAAAAGAATCACTAAACTGCAAGGCACTTTATACTAATCAATTTGATAACCTAGAAGAAACGATGATTTCCTAGGAAAACCAAATCATCCAAATGATTCAAGAATGGAAAATTCAGAAGATGAGTTCCAAGATCAGACAGGTTTGCAGCTGGATAGCTGTCATTCTACTGTTAAATGGCAGCAGGCAATTAAGCAATAATAAGTCAATTCACTTGATGAAGCTGAGCACAATTTTAATACCCAAACCTGAGAGGGAGGAACGGGGAAGCTATGAACACATCTGGCTTAGGACAGATTAGTTAACAGAAACTGAACTAATGTTAGCAAATAACAGAAGTCAGGCATCTATCAAAGGACTATATCCTGAGACCAACATGGATTCATTCCAGG
The DNA here is from genome assembly GCF_030435805.1 of Mustela lutreola. Taxonomy (NCBI): domain Eukaryota; kingdom Metazoa; phylum Chordata; class Mammalia; order Carnivora; family Mustelidae; genus Mustela; species Mustela lutreola. Next base: position 56,244,095 of record NC_081308.1, on the reverse strand, counting down.
AAAATAAAGGGAGCTCAAGACCAGAAAATCAATAAGATTTACCTCATCACTAAATTAACTGTGAATAAACTCTTAAGACCATAAATGCATTTGATAGAAAATAAAGGCACCTGATAAAAGGTGAGCAGCCATTCTTTATAAAAATGAAGATAAAAACAGAAGGACGTTATTCAGGAGGTATTATTAACCAGGAAGCACTAGATCAAGAGGTAGATAAAATGAGCCCATATTTGTTAAACAGTGACAGAGCCCCATGCGTGCATGGATAGAGGCGAAAGAGCTCATGGATGAGCACCAGGCTGTCAACAGGTATTATAGGGACAAAGGCAGCGGTGAGGAGAGGAGAGTCTTAACAACAGGGAAGAAGGTAAAAGGAGGATTGCAGTTAAAAATTGTGCATGATACAAACACATGCAAACAAGACAGGATATTTCCCCGTGTATAGTTTCTTAAAACCCTGCACACATTACTGGAACTACCAACTCTTGCTTTCAGTTCCGCAGCCCTCGCGTGCTTTCCCAGTACCAGGATGCAGGGGTAGATCCTACGTTGGTGACATCCTATGTCATTGTACTCCTAAAGGGACAGGTGAAACAGCACAGGGGCTGCAGGTCAGAACTCAGGCATCGCTGTGCCCACCCCAGCTCCCTGCTCTCCCAGCCTCCACTTTGAAGCGGCGGGCATTTGGAGCTTTTAAGAAGCAGGGATCTGAGCAGTTCTCTGATTCCCCCTGGAGCCATCTGCATCCATCATGTTTCCCACAGCTCTCCCCGAGTGTTGGTGCTGGCTTCCCCCGAGTGTTCCCTTAGCTCCTAGCACATCCTTCTTATGAGAGCACCTAGTACTCCCCGTCAGAGTGATCTGTCTGTCACATGCGTCCATTGATCCACTTTGTGCTGGTTGAGGGCTGGAGCCCCCTCCTGTTAACTTCTCAAGTCCGTTTCTAATGCAGCAGCACCTGGCACTTAAGCACCCTGTCAGTACCTGCCAAATGAATGAAATGTAATCAAAACATAGTATGAAGTCTGTGTTTTGAAACTCCTTTTTGGAGCCGTTTGCTATCATTTTCCCAGGCAATTTAAAAAATTTCCAGCCTTGCTGCCAATAACCTGAAGGGGTAAAGGAATGCCGGCGTGCCCCATGGGACATGTAACTCTGGATGGTCCTTTGGCAGCAGGGACTTTGATAGCGCTCTTTCAAACCCAGCAGGATGGTGGAAGGGGTACGTGGCTGAGTGCCTCCCGGGTCTTACCCTGTGTGATGCCACCCAGTGCCTGCAGCTGCCCTCTGGAAGGTGTTGCTTTAGCGGCAAAGCCGGAGGGCACCAAGCGTGTGTCTGTCTCCAAAGTCCTGGGCACCACATCACAATGCCTTCCTGAGAAGCAGAATCAAGGACAGTTGCTGATCTTCATTCCTTCCCACCAAAGGTATCTCATATACCATCTTTGGAAGTTGGAGCCAGGGGGCGCCTGGGTGGCTCAGTCGGTTAAGTGTCTGCCTTCAGCTCAGGTTATGATCCCAGGGTCCTGGGATTGAGTCCCACACACTTGCCTCCCTGCTCAGCGGGGAGCCTGCTTCTCCTTCTCCCTCTGCCATTCCCCCCACTTGTGCTTTCTGGCTCTCTGTGTGTCAAATAAATGAATAAAATCTTTTTAAAAACTTTGGGACATACACTTTCGCCATTCTACTTTCCCTGGGGTAATTTGCCACCTCCCTGAATTTACCTGCATCTTTCCCAAAATCTACTTATCTTCCAGCCTTCTTGACCATAATGAGTCTATAAATTTTCAATAGACAGTGTGAACTTACACTTGCTAATATTTGCATAACATGCACCTCTTTCGATCTCAAAGAAAAGCTTCGCACTGCAATGGTCTCTAATCTCCAATTAGGTTCTGTTCCAGGATCCCACTGGAATTCTACACACCTGTCCCCTAAGATGCCATAATTGTGGTCCAGTTTCCCAGCCAGCCAAGGAAAGCACATGGGAAATCTTGCTGAAGTATGAGTAAGAGCCAACGAAAGGGAACATATTTATCTGCCTCGAATGCTGGGACCTGAGGAAAGCAAGTTCCATTACAGACAAATCAGGAAGGAGGTGCAGATTGCTTTTTATGTCACTCTGGAATGGAGGTCTGCCATTGATCATTAAGACCAATTCCTGCAATGCACTCACCAAAGTGATACTCACTTCGGAGTGGACAAAACTTAGGAATTGGCCAAGGGGAGCTCTGCTTACACTTTACACTCTCAGCATTTATTTGTATTAATTTCTTTATAGGGCAGTATAGAGACATGAGGCCACATTGAAAAAGCAAAGCTTGTCATCCTATGGCCTTGGGTCAAGAATAGAGATATTGCTGCTCATGTCAGTTTCAACCTCCAGTGGCCAAGGGTTTGATCTGATGCTCTTTCAAGTTTTCACAATAGCCTTTCTCAAGCTCAATGGCCAATAATCCCACAGGAGGAGATTTTAGGGCCCTCTCAAACTTCTGTTTTGCTATCTCTCCCCAGCCTGCTTCCTCTGCAAAAGTCACCACTTTGCCTGTGCATCTACCACCTCTTAGAGCCTTTGAAATCAGCCACGAATTGCACTGCTGATGCCTTCCATGACCACATATTGTTTACAGGAAAACTCTTCTTCGTTATGCCTTGCCAGTCAGAGTGACGGTTTCATCTGCAACCTGGACCAGGTTCGGGAAAGTTCTACACATAAATGTGAGCAAATGTCTTCTGTATTGAGAGACATGTACATTCTGTAAATGGACTCTATTGAAAAACTAATACATAGGGTACACTTATGTCCTGACCCAGCTGGAAGGAGGCACTTCATTTCCATCTTTCAGAAAATTGGTGTAACACATTGATTTTCCTAACAAAGCAGTTTTGTGTCCTCTACCAAAAGACTGTCATCGTAAGCAATAAGTTGCCTCTTTGGAGTGAACAAATTAATAAGATATTTTCTAAATTTCAAAATAACAAAGACAGAACGATGTCTGTAATGCTAAGTGCATCCCCTTAGTTGCAGGCCATTGTGTCATGGACCACCTGAGCAATGACACATGGCGGCCGGTAGTCTGATTTGTACATCAATTCACCTGGCAACCTGTTAAAAGAAAGTCTTGCACATGACAAGCTTTCAATAAGACACTGACAAGATGGCCAGGAAGCCCCCTTAGCTGGCTTTTTCAGGTGTCCAGACATCTAGTCAACCTACCTCACCAACTCATCACCATGCTTACTGGAGTAAACCCAATCTCTTCCTTCCCCCCTGGAGATGGGAGAAGAGCCACTCACACGTTTGTATGGAATTCTCATTCCCCCTTGCTCTGTCCCCACATGGCGCTGTCCCTGTAATAAATAAACAAATCTTTATGTCACCCGGAAGTTCCTGGGTCAAATTACACAACTTGGACAATTTTGGGTCACTACAGCCTTTTGTTTTTCTCTCCATCTTAAGCCTTCTGGGTGACCAACAGCTATCTAAAACTCATGTTGCTGCAATATGCTGTTTTTCTGCTTCATCTTCCTAGTAAAGTTCAGTATTTTCCCCTAAAGTTTGGTTTATCAGTATCTCCAGCGTCTATCTCCAGCTCGGGTCACGATCCCAGGTCCTGGTATCAAGTCCCACTCTGGACTTCCTGCTCTGTGGGAAACCTGGTTCTGCTCTGCCTCCCATCTCTTATGAATAAATTAAAAAAATCTTTAAAAATTAAAAAAAAACATTTCTATCTTCCCACTTTTAAAGATTAATTCTAGGAATTATTGCTTTAAATCCAAGTGTCCTATCTCTTTCTTAAAAAGTCTTCTCCAGGGAACCTGGGTGTCTCAGTTGATTAAATGTCTGACTCAAGATTTTGGCTCAAGTCATGATCTCAGGATCATGGGATTGAGCCCTAGTGAGGCCTCTGCGCTCAATAGGGAGTCTGCTTCTCTCCTTTTCCCTTTGCCCCACCCCCCTACTCACATGTGCACACACGTGTTGTCTCTCTCCCTCTCTCAATAAATAAATAAACAAATCTTTAAAAAGTCTTCTCCAAAGGGAGTTTGAGACATAGTCCAGTAAGGGGCTGGAAGAAAATATTATAAGTTTTATTCATATTTCATGTCATCCATTTAACTGTTTAGCTTTTGCATGTCATTTATAATGTGCATAATAATTTAGTAGAGTAGTAGAGTCTATAATTTATCAAAAATTTGCTTAAATTGGTGCTATGTCCGCAAATATTTTTGTATGTATGTATGTATGTATTTATGTATTTATTTATTTTTGTGAAAGAGAGGTGCACAGTAATAAAAGGAGATCACTGCTCCAGGGACCCAGATATTTCCCCAAGTCCTGTTTCCTTCCATTCCCTCTGGGATTCATTAGACCCCCTTAACACCAATCTTGTCCCTAAAACATGCCCTCTGCAGCACCAAGTTCAAATGCTTAACTCGGGCTATCACTGCAGGCTGTACCGGGATGACCTTAGGGAAAAGGGTGGTGGGTCTCACGGGTTTGCTGTGTCACCCCCATCAACAGTCCTTTGTTCTGAACAGCTAGTGCAGCCCACGTTTGCAATCACAGGCTCTGGCATCAGAGTGGGCGTAGATCCCAGCTGGCCCCTCAGTAGCAATATGACTTTGGGAAAGTTGTGTCATTTCTGGCCCAGACTTAAGGCTCATCCATAACGTGGAGGAGAAGACAGTGTGACCCTCAGTGGGCTGTTGAAAGGATCACGAGATGGTTGGTTCGACTCAGGTGCTCCGAGGTACCCAGCACACAGTAGGCCCACAGTAGAACAAAAAGTTGTTCTATTGATCTTATAGTTACTATTACTCATACTAACAAAACTGATCATTTGAGATGATTTTCAAGTGAAGTGTCTTTGCCTGGATTTCTAAGATTAACCTGCTTCAAAATGAATTCTGCTCTACAGTGAAAAACGAGCTAACCAGCAGGTTTCTTCTGCGTCTTTTCTGAACTTTTTAGGATCCTCTCTAGAGAAAGGTTCTAAAGGAAGGCAAAGTGCAAAAATACTCTTGCTTCAAAGGATGTGTAGGAAATGATTAATTTTGCCAAAAAACAGTGCTTTGAACATTAAAGATGTTTGACGAAGTTCACTGTACACAGTGTATCCCTCCAGGATTCATAAGTTGAAAACTCAATGTCCAAAGGGACATAACTAGGAGATGGGGTCCTTGGGATATGTTTAGGTCATCCTCATGGGCGAGATTAGTGTCTCCATGAGAGAGACCCCACAGAGATCCCTCACCTCCTCCACCTTGGAGGTTATAGTCATCTATGACCCAGGAAGTGGGCACTTGAACAGACACGGAATCTTCCAGGGTCTTGACCGTAGACTTCCCAGCTTCCAGAACTGAGAGAAATGTCTTTAAAGCACCTAGTTTATGGTGCTCTTGTTACATCAGCCCAAACTAAGATAAAGCTTGTCTCTTATGCTGAAAAATAACACAAATGTTAACAACAATTTAAAAAAGGAACATTGTGGCCAATGACATGTAATGAACATCATCTCTCCTCTACAGAGCCAAGAGCTTAATTAGTTTCGGGCAACTCAGTAGAGTATGATTAAACCAAAGAGCAGCAAGATGTCTAAATGCTCAAGTCCTCTGCCTCCTACTTTTCTGCCAAAACAAAAGAAAAGCCCTAGGCTGGTTTTGGTTGCCACCAAGCACAAAACAGCCAAATTCCAAATTAGAAAGCCTTGGGGTTTATTTGTGGATGTTTGGAATTACATAGAAGCTCTCTTTGATCATTCCAAAGGATGTTTCCCTGAAAGGTTACAAATACATCTCAGCCTACCAACCATCTCAGGCCTACCACAAAAATTATATATATACACTTTTAGCATTTTAAAATGTGTCTAAATTTCAGTTTCGGATCCAGTTTTGACTATTGTTATGGGCTTAGTTGGATGCCCCCAGATTCCTACGTTGACGTCCTAACACCCAGCATCTCAGAATGTGGCAGTATTCAGAGATGGGATTTTTAAAGAGGTGATAAAGGGAAAACGAGCTCACTGGGGGTGGGCACCAAGCCAACAGGACTGGTGTGCTTACAGGAAGAGGAGATTAGGACACAGACAATACAGACTGAAGGACAATCGTTTGAAGACAGAGTGGAGAACACAGCTATCTGCAAGCCAAGGAGAGACGTTTGAAGAATCGAACCCTATTGCCACCTTGATCTTGGACTTCCAGCGCCCAGAACCATGAGAAAATAAATTGTATGTTGCCTAAGCCACCCGGCTGTTGATATTTTGTTTACGACAGCCCATGACTCAGAAATTTGAGGACCTCCCCCCTAGACTTTATCCTGAAGTTCTGTTTCAGCTTCAGGGGCTTGTGTAATACTACTGTATCAAGGAGGGAGGCTCCTGCCATTCTTCACACTGGGTCATTGAGACACTGCACAGCTGTCCCCAGGGCTGGCTACATAATTTACAAGCCCCATGCAAAATGAAGATATAGGGCCCTTTGGGCAAAAACAGGGAGGAAGTGTTTGTTAAAGGTACTAAAATAGAAAGCTCATTTCCTCCATAGTCTGTCTTCTGAAGGGGCATGGCTGCTGTTTTCCATTTGCATTTAATGTCATTCCAAGCAAATAAAAATTTTAAAATGTGATTATGGGCATGATTTTTGCCATTCATCTTCGCAGGGTGCAATGTCAGTGTTAAATAATTCACGCAGGGATTCCACAGCTTGGGCACACCCACGTGCCCTCTTCTTATCAGAACCGTGGAAATCCTGCACAAGACCAGCTCTGCCGTCTTTACCTCACCTGGGGACTCAAACTTGTTCCACCGACCCTGCCGCCCTCGGCTTCCTGATGAGTAAGGAACTTGTCAGGATCAGGAGCCGGGGGCTGCCTTTCTTTCCCTTCCCTCCTAAGTCACCACTTCCAAGGCTTGGCTAACACAGGGAGGTGACATGAGTGAGAAAGGACAAGACAGGGTTCTGGGCTGCTCACAAGAGGCCACCGCCTCCTGCCGGTGCTCAGAGCAAGCTCTGGTCTGTAGGGAAGGCGAGCTCCGGTTGACTCGGTCATAGTCGTCACGTGGTCAGCGAGTCTCGTTGACCACCACTCACGAGGTGTCCATTTCCATGCTGTGCTCACCGGGCAGGGCGAGCAGTACATGCAAATGAGGAGGCAAGGAATGGTGGATACCCAAAGTGAGCTGTCCCCTCCACTATGTACGGGCTCCACTGTCCCACCTGTTATGCCCCAATAATGGTTCCATGATTAAAAGAGCGAGACTGATACAAAGCAAAGGTCAAACAAAGCTTTATTTCGCACCAAGCATCAAGAATCAAACTGACCAGCCAGGGCCGCTTCTCTTACAAAGAAGTCGACCCCTCTCTCCTTTACGGACTAGCTTTTAAGGGCAAAGGCCATGCGGTTGGGCCTGGCCATGCACAGGTGGCCAATGAAATTGTAACACACAGAGAGAGCTGCACAGTGATGCTAGGTGACCAATTGAATTACAACTTACCTTTTAGTAGACATTTGACCTAGCCTATCACCTTGGTTAGGATTGGCGCCCAAAAGACTCACAAAGGGCGGGACCCATACTCCTTGGTAGCTAGGGAGACAGTATGCAACTCTCCACTGATCAGATGTCTTTACCTGGCCTGACCCACCCTTGTATTTGGGCTTTGTTACCTGAGGTTGATTTCCGGGACTTGTTTTTAAGTAAGTCCCCTGGGAGAAGGGGAGCAGGGACAGCTTAAGGGTTAAACAACAAGGTTATTGTGTAACCTCAATGGAAGCCTCTGGCTAAAATATAAAATAGGTCCTTACACCACCCACTTCGCTCAAAAAACACAAAGTCAAAAATAAAACTGAGTAATTCCTAGACAGTGAGAGAGAAGCACACTGACTTCACCTTAGAACCCTTCTGAGGGCGGTGCTTGGCGGGGGTAGGGGCGTGTGGGGGGGTTGCGGGTGGATAATGGGACCTCTGAGGGTGTGGCCCAAAGGGCAGGGCCCTTTGTTTAGGGGCTTTCTGGGGGAGGGGCCCTTCTGGGAGCAAGGCCCTGGGTGGGGGCGTTCCCTCGGGGGGCAGGGCTGGGAGCAACCCCAGAAACCTGGCCCACAGAGAAGCTGGTCCTGTCTCTCCCTCTGCTCCCTTTCCCCAGGGACCCCTAGGCTTGGAGACTAAAGTCAAAATTAAAGCCATATGTCTAAATGGTTCATACTGTGGTTGGGTAGTGTTTTTAACATATTAATTGACTGGTTTTTCTCAGTATTTGTCAAACCTTTCCCAACTCAAGGCTTTCTCTTAAGCAGCAGCGCAAGGCTGGCCCTTCAGTTGGGTCAAGCTGTTTGGTGATTCTGTGTAAAAATCCATCCTCTTGCGCTGCTCAGGAGGGCAGTGTTGCGTCCTAGGATAAACATAAATATATATCAAATGTGTTTACAAATTATATTTATATGTATACATTTAATTCTATGTTTACATATATATGTATAAAATAAAAATAAAAATATTGTTTAAAAGGCTGTTTTGCGGGGCGCCTGGGTGGCTCGGTGGGTTAAAGCCTCTGCCTTCGGCTCAGGTCATGATCCCAGGGTCCTGGGATCCAGCCCCGCATCAGCCTCTCTTCTCAGCGGGGAGCCTGCTTCTCCCCATCTCTCTGCCTGTTTCTCTGCCTACTTGTGATCTCTGTCTGTCAAATTAATAAATAAAATCTTTTAAAAAAATGCTGTTTTGCGGGGAACCTGGGTGGCTCAGTCCTTAAGTGTCTTCCTTCCACTCAGGTCATGATCTTAGGGTCTTGGGATTGAGGCCCATATTGGGCTCCCTGCTCAGCAGGAAGCCTGCTTCTCCCTCTCCCACTCCCCCTGCTTGTATTCCTGCTCTGTCTCTCTGTCAAATAAATAATTTTTTAAAAAGAAATACTTTATTAAAAAAAATAAGTAAAATGCTATTTTGCCCTCTATCCTGGTAAGATGGAACACATTCCTAACAAGAGATCTTCCTTGACTCCGTGATAAAAATTTAACATTGTCTTAATGAATCCTCACAACATCCGCCCCCCCCAACCCTTCTCAGATGTTACAATTAAGGTTCAGTGAAGTCCAAACACTTGGCCTGAGGTAATATACCCAGTATGTGGCCTCTTGCCATAGTCTAGCAGCCCAAATTGGGGGTGAGGTTGTTTGAGTGTCATTGGCCATGATGAAAAAGCTGAAAGATGAAAAGAAGTGTAGTCTTGCTTTTTGGCCCCCCAAAAAAAAAAAAAAAAAGGATTTAGAAAGAAAGAGACCTGTCGCCCAAAGGAGGAGGCTCCCCACTGATCCCGGCTGGGCAGAAGTCAGAGCAGAAGGGTAACTCCCATCACCAAGGAGAATGGGCTTCTCCTTCATACAAAAGCATAGGATCCCTCTCACCCGATATTTTTCTGTCCCATAGTCATCCCCCTGTGCCTGCCCCATAATAGCATTCTCAGGAAATGGCTGAGAGATACATTCAACTTGCAGAATTACAGCAAATAAAGTAATCTTTGACCCATCCTGGGAGCTTCTGATTACTGGGAGGGGCCAAGCCATCCTAGGGCAAGTGCACTTATTTCAAGAACCAGTAAAATGACTCCAAGAGTATCATAAAGGCTAGTGATCATGACTGGTCCAGAAATATTCCTGGGACTCCCTTTTAACATCCCTCCCATCATTTCTTCTCATCTCCAAGGGAATGGTACTTAGGTATTCTGAAAGAAATATGCATGACTGGTAAACTGTGTGTGACCCCTGCCACCTAATTCATCCCTCACCAGCATTTAACACTGATGGTTTGAAGGATGGCTACTCCCCTGGCAGGGCAAGAGCTGAAGCAGAATGTATGGGGCGAGGTGGCTCTTCCTCCTGGATATAAATAATTAAACCCAGTAGCCACCCTTCCTGCCTGGCCACTGTCATTTAGGTATGGCTGATTATCCCTAAATGGGAATGAGTTGGGGGCGGGAGTGGGGGAGGGAAGCAGGTGATGGTCCAAAAAACTACAGTAGCTGCCACTGAGGGTCCAACCTGGCATTAGACTGAGCTCAAGTCCTGATTCCATCATATATGAGCTGTATGAACTTGGAAAACTGAGTTCAACTCTCGAAGCATCTGCTTTGCCCCCCCTTGGAGTGAGAATAGTCAGTAGTATTGAATTCACAGGGCTTGTTAGGAGGATTAAAGTAGATACTGTTCATTTAGCACAGTTCCTGGCCTATAGAAGGCACACATAAAAGTTGATTATCGTTTTTATGGACCTCCAAATTTAAGCCTTCTATAAAGAACCAAATGATATCTCTGAAAAATACCAACTGCCTACAAGGTTGTAGGGAAAGTGGTATCTATGTTGACCTGATTAGAAAAAAGTGGAAAATCTCTCTTGTTTAAGCCTTGTTGAAAATTTTCTAAACTCTGTCCGCTCTTCTGCTTTAGTAATTAGAACAAACGTTGGAGACTCGTGGTTTTCTGATAATTGAGTTGCTCGTTGTAACTCAGGGCAATTCGACATTAGTGTTTATTTTAAAAATTACCGCAAATGAAGATAAGTGGTGAGACGTGCACTAAATTTGATGAAAATCCTGACGTGAGTGTTTCTTCTTGGGATTCTCTCTCTCTCTCTTTTTTCTCCTATAATCTGAGAGAGGATTAGATTCTACTTGGGTGATGGCTCAGGTCAAATGTGTGGTTTTGCAGGTGCCTAGCCTTTCACAGACAATCTTGGAAGCACCATCATTGTCTCTGTAAGAAAACGGAGGGAAAGATGTGATTTTAACACTCAGCCTACAACAGTTCAACAATCTACCAATGTGAATTTAGAAACGCTGAGCAGGTCCCCCTTCTAGTAAGGAATATCTCTCCCGTTTTCTTATAATACCTGAGATTCTACAACTGAGCAATCTACTCTTTTGTGTAAAACAGCTTCCCAGGATTGTTTCTCCTTTAAACGCAAGTGAACTTTGGGGATGGCACTCAGATCCCTTTCTTTTACTGGACAGCTGTGGAGCAGAGGTTGGGTGTGTTTCAAGAGGGAAAATATCCACAAGGGGACAGAAAAAGAACATAAATGTACAAAATCCCATTTTCCATGAATGTAAAAAGCTAACTTCCAGGGGAGCCTGGGTAGCTCAATTGTTAAGCATCTGCCCTTCGGCTCAGGTCATGATCCCAGGGGCCTGAGAATCCAGCCCCACGTCGGGCTCCCTTCTCAGTGGAAAAACGTGCTTCTCCTTCTCCCACTCCTCCTGCTTGTATTCCCTATCTCATTGTGTCTCTGTCAAATAAATAAATAAAATCTTTAAAAAAAAGTGAACTTCCAATATGTATTTTTTCCTTTGCTCTAAATATCTCAATGTTCACTTGTTGAAAGCAATTGATTGAAGCCCTGGGAAGAAATGGTAGATTGAAGCACTCATCGGAGTTGTTTGTCCTGCTTTGCAGGGGTCTGGCTGCACTAAATTATTTCAAGAAGTATTAATTATCTAAGTCACTCAGAAGAAGCCATTTACCTATTTCATTTTCTTTCTTTTTTTTTTTTTGAAGAGAATCTTTTTTTTTTTTTAAGATTTTATTTATTTGTCAGAGAGAGAGAGGGAGCGAGAGCGAGCACAGGCAGACAGAGTGGCAGGCAGAGACAGAGGGAGAAGCAGGCTCCCTGCCGAGCAAGGAGCCCGATGTGGGACTTGATCCCAGGACGCTGGGATCATGACCTGAGCCGAAGGCAGCTGCTTAACCAACTGAGCCACCCAGGCGTCCCCCTATTTCATTTTCTGTGGTTCTTGATCCTTCCCCCAAATTCTCACAGGCCTCCGCAGCTGGCACAGAGTCCGCTCCCATAACTATAATCCCTGTCCCATACACTCACCTCCATCATACATCATACATACCTGATAAAACCCCACCTTGGTAAAAACCCAACCCTCTGTCCACCCTACGTCTGCCCCTGGCAGCTGAACGTGGTTGGTTAGAAAAGCAACGATGCTGGAAGCTTTCACATTAAATTCTTTTTTTTTTTTAAAGATTTTATTTATTTATTTGACAGTAGGAGAGAGGAAGGGAAGAGATCACAGAGAGAGAGGGAGGGAAGCAGGCCCCCTGCTGAGCAGAGAGCCCGATGTGGGACTCCATCTCGGGACCCTGAGATCATGACCTAAGCTGAAGGCAGCAGCTTAACCCACTGAGCCACCCAGGCGCCCCTTTCACATTAAATTCTCAGCCACAAATCCAAGTATGTTTCTCTGACCGTCAGAATCTCCACTCTTCTCATCAAATATTTTGACTATTTCACATCTTTTTTCCTCCAACCTTAAGCCAGGGCTTCTCAACACTGGCCACACTTTTGAATCACCTGGAAGACTTTAAAACACAGGAGTGCCCACCTCCAGAGGATCTGATCTAATTGGTGTAGAACCAATTAGATTAATATCCAATTAGGGTCTGGATAAAAGTCTGCTTTTAAAATTCTCCCAGTGATTCTAATGTACAGCCATTTTGTTCAGAGTGAGAACTGAACACCTTCCATCAGATACAGCTGATGACCGACCATTCTGATGATTTCACTGAGAAAAGTAAATTGGGGGCACCTGGGTGGCTTCAGCTCAGGTCATGGTCTCAGGGTCTCGGGCTCTCTGCTCAGCTTCTCCCTCTTCCTGCCTCTCTGCCTACTTGTGATCTCTCTCTTTCTCTCTGTGTCAAATAAATAAATGAATAAAATATTTTTTTAAAAAAGAAAGAAAAACAAATTGGGTGGGTGTCTAGGTGGCTAAGTGGTTAAGCATGTGAATCTTGGCTCAGGTCATGAGCTCAGGGTTATGGAATCGAGCCCCACGTCAGGCTCCATGCTCAGCGGGAAATCTGATTGAGATTCTCTCCCTCTCTTTCTGTCTCTTCCCCCTGCATGTGCGTGCTCCTGCTCTCTCTCTCTCTCTCTCTCAAATAAATCTTGAAAAGAAAATCAAATCGGTAAGGAAAGAAGACCCACAGAATCCCACTAAGTTTACCTGGGTGGAATCCTTACTCCAATCCCTTCTGAGTGAGGACAAGCCCCTCCACTTGGGGTTTCTTCTCATTTCCCTGATCTCTGAGTATGAATGTGCTCAAGGACCCAACCTCAGACTTCTCCTCTGTCTACACTGAGTCCTTGGTGACTGTCCCTCTTCTACCATCTATCTCCTGATGACTCCACATCTCCACCTCAAGTCCAGACCTGGATTTTGAACTTTCTTCCACTGCCTGCTTTTCAGATCTACCTAGATGAGTTAAACCCAACATGTTCAAAGCCAAGCTCTTATTCTTCTCGAGCTCTGCTGGTCTTGCAATAGCTCAAACAGGAAACTGTAGAGTCATTCTTGATTCATCTCTTTCTTTCACTGCCCACGTTTAATTATTTGGTAGAAGCTGTGGATTCTATCTTCAAAATATATTCTAAATCTGACCAGTTCTCCACACTTCAGTTACTCCCACTGTGGTCCAAAACAACATCTTCTATGAGTTATTGTAATAGTCTCCTATCTGGTCTTCTGGATTCCATCTTTGCTCTGTTCTAGTTTATTTTCCACTCAGCAGTTAAAGCAATCCGTTTAAGACAAAAGTCAGACCTTGTTATTTCTCTGCTCTAAGATCTCCAATGGCTCCCCACTTCACTCAATACAAAATTCAGTCTTACAAAATTTAACATTCAACTTCCTTCTCAATTCATCTCCTACCTCTTCACTCAGCTGTCTGCCTCCACTCACCAGCCTCCTTAGTGTTTAACAGAGTACAGCAAGTGCATGCCTCCCTTGGGGGGTTGCACTTGTTTCCTCTTCTTAAATGTACCCGTCTTGTTCTCTGAATCCACTCAAGGATCTGCCAATGTCTTCTTATCAGAGTAATCTCCCCTAACAGCACACACACCCAGCACCATCACAATCAACATAATTTCTGTCCCTCTCTACTTTTGACTTCTTATCAACAGCTGACATATTATATATTTATTTATTTACTATCTGTTCTCTCTCTTCTATTTGAATGCATGTGCTATAAAAATGGTATTTGTGGGTTTTTTTCCTGATTTATTCTGTGTTCAGAAGAAGATTTGATACATAATACTCAGTACATTATTGAATGAATGAATCAATCAATCAATCAATGGAAATATCAGGTTATCTCAATCATAAGAGAGATTTCTCTCAAGCATTTTCTATAGTATTGCCCTATTTCATTCTCTGCATTTCTGGGTTGATTAGTAGATAAAATCATCATGTAAAATCAGTTTGAGCAAGGTTGGATCCTTAAGCTTCTATGTCACCTAGGACTTCAAATGTCACGGTGTACCATGCACATTTGCCTCCAGCCTTCTCCCACATATTTTGGTCATGGTTCAGCAGCTGTGGCATCGTTCAGCTTTCTTTTTCCATCCCCTGTCTCAATTCCAGGAGGTCCTCCTTGGCTTTGGGCCCCCTCCTTGTGGGTGATAAAGGCAATGTAGGGAGAGGCAGCAGCTGCCCTGACTCACCCCTGATTTCTCCATTCATACTGATCCAGTAACACATAGCCTGTGCAGTACAGGGCTGGCCAGGTCAGTCTCTGCCACCTTAGGACCTCATTTTTTTCCCTGCGGCAGCTTGGCCTTTTGCAAAATCAGAAGTTGTAAAAGTACAAACAGGAGACAATATGCCATATTTTATGGATTTTAAGATGCCCCTCCCCTCCCATTTTCTTTCACATCTCCAATGTCAGGAATTGTCTTATAGTTAAAGCTGAGCAGGTGGAAGTCCCTATAAAGTTACCACAGCTTGACCCTGTGCCATGTGGTTACTGCTCCTAGGGCACAACTGTTCATCTACATCCCTTGGCATGCCAAGCCACAGGCCTTTTGAGGACAATTTAAAGAAAGAAAATTAACTGTTTATTATATGAAAATCTCAGATAAGGAAATAAAAAAGAAAAAAAAAAGAGAAACCCCACCAGCATCAAACCAAGCAGAACGGAGGGGTGGCAATTTGGATGACCTCAGAATACTTTTATAAGAAGTGCAGCATGCAAAACAATCTTGAGAAAGGAGAACAAAGCTGGAGGTATCAGTTTCTTGGATTTCAAGATATACTACAAAGTTATAGTAATCAAAACAGTAGGGTACTGGGAGAAAATATACGCATAAATCAATGGAAACAGGATAGAGAGCCCAGAAATAAATCCACAATTATATGGTCAATTAATCTTTGACAAAGGAGGCAAGAATATGTAACAGAAGAAAGTCTCCTCAAAAACAGTGTTGGGAAAACTGTAGAGCCATATGCAAAAGAATGAAACTAGACCACATTCTTTTACCATACATGGAAAGAAACTCAAAATGTATCAAAGATCTAAATGTGAAATCTGAGGTGTGCCTGCCTGGCTCAGCCTGTATAGCATGTGACTCTTATTCTTTTTTTTTTTTTTTTTTTTTTATTTGTCAGAGAGAGAGCGAGTGAGAGCACAGGCAGACAGAGTGGAAGGAAGAGTCAGAGGGAGAAGCAGGCTCCCTGCGGAGCAAGCAGCCCGATGTGGGACTCGATCCCTGGACGCTGGGATCATGACCTGAGCCGAAGGCAGCTGCTTAACCAACTGAGCCACCCAGGCGTCCCATGTGACTCTTATTCTTGAGGCTGTGAGTTTATGTCCCACATTCAGTGTAAAGCTTACTTAAAAAAAATTAAATGAATAAATGAGAGACCTGAAACCATAAAACTCCTAAAAGACAATAAGCAGTAATCACTTGGAGATTGGTTTTAGCAACATTATTTGTGGATATGTCTGCTTAGACAAGGGAAACAAGAACAAAAATAAATTATTAAGACTACAACAAAATAAAAAGCTTTTGCACAGTAAGGGAAACCTGCAACAAAACCAAAAGGGAACCTACAGAATGGGAGAAGATAGTGGTGAATGATAAATAAAGGATTAATAACCAAAATATGTAAAGAACACACACACACACACACAAAACCCCCCCAAAACCCAACATATAATCCAATTGAAAAATGGGCAGAGGACTTAATAGACATTTTTCCAAAAAATACATACAGACATCCAATAGATATGTGAAAAGATGCTCAATATCACTCATCATCAGGAAAATAAAATCAAAAACACAGGTAGATCTATCACCTTATACTTGTCAGAATGGCTAGTATTAAAAAGACAAGAAAGAACAAGTGTTGGCCAGGATGTGGAGAAAAAGGAACCTCTGTGCATTTTTAGTGGGAATGTAAATTGGTGCAACAACTGTGGAAAACAGTATGGAGGTTCCTCAAAAAATTAAAAATAGATTTACCATATGCTTCAGTAATTCTAGTACTTGATATTTACACAAAGGAAATAAAAACACTTGATTCAAAAAGATATATGCCCTCCTAGGTTTTCTGCAGCACTATTTATAATAGCCAGGATATGGAAGCAGTCCAGGTGTTCATCAGTAGATGAATGGGTAATGATATGGTGTATATAGATATATAATGGAATATTATCCAGCTATAAAAAAGAATGAGATATTGCCATTTGTGACAACATGGCTGGATCTAGAGGGTATTAGGTTAAGAGAAAGAAGTCAGATCGAGAAAGGCAAATACCATATGATTTAACTTCCTTTTTTTTCTTTTTAAGATTTTATTTATTTATTTCAAAGAGAGAGAGAGATCACAGGTAGGCAGAGAGACAGGCAGAGAGGCAGGTGAAGCAGGGTCCCCACCGAGCAGAGAGCCCGACTCGGGGCTCGATTCCAGGAACCTGGTATCATGATCTGAGCCAAAGGCAGAGGCTTTAACCCACTAAGCCATCCAGGGGCCCCTGTAATTTCACTTCTATATGGAATGTAAAAAAAGAAACAAGTGAACAGACCAAAAAAAAAAAAAAAAACCAGAAATAGACTCTTAAATACAAAGAACAAACTGGTGGTTATGGGAGGGAAGGTGGATGGGGGATGGGTGAAATAGGTGAAGGGGATTAAGAGGTACAAATTTCCTGTTATCAAATAAATAAAATAATTTCCTGTTCTCATCTGGAGATGAAAAGTACAGCATTGGGAATACAGCCAATGATATTATAATAATTTTATATGGTGATGTGATGATATACTTACTGTGGTGATCACTGAGTAATGTATAGAATTGTCAAATTACTATGTCATACACCTGAAACTAATTTAACATTGAATGTCATCTATATGTCTAATAATAATTTTTTAAGTGCTGCATGACAGAAGCTCTGGGTGGCTCAGAGGAACATATTGTAAGAAAAATCTGGGCACTGAAATCTCTCAGTTAGAAAGTAAATAAAAGTAGTGAGATTCTTAATGTGAGTTTGGAAAAACGTTAACCAAAAATTTTAACTTTTATTTTTATGTATGCATTAAGGCCATACGTGATAAAAATCTGTCTAAATACTTACTAAAGAGCTTTTTGAATACATTTAAATTAAAATATTAATGAAAAGAAAACATTGTATCATAATTTGAATGGTAGCGTTTTTTGTTTCTTATTAAACTATACCAGGAAAGGAGGCCAAGACTCAATGAAATATGGCTATTATCCCCAGTTTCACAAGAGCATGAACCTCTCTGGCTTAACAAAGCCTAAGGAATCTACTACAGAAATGGATTGTTCTTACTACCCTGGAGCCTTTTGTGCAGACTATGAACCAAAAGCTCAATATTAATCTTAAAATTAATTATATTACAAAGTTGTATTATTTGGAAGATGTGTTTAAATGACTCAAAGTTAAAAGATCTCAGTATAATGCTGGTTCTATAATTATCCTCCCAGACAACATTACTTGTAAAACTTAATGATGTAGAACCATAATCATAGCATCGAGGAGGTTGCCAAGCAGATGGGAAAGTTTTTTGCTTTTTGTTTTCCAGTGGTTTTCTTCCGTTTCCTCCCCTCCTTTCACAAGGAGAATCAGCCACCTGTTTTTAAAGGCTGAAGTATTTTTACTGTTCTTGGTCGGAAGCATTTGTTTAAACAAAGTAGCACTTGGTTGCTAAACCCTTGATTCTAAATGGACATAGCCATCTCATTTTTGTTGGGCCAGGGTTTGGATAGCAATTTGATTTCCCAGTCTGTTTCTTTTGTGACCATATAATCCTCTCCCAGTGTTGCATGCTCTGTGAGCTACAAGCACTTGAGAGCTCATAAGCACAAACACTCTAAGGTTTCTTTGGGATTAGCACCATACAAGTGCAGATTTGGGACAATGGAAGATTGTGTCCATCCTTGTAACTGTTACTGCTCTACTTCCTGCTTCCTCTGGGTAGCAAAGCAAGCCACTGTTTTTAAAATACACACTCACTTTAGCTGCTGACTTTTTCATTGGCTGCCTGGAGAAGAGAAGGAGTTCTTGCCTATGTATTTCAGTGTTTTGATCCCTTTCAATTATTTTTTAAAATATATATCATTAAATTTTACAGGAGTATTACAGAATTCCTAATTGCAGAATTTGAACTTGAGCTACGCAGTCTTACTTTTCGTCTTCAATCTATGTGTCATTGACCTTTTTAAGTCTGATTACCTGTATGAACTCTCTTCAGAATCTTTCCTTGGTTAACACAGTATAGAGAAGTGCTGGAAACCAGTTCTTTTCTGTGACACAATTCTTCCAACGGAGTTGAAATGCTTTGCAAACAATTTCACGTATATCAGCCAATTCATATACAAAGCAATGTCATGTGAATCCTTTCCTTTTTATATATCATCTTTCAGTGATGATCAGGAATTCATGCTGGTACAGAGACTCTGGTTTGGGAGGAGGAAACAGGGGCTTGCGAGGGGAGGTCGTGAGCAGAAGCTGCTCACCTGCTGTTAGAACTGACCATAGCTGGTGGTCCCAACATCTTCACCCTTTATGCATCTGCATCCTTTATGCATCAAATAGCAATATGCCTTTCCCTTTCGTGTAATCCTTATTTAGTTAATACCCAGTAGGATTTGCAAGCCCTTCACACCTCTGTGGATTTATTTTATTTCAGAGTGCAAGTGACTTTATGGCCCAATTACCATCATTGTGACTTATTGCATTATTGTGGGAGAGCGAGAGAAGCAAGAAACGCCTGATCATGTGTATCGTCATCAACGGAATGAGTGCCACACACTCCAGGCCAAGGCAGAGGGATGGATGAAACCTTTCTGATCTGTTATTTATCAGAACACTGAAGCCTGGGTGATTGTGCCGTATTTTAACAGAAAAGTGTGTCAAATGTATGGGTGAAGATGTTGCAATGGTGCTATTAGAGTAATTAATATTTGGAAGGTAATGAATATTTTGAGTTTAAAGATGTCAAAGGTCAAAGGCGGGAGGAATGACTAAGATCGGATGTTGACCCCCTCAAATTACAGGGGTATTGAAGCGAAACTGAGTCACCACCTGACCCCAGGAATGAACCGGCAAGGCGGGCTCCTTGTTAGAGCAAGGCTCCCGGAAGCCAGATAGCCCTTGCGCTTGCAAGAGCTCAAGGCACAGCCGGCTGTGGAGCACGGAAGCAGCAGCAGCCACAGCAGCCGCGGGAATCGTGACCCTCGGGCCCGGCGCCTACCGGGAATTTCCGCAGCGCCTGGTTCAGAACCACCGGGGCGGACAGCTCCCCGCGGCCGCCGGCGCCAACTGTGGAAGCTGACTGAGAGCGCGGGCTTCACGCTCCGTGAGCCGGCTCAGGTGGCGGGAAGACCGGCTGCGTCACCCCCAACCCCCGACACCCACTCGGTTCCTCCCTCCCCCCTGCCGGGCCGCACTTGGCCTGCGGGAGGCCGTCCCGGGCCACACGTCCCGCAGTTGAGGAAGCCACCGGCCGCCCTCCCCCTTGCCGCCGCCGCCGCTGCTCTCCTCGCCCCGCTCGGCCGAGGGGTGTGGGGCGTGCCCCGCGCGGGCCCCGCCCCGGCCTGCTCCCCTTTGGCCGGCGGGCCCGAGGTGTGAGGAGGCGGGGTCCGTCTCTGGCGGCTCGCGCCCGGGAAGGTCGGCCAGGGAGCGCGGGATGCCGCGGGAGGGTGCGCGGGGACGCAGCGGGCATCGAGGAGACGCAGCGGCGGCGGTAGCGGCGGCGGTAGCGGCGGCGCCTGTGCCCGGCCTTAGTCCCTGCCTCCCGCCGCGGCCTGCAGCCTGCCCCGCCTGAGCTCCGAGGGCGCTTCCTCGGGTGCTGGGCCCTAGGCGGCCAAGACGGCGGGCCGGCCGGGCGCGGGGCGGCGGGCGCTGTGCTGCGGGCTGCGCTGGTGGGGGGCGGCGGGCCGCGGTGCGGGCCGGGGCCCGGCGCGTGCTGCTGGGAGGCGCTGTGGGGGGCGGGCGCGCGGGCGGCGGCCGGGGCCATGGCCGAGGTCGGCGGGAGCGCGCGGAGGAGGGCGCCAGCGCTGCTCGAGGCGGCCCGCGCGCCCTACGAGAGCCTGCACATCTGGGTCGACGTGTTCGGCGAGTCCGGCCCCGACAGCGGCGGGAACCCCTTCTAAAGCACGTCCGCCGCCTCGCGCTCCTCCTCGGCCGCCTCCTCGGACGACGAACACGAGCGCCCTGGCCCCCCCGCCGCCTCCCGTCGCCACCGAAGCGCAGGAGTCCGACGAGGACGGGGCCAGCGCGGGTTGGAGTGCCACGCTGCGGGACCGCCCGCCCCCGCGCTTCGAGGACACTGGCGGTAAGGCGCGGCCCACGGGGGCGGGGGCGGCCTGGGGAGGCGTGAGCGCGGGGCCGGGAGAACTCCAGACGCTCCGCGGGCGGGCTGCTCGAGGGCGGCTTTTCGCATCAGCACACAGATGGGGCCTGGGCAGCGGTGATTTGAAGCGCGAGAATCAATCTGGTTGCGTGGTGGTGGTTGGTGGGGGCCGCTCCGACTTCCCTGCGGATGGAGAGGATGAGGCGGAGGCCCAGGCGGCACCCTGCCGCTGGCAAGGACCCAGAGGGGGGCCTTCCCTCCCTTGCTGGGAGTGTCCAACCCAGTCACACCTGTGGGGTTGCTCATTAGGGGTGCGTTTGAGTTAGGTTCCTAAAGCCCTATGCAGTGTGTGTGTGTGTGTGTGTGTGTGTGTGTGTGTCTGTCTGTGTGTGTGTGTGTGTGTGTGTGTGTTGCGGGTGGGGGGTGTGTAAATCGTTTTGTGTGGATGGCCCCAGAACAGCGTTACCCAGGTGCCAGGGGTGGGGCAGCCAGCCTTTGGAGGGAGGCCCAGTGCGAGCCGGGACGTCTTCATTGGCTTGTGTTTGCTCCAGTGAATCTGACCAACTTTGTTCATGCCTTTCAGGATCACTTGCTCAGAGCAGAGAAGAGTGAGAGGACCAGTTAGGAGCGTTAAGCTGTCTGCTCTCTCTCCAGACGGCACTTGTGTGTTCTGCTTACCGACACGGTCATGGTCAAGCCCCTGATATCTGGAGGTCGCAGGCCTGCTGGCAGTTGTGGCTGCTTGAAGTCCTCCTTTACTGCCTTCTTTTTGGGAAGGTAATTCTGACACGTCTCTGCTTAGCCTGCAGAAGCTCTGCGGCCTCTGCCCTCTGGGAGAGGTGGAGACCAGCCAGCAGTCCCACCTGTCCCCTGATGCTTTCTGTTCCTTGCTCGACAGCCTACTGTGGCAGGCCCTTGTTTCTGCACACCATTTTCTTGTGTTGAAGAGTGTGCAACCAGTGTTGTGGAGGACCAGGGAGTGGCCATACTGGACCCAATGCCGCTCTCCCTGTGGCTCTCCATGATTGTTGTTCAACCATAGGAGGGCAGGCCAAAGGGAACCCTGGCTGGTGCCTGGGCTTGGATCTGGACCTTGTGCCACAAGGTCCAGAAATTAACACGGTTAAATGTTTTATCTTAGGGTTTGTTGTTGGTTTACTCAGCTTAAAGTCTTTTTTAACTGAGAAGTAAGAGGAGAAACATCTTAAAGCTAGAGTTAAATGTATACGCTCGTAATGGGTTTGTGAGCTGAGGTACCTGGGCCCTCGTCATTGGTGTCCACAGTGAGCCCTTGCTCCCAGCTTTAGCTGGCATTCGGTGGCTCTGGGAGGAGCTCGGTGTCTAGGAGAGCAACAGGGTATGCCTTATGCAGTGCTCCCTAATAGTCAGCCACGTGCCCCTACCACACAGAATTCAGAGAAGGGAGCTTCCTGGAGGGAGGTGGTGTTCAGGCTGTGGGCATGACGGTGACCACAACCAGCGGGCCCCAGTCATAGCGTTCCGTTTCATAACCATGCCAAACCTTTGCGAGTACTCCGAGAGAGCCGCAATCACCTCAACTTCACAGAGAAACATGGTTTTGTCTGAGGCAATGAGATTACCTGGGGAAGTGGTAGCCTTCTCTTGAGAGAGACTTGATTATTCAGGGAAGGTCATGCCTTTTTAGTTTTTTTTTTTTTTCTTTACAGCATCTGAAAACTTTTGCTGTCAGAAATACTTTCGTATTTTTACAGGGAATTGCCTGTAACTTTTTCACAGGGCATACGCAGTTCCGTGAGGTCTAATGCATGTATGGATTTGGATTTGTGTAACCAATCTGCACAGTCGGATAAGAGACAGGAAATCTGGAATGTTATCTCTTTATTTAATCTGTCTCAGCCACTGTGATGAGCATCGATAGAGCGCTTCTGCAGGCAGCAGGGCTCTGAATCCATGGGGAATCTGGGGGTTGTGTGGGGTCTGGTACTCAGCTTGATTTTATTTATTTTATTTTTTTAAAGATTTTATTTATTTTATTTGACAGATAGAGATCACAAGTAGGCAGAGAGGCAGGCAGAAAGAGGGACGAGGAAGCAGACTCCCTGCTGAGCAGAGAGCCCGATGCGGGGCTCGATCCCAGGACCCTGGGATCATGACCTGAGCCAAAGGCAGAGGCTTTTTTTTTTTTTTAAGATTTTATTTATTTATCTGACAGAGAGAAACCACAAGTACTCTGAGAGGCAGGCAGAGAGAGAGAGAAGGAAGCAGGCTCCCTGCTGAGCAGGGAGCCCGATGCGGGACTCGATCCCAGGACCCTGAGATCATGACCCAAGCCGAAGGCAGCGGCTCAACCCACTGAGCCACCCAGGCGCCCCCAAAGGCAGAGGCTTTAACCGACTGAACCACCCAGGCGCCCCTGGTACTCAGTTTTAGAGTTGAAAAATCACCTTTATTTTTAAGAAGTGTGATTGTGTATTTTTTCTTATTAATAAGTAATATATGTACATTTTAGGGAAAAAATGATAAAATTTTAAGAAATCCCATAACCCCTCATGACCTTAGCTAATCATAGTTAATCATATTGAGTATATTCTTCATATATCTTAGGTGTCACCTTGTTGGGTGACCTTCTCTTTAATTGTAATTAATATATTGTAGTCGTTTTCCATTTACATTTTTAAATGTCGATTTTAATGAGTCCGTGGTATCACAGTTTCCTCTGGGTCGGTGTTGTTGCTGCCTCCCTCTTGTATTTGTTCTGCTGTGATAAATATTCTTGAAACCTAAGTCTGTGTGCACATCTGTAGCACAATCCTTAGCAGAAAATGACCGAAGCAGAATTGAATCAAGGACCCACTGTAAGGTTTTTGGTGTCTGTGGTGAAATAGGTCTCCAGAAACATATCTACAATGCTCCTGCCGGCTGTGCACTGAAATCCTTAGAAAGTCATGCTTGGAGGACCTGCTCCAGTGTGTGATTCCTGCCTGCTGGGGCTCTTAGAGGACCATTGCCTTTGGTAAAGCTTCCTGAGGTGTAATACACACACACAGCACATGAGTCCTAGCATACGGCACGCTGTGTGTAACTACTACCCAGATGAGGATCAGGAACGTTCTGAGCACACCAGATGTTCCCTCCTGCTCCTTCCCAGTCAGTCACTCCCTGCCCCCTGCTTCTCTTCCATCACCAGCGATCAAGTTTGCCTGTTACCTTGCTCTGGTGGTTCGGTTCCTCAGGACATCCGTGGATTCCTTCTTGTTGTCGAGTATGTGGCATCTTAAATTTCGTCACCGTGTGTTGTCTTCCGTCACGTAGGTACTGTAGTCGGTTATCCGTTCTCCTGTTAATGGTCTTTTACATGGCGACTAGTTTGGAGCTTCTGAGGATAAGCTGCTTCAGACATTCTTGTGGTTTTGACGGACAGATACATTTCCCTTGAGCATGTAAACCTAGGAAAAGGTTGGCCAGGTCCTAGATTAGATGCGGGTCTCCCCCTCTGCAATGTCGACCGCGTGGACGGGGTGATGTTTTGCTGAGGCCTGTCTTGTGCATGGCCAGATGTTGGCCGCCTCCATTCGCCCTCTCCCCACCAAATGCCCAGTGGCGCCCTTTCCTCCAATTACATCAACCAAACGTTTCTCCAGGCATTGCCATATGTCCCCTGGGGAGCCAAATCACCTGCAGCTGAGAACAACTGCTTAATTTTTTAAAAATTTATTTTAAATTTATTTTTTGAAAAGATTTTATTTATTTATTTGAGAGGGAGGGGAGAGGCAGAGGGAGAGGGAGAAGCCAACTCCCTGTTGAGTAGGGAGCCTGGCGCAGGGCTGGATCCCAGGACATTAGGATCATGACCTGAGCCGAAGGCAGATGCTTCACCAACTGAGCCCCCTGGTGCTCTGAGAACCCCTGCTTCAGTACATGCTGCCACACTGTGTTCCAGTTCATCCAGCTGCCAGCGATGTGCGGGACATGCCATGTATTAATTCAGCAACATACTGAACCCTGCTGGGATAAAATGATTAGTGAGACCTATCTCCTGGTGTCCAACAGGAGAGACAAAGTAAAGTCAAGGAGAAAGAGCCTCTGGGAAGCAGTGGGATCAACATTAACAGGGATTTATATGGAATTCTGGGGAGGGTCACCTGGTCCAGCGGGGTTGGGGAGGAGGAGGCCCCTCTGATGGAGGTGGCCCCCTGAGCTGCTTCTGGAAGCAGAGATAATGATTACTCAGGTGAAGAGGAAGGAACAGGGCATCTCCAACTCGGGCAAAGGCCAGGAGGAGAGAGAAGGTATGCCACTCTGCCCAGGGGCGGACCCACCCTTTTCCTATCCTGAGCATCCCGACCCGAGGCCTTATTTACGAAAATGTCCTGAAATGCGACATGATGTCATTGTTACCACAGCACAAGTAACTGTAGCTGGGATCCAAGGTCCCATGTTCAGGTGCAGATACAGATGTTTCCGGCGTTTCCTGGCGCCCACGGGGAGGGGAATGTGGCCGGCTCGGTGAGATCTACGAATTTAGGATGAAATCTCTGGAGAAGCCCTGAGCTCTGCCCTCGAAAGAAGGAAGAGGGAAAGGGAAAAACTCAACTTATATTGGTGTAAAGAGGCACGGTATTGTCTCGGGGTGGGAGGGATGTCGTACTAAAAGGATAACAGGCTCCGAAAACACCCTGTACTGTGACGATGATGTTCTGCCCCGACAGGCACGTGGTGCAGAGAGCCCCTCTCCCCTTTTCGAGTTTCAGAAAAAACTTATTACAAAAGTAGGAACCCCGGGCCATAGTTAGCTGTGTGTTTAATAAGCCACTTTACTAAAAAGTTTAGAACTGCAAATCTTTACACTCTCACTGCGACAGACTCACTCCTTGGCCAGGATATTGGAAACTTCATCTGCTTCCATTTCCAGCTTCTAGGCTCGTGGACACCCCCACCCCATCCCCATTTCTTCTGTGGAAGAGGAGCGATCTTTTACAAAGATAGGCTAATCTGATCATTCCCCGCTTAAACCTTCATGTAGCTTCCGGCTGAAACCAAAGGGAATTCCAGAGTCCTTCGCAAGGCCTCCAATGCTGACAGCTGCTCTGCAGCCTTCCTTTCCAGTGTCCCCTAAGTCCCCTGTCCTGCCGTCTGCACATAAATCTATTCATTTCCGCCTTCATACCTATGGGGCCCATACCTGGAATGTTCTTCATGGCAGGCTCTGCTTGTTAGTTTGGTCTTGATTCAGATGTCACTGCCTTACCCCATCCCTCTTTGCTGCCACATTTGCTAATATGTTTCCCTTGTGGGATCAGATGCTGGATGTCTTGGCCACAGTTAGGACACGGTGAGTCCTCTGTGTTTGTTGAATAAAGGAACTAACAGAAGACCAGATGAACACACAGCTAGATTGTTAAAAATGAGGATGGAATCAGCACCAATGGAGAAATGTCTAAACGTTTTCTACATCCCAAATAGTGGAAGAGAGGTTGGACCACTCTTGAGGGAACGGATTCCCTACTAGGAAGGCAGCGAAGCAAGTCTGGGATGCATTTTACAGGTTTTCTGTCCTGCATAGAAAATTGAACTTGGCCTCGGAGGAACTCTACAATCTTGGGCTTCTGCGGCCTGTCTACTTCCTAAGAGCTAGAGACCCCCAGACAGGAGCCTATTAGAAATCTGAAGGGAGGGCGCCTGGGTGGCTCAGTGGGTTAAGCCGCTGCCTTCGGCTCAGGTCATGATCTCAGGGTCCTGGGATCGAGTCCCGCATCGGGCTCTCTGCTCGGCAGGGAGCCTGCTTCCTCCTCTCTCTCTCTGCCTGCCTCTCTGCCTATTTGTAATCTCTGTCTGTCAAATAAAATAAATAAAATCTTTAAAAAAAAAAAAAAAAAAAAAAAAAAAAAAAAAAAGAAATCTGAAGGGAAGCCAGCCTCTTGTACCCTTTTATCTGTTTAACAAGTGCTCTTGTGTCCTGTACTATGTGCAGATAGTGTTCTAAGAACTTTGTTTTTTTTTTTTTAAGATTTTATTTATATATTAGAGAGAGAGAGAGAGAGAGGGCAGGAAGTGAAGAGGGAGGGAGAGGGACATGCAGACTCCTCGCTGAGCAAGGAGCCTGACACGGCCCTATCCCAGGACCCTGAGATCATGACCTGAGCTGAAGTCAGATGCTTACCCACTGAGCCACCCAGGTGCATCTAAACACTTTGTAACGTGTGTGCTCCTCAAAACAATCTTGTGAGGTATTATTATCCTCATTTTTAGTATAAGGAAACTGAGTCACCGATTGGTCAAGTGATCTCAGGTGAAAGAGTTCCTTTGATTAGGGCTCAAGGAAACCCCATCCTTACGGCGTGAATGTGGAACACAGTATATCTGGTCAGATCTGCTAATTAATGGTATTTCCCTTGTGAGGGGCCCTTGAAGGCCAGTGTCATTCTCCAGATCTGTCTGACCTGCTGCCTCTCTTCCTGGTGGCGGCACCTCGTTACTCAGCACACTTTGTAGTGAGACGGGGCCACTGCCTGGATTCAGGGTGGTGGAAAATGAGCCCAATGGTTGGCTCCACTCTCAGGCCTGGCCGCGGGGAGGCCCCTCGGAGCCACACGTCAGGGATGTTGGGGGCCGGCAGGCAAAAGGACCTCGTATCGAAATCACCATTTGGAGAAAAGCTGCTCCCGCATCAGCCACAGCTCTCAGGGATTAAAGGCTTGTAGACCAGAAATGAACTTCTTCCCCAGTTGGTTCATGGTACGTTTGGTGGGGGGTGTTAGAGGAGCCGGGTTTGCAGACACAGACGCTGAAGAAAAGCGGATTCCTCGGGGGAAGTGGATTCAGAGCAGTAGGGCCCACGCGGCATTGCTGCGTGGGGACTCCTGAGGGGCTACGAGGGAAGACAACCCAGAGGATAAAAATCGATTCCCTGTCTCCTTGCTGCGACATTCCCACGGTGATTTGGGGAGCGGCCAGGGAAGGTGCCGGGAAGCCACTTGCATCCGGCGCTCTGGAGATGGGTGCTGAACCGCACGTCGGTGGTTTGAGGCTGTAGACGGTTTGGAATGGGCTAGGGGGTCAGTTTATGGCTGGAGAGGACCTGGGGCAGGAGGCCTGGGCTGTGCGTGAGCTCACCCTGTGACTTTGCACCAAGGGGCTCCTTCCCAGGGTTCTGAGGGTCAGGAAAGATGTGCGGGGAAGCCCAGAGCTGCTGGCTCATTCTGGGGAGCTTTATCTTTCGTCCTTTAAACTCCCTCTGTCCCGTGTGGCCAAAATGCACATGATGGCTTTTGTGCTACTTAGGAGATTCTCAGACCTTTGCAGCAACCAGGAACCTTAAATAGGGCAAACCCAGGGTACCTATATGAGGCAGGGGAAAGCAGGCGCTGTCTTTGAAGTTGGGAGTGGGAGGGCCCCAGAGCCCCCCACCCCACCCCCAGGGTGCTTCCAGACCCCATCTCGCTTCCCGGCAGCCCCTCAGTTCCTCATACTCTAATGTGAAGGACCTTTGGCTGGGACCTGGGTCAGGAGGGGAGAGAGGCCTCTGAGAGGCACCCAGTCCTTTTCTGAGATGGTGAAGAGGACACTGATAAGTCAATGAGATTCTGGTGTTTCAAAGCCACCCCAAAGTGTCTATGGCAAAGTGATTAAAAATTGAATTATTTTGGGGCTTCCTGGGTGCCTCAGTTGGTTAATCATCTGCCTTCAGTTCAGGTCATGGTCTCAGGGTCCTGAGATCGAGCCCCAAATCGGGCTTCCTGTTCAGTGGGAGAGTCTGCTTGTCCCTCTGCTTATGTGCTCTGTCTCAACAAATCACAATTTTTTTTAATTTTAACGATTTTTATTTTATTATTTTGGATGGAACTGGAATGGGAGGACACCTGTTTACTTCTTTAGGAAACTGTTACAAAAAGAAGATCATGGATTGGGAGAGAGGATGATTTTGTAGGAAGAAAAAATGTAAATAAGTGTAATTGTTGTCTAAAAGTGGTGACAGTCTAGCTTGTAGATGTTCCTCCTGCATTTTGGGAACTTGGAGAATCTGTAATACTTTCAATTAAAGTTTTCCTGAGAATCCCCAGCTGACTTTGGGGGTGGGGGGCATTGTCCTTTGTGAAGATTTTGAGCTTCTGTGAGTGAGAAGACCTCCACTCCAGAGTGACATAAAAAGCAATCTGCACCTCCTTCCTGATTTGTCTGTAATGAAACTTGCTTTCCTCAGGTCCCAGCATTCGAGGCAGATAAATATGTTCCCTTTCGTTGGCTCTTACTCATACTTCAGCAAGATTTCCCATGTGCTTTCCTGGGCTGGCTGGGAAACTGGACCACAATTTATGGCATCTTAGGGGACAGGCGTGTAGAATTCCAGTGGGATCCTGGAACAGAACCTAATTGGAGATTAGAGACCATTGTGGTGCAAAGCTTTTCTTTGAGATCGAAAGAGGTGCATGTTATGCAAATATTAGCAAGTGTAATTTCACACTGTCTATTGAAAATTTATAGACTCATTATGGTCAAGAAGGCTAGAAGATAAGTAGATTTTGGGAAAGATGCAGGTAAATTCAGGGAGGTGGCAAATTACCCCAGGGAAAAGTAGAATGGCTAAAGAGAATGGCCCAAACTTTTTAAAAAGATTTTATTCATTTATTTGACACACAGAGAGCCAGAAAGCACAAGTGGGGGGAATGGCAGAGGGAGAAGGAGAAGCAGGCTCCCCCCTGAGCAGGGAGGCAAATGTGTGGGACTCGATCCCAGGACCCTGGGATCATGACCTGAGCTGAAGGCAGACACTTAACCGACTGAGCCACCCAGGCGCCCCCTGGCTCCAACTTCCAAAGATGGTGTATGAGATACCTTTGGTGGGAAGAAATGAAGATCAGCAACTGTCCTTGATTCTGCTTCTCAGGAAGGCATTGTGATGTGGTGCCCAGGACTTTGGAGACAGACACACGCTTGGTGCCCTCCGGCTCTGCCGCTAAAGCAACACCTCCCAGAGGGCAGCTGCAGGCACCGGGTGGCGTCACAAAGGGTCAGACCTGGGAGGCACTCAGCCATGTACCCCTTCCACCATCCTGCTGGGGTTAAAAAAATTACCTATATATATAAAAAAAAATGAACCAGAATAGTGGGAATGAATGAAAAATAAAAGTTTTCCTATGAAGTAGTGGTGGTAGTAGTACTTTTTTTCTCTATCTCTCTTTTTTTTTTTCTTTCTTGGTTTGTTTTCTGTGGATTGGGCCTGCCTTGTGGGTTTTCAGTCAATGATGTTCCCTGACTTAAGTCCTCCCGCCCCCCCTCAAAGGGGTGGGCTCTGATAAAACTTTTTTTTTTTCCAGGCTTTTGTTCTCTGGCGGTTTTTTGTTTGTTCACTTTTTTTTTCTCACTTTGACCGCTTTTGATGGTTTTTGTAGTTTTAGAGGAAAACAAACCACACCCTGATCTCCCTCTCAGAGAGAAGCCTCAGTCTGGCTGCAGAGCCCAAATAAGTTCCCCTTTGGCCACTGGCTGAGCAGGTTCCAAGTCGCTGTCCCTGGGGATGGAGGATCTTTTGCTTGTACCCCAAACCACGGCAGCAGCAGCTTTGGGCACCTCCAGACCGCTAGAGAGGTTCCAAGCAGCAATCGCACACTGAGATTTTCCCGCTGGCCCTGGCTGGGAGTGCCTGGTCTTTCTGGGTCTAAGAGCGCCCACCTTGCACGCACCAATTTCAGGGAAGGCAGAGGTTCGCGCGGGGGTCTCAGGCTCTGAGAACAGGGCACAGGTGGGAGAGCACCGGCTGGGCCTTCACGCACCTCTCTGGGGGGAGAGTTTGGTGCAGGCTCTGAAACAAGGGCTTGTATCAAAGGGCACAAGCTGGGCCTCTATACCTCTCTCAGGGGAGTATCTCAGGCTCTATAGCAGGACTCTCGCATTCTGCCGCCTGGTGTGGCTCCCATCCCCTCACAGGAAACGGACCCCATGCATTCTCGAGTACGCTGGCAGCTTAGGGACCAAGAGCTGGTTTCTCAGCCACACTCTCTCTGCCTCAGCGTCACGGGAGGCTGTCCTGGGACCGAGGACTTAAGCCCCTGTCCCTAGCCGCCCCGATTCCCACAATTTCCCCTGAGATCCTTTGCTCTTTTGGAGTGCTTTCAACCAGTCTCCGAGTTAATGCTGGTCCCCAGACGAAGGGCACTCTCGCTCATATTGGGGTATTACTTTACAACTGGTCGCCTCTGGTAGCTCCCTCCCCCTTTTGTTTATCTTCTGATATCAGTTTGCAGTTCCCACTCCGCTTTACCTGCCCACTGGCATCTTCTCCCCCTGTAGAGATCCAGACGTGTATAATTCTGATCTCAGGCTGATTTCATGGGTGACTGGTAGGTAATCAGCTCATTTGGGGGTACAAGTTGAAAAGACGCCTCCTCCTACTTCCGCGCCATTTTGTCCCCCCTCTTAACTTTTTTTTTTTTAAATTTTATTTGACAGCACAAGTAGAGGGAGAGGATGAAAGAGAAGCAGGATCTGCACTGAGCAGGGAGCCAGATGCAGGGCTGGATCCCAGGACCCTGGACAGATGCTGCACTGAGGGAGCCACCCAGACACCCTTTTAGAACTAGGATACAGGTAGGAGAAGCAAGCCAGGGGTTCCTTGGCCCAACACTGATGACCATGGCTCAGACAAATCCATATTCCACTGCAGGCTTCCAGATACTCTGTGAAGGAGAAATTCCCCTTCCTGTCCCTGAATGCTCTGCCAGTTCAAGGCAGATCCATGTTTCTGAGGGTTCCTCTTTGGTCATTCTGTCAGGGACAGCCAAGAGGGCTCCAAGCCTTGTGTGGACCCCAGGCCTGGGGATCCCAGCCCTGAACTCTTTCCTCTGCCCTTGATGACCCCAGAATAGATCAATTCAGCAACTGTCAATCCATGCCAGGCCAGGGAACAAACACAGCAGTACACAAGATCAACTCGCTTTGGCCCCAGGAGCCTGGATTCCCCAAGGAGGGCTTCACCTGGTCTCTGAAGGGGATTCCGGGGGTTCCAAGATGGCCATGGGTGGAGCCCACCAGGTAGAGAGGCCCCTGGAGAGTGTCCACTGGCGCTGAGCAGACGGAAGATTCCCTCAGACCTTCCCTTGCGGCTCCACTGTGCCCTGGGGAGAGAAAAGGGCCGGCCACACCGCACCAGAGCGGCAGTGGACCTAGCCTGGAGCTCAAGCAGCTGCAGGGAGGCGGGGACTGGGCGGGGGACTGGGGTCCTGGCGTCAGCAGAAGAGCAGCGGGAGCCGGCAGGGGGCGCAGCCAGCCCCCTCACCGGACAGGACAGAACAGGAGGTTGGGCAAGGGCGCGCAGGCCTGCAGAGGCATGCACCGCTGTTTGCAGCCCCCCACCAGCACCGCAGCGCGCCCGCACCTGCCTGCCCCACCCACCGCCTTCTGCGGGCCCAGCGAACTCACTGCGCAAGTAGCGCCTCCCGGGGAGGCAGGGGTTCTGGGCTGGCCCGGCAGGGCACAGGGGATTGCATAGGAGTCCCGCTGACTCAGGTACTGAGGGGCTGGGGAGTGGTGGGGCGCTAGGGAGAGAGGGAGGCTGGGGCCCTCCTGTCCGCTGCCACCTGCTGCTTTGTCCGCAGGAGCGGGAGGGGGGCCTGGCGGACAGGTTCCTGGCGGCCTGGTGCTCCTACGCCCCACAGCCCTTGCCCCACAGCCCTCGCTCCACTTCTCGGTATCCAGGGAACCCATGGGGCCCTACTGACATCAAGGGGCCCAGCACCACTGGGCTCGTCTGACCCTCGGAGAGACGCCTGTGCTGACAGGCTTCTTTTCCAGAACTTGATGGAAAATTTTGGCCCTCAGAATCACCGGGCTCCCCAGCCTGAGAGGAGCTGGCTCTGCCCGCGCAGTCTGGGCCCCACTGGGCCCCCTCCACCTCAAGTGCCTTTTACCCAGGAGCCCCAGGATACCATTCCTTTCTGGCCCATGGACTCCTTCCCCCCACCCCCACCCCCACACCTCTACTTTGGGGCTGCGACCACCCTGGGATCACTTTCATCTCCGGCCCCCTACCCCACAAGTCCTTGTCCACCTCCAGGCCTGACTCGTGGACCCTCTCACCTCTGGAATCACTGAAACCCTTCCACTAGGGGGCCACTGGCATCTGCGATCCTGGACTCCCGGGACTCCCCTCCACCTTGGAGCTCCCTACCCTGTTTCCTCTAGGAACTGCTGTGCCTAGAGCGCAGAAACCCCACATTCTCAAGCCAGCTGTCTTTGGGCCAGGGACTCAGATATCCTCAGGGACCCTCCTTTCCAGGGCACATACCACTCTCTGTGCAGGAGAGACCAGAGAGAGCAGGCGTGGGGATCCTTCACTCCAGCTGGATGGAGGGGCAGAAGCTGGGGTGTGTGTGAGGGGGTGCTCACAGGTGGCCTCCCTGGGTAAGGAGCTTCCAGGAGGAAACTTCAGGGCGAGGCCATGATGTGGAAGCCTCAGGCAGCACTGGCTACACAGACTCCAGGATCCTGGCTTGGGCAGTGGGCATTTAGTGGCCAGAGCCCTACAGGGCCAACCCCATCCAAACCCACCCCACCCTGGCTGGCTTTTTTGTCTTGAATTTGCACAGCAACCTTTTCTCCAGTATGAAATTGAAAGCTTTGCTTTGGAAATTTTTGTGTCCAGGAGGCTCCTGGGCATCCACTTACTTTATTTCCAGAGGCTAGTTGAGGAGGGTGGAGTCTTTGGGACCTTAACAGCAGGCCTCCTGATCCTTCCTGACTTCCTTTTTTTTTAGATTTATTTATTTAAGAGAGAGAGAGAGAGAGAGATAAATAGCACACCACAGAACACATGCAGGCACAGGTGAATGGGCCAGGTGAATGGACCTGTGCCAAAACAAAGAGTCAGAAGCTCAACCAGCTGCAACCACCACCCCCGCCCCCCTTTTACAGATGAGTTACATCTACACACTTTTAGGTGCTTTGCCTGGACCCGGCTAGTCTTTTTTTTTTTTTTTTAAAGATTTTATTTATTTATTTGGGGGAGAGAGAGAGAGAATGAGAGGAGAGAGGTCAGAAGCAGACTCCCTGCTGAGCAAGGACCCTGATGTGGGACTCGATCCTAGGACCCCGGGATCATGACCTGAGCTGAAGGCAGAGGCTTCAACCCACTGAGCCACCCAGGCGCCCCTGGACCCGGCTAGTCTTACAGCAGTCTTAAGACACCGTCTCTTGCCCAGTGTCTCTGGTCAGTACCAACCCATGCCTCAAGTGTGGGAATGACTTCTTCCTGGCTCCTTTTTTTTTTTTTTTTTAAGATTTTTTATTTTATTTTATTTATTTGACAGAGAGAGATCACAAGTAGGCAGAGGGAGAGAGAGGAGGAAGCAGGCTCCCGCTAAGCAGAGAGCCCTATGTGGGACTCGATCCCAGGACCCTGAGATCATGACCTGAGCCGAAGGCAGCGGCTTAACCCACTGAGGCATCCAGGCGCCCTTCCTGACTCTTTCTTAACTCCCTGTCCAGCCTGTGTTGCCCACCCCCCTCCAGGCTGTCCTAGTTGTATATATTGTAGATTGTGGGCACCATCAGATCCTCACCTGTCGTGGCCAGCGCAACAAATCAACCAGGAACATGAGGATAAGAGGATGAAGAAAAGAACTCGAGAAGCAAAGAGATGGGGGCAGGAGGAGCACTGAGGAGGATGTCCAACAGTGCTAAGTTTATTCAAAGCATTAAGGCCATATATATAGTGACATTACATCTGTGTCTAGTTAAGCAACCACGGTTCCTCATGACGCCAAATGGCTGATGCCAGTACAAATACAGCAAACCTGAAAGTAATTTATGGGCTGTACTAAGGCAGCAAGGACCAGCAACGAACTTTTTAACCCAACCGAATTGTTCTCATTTGTTTAGCAAGCATGTGGGAAGTCACGTAGGCGAGCGCACAACACATAGCACAGACCCTTTCCCAGTGCTACTCAACTTTTCCCGTCCTAAACCTTTTGTTAGGTTATTTGGACTTTAAAGGAGGCACAAGTCAGGGTCTGGTTTGGTTCTTGTCTCAAGCCTTATTGCGACCTCCCACACTCACCGAAATGAGAACATGGCTCAGGGTTATGGAGTGAATATACCCTTTCAGAAACATTAAAGGATGTAGCATAACTGGCCTGGGGTCACCCAGCCTGTGAGAGGCATGGGTGAGATTCAGACTGCACTGGGTCCCACAGCCATTTTCAGCTCACCTTAGTGTCCAACCTGGTCCCAGAAGGTTCCTGCTCAGGACTTTGCTTTGTGCTGAGCTGGGCTTCCTTCCTGCCTGTGAAGCCATTTTCACAGTGTGTCCCCAGCCCACCCTCTCACATTGAGCATCAGTGCTGCCTTGGCTGGCCTCTGTTGATCGTGCCGTTCCTCTCCATCCCTCTGTCACCCCTTTGGCCCACTGTCCTACTGCCCTCTGTCCAGTGGGCCAAGTTCTGAGTTTCTTGCCTGCACTTCCTCTTAACTGTGCTCTGTTGAAATCCTCTCTAACAGGGAGGACCTGCTTATCAGAGCAGCTTGATTTGGAATCCGTCTCCCCTGGGGGTCAGAGCTTATGACCATCATGTCCCCAGCCTCAGCACTGGGGATGCCTGCCCAGCCTATTCTGGGTGCTCGTGGAGCTCTGGGATCTTGGAGAAGATTTGCCATGAAAATAAGCATTTATACATAATACGGAAGAGAAGATTTGAGGAAAATGAGTGGGTGTCATCTGGTAATGTTTGTGTTAGGATGGTTCTGAAATTTCTGGGCCCTGAGTTACCAAGAATCCTAGGTTGCCCAGCTGGAAGGACCTCAGATAGATCAGCTGGGCTCCTCACCTCATTTGACAGATGGGAAGTTGAGGCCCAGAGCTTAGTGCCACAGAGCAGGAGTGAGGAGAGATGTTAGTGACAGGAAGAAACCATAGGGTAAGCACAAAGTGGCTGAGCCTGGGCTTTGTTTATGCAAATGAGTTGCTAAAACAGTGGGCCTGAGGCTGCTGACCCTATCTAGTGCCCAGCAAGAAGTAACACCAGCCCACACCTTCTGAGGTTTAACTCATGCCAGGAATGATTCTCAGTGTTTTATTTGTGGGCACCTGGGTGGCTCAGTTGTTCAGCTGAGGTTATGCTCCCAGGGTGCTGGGATCTAATCCTCACTAGGCTTCCTGTTCAGTGGGAAGCCTGCTTCTCCCTTTCACACTCCCTCTGTGTGTGTTCCCTCTCACCCTGTCTCTCTCTCTCTGTCAAATAAATAATAAAATCTTAAAACAACAACAACAACAACAACAACAACAACAACAGCAACACCAAAATGCTTTATTTGCCTTAGGAGATAAGGTCTGTTATGGCTACCATTTTAATGCATGGAAATATGGGCACAGGGGAGCTAAAGGAGTCCAAGGTCACACAGCTTGCAAGTGGAGGAGCCAAGATTTGAACCATGGGCAGCCTGCCTCCAGAACCTGCATTATTTTTTCCCCTTGTGTATGTCATTTTTAAAAACCTTTCCCTGAATTCTAACAGAGATGTGTAAACATTGTTAAGCATGTAGTTTATTGATCATCACAAAGCTTAGGTTCTGAAGCATTGCAGCAAGCTGGGGTGGGCTTTGATGTCAGACCTGGTTGGAATTCAGTTTCTGGTGCTGCATGACCTTAGGTGACTTACTCAGCCTCAATTTCTGCCCTGAGTTTGGCAGTCTTGTGATGAGTAGAGCGTGTGACAGTGCCTAGCGGGTTTGGTGCCTGGCGAGTGTTTAATAAATGGTTTTCTCTTCTCAATAATGAAGATTCTAAGTTGTGTTGGTTTTGTTAAGCGGTCCAAATACCTTCCTCATCGGTCAGTTGCCTGTCAGTCGCCTTGTAGTTACTTGTGATGAGTCACTTTGGTAAGTCACTATATATAGCTGAAACATTTGGGGGTAGTAGGGGGACACCCCCCCTGCCCCCACTGCCCCTGCATTGAAAGTCTGTAATTTAAAATGTTCCACCTGTGCCTATTTTTTTTTTTTTAAAACATAACCACTTTGGGACAGTGAAAGTTGTATGTCTTCTCCTTAGGGTTGTGACGGAGCCTTTGGGGACCTGCAACAGCTTACTTCCAGTTTCTGTCTGGCATGCTGATGGGCCAGAACTTATTTTAACAACATTCCATCACATTCCAGGCACCTGGAAGGAGGAATATGTTGAACTTCTCGGAAATTATCTTTTGGAACTGTTTTTATCGTGAGGAATAACCCATTTAAAAATTGAATGACCTTTATGGTTGCCTTTTCCACTCTACATAATGCAAACTGAAAAACTCGTTGTTTTCAGCTGCTTCTGCAGCAGTGGGAAGAGCAAGCCTGTGGGAGTCCTCCCCAGGTTTGCCCCAGCACAGAGCTCCTTCATTCTACACACCCCTCATGCCTTGTCTCCTTGTCTGTGAGGTGGTAATGGTGGTGCAGGGAGCTCCGGGGGTTGTCGTGAAGGTTACAGAGATGGGGGTGTAAACTTTGAACAGTGTGCCCCACATAAAATGCAGATCTGGTGAGCAGAGGCAGCTGCTCACATTAATTGTTGATGCCAAGGCACTGGAGTTCCACAACAGCCTATGCCTTTCTTTCCTGGGTCCTTTTTGTCTCAGCCACCACCTTAGAGAAAGTGACTCCGCAAGGCTGGTGCTTGTGGAGCCCTCTACAAAGCCAGCTAATTCACATGGGCGATGCCCTGGAGATAAGGGGGTTTTCCTGGGTGGTAGGACCCCATTTCAGAGGCTTAACTAGCCGGTTTCTCCTAACTGGTCCTGTCCTCCAGGGTCAAGATGAAGGCCTGCCAGGAGAATGGTGGTCTCACCAGAGTTTTCCACTGGAAGCATGAAGGACCCCATGGGGCCTCATGCAGAATGACATGGGTGTTGGAGGGAGAACAGGGGGGACATGGCCTGTACAATCATGGGCAGCTCACTATATCTGGCTCAAGCAGGCTTTCTTCCCATCTGGGAAATGGCAGAAGACCATGCTTTTTCACAGGAGGGATGAGGGTTTAGGGAGGTATTTGATGACTGTGTTGGGGCTGCATGAGTAGCAGAGTTGACGGAGGGGCCTTGGAGGCACAGACTTGGATTCAGGCCCCTGCTGCTGCCACATAAAAGTAGATCGTTTGGGTAAGCCATGGACCTCAGTGTCCTCCTCTGTGCACTGGGGATAATACCTAGCATGTAAGTCTGTGAGGGGTACAAAATAGAAGGCCATATTAGGAGCTTAGAGCAGAGCCTGGTACTCACTAGATTGTAGTTTTGTGGTGATACTCTGGCATCACTGGTGTTGCAGACCTGGTCCTACCCTCTGGAAACTTTGGCTGTGTGACAGATGGCTGACAGAAAGAAGCGGTGTCTGTCTATTCTTAAGATTAAGGGTACAGTGGGGTGCCTGGTGGCTCAGTCGTTGATGCATCCAACTCTTGGTTTCAGCTAAGGTCATGATCTCAGGGTGGTGGGATTGAGCCCTGAGGTGTGCTCTACTCTCAGTGTAGAATCTGCTGTGTGTGTGTGCTCTCTCTGTCTCTCTGTCTCTCCCTAAAGTAAATGAATCTGTAAAATAAATAAATACATACATGCATAAGTTAATTAATTATAGGTACAGAAATCAGTGATGGAGCTGGGCTGATGGGACGCTTGGCAGCAAAGACAGGTTCACCGTGCTTGAAGGCTCAGGGGTAGCTGCGGTGTCGCCAGTGGTGATGGGGGTGTGAGGAAGTTGCCTCGTGCAGCATCCAGAGAGGAACTTAGATGGGGAGGGTTCCAGGGAGTAAATGCCCATGGGTAGGAAGCATCTTTAGGCAGATGAATGTCAGAGGGTGTCCTCATGGATGGGGAGGCACCCTTTCTCCCTGAAGCTGCCCACGAGTGGAGGTGTGCCTGCTGGGGACATAACTAAATCATTGGGGTTTAGCCTCCTAAGCTGTTAATTTATGAAGATGTGGCCAAGACCTTGTCTCACTGCTTTTTAAAGAGAAGTAAATTAAACTGTTGTTTGGGATGGTGTTGTCTTCCAAAGGCTCATTCAGAGTCAGTGGCAGAGCTGCTGTGGGCTTTCCAACTTGTCTTGAAAGCCTGGTCCAGGCAGGGTGAGGGATATTCCCATCTCTTGGGGTCTCTTGCCCTCTCTGCTTATGGCAGAACGTGGTTTTGTGACTGGTAAATAAACAGGCATCTTGTGCAGATCCTTCAGCTCTTCGTGTGGCTGCAGTAGAGGAAATTCCCATTCACTGGGCACAGACTATGGCTGGACGGGCGGTGTGGCAGGGCTCTCACCGAGCATTCTCCTTTCACGTAATCCCTGACCAGACATGAGTTTTGTGGTGTTGCCACTTTCCTGCTGGCCAGGAGGGAAGTTGAGGCCCAGGAAAGTTACACTTTCTCGCTGTGGTAAGCGGCAGAGCCATGTCAGCCGGTCCAGGCCCTGGCTTTCAGGTCTCTTTGCTGTGAGCATTTCCTCTTGTGTTTCCAGCTTTTGGCCTGTTTGACCTATCAAACTATTGATGGTGTAGTGATAATTCTAATACTCTCGACATTGTGAGAGATTAGCTCTTCACTTTGTGCTAGAAATATTTCTTGCTGTATTTTTCTTTTAATTAAAAAAAAAAAGTCAAAGTCCCACTTTTCTGCCCATTTGAATCTTCCTGAGTCTCCCTGTTGTGAAGTGGTTAGGTTTGGGGATTTCTAGGGCAGGGGCCCTGACATAGTTGGTGGTGGCTTTGCCTGGAGGAGCCCATGGCTCAGGACTTAGAGTGAGGACTGGAGCAGTGTGAACTGTGGCCTGAAAATGTGTTCGTGTGTGCTGAGGTGGTACCCAGATTCTTTTGGAGGATGAACTGAGGTTTTGATCAGTATGTTAGAGAAAAACTTGATGGAATAACACTGATAATTTTGTTTTTGTATTCAATCCTAATTTTGTGTTTTTCTTTTCGTGTAGTGCAGTGTGCTCTATGTTCTAAGAAAAAATTGGCAATCAATTCATACAGTATCATGATTTAATAATCCTTCCTCACTCACCGGGTCATATTTCAGGTTTTTATATGTAGTTTTTATATCTGTAGTTCTGTTTCTGAATTCTGCATTTTGATTCATTCCTTCATTTTTAAATTTCTTATTTTAAAGATTTTATTTATTTGAGAGAGAGAGAGAGAATGAGCTAGGAGCAGGGGCAGAGGGAGAATGAAAGGGAGACTCCTCACTGAGCAGGGAGCCTGATGTGGGTCTCAGATCCAGGTCTCTGAAATCAGGACCTGACCCAAAGGCAGATGCTTAACAGACTGAGCTACCCAGGTGCCCCCACATTCCTTCATATTTTTATTTTTACTCCAGTGCTGCACTGTTTGGCTGGTTCCTTCAGTTTCTGGGAGGGAGAGAGATGACCCCCTCCCCTGTTCTTCTAACAAGTTTGCTTTTGCTGCATTGACTGGAGAAGGGCCAGGCTTCCTGAAGATGAGTAGGATGATTCAGTGACACCCAAAAGGCAGTGGCTATCATTGTTCCCACTGTGCTTCAACAACTTCACCCACTGACTCTTTGATGATGGCAGCCACTAGCAAATCTTCTGCAGAGGACTGCTGCCTTGGGATGCTTTTCTTGTGGTGCTGGACTTCATTCCCCCTGGCAGCCAGTACAGCTAGGATTAGAACCTAGGAAAAGTCCCATTAGAACCCAAGAAAGTGGGGTTCCTGGGTGGTTTAATCGATTGTCTGCCTTTTGCTCAGTTCATGGTCTTAGGGTCCTGAGATCAAACTGTGCACTAGTGTCCGTGCTGGCTGTGGAGCCTACTTAAAATCAAACAAACAGAAATCAGCCCAAGAAAGTACCATCCTTTGTGTTGTTCTATACTGTGGATCAGATTTTATTTTTCTTTTCTTTTTTTCTTTCTTCTTTCTTTTTAAAGATTATTTATTTGTCAGTGAGAGAGCACAAGCAGGGGGAGCAACAGGCAGAGGGAGAGGCAGGCTCCTGGTTGGGTAAGGAGTCTGATGCCGGACTTGATCCCAGGACCCTGTGATCGTGACCTGAGTCATGTTAGGCTGCTGCCTAACAGACTGAGCCAACCAGGCATCCCCCAGGATCAGACTTCAATAACCCTACCAGATTTCTTTAGCTTTGACATTTTAAGGGACAATGAAAGCTAGCTAAACCTACACCAGGATTCTGCATCTGCTGGGGCTGTGATGTCCGGGCCTATGTGCCTCCTGTTCTTCAAACCCCATCAATTCCACCCATGTTTTAGCCAGAGAACTGTAGGCAGGGGTGTGTGTGTCACTGAAAGCTTTGACTCATCATTCATATCTTTATTGTAAGCTTATAATCTTTATTTTTTCTTTTTTTTGCGTAAGATTTTATTGATTTGTTTGTTTATGAGAATGAATGGGGAGCAGAGGCAGAGGGAGAAGCAGACTCCCTGCTGAGCAGGAAGTCTGACATAGGGCAAGATCCCAGGATTATGACCTGAGCCCAATGCAGATGCTTAACCGACTGAGCCACCCAGGCGCCTCTTTATTTTTCCTTTATTGATTATCTGCCTTTCTGAGGCAGCGTTCTACCTGGGTTTTCATAACTCCACACTAAGGTGTTCTTCCACTAGTGTGGCCTGTTTTGAGGTAATTCCTATACATTCTGGCTATGCTGCTAAATGATGCTATGATCTTGGACTCTTTTTTTTTTTTTTAACCTCTCTGAGCCTTGGTTTCCTCTGTGCTAATGGGGATAATATACCCTCTCTTGCAGATGTGTGGAGGGCCATGGCTGACTTGGATGCAGTTGGGGTCATCTCACGGCACATGGAATACACAATTTATCTTGCTTCCTGTCTTGATAATGACATCTTGGTTTTCATGCTGTCTTAGAACAAGTAGAACTTGACTTACATGTAAGTTGTGAATTCACGTACTTTTGACAGAGGTATTATTTTAATTTAGTTTAGTTTAGTTTAGTTTAGTTTAGTTTAGTTTAAAGCAGGCTCCACACCCAGTGCAGAGCCCAGTGTGGAACTGACTCATCACCGTGAGATCAAGACCCGAGCTGAGATCAAGAGTTGGCTGCTCAACCAGCCTAGTCACCCAGGCATCCCTTCTGTTTATCATTTTTCAAAAAATGTGACAAGTGACACTTTCTCTGCCTGGACCTGTCCTCACACCTGCTATGCTGGCCTGGGGGTCAGACGTGTAACTGGTGTGGTGCTGGTGATGATGAGCAAGACAATTGTTAAGTCTTTTTACCCTAATTGCTGCTGTCCTATTATTTCCTTTTTTTTTAAGATTTTATTTTATATCGTGGTGATATATGCTAATAACCCTTCTCTGTTTCACAGTCTAGCTTTTAAGGGCAAAGGCCATGTGGTCAGGCCTGGCCACGCACAGGTGACCAATGAGATTTTAACACACACAGGAAACTCCACAGTGACGCTAGGTGACCAATTGAGGTACAATTTACCCTAGTATAGACATTTGACCCAGCCTATTACACCTTGATTAGGATTGGTGCCAAAAAGTTTCCCAAAGGGCGGAGGAGTGGGGCATACTCCTTAGTATCTGGGGAGACAGTATGCACCCCCCCCTGCCCCCGCTGATTGATGTCTCCACCTGGCCTGACCCACCCTTGTATATGGGCTTTGTTACCTGGAGCTGATTTCCAGGACTTGTTTTTAAGTGAATCCCCTGGGGGAAGGGGAGCAAGGAGAGTTTAAGGGTTAAACAACGTTTTTGTTTAACCTCAATGAAAGCCTCTTGCTAAAATATAAAAATATAAAATAGGTCCTTACTTTACAACAACTCAGTAGGGAAAGTCCCAGTGTGGTGATAAAAGAAGTGATGTAACTTGCATTGCACATTTTATTTTTAAAACGTGTAAGTCGTTTTAAAAAAAAAAAAACAAAAAAAAAAAAAAAAAAAAAAAAAACAAACGTGTAAGTCGTATTTTTCCCTGCCATGGCATCATACTTTATCTTCACCTCTGTCTACTACTTTAAAACTAGTTAAACAAACTCAACAATTTTTTAAAATATTTTATTTATTTATTTGAGAGCAAAAGCCAGAGAGAGAGAGAGAGCGCATGAACAATATGAGGCTCGATCCCAGGACTCTTGAGATCATGATCTGAGCCAAAGGCAGACTCTTAACTGACTGAGCAAATGAGACTCCCACAAACTCAACAATTTTATAAAATTTTTATTTGTTGGGGTGCCTGGCTGGATCAGTCAGTAAAACATGTAACTCTTGACCTTGGGGTTGTACGTTTGAAATCCACCTTGGGTGTAGAGGTTGTTTAAAAATAAAATCTTTAAAAAATTTTTTTTCATTTTTTTATTTAAGCCATTGTATGGCAGTGTTGATCACTATATTGTACACCTGAAACTAATATTAACCTTATTTTAACTAACTGGAATTTAAATAAAAACTTTAAAAATAAAATAAAAATAATAATAATAAAAATAAAAAAGAGGAAAAATTATTTGGCAGGCAATTTTCTTAATTGCATTATTATTTATTATTATCATAGTGTGTGTGTGTTGGTGGGAAGTGGCTGGTATTACAGTGAGTTCCATATCTGTGTTACACTGAGGTCCATGTCTGTAGTCAGTCTTTTTTTTTTTCTTTTAATTTATTTTCAGTGATCCCAAATTCATTGTTTATGCACCACACCCAGTGCTTCATGCAATAAATTCCCTCCTTAATACCCACCACTGGGCTCACCTAACCACCTGCCACCCTCCTCTTCAAAACACTCAGTTTGTTTCTCAGAGTCCACAGTCTCTCATGGTTTGTCTCTCCCTCCAATTTCCCCCAGCACACTTCTCTCCATCTCCCAGTGTCCTCCACGTTATTCCTTATGTATTGAGTCTTATAAAAACTTTTATTTCTTTCCCTATTCTGCTTTGCATATGCTTACCTTAGATGTTAAAATGTT
Organism: Mustela lutreola; assembly: GCF_030435805.1. Lineage (NCBI taxonomy): Eukaryota > Metazoa > Chordata > Mammalia > Carnivora > Mustelidae > Mustela > Mustela lutreola. Next base: position 56,200,549 of record NC_081308.1, on the reverse strand, counting down.
GTAAACTTCTCCTGCCTGGTCCATTTTCTCTCTCTGCTCTCATGATTTCTCATGCTCTCCCTGCCAACCCCACATGCCTTACAATATCTGGATATGACTAATTTCTTCCTGAGCTACTTTATTCTACTCTGCCATATGGTTGCCCTTCCCTCTTCTGTACCATAACTTCTATCCCCTGCATTTGTACTTTAACAATACCTAATTCTTTTCATTACATCTGTATCTTTGTGTTCAATACTCAGTAGTGCAATTGCTGGGTCATAGGCTAGCTCTATTTTACTGAAAAGAAGGGCCATATGCACCCCAGTGTTCATAGCAGCAATGTCCACAATAGCCATTCTGTTGAAAGAGCCAAGATCCCCTTCAACAAACAAACGGATAAAGAAGATGTGATCTATGCATACAATGGAATATCACTCAGCCATCAGAAAGGATGAATACCCAACTTTTGCATCAACATGGGACTGGAGGAGATTATGCTAAGTGAAATAATTCAAGCAGAGAAAGTCAATCATCATATGGTTTCACTTATTTGTGGAACCTAAGGAATAGCATGGAGGACATTAGGAGAAGGAAAGGAAAAATGAAGTGGGGGAATTGGAGGCGGAAATGAAACGCAAAAAACTATGGACTCCAAGAAAGAAACTGAGGGTTTTAAAGATGAGAAGGGTGTGGGGATGGGTGAGCCTGGTGAGGGGTATTAAGGAGGGCACATATTGCATGGGGCACTGGGTGTTTTATACAAACAATGAATCATGGAACACTACTTCAAAAACTAATGATGTATTGTATGGTAACTAACATAACATAATTAAAAAAAAAAAAGGAGGGGGACAATACCTAACACTCAATCTTTGCTAGTTTCTTGTTTACCTCCTTTTAAGAGTAAGCTCATTAGTGGTTTTTTGTTTGTTTGTTTGTTTTGTCTCAACTAAAAGAAGAAAAATAATACACATTATTTTGAAAACATTTTGAACAGTGTACAAACCTTAGTCAAGTCCACAATGTCTCATCCCTTCTTCCTCTTAACATGGATAAGTTGAAAAACCCTTGATCTGGGAAAAGATCATTCTACTGCTGCCTTGTGTAAGAATTTGGCTTTAGCTTAGATTATCCTTTCTTTCCTTTTCTGAAAATAAGTTGAAAATATTAATAGCCTCAGTTTCTTCTTCCAAAATATGACTGCTTCTTTACCAAGTGCAAAAGCAACCCATTTTGACCATAGTAAACAGCTTGGACCTACTTTTTTGGCTCACTGTTTTAGTGAGACAAGTGGAGTGAAGATGACACACCATTTCCAAATGTATTAATAATTGGTAGACCATACTTCTAAATTGAAGTTTTGTTGTCATTAAACTACCATCAGACTCGCTATAATTACAGAGGTAAATTCTTTATATTTACTATATTTGAAATTATCATATAATACCAAAATAAAATTATGATTATGTGAAGAGTCTGGAATATTAAGAAGATGACTTTGAAGTTATTGCTTATCTAAATGAAATTTCCCATTTTATAATCTTGTATAAGCTTCTGTTGTCATTTCCTATTTAAAATCTATTAGAAGGCACTCTTATTTTCCCTTAAGTGGGAAGTCAAATGTGGAACAAATTCATCCCAAAGGAACTGATTCTATATTCCACTGAAGACCAGGTGGCTTCCATGTGGCATTTTGAATCTTGCATATTGTTCATCTCCTACAACAGATGGGGGTATGTTCTTTAGTAAACTAATTCAACTCAAGTAGAGACATTGTCTTCAAGGGATAACATCATAGAGACTAGAATCAGAATCATACTTTTGAGAAAGTTGGGCCCAGGTTTTTTTTGTTTTGTTTTGTTTTAAGATTTTATTTATTTATTTGACAGACAGAGACCACAAGTAGGCAGAGAGAGAGGGGGAAGCAGGCTCCCTGCTGAACAGAGAGCCTGATGTGGAGCTCGATCCCAGGACCCTGAGATCATGGCCTGAGCCGAAGGCAGAGGCTTAACCCACTGAGCCACCCAGGCGCCTCTGGGCCCAGGTTTTGATGGCTTCTTTCCTCAATCTTATAAAACCTATTTGAACTCTACTGGATGCCAGAACTGCTTAAAAATATTTGGTCCCTTGTAATTTTATCCTTCCAGTATTCAATGCACCTGATCCATGTAATATCCTATAGTATTTTTGTCAAATGAAGACTCTCAAAGTGTGTTTGTTGGGAGACACTTCTCAATTGTTTGCTTACATTTCTGCATTCATTATTTGTTCTAGACCATCCTTTGAAGATGGTTGTATTGAATAGACTTGGAAGACAGAAATAGTATCTTTTTTGTTAACTTAATCTGTTGTGTTTTCACATATTATCTGCCTCTGTTTTGATTCTTCTTGTGGGACTGAGGCTCAGAACTGATATATAACTCCCACCCCTACACAGACACACAAACACACACACAAATACTGTTAATATTCTGGCTACCTCTATTGCTGTGAATAATAAACTATATTATTTCTGAACCATGAGTCTGTGTCTTCTATCAACACCCAAGAAACCATGGCAGACTCATACACCAGCTTTCAAATAAGGGAAAATAATCTCAGATGCTTTATATTTTTTGATAGTGTTACCTACTTCTGAACATATGACTGAACACATATAAAGCTGGAGCCATGACCATTTAGAGCTTCTTCTGTGGAAGAACTATGCATTCACTAGTAAACAAAAGTAGTTTCATGTTTTGTTTTGTTTTCCTCCTGGACACCATTTCCTCTCTCACACTGTTGCTCAGATTGAATGGAGTCTAAGATCCTTTGAGGAAATTTTGTTTAATGACTCAAAATAAAATAAGAAGAGTCTAAAGTGCTAAAAATAATTCTAGATAAAAGGTATAAGATCATGCCAGAAAGGATAGTAATTTTATCTAACAACTGCCTGTTCACCCCTTTATTTGTTCAATAACTAATCTCCAAATTCCTGACTAAATCCCTTTTGTAAGCCAGAATGTGAGCTAAAAACTAGGTATTTTGAAAAAGTTTTCATTTGAAATCCAGTTAGTTAACATATACAGTTGTATTAGTTTCATATGTACAATATAACATATAACACTCAGTGCTCATCATGACAAGTGCCCTAATTAACCCCCATCATTTATTTAATCCATCACTCCTTTCAGATCCCCTCAAGTAACCATCAGTTTGTTCTCCATAATAAAATGTCTGTCTCTTGCTTTGTTTCTCTTTCTTTTTTTTTAAAGATTTTATTTATTTATTTGACGGAGAGAGATCACAAGTAGACAGAGAGGCAGGCAGAGAGAGAGGGAAGCAGGCTCCCTGCTGAGCAGAGAGCCTGATGCGGGCCTCGATCCCAGGACCCTGAGATCATGACCTGAGCCGAAGGCAGCGGCTTAACCCACTGAGGCACCCAGGCACCCTTTGTTTCTCTTTCTATGTCTTATTATTTTCCCCTTTGCTTGTTTGTTTTGTTTCTTTTATTCCATATATGAGTAAAGGTATTTGTCTTTCTCTGACTGACTTATTTCACTTTTAGCATTATACTGTCTAGTTCCATCCATGTTATTGCAAATGGCAAGATTTCAGTCTTTTTTTATGGCCGAATAATATTCCATTGTATATACATACCACTTATTCTTTATTCATTCATCAATTGATGGATACTTGGGCTCTTTCCATATCTCAGCTTTATAAATAATGGTGCTATAAACATGGGGTGCTGGTATCCCCTTGAATAAGTTTTCTTATATTCATTGGGTAAATACACACCAATAGGATTGTTGGATCACAAAGGACTTCTATTTTTAAATTTTATGGAAATTCCATACTGTTTTCCAGTGTGGCTGTATCAGTTTGCATTAACACCAACAGTTCACAATTTTTACTTTCTCTTTTTTTTTCTTTTTTTTTTTTTTAGGATTTTATTCATTTGACAGAGAGAGATCACAAGTAGAGAGAGAGAGAGAGGAGGGAGCAGGCTCCCCGCCTGGCAGAGAGCCCAATGTGGGACTTGATCCCAGGACCCTGAGATCATGACCTGAGCTGAAGGCAGAGGCTTAACCCACTGAGCCACCCAGGCAGCCCCCACAAGTGTTACTTTTTCACATCCTCTCCAACACCTTTTGTTTCTTGTAGTGTTGATTTTAGCCATTCTGACAGGTGTGAGGTGGTATCTCTTTCTAGTTTTGCTTTGCAATTTCCTGATGATACATGATGATGGACATCTTTTCATGTATCTACTGAACATTTGAATGTGTTCTTTGGGGAAACACTTGTTCATGTCTTCCATCCATGTTTTTATTGGATTATTTGTTTTTGGATGTTGACTAAAAACTGGATATTAAGTAACAAACAAGACAGGTTTCCTTGAGCTTAAATTTTATTTGCAAGAGTATAATTAACAGGAAAAAATATGCATATGTGTATGTACAAGTGTGTTTATGTATACATCTATCTATCTATCCTCTATCCCCTATCTTCTAATTGTGGTAAATCCTGTCAGGTGGGGAATGGGATAGTCTGAAGAAATATGCTGCTGGATATGTTGGGTAAGCAAATTTAATTGCACTCAAATGCATTGGATATAAGTGAATCACTCAAATGAATTATTTAATATTATATAGAAACAAATTAAAATTTTATATAGTTGAAAATAATAGGTAGTTAAAATAATTTTTTTGTTTGTTGTTTTTGTGTCTTTTTTTTCTTTATATATACTATGATGTGAATGTTTGTGTCTCCCGAAATCATATTATGAAATCTAACTCTGGAAGTGATAGTATTAAAACATAGGGACCTTTGGGAGGTGATTAGGTCATAAGTGGGATTACAGTCCTTTTAAAGGAGACCCCAGAGAGTTCTATTGATCATTCATCGTGTAAGTTTATAGTGAGAAGATAGCCATCTGTGAGGAAGTGGGCTCTTCCTGGATCTGCCCATTCCTTAATCTTGAACTTCTCAGTTCTAGAACTGTGAGAAATAGATTCCTGTTCTTTATAAGCTATTCAGTCTATATCATGTCTGTTATAGCAGCCTGCATGCAGAAGGACAATATGACCTAAAATGAGAGCAATAAATATAAAGTTTCAGTAAAGTCAGCTGGTACAATGTTTTTTTACTTAGAGAAGACATGCTGCTTCATGTTAAACCTTGATATTGTATATGTTTCTTGAAGGGCCACTTCTTACTCCTTTGTATGTTTTCCACAAAGTCCAGGATGATGCCTTACATAAAGATAATATTTTATAAATACTGTTGAAAATATATACTTCTCTGAAATCTTACTTTGCTTACAGATTACTTGGATCCACTTTGCCTTGTGTAGAATATTTGAAATATATTAAGAACAGAATGTCTCTCTAAATAACATTTAGAATCATCATTAGTTTATGACTCCTGACTCATTTGTTTATGAAGTGATACTTACTGCAAGAACACTAAAGTTTGTAATATAATTTTTTTTTTTTTTTTTTTTTTTTTTAAAGATTTTATTTATTTATTTGACAGAGAGAAACCACAAGTACATTGAGAGGCAGGCAGAGAGAGAGAGAAGGAAGCAGGCTCCTCGCTGAGCAGAGAGCCCGATGCGGGACTCGATCCCAGGACCCTGAGATCATGACCTGAGCCGAAGGCAGCGGCTTAACCCACTGAGCCACCCAGGCGCCCCTGTAATATAATTTTTTAATTCATCACCAAGCTAGTTTATTATAACTTATGAAAAGATAATTTCTCATGTTGGTTTAATTCTGCTCTTACGTTATGGTCATGACATTTTCATTAAAATAAAGTAGAAAATAAAAGTAAATAAATAAAAATAATAAATAAAAAAAATAAAAGTAAAACTCTTGTGAAATGTTAAATTTTTCTTACTTATTTTGTTTTGCTTTTCCTCTACCATGCTGGAAAAGCTGTATTTTGCAGAGAGATACAATTTTTTAGTTGCTAGGTTTGTTACTTTTGCTAAAGTTTTCAAAATATAAGAAGTTGAATAGTCATGGGTTGTTTACTAAACTCCTTATCTACACATATAAAAATAAAACAATGATGGTGACCTGGGTATTTCTAAAATTGTATTCTGTTTTTCCATATTATGTTTTACAATGTAATTAATAAAGATTCTGCATATATTAACACCCATCCCCTTCTATCTCATCTGTATGTCCATTACAGAGCATGTATGATTTCTATTCATTGCTATGTTGTGGTGAAGAGATTGTCTGAAGTAGTCCTATATTTATGCAGGTAGATCTTAAGCTACAGTGCTCTTGTTTATTTGCTTGTTCGTGATCAGTATGTCTGAAAGATGGTAACTATTGCATCAGGTATGATGATCAAAAAATATTATTGGTGCCTGATACACTGTGATGAAATAGGTAAGTCGATTCATAATTTGTTAATTAAATTAGAAAAGAAATTCCTTTGGATTTGTCCTTTATTAAGAGTTTTTTTTTTTTAAACGAATTCCTTGGGATGGTTTTTGTGTAATATATATCACATGCCTCAACCTTTAAACTTGAATGTAGAAAAGAGTTATCAGATGAGGCTAGAAAATATTGTTATGAAATATTTTTGTTCTGTTATATTATGTTAACTTAGGAAATAATGGTAGTTATTTTTATTAGCATTTCCTACTTTCCACATGCCCTTACAGATGAGATATCATGTTTTTCCTACTCTTTTTATCGTGGTTGTTATATTCTTCATGATCAATAACAATCAATGAAAATTCATAACATTAATTTTCTTTGGGAAAGTGATATTTTAGCAAGAATCCATGACCAAAAATTTTAGCTGTTGTTCATACCTACTGGTGAGACTATCAATGTTCCCGAAATTTCAAGAAATAGAACTTATTAATTGGGTTGGTTAATGTTTATTGTCTCTGAACTTAGAGGTGCATAATCCAATTTAAAATTTATTTTGAATTGAAAACAAGATCTTACTGAAGTTTAGTCATCCCACTTTATATCAGGCCTCCAGTACATTCTAATTTATTTATAGAAAATATCATAAACATGAATGTCACTTTTCCTATTGCATTTATACTGAAACTGCAGTGACTCAAAGATGTCAGATCTGAAAAGCACTACCTTTCTATAATTTCTGTTTCCTAGGAGGAATGAATATACCATTTTAGCACATTATCCAACAGTATTCAAAACCACCATGAATTTTAAAACATAGTTATTACACCCTAAAAATCAAGTATGAAAATGTATAAACAACCAAGTCTCTATCTGTAAATGAAATACTCCCACACAGACTGGTTTTAAAACTTTCTAACTTAAGGAATTTGATAGCACAGACTCAGGGTAGTAGTTTCAGTGCCTACAGTATACTTTCATGGAGAGAGTAATGTAGGCTCTGAGTCACTTTCTGCCTAGAGATGACCTAATAGTGGTTCTGGCATTGTTTGTTTGTTTGTTTTTGAAAATACTTTCCTGGGCGTTATTCAGAAAATGCAGAGTTTGGCAATCTATATAAATTAAGGATGATCTTTTTGAATGTTTGTCTTTCACTACATCAAATTAACATAATTGGACAGAAATTTCACTAAATTAAGCATTGTTAGGAAACATGTAAATTGGAGCTGCTCAAATTAGTTGCTCTTTGAACTATGTGCTGTTGGTTCAGGATTAGATAAGGAGTTTGAAGGAAAACCTAAATCATTGCTTCCTTTTTTGAGAGAGTCTTAGCATATTTTCTTAAAATTAGCTGAAATAAACAATGTGTTTAGTCGCAAAGTGATTTGCATTTTTGCACAAACTCCCTATCTCCTTGAGAGTTATAACAAATATTTCATGAAACATCATTGATCTTTACTTTGTTACACTGCTGTAAAGCACATTCAGAGTTGCCAGTTAAAAGTGTTAGTGTTGAGATGAAATGTCGTGCCTTTTACTTCACTTCCATGCAAATGAACACAGTAATTTATTAAGACACAATGAAGAAAAAAAATTGACAATGAGTTCCAGATTTTAAAAATCATTTGCCATTCAGTCCAAATTGTGAGTTTGATCGGTTACCAAACACTTTATAATGCACCCCCGGTAATTTTACAGAGATTATTTTTTTCTTACCAATTCTTGATTATTCTGTCCAGCAATGCAGAGAAAGCTAACTAATTTAAAATAAACTTCCGTTAATTTTGATTGCTATGAACTTAAAATTGATTAATTTCCATATACAGAGTTTAAAATGTTCACAATTTATATTAAATATATATTCTTTATATACCTTGGAAAAATGATACTGAAAATTGAAATTAAAATGATGTTGTATATAGCTGCAAGAAGCCACCTGTCCCATTTCATCTTACTATATAAGTTGTGTCAGGTAATTTATAAAATCCCTACTGCATAACAAATCTATTTTTTGTTGGAATGGGTAGTAATGTTTCTTCTTCTTCTTTTTTTTTTTTTGTAATGTTTCTTCTTATTTCTAAATAAGTGTTGGTCTATGAGTGCATCTGCAACTGTATTTTTCCTAAGTGGCTTCATGGTCTTGAACTGAAGAAGCTCAGAACATTAAACATCAAAATAATATATTTTGACATAATTACACATCAAGGAAATGCAATTAAAATGACATTGAGATATCACTACACACTTATAAGAATGGCTAAAATAAAATATAATGACAAGACCAAAAGAAAAAAATATACCATTTGATGATACACAATGGTAAGTTGTACCATAACTTAACCATCTCAGACTAGTGTAGTGTTAAATTTGGTTTTCTAAGCAATGTTTTGGGTCACTTACCACTTTTCAAGGATAAAAAGTGCTATCATTTTACTTAAAACTGTGAAATTTGGTCAGATTTAAATTTCAATTTATGTTAAAACATTCTGTAAACTGTGTTAAACTTTGACATTTGTTCCCTCTGTTCAGTGAATAACACTATATCATATTCTGAAAAATACCCTAATTTTCATCTTGAAAAATATCCCTTTTTCCTCTTTTGGTAATTATTAATATGAATGAATAGTAGAATTTGATATGGTTCCATATGACCATAAATACTTTATTGTATATTATCAAATTTAATAATGAATATAATATACTTCTTTGGACAATTTTTAAAGACCAGTCTACTCTTAAAAAAAAAAATGGAGACTCACTTCTTTAGTTCACACAAATTTCATTTTATTATATATAACCTCAGATAAAGTTCAGCAAATCATAATTTATTAAAATTATGTCTACTTAAAAATCTCATAGAAGAGTAAAACCATCTAAAATAAAAATAAACACACACAACACACACATCACCCATGTATTGGCAAATCAGAATTGCTGTAACAATACATTAGGCATTCCACAGTTAAGGGCTATCAAAATTTCCATCAGTGACAAAAAGATCTGTATCCAAATGAACTTATTTTCCAGAATCCAAGAAAAAGTCTTCTAGGGTTTATTTAAAGATAAATATTTGAACAAATACTTCTTAAATTTAGGAAATTCAGAACATAAGGATTAAAGAATATTTGCAGTGCAGACTATATACAATCCTTCCTTCAAAATATGCCTTTGAGTACATAATTCTGTTTTCTCTATCTAAATTGAGCTGTCCTCCAAGGAAGTTTTCTAAAATGTGTGTCTCTGTGTGATAAATGTTCTAAGACCTAACATGCTTCATTGTATTTTTACTGTGCTCTCAAATTTAATCAATAATTTGGCTTGATGTATAATATCTAGTTTCAAATATCTTTTCCATCTATACAAACACCCAGCTGTTTCCTTTATATGCTATTACTCTTGAGAATTCTGCTGTCAGTATTATTCTTGTACATTTAGGTGATCTTTTCTTCTCTTGGGCATCATTTATGCTCTTCTCTGTTTTTGATATTCTTAAAACCCACCATAATATATATGAGTGGTTTTTTGTGTGTGTGGTTTTTGTTTTGTATCTGATTTCTCATGGTTGGCATTCTTTTAAGTCTGGTATCTTTCATCTTTCTTTAATTCTCCAAAATTTATCTCAGTACTTATTTAAATATTTATTTTTTTTTCTCTTCTGCTGCATTTGGGCAGAAGTCATTAATTTGTTTGTTTGTTTGTTTGTTTTTCCCAACTCATTTATTCATTTTACAGCTATATTCATCTTAGTCTCCATTTATTGTATTCTTTATTTCAACAATTTTCACTTAATTTATATTCACAGTATAGTATCTTTCTTTTCTTTGTATATGTATATCATTATTATATCATATACTTTTAAGCTATTTTTTAAAAGTACAGTCATTCTTTTTTTTAAGATTTTATTTATTTATTTATTTGACAGAGAGAGATCACAAGTAGACGGAGAGGCAGGCAGAGAGAGAGAGAGAGAGAGAAAGAGAGAGAGAGAGAAGCAGACTCCCTGCTGAGCAGAGAGCCTGATGCAGGACTTGATCCCAGGACCCTGAGATCATGACCTGAGCTGAAGGCAGTGGCTTAATCCACTGAGCCACCTAGGCGCCCCTAAGCTATTTTTTTTAATTCCTGTTCCAATAACACTTGGATTGCCATATCAAGTTAACCACATCATCTTTTTTAGGTAAGTGTTTGTACTTTTTATATGCATAGTTATTTTGGTCTATGAGTTCAGCTCCTCTTAGGATCATCAAATCTCTGTAAAGTTTGGGTATGCTAGGATTTTCTAAGCAACAATAAAATACATTGAAACCTGGTAGCTTAATTATAATAATGTTTTCTTTCTCAATCATTCACAATAGCATTACATTCAGATAGCTTCCTTCTATTTTGCAGCTATAGTGTTTGGAAAAACTTGAATTGTGATATCACTGTGATAATGTGAATTAGTCAAGGTTTTTCAGAGAATCGGGAAGAGAAAAAAAGGAAGATATTCTCCAGGGCCAACTCTAGAAGTGACTATTTAAACATCTGTCCATTGGGGAGGGTATGTGTTTTGGTGAGTGCTGTGAGGTGTGTAGACCTGGTGATTCACAGACCTGTACCCCTGGGGATAAAAATATATGTTTATAAAAAATAAAAAATTATATTAAAAAAATTTAAAAAAAAATAAAATAAACATCTGTCCAAATCCAATTGAACAAAACTCAGCAATGCCATCTCCAATGAAATACAAAGAAGATTATATATAGTTCTGGGCACACACATCTCATTTGACCCAATGATGTGCATCAATGAAAGACTGAAGGCCAATCACCACTCCATGGGAGAATTTAAAAATAAATTTACTAATGAGGCCAAGAATTCAGAATCACAAATACTTCAGAACTAATAATAACTGCCTTCACTTGATGTTATTCTATAAGGTAAATCCTACGATCAAGTTTCAATTTTAAATTCTTACAATTTTAAATTCTTAAATCCTTATGAAGAAGCATCATTTGGAGGGAGCAGTTTTCATAATTTATCATCGATCAGCCTTTTTTAAAAGATTTTATTTATTTATTGGACACAGAGAGAGAGAGAGAGAGAGAGAGAGAGATCATAAGTAAGCAGAGAGGCAGGCAAGCGCGGAGGGAAGCAGGCTTCCTTTTGAGCAGAGCCCAATGTGGGGCTGGATCCCAGGACCCTGAGACCATGACTTGAGATGAAGGCAGAGGCTTAACCCATTACCCACATGATGAGAGAGCCACTCAGGTGCCCCTCATCCATCAGCCTTAATTGTTTGGAGGAAAATGTGTGGAGGAATAATGCCTTAGGGAGCCAATCACTCTAAAGAATTTTCAAGTCTTTACCCCTTCAAGGTTTTTGCATAGTTCTGATAGCCTCTAAACATCCAGCTGATTTCTACAGTGACAGGCCTGTTAAAACCTGTCCTCAAACCAGGAATAGAGCTTGAAACATACCAGTCAAGAGCAACTTTGAGTCTTTTAAGGAATTTATCATCATTTCTTTGTTTTTGGTTAATATCTGAAATAGTTCTATATTACACTTGCATAATTTCTCCAGAGCTGACTTTGAAGGAGGCATTCAGTTCCAGCTAGTTCCATATTTTGGCAAGAACTATAATTCTATATAAAAAAAACATATTTTAGGGCGCCTGGGTGGCTCAGTGGGTTAAAATCTCTGCCTTCAGCTCAGATCATGATTCCAGGTTCCTTGGATTGAGTCCCACAATGGGCTCTCTTCTCAGCAGGGAGCCTGCTTCCATTCCTCTCTCTCTGCCTGCCTTTCTGCCTACCTGTGATCTCTGTCAAATAAATAAATAAAATTTTAAAAAAACATATTTTATACCCGTTATTCATGTTTATTAACTAAGATATCACAATACAAATAATACAAACAGTTGCTCTTTATTAATACCTTCAACAAAGATAAAAAAAAATATGTCATATTTTCTCCAAAAATTTTATATCATCTGATAGGTCAGATATATATAAAATTACATTTAAAGTTTTAAAAATATCAGCAAATATTTTCATTTAAGTGCAAATTTGAAAAATATCTACCTTTCCAAACACGACTTTTTATCCTATTTTTTTTAATTTTGTCGACAACTGATAAAATGTTTAGAGAAACTATAAATGTTAGATCGAAAAAATGATTAATAGATGTAGGTTCAAATTATTATTTCCATTAAAAATGATTTAGTCTTTGATGAACATCTGTTTGGTAATATGTTGTATCCAGATATAGTAAATTAATGACATATATAAAATTATAGGGAAATGACACCTTCTGTTCCATTATGAGTAGAGCTTTTAAAATACTATTTGTCACAACCTGTCATCTTGTCATTATGTAGCATTATGTAGCATTTAAAAAATATATACTCTTAACTTCGAAGTCTTTTAGAAATCTAAAATATGACTTTCTATGGTTTGTGTTTCCATATTCCTTTATTGCCAGTTTGAACAAATCCACATGCTTTGATTCAAAGGTAATAAATTCCTCTTATTTGGAAAAGTGATGTTTATTTTTGTTCTCTCACCCTTAACAGGTGGTTTCATTTTAGCACACTTCAGAGTTATAATTTCATGCTTATTAAAAACATTTATTATGATCTACACAGATGAATGAAACTTTTATTTTATTAAATTATTTTCCAAAAAATCTGTTATTTTTAAAAATGTATTTCCTTTGAAGGGTTATTTTAGAGTGTTCAGAGAGGATCTAGGAGTGTGGCATTATGCAATTTTTAAGTAGGTATGAAATGGTTATTTATATGATTGTTTCTTTAAGGCTTATGTATATTGTCCATTATATGCTATAAAATATTTTGAAAGTAAATTTAAGGTATGTTTTACATAGTTTACTTTTTGGAAAAAATTATTGAAATGACTTATGAAATTCAGTACACTCTCAACATTAATTTATTCTGAAATTTACCAATTGTCTATTGAACCTATTATATGGCAGATATTACTTCAGACTACACTGGTAAATGAAATACTTGGCTTTGTAGAACTTTTATTTTAATGGGTGAGACAATTAAAAGCTATAAACCTTAATAAAAATTGCATAGTGCATTCAAAAATGATGAGTACAATGGGGAAAAAGAAAAATTAGATCAGGGTGAGAAAAATCAAGGTTGCTAGGCAGGGGATGGGGAGTTAAAAATTTTAATAGGAAGATCAGGGTAGTTACAATGAAGCTGACAATTGAACAAAGGTATGGAAAGGTGATGAATTTGCCCAGAACTATCAGCAATAAGGTCACTCCAGACAAAGGAATTGGCTACCTTGAAGGCCATAAGGTTGGATCATGCCTGGCATATCTGAGGAATAGCAAGGAGACCACAGTGAGTGACTGAAGAGTAGCAGGGACAGAGGTTAAATGAGTGGCTAGATCATGTAAAAGCTTAGAAGTCATTGTAAAACTCTGGCTTTTATATTTGGAAACTTACTGTGTGATAGATTTTCTGCTAATAACTGAGAGTTCAAATGTCCATAAAATTTCAAGGATTCTTATTCTAGTAAGACAGAATAAAGTAAAAGAGCTCATATTTTCACATGGTGGAACAAATGCTCGGAGATCCAAGTGTAGGAAGCTATGGGAGCACAGATGAAGGCACTAAAATCACACCAATATATTTGATGACTGTGACTATATATAAATTTGTATTTTCTAGATTTTTTATAGTCATGGAATCACACAGTATATACTATTCATTGCCTGACTTTTCTTTTCTCAGCATCATTACTTTGAGAATCTCCAATTGTAAATAGTTCATTTTGATGTTGAATAGTAATCTCTTTAATGAATATATCATAATTTGTCTTTGCTCTATTGATGGACATTGATGAACATTTCCACTGTTTTCAATTCTTAAAAATAAAGCTGCTATGAAATTCATATACAAGTCCTTGTATGAACATAGGGTTTGTTTCTCTTGGTTAAATGACTAGAAGTAAAATGGTTATTTGTGTAACTGCAACATATTTTGCATTTAAAAAAATTTTTCAAACTATTTTCCAAAGTGGTTGTATCATGATATATGACAACAACAGTTTAGATTTTTTTGTTGCTTCTCAATCTAGCTCAGACGAAGTACAATTAGCCTTTATAATTTTAGCCATTCTAATAGATATGTAAGCATGTCTCATTATGATTTTAATTTGTATTTCTTTAATGTCTAAATGTTGACAAATTTGTCATGTGCTTATAAGCCATCCATATACTTTTGGTGACATGTCTCTTCAATTATCTTCTTCACATGTAAAATTGGATACTCTGTTTGGTTAATTAGTAAGGTTTTTAAATTTTTATTCATTTTTTAATAATCTGAGTAGATGTCCATTATCAGATATATAATTTGCAAATCCCTTCTCCATCTTTACGGTTTCTCAATGGAGCTTTGATAGCTGTGTCTTTCAAGAAATATGCTACTTCTTTCCTGGTACATGGAGGTATGACTAGAACATTATCAATGTTGACCTTTGCAAAGAAAATCATGGCTTAAGATATATGTAGTCTGTGGTTGTTGGGAGTGTTCTGTAATATCAAGCATATCTAGTTAGTTGATAATTTTGTTCAAGTCTTACATATCTTACCAATTTGATGACCATTTGTCTATAAAATCTTAAAATAAAGGTGTTGAAAGTTTTTTCCATTTCTCTTCTAAGGTAGGAGTTATGATTTTTGTTCTTAGTTTTTCCCTATATATCCCCAAATCTGTTATTAAGTATTAAAAGTCAAGAATTATTATACACCCCGATGAATTCATCCTTTTACTCTTCTGTAATTTTGACTTGATCTTTATGTCTGACAATGAAATTTGCTTTAAAATCACTTTTCATTATCTTGATATAACCACCAAAGTTACAGTGTGATTAGTGTTAATATAGCATATTTTTTTCTTTTACTTTTTAAAGCACTTCTATATTTAATCCTGACAAAGAAACAAAACAGCTTTTTAACTCTGGAAGCAACTTTCTAAATTATCTTTTTTTTTTTAAATGAAGCAGTAGCAATTTTTGTTAAGGGACCTAAACTGAAAGTAGGTTTAGAACTTTATTTATTTATTTATTTAGTAAAAGATTTTATTTTGTTTATTTGACAGCAAGAGAGAGAGAGAGAGAGAGAGGAAGCTCACAAGCAGGGGGAATCACATGCAAAGGGAGAGGAAGAAGCAAGCTCCTTGGGGTGCAAGTAGTCCCATGCAGGGCTGGATCCCTGTACACTGGGATCATGACCTCAGCCAAAGGCAAACATCTGCTTAAACAACTGAGTCATCCAGGCGCCCCTAGAAAATTTAAAAAAAAAAAAAAGACCTTTTAAAAACATTTTCTTTCTTTCTTTTTTTAAAAAATATTTTATTTATTTGACAGACAGAGAGAAAGGAAAAGGAACTATAAGCAGGGCAGAGGGAAAGGGAGAAGCAGGTTTCCCACTGAGCAGAGAGCCTAATGTGGGGCTCCATCCCAGGACCCTGGGATCGTGACCTGAAAAGAAGGGACACTTATGGAGGAAGCCACCCAGACACCTCTTTTCTTTGTTTTTAATATAGGGCAACGGATGCTTCCCAGCCACGAGGAGCATATTACCTATTGATTAAATCTTTGATAACAACCTATTTAAAAAGGTGTGTAAATATATACTTACTCAGATTCATACACTTTGTGTTTTCTTCATAGTTTGGGGCTGGACCCCATGGTCACAACACTGCTTCCAGTCTTTGCCTTCCCATCTTTTGATACCAGGTACTTGGTCAGCAAAGGAAATTAGTATCGAAATTAATAAGCCCTTGGCACCATATCTCTGGAGCAGGGGTTGCTCTTAGCCAAGGCCCAGAGCAGTTGACCTCCCCTCGCTAGTGCTATAGCCCCAAGGACTAGGATCCTGCCACCAGAACTCAGTCTTACATGTTTTGCTAAGCAGACAAAACGAAAACAGGAGAGCTCCAACAGCTTTCACTGGCATGCCTCATCCCCACTCCCTCAACGTCCAGGCAGTACCAGATGACAGGGAGGGGCCTTGGTCCAACATATGGGAGGGAAGGAAGTAGCCACGAGCAAGTACCTGCCTCTCTGTTCCTTTCTTTCATGAGCAGGTTGTAAGGAGGAGGAAGAGGAAAGGGAAGAGAGGTGAAATTCAAGGGGTTAAGGCCTCAGGTAGGCAGCTGGCTCCTGCCAGTAGGAAAGGGACAAAGGAGAAGGCAATGAGTCTTGCATGGAGGGTGTGGGGTAAGGGTTACAGCTTATGATGGAATCTGGACAGGAGTAATAGGGATACTAGTCATTTGAGTCGACCATTGGCAAGCTGGGCTGGGTGTCAGGGCAGATAGGCCTCCCTGGACAACCGCTCATGAGAGAAGGTGGAATTCTTCCCTGAGGATCTGGTGGAGCTTTGGTTGTTGGGAAAGCATAGACAGTATTGTTCCAGGGCCAAGGACAGGTCCGGGTACTCCTGGTTGGAGGTCAAGGCCACAGGATGATCCAGGTCTTCTACCAGCAGCTTGAAGGTACCACATGCCAGCCACCCCTCATTATTGTGTATAACTCTTTGGTGCAGTTATTGGCTTATCCATCAAATGACTCCTTCAGCAGCTTGAAAACCACCTCCACAGGTACTCCAGGATATGGGAGGCTTCCAGAGTGAAGATTTCGCACAGGATCACCCCAAAAGAACAGAAGTCACTCTGGTGGATGTAGATCTGGTCAAACATGGCCTTAGGGACCATCCACTTCACAGGCAGTCCACTTTTGGTTGTCTTTTTATAGTAATTGATGTGGTGATATCTCTGGCAAGGCTGAAGTCTGAGATCTTCATCATGTTGTCCTTTGTCACCAGCACTTCCCTGGTGGCCAGGTCTTGGTGTATGCACTTCTTGGAGGCAAGGTACTCCATGCCTCAGGCTACCTGATAGGCACAGGATACCAGGTCCTTGGAGGAGAGTTGCTCTGCTGCATTGTGGCTGATATTGTAACAGTACTCCAGGTCAGGAGGCCTCTGGGTCTGCAGGTACTCCTGTATGTTGTCTTTGGAGGCATACTCCATGATAGTGTACAAAGGACCATCCTGTGTGCAGGACCCAGCAGGTTGATGGTGTCCTTGTGCTTTCCAATCAATTTCATCATCTCCATTTCTGAGATTAGGTTTGGCAGGTCTTTCTCTGTTGCATCTGACTTCAACATCTTCACAGACACTTTAGTCAAATGGTTGGATTTGTCCTTGTCCAGCCCAATGGCCTCCTCCAACACCACCTGCCCAAAGTAGGCCTGTCTTAGGGGTCTGCCTAAACTGCCTACAACCAGCCTGTCTAAAGGCAGTTATGAACTCTAGATTATCCTCAAAATCATTAAACCACAAGCTAAAAATTCTCTTCACTAGGTCTCTGTCACAGGTCTAATTTTCCTATCTTTCATCATTTATCTTTTTCCTAATTCTTATTTTCAGTATAGTTTATTTTGCTTCCAGGTGTTTCCCCTGTTTTCTGTATGCTGTTTCATAGGGAAGAATTATCCTGTCATAAAATTATTTCTTGAGAATTCATTACATCTCTCAGTTAAAATGGGTTCTTTTATGGTATTGATTCATTTGAGTTTTCTCAAAATGGGAAGAATTTTCAAAATGGTGTTTTCCTCAAGGTTCAGAGTATGTCTTAGCCTCATCTTTAATCTTTTTGAAATTCACTTTTCAAATTCTTGTCCCTCTTTTTATGTTTTTAAATTAAAATGTTTTATTTTTACTATTTTTTTTTTATTTGAGTATAGTTGATATTCAGTGTTACATTGGTTTCAGGTTTTCAATATCTCCATACATTATTCTATGATCACTACAAATATAGCCACCATCTGTCACCATATAACACTATTATAATATCTTTGACTATATTTTCTACACTGTCCCATATCTCTTTTTAAAATCTCTGATTTTTATGTTTTCTGTTATTCCAATTTTCGACCATCATTTTACTTGGTTCCTTTAATAAAATATGCCTGATTACACACTCTTCGCTGAAAACGATAGCATTGGATTTATAGTAGTCTTTTCTTCTTCTTCTTCTTCTTCTTCTTCTTCTTCTTCTTCTTCTTCTTCTTTTTAAATTAACATATAATGTGTTATTAGCCCCAAGGGTACAGGTCTGTGAATCGCCAGGTTTACACACTTCACAGCACTCACCACAGCACATACCCTCCTCAATGTTCATAACCCCACCACCCTCTCCCTACCCTCCTCACCACCCCGGCTACTCTCAATTTGTTTTATGAGATTAAGAGTCTCATGGTTTGTCTCCTCCTGATCCCATCTTGTTTCATTTACTCTTTTCCTGTCCCCCAAACCCCCCACATTGCACCTCCATTTCTTCATATCAAAGA
Organism: Mustela lutreola; assembly: GCF_030435805.1. Taxonomy (NCBI): domain Eukaryota; kingdom Metazoa; phylum Chordata; class Mammalia; order Carnivora; family Mustelidae; genus Mustela; species Mustela lutreola. The sequence goes on along the minus strand of NC_081308.1, from coordinate 56,181,819 downwards.
GATCATATGATAGTGTCTTTCTCTGATTGACTTATGTTGCTAAGCATAATACCCTCTAGTTCCATCCATGTCATCGCAAATGGCAAGATTTCATTTCTTTTGATGGCTGCCTAGTATTCCATTGTACATATATATACCATTCATTTGTTGATGGACATCTAGGTTCTTTCCATAGTTTGGCTATTGTGGACATTGCTGCTATAAACATTCGGTGCACGTGCCCCTTTGGATCATATAGTAGTCTTCTTTACCTCTATCAGAACCCCAGGAAGCTTTATTTATTTATTTACTTACATAAACACATGATCCAACACAATGTTTTTTGATGTTCAAATGTACTGCTTAACACTATGTTAAGTGTTACCGCTTAACACTATGCTTACTGTTCTCTTTCACTGTCTGACTAAATCCTCATCATCACTATGCCATTTAATCAGAAAGAACATTTGAACTCAGAGCTCTCTCCATATCAGAGAATGAAGACTCCATCCTTCTGTTTGTGCAGGTTAAATAAATGTTGATAATGTCTGTCCTGCACATACCCCATCCTGTTCACCCGAATATTCACCATCAAAATATACACAAAATAAAAACCATACCTCACCACTTCTATAACCACACAGCATGCTAAAATCACCATCATATGTTCCTGAATTATTGACTTGATTGATAACCCCACTTCCACACATACTGCACTCCTTTCTCCCTGCAAATTTATTTTGGTACAGCAACTTAACCTAATAATCAAGTCAGATGATTTTATTCTGCTGTTGAAAATCTTTTGGTATCTTCCCCTTTCATAGTAAATAAAAACTGAAGGCATTTCACTGTACTAGAAGGTCATACATCAATACTTTCTTCCTCTCTCCACCACTATGAACTCCTCATTGGCCTCCTTGCTTTTCCTCAAAAGTAACAGACAAGCTGTTCACACAAAGTCTATATACTTACTTGCTCTGCCTAGATCAATCTTTTCCTTTAATATTTGTATAACACCCTCCTTCACTTCCTGGGTCTTTGTGCAAAGAACATCTCATAAATGAGATATAACCTCCCAACACAAAATAAAATTAACTTTCATCCAAGCATTCTCCAATGGCTTTTACTTTCCTGTATTTCTTTGTAACACTTATCACCATCAACCATCAATCATTATTCTATTACTGGTTTATTTTCTTATTTGAGACAGAGAGAGAGAGAATTGGGAGGGGGCGCAGAGGAAGAAGAAAACACCCCACTGCCTAGAAAGCCTCCTGGGGAGTTACATACCAGGACCCTGAGATCATGACCCAAGCCAAAGGCAGTCACTCAATGGACTGAGCTACCGAGGTACCCCTCTATTATTGGTTTATTTCACTATTATATTTCAAAAGAATGTAAGCTCTTTGTGGTCAGGTATTTTATATGTTTTATTAATTGAAGTATTCTCAGAAAGGTAGCTGGCAGATTGTAAGGGCTCACTAAACTGTATTTTGTTGTTATTATTGGGCTCCTTTATGGGCTTTACCTCTTACACTAGAAGTCTATCCTTCAGATGTAAGCAAAAAGAATAGAGCCCTGCTGCCTGTTCAAATGAGTAAAAAGCCTGTATTAAGTGGATATTTTAAAAGCTAAATGAATGGCTTAATAGTTGTATATAGGGGGAAAGGGAACATATTTCCCACAGTTTAGAAGTGAAGTTCTTTTATAGAATTCTTGTACAAGCCTACACTATTGTACGATAATGGGCAGTTGTACATTACAATTATACAAACACTTTGGTAATTTATATCCTTTTTTTTGTAATTCATGACTGGATCATTTAATTCCTTAGGAGCATTATAGCATTTCAACTTTTCATGTTCAATAAACTTATTGGGGTTGCTACCTTTTTATTCAAATGGAGAAATAGTCATGATTTAATCTAAATAAAGTGTTATTGACTGTGTTGTTTCTAGGAATGAGTCACACACGCTAGTTTAAAAGTTTTGTTAAATTCCCAAGTCTGTCACTGATAAAAGCCTTTTGTAGATTAGTAACTTGATACAAAACAGAAAAGTTATGTAACACTCAATTGTTATACTATCTATGTTTCCATCTTGCATTGTAATAACACCCATCTTAACTCTATTTAAGACAAATCATTGCCAGTTGGCTTTCTGGCATTGATTGCATGATATGAAATCTAGTATAACTAAGTTTTTGGTTTTAGTAGCATAGAAATCAATTTAGAAAAATATATGTATTTGAATATAAGATAAAGTTTTAAATTATTTGGCAATTGTAAACTAAACTTTTTTTTGTAAATTTTTATTTTCTAAAATCTCATTGAGCTCTTTTGCAATAAGAAACAAGTTACAAAAAATTAAGATTTATTTACCCCAATTCAAAATTATTAGGAATATAATCATAGAGGTTGAAGTATTTAAAATATTGAACCCAAAATATTTTATTAGGTAAATTCATGAATGCTGAGCATTCCCTGTTAAAATATACTAATACTATTGATAGACTGGTAGAAGCCTAAAATCAAATATTTATTAAATATTTATATCCATATCTTTTCATGGCTTGGTAATTCATTTCTCTAGCATTAAATAATATTCCATTGTTTGCATGTACTACACTTTATTTGACCTTTCACCTATGGAAGGATATCTTGGTTGCTTCCAAGCTTTGATGTTGTTTTAAGTTTCCTTGTTGTCAATCCCTCAGTGCTTTCTGATATTAAAGGAAAAAGTAGATGGATATTGACCTGGCAACTATCAACACCTGTCAGTCTCTCTTGGATAACCAATATCTCTATAATCTCTTTTTCCCAGTAAAAAAATATATATATTCATAACCCACACTGTGCCATCTCAAGCTACTGCACCAAGATAAAATTACAATGATTTTCAGTCATTCCAAATGGACAGAATACCCTTCCTTATGATATCATGTCTTATAAGATGGATATTGCTACCAATATACCCAGATGTGACTGTGGAAGAGACAGGAAAAAAATAATAATATTTATACATTCCTTGGGCTGACCCTGTTTACACAGATGCATTACTATTAGAAAAGGTTGGTTTGGGACATTGGAATGAATTTACTTAATGGGTCTGTATGTAATTGGGTTGGAGGAAATTTTTAATTTCTACAAAAATTATTAGAATTCTACCTTATTCTCTTTTGTTAATTTTCACATGTTAACAAAGCCAACGTTTTTGTCTAGCAGACAAGATCTTAAATCCTAACAAAACTCAAATTTTTTCTTTTTTTTTTTAAGTTTGAGAGCCTCATGTTCTCTCATGCTGCTTTAAATACAACTCAAAAAAAGGGAGCTAAATGGGGCAGTAAGACCAGACTTTTTATTTTATTTTATTTATCTTATTTTTAATTAAAAAATTAAAGATTGTATTTATTTATTTGAGAGAGAGAGAGAGCATGAGTGGGGCAGGGGGAGGTAGCTGCAGAGAGAGACTGAGAAGTATACTCCCTAATGAGCAGGAAGCCCGATATGGGGCTTGATCCCAGGATCCTGACTGAGATCATGACCAGAAACAAAGGCAGGTACATGTGCAAAATCCCTTTTTTCTGGGAAACAATACTTTACAAGAGATGTTTGAAAAAGTACTGGGGAATCAAGTTTAATCGGAGATACAAAAATTTAATTGACTTTTGTAAAGCTACAGGGATCCAAATGATGGGAATCCCAGCCCGTTTAGGTTGTGGACCACAGAGTATTCTTCTCTGTAATATTTTATTTTCTTCCATGTCTACTAACTCCAGTCCAAGTTCAATGATCTCTTTTTAGATAGTGCAAAACATGGCAAAGAATACCAAACAAGTGCCCAATATTCTACATTTATTATATCATTTCTAACATATAGAAATGTGTTATCAAGGCTGGTTCTGTGAACGAACATAGTTATGCTAAAGTGTGTTTTTTTCTCCAAGAAATTAAATGCATGATTATCACACAATTATAAAATACTTGTGTCAAGAATTTTTATTCAAAAATTAATAAGAGAATCAGATATTAAAACTAGTTCACATGGTAATTTGGGATATAAGCAGAGTTGTGCAGCAGAAGTGCTCTGGGCCCATAATTTGGGTTATAGAATTTATGTTTTCTAATGAAAAATCGTTAACTTGCATTATTGTTAACAAGAATCTTGTGCATTACCATCAGTTTTCTACATTATAACCGCTTGCTCTACAGTTTGTAAATAACTTTGTCAATAGCAAGCTAATAAACGGTGTGACTCCAAAGGATTGAGATAATCTCCAGAGTTTCTGCTACATAATGCCCAGGACTCCATTGAAAGGACACCTAAGAATTAATTTAGCCCAAAAATTTGATCATTTTTTTCACTGTCCTTACCTATTTTCCAACCTAGTCCTTTTGCTTCACCTTTCAGTCTGCAGACAACCCTGTATCTGATTAACTTGTTAATTCTGGGAATGTTTTGCAGATTAATTTGCTTGCTAGAGGTGGTTCCACTAATTGATGTCTAAGAACCCTAAATAGTTAAGAATACTTTTTTTTAACATTTTCATTGCTATTTGTTATTATTATTATTGCTAATATCTCTATTATAAATAATTCACAAGGGCATCTATCTGACAAAAGACAAAGAGCTGGCTACTAGTAGAAAAAGTACATTTGACTCTGTCAGTGAAAATGGTAAAGGGATTTGAGAAAATAAGGCAAAGCACTGGAATCATGTGTTAAAACTTGAAATATTAGACACATTTACTTAATTTCTAATACTGTTGTTGCTTATAATTAAATAAGATGTTTTCCATGAACCATGCATTACAGCAAATATATTGTTTATACAGATTAAATTTTCATCAAAAGGGATTCCTGGGTGGCTCAGTTGGTTAAGCAGCTGCCTTTGGCTCAGGTCATGATCCCAGCGTCCTGGGATTGAGTCCCGCATCGGGCTCCTTGCTCGGCCAGGAGCCTGCTTCTCCCTCTGCCTCTGCCTGCCATTCTGTCTGCCTGTGCTTGCTCTCTCGCCCACTCTCTCTGATAAATAATTTAAATCTTAAAATAAATAAATAAATAAATAAATGAATTCTCATCAAAAAATTGTAAGTGTATTTTATTGTAGGATCATGATCAGCATTTTGCAGATGAGAAAAATGAAATTTGGAAATGTCTTTTCAAATCCCTCATACAATATCTGGCCTAGATAGAAGGATATACTATCACAATTGAGGAAGATAATTGAGATTACTTAAAATGATAAACTTTACTGTTTAGGGTTTTTTAAAAGTTTGCCACAGATTCAGATTCTTTTAAAATATGTATCTATTTTGTGTAAAGAGAATGCACTGAGAAGTAAAAAGAAAGTGATATATCAGTGCTACCAACTATTGGCTGTACTATCATCACCTTATTTATGAACAATGAAACAGCGTGCATTATTTAAATCAATTTAAATAAATTCCTATTTATTTTATATATTTATAAATTTAAATAAATTCTTATTTATTTATTATTAAAGAAATTCCTCTAACAAACAGTATGTGTTGTAGGTTGCTAGCAGAAAAGTGTTGTACTTCATGGAAGTAATCAGAAAATATGATCTAAAATTCTGCTTTCAAGGGCGCCTGGGTGGCTCAGTGGGTTAAAATTCTGCTTTCAAGAAGCTATAACAGTTAGTACTGAGCATTAGCTATTATATGCTATGGATGAATAACTAAAATCTACATTTGAAAGTAATGGTACACTATATGTTAACTAATTGAATTTTAAAAAGTTAGTAAAAAAATACCACTATTTTATAAAACAGTATTCCCAACAGGCTCTTTTGCTTTAAAATACTCACTTTGTAATGAGAGTCATTACTTTTGTCTAGCCAATTCTTACATCACTGTTTATCCCTGCCCTGCTTTATCCCTTCCCAGTATCAATAAAGGCTCGCTTGGGTTCCCTAGAAGCCATGAGAAAGCTTGTAATAGATCTGGCTGGCTTTCACCAGCAATTTGACCACCATGTGCACAGGGAAGTCTATTGATAAAGGCTTTATTGCAATAAATTGCAAATACATGGATGATTATGAATTCTCTTTCTTGAGGTCTTGTTTCATGATAATAAATTTAGGGTGGCTTATTGGAATGGATGTTATTAACATATTTTCATAGTTCTAAGTACATGGAATTGTAAAATAGATTAAGGAATGTGGCATTACTCACAACTGTCCTCATTTTGAAATCAAATTACAGTGTACTGAGCTGAGGAGGCAAAGCAGATTTGGGATTATGAGTGAACTAATTTAAAAAAGTCTTAGGGGTGTGATCAGACTATTGGGTAATTCAGTAGAAAAATGTCAACTGATTGAGATTCTGTGTTCCCTGATTTCAGAGAGAAGTTAAGATAAATAAGTAACACGAGGAGACTAGGAAGCCAAACATAAGTGATAATTTTGTGCCAGGGTGTGTATACATCTGTTTATCTTCTTGCTTTACCGCTGAGGTTGCTCCTAGAGGAGAGTTTAAATATGTGTTGGAGCTAATCTCTGTAGATTACACAAGAAAACACATCCTACAGCTCTCCCTGAAACACCCCTTATGATTTCAATGTAATTTGGTTTTTGCATTTTTAGAAATAACAAAATACTTTGCAAACTCATCTACTTTATTATTTCTACAAGTTACCACCACAAGTGAGTCAGCTGGCTCCACATTTTAACACAGTGACAGTCACAGAGGAATGGAGGAATGAGTCGAGTTATCAATATATGTGCTTTTAAGAAGTATGACAGGGTAGCAGCTATTTCCAGGAACCAAAACATGGGTCAGCAGCTGTGCAGGAAAAGTGGTGGAATAAATGACTCATTTCAGAGAAGTTCTATAACATATTAGTTCTATAATGTATCTTCAGCACCCAATAACCCACTTTGATCTAAAGATAAGGATTTACAGTTAAGGTCCCATTTATGATTTGACTGGTAGGGTCTGAATCATTTTTACTATTGTTTTGAATATTACTTGAAACCTATAGTATTACTTGGGATATGTGTTGTGTATTCTGTGAACATGTGCTATTTTTAGATTAGATAATTCCTGTATCGAACCCCTGTTAATTTGTTTGTTTTTGATTATTTGTTAGTGGTTTCAGTAAATGGATATATCTGAAAAATTGCAAAGCCACTATTGAAATAAGTTATTACTATATAGAGCATGGAATTGCACATTCCTCCTTTGAATCCAACAGAGTTTCACCATATCCTTAACAATTTGGGAAAAACATGCTATTATTTTTCTTTATAAAATTTCTCCTGTTAGGCTGTGATGGTTGTCATCAGCAGCAACTCCTCTGAAGGCTTTGTCAAAAGAGTTGAAAGAATTGGAAAGGTGTGAATGAAGCGGTTTGCTGAATATAAAGAAAAGAGCATTGAATTACAATTCACACTCTTACTTCTCCTTCTATGCTTTCAGATGTTTGACATTAGAAAATTTTGCTTCTAGAAGAGATGCCCTATATAATTCTTTATTTTAAATTTTTAATTTTTTATAAACATATATTTTTATCCCAAGGGGTACAGGTCTAGGAATCGCCAGGTTTACACACTTCAAAGAAACCCTAAGCCCAGCAGGAGAAGAGAAATCGTAAAGATCAGAGCAGAAATCAATGAAATAGAAACCAAAAAAACAATAGAGCAAATCAACGAAACTAGGAGTTGGTTCTTTGAAAGAATTAATAAAATTGATAAGCCCCTGGCCAGACTTATCAAAAAGAAATGAGAAAAGACTCAAATAAATAAAATCCTGAATGAAAGAGGAGAGATCACAACTAACAGCAAAGAAATACAAATTATTATAAGAACATACAATGAGCAACACTATGCCAACAAATTTGACAATCTAGAATAAATGGATGAATACCTAGAAATATATAAACTACCACAACTGAACCAGGAAGAAATAGAAATCCTGAACAGACCCATAACCAGTAAGGAGATTGAAACAGTCATTAAAAATCTCCAAACAAACAAAAGCCCAGGGCCAGATGGCTTCCCGGGGGAATTCTACCAAATTACCTCCAAAAGTTACCAAAAAGTTACCAAAAAGGCATTCAAATCAGCAAAGAAGAAGTCAAATTATCACTCTTTGCAGATGATATGATACTATATGTGGAAAACCCAAAAGACTCCACTCCAAAACTGCTAGAACTTGTCAGGAATCCAGTAAAGTGTCAGGATGTAAAATCAATGCACAGAAATCAGTTGCATTTCTCTACACCAACAACAAGACAGAAGAAAGAGAAATTAAGAAGTCCATCCCATTTACAATTGCACCCCAAACCATAAGATACCTAGGAATAAACCTAACCAAAGAGGCTAAGAATCTATACTCAGAAAACTATAAAGTACTCATGAAAGACCTTGAGGAGGACACAAAGAAATGGAAAAATGTTCCATGCTCCTGGATTGGAAGAATAAATATTGTGAAACTGTCTATGCTACCTAAAGCAAGCCCTATATAATTCTTACTTTAAGGAACAAGTTGCTTTTATAATTTTTAAACTATTCTACCATTCAAGTATTTCCATTTAAATTAAATTCAATATCATTTAAAAAATAATCAAAAGTGCAGCCAATATTCAATTCCTGGGCTAAATAATTTTAGAAAGCTTTGTGTTATTGAACCTACAGGGTTTTTCTGTAGTTTTAACTCTTTCTTTCTGTGATTTTTCCCATTAGTCACCTAAGTGACTGCAATATAACAGACATTGAGGATAATGAAGGACTGAATAGAACAATCCTTGGCCTCATGAAGTTGAGAATCTAGCAAGGGAGTCAAACAACTCAATCATTCAGAGACAATTTATTGAGTGCCTGGCCTAAGATGAGCACAACAAAACCCCAGCCCAGGGGAATCATTTTAATGGGAGAGATAGAAAATAGGTAAGCCAACTTAAAAAAAAAATTGTACTGTTTTTTTCTTTTTTTTTTTTTTTTTTTTTTTAAAGATTTTATTAATTTATTTGACAGAGAGAAAGATCACAAGTAGGCGGAGAGTCAGGCAGAGAGAGAGGAGGAAGCAGGCTCCCGCTGAGCAAAGAGCCCGATGCGGGGCTCGATCCCAGGACACTGAGATCATGACCTGAGCCGAAGGCAGCGGCTTAATCCACTGAGCCACCCAGGCGCCCCTGTTTTTTTCTTTAATAGTGATGCATATTTGAACTAAATAAGCACATTTTAAAAAGAGCAGTGATTGAGAAGAGGTTTTTTAACTGAGTGGTCCGAAAAGGACTCCCTTAAAAAGTCTGTTTTGAACAGATTTCTGAATAATATCAGCTATGAAGCTGCGTAAAGATCTCAGGGGTGGGTTATTTTTCCAGTCAAAAAACTGTAAAGGCTCCAAAGTCACAATACAGCTGTAAGTTTCTCTAATAAAGTAACTTCGGACAAAGGATGAGAAGAAATAACTAACCCAGGTTTGAAAGAAAAGGGACAGACTTTCTATGGAATTAATATTTAATTAAAGCTCTAAAGGACAAAAATACAATAGAGCAAAATCCTGTTGACGCTGATATACCTAAAAAAAGATCATAAACAAGGTGTGGGTAGCAAAGAGTGTGTGGGAATGTTGGTAAGAAGAGTGGGCAAGAGTCATCCCTGAACATGTTCTTAAATGAAGCAATTCTTGTGTTGTTTTAAAGGGAAAATTGGAGTTTGCCTAAGTGATTAGAGAAGGATGCCTCAGCTTATAGAAGTTCAAAGCCATAAAGATGTGATAAACTTCTGCAGATATTTTCATGTATATTTGTTGTTGCTTCTAGTAATGGTGATCTAAAAACTCCTACTTAAGACAACTAAAAATCCAGACAAAATAGCTTTTAAAGTTAAAAATATCAGAATGATTATAAAAATAAGTGAGGGATTACTGGGCCAAAATACAAAATACAATGAGAGCCTGGAGATATATGCCCTGAAGCCATTTTAGCTATGGGAGCATTTGAAACTGCTAAAACACACTGAGCTGTGTTTTTAATAGACTCTTGATACTAGAAAAACAAAATTCAAAATCCAGCAGCAATCAAGTTTGAGGACTTTGGTACAACCCAAATTTAAGTTGAGATCCCCAAAGCACAAGGAGAAGCAGAAATAAGACTAGAGCCTACCTTGCCTTCTGTGTAAACTGAGAAAGTCAGTCACTGAATTTGGAGTATGATTGTCTTGTAGAGTTTCAGATAGAAGAGAAAATCCTGCCAAGGAGGACCATACCATTATTATAGCTCTTAATTATCCCTACTCAATAAGAGTTTCAAATATAATGTCTTGAACATATCAAAATGTAACAAAGCATGCAAAGAAAAACCATTAACAAGATTTGATAGACAAAATGGGATTAAGTATGATATTAAAATGATCAATAAAGATTGTAAAATGGCTTGATTACTCTGCTCAAAGAAATGAGAGGTGAAGCAAATTGAACAAAAAACTGAAACTAAATATGATATTGAGAAAGATTTTATAAATGAACCAAATGGATACTCTAGAACTTTAAAGATATGACAGCTAATTTAAGATACCACAGTGGTGCCTGGGTGGTTCGCTTAATTAAACCTCCAATTCTTTTTCCTTTTTTTTTTAACACCTTAATTTTATTTTATTTCTTTCATTTTGGCTCAGGTCATGATGTCAGGGTTGTGAAATAGAGCCCAGAGTTGGGCTCTGTGCTGAGCCTGGAGCCTGCTTAAGATTCTTTTCTCTTCTTTTTCTATCCCTCCCTGCACTCTCGCTCGCTCGCTCGCGCTCTCTTGCTTGCTAATCAATAAATAAATATATAAATATATAGATAATAGACAAAGCAAAATAAAAGCAGATTATGGAAATAAATATAAAGATTTTGAAATGAAAACAAGTTCAAAATAAAATAGAGAAGACCTACACAGCTAAAAGTTCATTCAGAAAATCTGCTATTAAAGAAGTCAGTATGACACAATGTTAAGATATCAAAAGATTTGAGCATGTACTTTACAGAATGTGTAATCCAAATGGCCACTCATATATAAAAAATGCTTATCTTTATTATGAATCTGGAATTAAATTAAATTAAATTAAAACCTAGAATGGCATACTATTACACACTTACCATATTGGGCAACAGTAAAACTGTCTTGCAAGAATGTGAAAGAATGACAGTGCCCATAATAAAAACATTTGAGGTAATTTGGACAATATTTAGAAAACTTAACAATAAAAATAAAAAAAATTGGTCCATTCCTAGAAATACAACATGGAACTAAATGAATATTTTCACCAGGATATGCAAACAGATGATTATACTTTTTTCATTCATCACGGCAGATCAGTAGTGGTATATTTGCACAATGTTACATTAAATAAGAGAATATTAACAAACTGGGAGGAGGGGCTAGGTTGTTATCATAAAGAGATCTTCTATGGTGCTGATTATGTTCTATTTCTCAAAATCTTTAAGTTAAAAAAGTTTTCAAATTTATATCTAGTTAGATAGAGAGTTAGATAGATGATAGATAGATATTCCAGAAGATGCAATGCTAGGCTAAGACCAGGCTTTAAAGGGCTTTTCTATAATCCACTAAATACTTTAAACCATTCATTATATCATAGCTCAGTGCTCAAATCTCCATTTGTTTCCTCAGTTTCCTAATATTTCTCTTAAGGTGACCTGATCTAGACTTTTAATCACCTTTGTCTAAATATTTCTATTTTAACAAAGTCCTTATTAACACTCAGAGACTAAAACATAGAAAAATACTCTGTTATCTCACTAGAGTGGAAAATATATAGTTACCCATTAACTAATGATATCCATGTCTACATTAGATCCATGACATTTTTAATTCTTGGGAGCTTTTGGTTAAATGAATTTTTTAAGCTTCCTTTAAATGAAGCTTTAAGCCATCACCACACGAATAAAATTGAAGAACTAAATGAAAACAAGCCAAGTATTTACAGAGTAATAGAATGTGCAGTGGAAAGAGTACAATTCTGAAATCATAAAGCCTAAATTAGTGTGATGCATCTTTACTAGCCATGTAATCATAAACCAGTTATCTAAAGGTGATAGCCTCAGTTTTTTCACCCATGAGATGGTGATAATAATACTTATTATGCAGAGTTGTTGTGTGGCTGTAATGAAGCATGGAGCATGAGAGTCTCATATTCCATGCTAAAATGATAGCTATTTTTATACTTATAATAATTCTAATAATAGTAATTAAATTGTTCAAAATGATAATATTCATTTATATTGAGGCATTGTATTGACTATTCATAGACACATTTACCAAAATAAATTTCATTTTACTTTACCCCACCCCGAGGATATATATTCCCTAATTCAATATGAATCTCATTATGAATAATAATTATCATGATAAATATGCTGATTTTTCTTCTATTTATTTTTAGGGAAGTATCCTTTACTGTTGAACGTAAAGAAACTTAAGCAAGTCTGTCTTATTCAAAATTTGCATGTTGCTTTCTTATGAAACTAGATTATAGAGTTGTATGAAATAAATTCATGCAGTTAAGACATTTATGTTTGGAAAACTGGGTGGTCAGTTTAGTATTTCAAAAGAAGATTTTAAATTTAAACCTTAAAAATGAGCTTTTTCAGCCTTATTTATAGACCATCCTTCATGCATCATAAGTATTCATTCATTGTAAATTAAGTAATAGTATTTGTCACAGTGTATATAACTAAAATGGATTTTATATTCTATTATTTCAGAGTTAGTTGCAGTTTCTACTTCCTTACTTCCTTTTTTGAAAAATAGATTAATTCTACAAAAAGTTTTTTCCAGCTTTATTGAAAAATAATCGACATATTATAATTTGTAAATTTAAGAAATGATTTCTTATAACACTGCAAACTTAACATTGTGTAAATTTTGTACAATTTGATAAATTGTTATACATCTGTATTGCAATATAATCTACATAAAAATGTTAATACATCTACTATCTCATAGAGTTGCCACTGTTTTTATGCATGTATCGTAAGGAATTTTAAGATCTACTCTCTTAGCAACTTTTATGTATATAGTACAGTAGAGATAAACTTCAGAGGTCTTGTGGGTTTTGTTCCAGAGCACCTCAATAAAGCGATTATCTCAATAAACTAAGTCAAATTATTTTTTTTTTGGTTTCCCAGTGCGTATAAAAAATAAACACTATACTGTACTGTTCAAAAGCATTATGTCTTTAAAGAAAAACAATGTATATACCTTAAGTAAACTAGTTCTGAGTTTTTAGTGGGTCATAATTACTGATCACAGATCACCATAACAAATACAATAATAATGAAAAAACTTGAAATATTGCAAGAATTACCAACATGTGACAGAGAGACACAAAATGAACAAATGTTGTTAGAAAAATGGAGGCAGCAGACCTATTTTATACAAGATTGCTAAAAACTTTCAACTTGTAAGAATGTGATATATACAAAGTTTAATAAAGGGAAGCACAATAAAAAAGTATGTATATATTATTATCTATGATCATCATGCTGTACATTAGATTCCCAGAACTTTTTCATATTATAGTTGCAAGTTTGTACACTTTGACCACCTTACTCCACCCCAGGTTCACCCCTTGTCAACTCAACTCTAAGTTTCCATTAGTTTGCCTTTTCTTCAGATTCTGTATGTAAGGGATATCATAATAAATAAATTAAAAAAATATATATATAATCTTTGAAATATTTCACTTAGTATAATACCTTCAAGATCCATCCATGCTGTTGTAAATGGCAGTATTTCTTAATTTTTCATGGTTAAGTAGTATTCCATAGTATATATTTACCATACTTATTTTATTCATTCATCCATTAATGGATACTGAAGTTATTTCCATCTCTTGCTTAGAGTTAATAATTTTATAATGAACATAAGAGTGCAGATATGGGGGCGCCTGGGTGGCTCAGTGGGTTAAGCCGCTGCCTTCGGCTCAGGTCATGATCCCAGGGTCCTGGGATCGAGTCCCACATCGGGCTCTCTGCTCAGCAGGGAGCCTTCTTCCTCCTCTCTATCTGCCTGCCTCTCTGCCTACTTGTGATCTCTGTCTGTCAAATAAATAAATATAATCTTTTAAAAAAAAAGAGTGCAGATATGTCTTCGAATAGTGACTTCGTTTCCTTTAGATATATACCTAGAAGTGGGATTACTGAATCATATGGCAATTTTACTTTTAATAATATGAATAATCTCCATACTGTTTTCCATACAAATTTATATCCCTATCACAGTGCATAAGTTCCCCATTTTCCCAAATATTTACCAAAATTTGTTAGTTTTAATTTTTTGGTAGAATATATTCTAATAGATAGTAATATCTTGCTGTGTTTTCCAGAGGTGAACAACAACATAATGACTTTGCCCTGAGGTTTTACGTTGAGCACTTTTTAATGCTCCTGTTGGTCATTTATATAACTTTTTTGAAAAAAAGTCTATTGAGATCCTTTTGCTATTTTTTAAATTATATATATTTTTGTTTGTATCTGTTGGTTATTAACCTCTTTTCAGATATAAGATTTGTAAGTATTTTCTTCCATTCTGTGGATTGTGTTTTTATTCTCTGTCTCTCTCTCTTTTTTTTTTGGCAATGCAGAAACTTTAGTTTGATGTAATATCATTTATTTATTTTTGTTTTTTTTGCTTGTGTTTTTGGTCTGGTATCCAAGAAACTATTGGCAAGACCAATGTCAAGGAGAATTTTTCCTATGTTTTCCTTTAGGAAATTTAGTTTCATGCATCACATTTAAGTCTTTAATCTATTTCAAGTTAAGATTTATGAGTGATATAAGGCTCCAGTTTCATACTGTTTTATGTGACTTCAATTTTAAATATCATTTATTGAACAGACTATCTTTACCCATTACATATGTTGGCCCCTGTCAAATATTAGGTGACTGTATGAAAGGATTTATTTCTGGACTCTCAATTCTGTTCTGCTTCTTTATTGGTCTGTTTTTATGCCAGTATACTTTATTGTTTTGAGCATGGGGGCTTTGTAATATAATTTCAAATCAAGAAGTGTAATTTCTCTTCTTCATTCTTTCTCAGAACTGCTTTGATTATTTGTTGTCTTTTATGGTCTCTTATATATTTAGGATTCTTTACTTACTACTGTAAAAAAATAATATTGGATTTTTTTTTTTTTTATTTTTTATAAACATATATTTTTTATATACATATATTTTTATCCCCAGGTCTGTGAATCACCAGGTTTACACACTTCAGAGCACTCACCAAATCACATACCCTCCCCAATGTCCATAATCCCACCCCCTTCTCCCCAACCCCCTCCCCCCGGCAACCCTCAGTTTGTTTTGTGAGATTAAGAGTCACTTATGGTTTGTCTCCCTCCCAATCCCATCTTGTTTCATTTATTCTTCTACCCACTTAAGCCTCCATGTTGCATCACCACTTCCTCATATCAGGGAGATCATATGATAGTTGTCTTTCTCTGCTTGACTTATTTCGCTAAGCATGATACGCTCTAGTTCCATCCATGTTGTTGCAAATGGCAAGATTTCATTTCTTTTGATGGCTGCATAGTATTCCATTGTGTATATATACCACATCTTCTTGATCCATTCATCTGTTGATGGACATCTAGGTTCTTTCCATAGTTTGGCTATTGTGGACATTGCTGCTATAAACATTCGGGTGCATGTGTCCCTTTGGATCACTACATTTGTATCTTTAGGGTAAATACCCAATAGTGCAATTGCTGGGTCATAGGGCAGTTCTATTTTCAACATTTTGAGGAACCTCCATGCTGTTTTCCAGAGTGGCTGCACCAGCTTGCATTCCCACCAACAGTGTAGGAGGGTTCCCCTTTCTCCGCATCCTCGCCAGCATCTGTCATTTCCTGACTTGTTGATTTTAGCCATTCTGACTGGTGTGAGGTGATATCTCATTGTGGTTTTGATTTGTATTTCCCTGATGCCAAGTGATATGGAGCACTTTTTCATGTGTCTGTTGGCCATCTGGATGTCTTCTTTGCAGAAATGTCTGTTCATGTCTTCTGCCCATTTCTTGATTGGATTATTTGTTCTTTGGGTGTTGAGTTTGCTAAGTTCTTTATAGATTCTGGACACTAGTCCTTTATCTGATATGTCGTTTGCAAATATCTTCTCCCATTCTGTCAGTTGTCTTTTGATTTTGTTAACTGTTTCCTTTGCTGTGCAAAAGCTTTTGATCTTGATGAAATCCCAGTAGTTCATTTTTTCCCTTGCTTCCCTTGCCTTTTGCGTTGTTCCTAGGAAGATGTTGCTGCGGCAGAGGTCGAAGAGGTTGCTGCCCGTGTTCTCCTCAAGGATTTTGATGGATTCCTTTCGTACATTGAGGTCCTTCATCCATTTTGAGTCTATTTTTGTGTGTGGTGTAAGGAAATGGTCCAATTTCATTTTTCTGCATGTGGCTGTCCAATTTTCCCAGCACCATTTATTGAAAAGGCTGTCTTTTTTCCATTGGACATTCTTTCCTGCTTTGTCGAAGATTAGTTGACCATAGAGTTGAGGGTCTATTTCTGGGCTCTCTATTCTGTTCCATTGATCTATGTGTCTGTTTTTGTGCCAGTACCATGCTGTCTTGATGATGACAGCTGTGTAATAGAGCTTGAAGTCCGGAATTGTGATGCCACCAACTTTGGTTAGTTACCTCCCAGCTGAGGGGTAACTCTCTCTAGGAGCTGACCAACCCTGGAGGGGCAGTCCTTCCAGCTTCAGCAAGCACTCATGATGGTCAAAGTATCAAAATATGGAAAATAAAGGACGGTTACTCATCTTCCCTGATTTTTTTTTCTTTTTAAACTTCTTTTATTTAAATTCAATGAGTTAACGTAGACTGTATCAATAGTTTCTAATGCAGAGTTCAATTATTCTTCCCTGATATTTTTTTCACCCTCTTCCCCTAAATCAGGTTTCTGTGACTCTTCCTTCTGATCCCATAATAACCAGTGCATATTTCTGTCCTTGCAAGGTGACAGCGCCAACAATGGCATCCCAAGTGACAGCATAGCAATGTTCAACCTTCAGATTCCTTTGAGGGAAGAGGGTGAGAACTTGAAGCCATTTTAATTTCGATGTAATGGATGTGTGACCTCATTTGATGTGGGTAGCCTGTAAGACTGCACTTCTAGTCTTTACTCACGTGTCTTAAAAATATTTTTATTCATATTTTTTATTAAAATGATGACAGCAAAACTCGAGGTGTGCTATATATCCTGAATTTCCACCATCACATTCACTTATAGAGCCATTGTTCATTCATCCTCATACTGATTATTGAATACGTTTTTTTCTCTGCATTATTGTGCCTATCTTCGACCTTCCAAATACACAATTAACCAGGAAAATTTAAACTCTGACTGCTCTTTTAAGAAATTCAGGCTTGTAAATATCCGTGCATAGAAAATCAAAACAATATGCCTGATTACACAAGGACCCCTCCCACTGCTGAATGTATGGTGCTTTATTATCTTTGTATGGTGCCTGGATGTGGATTAGGAAAAGAAGCACCATCCTTTGCACGGTTGCGGCTGTGTGCTGTGGAGACTGCTTGGGGGGCAAAGCACAGGTTGGTTTTTAGCCCAAAGTGTCTCCTTCTGGTAACCCTTAAAACGTCAGGCGAAGATGCTGAATGTCCACTATTTTGCCCCAATGGGTGTAGCTTGATTCATTTTCCTCCCTGGGATTTCCTCTGGGACCTGATAGTGTTATACAATAGCAAGTGAGGGAGTAACCCATCACTGTGTAAATTTCTGCTGCCATAATAAAATGTGCATGTTTCTGTTTAGGAATCTGAACACGTATTTGACCTTCTTAGTGATTCAACTTTGAAGCAAAGACTTTTTTCATCTTTTCTTCAAGACTTTGGGTTAAATTAAGGGGTGCTCTGAGATTTTAAGGCAAATTGTCACGAGTCAGCCTTTATCTACAGTTACTTATCTCTGTAATCAGATTTTTCTCAAGACACAAAATACACGTACACACAAAATAAAACACAGATACAGTTTAGATGCCAACTCAAATTGTCAGCCAGGGCTGTTGAATCCACATTTTTTAATCATCCCAGGTGATTGATTATATTAAGTGAATATTAGCAGTTACAAAATAAATCTACAGTCATACAATGTGCTTTTATCATTTTTTTTACATTAATGCTTTTTGGTCAATATTTCCTGTTTCGTAAAAAATAATTTTAAAGAAAAGCTCTTCTATAGTCCGAATGTTTGTGTCCCCTCTCAAAAGTCATATGTTGGAGGGACGCCTGGGTGGCTCAGTGGGCTAAGCCTCTGCCTTTGGCTCAGGTCATGATCCCAGGGTCCTGGGATCGAGCCCTGCATCGGGCTTTTGGCTCAGCAGGGAGCCTGCTTCCCTCCCTCTCTCTGGCTGCCTCTCTCTCTACTTGTGATCTCTGTCTGTGAAATAAATAATTAAATAAAATCTTTTAAAAAAAAGTCATATTTTGGAACCCTAATCCAAGTGTAATGACATTTACAGATAAAGCCTTTAGGAGATTATTAGGTCATGGTGGTGGGGCCCTAACAATGGGATTAGTGCCCTTATGGGAAGAGACGGGAGAGAGCCAATGATATGATATATTACATATAATATATGAAATATTATTATAATGTTATATTATTATATCAATAAATGAAATGCAATAAATAAATAAATAAATAAATAAAGTTGCAATGCAATAAATAAATAAATTACAATGGAAGATTATTCAGCTTAACAAAGGAAGGAGTGTGGGTGATGTCCCTGGTGGGCCATGCTGGCTCTTGGATGGAACCTAAGGCAGGCCGGGGCTGAAAACCTGCATCGTCCCACCAACTTGGGGTTTCCTGCTATCTGCCCCCCAAAGGACAAGTGTCCAGTGTCGGAGCATGGGGACAGAAATAGCCTCAGTTAGTTCCTACACTAAGAGTAGCTTTGGAAACTTCTGAAAACCCAACTCATCATCCATCTGGCTATGAAGGGACGTCTACAACATTAATCCCATGACCCATGCTTTACTTTGTAGAATTGCAAACATTTAACAAGCTTGTGAGTGGTCTATTTATTTGCAAGCTTAGGTTTCTGCTTCTTGCCTTTAAAAGCCAAGCACTGTAGTTGCTACCATAGATCGGTACAGTCTTTTACAGTTTTCAAAGCCCTTATGAGTTCTTCCCCTATTCTTTACTTCTGAAAAGCAAAATGTGTATCAGTCAATGATGTAATTAGTTTGAACAGAAAAGAACTTTATTGAACATTATCAAGGGCCTTGAAGAATGCCCGGAGGGCCAATGCCAGGTTCTGGGGCTGTACCACCGCAGGACTGCCCTGGGGAGATAGTGCAGTGATACCCCAACAGTTGACCCTGGATGGAACCGTGGGCATGGCTGCTCAGAGAACTCCAGTCTTTGGCATCCATCCTTAGAAACAGATCCTACCTACTTGGTGCTTGCTTCCTTCTTCTCCCATCAGAGCCTCATGTGGGTGCATCTGATGGGCAGAACTTGTATCATTTGCAAAGTAATTTCTGGCTTCTCTTGGGGTAGAAAGTCAACATGGGAAAATTCCTCAGAGGTAGGAAGAGTGTCCAAAGGATGCTGGCTGTTGCAAATTACAACAAACATGACAAACAATACCACTGACCATCAGAAGTGGGGTTTTCATGTCTTGAAACAGTTATTATTGGGTTTTAATGTTACTGGGAATCATTTACTGTAGGTTCATAAGATATCTCATAAGAGAGCACCTTTTAGATTTCTCTAACCAATAATGTCTGCATTCTGATCCTGCAGAAAAAAGGTCTCTGAAAGTGCTGGCCAGTTTTGATTGCAATACAATTTCTTAGCTGATTCTTTTCATATCCTATTTGAAGCAGAGCTCAAAGCTCTGTTCTCAGTGGGTGGTTATATAATTGTTTTAATTCATTTGTTAAACATAATTATCTTTCCTCACTTCTGTCCTATTCCTTTGATATATGCTCAGCAACTAGGTCCCTAATCGTTGTGATTAGAGCTTCCCACGGTGTGCAGCATGTGAGGGAAGGGGTGTTACATCGTTAAGGTGGGGACACATCTTCATTTCATGTTTCAGGGACTTAAGCTGTTTCTTTTGACACCTGGGGGCTAAGTTAATGAGAGAGTTCTTTGATAACTTTATGTTAGCTAATTCTGCTTGTCACATGTTATAGGGGACCTGGAGAAGAGGGAGGAAGTCAGAGAGCTGAGGATAGGTGGGGTGCCTTTGTTCAGTGACCATTCCCTCATGTCAACCACCAACCCAATCATTAACTCTGTGCATTTAAACACAGACATCCTGAGACAGATCAAAGACAGGTTCTTGACAACAGGTCAGAACATATTCTTGGGGGAAAGAGTTATGCTAGTGGACCCTTGTGAATCTGAGGTGTCTTCCTCCTAAAGACCTGGGTGTTTTGTAGACAACCTCTCATCCACCTTTTTGCAATGTGCACGCAAGGCACTTCTTCCCAAGTCTGGGAAAACTGAAGAATATTAGACTCTGTGCTCTTAGAGATCAGGGAAGGTGTCAATGAATCATCCTTCTGGGTTCTAACCTAGACTGACAACAGATAAGAACCGAGTTCAATCAAATGTGATAGGTATTGAGGGCTAGATGAGTCAGCACGGCTTAGATTCAAGACCAAAATAGTCTTGAATCTTCCTGTGCCCTGAATTGAAAAATGGTGCCCAGGGAATAGTGTACCTGGCCCGATCCAGCCATGCTTACCCCAAGAATATGAAGATTTCCCCTGCATTTTCTTTTGAAAGTTTTATGGGCTTAGCCTTTACATTTAAGTCTACAATCTATTTCCAGTTAATTTTTGGATATAGTGTGAGGCAAGAGTCATGATTTGGTTTCCCATACATACATGCAATGATAGAAATGCTTTCCAGCCTGTCCCCAAGAAGAATGAGCCTGGGTCTTTCCCACTGTTTCCTGGCAATGGTCCAGCACAGCTTTCCTTCAGAGCAGGCAAATAACTGAAAGAAAATCCTCAAATTTAACAATCTTGTCTACTGGGTTTCAATGGAAGTTCATGCATTTTATCCACTTCCCCTTTTCAACCTGCTTTCTATAGAGAACATCAATTCACCTGTTGGAATTAAACCTAAAAAAAAAAGGGCAACAAATTAAGCCACTTACAAGAGTGTCATGAAGTACTGACCTTTTATTCTTAACACAGTGACTGGACAGAACCCTTATTTTTGCAAGTAAAAAAGAGCAGGCACCCCTTCCCCATCCTATGTGATGGTGCACTTCAAAGCCTTGTCTAAGCAAATCTTAGAATGTAGAAGCTGTAGGGAACAGAATGTTCATCAGTTTGATGAACGTTGGAAACAGTGATCTTTGAAGCTTCAGTTTATAACAGTGAGCTTGTGCATTCTTGGATAGCTGTCCATTACTGATGTGTGCCGGATTAGTTTTACAGTTTCACCTGAGGAGCAGAAGTCTGTTGTAGTTGTTTTATGAAGAGTCTAGAAATTCTGCTTTTAAAAAACAGGCTAAATGCATACAGCAACATTTATTACACAGAAAGTGCAGCAAGTCTACAAGGCCAGAAGCATAAGTACTGATGAATGGATGGAAGCAGTAGCTATGACTATAGACAATCCTATAGCAAGAGAAGACTGTGATGCTTCAGGATGGTCCAGGAAATCTTCTGGAGGCTTCAGTACCTGGTGTGATCATTTAGTCGTGAAGAGGGCACATTGGAAGGGGTGGTGTGGTGAGCAAGGGCACAGGACAGGAGCCGAGCACATCTGGCAGGTGGCAAGTCGACTGTCAAGGTGGGGCCGTGAGAGACTGGGGTCAAGGCAAGCTGCCAGGAGCCAGGAAGCCTCCTGAAAGCCCACATATCAAAGGATAGCATATCCTCAAATCATGGTGATAAGGCTTACGACGATTTAAATGCTGTTAAATGGGAATTTTGCCTTTCAAACCATGCTATACCTTTGATTGTAAGATGTATCCCAATTTCAAAGATGTTAGATTGTGTGGGGGGAAAAGCACAAGTCAGTGTGCTAGCCAGGCTCGGGGAGGACCACAAAGATTTCCACATCCCAGTATCTGCACGTGTGTTGTACCCTCCCACATCTGGTGTGACTAACAGGATGTAGCAGAATTGGTGGTAAATCAGTTACAGAATTAGGTTATGAAAGACACGGAGGCTTCTGTTTTGTTCTCTCTCTCTTTTCCTCTCTTTCTCTTCTCTCTCTCTCTCTCTCCATTCTTCCTCTATACCCCCTCTCCTTCTCTCTCACTCCCTCCCTTTCTCTCTCTTTCTCATTCATTATTAGCTCTTGTGGACACACAGGTCTCCCTGTAGATACCCGGGTGGCAAGGAACTGAAGCCCTCCACACCTGCCACCTGCACAGAATTGAGGTCTGTCCATCATCACATGTCCTTCAAACAGCTGCAGCCGGCTGTGTAATGGAAATCTCATGAGATACCTCAAGGCAGAAACACAGAGCTCGACTGCTTCCAGGTGCCTGACCTTCAGAAACTGTGTGAGATCCTAAGTACTTAAATATATTGTCTGGGCTGCTAAGTTTGGGGGTAATTCATTGCACAGACATAGAGGAACAATTCTATACTCAGACTCAAAAAATGCCTTATTCCGTATGTGTACTCAGCGTCAGTCTGACGTTCTGAAAGAGATATGCCTGCCTGAGGCTGCTTACACCCTGCAGTGCCTCAGATCAGGGGGAGACATTAAAGAGAGGTAACAAAAAATGGGGAAAGGGAATGTAGACTTACAAAGAAGAAGCATTTTGCTTTTCTAGGTCCTTCTTTTTAAAGAGTAGAAAATATACTGTCCCAGAAAGAAACAAACTCAGAAGGAAAGAGTAGGATGAAAGTTACATTAATCAGCCTATAATCAGATACTCAAACCAAAAACACTGGAAACTGCAAAAAGATGCCAACTGTTTTTAAAGAAATGGCTGAAGACTTTAGGTAAGAATAACTCTCATGCAAATTGAAGTTGTAGACGTGGTCGAATTGTTCAGGAGGCACCAAAAGAATGAGAATAACATTTTACTGGAAGGAAGGAAGACTGAGATTCTGAACAAAAATGTTTTATTAGGTAAAAGAATGTATAATATATATATATTATAGATATTATAAATATTATATATATATATAATATATATATAATGGTTTTTTATATGGCTGCTATTACAAGATACCAGAAGCCTGGAGGCTGAAACCACAGAAGTGGACAGTGTTACATTTCTAGAGGGTACAATGTTGGTAGGACATGCTACTTTTGTAGGTATTGTGGATGGATCTGTTGCAGGCCCCTTTTCCAGCTTGAAGTATTGCTCTGGCTTTGGACGTCTTCACCGGGCCTTCTCCCTCAGTGCATATCTGTGTATCCGCACTCTCTCTTCTTAGTAGCACACAATTTCTCCTGAATTAGGGCCCCAGTCTACTCAAATATGACCTCATCCTAGATAGTTACATCTTCAGGGACCCTGTTTCCAAAAAAGGACATGTTCCCAGGTGCTGGAGATTAGGACTGGGATAGTTTATATGCATAAACACACACACACACACATACACACACACACACACACACACGTGTGTGTGTATATGTATTACTATATATATCTATGTGTATAGATAGAAAGGTAGGAAGGAATAGATAGGAAAAAGAAAATACGCTTAGCGAGTTAGGAGACTTCACCTTTAACTTTTCAACAATGACCTGCAGAATGAAGGACTGAAATTCTATTGAAAGAAAAGACCTGGATAGGTCAGTGAAAAATAAACTCTACATAGGCGGATGCAGAGGGTAGTATAGATTTTGTGGAAAGAGAAAAGATGAAAAGGGCTAGACCGTACCCAAAGGAATCCTCAAAGGCTGCTTTTCTGAGGTCTTGAGAAGAGACAATGGAAAGACACCCGATCCGTGAACAGAGAAAGAAACCATGGCAGAACAACAAGGGATCCTTTTAGAAAGACATGGCTATCCTCAAGGTGTCTGCATGCGATGAGAAAACTCACTGAGATCCACCACATTCAAGCCCATCCAACAAGGCTCCAGACACTTTTTGGAAAGCTTGTCTTTCCTTCATGGAGCGAGAATGAGTGAGAGAGAGCATGAGAGAGGAGAAGGTCAGTGGGAGAAGCCGACTCCCCAAGGAGCTGGGATCCCGAGGTGGGACGAGATCCTGCCAGTCCAGGGTCATGACCTGAGCCCAAGGCATTCACTGAACTAACCGAGCCATGCAGGTGCCCATCTCCAGAAATGGGTCAACAACAGCTGAGGAGCACCTGGGCGGCACCCTCAGTGAAGTGCCCAACTCTAGGTTCTGGCTCATGTGGTGACCTCACGCTATTGAGATTGAGCCCTGAGGCTAACTCTGGGCTCAGGGAAGAGTCCACAATGTCTCTCTTCAGGTCCTGACCTTTCCCCCTTCCCCATGAAGAGTGCTCTTGCCTTGAAACAAACTAGGAAAAGCCTTCACAGAAATAAACAATGGTTGAGAGGGGAGGGGTGGGGAGAAAAGTGACTGGCCTGGTCCCCTAAAAATTAATGGCACTAGAGAAGATGAGCTTTGGGAACTATAGCTTACTGGATACAACGTGTAAAAAGCTTCAGTGAGTCATGGTGGGAACAGGCCATGAGAGCAGAAAATACAGTCTTAGAAGATGTTATTAGTAGCACTACAGGCTCTAGATTTCCTGTGGTGGTGTTCTTGGCACGACCGGCCCCACCAAAGTGGATACGCACAACCTGGAACAGAGGGTCTTAGAGATCCCAGCACGTGAGGTATGATGAGAGGGTAAAATGATAGGAGGTGTCCTTTGGAAGGACTGTCTCCTTGACTTTAAAAGGGAGAACCCAAATCTGTAGGTGAAATCTTTTTGGCTACAAAGAGGGCCGAGGGCTCCTAAGGTCAAGGTCTCCTCGTCACTTGCAAAGATGTCGAAGAACATATTCAGACATTTCAAAGATGTCCTCATGTCCATCCGTTCCCACTCTGGAATTCTATCAATGAGGTGAGAGTTCCTCTAGTTGGAAAAAAGATCTAAAATGACTTCCCTTTCTCATGTAATTTCTGTAACCTCCAGGACACACCCACCTACCCCTTCCAGCGCTGTAATGAAGCCACAGCTGGTGCCAATTTGTGGAACTCGTTAAAGGCTATTTTCCCTTATATACCCCCGGACCAAGTTCCCATGCTCCCTCACCTGATTCCCTGCACTCACCTCCCACCTGGTGTGTTCACACCTGCACGTGCCTTTTACCCACCGCTTTGCCAAAAGGTAGCCAGAGTGACCTTTCAAAGACCTATCAGTTCCTGGCATTTGTCTCCATAGAAATCTGCACTGATCTTCTAACAAATTCTCAGTCCTCCAAAGGCATCCATAATCCTCCCATCCGTCTCTTCCTACTCCTCCAAAAGACTGATGCCTGTTCTGCCCCGTCTGTCTGCCCTTCAACCACGCTGCCTCCCTCTTCCTGTGGAGACCCCTCATGGCACCTGACTCCAAGCACAGGTGATTCCCATTGATGGGAAGACCCTCTTCCTCTCCCCTGTCTCCCCACTCCAGGTACTCCCACTTATTCGTGAGCTCACAAGCCCCATGGTACACACTCTCCATGCAGCCTGCTCTCTCTTTTCTAGCACTGGCCTCCCATTCTAGCTGTGGTTGTGTCATGGATGTCCCTCCCCTGCCAGCCTCCAAGCTCTCCATCCATTTAGCTCCAACACCTGACACAGTGCCTGGCATGTAGTAAGCCCTGGCTAGCTTCTAAGAGCCTCACTGAGGGACTGAAAGCGTTTTAATAATGTCACCACGTAGGCTTCAAACTGTAGGCAGAAAAAGCTTTGCCTGGATTGACATTTTAGAGACCTATTCGTCAAGTTAGATGTGTTCACTGACTTTACCTTGTAAAATTTAAAAAAAGGACTTCTGTATCGCTTCGCATCTAACGAAGGCACATGTATACTATTAGACCACGTTATGAGCTTAATGGAAGGAGACAAGATTTTTTCGCTAAGAAAAATGTATAAGACTGTTGAGGTCACGTGGGAGGAAATAGTCCGTTTGATGGAGCGTTGCTGTCTTACTCTATCACAGCCACTAATAAAAATCTGACACAGGGTGAGTCAGAATTGTCTGTCGGAGATGAGTTAGATCTGGCTCATGTTCGTACAGACATGAAAGCCAGGAACGAAGAAGGAGGCTTTGGAAGCCTGGGTGGAGGAGGTGGTGTGGTTCACTGCGATGAGCTAAGTGCCCAGGGCCACCGGCAGACATGTGGGCCTGTGTCCTTCCTTTGTTCTGGGGTCCCTCTTGCCCCATGTGGTGAGGCTGGCAGCTGGGAGCAGCTCAGGACAGGACCCGGTGGCATCTTACCTCTCCCACCCTCCTGTGGGCTCCAGTGGGCTCCAGTGGGTCCCAGGGGACAGCCTGCCTTCCTTGCAAATCCCAGTAGCACTGGGAGCAGAAACTGGGACCAAGGAGTGAGCACCCTGTTTGACCAGCCACCTCTTCTTCAGATGCAGGGGGAGCCCTGGCATGCTGACCCTTCCCTTCTCCCTTTCCCCTTTCCTCTCTTCCTTCCTCTTCCCTTCCCCTCTCTCCTTCCCTGGTGGTGCCCTTTCCCAATGCCCACTTCCTCCCTTTTCCTTTCTTACATGCCTGTCTTCTAGATTTTCTTCTCTGTCCTCCCAATTACTTCCCTTCGTCTGAATCTCCTCTTTGGTCCCTCTGTCCCCGCTCTCTGCTCCTCCTCCCGTTCCCTGGCCCCTGTTCAGCTCCATCCCGACTGCAGGCAGAGCTGGACTAACACACTCACTTGCTAGCTCAGCCACCCTCCAGAGAAGTCACTCTTCGGTGGCCACCTTCCTGACCCCCTGGTCCTTTCTCCACTTGTTCAGCTATTGCTCTGAAGTCTGAGGAGGACAGAGCGGGGCTGCCGCAGAATCAGGCCAGAGGAGAAACCAAACCATGTGTCCACACTGTCCCCCAGCACTGCTGCTCTGAGAGCTTTCGGAGTCCTCAACAGGGTTAGGATTTAGGGGCTTCTTCAGAACCGGGAGTGAAAACAGCCATAGGTCAAAAGAAAAGCTATGGCCCCCACACAAAAATAATAATCACAAATGAAAACTAAGTTAACTCTGAAGTCCCAAATTCGAAGAATTGCCTTGAATCGGTCACTAGAAAGCACCCGAGGCCTCACTCTCTGGGTTCTGGGTGCCCTGGGAATGGCAGGAGGCTCTGACCCCCTTCCCTCTTCATTCACTCCCAAAGAACGTCCTCTGAGGTGGTCTTCAAACTTCCTCTGAGAAACTGTCTCTGGGAACTGTAGGCCCTCGGCTGCTGGGACTAATGAGGGTGATGTCAGGACCTGATGGGCAGCTTTACAAGGAGATTGTGGCTTTTGGATGCAGTCCTCAGGTCCCATGGCCTGGGTGAGATCTGGGTCTTTGAGTGGAGGAGGACAGATGAGATTTCAGATTTTGAGTTGATTCTGGAATGATTAGTGCTTTGGGGGGCATTGGGTGAAGGCATTTTGCACATGGGAAGGACACGAATTTGGGGTGCCAGAGAGTGGACTGTTAAGAGCTGACCTGCATTTCCCCCAGAAACCTTGCTGCTGTCCTTATCTCTGGTACCACAGAACGTGACCTTATTTGGAACTAGAGTCCTTACAGATGCAATCACATTACAATGAGGTCGTTAGAGTGGGCCCTAATCTCCTGTAACTGACCTCCTTATGTAAAGGGAAAATCTGGACAGAGAGATGCCCCTACTGTCAGTGGTGGGCAGTGCGTGAACTTCTAGAACCCTGACAGTAATGGAAAACAGACACAGGCTGGGCACTTTGTCAATAGCAAGCTAATAAACGGTGTGACTCCAATGGATTGAGATAATCTCCAGAGTTTCTGCTACATAATGCCCAGGACTCCATTGAAAGGACACCTAAGAATTTATTTTGCCCAAAAATTTGATCATTTTTTTCACTGTCCTTACCTATTTTCCAAACCTAGTCCTTTTGCTTCAACTTTCAGTCTACGGACAACCCTGTATCTGATTGATTGTTAATTCTGGGAATGTTTTGTAGATTAATTTGCTTGCCAGAGGTGGTTCCTCTAATTGATGCCTAAGAACCCTAATTAGTTAAGAATACTTTTTTTTAACATTTTCATTGCTATTTATTATTATTATTATTATTATTGCTAATATCTCTATTATAAATAATTCACAAGTGCATTTATCTGACAAAAGACAAAGAGCTGGCTACTAGTAGAAAAAGTACATTTGACTCTGTCAGTGAAAATGGTAAAGGGATTTGAGAAAATAAGGCAAAGCACTGGAATTATGTGTTAAAACTTTAAATATTATAGACACATTTACTTAATTTCTAATACTGTTGTTGCTTATAATTAAATAAGATGTTTTCCATGAACCACGCATTACAGCAAATATATTGTTTATACAGATTAAATTTTCATCAAAAGGGACGCCTGGGTGGCTCAGTTGGTTAAGCAGCTGCCTTTGGCTCAGGTCATGATCCCAGCGTCCTGGGACTGAGTCCCGCATCAGGCTCCTTGCTCGGCCGGGAGCCTGCTTCTCCCTCTGCCTCTGCCTGCCATTCTGTCTGCCTGTGCTTGTGCTCTCGCCCACTCTCTCTGATAAATAAATTAAATCTTAAAATAAATAAATAAATTCTCATCAAAAAATTGTAAGTGTATTTTATTGTAGGATAATGATCAGCATTTTGCAGATGAGAAAAGTGAAATTTAGAAAAGTATGTCTCTTCAAATCACTCATACAATATCTGACCTAGATAGAAGGATATACTATCACAATTGAGGACGATAATTGAGATTACTTAAAATGATAAACTTTATTGTTTAGGGTTTTTTTAAAAGTTTGCCACAGATTCAGATTCTTTTAAAATATGTATCTATTTTGTGTAAAGAGAATGCACTGAGAAGTAAAAAGAAAGTGATATATCAGTGTTACCAACTAATGGCTATACTATCATCACCTTATTTATGAACAATGAAACAGCATGCAATATTTAAATCAATTTAAATAAATTCCTATTTATTTTATATATTTATAAATTTAAATAAATTCCTATTTATTTATTATTAAAGAAATTCCTCGAACAAACAGTATGTGTTGAAGGTTGCTAGCAGAAAAGTGTTGTACTACATGGAAGTAATCAGAAAATATGATCTAAAATTCTGCTTTCAAGGGCGCCTGGGTGGCTCAGTGGGTTAAAATTCTGCTTTCAAGAAGCTATAACAGTAAGTACTTAGCATTAGCTATTATATGCTATGGATGAATAACTGAAATCTACATTTGAAACTAATGGTACACTATATGTTAACTAATTGAATTTTAAAAAGTTAGTAAAAAAATACCACTATTTTATAAAACAATATTCCCAACAGGCTCTTTTGCTTTAAAATACTCACTTTGTAATGAGAGTCATTACTTTTGTCTAGCCAATTCTTACATCACTGTTTATCCCTTCTCTGCTTTATTCCTTCCCAGTATCAATAAAGGCTCACTTGGGGTACCTAGAAGCCATGAGAAAGCTTGTAATAGATCTGGCTGGCTTTCACCAGCAATTTGACCACCATGTGCACAGGGAAGTCTATTGATAAAGGCTTTATTGCAATAAATTGCAAATACATGGATGATTTTGAATTCTCTTTCTTGAGGTCTTGTTTCATGATAATAAATTTAGGGTGGCTTATTGGAATGGATGTTATTAACATATTTTCATAGTTCTAAGTACATGGAATTGTAAAATAGATTAATGAATGTGGCATTACTCACAACTGTCCTCATTTTGAAATCAAATTACAGTGTACTGAGCTGAGGAGGCAAAGCAGATTTGGGATTATGAGTGAACTAATTTAAAAAAGTCTTAGGGGTATGATCAGACTATTGGGTAATTCAGTAGAAAAATGTCAACTGATTGAGATTCTGTGTTCCCTGATTTCAGAGAGAAGTTAAGATAAATAAGTAACACGAGGAGACTAGGAAGCCAAACATAAGTGAAAATTTTGTGCCAGGGTGTGTATACATCTGTTTATCTTCTTGCTTTACCGCTGAGGTTGCTCCTAGAGGAGAGTTTAAATATGTGTTGGAGCTAATCTCTGTGGATTACACAAGAAGCAACATCCTACAGCTCTCCCTGAAACACCCCTTATGATTTCAATGTAATTTGGTTTTTGCATTTTTAGAAATAACAAAATACTTTGCAAACTCTCTACTTTATTATTTCTACAAGTTACCACCACAAGTGAGTCAGCTGGCTCCACATTTTAACACAGTGACAGTCACAGAGGGATGGAGAAATGAGTAGAGTTATCAATATATGTGCTTTTAAGAAGTATGACAGGGTAGCAGCTATTTCCAGGAACCAAAACATGGGTCAGCATCTGTGAAGGAAAAGTGATGGAATAAATGACTCATTCAGAGGAATTCTATAACATATTAGGTCTATAATGTATCTTCAGCACCCAATTACCTGCTTTGAACTAAAGATAAGGATTTACAATTAAGGTCCCATTTATGATTTGACTGGTAGGATCTGAATCATTTTTACTATTGTTTTGACTATTACTTGAAACCTATAGTAGTACTTGGGATATGTGTTGTGTATTCTGTGAACATGTGCTATTTTAGATTAGATAATTCCTGTCTCGAGCCCCTATAATTTTTAAATTTTTGATTATTTGTTAGCGGTTTCAGTAAATGGATATATCTAAAAAATTGCAAAGTCACTATTAAGATAAGTTATTATTATATAGAGCATGGAATTGTACATTCCTCCTTTGAATCCGACAGAGTTTCACCATATGCTTAACAATTTGGGAAAAACATGCTATTATTTTTCTTTATAAAATTTCTCCTGTTAGGCTGTGATGGTTGTCATCAGCAATAACCACTCTGAGGGCTTTGTCAAAAGAGTTGAAAAAATTGGAAAGGTGTGAATGTAACTGTTTGCTGAATATAAAGAAAAGAGCATTGAAGTACATTTCACACTCTTACTTCTCCTTCTTGACATTTGAAAATTTTGCTTCTAGAAGAGATGCCCTATATAATTCTTTTTTAAAATTTTTTTATAAACATATTTTTTTATCCCCAGGGGTACAGGTCTGTGAATCTCCAGGTTTACACACTTCAAAGAAACCCTAAGCCCAGCAGGAGAAGAGAAATCATAAAGATCAGAGCCGAAATCAATGAAATAGAAACCAAAAAAAACAATAGAGCAATCAACGAAACTAGGAGCTGGTTCTTTGAAAGAATTAATAAAATTGATAAGCCCCTGGCCAGACTTATCAAAAAGAAAAGAGAAAGGACTCAAATAAATAAAATCATGAATTAAAATGGAGAGATCACAACTAACACTAAAGAAATACAAACTATTATAAGAACACACTATGAGCAACTCTACGCCAACAAATTTGACAATCTGGAAGAAATGGATGCATTCCTAGAAACATATAAACTACCACAACTGAACCAGGAAGAAATAGAAATCCTGAACTGACCCATAACCAGTAAGGAGATTGAAACAGTCGTTAAAAATCTGCAAACAAACCAAAGCCCAGGGCCAGACGGTTTCCCAGGGAATCCTACCAAACATTTAAAGAAGAACTAATTCCTATTCTCCTGAAACTGTTCCAAAAAATAGAAATGGAAGGAAAACTTCCAAACTCATTTTATGAGGCCAGCATCACCTTGATCCCAAAACCAGACAAGGATCCCATCAAAAAAGGGAGCTATAGACCAATATCCTTGATGAACACAGATGCGAAAATTCTCACCAAAATACTAGCCAATCGGATTCAACAGTACATTTAAAGGATTCTTCACCACGACCAAGTGGGATTTATTCCAGGGCTGCAAGGTTGGTTCAACATCCGCAAATCAGTCAATGTGATACAACACATCAATAAAAGAAAGAACCAGAACCATATGATACTCTCAATAGATGCTGAAAAAGCATTTGACAAAGTACAGCACCCCTTCCTGATCAAAACACTTCAGATTGTAGGGATAGAGGGCATATACCTCAATATCATCAAAGCCATCTAAGAAAAACACACCGCAAATATCATTCTCAATGTGGAGAAAAACTGAAAGCTTTTCCGTTAAGGTCAGGAACACGGCAGGAATGCCCATTATCACCACTGCTATTCAACATAGTACTAGAAGTCCTAGCCTCAGCAATCAGACAAAAGGAAATTAAAGGCATCCAAATCGGCAAAGAAGAAGTCAAACTATCACTCTTCGCAGATGATATGATACTATATGTGGAAAACCCAAAAAACTCCACTCCAAAACTGCTAGAACTCGTACAGGAATTCAGTAAAGTGTCAGGATATAAAATCAATGCATTTCTCTACACCAACAACAAGACAGAAGAAAGAGAAATTAAGGAGTCCATTCCATTTACAATTGCACCCCAAACCATAAGATACCTAGGAATAAACCTAACCAAAGAGGCTAAGAATCTATACTCAGAAAACTATAAAGTACTCATGAAAGAAATCGAGGAAGACACAAAGAAATGGAAAAATGTTCCATGCTCCTGGATTGGAAGAATAAATATTGTGAAAATGTCTATGTTACTGAAAGCAAGTCCTATATAATTCTTACTTTAAGGAACAAGTTCCTTTTATAATTTTTTTATTATTCTACCATTCAAGTATTTCCATTTAAATTAAATTCAATATCATTTAAAAAATAATCAAAAGTGCAGTCAGTATTCAATTCCTGAGCTAAATAATTTTAGAAAGCTTTGTGTTATTGAACCTACAGGGTTTTTCTGTAGTTTTAACTATTTCTTTCTGTGATTTTTCCCATTAGTCACGTAAGTGACTGCAATATAACAGACATTGAGGATAAAGAAGGACTGAATAGAACAATCCTTGGCCTCATGAAGTTGAGAATCTAGCAAGGGAGTCAAACAATTCAACATTCATAGAAAATTTATTGAGTGCCTGGCCTAAGATGAGCACAACAAAACCCCAGACCAGAGGAATCATTTTAATTTTTTATTTTTTTATAAACATATATTTTTATCTTCAGGGATACAGGTCTGTGAATCACCAGGTTTACACACTTCACAGCACTCACCAAAGCACATACCCTCCCCAATGTCCATAATCCCACCCCCTTCTCCCAACCTCCCTCCCCCCAGCCACCCTCAGTTTGTTTTGTGAGATTAAGAGTCACTTATGGTTTGTCTCCCTCCCAATTCCATCTTGTTTCATTGATTCTTCTTCTACCCACTTAAGCCCCCATGTTGCATCACCACTTCCTCATATCAGGGAGATCATATGATAGTTGTCTTTCTCTGCTTGACTTATTTCGCTAAGCATGATATGCTCTAGTTCCATCCATGTTGTCACAAATGGCAAGATTTCATTTCTTTTGATGGCTTCATAGTATTACATTGTGTATATATACCACATCTTCTTGATCAATGTCTATGCTACCTAAAGCAATCTACGCAATGCAATTCCTATCAAAGTACCATCCATCTTTTTCAAAGAAATGGAACAAATAATTCTACAATTTATATGGAACCAGAAAAGACCTCGAATAGCCAAAGGGATATTGAAAAAGAAAGCCAAAGTTGGTGGCATCACAATTCCGGACTTCAAGCTCTATTACACAGCTGTCATCATCAAGACAGCATGGTACTGGCACAAAAACAGACACATAGATCAATGGAACAGAATACAGAGCCCAGAAATAGACCCTCAACTCTATGGTCAACTCATCTTCGACAAAGCAGGAAAGAATGTCCAATGGAAAAAGACAGCCTCTTCAATAAATGGTGCTGGGAAAATTGGACAGCCACATGCAGAAAAATGAAATTGGACCATTTCCTTACACCACACACGAAAATAGACTCAAAATGGATGAAGGACCTCAATGTGCGAAAGGAATCCATCAAAATCCTTGAGGAGAACACAGGCAGGAACCTCTTCGACCTCAGCTGCAGCAACATCTTCCTAGGAACAATGCCAAAGGCAAGGGAAGCAAGGGCAAAAATGAACTCTTGGGATTTCATCAAGATCAAAAGCTTTTGCACAGCAAAGGAAACTGTTAACAAAATCAAAAGACAACTGACAGAATGGGAGAAGATATTTGCAAATGACATATCAGATAAAGGACTAATGTCCAAAATCTATAAAGAACTTAGCAAACTCAACACCCAAAGAACAAATAATCCAATCAAGAAATGGGCAGAGGACATGAACAGACATTTCTGCAAAGAAGACATCCAGATGTCCAACAGACACATGAAAAAGTGCTCCATATCACTGTGCATCAGGGAAATACAGATCAAAACCACAATGAGGTATCACCTCACACCAGTCAGAATGGCTAAAATCAACAAGTCAGGAAATAACAGATGCTGGCGAGGATGCGGAGAAAGGGGAACCCTCCTACACTGTTGGTGGGAATTCAAGCTGGTGCAGCCACTCTGGAAAACAGCATGGAGGTTCCTCAAAATGGTGAAAATAGAACTGCCCTATGACCCAGCAATAGCACTACTGGGTATTTACCCTAAAGATACAGATGTAGTGATCCAAAGGGGCACGTGCACCCGAATGTTTATAGCAGCAATATCCACAATAGCAAAACTATGGAAAGAACCTAGATGCCCATCAACAGAGGAATCATTTTAATGGGAGAGATAGATAATAGGTAAGCCAACTTCAAAAAAATTGTACTGGTTTTTTCTTTAATAGTGATGCATATTTGAACTAAATAAGCACATTTTAAAAAGAGCAGTGATTGAGAAGAGGTTTTTTAACTGAGTGGTCCAAAAAGGACTCCCTTAAAAATCTGTTTAGAACAGATTTCTGAATAATATCAGCTATGAAGCTGTGTAAAGATCTCAGGGGTGGGTGATTTTTCCAGTCAAAAAACTGTAAAGGCTCCAAAGTCACAATACAGCTATAAGTTTCTCTAATAAAGTAACTTCTGACAAAGGATGAGAAGAAATAACTAACCCAGGTTTGAAAGAAAAGGGACAGACTTTCTATGGAATTAATATTTAATTAAAGCTCTAAAGGACAAAAATACAATAGAGCAAAATCCTGTTGACGCTGATATACCTAAAAAAAGATCATAAACAAGGTGTGGGTAGCAAAGAGTGTGTGGGAATGTTGGTAAGAACAGTGGGGAAGAGTCATCCCTGAACATGTTCTTAAATGAAGCAATTCTTGTGTTGTTTTAAAGGGAAAATTGGAGTTTGCCTAAGTGATTAGAGAAGGATGCCTCAGCTTATAGAAGTTCAAAGCCATAAAGATGTGATAAACTTCTGCAGATATTTTCATGTATATTTGTTGTTGCTTCTAGTAATGGTGATCTAAAAACTCCTACTTAAGACAACTAAAAATCCAGACAAAATAGCTTTTAAAGTTAAAAATATCAGAATGATTATAAAAATAAGTGAGGGATTACTGGGCCAAAATACGAAATACAATGAGAGCCTGGAGATATATGCCCTGAAGCCATTTTATCTATGAGAGCATTTGAAACTGCTAAAACACACTGAGCTGTGTTTTTAATAGACTCTTGATACTAGAAAAACAAAATTCAAAATCCAGCAGCAATCAAGTTTGAGGACTTTGGTACAACCCAAATTTAAGTTGAGATCCCCAAAGCACAAGGAGAAGCAGAAATAAGACTAGAGCCTACCTTGCCTTCTGTGTAAACTGAGAAAGTCAGTCACTGAATTTGGAGTATGATTGTCTTGTAGAGTCTCAGATATAATAGAAAATCCTGCCAAGGAGGACCATACCATTATTATAGCTCTTAATTATCCCTACTCAATAAGAGTTTCAAATATAATGTCTTGAACATAGCAAAATGTAACAAAGCACACAAAGAAAAACCATTAACAAGATTTGATAGACAAAATGTGATTAAGTATGATATTAAAATGATCAATAAAGATTGTAAAATGGCTTGATTACTCTGCTCAAAGAAATGAGAGGGGAAGCAAATTGAACAAAAAACTGACACTAAAAATGATATTGAGAAAGATTTTATAAATGAACCAAATGGATACTCTAGAACTTTAAAGATATGACAGCTAATTTAAGATACCACAGTGGTGCCTGGGTGGTTCGCTTAATTAAACCTCCAATTCTTTTTCCTTTTTTTTTAACACCTTAATTTTATTTTATTTCTTTCATTTTGGCTCAGGTCATGATGTCAGGGTTGTGAAATAGAGCCCAGAGTTGGGCTCTGTGCTGAGTCTGGAGCCTGCTTAAGATTCTTTTCTCTTCTTTTTCTATCCCTCCCTGCGCTCTCGCTCGCTCGCTCTCTCTTGCTTGCTAATAAATAAATAAATATATAAATATATAGATAATAGACAAAGCAAAATAAAAGCAGATTATGGAAATACATATAAAGATTTTGAAATGAAAACAAGTTCAAAATAAAATAGAGAAGACCTACACAGCTAAAAGTTCATTCAGAAAATCTACTATTAAAGAAGTCAGTATGACAAAATGTTAAGATATCAAAAGATTTGAGCATGTACTTTACAGAAAGGGTAATCCAAATGGCCGTTCATATATAAAAACTGCTTATCTTTATTATGAATCTGGAATTAAATTAAATTAAATTAAAATTAAATTAAAACCTAGAATGGCATACTATTACACACTTACCATATTGGGCAACAGTAAAAATGTCTTGCAAGAATGTGAAAGAATGACAGTGCCCATAATAAAAACATTTGAGGTAAGTTGGACAATATTTAGAAAACTTAACAATAAAAATAAAAAAAATTGGTCCATTCCTAGAAATACAACATGGAACTAAATGAATATTTTCACCAGGATATGCAAACAGATGATTATAGTTATTTCATTCATAACGGCAGATCAGTAGTGTTATATTTGCACAATGTTACATTAAATAAGAGAATATTAACAAACTGGGAGTAGGGGCTAGGTTGTTATCATAAAGAGATCTTCCATGGTGCTGATTATGTTCTATTTCTCAAAATCTTAAATTAAAAAAGTTTTCAAATTTATATCTAGTTAGATAGATAGTTAGATTGATGATAGATAGATATCCCAGAAGCTGCAATGCTAGGCTAAGACCAGGCTTTAAATGGATTTTCTATACTCTACTAAATACTTTAAACCATTCATTATATCATAGCTCAGTGTTCAAATCTCCATTGGTTTCCTCAGTTTCCTAATATTTCTCTTAAGGCGACCTGATCTAGACTTTTGATCACCTTTGTCTAAATATTTCTATTTTAACAAAGTCCTTTGTAACACTCAGAGACTAAAACTTAGAAAAATACTCTGTTATCTCACTAGAGTGGAAAATATATAGTTACCCATTAACTAATGATATCCATGTCTACATTAGATCCATGACATTTTTAATTCTTGGGAGCTTTTGGTTAAATGAATTTTTTAAGCTTCCTTTAAATGAAGCTTTAAGCCACCACCACATGAATAAAATTGAAGAACTAAATGAAAACAAGCCAAGTATTTACAGAGTAATAGAATGTGCAGTGGAAAGAGTACAATTCTGAAATCATAAAGCCTCAATTAGTGTGATGCATCTTTACTAGCCATGTAATCATAAACCAGTTATCTAAATGTGTTAGACTCAGTTTTTTCACCCATGAGATCATGATAATAATACTTATTATGCAGAGTTGTTGTGTGGCTGTAATGAAGCATGGAGCATGAGAGTCTCATATTCCATGCTAAAATGATAGCTATTTTTATACTTATAATAATTCTAATAATAGTAATTAAATTGTTCAAAATGATAATATTCATTTATATTGAGGCATTGTATTGACTATTCATAGACACATTTACCAAAATAAATTTCATTTTACTTTACCCCCCCCCCGAGGATATATATTCCCTAATTCAATATGAATCTCATTATGAATAATAATTATCATGATAAATATGCTGATTTTTCTTCTATTTATTTTTAGGGAAGTATCCTTTACTGTTGAACGTAAAGAAACTTAAGCAAGTCTGTCTTATTCAAAATTTGCATGCTGCTTTCTTATGAAACTAGATTATAGAGTTGTATGAAATAAATTCATGCAGTTAAGACATTTATGTTTGGAAAACTGGGTGGTCAGTTTAGTATTTCAAAAGAAGATTTTAAATTTAAACCTTAAAAATGAGCTCTTTCAGCCTTTTTATAGACCATCCTTCATGCTTCATAAGTATTCCTTCATTGTAAACTAAGCAATAGTTTTTGTCACAGTGTATATAACTAAAATGGATTTTATATTCTATTATTTCAGAGTTAGTTGCAGTTTCTACTTCCTTACTTCCTTTTTTGAAAAATAGATTAATTCTACAAAAAGTTTTTTCCAGCTTTATTGAAAAATAATCGACATATTATAATTTGTAAATTTAAGAAATGATTTCTTATAACATTGCAAACTTAACATTGTGTAAATTTTGTACAATTTGATAAATTGGTATACATCTGTATTGCAATATAATCTACATAAAAATGTTAATACATCTACTATCTCATATAGTTGCCACTGTTTTTATGCATGTATCGTAAGGAATTTTAAGATCTACTCTCTTAGCAACTTTTATGTATATAGTACAGTAGAGATAAACTTCAGAGGTCTTGTGGGTTTTGTTCCATAGCACCTCAATAAAGCGATTATCTCCATAAACTAAGTCAAATTATTATTATTTTTTGGTTTCCCAGTGCGTATAAAAAATAAACACTATACTGTACTGTTCAAAAGCATTATGTCTTTAAAGAAAAACAATGTATATACCTTAAGTAAACTAGTTCTGAGTAGTTAGTGGGTCATAATTACTGATCACAGGTCACCATAACAAATACAATAATAATGAAAAAACTTGAAATATTGCAAGAATTACCAACATGTGACAGAGAGACACAAAATGAACAAATGTTGTTAGAAAAATGGAGGCAGCAGACCTATTTTATACAAGAATCCTATAAACTTTCAACTTGTAAGAATGTGATATATACAAAGTTTAATAAAGGGAAGCACAATAAAAAAGTATGTATATATTATTATCTATGATCATCATGTTGTACATTAGATTCCCAGAACTTTTTCATATTATAGTTGCAAGTTTGTACACTTTGACCACCTTACTCCACCCCAGGTTCACCCCTTGTCAACTCAACTCTAAGTTTCCATTAGTTTGCCTTTTCTTCAGATTCTGTATGTAAGGGATATCATAATACATAAATTAAATATATATATATATATATATAAAATCTTTGAAATATTTCACTTAGTATAATACCTTCAAGATCCATCCATGCTGTTGTAAATGGCAGTATTTCTTAATTTTTCATGGTTAAGTAGTATTCCATAGTATATATTTACCATTCTTATTTTATTCATTCATCCATTAATGGATACTGAAGTTATTTCCATCTCTTTCTTAGAGTTAATAATTTTATAATGAACATACTAGTGCAGATATGGGGGCGCCTGGGTGGCTCAGTGGGTTAAGCCGCTGCCTTCGGCTCAGGTCATGATCCCAGGGTCCTGGGATCGAGTCCCACATCAGGCTCTCTGCTCAGCAGGGAGCCTGCTTCCTCCTCTCTATCTGCCTGCCTCTCTGCCTACTTGTGATCTCTGTCTGTCAAATAAATAAATATAATCTTTAAAAAAAAAAAGAGTGCAGATACGTCTTCGAATAGTGACTTCGTTTCCTTTAGATATATACCTAGAAGTGGGATTACTGAATCATATGGTAATTTTACTTTTAATAACATGAATAAACTCCATACTGTTTTCCACACAAATTTATATCCCTATCACAGTGCATAAGTTCCCCATTTTCCCCAATATTTACCAAAATTTGTTAGTTTTAATTTTTTGGTAGTATATATTCTAATAGGTAGTAATATCTTGCTGTGTTTTCCAGAGGTAAACAACAACAACATAATGACTTTGCCCTGAGTTTTTACGTTGAGCACTTTTTAATGCTCCTGTTGGTCATTTTTATAACTTTTTTGAAAAAAAGTCTATTGAGATCCTTTTGCTATTTTTTAAATTATATATATTTTTATTTGTATCTGTTGGTTATTAACCTGTTTTCAGATATAAGATTTGTAAGTATTTTCTTCCATTCTGTGGATTGTGTTTTTATTCTCTGTCTCTCTCTCTCTCTTTTTTTTTTTTTTGGCAATGCAGAAACTTTAGTTTGATGTAATATCATTTATTTATTTTTGTGTTTTTTGCTTGTGTTTTTGGTCTGGTATCCAAAAAACTATTGGCAAGACCAATGTCAAGGAGAATTTTTCCTATGTTTTCCTTTAGGAAATTTAGTTTCATGCATCACATTT
This sequence comes from Mustela lutreola, assembly GCF_030435805.1. Taxonomy (NCBI): domain Eukaryota; kingdom Metazoa; phylum Chordata; class Mammalia; order Carnivora; family Mustelidae; genus Mustela; species Mustela lutreola. The sequence goes on along the minus strand of NC_081308.1, from coordinate 56,141,441 downwards.
AAGTCTTTAATCTATTTCAAGTTAAGATTTATGAGTGATATAAGGCTCCAGTTTCATACTGTTTTATGTGACTCTTCAGTTTTAAATATCATTTATTGAACAGACTATCTTTACCCATTACATATGTTGGCCCCTGTCAAATATTAGGTGACTGTATGAAAGGATTTATTTCTGGACTCTCAATTCTGTTCTGCTTCTTTATTGGTCTGTTTTTATGCCAGTATACTTTATTGTTTTGAGCATGGGGGCTTTGTAATATAATTTCAAATCAAGAAGTGTAATTTCTCTTCTTCATTCTTTCTCAAAACTGCTTTGATTATTTGTTGTCTTTTATGGTCTCTTATATATTTAGGATTCTTTACTTACTACTGTAAAAAAATAATATTGGATTTTTTAAAAATATTTTTTATTTATTTATTTGACAGAGAGAGATGACAAGCAGGCAGAGAGGCAGGCAGAGAGAGAAGAGGAAGCAGGCTCCCTGCTGAGCAGAGAGCCTGATGCAGGGCTCGATCCCAGGACCCTGGGATCATGACCTGAGCCGAAGGCAGCGGCTCAACCCACTGAGCCACCCAGGTGCCCCTAAATTTGGATTTTTGATAGGAATTGAATTTACAGATGGATTCCGGTAGTATGGACATTTTAACAATGTTAATTCTTACCGTTCATAAATATGGGCTATCTTTCCATTTGTATCTCCTTCAATTTCTTTATCACTGTCATAGTTTATGGGGTACAGATCTTTCATCTTCTTAGTTAAATCTTTTCCTAAGATTTTATTATTTTTGATGCTATTGTGAATTAGATTGTTTTCTTTATTTTTTCAGATAGTTCATCATTAGAGTGTTAAAATGCTCCTGTCTTGTGCTTACTTTGGCAGCACATATACTAAAATTGGAATGATGCAGAGAAGATTAGCGTGATCACTGAACAAGGATGACATGAAAAACTGGGAAGCAATCCATATTAAAAACAAAACAAAACAAAAAAATTCTTGTCTTTTATATATTGATCTTCTATTTGGCAGCTTAACTAAATTTGTTTATTCAAATTTTTTTGTGAAGTTTTTAGGATTTTTTTACATGTAAGTTCATGTTATCCAAAAAAAGAAAATTTTGCTTCTTCCTTTTCTTTGGAGTCTTTTATTTCTTTGTGCTCCTTGCTTCTCTGGCTAGGACATCCAGTACTATGTCAAATGAGAGTAGTGAAAGTGGACACACTTGTCTTGTTTCTGATCTTTAAGGGGAAAACTATCAAACTTTTTTGATTGAATATGAGATTAGCTCTGGGCTTGCAATATGTGTTTTTTTAATGGATTTTTAAAATTTTTTTATAAACATATAATGTGCTTTTATCCCTAGGGGTACAGGTCTGTGAATCACCAGGTTTACACATTTCACAGCACTCACCATGGCACATACCCTCCCCAATGTCCATACCCCCACCATCCTCTCCCAACACACCTCCCCCCAACAACCCTCAGTCTCTTTTGTGAGATTCAGTCTTTTATGGTTTGTGTCCCTCCCAATCCCATCTTCTTTTATTTTTCTTTTCATACCCCCCAAACCGCCTATATTGCATCTCCACTTCATCATATCAGGGAGATCATATGATAGTTGTCTTTCTCAGATTGATTCATTTCGCCAAGCATAATGCCCTCTAGATTCATCCACGTCATCACAAATAGCAGGATTTCATTACTTTTGATGGCTGCATAGTATTCCATTGCACATATATACTACATCTTATTTATTGATTCATCTGTTGAAGGACATTCAGATTCTTTTCATAGTTTAACTATTGTGGACATTGCTGCTATAAACATTTGGGTGCATGTGCCCCTTTCAGAATGCCACGTTTGTATATTTAGGGTATATCCCAGTAATACAATCACTGGGTCATAGGGTAGTTCAATTTTCAGCTTTTTGAGGAACCTCCACGCTGTTTTCCAGAGTGGTTGCACCAGCTTGCATTCCCACGTAGAGTGTAGGAGGGTTCCCCTTTCTCCACATCCTCGCCAGCATCTGTCATTGACTGACTTGTTCCTTTTAGCCATTCTGACTGGTGTGAGGTGGTATCTCATTCTGGTTTTGATTTGTATTTCCCTGATGCCGAGTGATGTGGAGCATTTTTTCATGTGTCTGTTGGCCATTTGGATGTATTCTTTGCAGAAATGTTTGTTCATGTCCTCTGCCCATTTCTTCATTGGATTATTTGTTCTTAGGGTGTTGAGTTTGATAAGCTCTTTATAGATTTTGGATACTGGCCCTTTATCTGGTATGTCATTTGCAAATATCTTCTCCCATTCTGACAGTTATCTTTTGGCTTTGTTAACTGTTTCCTTTGCTGTGTAAAAGCTTTTTGATCTGATGAAATCCCAATAGTTCATTTTTGCCCTTGCTTCCCTTGCCTTTGGCGATGTTCCTATGAAGAAGTTGCTGCTGCTGAGGTCAAAGAGGTTGCTACCTGTTCTCTCCTCAAGGATTTTGATGGATTCCTTTCTCACATTATGCTTCTTCATCCATTTCCAATCTATTTTCATGTATGGTGTAAGGAAATGGTCCAATTTTATTATTCTGCATGTGGCTGTTCCATTTTCCCAACACCTTTTGTTGAAGAGGCTGTCTTTTTTCCATTGGACATTCCTTCCTGTTTTGTTGAAGATTAGTTGACCATAGAGTTGAGGGTGTATTTCTGGGCTCTCTATTCTGTTCCATTGATCTATGTCTGTTTTTGTGACAGTTCCCTACTATCTTGATGATGACAACTTTGTAATAGAGCTTGAAGTCTGGAATTGTGATGCCAACAACTTTGGCTTTCTTTTTCAATATTCCTCTGGCTACTCGAGGTATTTTCTGGTTCCATATAAACTTTAGGATTATTTGTCCCATTTCTTTGAAAAAAATGGATGGGATTTTGATAGGGATTGCATTAAATGTGTAGATTGCTTTAGGTAGCATAGACATTTTCACAATATTTGTTCTTCCAATACAGGAGCATGGAACCTTTTTCCATTTCTTTGTGTCTTCTTCAATTTCTTTCATGAGCACTTTAGAGTCGTCTGAGTATAAATTCTTTGTCTCTTTGGTTAGGTTTATTCCTAGGTATCTTAGGGTTTGGGGTGCAATTGTAAATGGGATTCACTCCTGAATTTCTATTTCTTCTGTGTTGTTGGTATAAAAAAAATGCAACCAATTTCTGTGCATTGATTTTATATCCTGACACTTTACAGAATTCCTATACAAGTTAGAGCAGATTTGGAGTGGAGTCCTTTAAGTTTTCCACATACAGTATCATATCATCTGCAAACAGTGATATTTTGACTTCTCTTTTGCCAACTGGAAAAATTTGGATGCCTTTAATTTCTTTTTGTTGTCTGATTGCTGAGGCTAGGACTTCTAGTACGATGTTCAACAGCAGTGTCATGATAACGGACATCCCTGCCATGTTCCTGACAGCAGCAGAAAAGGATTGAGTTTTTCTCCATTGAGAATGGTATTTGCAGTGGGTTTTTCATAGATGGCTTTGATAATATTGATAATATGTGCCCTCTATCCCTACACTTTGAAAGTTTTAATCAGGAAAGGATACTGCACTTTGTCAAATGCTTTTCAGCATCTATGGAGAATATCATGTGGTTTTTGTTCTTTCTTTTATTAATGTGTTGTATCACATTGATTGATTTGCAGATGCTGAACCAACCTTGTAGCCTTGGAATAAATCCCACTTGGTCGTGGTGAATAATCCTTTTAATGTACTGTTGAATCCGTTTGGCTAGTATTTTGGTGAGAATTTTCGCATCTGTGTTCATCAAGGATATTGGTCTGAAGTTCTCTTTATTGATGGGATCCTTGTCTGGTTTGGGGATCAAGGTGATGCTGGCCTCAGAAAAAAAGAGTTTGGAAGTTTTCCTTCCATTTCTATTTTTTGGGAACCGTTTCAGGAGAATAGGAATTAATTCTTCTTTAAAAGTTTGGTAGAATTCCCCTGGGAAGCCATCTGGCCCGGGGCTTTTGTTTGTTTGGAGATTTTTGATGAGTGTTTCAATCTCCGTACTGGTTATGGGTCTGTTCAGGTTTTCTATTTCTTCCTGGTTCAGTTGTGGTAGTTTATATGTCTCTAGGAATGTATCCATTTCTTCCAGATTTTTGAATTTGTTGGCGTAGAGTTGCTCATAGTATGTTCTTATAATTGTTTGTATTTCTTTGGTGTTGGTTGTGATCTCTCCTCTTTCATTCATGATTTTATTTATTTGGGTCCTTTCTCTTTTCTTTTAGATATGTCTGGAAAGGGGTTTATCAATCTTATTAATTCAAAGAACCAGCTCCTACTTTCATTAATTTGTTCTATTGTTTTTTTTGTTGGTAGTGTTTTGTTTTGTTTTGTTGGTTTCTATTTCATTGATTTCTTTTCTGATCTTTATTATTCCTCTTCTCTTGCTGGGTTTAGGCTTTCTTTGTTGTTCTTTCTCCAACTCCTTTAGGTGTAGGATTATGTTGTGTATTTGAGATCTTTCTTGTTTCTTGAGAAAGGCTTGTACAGCTTTATATTTTCTCTCAGGACTGCCTTTTCTCTATCCCACAGATCTTGAGCACTTTTTTTTCATTATCATTTGTTTCCATGAATTTTTTCAATTCTTCTTTAATTTCCTGGTTGACCAATTCATTTTTTAGAGGATGCAGTTTAGTCTCCATGTATTTGTGTTTTTTCCAATATTCCTCTTGTGATTGAGTTCTAGTTTCAGAGCATTGTGGTCTGAGAATATGCAGGGGATGATCCCAGTCTTTTGATAATGGTTGAGATCTGATTTATGACCCAGGACGTGGTCTATTCTGGGGAATGTTCCATGTGCACTAGAGAAGAATGTGTATTCTGTTATTTTGGGTTGGAATGTGTTGAACATACCTGTGATGTCCATCTTGTCCAGTGTGTCATTTAAGGCCTTTTTCCTTGTTGATCTGTTGCTTGGATGATCTGTCCATTTCAATGAGGAGAGTGTAAAATTCCCCTACTATTATTTTATTATGGTTGATATGTTTCTTTGATTTTGTTATTAATTGGTTTATATAGTTGGCTGCTCCCATGTTAAGGACATAGATATTTAAAATTGTTAGGTCTTCTTGTTGGACAGACCCTTTGAGTATGATATAGTGTCCTTCCTCATCTCTTATTATAGTCTTTGGCTTAAAATCTAATTGATCTGATATAAGGATTGCCACCCAAGCTTTCTTCTGATGTCCATTAGCATGGTACATTGTTTTCCACCCCCTCTCTTTAAATCTGGGGGTGTCTGCGGTTCTATGATGAGTATCTTGGGCAGCATATTGACGGGTTTTGCTTTTTATCCATTCTGATACCCTGTGTCTTTTAATTGGTGTATTTAGGCCATTTACATTCAGGGTAACTATTGAGAGATATGAATTTAATGGCATTGTATTGCCTATAATGTGACTGTTACTGTATATTGTTTCTGTTCCTTTCTGATCTACTACTTTTAGGCTCTCTCTTTGCTTAGAGGACCCCTTTCAGTATTTCCTGGAGAGTTGGTTTGGTGTTTGCAAATTATTTCAGCTTTTGTTTGTCCAGGTACATTTTTAATCTCTCCTTCTATTTTCAATGATAGCCTAGCTGTATATAGTATTCTTGACTGCATGTTTTTCTCTCTTAACACTCTGAATATATCATGCCAGTTCTTTCTGGCCTGCCAGGTCTCTGTGGATAAGTCTGCTGCCAATCAAATGTTTTTACTGTTGTACAATACAGACTTCTTCTCCCAGGCTGCTTTCAGGATTTTCTCTTTGTCGTTAACAGTTGTAAATTTTACTATCAGGTTACGGGGTGTGGACCAATTTTTATTGATTTTGAGGGTCATTCTTTGCATCTCCTGGATTTTGATGTTTGTTCCCTTTGCCATATTAGGGAAATTCTCTACAAAAATTCTCTCCAATATACCTTCTGCTCCCCTCTCTCTTTCTTCTTCTCCTGGGATCCCAATTATTCTAATGTCATGTTGTCTTATGGTTTCACTTAACTCTCAAATTCTCTCCTCGTGGTCCAGTATTTGTTTGTCTCTCTTTTGCTCAGCTTCTTTATTCTCCATCATTTGGTCTTCTGTATCACTAATTCTTTTGCCTCATTTATCCTAGCAGTAAGAACTTCCATTTTTTATTGCACCTCATTAATAGCTCTTTTGATTTCAACTTGGTTAGATTTTAGTTCCTTTATTTCTCCAGAAAGGGCTTTTATCTCTCTGGAGAGGGTTTCTCTAATATCTTCCATGCCTTTTTCGAGCCCAGCTAGAACCCTGAGAGTTGTCATTCTGAACTCTAGTTCTGTCATATTATCAATGTCTGTTTTGATTAGGTCCCTAGCCTTTGGTACTGCCTCTTGTTCTTTTTCTTGTGGTGAGTTTTTCTACCTTGTCATTTTGAGCAGATAAGAATATATAAAGAAGCAAATAAAATGCTAAAAGGGTGGCAAAGACCCCAGGAAATTGTGCTTTAACCAAATCGGAAGAGACCCCAAGTTGTGGGAGAACGAAAGGGGATAAAAAAGAAGTTCTAGGGGGAAAAAAAGGTTAAAAAAAAAAGAAAACAAGGAAAAAATATTACCAAAGAAAAAAAATTATATATATACTAGACTTGTGACTAGAACAGGGTCACTCACTTAATTTTGGGAGTATTTTGGTCTCTTGGAAGAAACTACCTCCCAAGATTTTAAAGGATGAAAAACATATAAGGGTAGGCACAATGAAGGGATGGAATAAACCTATAAAAATGAGGGAAATAATTTAATTTCTAAAAAATAAGTTGATAGAGCAAGTTGGTTGGGACAATAAAGAAAGATAACCTGGAGAGAATTTTCTCAGGCTGGACACTAGAACAATCTTGGAGCTAGATTTAGGGTATATTTTGATCTATTAGGATAAGTTATACTCCAAATTTTTTAGAAGAAAAAACCCTATGTGTAAAAAAATATATAGTTAGATACAATGGAGGATAAAATATGAATATAGTAATGAAGGTTCAAAATAGATTATTTTTTGTAAGATATTTTAAAAATAAACTAGTTTAAAAATCATTAAACGAGGAAAGGGTAAAAGTTAAAAAAAATTAGCAGAAGAAAAAAGAAAAATATATAACTGCAAGACTAAAGAATCATTGGGAGAAAGCCATGAATTCCTTGTTTTGCTTTCTCCTCCTCTGGAATTCCACTGTTCTCCTTAGTAAGTGAAGTTGTTCTTGGCTGGGTTTCTTGTTGGTCTTCTGGGGAAGGGGCCTTTTGTATTGATTCTCAGGTGTCTTTGCCCAAGATGGATTTGTCCTGCCCTTACCTAGGGTAGGGCTAAGTAATCCGGGAGCTTTTGTTCCCTGAAGGCTTTCTGTAGAGTTCTGGATGATGGTATGATAATGGCGGTCTCACAATCCGGCCCAGAGGAGTGGAGAACTCAGGGCCTCGCTCCCAGGTGCACTCTCAGAGAAAAGTGTTTAATCACTCCCATCTTCCCAGCCTCTGGCCACGCTTGGAGAGAAGGACTCTGTCATTCGCACTTGGAGAAATGTCCTTGGTCATTCTCATCTTCCTGGCCTCTGGCCGTGCTTGGAGAAAAGAGCTCAATTACTCCTGTCTCCCTGGCCCTTGGCCCTACTCCAAGCTCACCCTGCCTATGCCTGGTTCAAAGTAACCCTGGGTTGAGAGCTCACTCCTCAGCTTTGTCTCTGTAGCCGGCTTCCCCACTCTAATACCTGTGAGTTCTGTGACACTCAGATACCCCTGGTCCTTCTGTGACCCTGAGGGACCTGGGGCTATGCTGACCCCACTTGGGCTTCCCTCTGGTTTAACCTCTGAGTTGATATCCCTCATTGGATCAGACTTTTAAAAAGTCCTGATTTTCTGCTCCGTTGCTCCACCTCTTGCTGGGAGCTGGCCCCTCCCCCCGCGGTCTACCTTCCCGTTCTTTGGGTTCACTTTTCCGCCGGTTCTACCTTTCAGAAAGTGATCAATTTTCTGTTTCTAGAATTGTTGCTCTCCTTCTCTTTGATCTCGCATTGGACTTGTAGGTGTTTGCAATGGTTAGATAAGCTATCTAGCTGATCTCCTGCTACCTGATGTCGTCTCAGCCTGCTACTTCTCCGCCATCTTGAATCCTTCCATGGAATATGTGGTTTTTATTGTGTTGATGTGTATTCTTTCTCCACCCAGTTTGGTGGGTATTTTTATTATGAAAGGGTTTTGAATTTTGTCAAATGCCTTTTCTGCATATGTTGAATTGATCTAATGAGTTTTTATTGATCATTCTATCAATATAATGCATCACATTTACTGATATATGCTGGTGAATTCAGTTTTGTAGCATTTTGTAGAGAATTTTTACATTTTTTATTTATCAGGGATATTATCCAGTAGTTCTTTTTGTTGCTGATTTGAAATGTGCCTCAGAGTATTTCAACCACTTCAACTTTTTGGGAAGGGTTTTAAAAGTGTTTGTATAATTTCTTCTTAAAATGTTTGGTAGAATTCACTGTGGACATCATCTGATTCTGGACTTTTATTTGTTAGAAGGTTTTTATTATGGATTCAATCTCCTTACCCCTTATTGGTCTGTTCACATTTTTCATGTCCTTATGATTCAGTCTTGATAGGTTGTATGTGCCTAGGAATTTGTCCATTTCCTCTAGGCTTTTGATTTGCTGGCATTTAACTGTCTTTTATCCTTTATATTTCTGTGGTATCAGTTATAATCTCCCCTTTTTCATTTCTGATTTTATTGAGTCTTCTCTCTTTTTTCTGAGGTAGTCTAGCTGTCTTTTTTTTATTTATCATAACCAAGTCTAATTTTATTTACCATTTTAAAAAATTTTCTAGTTTTTTAATTCTATATTTCATTTATTTCTGCCCTAATTTTTATGTTTTTCCTTCCTTTTGCTACTTTTAAGTTTACTTTGTTCTTTTTGTAGTTTTTTGAGCTATTATATTAAGTTCTTTATTTGAAATCTTTTTTTATATACAATTTATAGCTATAAAATTTCCTTTTATAACTGCTTTGCTGCTTCTCATAATTTTTTGGTATATATTTTTTTATTTTCCTCAAGATGTATTTTTATTCCCACTTTGTCTTCTTTTTTTGATTTTTTGTTTGTTTAAAAATGTGTATGTCTGTGTATTTGTAAATTTTCCAAATTTCCTTCTGTATTAATTTCTAGTTTCATATTATTTTGTCTGGAAATATACTCTATATGCTTTCTATATTATTGATTTTGGGGGGACTCTTGTTTTGTGGTTTAAAATGTGATCTATCCTAGAAAATTTTCCACGTGTGTTTGAGAAGAATATTTATTATGATACTATTGGACGGAATATCCTGTAAATATGTTAGGTTCATTTGACATAGTTCTTGTTTGTTTGTTTTGTTTTGTTTTGTTTGTTTGTTTGAGAGAGAGCAGGGCGGAGAGAATGAGCAAGGGGTAAGGGCAAAGACAGAGTGAGAAGACTCCCTCCTGAGCAGGGAGCCCAATGTGGGACTATCTCAGGACCCTGGGATCACGACCTGAGCCAAAGGCAAAGGCTTAACTGACTGAGCCACCCAGTTGGCTCACTATTTTCTTATTGATTTTCTGTCTGGATGATCTATCCATATGTAAGAGTGGGGTATTATTGTCCCCAGATACTATTGTATTGCTATTTATTTCTCCTTTTTGTTTTGTTAGTATTTGTTTTATATATTTATGGGGCTCAATATTAGGTACATATTTACAATTACTGTATGGATGAATTGATGACACTTTTCTTATTGTATAATGACTGTGGTGATTTTTAGCTTATATAAACCCTATTTTGTCTGTTATAGTTATTGCTACCCTTGTTTTCTTTTGTTATCATTAGCTTGGAATATCTTTTTCCATCCCTTTGCTCTCTGCCCATGTGTGTCCTTAAAGCTAAAGTGATTCTTTTATATGCAACATATTGTTGGATCTTGTGTTTTTTGTTTGTTTTTTTAATCTATTCTAGCCTTTCTATGTTTTCCAACTGGATGATTCCATTCACTTACATTTAAAATAATTATTGATAGGTAAAGACTTAACTATTGCCTTTCATTCTCTTTATATTTCATGATTTATTTAAATTTTAGTTAATATATAGTGTAATATTAGTTTCAGGAGTACAATTTAGTAATTCTCCATTTACATATAACATTCAATGCTCATCACAAGTGACCTCCTAATAATTATTACTGACTTAGCCCATTCCCCTGCCCATCTCCCCTCCAGAAACAATCAGTTTGTTACTTATAGTTAATTGTATTATGGCTTGCCTTCCCCTCCCTTTTTTAAAAAATTTTTTTCTTTCGCCAGTGTTTATCTGTTTTGTTTCTGTTAATTGTTTGCTCTTTTGTAGATGCTCTGCTCTTTATTTCCTGTATTGTTCTCTTTGTAATCTGATGACTTTTTGTGGCAGTATGTTTTAACTTCTTTATCAAAATCTTTTGTGTATCTACTACATATTTTTTTATATTTACCATTAAGTTTATATAAAATACGTTAGTTATAACATTCCATTTTATGTTGAAAACAACTGAACTTTAATAGTGTACAGAAAATTTATACTTCTCCTGTAACAACAGGTTATTGATGTTTTTACATTTTAGATCATTTTTATATTATACTTTTAATAACAAATGTTTGCAGTTATAGTTATTTTTAATAAGCTTGTTTTTTTTTAACTTTTAAACTAGACTAGTAAATGATTTATATATCACCATTACAATATTGGAGAATCTGGTTTTGACTATACATTTACCTTTAGCAATAAATAAGGAGCCATCCATGCATCCATGTTGCCATCTTGATGGCATCACCGTCCCCAAATCTTCAGTAAGTGTTACTTTATATTTATCTTTTTTTTAAGATTTTGTTTATTTGACAGAGAGAGAGAGATCTCAAGTTGGCAGAGTGGCAGGCAGAGGAAGATCGAGAGGCAGGCTTATTACCCAGCAGTGACCCGATGCATGTCTTAATCCCAGGACCGTGGGATCATGACCTGAGCCAAAGGCAGCTGCTTAATCGATTGAGTCACCCAGGAACCCCTAAATTTTACTTTAGTTAATATATGACCATTTTTTATTTCTACTAATAGACATATCAATTTTATTGCTTTTAATATTAAGGTCTTTTCCTTAACATCATTATCATCAATTTCTTTTTCATTTTAAAAGTGTTGTTTACATTTCTGGTGGTAAGTATGTAATTCATGTATGTGGTGGTATGTAAGTAATTCAAATATGAATTTTAAACTCTAAATCATATGCTCCATTGTGGCAGATATTTGTTTTATTCATCCCACCCACAAAAAATTAGTACTCAATAGGTCTTTGTTGATTGACTGAATGAATTAAGTGTTCTGACACTAGCATAGCTGACCAAACCAGAGATCAAGGAGAAAATATAATGATTGTCAAATGGGTGAACCTGAGATAAAAAGACATTTTAGCTTTGTTAGTTTGATATACACTCTGGATAACATTCCAACTCTGCATGGATTTTTGGAAAGCAAACAACTCCTCTCCTAAATAATAAATGTATTAATTGCCTTCCTTATGAGTCCTGACAGCAGTCAGCTTTGTGGGTTTCTGATTCCATTCCAAGAGGTTGAATGTCTGTTTGATTTATGTCATAGGTAACAGTGTCATGAGAAAAGACTTGTAGGATAAAATTTCTTAAAGATGGGAACACAGATGGCTGCCTATGGACTGTGAAGTGGGTGTTAATGAAAATGCACTGAGCAGTAAGGGAAGGGCAGTTCACAACCATAGGAAAGGTGCCCTGTGATTTTGTTTTGTTTTGTTTTGTTGTAAAAACAGATACCATTTCCCCTCCCCATGGAAATTTTCAAATTTACTTTTCTCTAACAATCAGAAATACTTGAGACATTATGAACACAATATGGGCCTTAAAGGATAAAAATAAACAAAAATTTAAGTAATTTTAAGTGTTTATCATTATTTCAGCCATGTTTTTCTATGTTTAACTGCTCAAAGAAATTACACAGTCTGGTTTCTAAATATTATACCAGGCTGTATTAAACCAATGCAAAGGGTTTTATGGAATTTTCTATAACACCATCTAGATATTCTACATTGGCTGTCACTCCTGAAAATTCTCAGTTTATAAATGTGCATGCATTGAAACAGCATATATTTACATTATAGTAAATATTCACTGGTTATTTACCTCATTTATTACTGTATTTTGATCCTTTCTAATTGTTCACTTTCTTCCATGTTTCCCCCTTATTTCTACAAATGTCAATCCATCACATGTTATGTAAAGTGAAACAAAGAGGAACAGCTGTTAGTTGAAAGGATTAATAGGTGATTTGATGTTACTCTGTGAGATATTAAGTAATAGTCAAGGTATTTCCATATCATCATTTTAATATATTTCAGTAATACAGCATAGTTGTTATGCTTTAATTAAACCTTTATTAAGTCTTTATATATATATATATATATATATATATATATATATATTTCCTAACTCACAAGTCCGCCCTTCATGTCCCATTCAAAACCCACTCATGTTATGGAATAACTGTTTTATCTTCCCAGTACAATCTTCATTCAACTTATTGCTCTGGTGTGCTCCTTTGGCAGCACATATATTAACTTATTGTTCTGCATATACAAAAGGATAGGAATAGAATATTTTGTAATATGATATTTTGTCCTTTCTGCACTACAGAGTCTGTGTAAGCATTCTTAGATCAGAGACCTAGGAGGAGGTCCAAATTGAAGAAAAACAAACAGAAAAAAAGAAAATGTTCTCAGCCCTTTCTTGTAGTTTCATTTGCAGGAACCACAAAAGCAAAGATATTAAAATGTGTTTTTTTCTTATTTTTTAAAATTAAGTTTAAATTTTTTATTGGATTATGCTCCCTTAAACTCATCTGATACCATGAATAGAAAACCCAAGCAACCACCAAATATTCATTCATGATGTTGCCTTTAAACATGTTGCCTTTAAAATTTTTACAGTGTAGTCTCATCTGTAGAGTAGATGAGCCTTGACTCAAAAGTGTCATCAAAGACTGTGGTGACACTTGCCTTGCCACCCGCCCGCTGTTCCTGCCATGGCAGGCTCTCCTGCTTCACGACCGTTTCCCGACAGCAAGGCCAAGGCTCCTTCTCTCCTCCCAGGGCGGTGTGCTGTGCCTTCCCCAGATATGCTACTGGGGAGTGCAGTCACAGACGTGTCCCTTTCCACGGGCTTAACCACGCTTCTCTCCCAGGCAGAGGGGATGCCCGGGCTAAGAGGATTTCGCTCCATACGGGTTTCTCCCACCATGCTTCGGAGACTATGTTCAGGCAAGCAGCATCAGCATCCCACAGAACCAACACTGATTTCCCAGCGAATGCTGTGCTTTCCCAGAGGGGATGCAGGATCAAAGAGGCTTTTGCTCTATGCGGGTTTCTCCCACTGTGCTGTGAATACAAGGTTAAGGCAAGCAGCAACAGCAGCCCGCAGAACCGACTCTTATTTCGCAGAGCCTGCTATGGACGCGCAGAGGCTTTGGGCTTGGCGCGATCCGCACTTTGCCGCTCCTTTCTCAGGAAGGCTTTGGGCGTTTGCTCTTTCGCCTCAGGGAAGAAGAGCTGCGGGAGAGCTGGTGCCTCTTGGGCCTTGCTTTCGTGGGCTCTATGTTCGCGCCCTGGGTTCAACCTGCCAGGCCGAACTAAGCAGACACAGCCACAACCTGCAGCAGCGTGCGTGGCCTAGGATGGCACTCTATGCACACTACCATCTCCCGGTATAGGCAACGCTTGGCCTTTTGCTCTGGTTCTCAGGCGGACTCGGGGACTAGGCCAGTGCCTTCCCCACAGGAGAGGAGAGGTGACAGGATCCCTGCACACCGCCAGTGCACTGGGATGGGGAGCTGTGGGGGACTTACCTCACTCTTTCCCCAGACACCCCGTGGCTCCGCGAACGCTTCCACATCCTGGAGGAAGATGGCATCTGACGGCCCGTTCATTCAGGGATCTACTTCTGCGAGTTCAGGGTAGGGGCCTGGTGGCAAGCACATGTCTGAACCAGGGACAGGTGGCCAAGGAGCGGCTTGCCCATTGGGGCCAGAGGCTCAGGACAGGCATGCCTTCTGCCCAGACTCCTTCCTCAGAGTGGAGCACGCGCCCCTGCCCTAGTCATTCCCTCCAGTCTCCTTAGCAGCCAGGCTTCCGTCTCTCTGCACAGGGCGCGGGTGACACTTGTCTTGCCACTGCCCGCTGTTCCTGACAGACCGGCTCTGCTGTATGGAGACCGTTTCCGAAAACAAGGCCAACGGCTCCTTCTCTTCTCCCGTGGCAGCGTGCTGCACCTCCCCAGTCATGCTCCTGGGGAGCGCAGTGACAGACGTGTCCCTGTTTCCTTAAGGGTCTTTCCACAGGAGCAACCACGCTTCTCTCTCAGGCAGAGGGGATACCCGGGCAAAGAAGATTTCGCTCCATGCGGGTTTATTACACGGAGCTGTGGAGACTAGCTCAGGCAAGCAGCAGCAGCATCCCACAGACCCGACTCTGATTTCCCAAAGAATGCTGTGCTGAGGCGGACTCGCGGACTAGGCCAGTGCTTTCTCCACAGGAGAGGAGAGCTGACAGGATCTCGACACACCGCCCGTGCACTCGGTTGAGGAGCAGTGACGGACTGACCCCACTCCTTCCACGGACACCGCGTGTTCCGCGAACGCTTCCACTTCCTGGAGGAAGATGACATCTGACTGCCCGTTCTTTCAGGGAGCTACTTCTGCGAGTTCAGGGTACGCGCCTGGTGTCAAGCACATGTCTGCACCAGGGACAGGTGGCCAAGGAGCTGCTTTCCCCTTGGGCTCAGGGTCCCAGGACAGGCATGCCTTCTGCCCAGACTTCTGCCTCACAGTGGAGCACGCGCCCCTGCCCTAGTCGTCCCCTCGTGTCTCCTTAACAGCCAGGCATACGTCTCTCTGCACAGGTCTTCTAACTGCCCGCTGTTCCTGACAGGACCGGCTCTCCTACTTGGAGACCGTTTCCGAAAACAAGGCCCTTGGCTCCTACTCTTCTCCCGGGGAAGCGTGCTGCACCTCCCCAGTCATGCTCCTGGGGAGCGTAGTGACAGACGTGTCCCTTTCCTTAAGGCTCTTTCCACAGGCGTAACCACGCTTCTCTCTCAGGCAGAGGTTATCCCCGGGCAAAGAAGATTTTGCTCCATGCGGGTCTATTACACCGTGCTGTGGAGACTAGCTCAGGTAAGCAGCAGCAGCATCCCACAGACCCGACTCTGATTTCCCAAAGAATGCGGTGCTTTCCCAGAGGGGATGCCCGGGCAAAGAGGCTTTCGCTGTATGCGGGTTTTCCCCACCGAGCTGCGAATACTAGGCTAAGGCAAGCAGCAAGAGCAGCCCACAGAACCGACTCTGATTTCCCAGCGACTGCTATGCTTTCACAGTAGTATTCAGCTTGGCGCAAACCGCACTTCGCTGCTGCTTCAACAGCAAGGATTTTGGCGTTCGCTCTGTCGCATCAGGGAAGAAGAGCTGCAGAAGAGCTGGTGCCTCTTGGGCCTTGCTTTCCCGGGCTCTATGTTCACGCCCTGGGTTCACCCTGTCAGGCCGAACTAAGCAGACACAGCCATAACCCTGCAGTAGCATACGTGGCCTAGGATGGCACTCGATGCACACTACCCTCTCCCGTTGTAGGCAACGCAAGGCCTTTTGCTCTGGCGCTCAGGCGGACTCGGGGACTAGGCCAATGCCTTTTCCACAGGAGGGGAGAGGCGACAGGATCCCTGCACACCGCCCGTGCACTGGGATGGGGAGCTGTGGGGGACTGTCCCCACTCCTTCCCCGGACACCCCGTGCCTCCTTGAACGCTTCCACATCCTGGAGCAGGACAGCATCTAACTGCCCGTTCCTCTTGGAGCTGTTTCTGCGAGTTCAGGGCCGGGCTCCTGGTGGCAAGCCCACGTCTGCCCTATGGACAGGTGGCCAAGGAGCTGCAGTCCTCTTGGGCCCAGAGGCACAGAACAGGCCTGCCTTCTGTTTAGACTCCTTCAGAGTGGAGCACGTGCTCCTGCCCTAGTCCTCTCGTGTCCCCTTAGCACCCAGGCTTCCGGCTCTCCGCACAAGGAGTGGGTGACACTTGTCTTGCCTCCGGCCCACTGTTCCTGACAGGGACGGCTCTCCTGCATCATGACCGTTTCCGGATAGTAACACCACCGGCTCCTTCTCTTGTCCCGGGGCTGCGTGTTACACCTTCCCTAGACATTCTCCTGGGGAGTGCAGTGACAAACGTGGCCCTTTCGTTAAGGCTCTTTTTACAGGTGCAAAAACGCTTCTCTCTCATGCAGAGGGGATGCCTAGGCAAAGAGGATTTTGCTCCATGCGGGTGTATTTCACCCACCTGTGGAGACAAGTTCAGGCAAGCAGCAGCCGCATCCCACAGACCCGATTCTGATTTCCCAAAGAATGCTGTGCTTTCCCAGAGGGGATGTCCGGGCAAAGAGGCTTTCGCTCTATGCGGGTTTCTCCCACAGTGCTGCGAATACTAGGCTAAGGCAAGCAGCAACAGCAGCACACAGAACCAACTCTGATTTCCCAGGGACTAGTATGCTTTCGCAGAGGTTTTCAGCTTGGCGAGAACGGCACTTCGCTGCTGCCTCCTCAGCAAGGCTTTGGGAGGTCGCCCTGTCGCTTCAGGGAAGAAAAGATGCTGGACAGCTGGTGCCTCTTGGGCCCTGCTTCCCGGGTTCCATGTTCGCGTCCTGGGTTCACCCTGCCAAGACGAACTAAGCAGATACAGTCACAACACTGCAGTAGCGTACGTGGCCTAGGGTGGAACTCTATGCACACTACCATCTCCTGGTGTTGGCACTGCTAGGGCTTTTGCTCTGGCGCTCATGCGTACTCGGGGACTAGGCCAGTGGCTTCCCCACAGGAGAGGAGAGGCGACAGGATCGCTGCACACCGCCCGTGCACTGGGTTGAGGAGCAGTGACGGACTGTCCCCACTCTTTCCATGGACATCCCGTGCCTCCGCGAACGCTTTCACATCCTGGAGGAAGACGGCCTCTGTCAGTAGAGTTTAGTTATATTAATCTGTTCAGCAAATCATTCTCAAAGTATTAAAAATTATTAGAAGTTGTAAAAACTTGTGTTTTATGTCTTAGAAGGTGTGGAATTCACTCAACATATGTTTGTTGAATGATTATTATGAATCAATCACTTTTCAGAGTTTATTTTATTCAGTTTTTGATAACTGCTGTAATAAACTACGTAAAGTGCACCTTTGAGTTTCATTATGTTAAATTGAAAAGGCCTTTGTCTATCAAATGTTCAGGAATAATTTTCAGTGTTTACATGAGTGCAGGGAAAAAAGTCTTTATAGCATGTTTGAGGTATAAATTGATTCAAAATTTCAAAATGCAATATGACAACATATATTCAAATCTTTATAAATTAGTTATATCCCTTGGGACAGCACTTTATCCTACGTAAACAGTCTTTGGTATGTGCATATTTATATGTAGAATATACTCTGAATCATTTTTTATAATATTGACAAAACAAGTAATCTTAAAGTTTAATAATTGACCACCAGGCAAATAAAGATTGGTAATAGCAGAATACTCTATAGCTATTAAAAATCTATTTTGGTGTATTTTTGATGAGAACACTGAAGATATATTGGGAAGAAAATATTCCATATTGTTAAAAAAAAGTCTTTGCATAAAAATACTTTGTAAAAAGTAGAAGATAAACACCAAAATGTAACAGTATTCTTTTCTGAATACTATTTAAATGTTTGTTACTTAAAATATATTTGGAGTATTTTTGGAGAACTCATATGCTTTATGATGAGTTTAAATTACTTTTGATATCAGATTTAATATCATGGGAAATAACATATAGAATATAAATTATGTTGTTCAAGATTAAAGAAAATTTGATTGCTACAGTTTATGATACAGTAGTAGCTAACATTTTTTGTAAATTCATTGTGGGCAAAAAACTTCATTAATAAATTTTACAGGTTCATAATCTTATAAAATATGTCATGTTCTTATTCCTTTTTTACAACTGAAAAATATAAGGCTAGAAGATATTAAATCCAATATAATAATATTTTAACTTTGTTTTAAATAAAGTCATTTTTAGACTATAAACTATGCCATATGTAAAAATTCCAACATTGGATTCCAATGGAGAGTTGTATTTACAACTCTCCATTTTTTTCAGTTGTTATTATTTGACTTCTCAAATTGACCCTAGGTCAACTTTATCAACTGGTCAATAGTTACTTCTTATCTCCAAATTTCATGTTTCCAACTTTTTTTTTTCCTTAAATGTTCTACACCCAGTGTGGAGCTCAATGAAAGTCTTGAACTCATGACCTTGAGATCAAGACCTGTGCTGAAAACAAGAGTTAGATGTTCAACTCACTGAGCCACCCGGGCACCCCTCATTTTTCCAACTAACTTAAAATACTGATAAAAAAGCTAAAATAATTGTTTCACATAGTCAAATTTGCATAAATTCCAATTTTATAGTCAGGCATTAAATGCCATCCTGTAATTTTTAACTAGATATCAACAACCCACATCTAGTGATAATACTCAACTAAAATTCATCACTTTTCTTGTGTTATATTTATCTTGTTTATTTGAATGATATATTTTTTTCCCAACAGACATTACTTAAAAACCTGAAATCTCTGGATATAATTTTTAACCCAATATACTACAATATGTTTTAAATACTCTGATTTTTTAACATCAGGCTTTTCTGCAACAAACTCCAAAGTGAGTGTACCTTTATAAGTTAAAATAGAGCATTTTATCATTACTTATATTTAAACTTATTTATTTATTTTTACCCATGAATTTTTTTTTACCCTCTTTCTTGTTTTATGTGAATATAGTTGGCATACAGTGTTATATTAGGTGTAGAACTTGGTGATTTGACAAGTTCGAACATTATGCTCTGTTCACCAGTATAGCTACCATCTATCCCACTACATCATTATTACAATATCATTGACTATATTGCTTATGCTGTGCCTTTATGTCCTTGATACATTTATTCTGTAACTAGAGGCACTATCTCTACCTCTCCCCCTCATCCATTTTGCCCATCCCCTCATTCCCCCTCTCCACTCCTCTCTAGCAACCATCAGTTTCTGTATCTATGAGTTCTCTGTATTTATGGGTCTGATGTTATTTATTTATTTATTTATTTACTTCACCTTTTTTTAGATCTAACTTATGAAATAGATTATTTGATATTTATCTTTCTCAGTCTAACTTATTTCACTTAGTGTAATGTCCTCTAGGTCCATCCATATATTTAAATTTAACATCTCTTTAATGCCTCTTGCAAGACATTAATTAATTAATTAATTAATTATTCCCCAAAATGCTACTTCTTCATCTAAATTAATCTGAGGGAAAAGAGTTACTCTAATTTGTTTTCAGTACAGTACAGTAGATAGCCAATAAGGGGTTAATATCAGGACTTTCCCTGTGAAGGACTATTTTCCTACTTAATAAAAATAGATAACAACAAATGACCATTATTTCTGCAATGTTTTTTAAAAGATCCTGAGGAAATCAAGGATAGTTTGTCACATTAAGACAATCGTATATATAATTTCCTTGCATTTTCAAGAAAGGAACTTAAAGTCTTACCAAGCATTGGTACAAAGTTCCTTTTATAAATGGAAGATAATCTCAATTTTACTGTGTTATGTTGGTGGTGTCAATGTTCTGGTGGACAGGTTTTCTCTCCTTCGCTTGTTTCTCAATGTTACAATTTCCCTATGTGATCTAGTGGAAGGATCAGGGTCTGCAACTGTGTAGGGTTTGATTTTTAACTTTCTGGGGTCTCTTCCAAGGCATCTGAGAAATATGTCCCCAGATATTTATTTTCCTCTCTCAAGAAACTACCATTTTCATCCTTATTTGAGTTTATTTAAGTGAGACAATTAAGGATTTTGTCTCCTGTTTTAACCCTCATCTTTCACACAGTTGAAGAGGGTTTTGCTGTTTTCTTGTTGTTGTTTTTCCTTTCAAGTTTTCTCTTAGATGGTTCACAGGACATAATGATTTGGGAGCCATGAACAAACACTTACTTCTGAACCATCTCTAGAATACCAAATAAAATATAGTATAGCATCATATTTTACCATTTAGAGATCAAAAACCTAAGTATAGACTGGTTTCTGACCTCTTAATCCTTACATGGAGAAGCTCCAATAAAAAAAAATCAGTCTAAAACAAATGACTAAACAGACACATGAAAAAATCATTAGGCATCAGGGAGATTCAAATCAATACCACATTGAGATACCACCTTGCACCAGTTAGAATGGCCAAAATTAACAAGACAGTAAACAACAAGTGCTGGAGAGGATGTGGAGAAAGGGGAACCCTGTTACACTGTTGGTGGGAATGCAAGGTGGTGCAGCCACTTTGGAAAATAGTGTGGAGATCCCTTAAGAAATTAAAAATAGAGCTACTCTATGACCCTGCAATGGCACTGCTGGGTATTTACCCCAAAGAAATAGACGTAGTGAACAGAAGGACCAACTGTACCCCAATGTTCATAGCAGTGGTGGCCACAGTTGCCAAACTATTGAAAGAGCCAAGATGCCCTTCCACAGACAAATGGATAGAGAAGATATGGTCCATATATACAGTGGAGTATTATGCCTCCATCAGAAAGGATGATTATCCAAGTTTTGTATCAACATGGACAGGACTGGAAGAGATTATGCTGAGTGAAATAAGTCAAGCAGAGAGAGTCAATTTTAGCATATGGTTTCACTTACTTGTGAAACATACTTGTGCCATATAAGGAATAATAGGGAGGACATTGGGAGAAGAAGAGGAGAAGTGAGTTGGGGGAAAACAGAGGGGGAGACAAATAATGAGAGACTGTGGACTCTGAGGAACGAACCGAGGGATTTGGAGGGCGGGGGTGGGAGGTTGGGTGAGCCTGGTGGTGGATATTATGGAACGCATGCATTGCATGGAGTAGTGGGTGTGGTGCATTAATAGTGAATTCTGGAACACTGAAGAGAAATAAAATAAAATAAAATAAGATAAAATAAAATGGAAAAAAATCAGTCTAGTCCAAAAATGTAAATAAAATATGAAGAAAAAAGGAAAAATGCATTTTTTTGAAAAAGTGGGAAAGCTAAGAATATCTCAGTAACAAGCTCTCAGGTATAGTCTGTGATCACTCTTGAGATGTTGAGAACTGAAGAAATGGAAACAGTTCAATCTCCAAGCAGAGCATACCTGAAGCCTCACCATTTGCTTACCATAAGGTTTTCCATTCCCCTGACAGTCTTTGAGTCTCTACCAAATGCAAGTGATGGTGACCGACTCCCTAGCTATAGCTATCTCTGAATGTCTGAAGAAATAGCCTGCTTGTTCTCATTGGGAGTGTTCTTCACATATTCCCACAGAAGGAGATGAAGGTAAGACACCAAGGACTTTGATAATTTGCAAACTCCATCCTTGTGCTGTAACCCTCTCCACTTATTTTTGATATGTGTATTGCTTCAAATCTTGCTAAGATTGCACCAAATTTTGTAGGAAACTGTATCATACACTTATATTTTTTATAAGAAATATGATCTTTCCCACTGATTAAAAGTTCTTCATATAGAAAAAAATGAGGGGGACATCCACCAGATAGAAGCAGGTGCCTTACTCAGTACCTAAAAATATCAAATTTGGAGGATAGATGAACATAATCCATGATCTGCCCCATACCCTGCAGCACCTTCCCAGAAATTGTTTTGGAATCCACAAGGAAATTAACTCTTGTAGTCTGACATAAATAAAACAATAATGCACCTTTGCAAAGAGATTCAGTAGGGAATTTTTATTCTAATGGGACAAATATGATTCATATAATACAGAGGTTGACAAATTTTCTTCTGTAAAAGGAATGCTAGTACATATTTTAGACTTTGAGGACTATATGGTCCTTAATGCCAAGTCCATATAGATATCATATAGATGGCATCTAGTAAATTGTTGAAACTGTCTCCCTAAATATTACCAATACATTGTGTTAACAAGGCAAAGCTGAGTTTACTACTTATCATTAGGAGAGGGAACACTTCTGTGAAGCTTTAGCAACATCTCAGTTGGAGGGAGGTAAATTTGTTGAGAATTGGAAATTCTGTTTGTGGTAAATTTTTCAATGTGAGACCTTGATTGGATTAAGATTGGTAATGATGATATAACAATCCAGGATTGGGAAAGACAGGAAGGTAGAGTTCTGAAGTGAATAACTCAAAGAATCTTAGGGTCCAAACTGTTGTTTGACGCTTTTCATTGAAGAGTTGATGGGACTTTCAGATCATGTAATGAATAATAGAACTATTTGCCTGGGTGTAAGGGCCCTAGAAAATCAAAAGTATGCTAATAAAGATTGTGGAATATCAACACATATTAATTACTGTAGACAATAAGGATCTTTTGCATTCTTAGTGTCCAGGCTAGGTGAGGGGTAGACAGATTGGTTCTCAGAACTCTTGAGGTGGGGCACAGAGCAGCCACAGATAATGAATTATCAAATGAGAGGAATTCCGTAATAATAAAACAATATAGAAACTAAAATTTGAATATTTTATAATCCTCAAGTAACAAAATTTTATTCTGCTTTTGATTATCTGAAAACATTTAAAAACATTAAAAAAAATTCTTAACTGGCAGGCCATACAACAAGCAACTGGATGGAGGTCCCTAATTCACTCTTATTTAGAGGGTCACAGTGAGTATGGTATATATGGAATAGAACATTAAAACAATATTTTTTAAGTTTAATTTCATTTTGAGAAACTGACATAAAATTTTTCTGATTTGGGAGAAGAAAGAGATGCTCACCTTTTGAATGGAGGTGGTTGAATTTTTTCAGGGGTAACTTTTGTTTTCTATAGTCATTTCCAATCCACTTAAAGGTTATCATTCAATTTGGCCATTTTCAGACCACTCACATAGTACAAATTTGTAACAGTGTATATAGGTTTTGGATTATAAATTACTCAGGGAGATACTTATTTTGGGAAGTGAAATAAATCCTGAGATCAGGTTATCTCTTCCATTTGTGTGGCTGGTATAAGAGCTCAAGTGTAAGTCTCTGCTTTGGAGTCCACTTTTCTTTTCCAACTTTACAGTTATGCTCCATGCAAACAAGGACTCTGACACCACCATTGGTACAACAAAACAGTGCAGCACGTATGCTCCGGCCCTACCTGCCATCCTGCTGCCTTTGGCCATGTCTCAAGCCTAGGAGCACATATACCAATGGCTACTCTGCCTTATGAGAGTGGGATCAGGAAAGAGACTTACAAAAGGCACTGAAGACAGCCTCTTGGCTATTGTGCAGAGAATTCTAGGAGCTGATATCCAGCATATGATCTGTAAGTGACATGGATTCTGGATTGCAAGTACATCATGCAGCTGAAAGTGGAAGTCCCAATTTCCTGTTCAAACCACTTTTGATATTCACATTATAAAAGTTATGGATCCATTCTTTTGTCAGAGTCTTAGTTTGTCTTTTCTATTTACCATCTGATTTTCAGCTTCAAAGATATTTTATTGGAAGTAAAATAATAACAGCTCTAACTCAACATTTTCACCTTTGGCAGCAGATTATCTTTAATATTGATTATATTTCTAAATAATTAAATACAATAACTTTTTTTCCAAAACTTCCATGTCCGGTTTCAGCTTAATAATATTCATCTTCAGTGTCTTCATACTAGTCAAGTATTCCTACTAGAGAAAATTAGATTGTAGTATATTTTTATAAGGGTAAAATTGGCTTTATTATCATTTCCAGTTTACACAGATTCATGTTTTATTTTATTTTTCTCATAAAGATTGAAATTCCAAGTTTGTCTGGTTGATGTAGCAAAGGTAATTATACCAAGAATATATTGCTTAGAAAAAAATAGCTTTACAATAACTCCCAGTTAACATATTTTTATGTCTCTACTCCACAGCAAGAAACTCTTTTCATTTTAGAGATTGTAGTGGCTCTGTGAAAGCATGTGAATTTCACTGGAATAAAGAATTCATTTGCGTGCATATTGAAAAATAAAGATAAGCTTTATAAAACAGCTGGAAATATACAGCTATATGTAGATACAGTAACTGCTTGCTGGCACCCTATATTCTGAAACCATACGTATATTTTAGACACTCAACAAAAGGCAAACAAACTTGAAGCCCAAGTGCAAACATACAGAATTTTTATTTTAGAAATCGGTTTTAAATTATGGATATAAAATTGAAAACAAAATGAACCATAGGGGTTTAGGAGAAGATACCTTAAATATAGAAAATTATTGAAGCATTTTTTACCTTGTTATCTTAAGTGTATTTTTTAATTTTTTTAAAGATCTTAGTTATGTATTTGACAGATCACAAGTAGGCAGAGAGGCAGGCAGAGAGAGAGGAGGAAGCAGGCTCCATGCTGAGCAGAGAGCCCGATGCAGGACTTGAGCCGACAGCAGAGGCTTTACCCCACTGAGCCACCCAGGTGCCCATTTACCTTGTTATCTTAATAACAGTCCTAACAAGAGCAGAAAAATGTCAAGTCTCAATTAAAAACGCTATGATTGAGATGTAAAACTGACTGGAAAAAAAAAGAAAGACTTTTTTGTTTTACAAATATTAGCACTCTCTCATTATTCTGTTCTTACATTACATGAAATATTAAGTACTTTAAAAATTAAGAGACTATGAGCATATTCTAAGCAGTATGTTTTCTTTATCTACTATGTAATTTACTTTGTATGGCCTGCCATTGGGGAAATTTCATAAACAATAGTGGTTCATCATTTAAGGATATTTGAGTCTCTTTCTGAAATCTATTTGATGTGGATCTAATAATACAGTAATATATGAGTCATATTTGTTCCATCAATAACTACTAGCTATAAACTCTTCCTGTTTTTATAACCATTAAAAATGCCATCTTGGTCTGCTCTTGCTTCCCAGCTTCTGGCTCTCTGCCTTGCTCTTTAGGTTCCAATAATATAAAAATATGTGCATTGTCCTTTGTTTCTTGTCAGTGTAGCATTTCTCTCACCATCTCCTTTGCCTGTGTTACTTACCTCCCCATCCTCCTGATTTCCTTTTTATATATTGCTTTTTTCTGTTACCAAGTTACGTTGGTGTATATTTAAATTCTGTCACTAGTTGATCGGTAGTTTTGTACCATTGCAGCTAGAAAATATACTTGGTATGATTTCAATCTTCTTACATTTGTAGTATGTGTTATGTTCCTCTTTTTATTTAAGATTTTATTTAATTTGTCAGAGAGAGAGAGAGAGAGAGAGAGACAGCAGAAAGAGGGAGCTAGTCTCCTACTGAGCAAGGAGCCCAAAGTGGGATTCAATTCCAGGACCCTGGGATCATGACCTGAGCCTAAGGCCGATGCTTAACCAACTGAGCCACCCAGGTGTCCCAGTTATATCTCTTTTTATGTAATTTAGCTAGGGGATTCTTCTGCGCATGCTTGAAGAAAATGTGTATCCTATTTTTCTTAGATGGAACGTTTTACATATCTTTTTGAGAACCATGTGCCCTGAAGCATGCTTCAAGTAAAAAATGTTCCTGTGAGGGAAAAACAAAACAAAACAAAAAACCTTTAACTGAAGTTACTCATTTAAAATAGAGCATATAGGAGGGAAGGTCGGTGGGAGGATGGGTGTAACAAGTGAAAGAGTTTGAGTACATTTATCATGATGAGATTGACTAATGAGATACAGAATTGTTGAATCACTATATTGTACACCTGAAACTAATAGAACACTGTCTATTAGCTATACTAAAAGTAAAAGAAAAAACTTCATAAAAATAATAAAATAAAATGATAAATTAATGAAACTACACTAAATTAAGCTGCTACTTGATAGAGAGCTGTCATTTATTGCAATGATTTTTGGGTGTGGAGGAAAGGATAATGGTCAAATCAATTTTGTTGTCACACAGAGTTGTGATTGTGATAACAGAAATGTCTGTTTCTCTCCCAATCTCCCTAGCTTCTGAGTGCAGCACCTAAATTACCAGCTCCCAGACAAGAAGAACAGAGGAATAGAAAAAAAATAGAATAGCAAGAATTCAAAGATAAGTTTTTTGGATAGCATTAAAGTGTTATGTTTTATTTGGCTTATTTTATTTATTCAGGAAATCAGGTGGCAGCTTTATTTTTCACCATAATATGCTAGTATAATGCCAATTGAATAATAAAAATGCAACACAATATGTACTAGAATAAATGACATGTAATAGATACTTATACAATAAAATGAAATGCGTATCTAATATAAATATTTAAAGTAAAATATAGTATATTTTATATATAATATGAACAAATGTTCTCAGTTATAAATATGATTTCATGAAGTCCAAGTATCATACATTTTCTGTTACTCCTGGAAAAAATAGAAGAATTGTTTTGGCAAACTACTTCTTTGTCAATTAAAATACTTTCTTTCATGTAAGTACAACTTATAAGATACTGTCTTCATGAAGTCTTCCCCAAGTTCTTCAGCTTTTAGAAATTCTCTGTGACTCTATAGCCCTGATACATTTTAAAGCTCTCTAACCATAATTGGTTTTCTTTATTTTTTCAATCTATGTCCTCCCCACCATTCTGAAGATTTATTTTTTCGTGACAGCAATACTAGAATATTAAAAATACAAATATATCCTATATATATAAAAATAAAACATGGCCTTAGGGACCATCCACTTCACAGGCAGTCCATTGTTGGTTGTTTTTTTATAGTAATTGATGTGGTGATATCTCTGGCAAGGCTGAAGTCTGAGGTCATCATGTCCTTTGTCACCAGCACTTCCCTGGTGGCCAGGTCTTGGTGTATGCACTTCTTGGAGGCAAGGTACTCCATGCCTTAGGCTACCTGATAGGCACAGGATACCAGGTCCTTGGAGGAGAGTTGCTCTGCTGCATTGTGGCTGATATTGTAACAGTACTCCAGGTCAGGAGGCCTCTGGGCCTGCAGGTACTCCTGTATGTTGTCTTTGGAGGCATACTCCATGATAGTGTACAAAGGACCGTCCTGTGTGCAGGACCCAACAGGTTGATGGTGTCCTTGTGCTTTCCAATCATCTTCATCATCTCCATTTCTGAGATTAGGTTTGACAGGTTGCATCTGACTTCAACATCTTCACAGACACTTTAGTCAAATGGTTGGATTTGTCCTTGTCCAACCCAATGGCCTCATCCAACACCACCTGCCCAAAGTAGGCCTGTCTTAGGGGTCTGCCTAAACTGCCTACAACCAGCCTGTCTAAAGGCAGTTATGAACTCTATATTATCCTCAAAAATATTAAACCACAAGCTAAAAATTCTCTTCACTAGGTCTCTGTCACAGGTCTAATTTTCTTATCTTTCATCATTTATCTTTTTCCTAATTCTTATTTTCAGTATAGTTTATTTTGCTTCCAGGTGTTTCCCCTGTTTTCTGTATGCTGTTTCATAGGGAAGAATTATCCTGCAATAAAATTATTTCTTGAGAATTCATTACATCTCTCAGTTAAAATGGGTTCTTTTATGGTATTGATTCATTTGAGTTTTCTCAAAATGGGAAGAATTTTCAAAATGGTGTTTTCCTCAAGGTTCAGAGTATGTCTTAGCCTCATCTTTACTCTTTTTGAAATTCACTTTTCAAATTCTTTTCCCTCTTTTTATCTTTTTAAATTAAAATGTTTTATTTTTATTATTTTTTTTATTTGAGTAGAGTTGATATTCAGTGTTACATTGGTTTCAGGTTTTCAATATCTCCATACATTATTCTATGATCACTACATAGCCACAATCTGTCATCATATAACACTATTATAATATCATTGACTATATTTTCTACACTGTCCCATATCTCTTTTTAAAATCTCTGATTTTTATGTTTTCTGTTATTCCAATTTTCGACCATCATTTTACTTGGTTACTTTAATAAAATATGCCTGATTACACACTCTTCGCTGAAAACCATTGGATTTATAGTAGTCTTCTTCTTCTACTTTTTTAAAAATTAACATATAATGTATTATTAGCCCCAGGGGTACAGGTCTGTGAATCGCCAGGTTTACACACTTCACAACACTCACCACAGCACATACCCTCCTCAATGTTCATAACCCGACCACCCTCTCCCTACCCTCCTCACCACCCCGGCAACTCCCAGTTTGTTTTGAGAGATTAAGAGTCTCTTATGGTTTGTATCCCTCCCGATCCCATGTTGTTTCATTTACTCTTTTCCTTTCCCCCAAACCTCCCACATTGCACCTCCATTTCCTCATATCAGGGAGATCATATGATAGTGTCTTTCTCTGATTGACTTATTTTGCTAAGCATAATACCCTCTAGTTCCATCCATGTCATCGCAAATGGCAAGATTTCATTTCTTTTGATGGCTGCCTAGTATTCCATTGTACATATATATACCATTCATTTGTTGATGGACATTTAGGTTCTTTCCATAGTTTGGCTATTGTGGACATTGCTGCTATAAACATTCGGTACACGTGCCCCTTTGGATCATATAGTAGTCTTCTTTACCTCTATCAGAACCCCAGGAAGCTTTATTTATTTATTTACTCACATAAACACATGATCCAACACAATGTTTTTTGATGTTCAAATGTACCGCTTAACACTATGTTAAGTGTTACCGCTTAACACTATGCTTACTGTTCTCTTTCACTGTCTGACTAAATCCTCATCATCACTATGCCATTTAATCAGAAAGAACATTTGAACTCAGAGTTCTCTCCATATAAGAGAATGAAGACTCCACCCTTCTGTTTGTACAGGTAAAATAAATGTTGATATTGTCTGTCCTGCACATACCCCATTCTGTTCACCCGAATATTCACCCTCAAAATATACACAAAATAAAAACCATACCTCACCACTTCTATTGGTGAGCAATGATGCTAAAATCACCATCATATGTTCCTGAATTATTGACTTGATTGATAACCCCACTTCCACACATACTGCACTCCTTTCTCCCTGCAAATTTATTTTGGTACAGCAACTTAACCTAAAAATCAAGTCAGATGATTTTATTCTGCTGTTGAAAATCTTTTGGTATCTTCCCCTTTCATAGTAAATAAAAAATGAAGGCATTTCACTGTACTAGAAGGTCATACATCAATACTTTCTTCCTCTCTCCACCACTATGAACTCCTCATTGGCCTCCTTGCTTTTCCTCAAAAGTAACAGACAAGCTGTTCACACAAAGTCTATATACTTACTTTCTCTGCCTAGAGCAATCTTTTCCTTTAATATTTGTATAACACCCTCCTTCACTTCCTGAGTCTTTGTGCAAAGAACATCTCATAAATGAGATATAACCTCCCAACACAAAATAAAATTAACTTTCATCCCAGCATTCTCCAATGGCTTTTACCTTTCCTGTATTTCTTTGTAACACTTATCACCATCAACCATCAATCATTATTCTATTACTGGTTTATTTTCTTATTTGAGACAGAGAGAGAGAGAATTGGGAGGGGGCGCAGAGGAAGAAGAAAACACCCCACTGCCTCGAAAGCCTGCTGGGGAGTTACATACCAGGACCCTGAGATCATGACCCAAGCCAAAGGCAGTCACTCAATGGACTGAGCTACCGAGGTACCCCTCTATTATTGGTTTATTTCACTATTATATTTCAAAAGAATGTAAGCTCTTTGTGGTCAGGTATTTTATATGTTTTATTAATTGAAGTATTCTCAGAAAGGTAGCTGGCAGATTGTAAGGGCTCACTAAACTGTATTTTGTTGTTATTATTGGGCTCCTTTATGGGCTTTACCTCTTACGCTAGAAGTCTATCCTTCAGATGTAAGCAATAAGAATAGAGCCCTGCTGCCTGTTCAAATGAGTAAAAAGCCTGTATTAAGTGGATATTTTAAAAGCTAAATGAATGGCTTAATAGTTGTATATAGGGGGAAAGGGAACATATTTTCCACAGTTTAGAAGTGGAGTTCTTTTATAGAGTTCTTGTACAAGCCTACACTATTGTACGATAATGGGCAGTTGTACATTACAATTATACAAACACTTTGGTAATTTATATCCTTTTTTTGTAATTCATGACTGGATCATTTAATTCCTTAGGAGCATTATAGCATTTCAACTTTTCATGTTCAATAAACTTATTGGGGTTGCTACCTTTTTTATTCAAATGGAGAAATAGTCATGATTTAATCTAAATAAAGTGTTATTGATTGTGTTGTTTTCTAGGAATGAGTCACACACGCTAGTTTAAAAGTTTTGTTAAATTCCCAAGTCTGTCACCGATAAAAGCCTTTTGTAGATTAGTAACTTGATACAAAACAGAAAAGTTATGTAACACTCAATTGTTATACTATCTATGTTTCCATCTTGCATTGTAATAACACCCATCTTAACTCTATTTAAGACAAATCATTGCCAGTTGGCTTTCTGGCATTGACTGCATGATATGAAATCTAGTATAAATAAAAGTTGTTGGTTTTAGTAGCATATAAATCAATTTAGAAAAATATATGTATTTGAATATAAGATAAAGTTTTAAATTATTTGGCAATTGTAAACTAAACGTTTTTTTTGTAAATTTTTATTTTCTAAAATCTCATTGAGCTGTTTTGCAATAAGAAACAAGTTACAAAAATTAAGATTTATTTACCCCAATTCAAAATTATTAGGAATATAATCATAGAGGTTGAAGTATTTAAAATATTGAACCCAAAATATTTTATTAGGTAAATTCATGAATGCTGAGCATTCACTGTTAAAATATACTAATACTATTGATAGACTGGTAGAAGCCTAAAATCAAATATTTATTAAATATTTATATCCATATTTTTTCATGGCTTGATAATTCATTTCTCTAGCATTAAATAATAGTCTATTGTTTGCATGTACTACACTTTATTTGACCTTTCACCTATGGAAGGATATCTTGGTTGCTTCCAAGCTTTTGTCAGTTATGAATAAAAGTACTATAGACATCTTTGTGGGTATAATTTTCATCTTCTTTGGATAAATACCAAGAACTGCTACTGCTGAATCATCTGGCAAGAATATTTTTAGTTTTG
Organism: Mustela lutreola; assembly: GCF_030435805.1. Lineage (NCBI taxonomy): Eukaryota > Metazoa > Chordata > Mammalia > Carnivora > Mustelidae > Mustela > Mustela lutreola. The sequence goes on along the minus strand of NC_081308.1, from coordinate 56,110,285 downwards.
GAAGAAACTGCCAAGTTGTTTTCTATTTTTTACTCTCAATAAATATAGAAGAACGTTCCTGTTGCTCCACATCCTCACCAACATTTAGTGTTCTGTTGTCAGTGTTCTGGATTCTAGGTATGTATTGGTGTCTCTTTTTTGTTTAAATTTGCATTTTCCTGATGACATATGATGTGAAGCATCTTTTTATATGCTATTTGCCATCTGTAATATTTTCTTTTGTGAGGTATCTGGTAAGGTTTTTGGCTCATTTTTAATCAGGTTTTTTCCCCCATTGTTGAGTTTTAAGGGGTCTTTGTGTATTTTTGATTAACAGTCCTTTGCCAGATGTGTATTTTGCAAATTTTTCTCATCGTCTGTGCTTTGCCTTTTTATTCTCTTGGCATTGTGTTTCACAGAGTAGACATTTTTAAATTCAGTGCTTGTGCTTTTGTAGCTAAAGTTATTGCCAAAACCAAGGCCATTTAAATTTTCTTCTATATTACCTTCTACATGTTTCATGTTTAGGTTTATAAACCAATCTGAGTTAATTTTTGTGAAGAGTGTATGATATCTGCCTGGATTTATTTTATTTTATTTTATATTTTTACCTTTAGCTTCACCATTACTCCAGAACCATTTGTTTAAAAGATTGTATTTTGCTCTCTTGTATTGCTTTTGTTTTTATATTTAATATAAAATATAATTGATAATATATATTCTGTTCCTTTCATCTAGTCTTTCTGTGGTATTACAATATCTTGCTTACAATTATCGTTATGGTAAACTTTTTTATTTAAGATTTTATTTATTTATTTGACAGAGAGAGAGATCACAAATAGGCAGAGAGACAGACAGAGAGAGAGATGAGGAGAAGCAGGCTCCCTGCTGAGCAGAGAGCCCAATGCTGGAGTCGATCCCAGGCCCCTGGGATCATGACCTGAGCCGAAGGCAGAGGCTTAACCCACTGAGCCACCCACGTGCCCTATCATTATGGTAAACTTTGAAGTCAGCCCTCAGACTTTGTTCTCCTTCAACACTATGTTGACTATTGTGGGTCTTTGCCTCTCCATATAAACTTTAAAATAAGTTTGTTAATATTAAAAAAAAAAAGAACTTGCTGGAATGCATTAATTGTATAGAGAAACTTGGAAACCAGTGACCTCTTGAGCTTAGCAGGAGATAGACCATGGACATCAGTCGTCACAGTGGTGCCTCTGGCAGAACCTATTGCAAATCCCTAGGCAAAATGAGACCTCAAGGATCTGAGAGAATGTCTAAGAAGTACTTGATACATCCCTTGGATATGGTTTATTGAAGTGTCCACCTGTCTGAAAGCTGGGAAATCTAGCTAAGGGAGGGAAAATTAGTTATGATAAAACATATCAACAAACATCAATAAATTTTGTAAAACTAATTGTCATGGCTCATATACAATATGACCAACAGAGGGACCATCAGAAGGAAAGCATCAGTTATGTTTATTGTGAATTTTTTATTCAAAATAAAGCAATGTGAGGGGAAGATACAATGAGAAAATTACCATTTTTAAGTGGTAAACTTCTTACAACATGGAATAGGTTTTATATTCTAAGAAGTATATTGAAAAGTAAAACATTAAAAAATAAAATTTTAATTTAAAAATATTATGTAATTTTAAAAAAAGGTTAAAAATAGCAGAACCATTTTTCTTATAACTGGAAAATACATTGTATATATATCTATCAAAAATAACTTGTCATGGGGGCGCCTGGGTGGCTCAGTGTGTTAAAGCCTCTGCCTTTGGCTCAGATCATGATCCCAGGATCCTGGGATCAAGTCCCACATCGGGCTCTCAGCTCAGCAGGGAGCCTGCTTCCTCCTCTCTCTCTGCCTGACTCTGCCTACTTGTGATCTCTATCAAATAAATAAATAAAATCTTTTATTAAAAAAAATTAAAAAAATAACTTGTCATGTCTGGAATCAGGAGCATATAGAAAAAAATAATATCTGAGGACAATACTTCTGCCATGTTTTGTGCCTTACTATTTTTAAACAGTCAGGCAACTTTTAGCTTTATTGAAATACCTGCTAAGATACCAGAAGTGCCCTTTGGAGCCCTATGACTATACAAATTAATTGCAAATATTCAAAATGTTTACTATGGTGTCACTACATAGGGCCACCACCAAGTATGTTTCAGAAGTAAGCATAACTGTTACTCTTCCGTAAGGCAAAAGGGCATGTTTTCAGGAGTTCCATTTGCTGTACCAGGAGGTGAATCAGGTAATGATTTTTGTCTATAAAATAATTCACTTTTCAATCCAACATTCCTCATTCCACATTATAATAATAAAAACAAGGAGGAGGCTAAAACAAACAAACAACTACAACTACAACAACCAGCTTTTCCTTCAGTGGAAAAGTAAATATAACCTTATGAGTAGCCTGAAATTTATTTTTAAATATTTTTAAGATAAACGTTTTTGTTAGAAAACCATATATTTTATATTAGTAAGAAATAACAGGCGAAGTTTTATTAACTTCTAAAAATTCTAGTTACTTTTATTTATCTATTAACTCATCTCTTTATAAAGTAGAACATGATCACACCTATTATATCTATCCAAGTTTGTATGCTTTGGTTATTTTATGTTTGCTATTTCCTTGCTTAATTTTTACAATATTTGATACATAATAGTATCTTTAAGTCCATCTATGGTTTAACAGAATTTGTTTGAACTTCATAAAAATGTACCATACTTTTTGCACTGTCCTTGTTTTACTTCTCTATTAACTTTCCAAGATTTATTCACTTTAGAGTGAATAGCTATCGTTTATTTTTATTCCTCCATAATGCTATGTTTACAAATTTGTATTTATCTGTACTATTAAAAATATCTTAATTATATACCATTTCTCATCTCACGTAACACTCATGCTACTTCTGCACTTATTAGATATTATGTAACTGAAAACCACAACTCAGCAACAATATAACACCATTTTTCAAAATTAAATTGCTTACCAGAATTCTTTAATTCTATCCTTTATTTGTATTAGATGACCCTTTATTCTGGTGTTTGGCATTGTTCATATGGAGGAAAGCTTATAAGTTGATATTCCATAAATAGAAGGATTTATTATGATTGATTAATTATTTTCATTTAGAATGTATAGAATATGGTTGATTTAATATTTCTTTTTTTTTTAAAGATTTTATTTGTTTATTTGACAGAGAGAGACAGAGAGGTCACAAGTAGGCAGAGAGGCAGGCAGAGAGAGAGGGAGAAGCAGGCTCCCCGCCAAGGAGAGAGCCCGATGCGGGGCTCGATCCCAGGACCCTGGGATCATGACCTGGGCCGAAGGCAGAGGCTTAACCCACTGAGCCACCCAGGCGCCCTGATTTAATATTTCTATCTTACTCTCTGCCTGGAACATAGTGCTATCTATATAATAGCCACTAAAATATTAAGTTAATTACCTAGACGTTAAACTGCATATTGATAGGAATAACATACAGAACTCTTCTCAGATTGGGACACCTGGGTGGCTCAGTCAGTTAAATGCCTGAGCCTTTAGGTCAGGTCATGATCTTAGGGTCCTGGGACTGAGTTCTGCAACAGATTCCCTGCTTAGCCGGGAGTTTGCTTCTCCCTTACCCTGTTGCTCCCCTTGCTTGTGCTCTCTCTCACTCTCTCTCTTACAAATAAATAAAATTTTAAAAATAAATTCTTCTCAGATAGCTAATATAGAATATTGTCTTTGTATTCATCAAAGGGAAAGTGCCATATAATAATGAAATTCAGACTACTTCAAATTCATTTTTTAACCAGTAAGAAAGTACTGGAAACAAGCCAAAAATGTCTTCAATGAATTAAAGAAATAGATTGATTTTCAATATCTTAATGTTTCTAAAATAAATTGCAAGATTTTTATACTAGATATCAGTGTAAATATTCATTATACAAGGATATTCTAAAAATAAACCTGAGAAAACTACTTGACATATATCATGACAAAAGCGAGTTTGACAAAGTCAGTTTGGGTAAAACTTACAACAGCTACCACCTGAAACTCTTGTTCTGTAGTTTAATTATTTTAATTTACAAAAATACAAAAATAATATATCAGAGTAAGTATATTGATAGCATTGAAGGTATGCTCTGGTTGGGCACTGATAACTATTTAAAGGGGAACAAAATATGTGATGCTTATGGTGTGACTATATTAAAATTCAACAAGTTCAGAAGCATACAACAAATAGAATAAAGACAGAAGATGACCCTTACTTATCCTAAATATAGACAATGGTATATATGTGCTAGTTGGGGAGAGAATCCAGTCAGTAGATGGAGGACGTGGTAGTGGAAAAAAAAAAGACACAACGTTTTGGTTGAAACTTTAGCACTATATTTAACAAAGTGAAATTGTGTGTTAATAGTCTTGAATAAAATCCAAAAAATATTTTCAATTCATTGAATATTATTTAGGACAAACTTGAAAAATACAACTTGATAAGGATTCCGATAAAAGATTCATAAGCAATACAAGTTTCAGAATTTTCAGTATATTTTCCCTAAAAAGCCATTTGATTTAAATTAAAAAGAATTCTATTTACCTGCCACTTAAATAAGAGGAACTTATTGGGTTTTGTAATAAGTCAATAAAATAAAGTAACATATCTTTAGAAAACAGACATGCACACTAATTTAAAAATAATAGTGCTTAATCTGTTCAGCAAACATTTGTAAAATTCCTTGCCAACAGCTAGCTCTGGAGTTCTGCTAGGTGAGTAAGGCCATGTATGTTACTGCTCAGAGTACTGACGCAAAGCAATTGTCCCCTTCACATCCATTTTTTGCTATTGATATGTCATGCTATGTTGTTTAGAGATCCATAGATGGCCCTACATGAAGGCCTTTTTTTGGTGTGTATATGGGTGACTGTGATTTAACTTTCAAATAAGATGGCTCCTGATTTACAATGATTCAACTTATGATATATTTTGCAATGATGTGAAGGTGAAAGTGATTCAGTAGAAACTGTACTTTGAATTTTGAATTTGGGTCTTTATATGGGCCAGTGACATGTGGTATGGTGCTGTCTTGTGATGCTGGGCAGGGGCAGTGAGCCACAGCTCCCAGTCAGCTAGAAGATTACAGGGGTGAACACCTGATATACTTACAACCATTCTATATATAACCATTCTTCTTTTTTTTAAGTGTAATATTTAATAAATTGCATGTGCTATTTGATACTTTGTTATAAAATAGGCTTTGCTTAAGATGATTTTGCCCAAATGCAGGCAAATGTAAGTGTTCTGAGTATGTTAAATAAGGTTAAGGTAAGCTATGATATTTGATAGTTTAGGGGTATTAAATGCATTTTCAATTTTTTATGTGTTTCTCTGTACATAGCTCCCTTGTAAGCTGAGGAACATCTCTATATGAATATGTAGCCTTGGTATGGCTTACATATTATTGGCATGAAGCATCTAGAACAGTACGTGTGCCATATAATTGTCTACAACATCAAGTTTCTTGAAAACTTGTGCCAATGGGGTTATATCTTTAAGGATTCTTATTTCAGAAGGGTTCTCTCTTTTCAGAAGTTAAGTGAAAATCTGACCAAACTAAACATTTTTCCATTTTCCTTAGTCAGCAAAGAGAGCTAAAATCTATCTGCCATTTTCAACACTGTACTCAACGATTGTAATTCTAATTTAAGAACAGATTATTTATATCAAAACCACATGTTGGCCTAATCTTATACAATATTCATAAATCTCACTCAGAGCCTTGGATACTTTTATTTGTTGAGTCTATATGGTACTACGGACATTCATCTTTTTTGACCTCATAGCTTCATGTATGTCTATACTTTTGAAAATATATGCATCATAGTTCCATTGTAAAATGTCTATGCTATCAAAATGTGCTATGCTATCAAAATGGTAATAAGAACATACAAATGACCTGATGTAATGAACTGGACCAGATTGCCAGATATCACATTTCATACCAGAAAGATGCAGTGGTAAGTTTTAAAATGGCCAGCTATACTTCGAATGAATTATAACTCATTTAAATTCTTTCTTTGTGTACAGTATTATACATTAGTCAGTGTTATAGTAAATAAGTACTTTGGACAGATGTAAATATGCTGTAATGAAAAATGTTTTTCTTCTTTCTTTTAGTCCTTTTAACTTGTAAAACTAGCCACAAATACCATGCCTCCCCCAAAATAATTTGCAATCCAAATTTATCTCTAAATGAATTTATTGCACAGAAAAAAATATATATATAGACATTGACAGTAGCCATGTTCAAAAATAGTTACACAACAGCGGGGCCCTAAATGTAAGCAGTATAGTTGTTTTGTTTTTTTTCTTTAAAAAAAAAAAAGAGGTTATGTGAAATATTGGAATTTTATTTCCAGGCCTAGTATTTCAAGAAAGTTAACTACACTTACGGTGTCAACAGCCTCTTGTTGGCAGTATGATTTTATTGGCTCGATGGAATAACAGCAAGAATTTACTATTGCTTCTTTCTTTTATGATACACACAGAAAAAAAAATTGACACATTTACTCAAGACCAACCAGAATCATTTTAACCTATCAAAATTGATGGGAGGCCTTCACTGCCAAAGTCACTGCTGGCTTTTCACAACTCATTGCAGACAATCTGCTACTCCCATTATGATAAAGGAGAGAAGAGTCATAATCAGGGAAGAAAGCTAGATTAATACTTGTAATTATCATTGAATTATTTAGCCTGCTCTAGGATTATTATTATTAGAGTCCTTTGATAATTTTCTCTCATTTTATTAAACACAACTGTGAGTAATTACCCTACCTAATATTTCTCTGTATTGGCTGACTAGCTAGCAAACATTCATGAAAATATCCATTAGCCACACATATAAAATGCAGCATTATGATGCTGTTGAATCAGAACATACCACTACCTGAATCTGTAGCTCTTTGAGGATTTGCAAATCAACTAATTATATTTTTCTTGGATTCTTCCCATACAATTAGAAAATTTATAATAGAGTCCATGAACATTATTAGTTTTACCATTTTAAACCAGCAATCAGACTTTGATTTTTACAACAAAAGCAGAAATATAAACACACACATTTGGATCAGTTTTCTGTTAGTCTGTCCGGACTTCAAAATCCTATTCCTCAAGATAATGCACACCAAAGTTCTGGATTAAACAAGAAATTAGATGGCACCTGAACACTTGGTTTAATATTCTCAAAAGGACTATGCAACTTATTTCTTACATTATGACATTGTTTTACAAATATCCACACTTTTTAATGTTAATATTTTAATCATGATTAAAAAATCAAACATAAAAATTTCTACTTTTTGCTTTTGCCCCCTCCATTTGGAACTTATTTATAGCCTGATAATTCAAAGGTCCCTATGTTTATGAAAATCTGGACAGAAATAGCTCTAAGATCCCATTCAGAACTTGATATTAATCTAAGTCTTTTGGCTCCATTTATCCTGAGAGCAAAGTGTAGGACAAAGGATTTGAGTACTGTTAGTTTATCTGGGGGATTATCCAAGGTAGAAAAGAATGGGAAAGTGAGACAGTGAAGAAGCAACTTTGTCAAAAAGGTACATTGTTGATATAATTGTTGTGGATAGAAAATGAAGGCTTGCTTTTACTGAAAGTTCCTGAGAAACTTCTTTAAGTTGTCCTCATGAAGACCTGAAAACTGACAATTTTATCTATGGTTCTTATTTCCACTTCACTGAGAGCTGTCCTCAGAGGACATTAATTCTCCTACACTTTTGGGTTGTGTTGGAGACATTCTAAAATGAGAGAGAGAACATGAGATGCTATCAGTGTTACATAACTGTGATTTCCCATGGAACTATCCACCACAGGTGTGGCTATAATCAGGTGTTGGGCCTTGATATCAGAGGTATTTGAGGCAGTATCATTTTAGGTTAATCACTATATCTGAAATTTCCAAAAACTTCAACTGATGAAAATTTGATTATAAATCTACAAATATAACAATAAATCTACTGTATTCAAATTATTTTCATAGAAATTCACAGAAAAGCATCAATTGATTAATATTTAAATGTTACAAAATACTGAACTGAAAGAGTTTGGTCATATAACAACGTGTAAGAAGTAGAACTTAGGTTTAGGTTAGAACTCAGGATGCATTTGAGACTCAGTTAAGAAATTGAATGGAGGGACGCCTGGGTGCCTCAGTGGGTTAAGCCGCTGTCTTCCACTCAGGTCATGATCCCAGGGTCCTGGGATCGAGCCCCAAATCGGGCTCTCTGCTCAGCAGGGAGCCTGCTTCCTCCTCTCTCTCTGCCTGCCTCTTTGCCTGCTTGTCATCTCTCTGTGTCAAATAAATAAAAAAAATCTTTAAAAAAAAGAAATTGAATGGATGTCTGACTATCTCTTAGGTTTGCTAAAAATCAGTGACTTTGTGTTCACTTGTGGCTATGCAGGAATTTTTAACTTTCTCTAAGAAGCTATTAGATTTGATTATATAATGGCAGTAAAGGATGGGGAAAAGCAAAGCACAAACCCCATAAAGACAAAGACACAGAGTATGAGAAACGAGTAATAGATAAGAAGAATCAATGCATTTGAGGAAAATGGGAATTGAAATACACAATGATTATTGATTTTTTCAGATGGAGAAAACAAATCTAGCTTGCAAGAAGGAAATAACAGAAGACATGTTGTGATGTGATACAGAATCCTGGAAAAGGCAGTAACATTGAATAAAGGAGTAGGGAGAGCATATCAGGTAATTTGGATAGGAAGTAGTTAGGAGATAATTGCTTGATAAATTTTATATGGCCCACTTAAATGCACAGATTTCTCTTCTTTAATTTATATGGAGAACAGGGCGTCCTTTCTCTTCCCTTTAAGAGCACCAGAGGTGTACTCTTTCAGACTGAAAACCTGAAAAGCTCAGGACTCAGTTGCTTAAGCACAGCTGAGAGAACATATTTCAATTAAGATTTACATTTTGCTGTATGTAGTAGACTGTCAAAAGTGGTTTAACCATAGTTTTTCATTTAACAAGAGGACTACAGAGAGTGTTTTCTGGTGTTGGTTCAGAGTCTTAAGAAAGTCCAGTGAACTGTCTTAAAGGTTTTCATGGCTTTTTATTCACGGTTGCAAAAATTGCTGTTGGAGTTCTCACTATTAAGCCCACATTTCTGGCAGAAAGATAGAGGTAAAAGAGAATGATATCTTGTAAGACTGATACTTTGTCATATGGTTACAATGTAACTAGAAAAGAGACAATAAAATATTTGATGTTGTTTTAAGTTTCCTGTTGTCAGTTCCTCAGTGCTTTCTGATATTAAAGGAAAAAGTAGATGGATATTGACCTGGCAACTATCAACACCTGTCAGTCTCTCTTGGATAACCAATATCTCTATAATCTCTTCTTCCCAGTAAAAAAATATATATATTCATAACCCACACTGTGCCATCTCAAGCTACTGCACCAAGATAAAATTACAATGATTTTCAGTCATTCCAAATGGACAGAATACCCTTCCTTATGATATCATGTCTTATAAGATGGATATTGCTACCAATATACCCAGATGTGACTGTGGAAGATACAGGAAACAAATAATAATATTTATACATTCCTTGGGTTGACCCTGTTTACACAGATGCATTACTATCAGAAAAGGTTGGTTTGGGACATTGGAATGAATTTACTTAATGGGTCTGTATGTAATTGGGTTGGAGGAAATTTTTAATTTCTACAAAAATTATTAGAATTCTACCTTATTCTCTTTTGTTAATTTTCACATGTTAACAAAGCTAACGTTTTTGTATAGCAGACAAGATCTTAAATCCTAACAAAACTCAAATTTTTCCTTTTTTTTTTAAGTTTGAGAGCCTCATGTTCTCTCATGCTGCTTTAAATACAACTCAAAAAAAGGGAGCTAAATGGGGCAGTAAGACCAGACTTTTTATTTTATTTTATTTATCTTATTTTTAATTAAAAAATTAAAGATTGTATTTATTTATTTGAGAGAGAGAGAGCATGAGTGGGGCAGGGAGAGGTAGCTGCAGAGAGAGACTGAGAAGTATACTCCCTAATGAGCAGGAAGCCCGATATGGGGCTTGATCCCAGGATCCTGACTGAGATCATGACCAGAGACAAAGGCAGGTACATGTGCAAAATCCCTTTTTTCTGGGAAACAATACTTTACAAGAGATGTTTGAAAAAGTACTGGGGAATCAACTTTAATGGGAGATACAAAAATTTAATTGACTTTTGTAAAGCTACAGGGATCCAAATGATGGGAATCCCAGCCCGTTTAGGTTGTGGACCACAGAGTATTCTTCTCTGTAATATTTTATTTTCTTCCATGTCTACTAACTCCAGTCCAAGTTCACTGATCTCTTTTTAGATAGTGCAAAACCTGGCAAAGAATACCAAACAAGTGCCCAATATTCTACATTTATTATATCATTTCTAACATATAGAAGTGTGTTATCAAGGCTGGTTCTGTGAATGAACATAGTTATGCTAAAGTGTGTTTTTTTCTCCAAGAAATTAAATGCATGATTATCACACAATTATAAAATACTTGTGTCAAGAATTTTTATTCAAAAATTAATAAGAGAATCAGATATTAAAACTAGTTCACATGGTACTTTGGGATATAAGCAGAGTTGTGCAGCAAAAGTGCTCTGGGCCCATAATTTGGGTTATAGAATTTATGTTTTCTAATGAAAAATCATTAACTTGCATTATTGTTAACAAGAATCTTGTGCATTACCATCAGTTTTCTATATTAAAACCTGTTGCTCTACAGTTTGTAAATAACTTTGTCAATAGCAAGCTAATAAACGGTGTGACTCCAAAGGATTGAGATAATCTCCAGAGTTTCTGCTACATAATGCCCAGGACTCCATTGAAAGGACACGTAAGAATTAATTTTGCCCAAAAATTTGATCATTGTTTTCACTGTCCTAACCTATTTTCCAAACCTAGTCCTTTTGCTTCACCTTTCAGTCTGCGGACAACCCTGTATCTGATTGACTTGTTAATTCTGGGAATGTTTTGCAGATTAATTTGCTTGCCAGAGGTGGTTCCTCTAAATGATGTCTAAGAACCCTAATTAGTTAAGAATACTTTTTTTTTAACATTTTCATTGCTATTTATTATTATTATTATTATTGCTCATATCTCTATTATAAATAATTCACAAGGGCATTTATCTGACAAAACACAAAGAGCTGGCTACTAGTAGAAAAAGTACATTTGACTCTGTCAGTGAAAATGGTAAAGGGATTTGAGAAAATAAGGCAAAGCACTGGAATCATGTGTTAAAACTTTAAATATTATAGACACATTTACTTAATTTCTAATACTGATGTTGCTTATAATTAAATAAGATGTTTTCCATGAACCACGCATTACAGCAAATATGTTGTTTATACAGATTAAATTTTCATCAAAAGGGATTCCTGGGTGGCTCAGTTGGTTAAGCAGCTGCCTTTGGCTCAGGTCATGATCCCAGCGTCCTGGGATTGAGTCCCGCATCGGGCTCCTTGCTCGGCCGGGAGCCTGCTTCTCCCTCTGCCTCTGCCTGCCATTCTGTCTGCCTGTGCTTGCGCTCTCGCCCACTCCCTCTGATAAATAATTTAAATCTTAAAATAAATAAATAAATAAATAAATAAATTCTCATAAAAAAATTGTAAGTGTATTTTATTGTAGGATCATGATCAGCATTTTGCAGATGAGAAAAATGAAATTTGGAAATGTCTCTTCAAATCCCTCATACAATATCTGGCCTAGATAGAAGGATATACTATCACAATTGAGGAAGATAATTGAGATTACTTAAAATGATAAACTTTATTGTTTAGGGTTTTTTAAAAGTTTGCCACAGATTCAGATTCTTTTAAAATATGTATCTATTTTGTGTACAGAGAATGAACTGAGAAGTAAAGAGAAAGTGATATATCAGTGCTACCAACTAATGGCTATAATATCATCACCTTATTTATGAACAATGAAACAGCATGCAATATTTAAATCAATTTAAATAAATTCCTATTTATTTTATATATTTATAAATTTAAATAAATTCCTATTTATTTATTATTAAAGAAATTCCTCGAACAAACAGTATGTGTTGAAGGTTGCTAGCAGAAAAGTGTTGTACTACATGGAAGTAATCAGAAAATATGATCTAAAATTCTGCTTTCAAGGGCGCCTGGGTGGCTCAGTGGGTTAAAATTCTGCTTTCAAGAAGCTATAACAGTAAGTACTGAGCATTAGCTATTATATGCTATGGATGAATAACTGAAATCTACATTTGAAACTAATGGTACACTATATGTTAACTAATTGAATTTTAAAAAGTTAGTAAAAAAAATACCACTATTTTATAAAACAATATTCCCAACAGGCTCTTTTGCTTTAAAATACTCACTTTGTAACGAGGGTCATTACTTTTGTCTAGCCAATTCTTACATCACTGTTTATCCCTTCTCTGCTTTATTCCTTCCCAGTATCAATAAAGGCTCACTTGGGGTACCTAGAAGCCATGAGAAAGCTTGTAATAGATCTGGCTGGCTTTCACCAGCAATTTGACCACCATGTGCACAGGGAAGTCTATTGATAAAGGCTTTATTGCAACACATTGCAAATACATGGATGATTTTGAATTCTCTTTCTTGAGGTCTTGTTTCATGATAATAAATTTAGGGTGGCTTATTGGAATGGATGTTATTAACATATTTTCATAGTTCTAAGTACAAGGAATTGTAAAATAGATTAATGAATGTGGCATTACTCACAACTGTCCTCATTTTGAAATCAAATTACAGTGTACTGAGCTGAGGAGGCAAAGCAGATTTGGGATTATGAGTGAACTAATTTAAAAAAGTCTTAGGGGTGTGATCAGACTATTGGGTAATTCAGTAGAAAAATGTCAACTGATTGAGATTCTGTGTTCCCTGATTTCAGAGAGAAGTTAAGATAAATAAGTAACACGAGGAGACTAGGAAGCCAAACATAAGTGAAAATTTTGTGCCAGGGTGTGTATACATCTGTTTATCTTCTTGCTTTACCATTAAGGTTGTTCCTAGAGGAGAGTTTAAATATGTGTTGGAGCTAATCTCTGTGGATTACACAAGAAACCACATCCTACAGCTCTCCCTGAAACACCCCTTATGATTTCAATGTAACTTGGTTTTTGCATTTTTAGAAATAACAAAATACTTTGCAAACTCCTCTACTTTATTATTTCTACAAGTTACCACCACAAGTGAGTCAGCTGGCTCCACATTTTAACACAGTGACAGTCACAGAGGAATGGAGGAATGAGTCGAGTTATCAATATATGTGCTTTTAAGAAGTATGACAGGGTAGCAGCTATTTCCAGGAACCAAAACATGGGTCAGCAGCTGTGCAGGAAAAGTGGTGGAATAAATGACTCATTTCAGAGTTCTATAACATATTAGTTCTATAATGTATCTTCAGCACCCAATTACCCGCTTTGATCTAAAGATAAGGATTTACAGTTAAGGTCCCATTTATGATTTGACTGGTAGGGTCTGAAGAATTTTTACTATTGTTTTGACTATTACTTGAAACCTATAGTAGTACTTGGGATATGTGTTGTGTATTCTGTGAACATGTGCTAATTTTAGATTAGATAATTCCTGTCTCAAACCCCTGTTAATTTGTTTGTTTTTGATTACTTGTTAGTGGTTTCAGTAAATGGATATATCTGAACAATAGCAAAGCCACTATTAAAATAAGTTATTATTATATAGAGCATGGAATTGCACATTCCTCCTTTGAATCCAACAGAGTTTCACCATATCCTTAACAATTTGGGAAAAACATGCTATTATTTTTCTTTATAAAATTTCTCCTGTTAGGCTGTGATGATTGTCATCAGCAGTAACTCCTCTGAAGGCTTTGTCAAAAGAGTTGAAAAAATTGGAAAAGTGTGAAGGTAGCTGTTTGCTGAATATAAAGAATAGAGCATTGAAGTACAATTCACATTCTTACTTCTCCTTCTATGCTTTCAGATGTTTGACATTTGAAAATTTTGCTTCTAGAAGAGATGCCCTATATAATTCTTTTTTTAAAATTTTTTATTTTTTATAAACATATATTTTTATCCCAAGGGGTACAGGTCTAGGAATCGCCAGGTTTACACACTTCAAAGAAACCCTAAGCCCAGCAGGAGAAGAGAAATCGTAATGATCAGAGCAGAAATCAACGAAACTAGGAGCTGGTTCTTTGAAAGAATTAATAAAGTTGATAAGCCCCTGGCCAGACTTATCAAAAAGAAAAGAGAAAGGACTCGAATAAATAAAATCATGAATGAAAGAGGATAGATCACAACTAACACCAAAGAAATACAAACTATTATAAGAGCACACTATGAGCAACTCTATGCCAACAAATTTGACAAACTGGAAGAAATGGATGCATTCCTAGAAACATATAAACTACCACAACTGAACCAGGAAGAAATAGAAATCCTGAACTGACCCATAACCAGTACGGAGATTAAAACAGTCATTAAAAATCTCCAAACAAACAAAAGCCCAGGGCCAGACGGCTTCCCAGGGGAATTCTACCAATCATTTAAAGAAGAACTAATTCCTATTCTCCTGAAACTGTTCCAAAAAATAGAAATGGAAGGAAAACTTCCAAACTCATTTTATGAGGCCAGCATCACCTTGATCCCCAAACCAGACAAGGATCCCATCAAAAAAGAGAGCTATAGACCAATATCCTTGATGGACACAGATGCGAAAATTCTCACCAAAATACTAGCCAATCGGATTCAACAGTACATTTAAAGGATTCTTCACCACGACCAAGTGGGATTTATTCCAGGGCTGCAAGGTTGGTTCAACATCCGCAAATCAGTCAATGTGATACAACACATCAATAAAAGAAAGAACCAGAACCATATGATACTCTCAATAGATGCTGAAAAAGCATTTGACAAAGTACAGCACCCCTTCCTGATCAAAACTCTTCAAAGTGTAGGGATAGAGGGCACATACCTCAATATCATCAAAGCCATCTATGAAAAACCCACTGCAAATATCATTCTCAATGGAGAAAAAGTGAAAGCTTTTCCACTAAGGTCAGGAACACACCAGGGATGTCCATTATCACCACTGCTATTCAACATAGTACTAGAAGTCCTAGCCTCAGCAATCAGACAACAAAAGGAAATTAAAGGCATTCAAATCAGCAAAGAAGAAGTCAAGTTATCATGCTTTGCAGATGATATGATACTATATGTGGAAAACCCAAAAGACTCCACTCCAAAACTGCTAGAACTTGTCAGGAATTCAGTAAAGTGTCAGGATATAAAATCAATGCAAAGAAATCAGTTGCATTTCTCTACACCAACAACAAGACAGAAGAAAGAGAAATTAAGAAGTCCATCCCATTTACAATTGCACCCCAAACCATAAGATACCTAGGAATAAACCTAACCAAAGAGGCTAAGAATCTATACTCAGAAAACTATAACGTACTCATGAAAGACATTGAGGAAGACACAAAGAAATGGAAAAATGTTCCATGCTCCTGGATTGGAAGAATAAATATTGTGAAACTGTCTATGCTACCTAAAGCAAGCCCTATATAATTCTTACTTTAAGGAACAAGTTGCTTTTATAATTTTTAAATTATTCTACCATTCAAGTATTTCCATTTAAATTAAATTCAATATCATTTAAAAAATAATCAAAAGTGCAGCCAGTATTCAATTCCTGGGCTAAATAATTTTAGAAAGCTTTGTGTTATTGAACCTACAGGGTTTTTCTGTAGTTTTAACTCTTTCTTTCTGTGATTTTTCCCATTAGTCACGTAAGTGACTGCAATATAACAGACATTGAGGATAAAGAAGGACTGAATAGAACAATCCTTGGCCTCATGAAGTTGAGAATCTAGCAAGGGAGTCAAACAACTCAATCATTCATAGACAATTTATTGAGTGCCTGGCCTAAGATGAGCACAACAAAACCCCAGCCCAGAGGAATCATTTTAATGGGAGAGATAGATAATAGGTAACCCAACTTTAAAAAAAAAAATTGTACTGGTTTTTCTTTAATAGTGATGCATATTTGAACTAAATAAGCACATTTTAAAAAGAGCAGTGATTGAGAAGAAGAGGTTTTTTAACTGAGTGGTCCGAAAAGGACTCCCTTAAAAAGTCTGTTTTGAACAGATCTCTGAATAATATCAGCTATGAAGCTGTGTAAAGATCTCAGGGGTGGGTGATTTTTCCAGTCAAAAAACTGTAAAGGCTCCAAAGTCACAATACAGCTGTAATTTTCTCTAATAAAGTAACTTCTGACAAAGGATGAGAAGAAATAACTAACCCAGGTTTGAAAGAAAAGGGACAGACTTTCTATGGAATTCATATTTAATTAAAGCTCTAAAGGACAAAAATACACTAGAGCAAAATCCTGGTGATGCTGATATACCTAATGAAAGATCATAAACAAGGTGTGGGTAGCAAAGAGTGTGTGGGAATGTTGGTAAGCACAGTGGGGAAGAGTCATCCCTGAACATGTTCTTAAATGAAGCAATTCTTGTGTTGTTTTAAAAGGTAAATTGGAGTTTGTCTAAGTGATTAGAGAAGGATGCCTCAGCTTATGGAACTTCGAAGCCATAAAGATGTGATAAACTACTGCAGATATTTTCATGTATATTTGTTGTTGCTTCTAGTAATGGTGATCTAAAAACTCCTACTTAAGACAACTAAAAATCCAGACAAAATAGCTTTTAAAGTTAAAAATATCAGAATGATTATAAAAATAAGTGAGGAATTACTGGGCCAAAATACGAAATACAATGAGAGCCTAGAGATATATGCCCTGAAGCCATTTTAGCTATGAGAGCATTTGAAACTGCTAAAACACACTGAGCTGTGTTTTTAATAGACTCTTGATACTAGAGAAACAAAATTCAAAACCCAGCAACAATCAAGTTTGAGGACTTTGGTACAACCCAAATTTAAGTTGAGATCCCCAAAGCACAAGGAGAAGCAGAAATAAGACTATAGCCTGCCTTGCCTTCTGTGTAAACTGAGAAAGTCAGTCACTGAATTTGGAGTATGATTGTCTTGTAGAGTCTCAGATATAATAGAAAATCCTGCCAAGGAGGACCATACCATTATTATAGCTCTTAATTATCCCTACTCAATAAGAGTTTCAAATATAATGTCTTGAACATAGCAAAATGTAACAAAGCACACAACGAAAAACCATTAACAAGATTTGATAGACAAAATGGGATTAAGTATGATATTAAAATGATCAATAAAGATTGTAAAATGGCTTGATTACTCTGCTCAAAGAAATGAGAGGGGAAGCAAATTGAACAAAAAACTGAAACTAAAAATGATATTGAGAAAGATTTTATAAATGAACCAAATGGATACTCTAGAACTTTAAAGATATGACAGCTAATTTAAGATACCACAATGGTGCCTGGGTGGTTCGCTTAATTAAACCTCCAATTCTTTTTCCTTTTTTTTTTAACACCTTAATTTTATTTTATTTCTTTCATTTTGGCTCAGGTCATGATGTCAGGGTTGTGAAATAGAGCCCAGAGTTGGGCTCTGTGCTGAGCCTGGAGCCTGCTTAAGATTCTTTTCTCTTCTTTTTCTATCCCTCCCTGCGCTCTCGCTCGCTCGCTCTCTCTTGCTTGCTAATAAATAAATAAATATATAAATATATAGATAATAGACAAAGCAAAATAAAAGCAGATTATGGAAATACATATAAAGATTTTGAAATGAAAACAAGTTCAAAATAAAATAGAGAAGACCTACACAGCTAAAAGTTCATTCAGAAAATCTACTATTAAAGAAGTCAGTATGACAAAATGTTAAGATATCAAAAGATTTGAGCATGTACTTTACAGAAAGTGTAATCCAAATGGCCGTTCATATATAAAAACTGCTTATCTTTATTATGAATCTGGAATTAAATTAAATTAAATTAAAATTAAATTAAAACCTAGAATGGCATACTATTACACACTTACCATATTGGGCAACAGTAAAAATGTCTTGCAAGAATGTGAAAGAATGACAGTGCCCATAATAAAAACATTTGAGGTAAGTTGTACAATATTTAGAAAACTTAACAATAAAAATAAAAAAAATTGGTCCATTCCTAGAAACACAACATGGAACTAAATGAATATTTTCACCAGGATATGCAAACAGATGATTATAGTTATTTCATTCATAACAGCAGATCAGCAGTGGTATATTTGCACAATGTTACATTAAATAAGAGAGAATATTAACAACCTGGGAGGAGGGGCTAGGTTGTTATCATAAAGAGATCTTCTATGGTGCTGATTATGTTCTATTTCTCAAAATCTTTAAGTTAAAAAAGTTTTCCAGTTTATATCTAGATAGATAGAGAGATAGATAGATAGATGATAGATAGACAGATATCCCAGAAGCTGCAATGCTAGGCTAGGACCAGGCTTTAAAGGGCTTTTCTACACTCTACTAAATACTTTAAACCTTTCATTATATCATAGCTCAGTGTTCAAATCTCCATTGGTTTCCTCAGTTTCCTAATATTTCTCTTAAGGTGACCTGATCTAGACTTTTGATCACCTTTGTCTAAATATTTCTATTTTAACAAAGTCCTTTGTAACACTCAGAGACTAAAACTTAGAAAAATACTCTGTTATCTCACTAGAGTGGAAAATATATAGTTACCCATTAACTAATGATATCCATGTCTACATTAGATCCATGACATTTTTAATTCTTGGGAGCTTTTGGTTAAATGAATTTTTTAAGCTTCCTTTAAATGAAGCTTTAAGCCACCACCACATGAATAAAATTGAAGAACTAAATGAAAACAAGCCAAGTATTTACAGAGTCATAGAATGTGCAGTGGAAAGAGTACAATTCTGAAATCATATAGCCTAAATTAGTGTGATGCATCTTTATTAGCCATGTAATCATAAACCAGTTATCTAAATTGTGTTTCCTCGGTTTTTTCACCCATGAAATGGTGATGATAATACTTATTATGCAGAGTTGTTGTGTGGCTGTAATGAAGCATGGAGCATGAGAGTCTCATATTCCATGCTAAAATGATAGCTATTTTTATACTTATAATAATTCTAATAATAGTAATTAAATTGTTCAAAATGATAATATTCATTTATATTGAGGCATTGTATTGACTATTCATAGACACATTTACCAAAATAAATTTCATTTTACTTTACCCCCCCTGAGGATATATATTTCCTAATTCAATATGAATCTCATTATGAATAATAATTATCATGATAAATATGCTGATTTTTCTTCTATTTATTTTTAGGGAAGTATCCTAAACTGTTGAACATAAAGAAACTTAAGCAAGTCTGTCTTATTCAAAATTTGCATGCTGCTTTCTTATGAAACTAGATTATAGAGTTGTATGAAATAAATTCATGCAGTTAAGATATTTATGTTTGGAAAACTGGGTGGTCAGTTTAGTATCTCAAAAGAAGATTTTAAATTTAAACCTTAAAATGAGCTCTTTCAGCCTTATTTATAGACCATCCTTCATGCTTCATAAGTATTCCTTCATTGTAAACTAAGTAATAGTTTTTGTCACAGTGTATATAACTAAAATGGATTTTATATTCTATTATTTCAGAGTTAGTTGCAGTTTCTACTTCCTTACTTCCTTTTTTGAAAAATAGATTAATTTTACAAAAAGTTTTTTCCAGCTTTATTGAAAAATAATCGACATATTATAATTTGTAAATTTAAGAAATGATTTCTTATAACATTGCAAACTTTTAACATTGTGTAAATTTTGTACAATTTGATAAATTGGTATACATCTGTATTGCAATATAATCTACATAAAAATGTTAATACATCTACTATCTCATATAGTTGCCACTGTTTTTATGCATGTATCGTAAGGAATTTTAAGATCTACTCTCTTAGCAACTCTTATGTATATAGTACAGTAGAGATAAACTTCAGAGTTCTTGTGGGTTTTGTTCCAGACCACCTCAATAAAGAGATTATCTCAATAAACTAAGTCAAATTATTATTGTTTTTTTGGTTTCCCAGTGCATATAAAAAAATAAACACTATACTGTACTGTTCAAAAGCATTATGTCTTTAAAGAAAAACAATGTATATACCTTAAGTAAACTAGTTCTGAGTTTTTAGTGGGTCGTAATTACTGATCACAGATCACCATAACAAATACAATAATAATGAAAAAACTTGAAATATTGCAAGAATTACCAACATGTGACAGAGAGACACAAAATGAACAAATGTTGTTAGAAAAATGGAGGCAGCAGACCTTTTTTATACAAGAATCCTATAAAATTTCAACTTGTAAGAATGTGATATATGCAAAGTTTAATAAAGGGAAGCACAATAAAAAAGTATGTATATATTATTAACTATGATCATCATGCTGTACATTAGATCCCCAGAACTTTTTCATATTATAGTTGCAAGTTTGTACCCTTTGACCACCTTACTCCACCCCAGGTTCACCCCTTGTCAACTCAACTCTAAGTTTCTATTAGTTTGCCTTTTCTTCAGATTCTGTATGTAAGGGATATCATAATACATAAATTTAAAAAATATATAAAATCTTTGAAATATTTCACTTAGTATAATACCTTCAAGATCCATCCATGCTGTTGTAAATGGCAGTATTTCTTAATTTTTCATGGTTAAGTAGTAGTATTCCATAGTATATATTTACCATACTTATTTTATTCATTCATCCATTAATGGATACTGAAGCTATTTCCATCTCTTGCTTAGAGTTAATAATTTTATAATGAACATAAGAGTGCAGATATGTCTTCGAATAGTGACTCCGTTTCCTTTAGATATATACCTAGAAGTGGGATTACTGAATCATATGGTAATTTTACTTTTAATAATATGAATCATCTCCATACTGTTTTCCATACAAATTTATATCCCTATCACAGTGCATAAGTTCCCCATTTTCCCCAATATTTACCAAAATTTTTAGTTTTAATTTTTTGGTAGTATATATTCTAATAGGTAGTAATATCTTGCTGTGTTTTCCAGAAGTAAACAACAACAACAACAACATAATGACTTTGCCCTGAGTTTTTACGTTGAGCACTTTTTAATGCTCCTGTTGGTCATTTATACAACTTTTTGAAAGACAAAGTCTATTGAGATCCTTTTGCTATTTTTTAAATTATATATTTTTTTCTATTTGTATCTGTTGGTTATTAACCTCTTTTCAGATATAAGATTTGTAAGTATTTTCTTCCATTCTGTGGATTGTGTTTTTATTCTCTCTCTCTCTGTCTCTCTTTTTCGGCAATGCAGAAACTTTAGTTTGATGTAATACCATTTATTTATTTTTGGTTTTTTACTTGTGTTTTTGGTCTGGTATCCAAAAAACTATTGGCAAGACCAATGTCAAGGAGAATTTTTCCTATGTTTTCCTTTAGGAAATTTAGTTTCATGCATCACAGTTAAGTCTTTAATCTATTTCAAGTTAAGATTTATGAGTGATATAAGGCTCCAGTTTCATACTGTTTTATGTGACTATTCAGTTTTAAATATCATCTATTGAACAGACTATCCTTACCCATTACATATGTTGGCCCCTGTCAAATATTAGGTGACTGCATGAAAGGATTTATTTCTGGACTCTCAATTCTGTTCTACTTGTTTATTGGTCTGTTTTTATGCCAGTATACTTTATTGTTTTGAGCTTGAGGGCTTTGTAGTATAATTTCAAATCAAGAAGTGTAATTTCTCTTCTTCATTCTTTCTCAGAACTGCTTTGATTATTTGTTGTCTTTTATGGTCTCATATAAATTTTAGGATTCTTTACTTACTTCTGTCAAAAAATAATATTGGATTTTTTTAAAAAAGATTTTTTATTTATTTATTTGACAGAGAGAGATGACAAGCAGGCAGAGAGGCAGGCAGAGAGAGAGGAGGAAGCAGGCTCCCTGCTGAGCAGAGAGCCTGATGCAGGGCTTGATCCCAGGACCCTGGGATCATGACCTGAGCCGAAGGCAGCGGCTTAACCCACTGAGCCACCCAGGCGCCCCTAACATTGGATTTTTGATAGGAATTGAACTTAAAGATGGTTTCCGGTAGTATGGACATTTTAACAATGTTAATTCTTACCATTCATAAATATGGGCTATCTTTCCATTTGTGTCTCCTTCAATTTCTTTTCCTTATCAATGTCATAGTTTATGGGGTACAGATCTTTCATCTTCTTAGTTAAAACTTTTCCTAAGTATTTTATTATTTTTGATGCTATTGTGAATTAGATTGTTTTTCATCATTAGAGTGTAAAAATGCTCCTGTCTTGTGCTTACTTTGGCAGCACATATACTAAAATTGGAATGATGCAGAGAAGATTAGCGTGATCACTGAACAAGGATGACATGAAAAACTGGGAAGCATTCCACATTAAAAACAAAACAAAACAAAATTCTTGTCTTTTATATATTGATCTTGTATTTGGCAGCTTTACTAAATTTGTTTATCAAATTTTTTTGTGACGTTTTTAGGATTTTTTTACATGTAAACTCATGTTATCCAAAAAAGGAAAATTTTATTTCTCCTTTTTTTTTTTTTTTGGAGTCTTTTATTTCTTTGTGCTCCTTGTTTCTCTGGCTAGGACATCCAGTACTATGTCAAATGAGAGTAGTGAAAGTGGACACACTTGTCTTGTTTCTGATCTTTAAGGTGAAAACTTTCAAACTTTTTTGATTGAATATGAGATTAGCTCTGGGCTTGCAATATGTGTTTTTTAATTGATTTTTTAAAATTTTTATAAACATATAATGTGTTTTTATCCCTAGGAGTACAGGTCTGTGAATCACCAGGTTTACACATTTCACAGCACTCACCATAGCACATACCCTCCCCAATGTCCATACCCCCACCATCCTCTCCCAACACACCTCCCCCCAGCAACCCTCAGTCTGTTTTGTGAGATTCAGTGTTTTATGGTTTGTGTCCCTCCCAATCCCATCTTCTTTTATTTTTCTTTTCGTACCCCCCAAACTGCCTATGTTGCATCTCCACTTCATCGTATCAGGGAGATCATATGATAGTTGTCTTTCTCAGATTGGTTTATTTCGCCAAGCATAATACCCTCTAGATCCATCCACGTCATCACAAATAGCAGGATTTCATTTCTTTTGATGGCTGCATAGTATTCCATTGTACATATATACCACATCTTATTTATTGATTCATCTGTGGAAGGACGTTTAGGTTCTTTCCATAGTTTAACTATTGTGGACATTGCTGCTATAAACATTTGGGTGCATGTGCCCCTTCAGAATGCCACGTTTGTATCTTTAGGGTATATACCCAGTAATACAATCACTGGGTCATAGGGTAGTTCAATTTTCAGCTTTTTGAGGAACCTCCACGCTGTTTTCCAGAGTGGTTGCACCAGCTTGCATTCCCACGTACAGTGTAGGAGGGTTCCCCTTTCTCCACATCCTCGCCAGCATCTGCCATTGACTGACTTGTTCATTTTAGCCATTCTGAAAGATGTGAGGTGGTATCTCATTGTGGTTTTGATTTGTATTTCCCTGATGCCGAGTTATGTGGAGCATATTTTCATGTGTCTGTTGGCCATTTGGATTTATTCTTTGCAGAAATGTCTGTTCATGTCTTCTGTCCATTTCTTCATTGGATTATTTGTTCTGAGGGTGCTGGGTTTGATAAGCTCTTTATAGATTTGGGATACTGGCCCTTTATCTGGTATGTCATTTGTAAATATCTTCTCCCATTCTGACAGTTATCTTTTGGCTTTGTTAACTGTTTCCTTTGCTGTGCAAAAGCTTTTTGATCTGATGAAATCCCAATAGTTCATTTTTGCCCTTGCTACCCTTGCCTTTGGCGATGTTCCTAGGAAGAAGTTGCTGCTGCTGAGGTCAAAGAGGTTGCTACCTGTTCTCTCCTCAAGGATTTTGATGGATTCCTTTCTCACATTATGCTTCTTCATCCGTTTCCAGTCTATTTTCATGTATGGTGTAAGGAAATGGTCCAATTTCTTTTTTCTGCATGTGGCTGTTCCATTTTCCCAACACCTTTTGTTGAAGAGGCTGTCTTTTTTCCATTGGACATTCCTTCCTGTTTTGTTGATGATTAGTTGACCATAGAGTTGAGGGTGTATTTCTGGGCTCTCTATTCTGTTCCATTGATCTATGTCTGTTTTTGTGACAGTTCCCTACTATCTTGATGATGACAACTTTGTAATAGAGCTTGAAGTCTGGAATTGTGATGCCAACAACTTTGGCTTTCTTTTTCAATATTCCTCTGGCTACTCGAGGTATTTTCTGGTTCCATATAAATTTTAGGATTATTTGCTCCATTTCTTTGAAAAAAAATGGATGGGATTTTGATAGGGATTGCATTAAGTGTGTAGATTGCTTTAGGTAGCATAGACATTTTCACAATATTTATTCTTCCAATACAGGAGTATGGAACACTTTTCCATTTTTTGTGTCTTCTTCAATTTCTTTCATGAGTGCTTTAGAGTTTTCTGAGTATAGATTCTTTGTCTCTTTGGTTAGGTTTATACCTAGGTATCTTAGGGTTTTGGGTGCAACTGTAAATGGGATTTACTCCTTAATTTCTATTTCTTCTGTCTTATTTATATAAAAAATGCAACCAATTTCTGTGCATTGATTTTATATCCTGACACTTTACAGAATTCCTATACAAGTTAGAGCAGATTTTGAGTGGAGTCCTTTAAGTTTTCCACATACAGTATCATATCATCTGCAAACAGTGATAGTTTGAATTCTCTTTTGCCAATTTGGCTTAATTTCAATGCCTTTAATTTCTTCTTGTTGCCTGATTGCTGAGGCTAGGACTTCTAGTACGATGTTGAATAGCAGTGTCATGATAACGGACATCCCTACTGTGTTCCTGACCTCAGCGGAAAAGTATTCAGTTTTTCTCCATTGAGAATGGTATTTACAGTGGGTTTTTCATAGATGGCTTTGATAATATTGATAATATGTGCCTTCTATCCCTACACTTTGAAGAGTTTTAATCAGGAAGGGATACTGCACTTTGTCAAATGCTTTTTCAGCATCTATGGAGAGTATCAGATGGCTCTTTTTCTTTCTTTTATTAATGTGTTGTATCATATTGATTGATTTGCAGAAGTTGAACCAACCTTGTAGCCCTGGAATAATTCCCACTTGGTCGTGGTGAATAAGCCATTTAATGTACTATTGAATCCGATTGGCTAGTATTTTGGTGAGAATTTTCGCATCTGTGTTCATCAAGGATATTGGTCTGTAGCTCTCTTTTTTGATGGGATCCTTGTCTGGTTTTGGGTTCAAGGTGATGCTGGCCTCATAAAAAAAGAGTTTGGAAGTTTTCCTTCCATTTCTATTTTTTGGGAACCGTTTCAGGAGAATAGGAATTAATTCTTCTTTAAATGTTTGGTAGAATTCCCCTGGGAAGCCATCTGGCCCGGGGCTTTTGTTTGTTTGGAGATTTTTGATGACTGTTTCAATCTCCGTACTGGTTATGTGTCTGTTCAGGTTTTCTATTTCTTCCTGGTTCAGTTGTGGTAGTTTATATGTCTCTAGGAATGTATCCATTTCTTCCAGATTGTTGAATTTGTTGGCGTAGAGTTGCTCATAGTATGTTCTTATAATTGTTTGTATTTCTTTGATGTTGGTTGTGATCTATCTTCTTTCAATCATGATTTTATTTATTTGAGTCCTTTCTCTTTTCTTTTTGATAAGTCTGGAAAGGGGTTTATCAATCTTATTAATTCTTTCAAAGAACCACCTCCTAGTTTCGTTGATTTGTTCTATTGTTTATTTTTGTTGGTTTTGGTTTTTTTTTTGTTTCTATTTCATTGATTTCTGCCATGATCTTTATTATTCCTCTTCTCCTGCTGGATTTAGGCTTTCTTTGTTGTTCTTTATGCAACCCCTTTAGGAGTAGGGTTATGTTGTGTATTTGAGATCTTTCTTATTTCTTGAGAAAGGCTTGTACAGCTTTATATTTTCCTCTCAGGACTGCCTTTGCTGTATCCCACAGATTTTGAACACTTTTGTTTTCATTATCATTTGTTTCCATGAATTTTTTCAATTCTTCTTTAATTTCCTGGTTGACCAATTCATTTTTTAGAAGGATGCTATTAGTCTCCATGTATTTGTGTTCTTTCCAAATTTCCTCTTGTGATGGAGTCTAGTTTAAGAGCATTGTGGTCTGAGAATATGCAGGGGATGATCCCAATCTTTTGATAATGGTTGAGATCTGATTCATGACCCATATGTGGTCCATTCTGGAGAATGTTCCATGTGCACTAGAGAAGAATGTGTATCTGTTATTTTGGGATGGAATGTGTTGAATATACCTGTGATGTCCATCTTGTCCAGTGTGTCATTTAAGGCCTTTTTCCTTGTTGATCTGTTGCTTGGATGATCTGTCCATTTCAATGAGGAGAGTGTTAAATTCCCCTACTATTATTTTATTTTTGTCGATGTGTTTCTTTGATTTTGTTATTAATTGGTTTATTTAGTTGGCTGCTCCCATGTTAAGGACATAGATATTTAAAATTGTTAGGTCTTCTTGTTGGACAGCCCCTTTGAGTATGATATAGTGTCCTTCCTCATCTCTTATTATAGTCTTTGGCTTAAAATCTAATTGATCTGATATAAGGATTGCCACCCCAGCTTTCTTCTGATGTCCATTAGCATGGTACATTGTTTTCCACCCCCTCTTTTTAAATCTGGGGGTGTCTTCGGGTCTATGATGAGTTTCTTGGGCAGCATATTGAGGGGTTTTGCTTTTTATCCATTCTGATACCCTGTGTCTTTTGATTGGTGCCTTTAGGCCATTTACATTCAGGGTAACTATTGAGAGATATGAATTTAGTGGCATTGTATTGCCTATAATGTGACTGTTACTGTATATTGTTTCTGTTCCTTTCTGATCTACTACTTTTAGGCTCTCTCTTTGCTTAGAGGACTCCTTTCAATATTTCCTGGAGAGTTGGTTTGGCGTTTGCAAATTCTTTCAGGTTTTGTTTGTCCTGGTAGCTTTTTCATCTCTCCTTCTATTTTCAATGATAGCCTAGCTGTATATAGTATTCGTGGCTGCATGTTTTACTCACTTAACACTCTGAAGATATCATGCCAGGTCTTTCTGGCCTGCCAGGTCTCTGTGGATAAGTCTGCTGCCAATCAAATGTTTTTACTGTTGTACGATACAGACTTCTTCTCCCAGGATGCTTTCAGGATTTTCTCTTAGTCATTAACAGTTGTAAATTTTACAATCAGGTTACGGGGTGTGGACCTATTTTTATTGATTTTGAGGGTCATTCTTTGTATCTCCTGGATTTTGATGTTTGTTCCCTTTGCCATATTAGGGAAATTCTCTAGAAATTTCTCTCCAATATACCTTCTGCTCCCCTCTCTCTTTCTTCTTCTTCTGGCATCCCAATTATTCTAATGTTTTGTCGTCTTATGGTCTCACTTATCTCTCAAATTCTCTCCTCATGGTCCAGTATTTGTTTGTCTCTCTTTTGCTCAGCTTTTTATTCTCCATCATTTGGTCTTCTGTATCACTAATTCTTTTGCCTCATTTATCCTAGCAGTAAGAACTTCCATTTTTTATTGCACCTCATTAATAGCTCTTTTGATTTCAACTTGGTTAGATTTTAGTTCTTTTATTTCTCTAGAAGGGGCTTTTATCTCTCTGGAGAGGGTTTCTCTAATATCTTCCATGCCCTTTTCGAGCCCAGCTAGAACCCTGAGAGTTGTCATTCTGAACTCTAGTTCTGTCATATTATCAATGTCTGTTTTGATTAGGTCCCTAGCCTTTGGTACTGCCTCTTGTTCTTTTTCTTGTGGTGAGTTTTTCTACCTTGTCATTTTGAGCAGATAAGAATATATAAAGAAGCAAATAAAATGCTAAAAGGGTGGCAAAGACCCCAGGAAATTGTGCTTTAACCAAATCGGAAGAGACCCCAAGTTGTGGGAGAACGAAAGGGGATAAAAAAGAAGTTTTAGGGGAAAAAAATGTTAAAAAAAAAAACAAGGAAAAAAATATTACAAAAGAAAAAAATTATATATATACTAGATTTGTGACTAGAACAGGGTCACTCACGTAATTTTGGGAGTATTTTGGTCTCTTAGAAGCAACTACCTCCAAAGATTTTAAAGGATGAAAAACATATAAGGGTAGGCACAATGACGGGATGGAATAAACCTATAAAAATGAGTAAAAATTTAATTTCTAAAAAATAAGTTGATAGAGCAAGTTGGTGGGGACAATAAAGAAAAATAAACTGGAGAGAATTTGCTCAGGCTGGACAGTGGAACAATCTTGGAGCTAGATTTAGGGTATATTTTGGTCTATTAGGAGAAGTTATACCTCAAATTATTTAGAAGAAAAAACCCGATGTGTAAAAAAATATATAGTTAGATACAATGGAGGATAAAATATGACTATAATAATGAAGGTTCAAAATAGATTATTATTTTTGTAAGGTATTTTTAAAATAAACTCGTTAAAAAATCATTGAAAGACGAATTGGAAAAAGTTAAAAAAAAGTAGCAGAAGAGAAAAGAAAAAATATATAACTGCAAGACTAAAGAATCATTGGGAGAAAGCCATGAATTCCTTGTTTTGCTTTCTCCTCCTCTGGAATTCCACTGTTCTCTTTAGTAAGTGAAGTTGATCTTGGCTGGGTTTCTTGTTGGTCTTCTGGAGAAGGGGCCTTTTGTATTGATTCTCAGGTGTCTTTGCCCGAGATGGATTTATCCTGCCCTTACCTAGGGTAGGGCTAAGTAATCTGCGAGCTTTTGATCCCTGAAGGCTTTCCGTAGAGTTCTGGTTGATGAAATGATAATGGCGGTCTCACAATCCGGCCCAGAGGAGTGGAGAGCTCAGGGCCCCGCTCCTCAGTGCACCTTCAGAGAAAAGTGCTTAATCACTCCCATAATCCCGGCCTCTGGCCATGCTTGGAGAAAAGTACTCTGTCATTCGCACTTTTAGAAATGTCTTTGGTCATTCTCATCTCCCTGGCCTCTGGCCGTGCTTAGAGAAAAGAGCTCAATTACTCCTGTCTCCCTGGCCCTTTGCCATGCTCCAAGCTCACCCTGCCTATGCCTGGTTCAAAGTAACCCTGGGTTGAGAGCTCACTCCTCAGTTTTGTCTCTGTAGCTGGCTTCCCCACTCTAATACCTGTGAGTTCTGTGACACTCAGATACCCCTGGTCCTTCTGTGACCCTGAGGGACCTGGGGCTATGCTGACCCCAGTTGGGCTTCACTCTGGTTTAGCTTCTGGGGTGATATCCTTCAGTGGATGAAACTTAAAATGTCCTGATTTCATGCTCAGTTTCTCCACAGCTTGCCGGGAGCTACCCCCCCCCGCGGTCTACCTTCCCGTTCTTTGGGTTCACTTTTCCGCCGGTTCTACCTTTCAGAAAGTGATCAATTTTCTGTTTCTAGAATTGTTGCTCTCCTTCTCTTTGATCTCCCATTGGACTTGTAGGTGTTTGCAATGGTTCGATAAGCTATCTAGCTGATCTCCTGCAACCTGATGTCATCTCAGCCTGCTACTTCTCCGCCATCTTGAATCCTTCCACGGAATATGTGGTTTTTATTGTGTTGATGTGAATTCTTTCTGTACCCAGTTTGGTGAGTATTTTTATTATGAAAGTGTGTTGAATTTTGTCAAATACCTTTTCTGCATATATTGAATTGATCATATGAGTTTTTATTGATCATTCTATTAATATAATGCATCACATTTACTGATATGTGCTGGTGAATTCAGTTTTGTAGCATTTTGTAGAGAATTTTTACATTTTTTATTTATCAGGGATATGATCCAGTAGTTCTTTTTGTTGCTGATTTGAAAAGTGCCTCGGAGCATTTCAACCACTTCAACTTTTGGGAAGGGTTTTAAAAGTGTTTGTATTATTTCTTCTTAAAATGTTTGGTAGAATTCACTGTGGACATCATCTGATTCTGGACTTTTATTTGTTAGAAGGTTTTTATTACGGATTCAATCTCCTTACCCCTTATTGGTCTGTTCACATTTTTTATGTCCTTATGATTCAGTCTTGATAGGTTGTATGTGCCTAGGAATTTGTCCATTTCCTCTAGGCTTTTGATTTGCTGGCATTTAACTGTCTGTTATCTTTTATATTTCTGTGGTATCTGTTATAATGTGTCCTTTTACATTTCTAATTTTATTGAGTCTTCTCTCTTTTTGCTGATTTAGTCTAGCTGTCTTTTTTTGTATTTATCATTACCAAGTCTAATTTTATTTACCATTTTAAAAAACTTTCTAGTTTTTTAAGTCTATATTTAATTTATTTCTGCCCTAATTTTTATGTTTTTCCTTCCTTTTGCTACTTTTAAGTTTACTTTGTTTTTTTTGTACTTTTTTTGAGTTGTTATATTAAGTTCTTTATTTGAAATCTTTTTTTATATACATATTTGTAGCTATAAAATTTCCTTCTATAACTGCTTTGCTGCTTCTCATAATTTTTTGGTATATATTTTTTTATTTTCCTCAAGATGTATTTTTATTCCCACTTTGTCTCTTTTTTTGATTTTTTGTTTGTTTAAAAATGTGTTTGTCTGTGTATTTTTAAATTTTCCAAATTTCCTTCTGTATTGATTTCTAGTTTCATATTATTTTGGTTGTAAATATACTCGATATGCTTTCGATATTATTGATTTTGGGGGGACTCTTGTTTTGTGGTTTAAAATGTGATCTATTCTAGACAATTTTCCACGTGTGTTTGAGAAGAATATTTATTATGATACTATTGGATGGAATATCCTGTAAATATGATAGGTTTATTTGACATAGTTCTTGTTTGTTTGTTTGTTTTGTTTTGTTTGTTTGTTTGTTTGAGAGAGAGCAGGGCAGAGAGAATGAGCAAGGGGTAAGGGCAGAGACAGAGGGAGAAGACCCCCTCCTGAGCAGGGAGCCCAATGTGGGATTCTATCTCAGGACCCTGGGATCACGACCTGAGCCAAAGGCAAAGGCTTAACCGATTGAGTCACCCAGGGACCCCTAAATTTTACTTTAGTTAATATATGACCATTTTTTATTTCTACTAATAGACACATCAATTTTATTGCTTTTAATATTAAGATCTTCTCTTTAACATCATTATCATCTATTCATCTTTCCTTTTTCATTTTAAAAGTGTTGTTTACATTTGTGGTGGTAAGTATGTAATTCATGTATGTGGTGGTATGTAAGTAATTCAAATATGAATTTTAAACTCTAGATCATATGCTCCATTGTGGCAGATATTTGTCTTATTCATCCCACCCACAAAAAATTAGTACTCAATAGGTCTTTGTTGATTGAATGAATGAATTAAGTGTTCTGACACTAGCATAGCTGACCAAACCAGAGATCAAGGAGAAAATATAATGATTGTCAAATGGGTGAACCTGAGATAAAAAGACATTTCAGCTTCGTTAGTTTGATATACACTCTGGATAATATTCCAACTTTGCATGGATTTTTGGAAAGCAAACAACTCCTCTCCTAAATAATAAATGTATTGGAGCTCCTGGGTGCCTCAGTGGGTTAAGCCGCTGCCTTTGGCTGAGGTCATGATCTCAGAGTCCTGGGTTCGAGCCCTGCTCAGCGGAGAGCCTGCTTCCCCTATCTCTCTGCTTGCCTCTCCATCTACTTGTGATTTCTCTCTGTCAAATAAATAAATAAAATCTTTAAAAAAAATAATAAATGTATTAATTGCCTTCCTTATGAGTCCTGACAGCAGTCAGCTTTGTGGGTTTCTGATTCCATTCCAAGAGGTTGAATGTCTGTTTGATTTATGTCATAGGCAACAGTGTCATGAGGAAAGACTTGTAGGATAAAATTTCTTAAAGATGGGAACACAGATGGCTGCCTATGGACTGTGAGGTGGGTGTTAATGAAAATGCATTGAGCAGTCAGGGAAGGGCAGCTCACAACCATAGGAAAGGTGCCTGTGTTTTTGTTTTGTTTTGTTTTGTTTTACAAACAGATACCATTTCCCCTCCCCATGGAAATTTTCAAATTTACTTCTCTCTAACAACCACAAATACTTGGGACATTATGAACACAATATGGGCCTTAAAGGATAAAAATAAACAAAAATTTAAGTAAATGTTAAGTGTTTATCATTATTTCAGCCATGTTTTTCTATGTTTAACTGCTCAATGCAAAGGGTTTTATGGAATTTTCTATAACACCATCTAGATTTTCTACATTGGCTGTCACTCCTGAAAATTCTCAGTTTATAAATGTGCATGCATTGAGGCAGCATATATTTACATTATAGTAAATATTCACTTGTTATTTACCTGGTTTATTACTGTATTTTGATCCTTTCTAATTGTTCACTTTCTTCCATGTTTCCCCCTTATTTCTACAAATGTCAATCCATCACATGTTATGTAAAGTCAAACAAGGAGGAACAGCTGTTAGTAGAAAGGATTAATAGGTGATTTGATGTTACTCTGTGAGATATTAAGTAATAGTCAAGGTATTTCCATATCATCATTTTAATATATTTCAGTAATACAACATAGTTTTTATGCTTTAATTAAAATATCCTTAATTAAAATATCCCTGTGAGATATTAAGTAATAGGCAAGGTATTTCCATATCACCATTTAAATATATTTCAGTAATACAACATAGTTTTTATGCTTTAATTAAACCTTCATTAAGTCTTTATATATATATATATTTCCAAACTCACAAGTCCGCCCTTCATGTCCCATTCAAAACCCACTCATTTTATGGAATAACTGTTTTATATTCCTAGTACAATCTTCATTTAACTTATTGCTCTGGTGTGCTCCGTTGGCAGCACATATATTAACTTATTGTTCTGGGTATACAAAAGGATAGGAATAGAATATTTTGTAATATGATATTTTGTCCTGTCTGCACTACAGAGTCGGTGTAAGCATTCTTAGATCAGAGACCTAGGAGGAGGTCCAAATTGAAGAAAAACAAACAAAAAAAAGAAAATGTTCTCAGCCCTTTCTTGTAGTTTCATTTGCAGGAACCACAAAAGCAAAGATATTAAAAATTTTTTTTCTTTTATTTTAAAATTAAGTTTAAAATTTTTATTGGATTATGCTCCCTTAAACTCATCTGATACCATGAATAGAAAACCCAAGCAATCCACCAAACATTCTTTTATGATGTTGCCTTTAAACATGTTGCCTTAAAATTTTTACAGTGTAGTCTCATCTGTAGAGTACATGAGCCTTGATTCAAAAGTGTCATCAAAGACTGTGGTGACACTTGTCTTGCCACCCGCCCGCTGTTCCTGCCATGGCAGGCTCTCCTACTTCACGACCGTTTCCCGACAAGCAAGGCCAAGGGCTCCTTCTCTCCTCCCCGGGCGGTGTGCTGTGCCTTCCCCAGATATGCTACTGGGGAGTGCAGTCACAGACGTGTCCCTTTCCTTAAGGCTCTTTCCACGGGCTTAACCACACTTCTCTCCCAGGCAGAGGGAATGACCGGGCTAAGAGGATTTCGCTCCATACGGGTTTCTCCCACCATGCTTCGGAGACTATGTTCAGGCAAGCAGCATCAGCATCCCACAGAACCAACACTGATTTCCCAGCGAATGCTGTGCTTTCCCAGAGGGGATGCAGGATCAAAGAGGCTTTTGCTCTATGTGGGTTTCTCCCACTGTGCTGTGAATACAAGGTTAAGGCAAGCAGCAACAGCAGCCCGCAGAACCGAATCTGATTTCGCAGAGCCTGCTATGCACGCGCAGAGGCTTTGGACTTGGCGCGAACTGCACTTTGCCGCTCCTTTCTCAGGAAGACTTTGGGCGTTTGCTCTATCGCATCAGGGAAGAAGAGCTGCGGGAGAGCTGGTGCCTCTTGGGCCTTGCTTTCGTGGGCTCTATGTTCGCGCCCTGGGTTCAACCTGCCAGGCCGAACTAAGCAGACACAGCCACAACCTGCAGCAGCGTGCGTGGCCTAGGATGGCACTCTATGCACACTACCATCTCCCGGTATAGGCAACGCTTGGCCTTTTGCTCTGGTGCTCAGGCGGACTCGGGGACTAGGCCAGTGCCTTCCCCACAGGAGAGGAGAGGGGACAGGATCCCTGCACACCGCCAGTGCACTGGGATGGGGAGCTGTGGGGGACTTACCTCACTCTTTCCCCGGACACCCCGTGCCTCCACGAACGCTTCCACTTCCTTAAGGAAGACGACATCTGACTGCCCGTTCTTTCAGGGAGCTACTTCTGCGAGTTCAGGTACGCGGCTGGCGTCAAGCACATGTCTGCACCAGGGACAGGTGGCCAAGGAGCTGTTTTCCCCTTGGGCTCAGGGGCCCAGGACAGGCATGCCTTCTGCCCAGACTTCTGCCTCACAGTGGAGCACGAACCCCTGCCCTAGTCGTCCCCTCGTATCTCCTTAACAGCCAGGCATACCTCTCTCTGCACAGGGAGCGGGTGACACTTGTCTTGTAACTGCCCACTTTTCCTGACAGGACCGGCTCTCCTACTTGGAGACCGTTTCTGAAAACAAGGCCTACGGCTCCTACTCTTCTCCCGGTGAAGCGTGCTGCACCTCCCCAGTCATGCTCCTGGGAAGCGTAGTGACAGTCGTGTCCCTTTCCTTAAGGCTCTTTCCACAGGCGTAACCACGCTTCTGTCTCAGGCAGAGGTTATCCCCGGGCAAAGAAGATTTTGCTACATGCGGGTGTATTACACCGTGCTGTGGAGACTAGCTCAGGTAAGCAGCAGAAGCATCCCACAGAACCGACTCTGATTTCCCAAAGAATGCGGTGCTTTCCCAGAGGGGATGACTAGGCAAAGAGGCTTTCGCTGTATGGGGGCTTCTCCCACCGTGCTGGGAATACTAGGCTAAGGCAAGCAGCAAGAGCAGCCCACAGAACCGACTCTGATTTCCCAGCGACTGCTATGCTTTCACAGTACTATTCAGCTTGGCGCAAACCGCACTTCGCTGCTGCTTCCACAGCAAGGCTTTTGGCGTTTTCTCTGTCGCGTCAGGGAAGAAGAGCTGCAGAAGAGCTGGTGCCTCTTGGGCCTTGCTTTCCCGGGCTCTATGTTCACGCCCTGGGTTCACCCTGCCAGGCTGAACTAAGCAGACACAGCCACAACCCTGCAGTATCATGCGTGGCCTAGGATGGCACTCTATGCACACTACCCTTCTCTGGCGCTCAGGCGGACTCGGGGACTACGCCAGTGCCTTCCCCACAGGAGAAGAGAGGCGACAGAATCTCTGCACACCGCCCGTGCACTGGGATGGAGAGCAGTGAGGGACTGTCCCCACACCTTCCCCGGACACCCTGTACATCCGCGAACGCTTTCACATCCATGAGGGTTTATTACAACGTGCTGTGGAGAATGCTGTGCTTTTCGCAGCACGGTGGGAGAAACCCGCATAGAGCGAAAGCATCTTTGCCCAGTCATCCCCTCTGGGAAAGCACCGCATTCTTTGGGAAATCAGAGTCGGGTATGTGGGATGCTGCTACTCCTTGCCTGAGCTGGTCTCGACAGCACGGTGTAATAAACCCGCGTGAAGCGAAATCCTCTTTGCACCGGCATCCCCTCTGCCTGAGAGAGAAGCGTGGTTGCGTCTTTAGAAAGAGCCTTAAGGAAAGGGACACGTCTGTCACTGCGCTCCCCAGGAGCATGTCTGGGGAAGGTGCAGAAGGCTATACCGGGACAAGAGAAGGAGCCGTTGGTGATATTGTCCGGAAACGGTCGAGAAGCAGGAGAGCCGGACCTGTGAGGAACAGCGTGTCGGTGGAAAGACAAGTTTCACCCGCTACCTGTGCGGAGAGATGTGAGCCTGGCTGCTAAGGTGACATGAGAGGACGACTAGGGCAGGAGCGCGTGCTCCACTCTGAAGAAGGAGTCTCCGCAGAAGGGAGGCCTGCCCTGGGCCCCTGGGCCCAAGGGGACAGCAGCTCCTTGGCCACCTGTCCCTGGTGCAGACATGTGCTTGCCACCAGGCGCCTATGATGAACTCGCAGTTGTAGCTCCCTGAAAGAAAGGACCATCAGAAGCCGTTCTCTCCATGATGTGGAAGCTTTCGTATGGCACGTGTTGTCCGGAGGAGTGAGGACAGTCCACCACTGCTCCCCATCCCAGGGCACGGCGGTCTGTAGGGATCCTGTCGCCTCTCCTCTCCTGTGAGGAAGGCACTGGACTAGTCCCCCAGTCCGCCTGAGCACCAGAGCAAATTGCCAAACCTCGCCTACGCCAGGAGATGGTAGTGGGCATACAGTGCCATGCTAGGACACGCACGCTGCTGCATGGTTGTGCCTCTGTTTGCTTAATTCGGCTTGGCAGTTTGAACCGACGACGCCAAAATGGAGCCCTGGAAAGCAAAGCCAAAGAGGAATTAGCTCTCCCGCAGCACTTCTTCCCTGACGCGACAGAGGGAAAACCCAAAGCCTAGCTGAGGAAGCGGCGGCGAAGTGCTGTTGGCTCCAAGCCTAAAGCCTCTCGAAAGCACAGCATTTGCTGAAAAATCAGAGTCGGTTCTGATGGCTGCTGTTGCTGCTTGCCTTAGCCTAGTATTCGCAGCACGGTAGGAGAAATCCTCGTAGAGCGAAAGCCTCTTTGCCCGGGCATCCCCTCTGGGAAAGCACAGCATTCTTTGGGAAATCAGAGTCGGGTATGTGGTATGCTGCTACTCCTTGCCTGAGCTGGTCTCGACAGCACGGTGTAATAAACCCGCATGGAGCGAAATCCTCTTTGCCCCGGCATCCCCTCTGCCTGAGAGAGAAGCGTGGTTGCGTCTTTAGAAAGAGCCTTAAGGAAAGGGACACGTCTGTCACTGCGCTCCCCAGGAGCATGTCTGGGGAAGGTGCAGAAGGCTATACCGGGACAAGAGAAGGAGCCGTTGGTGATATTGTCCGGAAACGGTCGAGTAGCAGGAGAGCCGGACCTGTGAGGAACAGCGTGTCGGTGGAAAGACAAGTTTCACTCGCTACCTGTGCGGAGAGATGTGAGCCTGGCTGCTAAGGTGACATGAGAGGACGACTAGGACAGGAGCGCGTGCTCCACTCTGAAGAAGGAGTCTCCGCAGAAGGGAGGCCTGCCCTGGGCCCCTGGGCCCAAGGGGACAGCAGCTCCTTGGCCACCTGTCCCTGGTGCAGACATGTGCTTGCCACCAGGCGCCTATGCTGAACTCGCAGTTGTAGCTCCCTGAAAGAAAGGACCATCAGAAGCCGTTCTCTCCATGATGTGGAAGCTTTCGTATGGCACGTGTTGTCCGGAGGAGTGAGGACAGTCCACCACTGCTCCCCATCCCAGGGCACGGCGGTCTGTAGGGATCCTGTCGCCTCTCCTCTCCTGTGAGGAAGGCACTGGACTAGTCCCCCAGTCCGCCTGAGCACCAGAGCAAATTGCCAAACCTCGCCTACGCCAGGAGATGGTAGTGGGCATACCGTGCCATGCTAGGACACGCACGCTGCTGCATGGTTGTGCCTCTGTTTGCTTAATTCGGCTTGGCAGTTTGAACCGACGACGCCAAAATGGAGCCCTGGAAAGCAAAGCCAAAGAGGAATTAGCTCTCCCGCAGCACTTCTTCCCTGACGCGACAGAGGGAAAACCCAAAGCCTAGCTGAGGAAGCGGCGGCGAAGTGCTGTTGGCTCCAAGCCTAAAGCCTCTCGAAAGCACAGCATTTGCTGAAAAATCAGAGTCGGTTCTGATGGCTGCTGTTGCTGCTTGCCTTAGCCTAGTATTCGCAGCACGGTAGGAGAAATCCTCGTAGAGCGAAAGCCTCTTTGCCCGGGCATCCCCTCTGGGAAAGCACAGCATTCTTTGGGAAATCAGAGTCGGGTATGTGGTATGCTGCTACTCCTTGCCTGAGCTGGTCTCGACAGCACGGTGTAATAAACCCGCATGGAGCGAAATCCTCTTTGCCCCGGCATCCCCTCTGCCTGAGAGAGAAGCGTGGTTGCGTCTTTAGAGAGAGCCTTAAGGAAAGGGACACGTCTGTCACTGCGCTCCACAGGAGCATGTCTGGGGAAGGTGCAGAAGGCTATACCGGGACAAGAGAAGGAGCCGTTGGTGATATTGTCCGGAAACGGTCGAGAAGCAGGAGAGCCGGACCTGTGAGGAACAGCGTGTCGGTGGAAAGACAAGTTTCACCCGCTACCTGTGCGGAGAGATGTGAGCCTGGCTGCTAAGGTGACATGAGAGGACGACTAGGGCAGAAGAGCGAGCTCCACTCTGAAGAAGGAGTCTCCGCAGAAGGGAGGCCTGCCCTGGGCCCCTGGGCCCAAGGGGACAGCAGCTCCTTGGCCACCTGTCCCTGGTGCAGACATGTGCTTGCCACCAGGCGCCTATGCTGAACTCGCAGTTGTAGCTCCCTGAAAGAAAGGACCATCAGAAGCCGTTCTCCTCCATGATGTGGAAGCTTTCGTATGGCACGTGTTGTCCGGAGGAGTGAGGACAGTCCACCACTGCTCCCCATCCCAGGGCACGGCGGTCTGTAGGGATCCTGTCGCCTCTCCTCTCCTGTGAGGAAGGCACTGGACTAGTCCCCCAGTCCGCCTGAGCACCAGAGCAAATTGCCAAACCTCACCTACGCCAGGAGATGGTAGTGGGCATACAGTGCCATGCTAGGACACGCACGCTGCTGCATGGTTGTGCCTCTGTTTGCTTAATTCGGCTTGGCAGTTTGAACCGACGACGCCAAAATGGAGCCCTGGAAAGCAAAGCCAAAGAGGAATTAGCTCTCCCGCAGCACTTCTTCCCTGACGCGACAGAGGGAAAACCCAAAGCCTAGCTGAGGAAGCGGCGGCGAAGTGCTGTTGGCTCCAAGCCTAAAGCCTCTCGAAAGCACAGCATTTGCTGAGAAATCAGAGTCGGTTCTGATGGCTGCTGTTGCTGCTTGCCTTAGCCTAGTATTCGCAGCACGGTAGGAGAAATCCTCGTAGAGCGAAAGCCTCTTTGCCCGGGCATCCCCTCTGGGAAAGCACAGCATTCTTTGGGAAATCAGAGTCGGGGCTATGGGATGCGGCTGCTGCTTGCCTGAGCTAGTCTCCACAGCACGATGTAATAAACCCGCATGGAGCGAAATCCTCATTGCCCCGTCATTCACTTTGCCTGAGAGACACTTTGGCTGCGAAGGAGACACGAGGGAACGAGAATGGCAGGGGCGCGTGCTCCACTCTGAAGGAGTCTGGGCAGAAGACATGCCTGTCCTGGGCTCCTGGGCCAAAGGGGACAGCAGCTCTTTGGCCACCTGACGATAGGGCAGACGTGGGCTTGCCACCAGGCGCCCAGCCCTGAACTCGCAGAAACAGCTCCTGGAGGAACGGGCAGTCAGATGCCATCCTCCTCCAGGATGTAGCAGCATTGGCGGAGGCAGCTAGTGTCCCGGGGAAGGAGGGACAGTTACCCATTACTCCCCATTCCAGGGCGCGGCGGTGTGCAGTGATCGTGTCGCATCTCTTCTCGGCTGGAAAGGCACTGGCCTAGTCCCTGTCCACCTGAACACCACAGCAAAAGGGCTGGTCTTGCCTACGGCGGGAGATGAAATTGTGAGCAGAGTGCCATCCTAGGCCACACACGCTGCTGCAGGGTCGAGGCTGTGTCTGCTTATTTCGGCTAGGCAGGGTGAACCCAGGACTAGAACATGGAGCCCAGAAAAGCAAGGCCCAAGAGGCATCAGCTCTGCCCCAGCTCTTTATCCCTGACTCGACAGAGCGAACGACCAAAGCCTTGCTGAGGAAGCCGCAGAGAAGTACCATTCTCGCCAAGCTGAAAACCTCTGCGATAGCATAGCAGTCACTGGGAAATCAGAGTCGGTTCTGTGGTCTGCTCTTGCTGGGTGCCTTAGCCTAGTCTTGGCAGCAAGGTGGGATAAACCCGCATACAGCGAAAGCCTCTTTGCCCGGGCATCCCCTCTGGGAAAGCACAGGATTCTTTGGGAAATCAGAATCGGGTCTGTGGGATGCGGCTATTCCTTGCCTAAGCGTGTCTCCACAGCTCAGTGTAATATACCCGCATGGAGCGAAATCGGCTTTGCCCGGGCATCCCCTCTGCCTGAGGGAGATGCTTGGTTGCGCCTGTGGGAAGAGCCTTAAGGAAAGGGACTCGTCTGTCACTGCGCTCCCCAGCAGCATGTCTGGGGAAGGTGCAGCACGCTGCCCCGGAGAAGAGAAGGAGTCGTTGGCCCTGTTTTCAGAAACAGTCTCCAAGCAGGAGAGCCGGTCCTGTCAGGAACAGCGGGCGGTGGCAAGACAAGTGTCTCCCGCGCCCTGCGCGGAGAGACGGAAGCCTGGCTGGTCGGTGGTAAGACAAGTGTCACCCTCTCTCTGTGTGGAGAGACGGAAACATGGCTGAGAAGGAGACCCGAGGGGACGACTAGGGCAGGGGCGCGTGCTCCACTGTGAGGAAGGAGTCTGGGCAGAAGGCATGCCTGTCCTGGGCCCCTGAGCCCAAGGGGAAAGCAGCTCCTTGGCCACATGTCCCTGGTTCAGACATGTGCTTGCCACCAGGACCATAACCTGAACACACAGAAGTAGCTCCCTAAAGGAACGGGTCGTCAGATAAGATCTTCCTCCAGGATGTGGAAGCATTCGCGGTGGCCGGGCTGGCTGGGGAAGGAGTGAGATAAGTCCCCCACAGCTCTCCATCCCAGTGCACAGGCAGTGTGCAGGGATCCTGTCGCCTCTCCTCTCCTGTGGGGAAGGCACTGGCCTAGTCCCCTAGTCCGCCTGAGCACCAGAGCAAAAGGCCAAGTGTTGCCTATACCGGGAGATGGTAGTGTGCATAGAGTGCCATCCTAGGCCACGCATGCTGCTGCAGGTTGTGGCTATGTCTGCTTAGTTCGGCCTGGCAGGTTGAACCCAGGGCGCCAACATAGAGCCAATGAAAGCAAGGCCCAAGAGGCACCAGCTCTCCCCCAGATTTTCTTCCCTGATGCGAAAGAGCGAACACCCAAAGCCTTCCTGAGGAAGCAGCGGCGAAGTGCGGTTCGCGCCAAGCCCAAAGCCTCTGCGTGCGCAAGGCAGTCTCTCTGAAATCAGAGTCGGTTCTGCGGGCTGCTGTTGCTGCTTGCCTTAACCTAGTGTTCACAGCACAGTGGGAGAAACCCGAATAGAGCAAATGCCTCTTTGTTCCTGCATCCCCTCTGCGAAAGCACAGCATTCACTGGGAAATCAGTGTCGGTTCTGGGGGATGCTGATGCTGCTTGCCTGAACATAGTCTCTGGAGCATCGTGGGAGAAACCTGTATGGAGCGAAATCATCTTAGCCCGGGCATCCCCTCTGCCTGGGAGTGAAGCGTGGTTAAGCCCGTGGAAAGAGCCTTAAGGAAAGGGACACGTCTGTGACTGCACTCCCCACTAGCATGTCTGGGGAAGGCACAGCACGCCGCCCCGGGAGAAGAGAAGGAGCCATTGGCTTTGCAGTCGTGAAACAGTTGTGAAG
Organism: Mustela lutreola; assembly: GCF_030435805.1. Classification (NCBI taxonomy): domain Eukaryota; kingdom Metazoa; phylum Chordata; class Mammalia; order Carnivora; family Mustelidae; genus Mustela; species Mustela lutreola. The sequence continues at coordinate 56,068,812 of NC_081308.1, read as the reverse complement.
CAGGAGAGCCTGGCATGGCAGGAACAGCGGGCGGATGGCAAGGCAAGTGTCACCACAGTCCTTGATGACACTTTTGAGTCAAGGCTCATCTACTCTACAGATGAGACTACTCTGTAAACTTTGTAAAGGCAACATGTTTAAAGGCAACATCATGAAAGAATGTTTGGTGGATTGCTTTGGTTTTCTATTCATGGTATCAGATGAGTTTAAGGGAGCATAATCCAATAAAAAATTTAAACTTAATTTTAAAAAATAAGAAAAAAACACATTTTAATATCTTTGCTTTTGTGGTTCCTGCAAATGAAACTGCAAGAAATGGCTGAGAACATTTTCTTTTTTTCTGTTTGTTTTTCTTCAATTTGGACCTCCTCCTTAGGTCTCTGAACTAAGAATGCTTACACAGACATACCCAGAGCAATAACTTAATATATGTGCTGACAAAGGAGCACACCAGAGCAATAAGTTAAATGAAGATTGTGTGGGGAAGACAAAACAATTATTCCATAAATTGAGTGGGTTTTGAATCTGACATGAGGGCTGATTTGTGAGTTAGGAAAAAATATATATATATAAAGACTTAATGAAGGTTTAATTAAAGCATAACAACTATGCTGTATTACTGAAATATATTAAAATGATGATATGGAAATACCTTGACTATTACTTAATATCTCACAGAGTAACATCAAATCACCTATTAATCCTTTCTACTAACAGCTGTTCTTCTGTTTGACTTTACATAACATGTGATGGATTGACATTTGTAGAAATAAGGGGGAAACATGGAAGAAAGTGAACAATTAGAAAGGATCAAAATACAGTAATAAAACAGGTAAATAACAAGTGAATATTTACTATAATGTAAATATATGCTGCCTCAATGCATGCACATTTATAAACTGAGAATTTTCAGGAGTGACAGCCAATGTAGAAAATCTAGATGGTGTTATAAAAAATTCCATAAAACCCTTTGCATTAGTTTAACAGCTTGGTATAATATTTAGAAACCAGACTGTGTAATTTCTTTGAGAAGTTAAACATAGAAAAACATGGCTGAAATAATGATAAACACTTAACATTTACTTAAATTTTTGTTTATTTTTATCCTTTAAGGCCCATATTGTGTTCATAATGTCCCAAGTATTTGTGGTTGTTAGAGAAAAGTAAATTTGAAAATTTCCATGGGGAGGGGAAATGGTATCTGTTTGTAAAACAAAATAAAACAAAACAAAGACACAGGGCACCTTTCCTATGGTTGTGAGCTGCCCTTCCCTTACTGCTCAATGCATTTTCATTAACACCCACCTCACAGTCCATAGGCAGCCATATGTGTTCCCATCTTTAAGAAATTTTATCCTACAAGTCTTTCCTCATGACACTGTTGCCTATGACATAAATCAAACAGACATTCAACCTCTTGGAATGGAATCAGAAACCCACAAAGCTGACTGCTGTCAGGACTCATAAGGAAGGCAATTAATACATTTATTATTTAGGAGAGGAGTTGTTTGCTTTCCAAAAATCCATGCAGAGTTGGAATGTTATCTGGAGTGTATATCAAACTAACGAAGCTAAAATGTCTTTTTATCTCAGGTTCACCCATTTGACAATCATTATATTTTCTCCTTGATCTCTGGTTTGGTCAGCTATGCTAGTGTCAGAACACTTAATTCATTCAGTCAATCAACAAAGACCTATTGAGTACTAATTTTTTGTGGGTGGGATGAATAAGACAAATATCTGCCACAATGGAGCATATGATCTGGAGTTTAAAATTCATATTTGAATTACTTACATACCACCACATACATGAATTACATACTTACCACCACAAATGTAAACAACACTTTTAAAATTGAAAAAGAATTAGATGATAATGATGTTAAGGAGAAGACCTTAATATTAAAAGCAATAAAATTGATGTGTCTATTAGTAGAAATAAAAAATGGTCATATATTAACTAAAGTAAAATTTAGGGGTCCCTGGGTGACTCAATCGGTTAAGCAGCTGCCTTTGGCTCAGGTCGTGATCCCAGGGTCCTGGGATTAAGACCTGCATCGGGCTCACTGCTGGGTAATAAGCCTGCCTCTAGATCTTCCTCTGCCTGCCACTCTGCCAACTTGAGCTCTCTCTCTCTCTGTCAAATAAACAAAATCTTTAAAAATAGATAAATATAAAGTAACACTTACTGAAGATTTGGGGACGGTGATGTAATCAAGATGACAACATGGATGCATGGATGGTTCCTTATTTATTGCTAAAGGTAAATGTATAGTCAAAACCAGATTCTCCAATACTGTAATGGTGATATAGAAATCATTTACTAATCTAGTTTAAAAGTTAAAAAACAAGCTTATTAAAAATAACTATAACTGCAATCATTTGTTATTAAAAGTACAATATAAAAATGATCAAAATGTAAAAACATCAATAACCTCTTGTTATAGAAGTATAAATTTTCTGTACACTATTGAAGTTCAGTTGCTTTCAACATATAATGGAATGTTATAACTAACATATTTTATATAAACTTAATGGTAAATATAAAAAAATATGTAGTAGATACACAAAAGATTTTGATAAAGAAGTTAAAACGTACTGCCACAAAAAGTCATCAGATTACAAAGAGAACAATACAGGAAATAAAAAGCAGAGCATCTACAAAAGAGCAAACAATTAACATAGAAACAAAACAGATAAGCACTGGGGAAAGAAAAAAATTTTTAAAAAGGGAGGGGAAGACAAACCATAATACACTTAACTATAAGTAACAAACTGATTGTTTCTGGAGGGGAGATGGGCAGGAGAATGTGCTAAGTCAGTAAAAATTATTAAGAGGTCACTTGTGATGAGCATTGAATGTTATATGTAAATGACAAATTACTAAATTCTAATCCTGAAACTAATATTACACTATATATTAACTAAAATTTAAATAAATCAGGAAATATAAAAAGAATCAAAGGCAATAGTTAGGTCTTTACCTATCAATAATTACTTTAACTGTAAGTGAATGGAATCATCCAGTTGGAAATCATAGAAAGGCTAGAATAGATTTAAAAAACAAACAAAAAACACAAGATCCAACAATATGTTGCGTATAAAAAATGCCTTTAGCTTTAAGGACACACATGGGCAGAGAGTAAAGGGATGGAAAAAGATATTCCAAGCTAATGATAACAAAAGAAAACAAGGGTAGCAATAACTATAACAGACAAAATAGGGTTTATATAAGCTAAAAATCACCACAGTCATTATACAATAAGAAAAGTGTCATCAATTCATCCATACAGTAACTGTAAATATCATGTACCTAATATTGAGCCCCATAAATATATAAAACAAATACTAACAAAACAAAAAGGAGAAATAAATAGCAATACAATAGTATCTGGGGATAATAATACCCCACTCTTACATATGGATAGATCATCCAAACAGAAAATCAATAAGAAAATAGTGAATTTAAACACTGCCTGGACAACTGGGTGGCTCAGTCAGTTAAGCCTTTGCCTTTGGCTCAGGTTGTGATCCCAGGGTCCTGAGATAGAGTCCCACATTGGGCTCCCTGCTCAGGAGGGTATCTTCTCCCTCTGTCTCTGCCCTTACCCCTTGCTCATTCTCTCCGCCCTGCTCTCTCTCAACCAACCAAACAAACAAACAAAACAAAACAAACAAACAAATAAGAACTATGTCAAATGAAACTAATATATTTACAGGATATTCCATCCAATAGTATCATAATAAATATTCTTCTCAAACACACGTGGAAAATTGTCTAGGATAGATCACATTTTAAACCACAAAACAAGAGTCCCCCCAAAATCAATAATATCGAAAGCATATCGAGTATATTTCCAGCCAAAATAATATGAAGCTAGAAATCAATACCGAAGGAAATTTGGAAAATTTAAAAATACACAGACATACACATTTTTAAACAAACAAAAAATCAAAAAAAAGAAGACAAAGTGGGAATAAAAATACATCTTGAGGAAAATAAAAAAATATATACCAAAAAATTATGAGAAGCAGCAAAGCAGTTATAAAAGGAAATTTTATAGCTTTAAATGTATTAAAAAAACATTTCAAATAAAGAACCATATAACAGCTCAAAAAAGTACAGAAAGAAAAAAGTAAACTTAAAAGTAGCAAAAGCAATTAAAAAAATAAAAATTAGGGCAGAAATAATTGAAATATAGAATTAAGAAATTAGAAAGTTTTTTAAAATGGTAAATAAAATTAGACTTGGTAATGATAAATAAAAAAGACAGCTAGACTAAATCAGAAAAAAGAGAGAAGACTCAATAAAATTAGAAATGTAAAAGGACACATTATAACAGATACCACAGAAATATAAAAGATAACAGACAGTTAAATGCCAGCAAATCAAAAGCCTAGAGGAAATGGACAAATTCCTAGGCACATACAACCTATCAAGACTGAATCATAAGGACATAAAAAATGTGAACAGACCAATTAGGAATAAGGAGATTGAATTCGTAATATAAACCTTCTAACAAATAAAAGTCCAGAATCAGATGATGTCCACAGTGAATTCTACCAAACATTTTAAGAAGAAATAATACAAACACTTGTAAAACCCTTCCCAAAAGTTGAAGTGGTTGAAATACTCCGAGGCACTTTTCAAATCAGCAACAAAAAGAACTACTGGATCATATCCCTGATAAATAAAAAATGTAAAAATTCTCTACAAAATGCTACAAAACTGAATTCACCAGCACCTATCAGTAAATGTGATGCATTATATTAATAGAATGATCAATGATATCTCATATGATCAATTCCATATATGCAGAAAAGGCATTTGGCAAAATTCAACACCCTTTCATAATAAAAATACTCAACAAACTGGGTACAGAAAGAATACACATCAACACAATGAAAACCACATATTCCGTGGAAGGATTCAAATTGGCCGAGAAGTAGCAGGCTGAGACGACATCAGGTAGCAGGAGATCAGTAGATAGCTTATCTAACCATTGCAAAAACCTACAAGTCCAATGGGAGATCAAAGAGAAGGAGAGCAACAATTCTAGAAAGAGAAAATTGATCACTTTCTGAAAGGTAGAACCGGCGGAAAAGAGAACCCAAAGAAAGGGAAGGTAGACTGCGGGGGGAGGGACCAGCTCCCGGCAAGCTGTGGAGCAATGGAGCACAAAATCAGGACTTTTTAAATTTGATCCACTGAGGGATATCACCCCAGAGGCTAAATCAGAGTGAAGCCCAAGTGGGGTCAGCATAGCCCCAGGTCCCTCAGGGTCACAGAAGGACCAGGGGTATCTGAATGTCACAGAATTCACAGGTATTAGAGTGGGGAAGCTGGCTACAGAGACAAAGCTGAGGAGTGAGCTCTCAACCCAGGGTTACTTTGAACCAGGAATAGGCAGGGTGAGCTTGGAGCATGGCCAAGGGCCAGGGAGACAGGAGTAATTGAGCTCTTTTCTCTAAGCACGGCCAGAGGCCAGGGAGATGAGAATGACCAAGGACATTTCTCCAAGTGCGAATGACAGAGTGCTTTTCTCCAAGCATGGCCAGAGGCCGGGAAGATGGGAGTGATTAAGCACTTTTCTTTGAGGGTGCATTGAGGAGCGGGGCCCTGAGTTCTCCACTCCTCTGGGCCGGATTGTGAGACCGCCATTATCATTCCATCATCGAGAACTCTACGGAAAGCCTTCAGGGAACAAAAGTTCACGGATTACTTAGCCCTACCCTAGGTAAGGGCAGGATAAATCCATTCGGGCAAAGACACTTGAGAATCAATACAAAAGGCTCCTTCCCCAGAAGACCAACAAGAAACCCAGCCAAGATCAACTTCACTTACTAAAGAGAACAGTGGAATTCCAGAGGAGGAGAAAGCAAAACAAAGAATTCATGGCTTTCTCCCAATGATTCTTTAGTCTTGCAGTTATATATTTTTTCTTTTTTCTTCTGCTACTTTTTTTTTTAACTTTTATCAATTCGTCTTTCAATGATTTTTTAACGAGATTATTTTTTAAATAGCTTACAAAAAAATAATCTATTTTGAACCTTCATTACTATAGTCATATTTTATCCTCCATTGTATCTAACTATATATTTTTTTACACATAGGGTTTTTTTTCTTCTAAATAATTTGGGGTATAACTTCTCCTAATAGACCAAAATATACCCTAAATCTAGCTCCAAGATTGTTCTAGTGTCCAGACTGAGCAAATTTTCTCCAGTTTATTTTTCTTTATAGTCCCAACCAACTTGCTCTATCAACTTATTTTTTAGAAATTAATTTTTTTAACTCATTTTTATAGGTTCATTCCATCCCATCATTGTGCCTACCCTTATATGTTTTTCATCCTTTAAAATCCTGGGAGGTAGTTTCTTCTAAGAGACCAAAATACTCCTAAAATTAAGTGAGTGACCCTAGTCTAGTCACAAGTCTAGTATATATATATATTTTTTTTCTTTGGTAATATTCTTTCCTTGTTTTCTTTTTTTTTTAACCTTTTTTCCCCTAGAACTTCTTTTTTATCCCCTTTCGTTCTCCCACAACTTGGGGTCTCTTCCGATTTGGTTAAAGCACAATTTCCTGGGGTCTTTGCCACCCTTTTAGCATTTTATTTGCTCCTTTATATATTCTTATTTGCTCAAAATGACAAGGTGGTAAAACTCATCACAAGAAAAAGAACAAGAGGCAGTACCAAAGGCTAGGGAACTAATCAAAACAGACATTGGTAATATGACAGAACTAGAGTTCAGAATGACAACTCTCAGGGTTCTAGCTGGGCTCGAAAAAGGCATGGAAGATATTAGAGAAACCCTCTCCAGAGAGATAAAAGCCCTTTCAGGAGAAATAAAAGAACTAAAATCTAACCAAGTTGAAATCAAAAGAGCTATTAATGAGGTGCAATAAAAAATGGAAGTTCTTACTGCTAGGATAAATGAGGCAAAAGAATTAGTGATACAGAAGACCAAATGATGGAGAATAAAAAGCTGAGCAAAAGAGAGACAAACAAATACTGGACCATGAGGAGAGAATTTGAGAGATAAGTGAGACCATAAGACGACAAAACATTAGAATAATTGGGATGCCAGAAGAAGAAGAAAGAGAGAGGGGAGCAGAAGGTATATTGGAGAGAATTTTTGTAGAGAATTTCCCTAATATGGCAAAGGGAACAAACATCAAAATCCAGGAGATGCAAAGAATGACCCTCAAAATCAATAAAAATAGGTCCACACCCCGTAACCTGATAGTAAAATTTACAACTGTCAACGACAAAGAGAAAATCCTGAAAGCAGCCTGGGAGAAGAAGTCTGTATTGTACAACAGTAAAAACATTTGATTGGCAGCAGACTTATCCACAGAGACCTGGCAGGCCAGAAAGACCTTGCATGATAACTTCAGAGTGTTAAGTGAGTAAAACATGCAGCCAAGAATACTATATACAGCTAGGCTATCATTGAAAATAGAAGGAAAGATTAAAAAGCTACCAGGACAAACAAAAGCTGAAAGAATTTGCAAACACCATACCAACTCTAAAGGAAATATTGAAAGGAGTCCTCTAAGCAAAGAGAGAGCCTAAAAGTAGTAGATCAGAAAGGAACAGAAACAATATACAGTAACAGTCATATTATAGGCAATACAATGCCACTAAATTCATATCTCTCAATAGTTACCCTGAATGTAAATGGCCTAAAGGCACCAATCAAAAGACACAGGGTATCAGAATGGATAAAAAGCAAAACCCGTCAATATGCTGCCCAAGAAACTCATCATAGACCCGAAGACACCCCCAGATTTAAAGAGAGGGGGTAGAAAACAATGTACCATGCTAATGGCCATCAGAAGAAATCTGGGGTGGCAGCTTTTATCAGATCAATTAGATTTTAAGCCAAAGACTATAATAAGAGATGAGGAAGGACAGTATATCATATTCAAAGGGTCTGTCCAACAAGAAGACCTAAAAATTTTAAATATCTATGTCCTTAACATGGGAGCAGCCAACTAAATAAACCAATTAATAACAAAATCAAAGAAACACATCGACAATAATAAAATAATAGTAGGGGAATTTAACACTCCCCTCATTGAAATGGACAGATCATCCAAGCAACAGATCAACAAGGAAAAGGCCTTAAATGACACACTGGACAAGATTGACATCACAGGTATATTCAACATATTTCATCCCAAAATAACAGATACACATTCTTCTCTAGTGCACATGGAACATTCTCCAGAATAGACCACATCCTGGGTCATGAATCAGATCTCAACCATTATCAAAAGATTGGATCATCCCCTGCATATTCTCAGACCACAATGCTCTGAAACTAGAACTCAATCACAAGAGGAAATTTGGAAAGAACACAAATACATGGAGACTAATAGCATCCTTCTAAAAAATGAATTGATCAACCAGGAAATTAAAGAAGAATTGAAAAAATTCATGGAAACAAATAATAATGAAAACAAAAGTGTTCAAAATCTGTGGGATACAGCAAAGGCAGTCCTGAGAGGAAAATATAAAGCTGTACAAGCCTTTCTCAAGAAATAAGAAAGATCTCAAATACACAACATAACCCTACTCCTAAAGGAGTTGCATAAAGAACAACAAAGAAAGCCTAAACCCAGCAGGAGAAGAGGAATAATAAAGATCATGGCAGAAATCAATGAAATAGAAACAAAAAAAACCACCACCAACAAAAAAAACCAATAGGACAAATCAACAAAACTAGGAGGTGGTACTTTGAAAGAATTAATAAGATTGATAAACCCCTTTCCAGACTTATCAAAAAGAAAAGAGAAAGGACTCAAATAAATAAAATCATGATTGAAAGAAGATAGATCACAACCAACACCAAAGAAATACAAACAATTATAAGAACATACTATGAGCAACTCTACGCCAACAAATTCAACAATCTGGAAGAAATGGGTACATTCCTAGAGACATATAAACTACCACAACTGAACCAGGAAGAAATAGAAAACCTGAACAGAGCCATAACCAGTACGGAGATTGAAACAGTCATCAAAAATCTCCAAACAAACAAAAGCCCAGGGCCAGACGGCTTCCCAGGGGAATTCCACCAAACATTTAAAGAAGAATTAATTCCTATTCTTCTGAAACGGTTCCCAAAAAATAGAAATGGAAGGAAAATTTCCAAACTCTTTTTTTCTGAGGCCAGCATCACCTTGAACCCAAAACCAGACAAGGATCCCATCCAAAAAGAGAACTACAGACCAATATCCTTGATGAACACAGATGCAAAAATTCTCACCAAAATACTAGCCAATCGGATTCAATAGTACATTAAATGGATTATTCACCACGACCAAGTGGGAATTATTCCAGGGCTACAAGGTTGGTTCAACTTCTGCAAATCAATCAATGTGATACAACACATTAATAAAAGAAAGAACAAGAGCCATCTGATACTCTCCATAGATGCTGAAAAAGCATTTGACAAAGTGCAGTATCCCTTCCTGATTAAAACACTTCAAAGTGTAGGGATAGAAGGCACATATTATCAATATTATCAAAGCCATCTATGAAAAACCCACTGTAAATACCATTCTCAATGGAGAAAAACTGAATACTTTTCCGCTGAGGTCAGGAACACAGCAGGGATGTCCGTTATCATGACACTGCTATTCAACATCGTACTAGAAGTCCTAGCCTCAGCAATCAGACAACAAAAAGAAATTAAAGGCATCGAAATTATGCCAAATTGGCAAAAGAGAATTCAAACTATCACTGTTTGCAGATGATATGATACTGTATGTGGAAAACTTAAAGGACTCCACTCCAAATCTGCTCTAACTTGTATAGGAATTCTGTAAAGTGTCAGGATATAAAATCAATGCACAGAAATTGGTTGCATTTTTTTATACCAATAAGACAGAAGAAATATAAATTAAGGAGTGAATCCCATTTACAGTTGCACCCAAAACCCTAAGATACCTAGGTATAAACCTAACCAAAGAGACAAAGAATCTATACTCAGAAAACTCTAAAGCACTCATGAAAAAAATCGAAGAAGACACAAAGAAATGGAGAAATGTTCCATGCTCCTGTATTGGAAGAACAATTATTGTGAAAATGTCTATGCTACCTAAAGCAATCTACACATTTAATGCTATCCCTATCAAAATCCCATCCATTTTTTTTTTAAAGAACTGGGGCAAATAATCCTAAAATTTATATGGAACCAGAAAATACCTCGAGTAGCCAGAGGAATATTGAAAAAGAAAGCCAAAGTTGTTGGCATCACAATTCCAGACTTCAAGCTCTATTACAAAGTTGTCATCATCAAGATAGTAGGGAACTGTCACAAAAACAGACATAGATCAATGGAACAAAATAGAGAGCCCAGAAATACACCCTCAACTCTATGGCCAACTAATCTTCAACAAAACAGGAAGGAATGTCCAATGGAAAAAAGACAGCCTCTTCAACAAAAGGTGTTGGGAAAATGGAACAGCCACATGCAGAAAAAAGAAATTGGACCATTTCCTTACACCATACATGAAAATAGACTGGAAATGGATGAAGAAGCATAATGTGAGAAAGGAATCCATCAAAATCCTTGAGGAGAGAACAGGTAGCAACCTCTTTGACCTCAGCAGCAGCAACTTCTTCCTAGGAATATCGCCAAAGGCAAGAGTAGCAAGGGCAAAAATGAACTATTGGGATTTCATCAGATCAAAAAGCTTTTGCACAGCAAAGGAAACAGTTAACAAAGCGAAAAGATAACTGTCAGAATGGGAGAATATATTTACAAATGACATACCAGATAAAGGGCCAGTATCCCAAATCTATAAAGAGCTTATCAAACTCAGCACCCTCAGAACAAATAATCCAATGAAGAAATGAACAGAAGACATGAACAGACATTTCTGCAAAGAATACATCCAAATGGCCAACAGACACATGAAAATATGCTCCACATCACTCGGCATCAGGGAAATACAAATCAAAACCACAATGAGATACCACCTCACATCTTTCAGAATGGCTAAAATGAACAAGTCAGTCAATGGCAGATGCTGGCGAGGATGTGGAGAAAGGGGAACCCTCCTACACTGTACGTGGGAATGCAAGCTGGTGCAACCACTCTGGAAAACAGCGTGGAGGTTCCTCAAAAAGCTGAAAATTGAACTACCCTATGACCCAGTGATTGTATTACTGGGTATATACCCTAAAGATACAAACGTGGCATTCTGAAGGGGCACATGCACCCAAATGTTTATAGCAGCAATGTCCACAATAGTTAAACTATGGAAATAACCTAAGCGTCCTTCCACAGATGAATCAATAAATAAGATGTGGTATATATGTACAATGGAATACTATGCAGCCATCAAAAGAAATGAAATCCTGCTATTTGTGATGACGTGGATGGAACTAGAGGGTATTATGCTTGGCGAAATAAACCAATCTGAGAAAGACAACTATCATATGATCTCCCTGATACGATGAAGTGGAGATGCAACATAGGCAGTTTGAGGGGTACGAAAAGAAAAATAAAAGAAGATGGGATTGGGAGGGACACAAACCATAAAACACTGAATCTCACAAAACAGACTGAGGGTGGCTGGGGGGAGGTGTGTTGGGAGAGGATGGTGGGGGTATGGACATTGGGGAGGGTATGTGCTATGGTGAGTGCTGTGAAATGTGTAAACCTGGTGATTCACAGACCTGTACTCCTAGGGATAAAAACACATTATATGTTTATAAAAATTTTAAAAAATCAATTAAAAAACACATATTGCAAGCCCAGAGCTAATCTCATATTCAATCAAAAAAGTTTGAAAGTTTTCACCTTAAAGATCAGAAACAAGAAAAGTGTGTCCACTTTCACTACTCTCATTTGACATAGTACTGGATGTCCTAGCCAGAGAAACAAGGAGCACAAAGAAATAAAAGACTCCAAAAAAAAAAAAAAGGAGAAATAAAATTTTCCTTTTTTGGATAACATGAACTTACATGTAAAAAAATCCTAAAAACGTCACAAAAAAATTTGATAAACAAATTTAGTAAAGCTGCCAAATACAAGATCAATATATAAAAGACAAGAATTTTGTTTTGTTTTGTTTTTAATGTGGAATGCTTCCCAGTTTTTCATGTCATCCTTGTTCAGTGATCACGCTAATCTTCTCGGCATCATTCCAATTTTAGTATATGTGCTGCCAAAGTAAGCACAAGACAGGAGCATTTTTACACTCTAATGATGAAAAACAATCTAATTCACAGTAGCATCAAAAATAATAAAATACTTAGGAAAAGTTTTAACTAAGAAGATGAAAGATCTGTACCCCATAAACTATGACATTGATAAAGAAATTGAAGGAGATACAAATGGAAAGATAGCCCATATTTATGAACGGTAAGAATTAACATTGTTAAAATGTCCATACTACCGGAAACCATCTGTAAATTCTATTCCTATCAAAAATCCAAAGTTAGGGGCGCCTGGGTGGCTCAGTGGGTTAAGCCGCTGCCTTCGGCTCAGGTCATGATCCCAGGGTCCTGGGATCGTGCCCTGCATCAGGCTCTCTGCTCAGCAGGGAGCCTGCTTCCTCCTCTCTCTCTGCCTGCCTCTCTGCCTGCTTGTCATCTCTCTCTGTCAAATAAATAAATAAAAAATCTTTTTAAAAAAATCCAATATTATTTTTTTACAGAAGTAAGTAAAGAATCCTAAAATTTATATGAGACCATAAAAGACAACAAATAATCAAAGCAGTTCTGAGAAAGAATGAAGAAGAGAAATTACACTTCTTGATTTGAAATTATACTACAAAGCCCTCAAGCTCAAAACAATAAAGTATACTGGTATAAAAACAGACCAATAAACAAGTAGAACAGAATTGAGAGTCCAGAAATAAATCCTTTCATGCAGTCACCTAATATTTGACAGGGGCCAACATATGTAATGGGTAAGGATAGTCTGTTCAATAGATGATATTTAAAACTGAATAGTCACATAAAACAGTATGAAACTGGAGCCTTATATCACTCATAAATCTTAACTTGAAATAGATTAAAGACTTAACTGTGATGCATGAAACTAAATTTCCTAAAGGAAAACATAGGAAAAATTCTCCTTGACATTGGTCTTGCCAATAGTTTTTTGGATACCAGACCAAAAACACAAGTAAAAAACCAAAAATAAATAAATGGTATTACATCAAACTAAAGTTTCTGCATTGCCGAAAAAGAGAGACAGAGAGAGAGAGAATAAAAACACAATCCACAGAATGGAAGAAAATACTTACAAATCTTATATCTGAAAAGAGGTTAATAACCAACAGATACAAATAGAAAAAAATATATAATTTAAAAAATAGCAAAAGGATCTCAATAGACTTTTTCTTTCAAAAAGTTATATAAATGACCAACAGGAGCATTAAAAAGTGCTCAACGTAAAAACTCAGGGCAAAGTCATTATGTTGTTGTTGTTGTTGTTTACTTCTGGAAAACACAGCAAGATATTACTACCTATTAGAATATATACTACCAAAAAATTAAAACTAAAAATTTTGTTAAATATTGGGGAAAATGGGGAACTTATGCACTGTGATAGGGATATAAATTTGTATGGAAAACAGTATGGAGATGATTCATATTATTAAAAGTAAAATTACCATATGATTCAGTAATCCCACTTCTAGGTATATATCTAAAGGAAACGGAGTCACTATTCGAAGACATATCTGCACTCTTATGTTCATTATAAAATTATTAACTCTAAGCAAGAGATGGAAATAGCTTCAGTATCCATTAATGGATGAATGAATAAAATAAGTATGGTAAATATATACTATGGAATACTACTACTTAACCATGAAAAATTAAGAAATACTGCCATTTACAACAGCATGGATGGATCTTGAAGGTATTATACTAAGTGAAATATTTCAAAGATTTAATATATTTTTTAAATTTATGTATTATGATATCCCTTACATACAGAATCTGAAGAAAAGGCAAACTAATAGAAACTTAGAGTTGAGTTGACAAGGGGTGAACCTGGGGTGGAGTAAGGTGGTCAAAGGGTACAAACTTGCAACTATAATATGAAAAAGTTCTGGGGATCTAATGTACAGCATGATGATCATAGTTAATAATATATACATACTTTTTTATTGTGCTTCCCTTTATTAAACTTTGCATATATCACATTCTTACAAGTTGAAATTTTATAGGATTCTTGTATAAAAAAGGTCTGCTGCCTCCATTTTTCTAACAACATTTGTTCATTTTGTGTCTCTCTGTCACATGTTGGTAATTCTTGCAATATTTCAAGTTTTTTCATTATTATTGTATTTGTTATGGTGATCTGTGATCAGTAATTACGACCCACTAAAAACTCAGAACTAGTTTACTTAAGGTATATACATTGTTTTTCTTTAAAGACATACACTACAGTATAGTGTTTATTTTTTTATATGCACTGGGAAACCAAAAAAACAATAATAATTTGACTTAGTTTATTGAGATAATCTCTTTATTGAGGTGGTCTGGAACAAAACCCACAAGAACTCTGAAGTTTATCTCTACTGTACTATATACATAAGAGTTGCTAAGAGAGTAGATCTTAAAATTCCTTACGATACGTGCATAAAAACAGTGGCAACTATATGAGATAGTAGATGTATTAACATTTTTATGTAGATTATATTGCAATACAGATGTATACCAATTTATCAAATTGTACAAAATTTACACAATGTTAAAAGTTTGCAACGTTATAAGAAATCATTTCTTAAATTTACAAATTATAATATGTCGATTATTTTTCAATAAAGCTGGAAAAAACTTTTTGTAGAATTAATCTATTTTTCAAAAAAGGAAGTAAGGAAGTAGAAACTGCAACTAACTCTGAAATAATAGAATATAAAATCCATTTTAGTTATATACACTGTGACAAAAACTATTACTTAGTTTACAATGAAGGAATACTTATGAAGCATGAAGGATGGTCTATAAATAAGGCTGAAAGAGCTCATTTTTAAGGTTTAAATTTAAAATCTTCTTTTGAGATACTAAACTGACCACCCAGTTTTCCAAACATAAATATCTTAACTGCATGAATTTATTTCATACAACTCTATAATCTAGTTTCATAAGAAAGCAGCATGCAAATTTTGAATAAGACAGACTTGCTTAAGTTTCTTTATGTTCAACAGTTTAGGATACTTCCCTAAAAATAAATAGAAGAAAAATCAGCATATTTATCATGATAATTATTATTCATAATGAGATTCATATTGAATTAGGGAATATATATCCTCGGGGGGGGTAAAGTAAAATGAAATTTATTTTGGTAAATGTGTCTATGAATAGTCAATACAATGCCTCAATATAAATGAATATTATCATTTTGAACAATTTAATTACTATTATTAGAATTATTATAAGTATAAAAATAGCTATCATTTTAGCATGGAATATGAGACTCTCATGCTCCATGCTTCATTACAGCCACACAACAACTCTGCATAATAAGTATTATCATCACCATTTCATGGGTGAAAAAACCGAGGAAACACAATTTAGATAACTGGTTTATGATTACATGGCTAGTAAAGATGCATCACACTAATTTAGGCTTTATGATTTCAGAATTGTACTCTTTCCACTGCACATTCTATTACTCTGTAAATACTTGGCTTGTTTTCATTTAGTTCTTCAATTTTATTCATGTGGTGATGGCTTAAAGCTTCATTTAAAGGAAGCTTAAAAAATTCATTTAACCAAAAGCTCCCAAGAATTAAAAATGTCATGGATCTAATGTAGACATGGATATCATTAGTTAATGGGTAACTATATATTTTCCACTCTAGTGAGATAACAGAGTATTTTTCTAAGTTTCAGTCTCTGAGTGTTACAAAGGACTTTGTTAAAATAGAAATATTTAGACAAAGGTGATCAAAAGTCTAGATCAGGTCACCTTAAGAGAAATATTAGGAAACTGAGGAAACCAATGGAGATTTGAACACTGAGCTATGATATAATGAAAGGTTTAAAGTATTTAGTAGAGTATAGAAAAGCCCTTTAAAGCCTGGTCCTAGCCTAGCATTGCAGCTTCTGGGATATCTGTCTATCTATCATCTATCTATCTATCTATCTCTCTATCTATCTAGATATAAACTGGAAAACTTTTTTAACTTAAAGATTTTGAGAAATAGAACATAATCAGCACCATAGAAGATCTCTTTATGATAACAACCTAGCCCCTCCTCCCAGGTTGTTAATATTCTCTCTTATTTAATGTAACATTGTGCAAATATACCACTGCTGATCTGCTGTTATGAATGAAATAACTATAATCATCTGTTTGCATATCCTGGTAAAAATATTCATTTAGTTCCATGTTGTGTTTCTAGGAATGGACCAATATTTTTTTATTTTTATTGTTAAGTTTTCTAAATATTGTACAACTTACCTCAAATGTTTTTATTATGGGCACTGTCATACTTTCACATTCTTGCAAGACATTTTTACTGTTGCCCAATACGGTAAGTGTGTAATAGTATGCCATTCTAGGTTTTAATTTAATTTTAATTTTAATTTAATTTAATTTAATTTAATTCCAGATTCATAATAAAGATAAACAGTTTTTATATATGAGTGGCCATTTGGATTACCCTTTCTGTAAAGTACATGCTCAAATCTTTTGATATCTTAACATTGTGTCATACTGACTTCTTTAATAGTAGATTTTTGAATGAACTTTTAGCTGTGTAGGTCTTCTCTATTTTATTTTGAACTTGTTTTCATTTCAAAATCTTTATATTTATTTCCATAATCTGCTTTTATTTTGCTTTGTCTATTCTCTATATATTTATATATTTATTTATTTATTAGCAAGCAAGAGAGAGCGAGCGAGCAAGAGTGCAGGGAGGGATAGAAAAAGAAGAGAAAAGAATCTTAAGCAGGCTCCAGGCTCAGCACAGAGCCCAACTCTGGGCTCTATTTCACAACCCTGACATCATGACCTGAGCCAAAATGAAAGAAATAAAATAAAATTAAGGTGTTAAATAAAAGGAAAAAGAATTGGAGGTTTAATTAAGTGAGCCACCCAGGCACCCCTGTGGTATCTTAAATTAGCTGTCATATCTTTAAAGTTCTAGAGTATCCATTTGGTTCATTTATAAAATCTTTCTCAATATCATTTTTAGTTTCAGTTTTTTGTTCAATTTGCTTCCCCTCTCATTTCTTTGAGCAGAGTAATCAAGCCATTTTACAATCTTTATTGATCATTTTAATATCATAAGTAATCCCATTTTGTTTATCAAATCTTGTTAATGATTTTTCTTTGCATGCTTTGTTACATTTTGCTATGTTCAAGACATTATATTTGAAACTCTTATTGAGTAGGGATAATTAAGAGCTATCATAATGGTATGGTCCTCCTTGGCAGGATTTTCTCTTATATCTGAGACTCTACAAGACAATCATACTCCAAATTCAGTGACTGACTTTCTCAGTTTACACAGAAGGCAAGGCAGGCTATAGTCTTATTTCTGCTTCTCCTTGTTCTTTGGGGATCTCAACTTAAATTTGGGTTGTACCAAAGTCCTCAAACTTGATTGTTGCTGGATTTTGAATTTTGTTTCTCTGGTATCAAGAGTCTATGAAAAACACAGCTCAGTGTGTTTTAGCAGTTTCAAATGCTCTCATAGCTAAAATGGCTTCAGGGAATATATCTCTAGGCTCTCATTGTATTTCGTATTTTGGCCCAGTAATCCCTCACTTATTTTTATAATCATTCTGATATTTTTAACTTTAAAAGCTATTTTGTCTGGATTTTTAGTTGTCTTAAGTAGGAGTTTTTAGATCACCATTACTAGAAGCAACAACAAATATACATGAAAATATCTGCAGTAGTTTATCACATCTTTATGGCTTCGAAGTTCCATAAGCTGAGGCATCCTTCTCTAATCACTTAGACAAACTCCAATTTACCTTTTAAAACAACACAAGAATTGCTTCATTTAAGAACATGTTCAGGGATGACTCTTCCTCACTGTGCTTACCAACATTCCCACACACACTTTGCTACCCACACCTTGTTTATGATCTTTCATTAGGTATATCAGCATCACCAGGATTTTGCTCTAGTGTATTTTTGTCCTTTAGAGCTTTAATTAAATATTAATTCCATAGAAAGTCTGTCCCTTTTCTTTTAAACCTGGGTTAGTTATTTCTTCTCATCCTTTGTCAGAAGTTACTTTAATAGAGAAACTTACAGCTGTATTGTGACTTTGGAGCCTTTACAGTTTTTTGACTGGAAAAAATCACCCACCCCTGAGATCTTTACACAGCTTCATAGCTGATATTATTCAGAAATCTGTTCAAAACAGACTTTTTAAGGGAGTCCTTTTCGGACCACTCAGTTAAAAAACCTCTTCTTCTCAATCACTGCTCTTTTTAAAATGTGCTTATTTAGTTCAAATATGCATCACTATTAAAGAAAAACCAGTACAATTTTTTTTTAAGTTGGCTTACCTATTATCTATCTCTCACATTAAAATGATTCCTCTGAGCTGGGGTTTTGTTGTGCTCATCTTAGGCCAGGCACTCAATAAATTGTCTCTGAATGATTGAGTTGTTTGACTACCTTGCTAGATTCTCAACTTCATGAGGCCAAGGATTGTTCTATTCAGTCCTTCTTTATCCTCAATGTCTGTTATATTGCAGTCACTTACGTGACTAATGGGAAAAATCACAGAAAGAAAGAGTTAAAACTACAGAAAAACCCTGTAGGTTCAATAACACAAAGCTTTCTAAAATTATTTAGCCCAGGAATTGAATACTGGCTGCACTTTTGATTATTTTTTAAATGATATTGAATTTAATTTAAATGGAAATACTTGAATGGTAGAATAATTTAAAAATTATAAAAGCAACTTGTTCCTTAAAGTAAGAATTATATAGGGCTTGCTTTAGGTAGCATAGACAGTTTCACAATATTTATTCTTCCAATCCAGGAGCATGGAACATTTTTCCATTTCTTTGTGTCTTCCTCAATGTCTTTCATGAGTACGTTATAGTTTTCTGAGTATAGATTCTTAGCCTCTTTGGTTAGGTTTATTCCTAGGTATCTTATGGTTTGGGGTGCAATTGTAAATGGGATGGACTTCTTAATTTCTCTTTCTTCTGTCTTGTTGTTGGTGTAGAGAAATGCAACTGATTTCTTTGCATTGATTTTATATCCTGACACTTTACTGAATTCCTGTCAAGTTCTAGCAGTTTTGGAGTGGAGTCTTTTGGGTTTTCCACATATAGTATCATATCATCTGCAAAGCATGATAACTTGACTTCTTCTTTGCTGATTTGAATGCCTTTAATTTCCTTTTGTTGTCTGATTGCTGAGGCTAGGACCTCTAGTACTATGTTGAATAGCAGTGGTGATAATGGACATCCCTGGTGTGTTCCGACCTTAGTGGAAAAGCTTTCACTTTTTCTCCATTGAGAATGATATTTGCAGTGGGTTTTTCATAGATGGCTTTGATGATATTGAGGTATGTGCCCTCTATCCCTACACTTTGAAGAGTTTTGATCAGGAAGGGGTGCTGTACTTTGTCAAATGCTTTTTCAGCATCTATTGAGAGTATCATATGGTTCTGGTTCTTTCTTTTATTGATGTGTTGTATCACATTGACTGATTTGCGGATGTTGAACCAACCTTGCAGCCCTGGAATAAATCCCACTTGGTCGTGGTGAAGAATCCTTTAAATGTACTGTTGAATCCGATTGGCTAGTATTTTGGTGAGAATTTTCGCATCTGTGTCCATCAAGGATATTGGTCTATAGCTCTCTTTTTTGATGGGATCCTAGTCTGGTTTGGGGATCAAGGTGATGCTGGCCTCATAAAATGAGTTTGGAAGTTTTCCTTCCATTTCTATTTTTTGGAACAGTTTCAGGAGAATAGGAATTAGTTCTTCTTTAAATGATTGGTAGAATTCCCTTGGGAAGCCGTCTGGCCCTGGGCTTTTGTTTGTTTGGAGATTTTTAATGACTGTTTTAATCTCCGTACTGGTTATGGGTCAGTTCAGGATTTCTATTTCTTCCTGGTTCAGTTGTGGTAGTTTATATGTTTCTAGGAATGCATCCATTTCTTCCAGTTTGTCAAATTTGTTGGCATAGAGTTGCTCATAGTGTGCTCTTATAATAGTTTGTATTTCTTTGGTGTTAGTTGTGATCTATCCTCTTTCATTCATGATTTTATTTATTCGAGTCCTTTCTCTTTTCTTTTTGATAAGTCTGGCCAGGGGCTTATCAACTTTATTAATTCTTTCAAAGAACCAGCTCCTAGTTTCGTTGATTTGCTCTATTGTTTTTTTGGTTTCTATTTCATTGATTTCTGCTCTGATCATTACGATTTCTCTTCTCCTGCTGGGCTTAGGGTTTCTTTGAAGTGTGTAAACCTGGCGATTCCTAGACCTGTACCCCTTGGGATAAAAATATATGTTTATAAAAAATAAAAAATTTTAAAAAAAGAATTATATAGGGCATCTCTTCTAGAAGCAAAATTTTCAAATGTCAAACATCTGAAAGCATAGAAGGAGAAGTAAGAATGTGAATTGTACTTCAATGCTCTTTTCTTTATATTCAGCAAACAGCTACCTTCACACCTTTCCAATTTTTTCAACTCTTTTGACAAAGCCTTCAGAGGAGTTACTGCTGATGACAATCATCACAGCCTAACAGGAGAAATTTTATAAAGAAAAATAATAGCATGTTTTTCCCAAATTGTTAAGGATATGGTGAAACTCTGTTGGATTCAAAGGAGGAATGTGCAATTCCATGCTCTATATAATAATAACTTATTTTAATAGTGGCTTTGCTATTTTTCAGATATATCCATTTACTGAAACCACTAACAAGTAATCAAAAACAAACAAATTAACAGGGGTTTGAGACAGGAATTATCTAATCTAAAATTAGCACATGTTCACAGAATACACAACACATATCCCAAGTACTACTATAGGTTTCAAGTAATAGTCAAAACAATAGTAAAAATTCTTCAGACCCTACCAGTCAAATCATAAATGGGACCTTAACTGTAAATCCTTATCTTTAGATCAAAGCGGGTAATTGGGTGCTGAAGATACATTATAGAACTAATATGTTATAGAACTCTGAAATGAGTCATTTATTCCACCACTTTTCCTGCACAGCTGCTGACCCATGTTTTGGTTCCTGGAAATAGCTGCTACCCTGTCATACTTCTTAAAAGCACATATATTGATAACTCGACTCATTCCTCCATTCCTCTGTGACTGTCACTGTGTTAAAATGTGGAGCCAGCTGACTCACTTGTGGTGGTAACTTGTAGAAATAATAAAGTAGAGGAGTTTGCAAAGTATTTTGTTATTTCTAAAAATGCAAAAACCAAGTTACATTGAAATCATAAGGGGTGTTTCAGGGAGAGCTGTAGGATGTGGTTTCTTGTGTAATCCACAGAGATTAGCTCCAACACATATTTAAACTCTCCTCTAGGAACAACCTTAATGGTAAAGCAAGAAGATAAACAGATGTATACACACCCTGGCACAAAATTTTCACTTATGTTTGGCTTCCTAGTCTCCTCATGTTACTTATTTATCTTAACTTCTCTCTGAAATCAGGGAACACAGAATCTCAATCAGTTGACATTTTTCTACTGAATTACCCAATAGTCTGATCACACCCCTAAGACTTTTTTAAATTAGTTCACTCATAATCCCAAATCTGCTTTGCCTCCTCAGCTCAGTACACTGTAATTTGATTTCAAAATGAGGACAGTTGTGAGTAATGCCACATTCATTAATCTATTTTACAATTCCATGTACTTAGAACTATGAAAATATGTTAATAACATCCATTCCAATAAGCCACCCTAAATTTATTATCATGAAACAAGACCTCAAGAAAGAGAATTCAAAATAATCCATGTATTTGCAATGTGTTGCATTAAAGCCTTTATCAATAGACTTCCCTGTGCACATGGTGGTCAAATTGCTGGTGAAAGCCAGCCAGATCTATTACAAGCTTTCTCATGGCTTCTAGGTACCCCAAGTGAGCCTTTATTGATACTGGGAAGGAATAAAGCAGAGAAGGGATAAACAGTGATGTAAGAATTGGCTAGACAAAAGTAATGACCCTCGTTACAAAGTGAGTATTTTAAAGCAAAAGAGCCTGTTGGGAATATTGTTTTATAAAATAGTGGTATTTTTTTTACTAACTTTTTAAAATTCAATTAGTTAACATATAGTGTACCATTAGTTTCAAATGTAGATTTCAGTTATTCATCCATAGCATATAATAGCTAATGCTCAGTACTTACTCTTATAGCTTCTTGAAAGCAGAATTTTAACCCACTGAGCCACCCAGGCGCCCTTGAAAGCAGAATTTTAGATCATATTTTCTGATTACTTCCATGTAGTACAACACTTTTCTGCTAGCAACCTTCAACACATACTGTTTGTTAGAGGAATTTCTTTAATTATATATAAATAGGAATTTATTGAAATTTATAAATATATAAAGTAAATAGGAATTTATTTAAATTGATTTAAATATTGCATGCTGTTTCATTGTTCATAAATAAGGTGATGATAGTATAGCCATTAGTTGGTAGCACTGATATATCACTTTCTTTTTTACTTCTCAGTGCATTCTCTTTACACAAAATAGATACATATTTTAAAAGAATCTGAATCTGTGGCAAACTTTTAAAAAACCCTAAACAATAAAGTTTATCATTTTAAGTAATCTCAATTATCTTCCTCAATTGTGATAGTATATCCTTCTATCTAGGCCAGATATTGTATGAGGGATTTGAAGAGACATTTCCAAATTTCATTTTTCTCATCTGCAAAATGCTGATCATGATCCTACAATAAAATACACTTACAATTTTTTTATGAGAATTTATTTATTTATTTATTTATTTATTTTAAGATTTAAATTATTTATCAGAGGGAGTGGGCGAGAGCGCAAGCACAGGCAGACAGAATGGCAGGCAGAGGCAGAGGGAGAAGCAGGCTCCCGGCCGAGCAAGGAGCCCGATGCGGGACTCAATCCCAGGACGCTGGGATCATGACCTGAGCCAAAGGCAGCTGCTTAACTAACTGAGCCACCCAGGCATCCATTTTGATGAAAATTTAATCTGTATAAACAACATATTTGCTGTAATGCGTGGTTCATGGAAAACATCTTATTTAATTATAAGCAACAACAGTATTAGAAATTAAGTAAATGTGTCTATAATATTTCAAGTTTTAACACATGATTCCAGTGCTTTGCCTTATTTTCTCAAATCCCTTTACCATTTTCACTGACAGAGTCAAATGTACTTTTTCTACTAGTAGCCAGCTCTTTGTGTTTTGTCAGATAAATGCCCTTGTGAATTATTTATAATAGAAATATTAGCAATAATAATAATAATAAATAGCAATGAAAATGTTAAAAAAAAGTATTCTTAACTAATTAGGGTTCTTAGACATCAATTAGAGGAACCACCTCTGGCAAGCAAATTAATCTGCAAAACATTCCCAGAATTAACAAGTCAATCAGATACAGGGTTGTCCGCAGACTGAAAGGTGAAGCAAAAGGACTAGGTTTGGAAAATAGGTTAGGACAGTGAAAACAATGATCAAATTTTTGGGCAAAATTAATTCTTAGGTGTCCTTTCAATGGAGTCCTGGGCATTATGTAGCAGAAACTCTGGAGATTATCTCAATCCTTTGGAGTCACACCGTTTATTAGCTTGCTATTGACAAAGTTATTTACAAACTGTAGAGCAACAGGTTTTAATATAGAAAACTGATGGTAATGCACAAGATTCTTGTTAACAATAATGCAAGTTAATGATTTTTCATTAGAAAACATAAATTCTATAACCCAAATTATGGGCCCAGAGCACTTTTGCTGCACAACTCTGCTTATATCCCAAAGTACCATGTGAACTAGTTTTAATATCTGATTCTCTTATTAATTTTTGAATAAAAATTCTTGACACAAGTATTTTATAATTGTGTGATAATCATGCATTTAATTTCTTGGAGAAAAAAACACACTTTAGCATAACTATGTTCATTCACAGAACCAGCCTTGATAACACACTTCTATATGTTAGAAATTATATAATAAATGTAGAATATTGGGCACTTGTTTGGTATTCTTTGCCAGGTTTTGCACTATCTAAAAAGAGATCAGTGAACTTGGACTGGAGTTAGTAGACATGGAAGAAAATAAAATATTACAGAGAAGAATACTCTGTGGTCCACAACCTAAACGGGCTGGGATTCCCATCATTTGGATCCCTGTAGCTTTACAAAAGTCAATTAAATTTTTGTATCTCCCATTAAAGTTGATTCCCCAGTACTTTTTCAAACATCTCTTGTAAAGTATTGTTTCCCAGAAAAAAGGGATTTTGCACATGTACCTGCCTTTGTCTCTGGTCATGATCTCAGTCAGGATCCTGGGATCAAGCCCCATATCGGGCTTCCTGCTCATTAGGGAGTATACTTCTCAGTCTCTCTCTGCAGCTACCTCCCCCTGCCCCACTCATGCTCTCTCTCTGTCAAATAAATAAATACAATCTTTAATTTTTTAATTAAAAATAAGATAAATAAAATAAAATAAAAAGTCTGGTCTTACTGCCCCATTTAGCTCCCTTTTTTTGAGTTGTATTTAAAGCAGCATGAGAGAACATGAGGCTCTCAAACTTAAAAAAAAAAAAGGAAAAATTTGAGTTTTGTTAGGATTTAAGATCTTGTCTGCTATACAAAAACGTTAGCTTTGTTAACATGTGAAAATTAACAAAAGAGAATAAGGTAGAATTCTAATAATTTTTGTAGAAATTAAAAATTTCCTCCAACCCAATTACATACAGACCCATTAAGTAAATTCATTCCAATGTCCCAAACCAACCTTTTCTGATAGTAATGCATCTGTGTAAACAGGGTCAACCCAAGGAATGTAAAAATATTATTATTTGTTTCCTGTATCTTCCACAGTCACATCTGGGTATATTGGTAGCAATATCCATCTTATAAGACATGATATCATAAGGAAGGGTATTCTGTCCATTTGGAATGACTGAAAATCATTGTAATTTTATCTTGGTGCAGTAGCTTGAGATGGCACAGTGTGGGTTATGAATATATATATATTTTTTTACTGGGAAGAAGAGATTATAGAGATATTGGTTATCCAAGAGAGACTGACAGGTGTTGATAGTTGCCAGGTCAATATCCATCTACTTTTTCCTTTAATATCAGAAAGCACTGAGGGACTGACAACAGGAAACTTAAAACAACATCAAATATTTTATTGTCTCTTTTCTAGTTACATTGTAACCATATGACAAAGTATCAGTCTTACAAGATATCATTCTCTTTTACCTCTATCTTTCTGCCAGAAATGTGGGCTTAATAGTGAGAACTCCAACAGCAATTTTTGCAACCGTGAATAAAAAGCCATGAAAACCTTTAAGACAGTTCACTGGACTTTCTTAAGACTCTGAACCAACACCAGAAAACACTCTCTGTAGTCCTCTTGTTAAATGAAAAACTATGGTTAAACCACTTTTGACAGTCTACTACATACAGCAAAATGTAAATCTTAATTGAAATATGTTCTCTCAGCTGTGCTTAAGCAACTGAGTCCTGAGCTTTTCAGGTTTTCAGTCTGAAAGAGTACACCTCTGGTGCTCTTAAAGGGAAGAGAAAGGATGCCCTGTTCTCCATATAAATTAAAGAAGAGAAATCTGTGCATTTAAGTGGGCCATATAAAATTTATCAAGCAATTATCTCCTAACTACTTCCTATCCAAATTACCTGATATGCTCTCCCTACTCCTTTATTCAATGTTACTGCCTTTTCCAGGATTCTGTATCACATCACAACATGTCTTCTGTTATTTCCTTCTTGCAAGCTAGATTTGTTTTCTCCATCTGAAAAAATCAATAATCATTGTGTATTTCAATTCCCATTTTCCTCAAATGCATTGATTCTTCTTATCTATTACTCGTTTCTCATACTCTGTGTCTTTGTCTTTATGGGGTTTGTGCTTTGCTTTTCCCCATCCTTTACTGCCATTATATAATCAAATCTAATAGCTTCTTAGAGAAAGTTAAAAATTCCTGCATAGCCACAAGTGAACACAAAGTCACTGATTTTTAGCAAACCTAAGAGATAGTCAGACATCCATTCAATTTCTTTTTTTTAAAGATTTTTTTTATTTATTTGACACAGAGAGATGACAAGCAGGCAAAGAGGCAGGCAGAGAGAGAGGAGGAAGCAGGCTCCCTGCTGAGCAGAGAGCCCGATTTGGGGCTCGATCCCAGGACCCTGGGATCATGACCTGAGTGGAAGACAGCGGCTTAACCCACTGAGGCACCCAGGCGTCCCTCCATTCAATTTCTTAACTGAGTCTCAAATGCATCCTGAGTTCTAACCTAAACCTAAGTTCTACTTCTTACACGTTGTTATATGACCAAACTCTTTCAGTTCAGTATTTTGTAACATTTAAATATTAATCAATTGATGCTTTTCTGTGAATTTCTATGAAAATAATTTGAATACAGTAGATTTATTGTTATATTTGTAGATTTATAATCAAATTTTCATCAGTTGAAGTTTTTGGAAATTTCAGATATAGTGATTAACCTAAAATGATACTGCCTCAAATACCTCTGATATCAAGGCCCAACACCTGATTATAGCCACACCTGTGGTGGATAGTTCCATGGGAAATCACAGTTATGTAACACTGATAGCATCTCATGTTCTCTCTCTCATTTTAGAATGTCTCCAACACAACCCAAAAGTGTAGGAGAATTAATGTCCTCTGAGGACAGCTCTCAGTGAAGTGGAAATAAGAACCATAGATAAAATTGTCAGTTTTCAGGTCTTCATGAGGACAACTTAAAGAAGTTTCTCAGGAACTTTCAGTAAAAGCAAGCCTTCATTTTCTATCCACAACAATTATATCAACAATGTACCTTTTTGACAAAGTTGCTTCTTCACTGTCTCACTTTCCCATTCTTTTCTACCTTGGATAATCCCCCAGATAAACTAACAGTACTCAAATCCTTTGTCCTACACTTTGCTCTCAGGATAAATGGAGCCAAAAGACTTAGATTAATATCAAGTTCTGAATGGGATCTTAGAGCTATTTCTGTCCAGATTTTCATAAACATAGGGACCTTTGAATTATCAGGCTATAAATAAGTTCCAAATGGAGGGGGCAAAAGCAAAAAGTAGAAATTTTTATGTTTGATTTTTTAATCATGATTAAAATATTAACATTAAAAAGTGTGGATATTTGTAAAACAATGTCATAATGTAAGAAATAAGTTGCATAGTCCTTTTGAGAATATTAAACCAAGTGTTCAGGTGCCATCTAATTTCTTGTTTAATCCAGAACTTTGGTGTGCATTATCTTGAGGAATAGGATTTTGAAGTCCGGACAGACTAACAGAAAACTGATCCAAATGTGTGTGTTTATATTTCTGCTTTTGTTGTAAAAATCAAAGTCTGATTGCTGGTTTAAAATGGTAAAACTAATAATGTTCATGGACTCTATTATAAATTTTCTAATTGTATGGGAAGAATCCAAGAAAAATATAATTAGTTGATTTGCAAATCCTCAAAGAGCTACAGATTCAGGTAGTGGTATGTTCTGATTCAACAGCATCATAATGCTGCATTTTATATGTGTGGCTAATGTATATTTTCATGAATGTTTGCTAGCTAGTCAGCCAATACAGAGAAATATTAGGTAGGGTAATTACTCACAGTTGTGTTTAATAAAATGAGAGAAAATTATCAAATGACTCTAATAATAATAATCCTAGAGCAGGCTAAATAATTCAATGATAATTACAAGTATTAATCTAGCTTTCTTCCCTGATTATGACTCTTCTCTCCTTTATCATAATGGGAGTAGCAGATTGTCTGCAATGAGTTGTGAAAATCCAGCAGTGACTTTGGCAGTGAAGGCCTCCCATCAATTTTGATAGGTTAAAATGATTCTGGTTGGTCTTGAGTAAATGTGTCAATTTTTTTTTCTGTGTGTGTCATAAAAGAAAGAAGCAATAGTAAATTCTTGCTGTTATTCCATGGAGCCAATAAAATCATACTGCCAACAAGAGGCTGTTGACACCGTAAGTGTAGTTAACTTTCTTGAAATACTAGGCCTGGAAATAAAATTCCAATATTTCACATAACCTCTTTTTTTTTTTAAAGGAAAAAACAAAACAACTATACTGCTTACATTTAGGGCCCCGCTGTTGTGTAACTATTTTTGAACATGGCTACTGTCAATGTCTATATATATATTTTTTTCTGTGCAATAAATTCATTTAGAGATAAATTTGGATTGCAAATTATTTTGGGGGAGGCATGGTATTTGTGGCTAGTTTTACAAGTTAAAAGGACTAAAAGAAAGAAGAAAAACATTTTTCATTACAGCATATTTACATCTGTCCAAAGTACTTATTTACTATAACACTGACTAATGTATAATACTGTACACAAAGAAAGAAGTTAAATGAGTTATAATTCATTCGAAGTATAGCTGGCCATTTTAAAACTTACCACTGCATCTTTCTGGTATGAAATGTGATATCTGGCAATCTGGTCCAGTTCATTACATCAGGTCATTTGTATGTTCTTATTACCATTTTGATAGCATAGCACATTTTGATAGCATAGACATTTTACAATGGAACTATGATGCATATATTTTCAAAAGTATAGACATACATGAAGCTATGAGGTCAAAAAAGATGAATGTCCGTAGTACCATATAGACTCAACAAATAAAAGTATCCAAGGCTCTGAGTGAGATTTATGAATATTGTATAAGATTAGGCCAACATGTGGTTTTGATATAAATAATCTGTTCTTAAATTAGAATTACAATCGTTGAGTACAGTGTTGAAAATGGCAGATAGATTTTAGCTCTCTTTGCTGACTAAGGAAAATGGAAAAATGTTTAGTTTGGTCAGATTTTCACTTAACTTCTGAAAAGAGAGAACCCTTCTGAAATAAGAATCCTTAAAGATATAACCCCATTGGCACAAGTTTTCAAGAAACTTGTTTGATGTTGTAGACAATTATATGGCACATGTACTGTTCTAGATGCTTCATGCCAATAATATGTAAGCCATACCAAGGCTTCATATTCATATAGAGATGTTCCTCAGCTTACAAGGGGGCTATGTACAGAGAAACACGTAAAAAATTGAAAATGCATTTAATACCCCTAAACTATGAAATATTATAGCTTACCTTAACCTTATTTAAACATACTCAGAACACTTACATTTCCCTGCATTTGGGCAAAATCATCTTAAGCAAAGCCTACTTTATAACAAGGTATCAAATATCACATGCAATTTATTAAATATTACACTTAAGAAAAGAAGAATGTTTATATATAGAATGGTTGTAAGTATATCAGGTGTTCACCCCTGTAATCTTCTAGCTGACTGGGAGCTGTGGCTCACTGCCCCTGCCCAGCATCACAAGACGGCACCATACCACATGCCACTGGCCCATAAAAAGACCCAAATTCAAAATTCAAAGTACAGTTTCTACTGAATCACTTTCACTTTCACATCATTGCAAAATATATCATAAGTTGCATCATTGTAAATCAGGAGCCATCTTATTTGAAAGTTAAATCACAGTCACCCATATACACACCAAAAAAAGGCCTTCATGTAGGGCCATCTATGTATCTCTAAACAACATAGCATGACATATCAACAGCAAAAAATGGATGTGAAGGGGACAATTGCTTTGCGTCAGTACTCTGAGCAGTAACATACATGGCCTTACTCACCTAGCAGAACTCCAGAGCTAGCTGTCGGCAAGGAATTTTACAAATGTTTGCTGAACAGATTAAGCACTATTATTTTTAAATTAGTGTGCATGTCTGTTTTCTAAAGATATGTTAATTTATTCTATTGACTTATTACAAAACCCAATAATTTCCTCTTATTTAAGTGGCAGGAAAATAGAATTCTTTTTAATTTAAATCGAATGGCTTTTTAGGGAAAATATACCGAAAATTCTGAAACTTGTATTGCTTATGAATCTTTTATTGGAATCCTTATCAAGTTGTATTTTTCAAGATTTTCCTAAATAATCTTCAATGAATTGAAAATATTTTGGGGATTTTATTGAAGGCTATTAACACACAATTTCACTTTGTTAAATATAGTGCTAAAGTTTCAACCAAAACGTTGTGTCTTTTTTTTTTTCCACTACCACATCCTCCATCTACTGACTGGATTCTCTCCCCAACTAGCACATATATACCATTGTCTATATTTAGGATAAGTAAGGGTCATCTTTTATCTTTATTCTACTCGTCGTATGCTTCTGAACTTGTTGAATTTTAATATAGTCACACCATAAGCATCACATATTTGATTCCCCTTTAAGTAGTAAACAGTGCCCAACCAGAGCATACCTTCAAAGCTATCAATATACTTACTCTGATATATTATTTTTGTAATATAGATGTCCATCAACAAATGAATGGTATATATATATATATATATATATATATATATATATATACACACAATGAAATACTATGCAGCCATCAAAAGAAATGAAATCTAGAGGGTATTATGCTTAGCAACATAAGTCAATCAGAGAAAGACACTATCATATGATCTCTCTGATATGAGGAAATGGAGGTGCAATGTGGGGGGTTTGGGGGACAGGAAAAGAGTAAATGAAACAAGATGGGATCGGGAGGGAGACAAACCATAAGAGACTCTTATTCTCATAAAACAAATTGAGAGTTGCCGGGGTGGTGAGGAGGGTAGGGAGAGGGTGGTGGGGTTATGAACATTGAGGAGGGTATGTGCTGTGGTGAGTGCTGTGAAGTGTGTAAACCTGGCGATTCACAGACCTGTACCCTTGGGGCTAATAACACATTATATGTTAATTTAAAAAGAAGAAGAAGAAGAAGAAGAAGAAGAAGAAGAAGAAGAAGAAGAAGAAGAAGAAAAGACTACTATAAATCCAATGCTATCGTTTTCAGCGAAGACTGTGTAATCAGGCATATTTTATTAAAGGAACCAAGTAAAATGATGGTCGAAAATTGGAATAACAGAAAACATAAAAATCAGAGATTTAAAAAGAGATATGGGACAGTGTAGAAAGTATAGTCAATGATATTATAATAGTGTTATATGGTGACAGATGGTGGCTATATTTGTAGTGATCATAGAATAATATATGGAGATATTGAAAACCTGAAACCAATGTAACACTGAATATAAACTATACTCAAATAAAAAAATAGTAAAAATAAAACATTTTAATTTAAAAAGATAAAAAGAGGGACAAGAATTTGAAAAGTGAATTTCAAAAAGAGTAAAGATGAGTCTAAGACATACTCTGAACCTTGAGGAAAACACCATTTTGAAAATTCTTCCCATTTTGAGAAAACTCAAATGAATCAATACCATAAAAGAACCCATTATAACTGAGAGACGTAATGAATTCTCAAGAAATAATTTTATGACAGGATAATTCTTCCCTATGAAACAGCATACAGAAAACAGGGGAAACACCTGGAAGCAAAATAAACTATACTGAAAATAAGAATTAGGAAAAAGATAAATGATGAAAGATAAGAAAATTAGACCTGTGACAGAGACCAAGTGAAGAGAATTTTTAGCTTGTGGTTTAATGATTTTGAGGATAATCTAGAGTTCATAACTGCCTTTAGACAGGCTGGTTGTAGGCAGTTTAGGCAGACCCCTAAGACAGGCCTACTTTGGGCAGGTGGTGTTGGAGGAGGCCATTGGGCTGGACAAAGACAAATCCAACCATTTGACTAAAGTGTCTGTGAAGATGTTGAAGTCAGATGCAACAGAGAAAGACCTGTCAAACCTAATCTCAGAAATGGAGATGATGAAGATGATTGGGAAGCACAAGGACACCATCAACCTGCTGAGTCCTGCACACAGGATGGTCCTTTGTACATTATCATGGAGTATGCCTCCAAAGACAACATACAGGAGTACCTGGAGGCCCAGAGGCCTCCTGACCTGGAGTACTGTTACAATATCAGCCACAATGCAGCAGAGCAACTCTCCTCCAAGGACCTGGTATCCTGTGCCTATCAGGTAGCCTGAGGCACGGAGTACCTTGCCTCCAAGAAGTGCATACACCAAGACCTGGCCACCAGGGAAGTGCTGGTGACAAAGGACAACATGATGAAGATCTCAGACTTCAGCCTTGCCAGAGATATCACTACATCAATTACTATAAAAAGACAACCAAAAGTGGACTGCCTGTGAAGTGGATGGTCCCTAAGGCCATGTTTGACCAGATCTACATCCACCAGAGTGACTTCTGGTCTTTTGGTGTGATCCTGTGCGAAATATTCACTCTGGAAGCCTCCCATATCCTGGAGTACCTGTGGAGGTGGTTTTCAAGCTGCTGAAGGAGTCATTTGATGGATAAGCCAATAACTGCACCAGAGAGTTATACACAATAATGAGGGGTGGCTGGCATGTGGTACCTTCAAGCTGCTGGTAGAAGACCTGGATCATCCTGTGGCCTTGACCTCCAACCAGGAGTACTCGGACCTGTCCTTGGCCCTGGAACAATACTGTCTATGCTTTCCCAACACCCAAAGCTCCACCTGATCCTCAGGGAAGAATTCCACCTTCTCTCATGAGCCGTTGTCCAGGGAGGCCTATCTGCCCTGACACCCAGCCCCGCTTGCCAATGGTCGACTCAAATGACTAGTATCCCTATTACTCCTGTCCAGATTCCGTCATAAGCCATAACCCTTACCCCCCACCCTCCATGCAAGACTCACTGCCTTCTCATTTGTCCCTTTCCTACTGGCAGGAGCCAGCTGCCTACCTGACGCCTTAACCCCTTGAATTTCACCTCTCTTCCCTTTCCTCTTCCTCCTCCTTACAACCTGCTCATGAAAGAAAGGAACAGAGAGGCAGGTACTTGCTCGTGGCTACTTCCTTCCCTCCCATATGTTGGACCAAGGCCCCTCCCTGTCATCTGGTACTGCCTGGACGTCGAGGGAGTGGGGGTGAGTCATGCCAGTGAACGCTGTTGGAGCTCTCCTGTTTTGGTTTTGTCTGCTTAGCATAACATGTAAGACTGAGTTCTGGTGGCAGGGTCCTAGTCCTTGGGGCTATAGCACTAACGAGGGGAGGTCAACTGCTCTGGGCCTGAGATGGTTGGTAGGCTGAGATGTATTTGTAACCTTTGAGGGAAACATCCTTTGGAATGATCAAAGAGAGCTTCTATGTAATACCATACATCCACAATTAAACCCCAAGGCTTTCTAATTTGGAATTTGGCTGTTTTGTGCTTGGTGGCAACCAAAACCAGCCTAGGGCTTTTCTTTTGTTTTGGCAGAAAAGTAGGAGGCAGAGGACTTGAGCATTTAGACATCTTGCTGCTCTTTGGTTTAATCATACTCTACTGAGTTGCCCGAAACTAATTAAGCTCTTGGCTCTGTAGAGGAGAGATGATGTTCATTACATGTCATTGGCCACAATGTTCCTTTTTAAAATTGTTGTTAACATTTGTGTTATTTTTCAGCATAAGAGACAAGCTTTATCTTAGTTTGGGCTGATGTAACAAGAGCACCATAAACTAGGTGCTTTAAAGACATACTTATTTCTCTCAGTTCTGGAAGCTGGGAAGTCTACGGTCAAGACCCTGGAAGATTCCGTGTCTGTTCAAGTGCCCACTTCCTGGGTCACAGATGACCATCTTCTCCCTATAACCTCCAAGGTGGAGGGGGCGAGGGATCTCTGTGGGGTCTCTCTCATGGAGACACTAATCTCGCCCATGAGGACTCCACCCTCATGACCTAAACATCTCCCAAGGACCCCATCTCCTAGTTATGTCCCTTTGGACATTGAGTTTTCAACTTATGAATCCGGGAGGGATACACTGTCTACAGTGAGCTTCATCAAACATCTTTTATGTTCAAGGCACTGTTTTTTGGCAAAATTAATCATTTCCTACACATCCTTTGAAGCAAGAGTATTTCTGCACTTTGCCTTCCTTTAGAACCTTTCTTTAGAGAGGATCCTAAAATGTTCAGAAAAGACGCAGAAGAAACCTGCTGGTTAGCTCGTTTCTCACAGTAGAGCAGAATTCATTTTGAAGCAGGTTAATCTTAGAAATCCAGGCGAAGACAATTCGCTTGAAAATCATCTCAAATGATCAGTTTTGTTAGTATGAGTAATAGTAATTATAAGATCAATAAAACAACTTTTTGTTCTACTGTGGGCCTACTGTACCTCAGAGCACCTGAGTCGAACCATCTCATGATCCTTTCAACATCCCACTGAGGGTCACAGTGTCTTCTCCTCCACGTTATGGATGAGCATGAAGTCTAGGCCAGAAATGACACAACTTTCCCAAAGCCATATTGCTACTGAGGGGCCAGCTGGGATCTACGCCCACTCTGGTGCCAGAGCCTGTGATTGCAAACGTGGGCTGCACTAGCTGTTCAGAACAAAGGACTATTCATGGGGGTGACACAGCAAACCCGTGAGACCCACCACCCTTTTCCCTAAGGTCATCCCAGTACAGCCTGCAGTGATGGCCCGAGTTAAGCATTCGAACTTGGTACTGCAGAAGGCATGTTTTAGGGACAAGATTGGTGTTAAGGGGGTCTAATGAAGCCCAGAGGGAATGGAAGGAAACAGGACTTGGGGAAATATCTGGGTCCCTGGAGCAGTGATCTCCTTTTATTACTGTGCACCTCTCTTTCACATAAATAAATACATACATACATACATACATACATACATACATACAAAAATATTTGCAGACATACCACCAATTTAAGCAAATTTTTGATAAATTATAGACTCTACTACTCTACTAAATTATTATGCACATTATAAATGACATGCAAAAGCTAAACAGTTAAATGGATGACAGGAAATATGAATAAAACTTATAATATTTTCTTCCAGCCCCTTACTGGACTATTTCTCAAACTCCCTTTGGAGAAGACTTTTTAAATTTGTTTATTTATTTATTGAGAGAGGGAGAGAGACAACACGTGTGTGCACATGTGAGTAGGGGGGTGGGGCAAAGGGAAAAGGAGAGAGGCAGACTCCCCATTGAGCGCAGAGGCCTCAGTAGGGCTCAATCCCATGACCCTGAGATCATAACTTGAGGCAAAATCTTGACTCAGACATTTAATCCACTGAGACACCCAGGTTGCCTGGAGAAGACTTTTTAAGAAAGAGATAGGACACTTGGATTTAAAGCAATAATTCCTAGAATTAATCTTTAAAAGTGGGAAGATAGAAATGTTTTTTTTTTTAATTTTTAAAGATTTTCTTTATTTATTCATAAGAGATGGGAGGCAGAGCAGAACCAGGTTTCCCGCAGAGCAGGAAGTCCAGAGTGGGACTTGATACCAGGACCTGGGATCGTGACCCGAGCTGGAGATAGATGCTGGAGATACTGATAAACCAAAATTTAGGGGAAAATACTGAACTTTACTAGGAAGATGAAGCAGAAAAACAGCATATTGCAGCAACATGAGTTTTAGATAGCTGTTGGTCACCCAGAAGGCTTAAGATGGAGAGAAAAACTAAAGGCTGTAGTGACCCAAAATTGTCCGAGTTGTGTAATTTGACCCAGGAACTTCCGGGTGACATAAAGATTTGTTTATTTATTACACGGACAGCGCCATGTGGGGACAGAGCAAGGGGGAATGAGAATTCCATACAAACGTGTGAGTGGCTCTTCTCCCGTCTCCAGGGGGGAAGGAAGAGATTGGGTTTACTCCAGTAAGCATGGTGATGAGTTGGTGAGGTAGGTTGACTAGATGTCTGGACACCTGAAAAAGCCAGCTAAGGGGGCTTCCTGGCCATCTTGTCAGTGTCTTATTGAAAGCTTGTCATGTGCAAGACTTTCTTTTAACAGGTTGCCAGGGGAATTGATGTACAAATCAGACTACCGGCCGCCATGTGTCATTGCTTAGGTAGTCTATGACACAATGTCCTGCAACTAAGGGGATGCACTTAGCATTGCAGAAATCGTTCTGTCTTTGTTATTTTGAAATTTAGAAAATATCTTATTAATTTGTTCACTCCAAAGAGGCAATTTATTGCTTACTATGACCGTCTTTTGGTAGAGGACACAAAATTGCTTTCTTTGTTAGGAGAATCAATGTGTTACACCAATTTTCTGAAAGATGGAAATGAAGTGCCTCCTTCCAGCTGGGTCAGGACATAAGTGTACCCTATGTATTGGTTTTTCAATAGAGTCCATTTACAGTATGTACACGTCTCTCAATACAGAAGACATTTGCTCACATTTATGTGTAGAACATTCCCAAACCTGGTCCAGGTTGCAGATGAAACCGTCACTCTGACTGGCAAGGCATAACGAAGAAGAGTTTTCCTGTAAACAATATGTGGTCATGGAAGGAATCAGCACTGCAATTCGTGGCTGATTTCAAAGGCTCTAAGAGGTGGTAGATGCACAGGCAAAGTGGTGACTTTTGCAGAGGAAGCAGGCTGGGGAGAGATAGCAAAACAGAAGTTTGAGAGGGCCCTAAAATCTCCTCCTGTGGGATTATTGGCCATTGAGCTTGAGAAAGGCTATGGTGAAAACTTGAAAGAGCATCAGATCAAACCCTTGGCCACTGGAGGTTGAAACTGACATGAGCAGCAATATCTCGATTCTTGACCCAAGGCCATAGGATGACAATCTTTGCTTTTTCAATGTGGCCTCATGTCTCTATACTGCCCTATAAAGAAATTAATACACATAAATGCTGAGAGTGTAAAGTGTAAGCAGAGCTCCCCTTGGCCATTTCCTAAGTTTTGTCCACTCCGAAGTGAGTATCACTTTGGTGAGTGCATTGCAGGAAATGGCCTTAATGATCAATGGCAGACCTCCACTCCAGAGTGACATAAAAAGCAATCTGCACCTCCTTCCTGATTTGTCTGTAATGAAACTAACTTTCCTCAGGTCCCAGCATTCGAGGCAGATAAATATGTTCCCTTTCGTTGGCTCTTACTCATACTTCAGCAAGATTTCCCATGTGCTTTCCTGGGCTGGCTGGGAAACTGGACCACAATTTATGGCATCTTAGGGGACAGGCGTGTAGAATTCCAGTGGGATCCTGGAACAGAACCTAATTGGAGATTAGAGACCATTGCGGTGCAAAGCTTTTCTTTGAGATCGAAAGAGGTGCATGTTATGCAAATATTAGCAAGTGTAAGTTCACACTGTCTATTGAAAATATATAGACTCATTATGGTCAAGAAGGCTGGAAGATAAGTAGATTTTGGGAAAGATGCAGGTAAATTCAGGGAGGTGGCAAATTACCCCAGGGAAAGTAGAATTGTGAAAGAATATGGCCCAAACTTTTAAAAAAGATTTTATTCATTTATTTGACACACAGAGAGCCAGAAAGCACAAGTGGGGGGAATGGCAGAGGGAGAAGGAGAAGCAGGCTCCCCGCTGAGCAGGGAGGCAAGTGTGTGGGACTCGATCCCGGGACCCTGGGATCATAACCTGAGCTGAAGGCAGACACTTAACCGACTGAGCCACCCAGGCGCCCCCTGGCTCCAACTTCCAAAGATGGTGTATGAGATACCTTTGGTGGGAAGGAATGAAGATCAGCAACTGTCCTTGATTCTGCTTCTCAGGAAGGCATTGTGATGTGGTGCCCAGGACTTTGGAGACAGACACATGCTTGGTGCCCTCCGGCTCTGCCGCTACAGCAACACCTTCCAGAGGGCAGCTGCAGGCACCGGGTGGCGTCACACAGGGTCAGACCAGGGAGGCACTCAGCCACATACCCCTTCCACCATCCTGCTGGGTTTGAAAGAGCACTATCAAAGTCCCTGCTGCCAAAGGACCATCCAGAGTGACATGTCCCATGGGGCACGCCGGCATTCCTTTACCCCTTCAGGTTATTGGCAGCAACGCTGGAAATTTTTTTAAATTGCCTGGGAAAATGATAGCAAAGGGCTCCAAAAAGGAGTTTCAAAACGCAGACTTCATACTATGTTTTGAGTACATTTCATTCATTTGGCAGGTACTGACAGGGTGCTTAAGTGCCAGGTGCTGCTGCATTAGAAATTGACTTTAGAAGTTAACAGGAGGGGGCTCCAGCCCTCAACCAGCACAAAGTGGATCAATGGACGCATGTGACAGACAGAGCACTGTGACGGGGAGTACTAGGTGCTCTCATAAGAAGGGTGTGCTAGGAGCTAAGGGAACACTCGGGGGGAGCCAGCACCAACACTCGGGGAGAGCTGTGGGAATCATGATGGATGCAGATGGCTCCAGGGGGAACCAGAGAACTGCTCAGATCCCTGCTTCTTAACAGCTCCAAGTGCCCGCCGCTTCAGAGTGGGGGCTGGGCGAGCAGGGAGCTGGGGTGGGCACAGCGATGCCTGAGTTCCGACCTGCAGCTCCTGTGCTGTTTCACCTGTCCCTTTAGGAGTACAATGACATAGGATGTACCAACGGAGGATCTACTCCTGCATCCTGGTACTGGGAAAACACGCGAGGGCTGCGGAGCTGAAAGCAAGAGTTGGTAGTTCCAGGAATGTGTGCAGGGTTTTAAAAAACTATACACGGGAAAATATCCGGTCTTATTTGCATGTGTTTGTATCATGCACAATTTTTAACTGCAGTCCTCCTTTTACCTTCTTCCATGTTGTTAAGACTCTCCTCGCCTCACCGCTGCCTTTGTCCCTATAATACCTGTTGACAGCCTGGTGCTCATCCATGAGCTCATTCGCCTCTATCCACGCATGCATGGGGCTCTGTCACTGTTTAACAAATATGGGCTCATTTTATCTACCTCTTGATCTAGTGATTCCCGGTTAATAATCCCTCCTGCATATCGTCCTTGTTTTTATCTTCATTTTTTATAAAGAATGGCTGCTCACCTTTTATCAGGTTCCTTTATTTTTTATCAAATGCATTTATTGCTATGGTCTTAAGAGTTTTTTCACAGTTAATTTAGTGATGAGGTAAATCTTATTGATTTTCTGGTCTTGAGCTCCCTTTATTTTCCTGGAATGAATCCAAGTTTGTCTCAGGATATAGTCTTTTGATAGATGCTTGACTTCTGATATTTGCTAACATTAGTTCAGTTTCTGTTAACTAATCTGTCCTAAGCCAGATATGTTAATAGCTTCCCCGTTCCTCCCTCTCAGGTTTGGGTATTAAAATTGTGCTCAGCTTCATCAAGTGAATTGACTTATTATTGCTTAATTGCCTGCTGCCATTTAACAGTAGAATGACAGTTATCCAGCTGCAAACCTGTCTGATCTTGGAACTCCTCTTCTGAATTTTCCATTCTTGAATCATTTGGATGATTTGGTTTTCCTAGGAAATCATCGTTTCTTCTAGGTTATCAAATTGATTAGTATAAAGTGCCTTGCAGTTTAGTGCTTCTTTTATATTATGCATTTGCTTTTATATCTCTGTTCCCAATCCTTATCTGTTTTGCAACTCTCTCTCTCCCTCTCTCTGTCCCCTCCTCCCTGAAACCCCCCTTTCCCCATCCCCCTTCCCTCCCTCCCCACCACCTCCCACACCCCATCTTTCCCCTCTCTTATCCGTAATAGGACATGTGAAGTTTTTTTTATTATTATTTCATTAGTCTTTCATAGAAACAACTTTGAGTTTATTTGCCCCTCATATTTTTTATTACTTTAAAAATTTATCTTTATTATAATTACTTCCTTTCTTTTGATTGAGCTGCCCTTTTCTGATGGGTTTAAATGAGTAGTTTCTTTTATTCAAAAAATGTTTGAAATTGAAGACATTTGACACTGAAGTCTCCTTAGAGTATAACTTCTGGTGTCTTCTGTAAGTTTTGGTATGAAATAGTCTCCTTTCCATTGCTTTCAAGATTTTCTTCAGTCGTCTTATGATTTCTTCTTTGACTGAAGACTGTATTTCTTAACTTGTATGTAGTTTCAATTATATGTTACCAGGTTATCTAATTCTGATTCTACTGGATTGTGATCAAAGAACTGTTCTTTAAATCTTTAATTTGGAAGGCTTGTAAAGGTTTCCTTTGTTGCCTAGTATGCAATTAATCTTTACAAATATGGCTTTTCTTAGGTGTAAGAAAGAAATGTTTTCCGAGAGAAATAAGGATGTCTATTTTCTTTTTTTTTTTTTTTTTTAAAGATTTTACTTATTGGACGCCTGGGTGGCTCAGTATGTTAAGCCGCTGCCTTCGGCTCAGGTCATGATACCAGGGTCCTGGGATTGAGTGCCACATCAGGCTCTCTGCTCAGCGGGGAGCCTGCTTCCCTCTCTCTCTGCCTGCCTCTCCATCTACTTGTGATTTCTCTCTGTCAAATAAATAAATAAAATCTTTTTTTTTAAAGATTTTATTTATTTATTTGACAGACAGAGATCACAAGTAGGCAGAGAGGCAGGCAGAGAGTGAGAGAGAGGAGGAAGCAGGCTCCCCGCGGAGCAGAGAGCCCTATGTGGGGCTTGATCCTAGGACCCTGGGATCGTGACCTGAGCCGAAGGTAGAGGCTTTAAACCACTGAGCCACCCAGGCGCCCCAGGATGTCTATTTTCTGTGTGTCCTTGTTTTTCCCTCCTTCTAGTAGATACTCCCATTTGAAAAGCTAAAACTTTACCTTGTTATTGCATTTTTAGAGTCTTTAGGTATTATGTTGTTAGATGTATACCTGCTTATACCTTTTACATCTTCTTTCCAAACTCTGCCTTTAAAATGTCCCTCTTCATCTTAGTACCTATAACTTTAGACCCAACTTGTCTGCGATAAATTTTGCCATTCCGGCTTTCTCTTTTGCATGGTATCTCCTCACCTGATACATTCTCAATCCCTTTTGCATTTTAAGTATGTTTCTTGAACAGCGTGGATCTGTAATTCCCTGATAGGCGCTTTAATAGAAAAAGTCAGTCTGTATACATTTAAATTAATGATAAACAGTCATGATCTTATTCCTCCCATCTTATTTTGTTTTTATTTTCCCCATTTTTGATGTTTTTAATCAAGTTCATTCTTTTTCTACTTGATAAATATAGAAGTTCTTTGCAATTTTCGATGACAGCTTAATTGAGATATAATTCACAGGACATACCACTCACCATCTAATGTGGACATTTTAATGGCTTTCACTATAGTTAACTATACTATACTGAACTACCTACACATTTTCATCATCCTCAAAAGAAAACTTTAGCCATCACCACCAGTCTTAGGCAACTGCTAATCTACTTTCGGTCTCTGTAGATTTAGCTATTCTGGAAATTCCATATAAATCAAATTATGCAATATGTGGTCTTCTGTGACTGACTTCTCTCAATCAGCAGAATGTTCTCAAGGCTCCTCTGAGTTGTGGCAAATAGCAAAATTCTATTCCTTTTCAAGGCTGGGTAATATTCCACTGGCTGGATGGATCATATTTTATTTATCTGTTCATCAGTTGATGAACATCTGGGTTGTTCTCACCTTTTTGCTATTACAAATAAACCCTAAACCTTCATGCACAAGTTTTTGTGTGGGCATAGTTTTTTTCTTGGCTCTATACACAGGAGTGATATTGGTGTGTCATATGGCAACTCTGTGTTCAGCATTTTGAGGAGCTACTAAACCGTTTCTAATGTGGGTGCACCATTTTCCAAGCCCACCAGCAATTTACAGGTTCCAGCTCTTCACATCCTTCCAACACCTGCTTTTGGGTTTTTTGATAGT
Source organism: Mustela lutreola (assembly GCF_030435805.1). Lineage (NCBI taxonomy): Eukaryota > Metazoa > Chordata > Mammalia > Carnivora > Mustelidae > Mustela > Mustela lutreola. The sequence goes on along the minus strand of NC_081308.1, from coordinate 56,027,044 downwards.
AGCCATCCACGTGGGTGGGAGGTGGTATCTCACCATGGTTGTGATTTGCATTTCCTGAATGATTAGTGATGTTGAGCATATTTTCACGTGCTTATTGTCCCATATATTTTATATATACCTTGTATGTATCTTTAAATATATATTATATATTTCATATTTTATTTATATTTAAATACATATTTAAGAATGTAAATATATTTACATAAATATGTTTATATAAATATATGATAATGTAAAATATATTTATATATACATTTATATATTAATGTATACATTTGAATATTGGAGAAATGTGTATTCAAGTTCTTTGCTCATTTTTTTAAAGATTTTATTTATTTATTTGAGAGAGATTTATTGAGAGAGATCACAAGCAGGCAGAGAGAGAGGAAGCAGGCTCCCTGCTGAGCAGAGAGCCCGATGCGGGACTCGATCCCAGGACTCCGAGTTCATGACCTGAGCCGAAGACAGCAGCTTAACCCGCTGAGCCACCCAGACACCCCTCTTTGCTCATTTCTTAACTGGGTTGTCTTTTTATTTGAGTTGTAAGAATTCTTCACACAGCCTGAATGCATGTTCCTTATATATGACCTGCAAATATTTAATCCCATTTAGTGGCTTGTCTTTTGACTTTGTCAATGGGGTCCTTGGAAACACAAAACTGGGACATTTTGGTTGAGTCCCATTTATTTGTTTACTATTTTTTTTAAGTTGCTTGTACTTTGGTGTTATGGCTGAGGAGCCATTGTTAGATTCAAGACCACTAACATTTACCTTTGTGTTTTCTTCTGAAAACATTATCATTTTATTTTATTTTTATTTTTTAAAAGATTTTATTTATTTATTTGAGAAAGAGACAATGAGAGAGAGCATGAGCGAGGAGAAGGTCAGAGGGAGAAGCAGACTCCCGGTGGAGCTGGGAGCCTGATGCAGGACTCGATCCGGGAACTCCGGGATCATGACCTGAGCAGAAGGCAGCCGTCCAACCAACTGAGCTACCCAGGCATCCCGAACTTTATCATTTTAATGCTTACATTTATGTCTTTGATGCATTTTGGGTTATTTTCTCTGTATGGTGTGAGGCAGGACTCCCGTTTCATTATTTGCATGTGGCTGCTTGGGAGTAAAATACTGTTCTTACCCCCATTGAATTGTTTGGCACCCTTGTCAAACATTAGTTGACTGTAATTTATTTTCCTTTTTTTTTTTCCCCATTCAGGCATTTCATGTGCCATGTATATTATATTTCTACGAAAAAGGAATCCCAGGATTTTCCCTCCTGCCTGGTCTTCCTTCTTCATGGTGCATGATGCCAGAAAAATTTTTCCATGCAGTGAAACCAAACTGAGGGGATGGAAATATTCTGGCACTTTTCTAGATCTTTCAGTTATACAAGTCTAGGGCTGATCATGCCACACTTGTTTAACTTGCCCGTGAGGCTCACAGCAGTTTTCCCAGCTCTGTGGTCAATAATTTCAAATTTGCCAATGTACTCATGCTTCGTCATCACAGTGAGGAAATGGGACGATGACTTTGGTGCAGGGCCTCCTAAGAACCTGGCCTTCGCCTCCCCTTTCAGCAGTGTTAATGTTCTTGAGGGCATCTGTGGGACATTTGTTCACACTGTTACTGCAGCACGAAAAGATGGCAGAAAAGCTTTTTTCCCTTTTATTAATATTTGGTCTTGTTCTCCTTCCCTTTCTCATAACCGAATGCGTATTTCCCCTCCGTCATTTGAAAACTGCATACTGTTCACCAGCTGTTTTCCCCAGAACGAGACCTTGTGTATCAAGAATCCTTATTTCACAGTTATTATACACAATCTTAAAGATTTATGACTGTCCTCTTATTTTACACATGCATACACACGAAGCACTAAATACGGACTTTATCTGAATGGCTAAATGTTGGCCAAGACAGAAGCCAGTTGTAGTGGGAACTTCTAGGATAAAGATATAGTCTGAAGTTTTTGTTCTTTAAATAAAGCCTTCATGGGGCGCCTGGGAGGCTCAGTGGGCTAAAGCCTCTTGCCTTCAGCCCAGGTCATGATCCCAAGGTCCTGGGATCAAGCCCCGCATTGGGTTATCTGTTCAGTGGGGAGCCTTCTTCCCCCTCTCTCTGCCTGCCTCTCTGCCTATTTGTGATCTCTGTCTTTCAAATAAATAAAATCTTAAAAAAAAAAAGGTCTTCATATTTTATTAAAAATTTTAGGTGTCCAAATTCAAAAGGTTAACAATATAGTACAATAATAATAATAATAATATCATCTAATAATAATATAATAATTTCTCCTGCATAGTCACTGCTGCACACTAGTAAAATGAGATGTTTCTTTTCTTTTCTATTTTAAAGATTTAATTTATTTTATATATTTGACAGACAGAGATCACAAGTAGGCAGAGAGGCAGACAGAGAGAGAAGGAGGGAAGTGGGCTCCCCGCTGAGCAAAGAGCCCGACGTGGGGCTTGATCCGAAGAGCCTGAGATGACCCGAGCCAAAGGCAGAAGCTTAACCCACCCAGGCGCCCCGAGATGTTTATTTTCATTTGGGATTATGGAGGGGCAATGTGTTTTTGGCTCTCCTGCTGAAGTAGGGACTCCTATCAGTATTGTCTCCACATTTTTCCCTAATAGTAGCTCTGGAAGATGAAGACGTCCCTCCATCTCCCAGACATGAGGGTTTGACCAGAACATGGGATGGTATAAGCTCATTGACATAGTCTCATGAACTAAGCCCTGGTTTATCAGCCACAGTCATTCTCCAAGTATTTTCAGGAGTAAACTTCAGGTGTTGCCCTTACTCTAATTTTTCTTTCTGAGATTTCTGACTGCAATCGCTACTTCCTGCAGTCACTCGAGGAGAAACGAGGCATGTGGCAGCGCAACAGTGTGTTTTTCTTTCAAGATGAGAGAATCACTCTTGATTTCTATATGCATCTCAGATTTTCATATACGAACATGGATTTTGGTGTCTACCCTGAGGAGATGATACGTACGGTGTGAGGCACACCTGTATTCTCATGACACGTCACCTGGGTTACCCAGAACTTTCTGGGCCCGGCAGAAAGGCAGAAACCCGGGTGAATTCCTCATTGTTCCAGCAGGCTGTCAGCCCTCAAAGGCCTTCTGGATGTGTTTGTGCATCGCAGTGTCTGCTGTATAAGATACAGAAAGAGCACAGTAGTTCAGGGGGAAAATATTTAGGAACACATTTTCCAGGAGGAACCAGGATTCAGTTTGGGTGACTCTTGATCATTTTTCATCTTCTGACGACTGAAAGTGGTAGTTAGTCTACAGTCATGGTTTTAACATGCATTTCGAATGTAATGTTAGTTTCCATCAACATAAAACTATAAGAACTGTCTTCCTAAAGGGCATTCGTGTAAGGCCCGTTATTTTCCAGCTTGATTAATGAAAACAAAATTTTTCTGTAATGCTTTCTTCCTACTCTGTATTAGTTTTCAGGACTGGATTGAAAGTGATTTATTGTGGATAGGGTTATACCTGCTCGTGGAATTTTTTTCTGTTCCTGGGTTTTTAAAGGCGGCAGAGTTGACTTTCTGATTTTAATTCATCTTCACTAGATGAAGAATTCACAAATAGGACTTTTTCTTGAAATAATCATAGCCTGGGGGCGCTTGGGTGGGTCAGGTCATGATCTCAGGGTCCTGGGATCGAGTCCCACATCGGGCTTCCTGCTCAGTGGGGAGCCTGCTTCACTCTTTGCCTCCCCCTCTGCTTATGCTTTCTCTAATAAGTAAATAAATTAATAACCTAAAAAAAAAGAAGTTGTATTTGACTGGAGCTTCATGTGGAGTGACAGATCAACAGAAAGACAAAGGGATATGAGACAGGAAGCAATGAAGGAAAACACAGAGGCGCACAGTACAGACAGATGTTCCTCAGCTTATGACGGCCTCGGCTTCTAATAAACCCATTGTTCAGCTGGAAATCTCTTTAGTTGAAAATGCATGGAAAACACCTAAGCGACTGAACATCAGAGCTTAGCCCCGCCAACCTTAAATGTGTTGAGAACACTTACAGTATTGCACAGTTGGGCAAAATCCTCTAACACAAAGCCTATTCCACAATAAAGTGTCTGGTATCTCATGTAACTTACTGAACACTGCACTGAAAGCCAGAATAGGACGGTTGACCCTTGTGATCACGTGGTTTGCCTGGGGGCTGTGCTCACTGCCCCTGCCCAGCATTACAAAAGAGGACCCTACTGTAGATCGCCAGCCTGGGAAAAGATCCAAACTAAATGCATATCACTTCTGCACTATTATAAAAAGTCAAAAAACCATAAACTGAACCAAGGTGAAGTCAGGGATCTTCTGTACCAGGTGTGTTAGGGAAGGTCAAGCGCTCCTCTCTGGCCAGGAACCATAGTGGTATGGGGGAAAGTTCCACAGTAGAAAGTTCTACAGCAGAGAACCACTAGGACTCAAGCACCAAGGGTCACAGGTTGCGCCAGGAAGACTGGATGCTCCTCTGTGGGCGATGAGAAGCCATGAGCGACTCAGAAAGGCTGCAGAGCTCTGGGCAGGTGGGACAGCTGAGGGCTGCAATGAAGAGGGACAGGTGGAGCTGGGAGACCAGGTGGGGAGAGCCCGCTACCCTCGAACAAAAGGCGACAAAGGTCTGGACTGGGATGACGGAGATGGTGGAAGGTAATGGGATATTCATGAAACAGAACATGGCTTTCCATGGAAATGAAATAAGAGAGGGAGGGAAAACCGAACATGACTTTAATTGCCATCAGTATAAAACGTGTTGAATTAAAATGAATTGGTATTTCTAGACCGATGATGACATCACAATAATGGAAGGAAACCAATTTTGATTTTGAACCTGGTTAAGGAGAAAGTATAGAAAAGAGAAAAGCAGAGGCTCTGGAGTCACACAAATGTCACCGTTGAGATTCGTCCCCACTCTTCATTCCCTTTCCCTGTAAACCCAGGCAAGCGACACCTGCCTCACAGCACTGGTAACAAATAGGGAAGAGCACACGTTCCCGGGTCAGACAGGACAGCCAGGGATCAGCGGCACATGAGGAGGTGACAGGTGGTCACTAAACTTAGCTCAGGTGCATACACAGCAGTTTACGTCACCTTGAGATGGCTCCTTCTGTGACCTCTCAAAGAAGGCGGCAGTGGTGAGGAACGAACTCCAGGAGCTTATTAGCATACATGATCTTCAGGCCGTCCGGATGAGACTCAACGATCTGCTCTACAATCACCTAGCAGAAGGAAGAGCGTTTTATTTTTATTTATTTATTTATTTGTTTCTTTGTGTTTTTGTTTGTTTTTAAAGCACCTACAAGAGAAGTATGAACTATACACTACAGAGAAAAGAATCGAGTAAACCTTAAAAATGCACTTCGTCCTTCCTCCTCCCCACTCAGTATGCTTTCTAAACAGGAGGTAAGTAACAATGGCACAAAAATCTAGGTCCAGGGATTTGGGAATACTGCTCCAACCCGGGGGGACACAGAGGCTGAGGGACAGAGACTGGCCTGAAGCTAAAACATCACACACACTCATCTGCTTCCCTTCTGAGCTTAAAAGCGAAATACTGTATCTGCAGACAACAGCTCTGTACCATCTTCACTCTGGCCTTATCCTCTACCGTCTCCAGAACAGGGAAAGGGCTGAGATGGAAAGTGATGGAAGAAAACACATCTTATTTTGCTTTAGTATTTTATTTTTTTGGTGAGGCTGAGTTGCAGGAGGTGAATGACAAGCATACAAACTTAAAATACAAACGTGGCCACAGTTCATTTAACGACACGGAAGCATAAAGTACTTCCCTAATTTAGCATATTAGATTCAGTTCAATGAAAAGGGCATAAATTAAATACCTAAAATATTTTCATTTAGTGACAAAGAATAATGTGATCTTTTTCACCCCCACAGAGAGAGCTATGAACTATAATAGGATACATACAAAGAACTGACAGATCATTTTCTTTTAGTAGTCCTAATGAAGCTGAGAAGATTACTGAAATTAATCCTTCAATTTCACTTCTATCACTGGGATACTGTCCCGTTTTAAAACTGGAAGCCTTTCATCCTGAAGTCATGGTGGGTAGCTTTATACTTACCGGACAGAAAGAACACTCGCACTGGCAGGTGACTGGAAGAAAGCCCTCAAACACTGAGACTGGCTTCATGACTTCTGTCAGCCTAAACTAGATGAAACCGACGCTGATTGCTGGCGGCCTCACACGGTGCAGCCCATACTCCGGCCGCTCAGAGGCAAGATACACTGACTCCCTGTATTTAACTGTATCCTCATAGGTCAAGAACACTGGGTAACCAAGTTCTGGACTTAAGGTACTACCCTGCTAACTCGCCCTTAAAAGCCCTTTATCTTTGAATATTCCCTCCCTCCCACCTTCCTAGCCTGGCAAACTCCCCCATGGTCTTCAAGACTTAGGCCACATCAATTCTGCGAAGATGCCTCCCCTCACGGACTTTCCCTGAGCACAGAGCTGTCTTCCACCTCCTCCAGTGGGCATGGGCGCCTTGGTGGGGTCACGCTTTTCGGCAACTTCATTGACGTATAACTTAGGGAAATGGAAATTGACCTGAAAATGTTCTGATCCGTACCTTCTTCCTAGGCAAGTCCCTCACCCCTACTAAATTAAGATGATCCCTGAGCTATGGCATCACTGGAAGAGACCAGAGCGCATGCCTGATTCCTGGCATGCTGATGGGCACCAAGCGGGACCAACCTTTTCTTACAACCAGAAGAGCAGGAACTAGGAGCATCTTCAAGGAAGAGCCCTGAGCTCTCTCGCACCCAGTCAAGAAACGAAGCCAGATTAGATGCTCTGTGTTTGCGGAATGAGGTGCATGGGGCACAAACCTCATCCATGTACGGTTTCACCAGTACTTGACCGACTAACGCCTCTGCATCCCGTGTCTTGTCAATTGTAGCGTAAGTCCGGAGGCAGTGCCATATGATGTCCACATTGGAAGTCTGAAGCCCTTCTAGCAGCAGGCCTCCCAGGGACTGCTGCAGCATGGCCGTAATGTGGGCTATACGCTGCAAGAACAGAGAGACCAGGAAAGAAGGTCCAGGCACAACAGTTTCTAAAAGCTCAAATATATGTGTATAATTCATATACATATGTGTTATACATATAAAGCGAGCCTCTAATTCTACCAGAATATATGTAAGATTAAAATCCCAACATTTCCTAGAGAATAAGAATCAATCTCTTCTCCCCATGATCGCTTTCTTTCTTTCTTTCTTTCTCTCTTTCTTTTTTTTGTTTAAGGTTTTTATTTATTTATTTGTCGAGAGAGAGCACAAGCACACAAGGAGGCACAGGCAGAAAGAGAAGCAGGCTTCCTGCCAAGCAAGGAGCCCAGGGTGGGACTCAATCCCAGGACCCTGGGATCATGACCTAAGCCAGAGGCAGTGGCTTAACGGACTGAGCCACTGAGGCGTCCCCTCCCTATGATTTCTTTGAAAGTAAGTCGGCTTCATCAAAGTGAAGTTTAGACAATTACTGAACGACAAAAAGTTATTTGCCTCTTAAGCTACGGAGTAAATCTGACAAACGTGCATTTAAACCCAGTCAAAGGCTTTGGATAAATGAACTCTGACTACATCATATGATGTGTCAAGTTACATGAAATTCAGAATTAATTTTACTTGCACAGTTTGGAGACTACGCTTGTGTCTTTACACAAAATCTATCTAGCGTGACATAATGGAAGCAGGGTCCCAAGCAAGAGACACTGAAAAAAAATTCAAAGCTAGCTTCAAAATCCTGTAGAGTAGCAATTATCAGGGGGCAATGCTAGGTCAAACCAAAATCATCCAGGAAATTCGCAAACAGCAAATTGAAAATCGAAACCAACACTTACTGGTCTTACTTTGTCCAGAAGAGGCAGGCCTTTGCTCTGAACAGCATGAAACTGTAACTGGTTAAATTCTGTGGCAATTCTCTCCAAAATCTCTCTAGTCCAGAGAGGGCTAGTAGAGACAATTAGAGAAGTGTAATTCCCAAAGTTAAAACCTGCCACCCCCACCGCCCCCCATGCCACCTGCACCTGCATGCCATCAATTTTCAGGACAAACTGTCTGTGCAGCAGGCCCCAGGTGCGAGGGGTGAGGAGCGGGGAGGTCGTAGAAGCCACTGACTCAGCCTGGCCCAGGCCACAGGGCCCAGGCAAGGGGATGGAGCTATTTTAGGTCAGTGTGGGTACAACTGCATGTTTCCACCACGTTCCTCGGGCTCTCCCATTCGTGCCCTTCTTCTCCCTTCTTTTCCCATTCTCTAACCCCTCCTCTCTCTTTCCCTGTCCTACCGTTCATACCCGCATCCCCCTCTTCTTCTCCGCCTGCCTCATTCTCCCTCCCAAGTACCTCCCCAGTACTAACTACTGCTGTCTCCTCAATCAGCTAAAACTGACCGCCTAGCAGCAACCTGGGAAATCGCTCAGAGCAGTGGACTCCAAGTTTACATTTACCCAACGGCAGAAAGAGCAAGCTCGGTGCTCCGGGAGCTGGTGAGAAATCACTCGCAGTGCATCTGCCATCAAGTGGACTGGATACACTTCCCTCTTGCCCCCCACATTAGAAAGCGTCAACCCCATTCAAAAAGAAGCTGAACAGTGAAAGAAAAAAAACAAAACAAAACACAACAAAGGCCCCAAAGCCCCTGCTGGGCTCTATGAGGCATCCCACATCTGAGGATGGGCAGTCAGGTAGTGAGGAAACACACTGTAAGGAAACCCAAAATGTCTGGAGACCTGCCACGGTGTGCCCCGTCCCAGAGCATCAGAACTGTTGTGGAGGGAAGGCAAGCGCTCGGCAGGACCAACGCTGAAGCCTAATCCCAACCTCTACTGATTGATCCCATGCGCATTTCCTATTTATCCTTATCTCAGCATTTCTGGGCCTGGCAGAGCATGATGGATTTGCCGTGCGCTGACGCTGCTCTGGCTTTCCTGACTCTAGAGCTCAGAGCTGCTCTTCTGGAGAAAAAAGTCCTCCAAGGTAATTCTGAGCAAGAAAGCGCACAATGTCTGTTTATCAAGGACAGTGTTGCAAAGGGACAGGATTGTAGACACAGAGCTCACCGAGGTGTTTCTATCCGAGGAGCACAGCAGCAACAGCAAAGACGGGAAGAACACTGGAGGGCCAGCTCCCCAGGGGCCGAACGTGGACATGGCTGGAGGGGCTGCAGGCGCTGCCAAGGGCCGCAGCGAAGCAGAGCCGCTGGAGACACACGGGCTGCAGAAGGGCCGCGTACAGACTGTCTGCTAAGTGTGGACGAACGGGGGCAGAAGCACGAGTGCTACGGGCCAGAGACACAAGCACAGTGGAGGCTGACCACTTAGTTGAATGCCTTGATGTGAAAGGGGGCAGACACCTAGGACCAGAGAATCGCTTCCTTTGGGATGTGTCCGTTCTTAATGTCCATCATGAGACATGTGGAGCATATGGTCTCTCAAGTTCCTTCCAAATCTAAAACCTTAATTCCTAAAATTTAGAAACCTAACTCCGCCTGCAGGGGGAGGGACTGTTAGCCTCACACAACAGAGCACGCAGGGCACCAGGCGAACTTGACGCAGGCAGCCCAGCTGGCATGTGCAGGACCAGCCCGGGCTACTCCCACTGCAGCACTGTGCGTCTCACGGTGCTGACAGGACCTAACTACTCATTTTCTGAGTCACTCATCTACCCTGGCTGACTGAAAATTCACACCAGGAAGGGAACAAGACAATCACAGTATAACAAAGAGAGCCATCATCTTTTTCCTATTTCATTAGCTTTTTCTTTCCTGTTTGTAAATTTCAACTGGATGTGTCCTATACTGTTTCATAATAATATAATGCTGGTGCAAAATACATCAATGGTAATACTCTGGGCATGTCTAGGAAAAAAAAAATGAGATGGAGAAAAACCAAGATGAATGGTAGGTATGCCTTAAAGATCAACAGGACTTTGCTAGTCCTCAGGGAAGGTGATTCCAAATATACTTTTCCACTGCAAGCATAAGGACGTGTTGGAACTGTGGTCTATAACCAAAGGGTTTATAGGAACGTGTTATAGATTTCACCATTTCATGCTCTCCACTCTCCTGGAGCTACATTCTAGCCACAAACCTGGATTTTCTTCTTGTTCATAAATGAATTCTAACTAAGCTGTCCCCACCTAATTAGACTGGATGTGAAGTATTAATTTATGTGCTACTTAGTTAAAAAAAATGCTTACCTGCTTGCTTCTAGTGCAGAGGTTTCTTTAGAACTTTGTGAATTTAAGATTTTTTCAATCTTTTCAACTGATCAAATAACTTGTATAAGCCTCAACACACACATCAATAAAAATAAAAATTAAGCAAACAAAAAACGTCACCATCTTTACTCTTAATCATCTTTATTTCCCATGCTAAATGCAGGAAAATATAAGACCAAAAGTTAACTTCAAATATATAGGGCATGCTATATTTTGAATATTTCTATGAAACACAGAATTCTCAAGAATTCAAATCTTAGTTCTAGAATAAGCATACTTCCATATTCTATTGCAAGTTTATAGAGAAAAAAAAAAAACCTGACTTTGCTTTCTCATATTCTATACTCTTATTTCTTCTTTTCCCCATCCTGAATCTTTCTATGGGCATTTCTTTCCTATTTTTTTTTAAAAAGACTTGTTTATTTGAGAGAGAGGGAAACTGCATGTGCACATGCAGGGGAGGGGCAGAGGGAGAGAGAGAATCTCAAGCAGATATCCTGCTGAGCACAGAGCTCAATGCAGGGCTCAATCTCATGACCCTGAGATCATGACCTGAGCCAAAATCAAGAGTCGGACGTTTAACCAACTGAGCCACCAGGCACCCCTCCATTTGTTTTCTTATGGCCCTTTATTCATGTTTTAACTTTGGCTTCCGATCATACTGACCCTCTCAGTTTACATGTGCATATACCTATATACCCAAGCACCAAATCATTAAAGACCTTTTACACTACAAATATTATCAAAGAGGTTGAGGAACATTATGAAAACTCTCATCCTAAAAGAACAAAAAATACAAAGTCATCCATTCAATAAATAGTTACTGAACACCGCTGGGAGCTCGACATTCATTCCGACGGGGGGTGGGGGAGGAGGGGGGACACGAGAAAATAAAGCAAGAAATACACCCTGCTCTCATAAAGCTTACTGTTTTGTCTGGAAGCGCATGACAAGCATTCTTTGGATAAAAGCTGTGAGGAGATCCAGAGGCGAATTAAATAGAAGGTCCCTCAAACAGGCTTTCTCCCCACTGAGATTTTAACAAATATGCTAATAATACACATAGAAAACATTGTACAGAGCAGCAGGCGAGAGTCAGAAGCCCAGACTCCCAATGCCCGCTGTGCCCCTACATCGTTATGATCATGAATGACATCGGGGACACTTGAAACTGGAGATAGCACAAAGGGGCACACTCCCGGGGTGAGTCCTCAGATGTACAGAGCCGTTGCCTGTCTCACACACCTGAAACTAAGCCAACACCACATGCTAACTACTGGGAATCGAAAAAATTAAAGTGAACACCAGAACATAAAGAACACAGGATCAGAAAATAACAACAAACCTATGGCAGAATCCTGAGTTTGCTTTGGAAAGCCCACTTCTCCCCTAGTCTCTAATATAGGCCTATTTTCTTTACAGGGCCGCTGACAATTTATACAGTCGTTAACTGTCAAGCGCTGCACCGACAACAGTTATCACTGTTTCTTGTTCTGGAAAAAGTGGGTGATCTTGAGATCGTGTGGGTACCTCTAAAATTCTGTCTTATTATTTCAGGTAGATAACGTGACATAATGCATAAAATGCACATGCGTGAGAGCTTTGAAAAAAAGCTGAATAGTGCTGACAAGTTCGCAGAGACAAGAGGAGAAGGCTTCAACTGGCATGCAGCATAAGAAAACTACTGGAGGGTACGTTTTTCTTCCTTATGTCCTCTTGTTTACACATTCGTTCATCTACTGCCCGAATTCCTTAACTGAGAGATGACCTGAGACTCTTTAAAAGAATAATAAAGAAAACGTATTACAGACATTGTTTTGTCACATTATCAAGTTCCTACATCTCATTCAATTCCACAGAACTTAATACCTGTGCACCAGTACTATGCAGATATTGACAAAAAAAAAAAAGATATACCAGACACAGTTACTGTTGAGGGGACTCATGATCTGGGGGCATAATGACACGAAGGCAGGGTCGCATGGCCAGAAGAAGAATGACACATATACAGTGAAAGTTATGGGGATGAGGGGGCTTAGAATGGAGAACAGATAATATGAAGCAAAGTACAGGAGAGTCTGGAAATGCGACGGGGCTCGAATTGGACTCTGAAAGCCATGTGTACACAGATGCCATGTGGGGAGGGGATGGGGAGCAGATATAAGTGCAGACACACTCAGGGGCAGGGGCAGACAGGCACACAGCCATGTGCACTGCAGGCTTCCTTCTGGAGAGAAGCAGAAATAGGAATGGAGGGCCAACTTCACTGAGATGAGGTCTTTAGATTCTGCATATTTTGGAGAACGGGAGAATGTCAAAGCACTGATGCATGATGATGAAATGTGGGTATGGAAATACCAGGAATCAAGAATGAAGAACAGAAGACCAGAAAAAGGCAGAGCGCAGAGGTGGAGAAACATGTCCAGAAGCTATTGAATAAAGAGATAATTAGGAAATAGGGCCAAAACAAAGGTTAACAGAAACAACTAGAATGAAGTAGGCATATCACAAAAATTCCACAGGAAGGTGAATTAATTCACTCCATCAACATTATGAAACACCTCCTGGACGTCAGTATTGTGGCACCTCACAGGGATACAATGAAGACAGATATAGTCGTATCCCTCAGTGGTCTGAGAATCTCACAGAACAGCTTCAGAGTTGGGACCACAAAGGCAGGTCAGGCCTGTGGCTGAGCAGGACCAAAGTGGCCATAAAGACAGGCCATGGAAAAGGGAGGGGATACGGTGATGGCAGGGGGTGAGGCGGGACGGGAGCCTGTGTGAGTAGAGCAAATCTGCCTCCGGGGAGGGGGTTCTAGAGAAGAGTGGGAGGCCAAAGGAAGGCTAGGCTTGGGAAACAACACCACTATGAGGCCCTGGGAGGAAGAGGCACACCAAGGAGGCAGTGGGAGAGCCCCACAGCGGCTGGTGTGGAATCCAACAGCGGACCACGAAAATCCCTTCCATTCCAAGGAAAAGTACCTTTAACAAGATTTTGTAAAATTCAAATGAGACATAAACCATGGAAAGTATTGGCTACCTCAAGGCACAACTCAAGATTTTTACCTCTTTCACGAACTCTTTCCTGCCTGCCCCTCCCCTAGGCTTCTCAGCACTGATATTTCCGTTACTCTGCATTTTTCTTGGTTCTAACCATGTACTGTGTCTTCCCTTAAATTATGTTCTCCTTATATTCTCTCTAGGATGCAGGCACTGTCTTAGGGGAGGGATGCACGAGGCCACTCAAGCTAGAGGAGACACACAAGGAAGGATGGTGTCGTTTATGACAAGTTTACGACAGGGCATCAGAACGGACAGAGGCCGGAAGTCAGGGCACCAGACACAGACGGGGGGGGGGGGGGAGACAGGGCAGCACAGTTTTCTGTTAGAAGTGATGCCACAACTCCCCCTCCACTGTTCACCCAGGTGGAGTTCCTATTCCCAATGGCTTAGAGGTGGGGAGTCCCATTCCCACAACAGAGATTTTTCTGAGAGAACATGCAAATGTAACATTTATTAAGTATTACATTTTATTTATATTATCCTTCAGTTCCATTAGGGATTACACAGTTTTTGTAGATCAGCCCAGGAACCTAACCACATGTAGATTACGTGGGGGGGGGGATATTTACAAGATTACAAACTGTTAAAATACAAGTCATTCGTAAGTTAGAAACCACTTACATATGACCAAAGTGGCATTAATACGTTGAATTTGGAAATATGCTTCCTCTCCCCTGACATTTTAAGGTTGTCTAATCTGAGAATATGTCTTCTTCAAATCGAACATGTTTTTTTAGGTTTTTAGCATATGCAAAAACAAAATCATTTACAACTCTTCTGAAGGTGAATATTATAATCATGAACCGTTAAAATACAACCACCAGTACCACCAAACTAACAGATGAAAAGAATTCTTAGAGAAAAGCCGGCGAGGACAACAGGCGTCATAGCAGACTGTTTTCATTAATTTGGGACTTACCAGAACTTCTCATAACTGTCCCAAAGGCACAGAAAGTTGATTGAAGGCTTTGTCCGTGCCAACCTAAAGGCAAAACCAGGTTGGCACAAACACATCACGATAACGAGTAATAGTGACATATCTATTTAACAAGCAAAGCAGTACCAGATTTTAATTATTTTTTTGCCACGACCGTATTTTGCTACATAACTAGCTAAACAACAGAAGTGTTATTTGGCCATTAATGTTGTTCATAGAATATGAAAAAAATCTGTTGAAATACATGAAACTATAAAAATAAGGGAAGTCATGAGAAACGAAAGTTTCCTTAAGAACAATTTGCCTTTAGATGACATTTTAAATGAATGTGAAAAATTTTCACAGAAGGTGATGATACTCAGCCAGCTGATGTGAAAGTCTGACGGGCTACGTTTCTCTTAAACATTATTATAAGCCTTGAGAAAAATAGAAATTAAACAGAAGTAAAATTTTCTAGGTTTTTAATCCTATTGGGATATTTATCTTAGTGGTATATTTCCCAAAAGCAAATGTGCATCATTAATTTTAATGCTTCTTGAAATTCCCACGGAGCTGCAACTTTCTGTGCTTCTCTGGACAAACAGATTTAAAACAAAATGAAGCATCAACAAGGAGACTTTTCTGCCAAGTAACAAAATCCAACATTTCTAAACGGCTTTTACAAACAATTGATAAGCTCACTGCAAATCATTCTTATATTGTTATAAAACCAAACTTTTAAAATATCAATATTGGCCAATGTTCCCTCAACCTAGCTCTGGCTAACATATACCTGGGAGTAAATTAAACATTGCAAGAGTGGTGGACATTTGCTCCTACAAATTAGTCTAAATCAAGGAAGACTTCAGGGTAATCACTTAGCAACTAATAAAACAACCCCTTGGGTATTATCATCCTTTACTTTTCACTGTTGACTAATGAATTTGAAACATAATCTAACTAGAGCAACCTTAAATGAATAAAAACTAAAACAAACAAAAAAATGTATTCCAAAAAGTTTAGTTCTTTTATTAATGAAATTGGTAATTTCTTCAAGTTTCTGGTGGGGTTGGTGGGGTAATCAACTGAAAGGTTTCTAAAAACTCTGCCCTTTTAATAAATATGAAGGAGAGAGAAAGTGTGTGTGTGTGTGTGTGTAGGACTTGTGAATTTCAGGTTTACCAAGTTTGTGGAAAGGTTGACAAAATCTGCATAATCCTTGTTGATGAGCTCCACCATGGCTATTTTAAGAAGTTTATAGTAGAGTTCCAGATCTCCTCTTAGTTCCTCCAGCTGGACATGCTTCCTATAGTCAGACACAAAGTGATCGACGTCAAAATCTTCCTGAAAATCAAACCAGAAAGAAAAAAATGATTGCAATGATACCACATTTTACATAGAAAAATAAGATCAGAGAAAGAATAAGAGGACGTTTACTGCAGGGGAACACACACAGGGACATCAGGGGGTCTGCTCACTTCCTAAGATTATGGGAAAGGGGGCCCCTCACCAAGACCATTCTCTCCTGTTGCCTAACTCTACAGGTATTTTATTTCTTTTAATTATACATTTCAAAGAGGCTCTTCTTAAAATAGAAACAGCTTTTTCTTCTTAATTTTAAAAGTAACAAATGTTCACTGTCAAACTTTCACCAACCAAGAAATACTTATGTAAGAGAGAAAAAAAAAAAATCACCCACTCTCTAATGCTCTGCAGTTAAGCACTGTTAATGTTTATTTTTCTTCACTATTTAGCACAGCGATTCACATTCTTCCAGACTTTGTTTTGGTCTTTCCCTTTACTTTTTTTTTTAAGATTTTATTTATTTGAGAGAGAGAGACTGAGAGAACAAGTGGGAGAAGGGGCAGAGGGAGAAGCCGGCTCTCTGCTGAGCTGGGAGCCTGATGCCAGGGTTCATTCCAAGACCCTGAAATCAAGACCTCAACCGAAGGCAGACGCTTAACTGACTGAGCCACCCAGGTGCCCTAGTCTTTCTCTTTAAAACATAAATTACTTTTGGGGTGCCTGGCTGGTTCAGTGGGTTAAGGCCTCTGTCTTTAGCTCAGGTCATGATCCCAGGGTTATGGGTTCAAACCCCGCATTGGGCTTTCTACTCAGCAGGGAGCCTGCTTCCCTGTCTCTCTCTCTGCCTGCCTCTCTGCCTACTTGTGATCTCTGACAAATAAGTAAATAATTTAAAAAAAAATAAATATCAATTACTTTTTAAAGAAACTGACATATAATGGACACATGTTAGTTTCAGGCGTACAACATAAAAATTCCATATTTTTATCTGTTGTGAAATGATCACCCTAAGACTAGTTAACATCCATCATCAAACATACACATTTTTTTCTTGTGCTAAGAACTCTTAAGCTTTAGCAACTTTAAATATATAATAATATAGGGCACCTGGGTAGCTCAGTGAGTTAAGGCCTCTGCCTTTGGCTCAGGTCATGATTCCAGGGTCCTGGGATCGAGCCCCACATCAGGTTCTCTCCTCAGCAGGGAGCCTGTTTCCTCCTCTCTCTCTGCCTGCCTCTCTTCCTACTTGTGATCTCTGTCAAATAAATAAATAAAATCTTAAAATATACATATATATATATATATATATATATATATATATATATATATAATATACTATGCAGCCATCAAAAGAAATGAAATCTTGCCATGTGCAGTGATGTGGATGGAACTAGAGAGTATGCTGAGTGAAATAATCAGAGAAAGATAATTATCATACCATCTCCCTGATATGAGGAATTTGAGAGGCACAGTGGGAGGTGTGGGGGTAGGGAAGGAAAAAAAATGAAACAAGATTGGATTGGGAGGGGGGCACCTGGGTGGCTCAGTGGGTTAAAGCCTCTGCCTTTGGCTCAGGTCATGATCCCAGGGTCCTGGGATGGAGCCCCACATCAGGCTCTCTGCTCAGCGGGGAGCCTGCTTCCTCCTCTCTCTCTGCCTGCCTCTATGCCTACTTGTGATCTCTGTCTGTCCAATAAATAAATAAAATCTTTAAAAAAAAAGATTGGATTGGGAGGGAGACAAACCATAAGAGACTCTTAATCTCACAAAACAAAGTGAGGGTTGCTGGGGGGAGGGGTGTAGGGAGAGCGTGGTGGGGTTGTGGACATTGGGGAAGGTATGTACTATGGTGAGTGCTGGGAAGTGTGTAAGCCTGACAATCCACAGACCTGTAACCCTGGGGCTAATAATACATATTTCTAATAAAAAATAATAAAATAAATATACAATAATACACAGTATTATTTACTACAGTCACTATGATGTACATTACATCCCCAGGGCTTATATTATTAACTGGAAGTTTATACCACTGGACCCTTCATCTATTTCCTCCACAACCTCGCCTCTGGCAACCACCAATCTGTTCTCTATGACTTCATTTTGTTTTGTTTTTTAGATTCCACATGTGAGGGAGATCATACAGTATTTCTCTTTCTCTGTCTGACTTATTTCACTCAGCACAATATCCTCAAGGTCCATCCATGTTGTTGCAAATGGCAAGACTTCCTTCTTTTTATGGTTGAGTAATATTCCATCGTATACACACACATTTTCTTTATCCATTCACCCCGTTGGTGGACACTTTAGTTATTTCCAAGTCTTGGTTGTTGTAAATACTGTGATACTCACTACTGTGAGTGTGAGTCTTGCTGGCCGCTAGAGCCAGGTGATCTAGAGGTATACCCTGGGTAGCAACTGCAAACCTCGGGGCATCATACGAGCATTCAAGCTCCTTTCCAGGAGATACCAGAAAGCAGAAGCGAGGCAGAGGGACAGCGCAAAGATGGTACCCATCAGCTCCATCTTTGGAGAATACCTTACTAGGCTCCTAGATCCATGTTAAATGAGATGCCTGCCCCTCAGGGCTTTAAGATAAGCAAATGGGCCTCTTTCACAGAAATCTGAACGCATTTCAGTCTGCTGCTTCTGTGCTGAGTTCCAGGGTGGGTCAGTCTACTCGCGCGACTGCTTTAAGAACTCTTTCTCAGTTTGCTATAGCCTTGTGGGTCTCATGGGTGCAAGCTCTGATGGCTTTCAAAGCTGGATGTTTTGGAGTCTTGTCTCTTAGATGTACATCTTGAAAGTTGGGGTGCCAGAAGTGGGGCTCAAAGCCTTTACTCCTCAGGGAGAAGCCTGGGGTTGTGAGTACCCTCTCAATTCCAGGTCGCTGTACCAGGGGTGGGGTTTATGGCAAGAGTGATTCTTACTTCAACATAGGTTTTTTTCCTTACTCACCTAATGTGTAGGAGTCACTCAGCTAGTTGTAGGGTTTTTTCCACAGGAAATTTTTCCATATGGAGCTATAGATTCAGTGTGTATTTCATAGAAGAGATGAGTTCAAGATCCTCCTATGCCACCATCTTGAATGGAAACCCCAGACCTTCTCTATGTATGTGTGTAAACATACACACACACACACAAATATTCATGCTCTTCTAAACTATTTCCCATCTACGGGCACCTGGGTGGCTCAGTGGGTTAAGCCTCTGCCTTCGGCTCAGGTCATATCTCAGGGCCCTGAGATTAAGCCTCACATCAGGCTCTCTGCTCCGCCGGGAGCCTACTTTTCCCCTACTTTTCCCCCTCTCTCTGCCTGACCTCTCTCTCTCTCTGTCAAATAAATAAATAAAATCTTAAAAAAAATTAAAAAATAAAAAATAAAAAACCATTCTATTAAAAAAAATTTCCCATCTAAAAATATAACTTGAATGTCTTTACGTAAAACACATACATTTCTATTAATATTTTATGTGCATGCTGAGTGTCCCATTGAACAGATGTTCCAAATCTTTCATAACCTATTTCCAAGTATTGGTCTCACAGGATTAGCTATCCTGTGTTTCCCCTTTACAATACTGTGATACCCCGGTAGGCTTATATGCTTAGAGGCAATAAATTACTGTCTACTTCCCCTGTGACTCTGCTACTCCATGACCTGTTTAGTCAGCAAGAATCAAATGTGATGATTCCCAAACTAGTTAAGGACACCTACACTTACTTCGTAATTATATAGCTTCATTAAACACTATGTAAACCAACAAAATATGACTGCAAAAAAAAATCACTATTCTTTTGAAAACTAACAGAGCTATTTTGGAAAGATTTGATACAAAGAAATCAATAAGAAAATTTTTGCTAAGTTAGGTATGGGTGAGATGACCACGTACCAGGCAGGAAGGGAGTGATCACAGGATTCTCACTCAATTCAGTTAAAGAAACTGAAACTGAATGCAAAAAAAGACAACATAGAAAGCTTTTTTTAAAAAGATTCTTTTTATTTATTTGAGACACAGACAGACAGTATGAGCAGGGAAAGGGGCAATGGGAGAAGGAGATTCCCTGCTGAACAGGGAGCCCAATGCGGGACTCTATCCCAGGACCCTGAGGTCATGACCTGAACCGAAGGTAGATGCCTAACCTATTAAGCGACCCAAGTGCTGTGATAACTCAGAAATCTAATCTGCAGGCCAGTTTCCAAAGAAAAGATCTGGCACTGTTTCAATGGAGAATAAATGTACATATATTTTTTCCAAATAAAATGCTAAAAACTGTATATACCATTCCCTAAGAGTACTTGTTTAAACTGACTTTCTTAGTTAATCAACCAAAGACTGACCCTGCTAGTGTCAGAGAGAAGGACTTCATACCAAACCGTAATTTCACAGTCATCTACAGAAAGCCACCTGCTTCTTACACTGGTGACCAAATTAGCCTGGACCTTTCTCTCCTGAGACCATCTCAGACCTTACATCATAGTTAGGTAGTACATCACGGAAGGGGGTCTTGGTTCATAATCCTGGCCATCCTACTCACCAACTGTATACCTTTAGGTCGATCACTTTCCCTGCCTCAGTTACACATTGTTGAAGTTCTTGAACTTCATGATGGCATTCTAAATTGTATAACTGGGGTGCCTATGTGGCTCAGTTGGTTAAGCATCTGCCTTTGGCTCAGGTCATGATCCCAGTCTCTTGGGTTTGAGTTCCACATCAGGCGCTCTGCTGAGCAAGGAGCCTGCTTCTCCCTCTGTCCCTTCCTCCTGCTCCCGCACTCTCTCACTCTCAAATAAAATCTTAAATAAATAAATAAATAAATAAATCATATAACTTAGCCTCAGTGAACAAATGCTATTAGGTAATATTAGTACTCAACTCACCATTTATGCATTTGTTCTCAGATAAACAAAAGTTGCATAACACATGACTAAATAACTCAGAACATCTGTGAATACTGGGTTAGGCAGCGTTTGCTGTGAAAAGCAAACCCAAACTCACAGTGCCATAATAGAGACCCATTTCACTTAACCAAGAATGGTTTTACTACTTTAGGAATGGTTTTACTTTATAGTGTAGATTTCCCAAGTATTCAAAAAGAAAGTATTTACAACCCATACATTTATGGTCAACTGATTTTTCACAAGGATGCCAAGACCATTTAATGGGGGGAAAAACAGTCTTTTTGAGTGCCTACTACTGGGACAAATGAATATCTACATGCAAAAGGATGAACTTGGAACAGCAACGTCACACATACACAAAAATATAACTCAAAATGGATCCAAGATTTAAATGTAAGAGTAAAAACTGTAACACTCAGAGAAAACAGGTGAAAATCTGTATGACTTGGGATCGGGCAAAGCTTTTTTAGACATGATACACAAAGCAATAAGAAATATTAGATAAGCTGAACTTGATCAAAATAAAAACTTTCGTGTGTCAAAGGACACTACGGAGAACGTGAAAAGACAACCCACAGAATGGGAGAGAGTATCTGCAAATCATTTGTCTGACAAGGACCTAATAACCAGAATATACAAATATACTCTTAGAACTCAACAACAAAAAGACAAATAACCTAATTTAAAAACAAGCCAAAGACTTTTGAATAGACATTTCTCCAAAGATGATACACAGACGGTCAAGAGCACATGTCGGGATGTTCGACATCCTTAGTCATTGGGGAAATGCGAATCAAAAGCACATGCAGATGCCACGTCACACCCACTAGGACAACTATGGTAAAATAAGAAAAAGAAAAAGAAAAAAAAGAAGAAGAAAAGTGCTGGCAAGAAGGCGGAGAAGCTGGAAACCTCCTGTATTGTTGGTGAGAATGTAAAATAGTGTGGCTAAGGCAGCAAACAGCTCGGTAGCTCCTCAAGAAGTTACACACGTACAATTACCCAGCAGTTCTACGTCTAGGGGTATGACACCGACAGAACTGACAACAGATGTTCCTGCCACAAACTGTACATGAATGGGCACAGCAGCGCTGCTCGTAACAGCCAAATGAGTATATACCCAACGTCCATCAACTGATGAATGGATACATAAAATGTGGAAGAGCCTCTTACACAAACATAAAAAGGAATAAACTGTTACATGCTACAACACGAGTGAAGTCTGAAAACATTCTACTCTCAGGTTAAAGGAAGCCAGACACAAAAGGTCACGTGTTATACAATTCCACTGATAGGAGATGTTCCAGAAAAGGCAAATCCATAAAAACAGAAAGTAGATTCATGATTGCCAGGGAATAAGGGGAGGGGAGAATTGGAACCAAGAGGTTTATTTTTCGGGTGATGGAAGCATTCTGGAATTAGACAGAAGTGACGTATGTACCATATACACAGTAAATATACTAAAAACCAGAGAAGAGTACACTTTCAAATGGCAACTATTATGCTTTGTGAATTATATTTTGATGAAAAATGAAACAACTTAAATATCAACAAGTTAAATGCTAGAATACATTAAAAAAAATCCAAAGTAACACTAATCACAGGAACAATGGAGTAGCTACATGAATTTCAGACAAAGCAGATTTCAGAGAAGGAAAATTATCAGGCATAAAGAGCAGCATTACATAATGATAAAGAAATCGACTGACCAAGAAGACACAATTATCCTTAACGTATGTGTGCCTGATCAACACAGGTGAGACACAACCTAACAGAACTGCAGGGAGAAATAAACAATTGCATTATCACAGCTGGTGACTTCAACACTTCTCCATCAGTAATGGGCCGATCCAGCAGCAGGGCAACAAGGATCTGACAGATGTGGACATTCAGTCCAGACATGGCACACTCAACACCACCATCAATTACCGTACAACAGACGTACACAGACAATTTCGCCCAGTAATAGTGCAACACACATTCTTCTTAAGCTCATATGGAACACTCATCAAGACAGAATAATTCTGGGCCACAAAAGACAACAAATTTTTAAAAATAAAAATTATGCCAAGTATGTTCTCAGACCACAATGGAATTAAAAATCAGTAACAGAAGATAGCTGAAGAAGTCCAAAATACATGGAGATTAAATGACACACTTCTAAATGACAGGAGACCAGTCTCAACAAAATACAATGTAGCAAAATGTGTGGAATGCTGCTTAAAGGGAAAATATAGTACTGAATGCAAATATTAGAAAAAAAAAGATTAAAGACAATAATCTAAGCTTCCATTTTAGGCAACAACAACAAAATCAAATCTAAAGTAAGGAGGGGCTCCTGGGTGGTTCAGTTGGTTAATCATCTGCCTTTGGCTCAGGACATGGTCCTAGGGTCCTGGGACAGAGCCCTGCATCAGAGCTTCCTGCTCAGGGAGGCTGCTTCTCCCTCTCCCATTCCTCCTGCCTTTATTCCCTCTCTCACTGACTCTCTCTGTGTCAAATAAAATCATAAAAAAACCCTAAAGGAAGTAGAAAAAAATAAAAATTAGAGCAGAAATCAATGTAATTAAAACCAGGAATTTTTTTTTTAATCAATAAACCCCAAGTCTGTTTCTTTGAAAACATCAATAAAACAGATACACCCTTAGCCAGGCAAACAAAGAAAAAAAGGTAGAAGACATAAATTACTAATATCAGATGAAAGAAGGGAGGGCTACTGCTAACAATCCCAATCACTGTAAATTCAACCAAACATTTATGGAATACTACACAATTCTCTAAAATCTCTTCCAGAAAGTAAAACTACAAGGAATACTTTCTAAATCATTCTAGGAGATCATTATTACCCTGACACCAAAACCAATACTACAAGAAAAGAAACTACAAACTAGTATCTCTCATGAACACAGACACAAAAATCTTCAACAAAAATTAGCAAATAAAAGCAAACACTATATTAAAAAATTATACACCAGGATCATGTAGGATTTATTCTAGGTATGCAACATTAGAAAATGTTCAACATTAGAAAATCAATGTGATCCATCATATCAACAGAAAAAAAATCACATGATCATATCAATGAAGGGAGGAAAAAAAGCATTTAACAAAATCCACACCTCTTCATTATTAACCCTCAGGGAACTAGGAATAGGAGGACTTCCTCAACTTGATAAGAATGTCTCCAAAAATCCACAGCTAACATGATATTAATACTGAGAAAATAGAAGACAGGGAATCAAGGCAAGGATGTCCCTCCTACTACTACTATTCAATACTATACTGGAAGGCAAAACTAATGAAATAAGGTAAGAAAAGGAAACAAAAGGTATACAACCTGGGAAAGAATAAAACTTTGTTCACAGATGACATGACTGTCTACAGAAATTACAAAGACTTCACACCCCACACCCATACCCTCCTGAAACTAGTCAAGTGATTATAGCAAGATTGCATGATACACAGTTAAAATACAGAAGTCAATTGCTTTCCAATGATGTATCAGACAAAGGGCCAGTATTCAAAATTTATAAAGAATTTATTAAACTCAACATCCAAAAAACAAAAAAATCCAGTCAAGAAATGGACAGAAGATATGAACAGACCAAAGAAGACATCCAAATGGCCAACAGACACATGAAAAAGGGCTCCACATCACTCAGCATCAGGGAAATACAAATCAAAACCACAATGAGGGGTGCCTGGGTGGCTCAGTGGGTTAGGCCGCTGCCTTCAGCTCGGGTTATGATCTCAGGGTCCTGGGATCGAGTCCCGCATCGGGCTCTCTGCTCGGCAGGGAGCCTGCTTCCCTCTCTCTCTCTCTCTCTGCCTGCCTCTCCATCTACCTGTGATTTCTTTCTGTCAAATAAATAAATAAATAAATAAAACCACAATGAGACACCACCTTACATCAGTCAAAATGGCTAAAATTAACAAGTCAGGAAACAACAGATGTTGGCAAGGATGTGAAGAAAGGGGAATCCTCCTACACTGTTGGTGGGAACGCAACTCTGGAAAACAGTATGGATGCTCCTCAAAAAGTTAAAAATGTAACATCCAAACGACTTAGCAATTGCCCTATTAGATGTTTATCCAAAGTACACAAAATGATTTGAAGGGGCAAAAGCACCCCAATGTTTATAGTCAAACTATAAGAGCCCAGATGTCCATCAACAGATGAATGGATAAAGAAGATGTGGTGTACACACACACACACATTACTCAGCCATCAAAAAGAACAAAATCTTGCCATTTGCAAGGAAATGGATGGAACTAGAGGAAGACAAATACCATATAGTTTCAGTCACATGTGGAACTTAAGAAACAACAGATGAATATAGGGGAAGAGAAGGAAAAATAGAAACAGACAGGGAGGCAAATCACAAGAAAGTTAACTACAGGAAACAAACTGAGGGTTACTGGAGAGGGGAAAGTTGGGGTAACTGGGTGAGGGGTATTAAAGAGGGCACTTGTTGCGATGAGTTCTGGGTGTTGTATGCAACCAATGAATCACGAAATTCTAACCATGAAACTAAAAGTACACTATATGTTAACGAGATTGAATTTTAATTAAAAAATTTAAAAAGTCAATTGCTTTCGTATATACCAGCAATGTACAAGTGGAATTTGAAGTTAAAAACACAAGACCATTTACATTAGCATACCAAAAAAAATTAATACTTAGGTGCAAATCTAATGAAATATGCACAAGATCTATGTGAGAAAAAGTATAAAATTCTGATGAAAGACAACAAGCAAGGTAAGATGTGAAGTGGAAAGAAAGTCCATAATCTTGAGGAAGAACATTCAATACTGTTAAGAGGTCAGTTCTTCCCAAACTGATCGACAGACTCAATGCAATCCCAATCAAAATGCCAGGAAGTTATTCTGTGGATACCAACATGTTGACTCTAAAATTTGGATGGAAAACTGGAAAACCAAGAGTCCCAGAGTAGTCAACAAAATATTAAAGAGCGGGGAAAAAAAGGAAATTGAGGATTGCCACCACCCATCTCTAGACTTATTATTCAAGCTATAGTGATTAAGACAGAAGGTGCCTGGCAAAAGAGACAGGTGCTTGGAACAGAGTGGAGAGCCCAGAAAAACATCCACACACACAGGCAAAGGCAACTCAATGGCAAGGACAGTCTTCAACAAATGGAACCGAACAATGGCACATTGATAAGAAAAAACAAACAAATGAAAAGAATAAAAACAAACTTTTCACACCTTTCACAAAACCTAAACGTAAAATGCAAAACTTCTTAAAGATGACATAAGAAAAATGTAGGGATCCTTGGATTTGGCAATGATTTTTCAGATATAAAACCAAAAGCATGATCTACGAAAGAAAAAATTGATGAGAGGGACTTTGCTAAAATTAAACTTCTCTGTAAGACACTGTTAAGAGAATGAAAAGACGGGACACCTGGGTGGCTCAGTTGGTTAAGCAGCTGCCTTCGGCTCAGGTCATGATCCCAGCGTCCTGGGATCGAGTCCCACATCGGGATCCTTGCTCCGCAGGGAGCCTGCTTCTCCCTCTGACTCTGCCTTACACTCTGACTGCCTGTGCTCGCTCTCGCTCGCTCGCTCTCTGACAAATAAATAAATAAAATCTTAAAAAAAAATAGAGAGAGAGAATGAAAAGACCAGTCACAGAGTAAATATCTGCAAAACACATCCATGGTAAAGGACTTAAAATAAGAAATATAATATAAAGAAGAACTAATTCCTATTCTCCTGAAACTGTTCCAAAAAATAGAAATGGAAGGAAAACTTCCAAACTCATTTTATGAGGCCAGCATCACCTTGATCCCAAAACCAGACAAGGATCCCACCAAAAAAGAGAGCTATAGACCGATATCCTTGATGAACACAGATGCGAAAATACTCAACAAAATACTAGCCAATAGGATTCAACAGTACATTAAAAAGATCATTCACCACGACCAAGTGGGATTTATTCCAGGGCTGCAAGGTTGGTTCAACATCCGCAAATCAGTCAATGTGATACAACACATCAATAAAAGAAAGAACCAGAACCATATGATACTCTCAATAGATGCTGAAAAAGCATTTGACAAAGTACAGCATCCCTTCCTGATCAAAACTCTTCAAAGTGTAGGGATAGAGGGCACTTACCTCAATATCATCAAAGCCATCTATGAAAAACCCACCGCAAATATCATTCTCAATGGAGAAAAACTGAAAGCTTTTCCGCTAAGGTCAGGAACACGGCAGGGATGTCCATTATCACCACTGCTATTCAACATAGTACTAGAGGTCCTAGCCTCAGCAATCAGACAACAAAAGGAAATTAAAGGCATCCAAATCGGCAAAGAAGAAGTCAAATTATCACTCTTCGCAGATGATATGATACTCTATGTGGAAAACCCAAAAGACTCCACTCCAAAACTGCTAGAACTTATACAGGAATTCAGTAAAGTGTCAGGATATAAAATCAATGCACAGAAATCAGCTGCATTTCTCTACACCAACAGCAAGACAGAAGAAAGAGATATTAAGGAGTCAATCCCATTTACAATTGCATCCAAAACCATAAGATACCTAGGAATAAACCTAACCAAAGAGACACAGAATCTATACTCAGAAAACTATAAAGTACTCATGAAAGAAATTGAGGAAGACACAAAGAAATGGAAAAATGTTCCATGCTCCTGGATTGGAAGAATAAATATTGTGAAAATGTCTATGCTACCTAAAGCAATCTACACATTTAATGCAATTCCTATCAAAGTACCATCCATCTTTTTCAAAGAAATGGAACAAATAATGCTAAAATTTATATAGAACCAGAAAAGACCTCGAATAGCCAAAGGGATATTGAAAAAGAAAGCCAACGTTGGTGGCATCACAATTCCGGATTTCAAGCTCTATTACAAAGCTGTCATCATCAAGACAGCATGGTACTGGCACAAAAACAGACACATAGATCAATGGAACAGAATAGAGAGCCCAGAAATAGACCCTCAAATCTATGGTCAACTAATCTTCGACAAAGCAGGAAAGAATGTCCAATGGAAAAAAGACAGCCTCTTCAATAAATGGTGCTGGGAAAATTGGACAGCCACATGCAGAAAAATGAAATTGGACCATTTCCTTACACCACACACAAAAATAGACTCAAAATGGATGAAGGACCTCAATGTGCGAAAGGAATCCATCAAAATCCTTGAGGAGAACACGGGCAGCAACCTCTTCGACCTCTGCCGCAGCAACATCTTCCTAGGAACAACGCAAAAGGCAAGGGAAGCAAAGGAAAAAATGAACTATTGGGATTTCATCAAGATCAAAAGCTTTTGCACAGCAAAGGAAACAGTTAACAAAATCAAAAGACAACTGACAGAATGGGAGAAGATATTTGCAAACAACATATCAGATAAAGGACTAGTGTCCAGAATCTATAAAGAACTTAGCAAACTCAACACCCAAAGAATAAATAATCCAATCAAGAAATGGGCAGAGGACATGAACAGACATTTCTGCAAAGAAGACATCCAGATGGCCAACAGACACATGAAAAAGTGCTCCATATCACTCGGCATCAGGGAAATACAAATCAAAACCACAATGAGATATCACCTCACACCAGTCAGAATGGCTAAAATCAACAAGTCAGGAAATGACAGATGCTGGCGAGGATGCGGAGAAAGGGGAACCCTCCTACACTGTTGGTGGGAATGCAAGCTGGTGCAGCCACTCTGGAAAACAGTATGGAGGTTCCTCAAAATGTTGAAAATAGAACTGCCGTATGACCCAGCAATTGCACTATTGGGTATTTACCCTAAAGATACAAACGTAGTGATCCAAAGGGGCACGTGCACCCGAATGTTTATAGCAGCAATGTCCACAATAGCCAAACTATGGAAAGAACCTAGATGGCCATCAACAGATGAATGGATCAAGAAGATGTGGTATATATACACAATGGAATACTATGCAGCCATCAAAAGAAATGAAATCTTGCCATTTGCGACAACATGGATGGAACTAGAGCGTATCATGCTTAGCGAAATAAGTCAAGCAGAGAAAGACAACTATCATATGATCTCCCTGATATGAGGAAGTGGTGATGCAACATGGGGGCTTAAGTGGGTAGGAGAAGAATCAATGAAACAAGATGGGATTGGGAGGGAGACAAACCATAAGTGACTCTTAATCTCACAAAACAAACTGAGGGTTGCTGGGGGGAGGGGGTTAGGGAGAAGGGGGTGGGACTATGGACATTGGGGAGGGTATGTGCTTTGGTGAGTGCTGTGAAGTGTGTAAACCTGGTGATTCACAGACCTGTACCCCTGGGGATAAAAATATATGTTTATAAAAAATAAAAAATTTATAAAAAAAAAAGAAATATAATATAAAGATGTCTTAGTAGCAACAAGAAATCAAACCTAATTTAAAAATGTGAAAAGAGCGGTGGCTTGGAAACCCAGTCAGTTAAGCATCTGCCTTTAGCTCAGATCCTGGGACTGAACCCCACATTGGGCCCCCGGCTCAGCGAGGAGCCTGCTTTTTTCCCTCTCCCGCTGCCTGCTGTTACCTCTTCCTGTGCTTGTGCTGTTAATAAATAAATAGAATCTTTAAAAAAGAAAAAAAAGGATCTGAAAAGATGCTCAACTTTGTATGTCACTAAGAAATTGCAAATTTAAACAAGGTACTATTACATATCACGTAGAATATAAAAAATCCAAAGCACTAGTAATACCAAATGCTAGCAAGGATGTGGGACAACTGAACTCTCATTCACTGTTTGGTCAGAATGCAAAATAGGAGGCACTGTGTGAGACAGCTTGGCAGTTTCTCACAGAACTACACACATTCTCACTGTAAGATCAGTAATTGTGCTCCTTTGTATTTACCCAAAAGAGCTTAAAACTAGTGTCCACACAAAAACCTGCACACGGATGTTTACAGCAGCTTTATTCTCTGAAGTGCCAAAACTTGGAAGCAATCCAAATCTCCTTCAGTAGGTGAACAGGTACACTGTGCCACACCCACACAATGGATTATTCGACAATTAAAAGATTAATTATTAAGCCACAAGACTTCGAAGAACCTTAAATGCATATTGCTAAGTGAAAGACCAGTCTCAAAGGCTAAATACTATATGATTCCAACTCTATGGCATTCTGGAAAAGGTAAAAATTAACCAACATTTTAATTTTTATTTATTTTTTAGGTCATCTCTATACCCAATGTGGTGGCTAGAACTCACAACCCCGAGATCAAGAGTCAGATGCCCTAGCAACTAAGCCAGCCAGGTGCAAATGAAAGACCCGCGGATCCCCTTACCCAAGAATTCAACACTGCCACAGGATGCAAACAGCAAGAGGTTCTTTATTGTTACGCAGGCACCTGCGGGTGGTCAGCGCGCACCTGCGGGTGGTCAGCAGCTCCTGCTAGCTGAGCACACCTGGCTGGGGTGGTGCAGGATTTTTATAGACAGGTACAAACAAGTCCCGGATGGGACGGGGCCGATTGGCTGACAATTTGAACATTTGAAAAAAGGCATACTTGGTGTTAGCGGATTGGCCTTGGAAGACCCCCTCGCGCGAAGAGAAAGGCGGGAAGGGGAAACAAAGAGGGGAAGTTTGACCTTATTACTCAGCAGAAAGACATCCTGTCTACGTGACTATGCAGCCCCCCCCCCCGTCTACGTGACCTACGTGACCATGCAGCCCCCTTGCCTATGTGACCATGCCTCGGCTATTAGGAGAAGGTATCTTGTTCAAACAGGAGACAAGTGTCATGCCCCAAAAGCCAAGCAGCCACAGAAAGGCAAAAGAGCAGCCACACTGAATTCAACTCTGGGGGAAGGGTCCCTTCACTGCAAGGGGAGGAGGGGCACTTCCACACAACAAAAGAGCAGTTAATTAGTTAACGACGGAGGGTGGGTCTTTCATTCCCCCCTTTTTCTTCATCATGGATAGAATCTTATATCCATTTATCCTTTTCTTGCACTAAGTGGGGTGCAAGGCGCCAGGTTTTGCTTTCTCCTCAGCCAGCCTCCTGCTCCTTCATTTCCCCCTGAACAATCTTGACCCTGAAATCTTTAAGGGGGTTGAAGGTGGAAGGTCTCATCTTCTGTAACTTCTTCGTGCTGAATAGGGGTGCAGAGCTGTCCCTACCTACTGGGGTCAATATTGATCAGGGTAGGAATGTATAAGGGAGTTAGGAAAGGTGGAGGCAGCTGAATCCAGCGCTGACAGTGAAGAGGCGTCCTCTCGCGCGATAAGGATCGTCTGTCGTGGTGTAGTCATTGTAGCAATGGAGTCTCGGCACCAAGTAGGGAAACAGTGAACAAAGCAACATATTAAAATTAATAAGGCAATAAGAATGAGAAGCCCGAAAGGGAGATTCGGCCATAGTCCTCCTTCAAATTAGGAACTTAACCATTTACTGAGAGAGAGAAGGATCTTGTAGGGCCTTAATCTGTGCATTTATATCCTTTATTAGTTCTGTGATACTTTTGTGATAGTCTGGGATATATACACAACATTCTGTCTTGATAATTGCACATGTGCCACCCTGGGCTGCTGTCAGGACATCCAAGGCCATCCTATTTTGTAGGACTGCCTTGCATATCTGTGACACTTCGGTATTAAGCTGGGAGATGCTATTTAGTGAATCATTGAGTGCCTTTGTAGTATATTTATTAAGGGCTTCTACATGCCACCTGACATCCTCTAGTCCCGCAGATGGAACAAAGATGGATGCTAAGTGATCATACCATTTAAAAACAGATTGCGTCCATCTTTGTTTCAAGTTGGGGAGATTAGCTGGAGTTGTAATGGTTTTATAATGCGCCCATGGATCCAGGCAAATCCTAAAGTACAGCGACCTATCCACCCTAGAGGAAGCCAGGGCCACAGGTTGGTTCCACATATCCAGTGGGTTCCGTTTGGAGCTGGCCATCTGATGCCAGGTCGCCTTGCCCAATCAGTAGCAAACCAGTCAGTAGCCTGGAGTACTATTACTTGGGAACACATTTCTAAAGACAGCCATCCTAGATGTCGTGTGTTATTTGCCCAAGTATCATACATATGATTTCTTTGTTCCCAGCATAAAACTGTCTTCTGACTGAGCCATCCAATCGTGTGTGTAAGCCACAGATATGTATCCCAGATTTGATATATGCCATCCTTAGTATAGCGATAAGGAGGGTTTTGTAACTTAGGCCCTAGCCGGTGAGTATCATCTTGTGAGCCTGTAAAGCCAGTTAGAATTTTAATAGTTTGAGAATATGAAAAACTTTGATTATGTCCTGGTGAATCCCATGTTTTACTGATCATGGGCCAGGAAGAAACATTTTGATTAGTAATAGATTTATCCCGGAATGTGCTGCCTCCATCTACCATCTCTGAGATATAATTTTGTAGAGAATGCCAATCAGTGCCCTGTAAAGGAAAAACCCACCAGGGTAATCCAGATGTACTTGAAATAGGCAAACTTCCGCAGATCCAGCAATCTGTCTGATTATGCCGATATGGACCTTTCCATCTTGGATGTAAGTTTTCAGTTATATCTGACTTCCAATTTTTTAAGTAAACCATATCTCCGGGATTTACATGGGGTGGGCTTTCAGTTATAGTTAAATCAGGTTTGGGAAGAATACGATTAGTATACTCATTAAGTGACTTATGAATTAACCCAGCTTCCAGCGAATAATTTAGTAATGCATTATAATCTCCATCTAATAGCAGATCTACAGAAAGAAATGGTCTTCCATATATTAACTCAAAAGGGCTGAGTCCTATAGGTTGTTTTGAAGCAGTTCTCATCCTAAGAAGTCCTATTGGTAGGAGAGTAACCCAATTTTCCTGGGTTTCTAGACTAAGTTTAGTAAGATGACGTTTTAAAGTATGATTAGCTTTCTCCATCTTCCCGGAGGACTGTGGATGCCAGGCTGAATGTAAGAAATATTTAATTTTTAAGGCTTGAGCTATCTGCTGAGTTATCTGAGCAGTAAAAGAAGGACCATTATCACTTTGAAGAGATTGAGGAAGGCCAAATCTAGGGATAATTTCTCGCAACAAAACCTTAGTTACTTCTACGGCCCTTTCAGTTTTACATGGAAAGGCTTCAACCCATCCGGTGAAGGTATCAACAAATACTAATAGATATTTATAGCCTTTGCAAGGTGGCATTTGTGTGAAATCAAGTTGCCAGTCCTCTCCTGGATAGGATCCACGCCTCTGGACTGGTTTTAAGAGAGGTGGGGGGCGAGCCGCACCCTCCGGATTTACTTGGGCACAGATGCTACAGGATCGACACACTTGTTTTATTGTGGTTGTTAAATTCACTCCATCAAATATATTTTTGATTAAATGTTTTAAGGCGTCTTTGCCCAAATGAGTAGCCTGGTGCAAGCCCTGTATTATTTTCCATTGACTAATCTTAGGCATAAAGAATTTTCCCTCATCGTTAACAAGCCAGTCTTGTGCATTTTTAGTATACCCTCGCTCCTGAGCAATATGAATTTCTTGCTCTGAATAGACTGGAGTCATGGACTCCATTGGAGTCAAGACTGGTATAAGGCTTAATATCTGCTTACCCTTTGCTGCCTCTTTGGCTGCATGGTCTGCTAGATTGTTTCCTTTAGATTCCAAGGTCATATCCTTCTGATGTCCTTTGATGTGAATCACCGCTACCTCCTTAGGCAAGTGTACAGCCTCAAGAAGGGCTATGATCTCAGGACCATATTTGATTGGGGAGTTATGGCTTGATAGCAATCCCCTTTCCTTCCAAATAGCTCCATGGGCATGTAGTACCAGGAAGGCATATTTGGAGTCAGTATAAATGTTAATTCTTAGGCTTTGGCAATTGCAAAGTGCTAGTGAGCACTATGGCATACCTAGCTTATCTTATTTTTTCTATGAAAACTACTGTTAACAGAAATCCAACTGTCATTCGTATTTTTAACAGGGGCATCTTAAATCTGGACCAATAGAGTAAGCAAGATCAATAACCTCTGAACATTTTTGCTCTATAGAGAAAGAAGTACAGTGGTCAGGTTCAGGCATACAGGTAACTAAGTTTAAAGTTTGACAAGTTTTAAGTATTAATTCTGGCATATCTATAAGTATAGTCCAATACTTAATTAGTTGGTTTCTATCATCCACTGATTGCCTTTGAATTCTAAGACAAATCTGGACCTGATGTGAAGTCATTACAGTCAGGGACTGTCCCATAGTGAGCTTTGAGGCTCCTTTTATGAGGGCTGTTCTATGCTTAGCTAAAGCATCTATTTGCAATTGCACCTCAACAGAGGTGGCCTCTAGGATAAATATGACTAAGGGATGAAACCAATAAGAAGACCTTTGAGTGGTCCAGCCTTAACAATATCCTGATTACAGAGGATCATTGGCAAGTGAGAAAACTTGTCAAGAGATAAGGGGAGTTCCCCATGCATCATTCAATCCACTCATAAAGAAAATGGGGTCATCCACGGTGCCTCCAAGTCCATAGTTAATCCTATGGAGTGTGACAGGTTGGCTTTTAGGCAATTTCATTATCCCCGCCACACACAAGGTGTTAGTTAAGTTATATAATTGTAGGGAATTAATCCCATTTTCCAGTTGTTTAATCATGTGCCGTGGGGTCTGCGAATATCCCCACAAAACAGTAAGATCGACGAAAGGAGCTATTGTACAACTTCTCTGAAGTTTACCTCAAATTGTTTAGCTTAGGTAAACAAACATTTAAAGACAATCAAATCTAGAATTTAACATCCATAAAGGTGTGTTACTAAAACATAATTTTTCTCTCTAAAATAACCCTCATTTACAGAGATAGCCAAATCAGGACTAATTCACTTGTGAAACAAGTCCAGTTTTAACAAACTTGGCCTAATTATTTAGATAAGCTCAGCAAGAACCATTGAGTGTGATCAATAGATCTTTTAGCATCTGCTTTGCTGGAACTTTTTATAAGGAATCTCTAGGTTAAACTTTTAGTAGCCTCTCCGGGCCAGAAGCCAAGCCCTGTACTTGCCATCAGGCATGCCTGCAATACCTGTCGATTTGGGTGAATTCCTCTTCTGAGACTGCACCTACCAAGGAGTGACATTCTTTACTCACCTGGTGAGGCTGCTGGGAACTCTGTAAGCAAGGTATCAGGCCAACAGTCCCAAGGGGCTTTATGGCTCCAGGTTTCATAAAGTCAACCTTAGTTCCTTTAAACTGTCTGGTCATATCTGAGTCTTTTCAAATATGACATCCCAGTCAAAGCCTTTGTAAAATAAACAGTTTCCAATGGTGTCCTGTTACAAGGAGAACAGATTCTTATTGAACTTATGCAAATGACTGATTGCCATGGAAGAATGCTTCCTGAGACCTTTTGGTTTCAGAGGGTTCATATAGAGAGAAAAGCTTGAATGCTTTGAGCACTTTTACAAATGAGCACTTATACAACTCTATAAGTTACAGATAACTAGGAGGAAGTATCCCTAGTCTGGAAGAGCGAACATTATAGAGAACCAGCAATGTTTAAAGTAAGACAAAACATTAAGAGACACAACATTATAATCTTTTAGTTCATTTAGTCCCATGTTACTAAATCTGGTGAATGCGGCTTTAGTCAGTTTTGGAAATTCTTACCCATTTCAGTTTTAGGATTTTCAAGTATATCAAATATCTGTATTTGTCCTGAAAGTCCTTTATAGGAATCTCCTTGAAGATAAAACTCATTTTACAAGAAAATTAAAACAATTATAAATGACAAAAACTCAGAATGGATATGGTTAGAGCTAAAGAGACACGGGAGTTTACAATTTAGCTGCAAGGAAATCAGGTTATTTCTGTGATACATAACATTTCCATAATTACAGTATCAAGCGATGATCTCTCAAAACATTAAAACTTTAAGAAGTGCATAGAATCTCTAGAATAGTTATAGCATTTTCCCAAATGTAATCCAAGGTTTATCATTGGTTCAGTAGTACTTCATGAGCAACTTCATATACCAAGGAAAAGCCTGAGTTAAAGAGATTTACAATTTAAATCCTGTCAACATTTCCTAAAATCTTAGAAAGTGTTGAAGCACATGCCTAAATATAACTAGGGATGTTAAACACCTGATAAACAAAACATAGAAACTGGTTTTTCTGGGCAGGCAAAGAGAAAACCATTTACATTTTCTTAACAGCAGATCAATTGATCTAAGTAAACATTGTCCTTTTGAACAGAGACAATTTCAGTCTTGTACCAATGTACCTTTAAAACCCATTCATTTCAATCTTAGTTCATTCTTGATCATAGCTAAAATTCCTTTTCTTCAGATTTCCCTTCACAAACCTTCTACAACTTTCCTTTGCATTCAGGTTTTGTCCCAAGCCATTTCCTTCCAAACAACCATCTCATTTAGGACAAAATTACCTTCCCTTACCTTCAACAAAATGTATTCCCATTCCTTAAATCTTTCTTACATATCTCCTACTTTCCTACATACAGTTTCCCTTTATTTCCATCAGTCTTAGTTACACTAAGCAGAACTTTGTATTCTTAGAAACACCTTTAGTTATTAGCCAATTGTGAACTGTTACAACAGAATTCTTCAGGTGGCAATTTATCAATCAGTTAAGTGGCAAACAAGTTTACC
Source organism: Mustela lutreola (assembly GCF_030435805.1). Taxonomy (NCBI): domain Eukaryota; kingdom Metazoa; phylum Chordata; class Mammalia; order Carnivora; family Mustelidae; genus Mustela; species Mustela lutreola. The sequence goes on along the minus strand of NC_081308.1, from coordinate 55,990,984 downwards.
AACAGATTTAAATACTCTTAGTTTCCTTGCAATAAGAAGTCAAAAGCACAAACCTACATCCAGTAATTAACGACTTAGCTTTATATGCTGTTTGGTTAAGATATAGATGTCCACAATTTAATTCCATTGTCATCCAAGCAAAACTTTAAAACTTTCAGGTTACCAAAGACTTTTAAAGTTACTTCAGCAATTACCCATTAGAACTTTGAGACAGACAATTAACCATCAGTTTAGTCATTTCTTTGCTAACATATTTTAATAACACAAGCTTATCTGACCTTCAGTAAACTTTGATAGAATAAAAGTTTCACATTTACTGCTGTAACTTCAAAGACACATCTTATCTTAATTAAACCAACAAACTCAACTTAGTTCCAACTCTGATTTATGTTCCACCTGGACCCACTCCACTTTGAATGTTTACGTTTACCTGAGACATGCGTGGGAAGATCTGGAGTGGGGAGGTGTTAGGTCCAGGAGGTGTTGTTCTTGCTCTTTGACAGTGAAGAGAGAAGGAGCTGTGGTGCATGATCTAGAGGCCCGTCATGCAGGCTGCACACACGTTGGTACAGAAACACGTAAGGGGGAAAGAGAAGACACAAAATGCCGCCAGGAGGCAGAGAAAAGATTCCTGGTTTTAGAGCTCATAAAGCCCAACAGAGGAGCAGACACCATGTTTTCCCCTCAGCCAGGGGGGAGGGGTTAGGCAGTCCAAGTCAGGCCAGAGAACACAGGGAAACTTCCCCGAAACAAAGAGAGTTTCGGCAGCTGCTTGGGAATATTCCTTATAGTCTCTGTCTTGAGTTAGACTAACCCCAGTTGGCTCCAGTTAACCTTAATCAAGGGAAACACAAAGGGCGACGAGAAAGACACATAAAACAATTAACAAGCCGGCAAAGGAAAACGCTGCGTGATTTCGGTGCAACACCGAAAGTACAGATTCAGAAGGCCGCGAGGAACTGCAAGTTTCCTCTGAGGCCTACAGACAGACGTATCCCTCGGATACTTGTGGGGCCCCAAAAAACCGGGCCCCTCTGATCCCTGGGGCGTCCCCCAGGGTGGCAGGGGAGAAGTCCGAGTTCGTCAACTCCTTCTCAAGCTGCCCAGAATACAGAGCTACTACGCGTAGTAGTACAGTCCTATACAGGCGTATAGGCAGGACAGAGGACAAACAAGAACACGAGACAGGAGACAAGAACACAGTTATTAAAATTTAAATGCTGGCCAGCTTACCTCCCAGTGGGAGTCGGTTGGATCCTTGGGCAGGAGTCCAATGATCTCCGTGGGACCTCCAAATGAAAGACCCGCGGATCCCCTTACCCAAGAATTCAACACTGCCACAGGATGCAAACAGCAAGAGGTTCTTTATTGTAGCGCAGGCGCCTGCGGGTGGTCAGCAGCTCCTGCTAGCTGAGCACACCTGGCTGGGGTGGTGCAGGATTTTTATAGACAGGTACAAACAAGTCCCGGATGGGACGGGGCCGATTGGCTGACAATTTGAACATTTGAAAAAAGGCATACTTGGTGTTAGCGGATTGGCCTTGGAAGACCCCCTCGCGCGAAGAGAAAGGCGGGAAGGGGAAACAAAGAGGGGAAGTTTGACCTTATTACTCAGCAGAAAGACATCCTGTCTACGTGACTATGCAGCCCCCCCCCCCCCCCCGTCTACGTGACCTACGTGACCATGCAGCCCCCTTGCCTATGTGACCATGCCTCGGCTATTAGGAGAAGGTATCTTGTTCAAACAGGAGACAAGTGTCATGCCCCCAAAGCCAAGCAGCCACAGAAAGGCAAAAGAGCAGCCACACTGAATTCAACCCTGGGGGAAGGGTCCCTTCACTGCAAGGGGAGGAGGGGCACTTCCACACAACAAAAGAGCAGTTAATTAGTTAACGACGGGGGGGGGGGGTGTCTTTCAACTCTGAAAAGGTAAAAGCCTAGACAGTAAAAAGATCCTGGGCTGAGGGGTGAGGGAGGAGGGTGCAGAGAGAGGAGAAGAAACAAAAAGATGAGGAACAGGGGTTTTCAAGGCAATGAAACTAGGCTGTAAGATACCAACAGTAGGTAAATAACATTATACATTTTTCAAAACCCACAGAACTATAGAAAGAGGAGTGAACCTTAATGTAAACCATGGATTTTAATTAATACTGTATCAATGCTGGTGGTTCATCAGTTGTAACACATGTACCACAACAATGTAATACATTAATAATAGGAGATAGTGAAGTTAGAAGAAAAATAACTTCTCTTTGTACTCAGGGGTATTTCCTATCTGAACCCAGTTAAAGTACAAATCCCCCAAAAGGCCAGAAGTTGGGAGATCACAAGAGGTGTTGGAACACAGGAAAATAAATGAGCAAACCAGACAAGCTGCAGGTAATTAAGAACCATTAACCATAAGAGAAGCAGTGACATCACTCAAAATTAAAACCAAGTAGAGTTTAAAAGTTTAGCTACTTTACTAACTAGCTGCAATCAGGGATGGCAAACAAAGACTAATTCAAAGTAACCTGGGAATTAATCATTTAAAACTTACCAATAATCTGAAATTAGTAGCTTTAATGCTATGAAAATTACATGGATGTGGAAAGATTGAAGTTCTCTAAGCTGCCAAGAAGTAAAACACTCCTTCCCAGATACATGGACTTATAAAATCACTATATACTATCTCCACGAGAAGCAGAATCCCCCAGAACCATCACTCTGTAATGATGAGAAGTACTAAGAGGGCATATGAAATTTATGAGCTCTGCCCTGAAACATGTCCCATTTCATCGAGACAAAAAACCAAAATAGTTAAGCACTAATCTGCACACTACATAGGGGTTGAAAGACATAGAAAGTTTGTGTGAGCTCACGTATGTGTGTATTTCCAACCATTCTTGAAAACAATGGACAACAGAGATGAATAAATGTCCCTGTATATCCCATAAATATTCCTCAAATATTTATCATGCAACTCCAGCTCTGCTCTAAGACCTGGGGACACAGTCATGAAAAGAAAAGACAAGGTCTCTGCTTTTAAGGAGCAGATATTCTAATGCAGAAATGAGAAAATAAATATGTAAACAAACATTATATTAATGAACAGTGATCAAATAGTGATTAATGAATAGTGATCACAGCTAAAAAGAAATGAGGACACAGTAAAGGTCTGAGTGACAAATGGGATGTATTTAAACTTGGATGAACCCGGAAATATAGAACAATGAGTTGAGATCCAAATGACACAAAGGAGCTAGCCACAGGAAGTGTGGGAAGAGTGTTCCCGCCCAAGGTATCAGCATGTATACAAAAATGTCCTTGGAGCTCCTCCCTCCAGCCCCTGCTCTCAAATCTCTGCCCCAGCTAGGTGGGGACATAATCTAGGACTTGTGTCTCCCAAAACTCATTCTAAATGTTTGTTCAGTGACTAAATTATTCAAGCTTGAGAAATTAAAAACATATGCTAACAAGATCTTCCCACCATCTACAGAGAGATCATCTTAAAAGCATCATGAAATAGTAACACTAAAATTCTAAAAAACTTCTGTTCTAACATTTTAATCAATTTTATATCAAACTCCTTTGTTGAATTTATATACCCATTTGACATATTTATGAAGAGACAAAAAAAAAAAACCCTACATTCCGTAAATGTATTTATCCATCTAACAAATATTTGAGTACCTAATTACACTCTGTTCCAGCTGATTTCTTCTCTTTATCTCTTTTTTCCCCTCAATTTAACACCAATCATAAATTATGTAGGCTTTTAGTTCGCTTTTCAAAATTAATTTCTTGAGCTATTTAAAGGAATTATCCAGTGCTAGAGTTCTCAACACTGGTCACACATTACAATCACTTAAGGAACTTTTTTTTTTTTAAGATTTTATTTATTTATTTGACACAGAGAGAGAGATCACAAGTAGGCAGAGAGGGAGGGAATCATGCTCCATGCTGAGCAGAGTGTCCCATGCAGGGCTCGATCCCAGGACCCTGAGACCATGACCTGAGCTGAAGGCAGAAGCTTAACTCTCTGAGCCACTAAGGCACCCCCTCACCTGAGGAACTTAAAAACAAAAAGCCCAAAGGGCACCTGGCTCGTTCAGTCACTGGAGCGTGCAGGTCTTGATCTCAGGGTTGTGGGTTCAAGTCCCCTGTTGGGTGTAGAGATTACTTTAAAAAAAAAAAAAAGAAAAAGCCCAAGCCCAAGTTTGTGATTAATTTGTTTAAATGTTTCAAGAAATTTGATGCTAAATGTTGTAAAACTAGTTAAATAACAAAAAGATATATTTACATAATACTTCTTGCTCTCAAATTTTGAACAAAGAACTTACTAATAATCAATAACTTAGTAGGCCAACATTTTATTTAAATAAGTTTTATGGTACTACAAAGAATGAATTATAAAATCAAAAGCAAGGAGAAATGGGCATGGTGTGAACATGGGGAAGCAAGAGAAAGCAAGCAAGTATGCTTAGCTTTGAGAATGCTTAGCTCTGAGATCCTTCTCTGAGAGAAGGACAGATTAAAACCTAAAAAGAAAGAAAAGAAGGATCCCATGCACTCAAGGAAAGAGAAGTCCCCCAACACCCCTCCTGCTTTTTCCAATATAAACACACAGCTGGGCCGACTTACCACATCCTGGTTGGTACCGACTTTATCAACTTTTCTATTTAGGCCAAACTTGACCGGTCAATGATGGACGGGCTGTGTGCCAAGTGTACCAGTTGTACAACTGACTGTGTAATGGCTGAAACCGGGGTGAAAGTATCAAGAGGCTCTAAGGATTGCGAAAGAGCCAAGATTCAAACAATTACCACGTACACACAAGACAAACTATGCAGATGACTGCTCAGTACGGAAGCAATTCAGAGTGTTACACTGTGGCATCAGCTGACCCAGACCCAGAAGATTGCTGGAGTTCCCATCATGGACATCTCTAACCATATAGACGACACTGAGCGAATGTCAGATGATGACAGAGCCCCTCACTCCTATGTCTTAATAGAGTTCCTCAGCTCTCCTTTACCAACTTTTCCTGTTGCCAGTTCATACAAGCAATTCTCCTTACCCAGTTCCTCTGTTCTGAGCTATGGCTGAAGACACTCACTTTTTTATGTTTTGAAACTGATTATCTTGTACCATTTTACTTTTTGTTGCATCTTTTTATAAATCAGATGACCGCTCACAAGACAAAAAAATAATAATAATAATAATAATGGAAAGGAAAGATCAAAAGGGAGGACAACAACAACAGAAAAAACAGTTCTTTTTTGCCGGGAACCCTTCTTACAAGTGCCAATCAGATAAACTTTATCTGATGTTACATCGTCACAACTCCTCTATCATCAGGGAAAGTAGTTCACATAAGAAAATTTCTCTATAAAATGAGTTGCAGGCTTACATTCCATATTTGGCTAATTAGAATTTCATTAAGATATCTGTCTCAAACTGATGCGGAAGAGAATGGAATCTTGTCATCAAGCCGTGACATCGAACTAAGAACCCACAGGGTAAGGACTCAGCTCCTGTGATACGAAGACGGCTCCTGGGGATGGGCGAGCCTGGGCAACAGTGGCTGACCTGCGGGCCTGCGGCTATCTGCTGTCTGTCACTCTTCCCTCTTCCTCCTCTGTCAGCTGCTATCCCCAGCCACCTCAAAGTCCACCTCAAACAGCCATCACTTCCCTCTGGTCCCGTTTACCGTAGCTAAACTCCAGGCCAGGCATCCAGATCACCAGCCCTGTGGGAACTTCTTCTAAGGTAAGAGGTGGCCCTATTGGTGAAATGCAGGTGCCAAGGCATGCGGACATTGTGCCATCTTCTGCGCTATTCTTAATGTTCTGATTGTCCCACTTCCCTCAGTTCCCACCTGTGGCCTCTGGAAAGGAACATATTACAGTAGGATTTCCAAGGACTGATGTGTGGGGGTCAGGAGATCTGGCCTGTGATTGGCCCCAACTAGCTGTGTGGCTTTAAAGGAAGTCATCACACCTCAGGCCTCAGTTTCCTTATCTGCAAGCCAGGTTGGATGAGTCTTTTCAGAGGATCTGGCAAAGATCACATAGATAAGCACCACCTCATTATACTAACAAGCAAACAGAAGGCCGGAGGCGAGTGATTTGCCCCAAGTCAGACATAAGCAGGCAGAGAGCAGAGCCGAGGATGGGACCCACATCTGCAGGTCACAGCTAATCAGCCAGCACAGTAAAAACAGATCTGAGCAGCTGCTCATTCTTCCCCTTTTCCGTTTCGTCCATCAGAATGCATGCTCCCTGCAAACAAGGACACACATGACCTGCTTCCTGTCTCAAAATTCCCAGTTCACCCAATTAGAACGGGGAGGAGCCTCAAGGACTTATCCCCCCCACCCACATACACGGTTCTTTTACCTATGGAACATGAGGGTACATACATTCACCATCCAGAGGGCTCCTGCCTTTACTTCTCATGGAAAAGGTCATCATCTGCCTACCCGGGGTGCCAACGAAGCCACAGGTTCCAGAGAGGAACTGACACAGAGAAGTTCGAAGGAGGCAGACTGGCACAGCGCAGAAACAAACTGTCTACCAAGGAAAACTACCCCATGGGGGACTGATTCTCTTTGAAATACGTTCGAGTGCGTGGGAAAATGGTTTTTCAAGAGCCGGTGGACTGACCAGTCACCTGGTACATACAAGATCACATCCGCATTCTGACAAGAGTGGCTAGCCTGCAGTGTAGACCAGGGGTCAGAAAGACAAGGAAGGCACATGGAGACTGGGTGAGAAGCTTCTACGGTGTGATGGCAAGGGCGCACTGCAAAGGTATGAGAAGAGATGGAAAGAAGTATATGGGTTCAAGAGGTTTAGGAAGCGAAATCCACAGGACTTGGTGTGACAGATTAGATTTTGGAAAGGTGACAGAGTAGGAGTTGACTTCTGGTTTCCCGACTCCAGGCTAAACGGATGAAGTGTTTACCGAGAGAGGCAATAGAATAAGAAAGGTGGCTTTTAGTGGAGGAGGTGCTCATGAATTCCGTCTTGAACCTGATGAGTCTGAGGGGCCACAGACACATCCGAGAAGAAAGGTAAGCAAGTCCGATACACAGAACTGGTGCTCAGGAGGCGTGTGGGCCAGAGACAGGAATCTACCTTACCTGCTGATAGGTGGTCATGAAGCTGCACAAAAGGTCATCTAGGGAAAGAAAGCAACACGGGGCTGAGCCCATAATGAGCATTCAGTGGCTACCAGGAGCATGACTTTGCACAGGAGACACATCAGAGAGGTAGAAGAAAGACAGGAAGCAATGCAGAGCATTTGGTCTACTGCGATGTCGAGTAAGGAGACAGAGAAAGGTCAGGTGCGCTGACTTAGAAACAGTTTTGGTAAGAACTCTTTAGTGGAACGACAGGGCCTGAAGGGTGGAAGGTGGGAAAGTCAAGTCAACCCCTGAGCACTGGCTGTGATGGTCGACACTGACAGGGCAATACCTAGAGCTGGGGCATTCAAATGGGAGAGGATCAAACAGGAGCACATGATGGGAAGGAGTGCAGGGGAGAGGATCCTTGCAGGCTCCTGGAAGGGCAGGAGGGCATGGACTCTTAGCCAGAGTGGAGACTGAACCCGAGGAGGAAGGAGAGCCCCTCCCCGTACCAGGCGAGGAGGAGAGGGGACAAATACAAGAATGGGATCATGATCAGCAGGATGGAGGAGGTCCCGTGGGATGGCTGCTAATTTTTCTGTACGACTGGAGATGAAGTCATATGTTGAGATGGAAGAGGAAGGCTACATGTGATGTCAATAGCACACCCATGTAAATGGTCTAATTTATCTGTTATGCCACTTTCTCCCCCTACTACCAATACCTTATGTCCTGCTCATCTATTAGTTGGCTGTCAACCCAAAGGATTTTCGTATTTCTAAGCCGACAAAGTATGATGTTGCCAGTGCCTCTGCCCCAGGTGACCCTTCCCCATCTGCCATTCCTGCACTTTGATCACCTACCTCTTTTGCATACCTTTCCCATTCTATTTCTCATTAGATCTCATAAACATGACTTTTTTTTTAAAGATTTTATTTATTTATTTGACAGAGAGAAATCACAAGTAGATGGAGAGGCAGGCAGAGAGAGAGAGAGAGAGAGAGAGAGGGAAGCAGGCTCCCTGCTGAGCAGAGAGCCCGATGCGGGACTCGATCCCAGGACCCTGAGATCATGACCTGAGCCGAAGGCAGAGGCTTAACCCACTGAGCCACCCAGGCGCCCCTAAACATGACTTTTTAAGTAGTCTCCTGCCACCAGTCCACTCGAACTCAACAGATATGACCATGCAACTTCCTGCTGTAAACCTGACTGCAGCTCTACCGTGAAGACTGCATCAATGTGGACCCCTCAATGTATGCAGTGTCCAAGGTGCAACCCGCAGCCCCACCCCATCTCCCTTTCTACCATCCCAGTCTCATTCCAAAATGTGCCAAACAAGACACCTATGTAGAAATACAACCCCGACAGCAAGCTCTCCACTCATTTCTGCCTCGCAACTGTAACTTAACAAAACATCTCTCTGACGGAAACACAGATTGCAAATAACCTTTATCTCCAGCTCCCACATAGAAGATCAATACCACTTTACACAGAACAGCTGTTCCATGTATTTTTCTTCTATGTATGAAGGGGTCACGTTCATTAACACTACAAATTGTACATTATATTCAGAAATTTCAGAGCCTTGAAAGAATATGGAATTGCTGGCATTCTAGCCACTTTCCCAGTTTGCTCTCTCCCTACCTCTAAGTCCTACTTTAGAACTGCTATTTTGAGATTTCTATTTTCCGAAGCTGCTTTGACCAAAGGCATTCTGTCAGCTCAGAGTGAGAAAGATGGCGGGGCGAGGAAGTGTGAGAAAATGCTAGTGTTAGGCCCAAAGAAAGCCTGACGAAGTCCAAAGACAGACAAGCTAAAGAGACTTCCGTGCTTTGAGATTCTTTAAGTCTGTGTGTGTGCTTTTCTTCTTCCAATGACCTCTCTCCTCATCACGTGTCCTTCGTTAAAAAAAGGTTTCTGGATCAGAGAATTCACTCTGTGCTCTCCTTCAGACACTCCATTCAATTTACACCTTTTATTACAGTGGCTTAACATCACCATACAAGAACAAGAGTACAATATACCTTCATCTAGACATCCCTACATATTAAAAATGATATGGCCACACCGCAGAGGATCCAGACATAAGCACTTTTAAAACCAGAGTTTGGGAGATGTGATCTGAATGCAAGTATCAAAAAGGAACTAGCTGGTTAACCCAAAAAAGAAAAAAACATATTATGACTTGAAGCCATAAAAAAGTAAGAAATTCAAACTCTTTTCAGAATTTTAGGTACCGGCAGAGCCAAAACTTTTTAACACTGAACCCAGCTACTAAATCCCAATCCTTAGAAATTAAACATATACGTTTTGATAGTTTAAGTACAGACCCAGAGGGATACAGAAAACAGATAAAGCTCCTCCTGGCTCTGATTCAAACCTTGGCACATTTTCAAGGCTATGTCTGATGAACCTTTCCTGTCAGTAAAGTCTTTTCAGTTTAAATTTCTATTCTGTAAGTTTATGTCCTACAGTTATCTGCTGCCAGCTTCAGGCTGACCTCACCAAGAGAAGTAGGGCAACTTTAGAAAAGGAGCTTGGTATGCTTTGTAGTACTGGACCAGAACCAGTAAGGACAGTACAGTCTTTCAGATTTCTCATTCCGGGAGCTTAAGACGAAAGTCAGGCATAAACGTTAGGTTAAGTGCCTTTTTGACCCGATTTCTGGTAAGTACGTGCGTTCAGAGATGTGTTCAACGCACAGTCGCTGAGCTTCTAGGCACAAGGCACTGGGAGACTTCTGTCAGGCCGGGGGAGCGGCGGTCTGACTGTGCCGCACGGTACCAGAGGCGGATCCTACGGGTCCGGGGCTTTTACGTTTAGCTCAAAACCACTTGCCCTGAACGTTCAGGCCTTTTCATTCAATGTGTACGATTTCACAGGAGTGCTTTCTTCAGGCTGCACCTAGCCCACCCGAGGCCAAGAGACTCACTGCGAAGTGCAGTGAGGTCCCGGCCGAGGACCCCTCCGGGGCGGGGACGGCCCAGGAAGCCCGCAGGAGAAGCCCGAGGAGAGGCCCCGGAGGGCCAAGGAGGGCAGGCCACACACGGCCCGGCTCCGGGGAGCAGAGACCAGGCGCGCACCTTCATGAACTCGTCCTTGTCGAAGCAGAGCGTGTCCGGCCCCTTGGGCAGGTTCATCCTACTTCTCTCCATCCCGCCGGCCGCCGCCTCTCAGCACCAACACTCCAGCGAGAAGGAAAGGTAGGAGGCTGCGCTCCCCAACGCTATGGGTGAAGCCACGGCGTTTCCACCTCACAGAAGGCACCGCTTCCTCCAACATGGCAGCGCCCTCGCCGCGGCCAATGAAAGAGGACGCCGCAGGCGCGCCTCCGCCTGCCTCCACCAAGAGAGGAGCCCGGACCGATGCCGCCGAGCCAGCAGGTGATCCAGCCCCGTGTGGCGGAGGGCGACACTACAACCCCGAGTACGTTTCTTCGGAACAGTCCTGTCGCCTGTGCGGCCGGGTGAGCGGGAGAGGGGAGGGCGGGGAGGGTCATGGGCGCTCCCTCCCCACCTCGCCGTTTCCCTCGGAAAACCGGCCTGCGAGCCTCTTCCAGGACCTTCTCCCGAGATTGTCCCGCGGGAAGCATAGCTGTGGCGGGATGCTGGCCCTTTACTTCTGCGGCCGGTTGTCCAGAGTGGGGGGCGCATCCCGGTGTCAGGCCTCCGGTCCCCCGGCGCCGCCGCTGCAGCCGCCTGGGCGCGGAGGCCTCTGTGGGAACCCGGCTTCCGCCCTTAGCCCCGGCACCCACCCGCGAGCGTGGCTTCTCCCCCGCTGAGCTTGGCTCCAGCGATCTGTAGGGAGGAAGGTGGTCAGCTGGCAGCCTCAGGTCGTCTGGGCAGCTCCCAGCTCCACTTCGGCTCAGCTGCGGGGCGGCCACAAGTTTGGGTTCTCAGAGCTCTTAAAGAATCACCTCGCTACCGGCAGACAAAACGCAGCCGACAAGTAGATGTGCGAGCATGTTTATGTCCAGTCCACTCTAGAATGGGCGGAATCGTGTGTTTGTGACTAGCGTTGGTTCGATCGCCACACCTGTCCCCAATTTCCGAGACCCCCTCCTCCTCCTGCCATCCACCCCATATTTATTTTGAGATTTTTCTTTCCTCTTCCCTTGCTCTTTCTCCCACTGTCCTCCCCTTTAGTGGGAATGTCATGGTCAAATGATGATTCATTTCTCTTTTTTTTTCTCCGTGAGACTCTGACAGCTCAAACCACAGATCTCACGCGCGCCCTTCAGGCTGCAGCTTAGCTGTAATAGCCCAGGCCTGGGCTGCCCCTCCCAATGCTGTGATCTCACAGAGATAGCACAAGCAGTCCTTAGAAAGGGGTGGGACACAGCAAGACAAGGGCTTAGAGTGAGTCTTGCATTCGAGTCACTCCAAACGGAAAACTGGTCACTTTTTTTTTTTTTAGGACGTGAGTACAGGGACGCCTGGGTGGCTCACTTGGTTAAGCAGCTGCCTTCTGCTCAGGTCATGATACCAGCGTCCTCGGATCGAGTCCCACATCGGGCTCCTTGCTCAGCAGGGAGCCTGTTTCTTCCTCTGCCTCTGCCTGCCATTCTGTCTGCCTGTGCTCGCTCTCTCCCCCTCTCTCTCTCTGATAAATAAATTAAAAAGAATCTTTAAAACGTGAGTACAGAATCTGAAACAATACATTCCCTAGCAGTGGGCCTGGCAAGGCCTTGTTGAGGAAAACATTGCCAGTCAATATCCAGAGACTATGACAGGTAGGACGAGAGTTGGAATCTTATTTGGAGAATCAGAATAAATTGCCAGGGGAGCAACTATGAAAGTGCATTCTATGCCCTGTTGTGGTCATTTGGATATAGGGAATGAAAGCCTCATTATTTGGTCTTTGTTTGTTTACTCTTATTATGAAAATTCTCAAGCATACACCAAAGTGTGTAGAGCAGAAGGATCGCAGCCCTTCCCAGTACTTATCACTCTGCTTCCCCAACTGTTTCTTAGGCCCTCCTCCTTCTACTGCCCCCGAAGTGCCTGTATTTTTGTTTTGGGGGGAGGGGGGAGGTCTGGAATATATTTTAAAGTAAATCCCAAACATCACATCATTCCCTGCTCCCCAAATACCTTGGTTTACACATCAAAGAAGGAGGAGGAAGAGGTGGAGGAGGGGAAGACTGAGAAGGAGGAGGGATGAAGAAGAGAGATTTCTGCACAGGCCCACTATGTCAGAATCAATAGTTCTAATAAGCTATTCCGATTGGCTCTGAGAGGCATGACTTTTAGCCCAGGGCCACAGTGCTAATAAGCAACAAGGGCAAATTCAAGCAGCACAAACAGCAAGGCCCACACTCATCACCAAGGCACCGAGAGGGGGGGCAAGGGTGCCAGACCGACGGAACAAAGTTGTCTGGGAACCCCACCTGCCCTAGAAGTCCAGATGAGCGAGTAGTTGAACTGTTTTTTACCTTCATTGTCATTCCTTTCTGAAATTATTGCCGGCCTTTGGTAAAGACATGAACCTGAGCTTGTGCAGCCTGGGGTACTGATCTTGGGGTTGCTGAAGAGAGTAGGTGCCAACAAAGAATGAAAATCCCTGCTGCCTGCTCTCCTTCCGAGAGTCAGGAGGGAACAGTCAAGACCCCATACAGTGCACTGCCACTTGGAGCCCTGGCTGTGGCAGTGGCGTGGCCCACCAAAGCCAGGAGCAACAGGCAAGACCCCAGACCCCAAATGCTAATGGAACACCCTGGGGAAGACGAAGGAAAGGCAGAGAGTCAGCGGAAACCTTCCCAAAGGACATTTCCCTCAGTTTCATCTGGGAGCTGACATTCAGCTGGTACACACACCCCTTCAGCCACACAAAGTTTGGTGACTAGCCTCTGGCCAGAACCTGCTGTATGTCTCCCTACCCTGAACCCTTCCCAAGATCCCTACCATGGCCTCGCGATCCAGGCACTGGGCGTGTAACACTTGACTCTGCAGGGGTCCCCGGGCCAGGTTTTGGTTAGTTAGTTGTCCGCGCTGTTAAAGATTTGACTACTGTTACATGTTTGACTCTCGTCTTTGGTGATGGTACCTATTTCATAGGAAATAGAAGCTGGAATCCAGGAAACAGGCTGCAAGATGAAATGAAAAAGTGGATACAAATCAGAGCCAGACACAATTGGCGATCAACTATATCCCAGTCTCTCCCCTCTTCTCTGATCTGTACTTTCCTTAATGAGGAATGAGACTTTAAGTTGACTTCTTTTTATCTTCAAGTCTCTCTCTCTCTCTCTCGATTCCCTAACTTGCCTCTCTTTCCTTCATTTCATCCTAGAGCTTGTGCCCATGACTTCTTTTCTAAGTAAATATTAAACCCTTTGACTCTGAATCTCTGGAAGTTTCTCAGTTCCCTATTTTCGCTGACACTGTGACAGGTCCTCATTTCTCCTTCCTACTCCTCTATATTTATAGTTTTCACATTTTTTTGGCAGGTTGGCTACAGAACACTCAAAAATTGCAAAGAGAAATATTGTGTTCTGGAAATTCGTCCGAGCATTTTTTCCCAATATCGTCCTTATGCTCTTCTGATCCTCTCTTGAACTGTTGGACTAAAGCAGCTGACGCTTCCACCAGAAACCAGAGTCATCCTGTTCACCACTGTGGGAACAGAGGGTTTCCATTTGGAACTGCAGACTGAGCCTAAAGTGTGGTGCCCCTGTGGTGCCAGGATAGCAGGTATGGGACGGGTGGGACATAGAGGACAAGCATCATGGTAGAGGTCTCCATTCAACCAGGAAAGCTCACAATGAGCCAACAGGTCCATTTCAACATCTTCTGTATTTTCCTTATAATCCGTTTCATTCCAGAGTGGATTTGAGATCATTTAGTTTGATTCTTAAATGTTTCCCATTCCAACCAGAAACAGACTCATCCTAGGGGCTCCCAAATTCTGCCTCATCTTCCTAATCAGTTAGTACCCCAAATTGGGTATGATAGTGCCAGAACATTCTTCCATGTGTATTTTATAACAGACTAGTATTTTATTAGTTTTTTTCAAACTAATAAGAATGATAAGGGTAACTTTTTTTTCTTTTAAAGCATAGGCAAAATCACGAAAGACATTGAAATGAACCTAAAAGATTATAGTGTCTTCCAAGGGAAAACAGGTGTTGTCTCATGTACCCTTCTGGGCTGACCAATTCTATGGGATATTCTGTGCCTTTCTTGTCTTTGAGCTATTTTGTAATTCTATAGACTGTACATAATTGATGTGGATGCAGATGATCTTGTCTAGCTATATGTAAATGAATTTTGTCCACTGGAAGTACAGTTGACCCCCTTTCTTTTGGTAGAAGGCAGTTTTGCATCCATTTGCATTCTACTTGCATATCTATTTGCATCTATCAAAGCAAATTCGTTTAAGTATTACTGATTGTATATGTGTCTGCCTTGAGATTCTTGCTTGAAGTGGTGGTAACCTCTTAGTGGTTCTCGAGCTAATGAATGAATTAAACAAAATCCCTCAGGCGTTCATCTCATATTTGTAAAATGGTCCTTATTTAATCTTTTCGAGAAAATGATACACTAGCAAACCATGACAAGATTCTGGTAAATGAAAAGTGCAATGAAATCAAATCGGAATGAATTTTAAAATTACCATCAATGTGGCCCAGGCTATGCCAGAGGCAGAGAATGAATGAATCTCAAAGACATGGCTTCTGGCCCCCAGGAGTTACAATAATCTGTGTCAACATTGGCATGCCTGAGAAATGCATGTGACTTTCCCATCAGGGTTTCCCCAGGGGTTCAGTTAACCTTTCTCTTCCAAGCTACCCGCTCTTGTAGTGATATCAACTGTGCCCTTGGTTTCAGCTCCCATTCCCTAGCCAACATCTCTCCCACTGATACACGACCATCTGTTTCTTTCCTACCCACCAGGCCCGTGTAACTGACTACCTACTCATGCTATTTCACTGATGTCCCACCTGTGCCTCAAAACCCAGCATGTTCAAAACTTGATTCATCATCGTTTCTGAAAGAACGGCTTATCCTCTTTTGTTTTGTTTCTTTAGAAATGATTCTACCAATGCCAGCGGCATGCACCAGAAACCAGGAAGGAATCATACAGCTGAGCCAACCTGCTGTCCTTTAAAACACTTGACCACAATTCTCCAGTGGATACTCAACTCTGGCTTCAAACTCCCTTGTCTCTCCGGTGAGTTTGCTTTCCCTCTAATGGATGACCGTTTCACACCTTCAAGACTTGCCTCAACAATACCTACCCCCACCTCTTCTGAACTATGTCACCTCACTCTCAGCTCCTGTCCTATGGATGAGGGAGCAGAAGGCAAACTGAGGACAAAGCAGAAACTGGCAGCCTACACCCTCTCCCCATGCCATATGTGTAACATTCCTCATGCACTCCCGGCTGCCCTAAAGGAAAAACGATGCTTAACTGATAGAGATCCCAGTCCTGCAGGACAGGAGTCTCCCTCCATCTACAAATGTCCTAGCGACTTACAAGGAAGGAAGAAGCTTTCTCATCAATAGCCTGACTTCCAGAGACGCATACCTCAGTTTCCGGAAGCCCTAACATCACCCTCCCCTCCATAAAATTGAGGGAGGCTAAGGGGAAGGGAAGTGTAATAAAACTGAATTTCTTCTAAGCCCAAAGCCCACTGACAAGGATGTGTGATAGGAGGAATGTAACATATCTCCAGGAAACTCTCAACTGTCTTCATGCTTTCCCTCATTGGAGGCAAAAACAGCCTTGACTTGACAATAACCAGGTCTCACTCATCCTGAAATTCTTCTTTAGCATATGACAGTCCTTCTGGACACCCACTTTGTCCTCACCTTCCTCAGCTCCCAGTCAACCATGCCTCTGTCTGAGCAGCTCTTTCTGCCCCTGGGTCCTGTCCCTGTGTTTTAATAAAACCACCATTTGCACCTAAGACGTCTCAAGAATCCTTTCTTGGTCATCGGCTCTGGACCTCACCCCACCAAACCTCACCTGTGTTCCAAAACTTCATCACTAGTGTCACACTTCAAGAAAATAAAAGCCCCTTGTGCAGGAATTCCCTTATCTTACCACCACCCAATCAAATCTATACCTACATTTGTATCCATTTTTAATTTTTTTTAGACATTTACTCAACAAATATTTAGTCAGTACCTACTGTGTGCTACACACTGCCCTGAGTGTTTGTAAATCTGTGGTGAACGACACAGAAAAGTCCCTGGCATCATGGAATTTACATGGTAATTGGAGAAGTGTACAAGAAACACAGAAAGAGTTGAAGACAGCGCAGGTTTATTGAGAAGAGCAGACATCCCCAGCTGGGGTTTGTTCTTCCTTATGCCTGGGATTTGTTCCCTCCAGCCCTCTCCAGGACTTCACTCCAGGGTCAATATCAAGTTCTTGTTCCAATGGATCCTTCCAGTCAGAAGACAAATGACCTTTTTCTTAAAAACAAAAGGAAAAAACCCAAATCAAAGACTTCCTTTAACCTTCTATCTTCCTATAACAACCTCCATATTTCTCTCCCCACCTCATTCCCAGCATAGCTTGTAAAATATTTGTCTACACCTGTGGGTGTAGGGTACCATGTCCCCAAGGGTAGTTGAAAAATCTCTATAAAGAATCCTTATGTGCAGATCATTTTAAGGGAGTCCATTTCCAGATCCAAACTCCATGTATGCTCTGTAGGATAGGTGATATGCCCATTCTTGGGTCTGATATCAGGATACTCCTCTCCTTCCTGGAAGATCAAGACACTCCTCTCAGATCCTATTAGAGTGTAGGACTTGGGCTGATACCAAAGTTGAAATACCAGTTTTGTTTCAAATAATGCCCTTCTGTGGGCAGTCCTGGGGCTCTGCCTTTAGGGCTTCCTCTCCTTATTAGGGTAAAGGTTAACATCGGAAAGGGGATTTGGGCAGATGTTGGAAGTGCTCTGACATCAGAATAACAATCAGTTTTGGTTAATGACACTCATTCCTTCATATTTAAATTAAACAACATATTTTTAGGGACATAATAGGAAAAAGCACAAGTAAGGATTTTAATGGTTTCATTCCATTCCAGTGTGGTTTGGGAAATAAAAAAACAGAAAATGAGACTGTTCTGCTTTAAAAAAAAAAAATCAACTTGGAGCAGCAAATGTTATTCCAATGAAGTCGATCCTTTCCTATCTCATTTTCTTTTTCAAGATTTATTTATTTATTTGGTAGAGACACACACACACACAGAACACAAGTAGGGAGAGCAGGGGAGGGAGAAGGAGGCTTCCTGCTGATCAGGAATGTGGGCCTTTGCCCCTGGGATCATGACCTGAGCCAAAGGCAGCTGCTTAGTGACTGAGCCACCCAGGTTCCCTCTATCTCATTTTTTAAATGTTTAATATTTTCAACACCGAGTTAATAAAATATACATATATTGTGATGAAAATTTTATGATTAAAAAGTTTCAGATGTCCACTTAAAAATGTGCAAGGTGTGTGAATTCTCATAGGCGGTCCATGCACCATACACGCCTATTACTAGCAAACGTGGATGTACTCAGTGTCTCCAGGTTCCCGCTTCCTTAGTGCCCTCTTAATCACATGGTTTCTCTTCCTACCATCCTGGATCTGTATTCTCAATTTGCTTTTCTATTTCATCTCCGCCCCTTTGAAGAGCTTGATTCTGGGTCTTCTGTAGCTATGAGTTCACTCTCTCTCTCTCTCTCTCTCTCCCTCGATCAGGCTTTCTCAACCTAGCACTATTGATACCTGGTGGGTGATTCTCTGCTGTGGGGCTGTCCTGTGCCCTGCAGGACAGTTAGCAGCATCTGTGGTCTCTAGCTACTAGATGCCAGCAGCACCCCCCCGCCAAGTGGTGACCACCAAAAATGTCGCCAGATATTGTTCAATCGGCCCTGGGAGCAAAACTCCTTGCCTCCCAGCCCCAGTTTAAAAACCACTGCTTTAGCCGATTCCATTCAACATCATTGATTTAAGTTCTTTGTAGAAGCTGAAGGCTCTGAAGTTAACGTCTTTAATTCTAACCCGCCCTTGGAGCTGAGAATCACATGGCCAGCTGCCTGCAGCATATTTCTCCATGAATATGTAACAGGAGTCTTATTTTCACCATGATTTCTATCCTGCTCCCTCCTCAACCTGCTCCTGTCCCAGTCTCCCCATCTTAGTAAACAGCATCCCCACCACCTACTGGCTAAAGCCTCAGCCCCTGGGATAAATTCCCCCTTTCCCTTTTCTCGTATCTAATCCATCAGCAAAACCAACTGATTTGACCTCCAAAACAGAAGTCAGACTTGCTCACTGCTCTTTATATCCACTGCTCCCATTTGAATCCAAACCCTGAAATTTTTTTTGCACTTCAGACACTGTTAACAGTCATTGGTCCCACGACTACACCTACACAGATATTTTACAAGATAGCTAATCACCACCAAGTTGCCAAACCCAATGGTTAACCCTCAGATCCAAATGACTCAACCTGTCAGTCCTATAGACATAGAAGTCCCTCCACTTCTCTGGAAATATTCTATCTTTTTCATCGTGATGTTGGCTCTCCCTTCCTCTTCCACACTGGTCAGTGATGATGGCTCCTTTCCTGGCTGGGTTTTTTTGAGCTTCCTGACCTTTAGACATCAGTCCTGTGCTCTGGGACTCGGACCTTCTGCTTGAGTTTTCTGTTGTGTTAAAAAAAAATAAAAATTCAGCTGAGTACATTTTAAAGAACCTATTGCCTTTATTCAATGATTCACGAAATGGGCAGCATCCTGCTTGCAGACTGAAAGGAGCTCGGAGGAGCAGTACAAAATGAAATACTTTTATAGGCAGAAGAGAGGAGGAGCAAGGAATTCACATCAGGCAAACAAGGCAGGTTGGTTATGGCCAGGTGACTTGGCTTCTGGGGATGGCAGGGGTCCGAGGGAGTAGGGATCAGGTGGTGTCTGCTTGCCTGGGCTCAGATTCCATTTCTGGGACAGCTGAAATCATAATTAAGTCTGGTTGGGGGGACATGGGGCTTAGCATAAGCAACTCCATTTTGGGCCTCTTGTTTTGTTTTTAATAGTTACTTCATAACAAATAATAACAAGTTTAGTAACTTTAAACAGCTCAGTTTACTATCCTACCATCTCTAGCTGTCAGGAGGCCAGACACAGCTTAACCAGGGTCCTCGGCTCTGCGTCTCACTCAAAGGAGGAGAGAAGGCGCCCACCAAGCTGTGTTCTCACGTGCAGGTTCCACTAGGGAAGGCTCTGCTTCCAAACTCACTCGGGTTGTTGGCAGAACTCATTTCCTTGTAGCTGTGTGATTTGGGGGGCAACCCATGCTGGGGCGGGCCAGGGAGATTCTCCAGGCTGTTAACTGGAAACCATCCTCAGCCCCCAGAGGCTGCTTGCGGTTTCCTGCCATATAACTCTCTCCACAGGTGATTCTGAACTTGGCTCTTTGCTTCTTCAAGTCCAGGACAGCCTCTCACTCCAATCAGTAAAACAGTCTGATTTAATATAATGAGATTATAATAGTGACATCTTCTTTCCTTGCCAAATTCTATTGGTTAAAAGCAAGTCCCACGTCCCATACACACTCCAATCCATACTCACAGGACAAATACCAGGGGACAGATATCATGAAGCTGCCTTATCATGTTGCCAAACACACCTCTGTCCATACTCACTGCATAGGTAAGCCCACTTCTTCTCAGAGCTTGAACCCTATGTCCTAACGGTGCTCATATTTGTGCCTCAAGCCTAGACCTCACCCATGAATGCCACACTCGTGTGTTCAGCTGCTGGTTGGGCATCCCCATGTGGATTCAGCCACCATCTCCAGAACCAAACACCTGTTGCCTATCAAACTTGTTTCTCCCGTCGTCTTTCCCATCTTAGCAAGTGGGAACGTCACTGTTCCAGGGCCTCAGGCTCCCAAAATTGTAAAATCATCCCAACTCTTGTCTTTTCCGCACACTCCACACTTAATATATTTATAAATCCTGCGTGTTTTGTCTTCAATATACACCCAGAATCTCCCCCCTTCTCCCCACCCCTGCATCTACTGCTCTGGTCTGGGCCAATACCCCCTCTCACCCAGATCAGTGGTCCTCAACCAGGAGAGTTTTGTGCACCTGCTCCCCCCCCCAGGGGATTTTGACAGGGTCTGGACACACTTTTCGTTGTCACAACTTGGGAGTTGGGAAAGGGCGCTCCTGTGATCTAGTGGTCAGTGCACAGGACAGCTCCCCATAGCAAAAATTAATATGGCCCCAAATGCCAGCAGTATAGAAATCTCAGTCTACATTAATGCAAGTAGCATCCCCACTTCACAACCCCGCAAGTCCGTTCTGCACACAGCAGCCTGAGTGATTCTTTTCTTTTCTCTTTAAGATTTTATTTATTTATTTGACAGAGTGCGAGAGAGACCCATGTAGGCAGAGAGGCAGGCAGTGGGAAAGGGAGAATCAGGCTCCCTGATGATCAGAGAGCCTAATGCGGGGCTCGATGCCAGGACCCCGAGACAATGACCTGAGCTGAAGGCAGAGGCTTAACCCACTGAGCCACCCAGGCGCCCTGATCCTTTTCTAATCTAAATCAAGTCAAGCCTCTGAAAGACCCTCGATCCGCACCCAAGAAGCAGACACCAAGCCTCCACTGGATGCAAGTTGCAAGAGGTTTATTGGTTACACAGGCGCCTGCGGACGCATCAGCCTTTGTGGGCTGAGCGCGCCGGGCTAAGTTGGGGAGCAGATTATAAAGGGCAAGGTTGGGGTGGCGGGAAGCGTGCTTACAGAAGCAGATGCTTGGTTACAGGGATCTGATTGGTTAACTTAAATCAAGCATTGTCAGGCACTGGGTTTAAGGCAAGGACACAACGGTTTGCTCTGGTGGGCCTTGGCTCAGCACTCTGGAAAGTCCCAGGTATACTCTATTCCTCATCTGTCTTTTCTTTTGACAGACCGGGTGATCACAGACAATAGACATCCTGGTATGTGTTGCCATCCGGCTATGGGAACAATCAAGCCTTCAGCAAGGGGATAGGGGGTGCTTTGGGGACATCAGGTTACTTAAACAAGCCTTTAGCAAGGGGAGAGGGGTCTTTCACCTCTTCAAAACCATCCAAGCTCTTCTCATCTGGCACAAAGTTAAAGGCAAATCTTTACAATGGCCTTCAAGACTTTATGTGATCTGACCCCACTACCTTACTTACCTACCTCCTACCACTTGCCATCTTGCTCATTTTTTGCCCAGCATTATTGGTCGCTGTGTCATTCTTTTAACACACCAGATGTGCTCCCACTTTGGGCTTACTGTTTGCTTTGTGTGGGATGCTCTTCTCCAAACAGCACAGCTGCTCGTTCCTTAATTTCCTCCAGGTCTTTCCTCAAATGAGGGAGACTTCCCTGACACAGTCCCATAGAAAATACCAACCTGCTCCCCTAAACCCCCACACCCCATGTCCACTCATTCAGCTTAGTTTCCTTCCTACCCCACATCAACCCCTGATATGTATGTATATTTATTTGCTTCATTTCTCACTCAACAACTAAAATGAAAACTCCAAGAGGACATCAAATTTATTTTGTCTCTTGTTAACCATTCTGTCTTTAGGGTTTAGAACAGTACCTGACACATAGTAGATGTTCCGTAAACATTGGAGAATGATTTGTTTCTATTTTTGCCTTTTCTATATCCATTCTTTACACAGCAGCCAAAAATGACATTTTAAAAATGCAAAAGGAATCCCATGACCACCCTCCACCCGCCAGTGTAAAACCCTTCAATGGCTTTTCGTTGTGCTCAAGCCGCAGCTGACATTCTACAGCCCAGGCCAGATTAAGATTTCAGAGTTCTTAATCACTGGAAAGACGATGGTGTTGTTACCACCAGAGATATTTAAATATTTTTGAAGATTAGGTCCCAAAGTAAGTGTGCTAAAAGCCTAGCAATATCCGATTTCACAAACTCAGATTTCATAAAGTCTCATTAGTCTTCTCACCTTGTGTAAGTTTAATCTTTCCTCAGCCCCCTTTTCTCTTCTGTTTCAGGCACTCACCATACTTTGCCAGAATGACCATAACGGCCTTCCAACCTGTCTTCTCATCTTCAGGAATATGCCCCTTTCCCTCCCCTCCTCACACCAATTCATCCTCTAAACTTATTCTAAGATGATCACTCTAAAATGTGCATCTCATTGTGTCCTTCCCCCTACAGGAACTTACTCAATAGCTCCTAAGGACGTGTGAATTTCCTTGGTGTGGTATTTTTACAAGACCCTTTGCTTGCAAGTGGCAGCAATCCAAAGAAAACTGGAGGAACCAAAAGGGAAAAGCAAGCAGACAAACAAAAAACAAAGGAATGTCCAGGTTCCTGTAGGGGTGGATACCACAGAAGTTCATACAAATCCAAAAGAAGACGGGGCACCTGGGTGGCTCAGTGGGTTAAGCCTCTGCCTTCGGCTCAGGTCATGATCCCAGGGTCCTGGGATCGAGCCCCACATCGGGCTTTCTGCTCTGCAGGTAGCCTGCTTCCTCCTCTCTCTCTGCCTGCCTCTCTGCCTACTTGTGATCTCTGTCAGATAAATAAAGAAAAAATCTTTTTAAAAAGTCAAAAGAAGAGCTGCAGAACTAAAATTTCAGAATCAAGAACTAGGGACTGGAAACCGGCAAAACACTTTTCTCTTTGTCCATGTCTCATGTTTACTTGTCTCCATATGGCTGCTTTCTTCTCTGGTCGGACTCTTCAAGTGTCCAGGAAGATGGCCATTGCCAGCTCCTGAATCCCAACCAGCAAGGCCAGTCACTCGCCTAAAGAGAGAACATTGTCTTCCTGTCATTTACATATCAATCCCAGGGAGACTCAGATTGGTCCTATTGGTGTCAGGTGGACCAATCACTATATGGGTTTATATGTGTGCCCATCCTCCCTCAGACTGCATAAAGCACAGGTGAAATTTTTTTAAATTAACTTATAATGTATTATTTGCCCCCAAGGGTACAGGTCCGTGATTCATCTGTGTTACACATTTCACAGAACTCATCATATCATATACCCTGCCCAATGTTCATAACCTAGCCACCCTCTCCATACCCCCTCCATCCCCGCAAACCTCAGTTTGTTTTGTGAGATTAAGTCTGTTATGGTTTGGCTCTCTCCCCATCCCATCTTGTTTCATTTTTTCCTTCCCTACCTCCCATGATCCCCTACCCTGCATTTCAAATTCCTCATATCAGAGAGATCATATGATAATTGCCTTTCTCTGATTGACTTACTTCACTTAGCATAATACCCTCTAGTTCCATCCAAGTCATTGAAAATGGCAAGATTTCATTTTTGATGGCTGCATAGTATTCCTGTGTGTGTGTGTGTGTGTGTGTGTGTGTGTGTGTGTGTGTGTGTGTATTACATCTTCTTTATCCATTCCTCTGTTGATGAACATCTAGGTTCTTTCCATAGTTTGGCTATTGTGGACATTGCTGCTGTAAACATTCAGGTTCACATGCCCCTTTGGATCACTACATTTGTATCTTTAGGTAAATACCCAGTAGTGGGATTGCTGGGTCCTAGGGTAATTCTATTTACCTCTTTGAGGAACCTTCATACTGTGAAGCACAGGGGAAATTATCCAGAGTGAACGGCGTTGTGTACCCAGAAAGAGGAAGATGAGAAATTACAGCGGTCAGGCACAACACATAGCCCACAGTTTCCACCATTTACATGATCTCCTCGATTCCACTTTTCCCTGCTCCTTCCGCAGGTTCTGTGCTTGAACCACAGTGAGCCCCTGTGAATTCGTGGATGGCTTTGGCTCTCTCTTACCTGCATCTGGTCACACCTGCTGCTCTCTGTGCCTAAAACCCTGTTTTCTGGCTTGTTATACAAAGATAATACTTCCAGACATTCTTCACACATCGTACACCTCATACATCACCTCCTCCAGGAAGTCTTTGTTTGGACTTAGGGGTTTTATTGTCATTTAGGGATAGCAAGGCCAACAGACCAGGAGATCACTGCTGTTGAAAAGACAATTGGTTACTCACAGATCCCAGAAGGAGGGGGCTGGCGCAGCCACCAGGGAGGGGTGGGGGAGGACAAAGGGGAGCACCGGGTTCCGTCAGGATGGGACTGAGGATAAGAGCCTTTATTGTGGTTTCTGTAGGAAGGAATGGGGGAAGTAGGGATGGTAGGTTGGGACTGGCTGATTTGGACACTTTCAGCAGGAGCTGGGGTATAACGGCTGTCCCTGGTTGTCTGGTACTTGGCCCTGGGGTGATTCGGACCCTGAGTAACAGTTCCACAGAGAAGGTGGTCAGGAATTCAGACTCTAGATTCATTGCTTTGCATTTAAAAACCTCACTCCCAGCTGAGGGGTAACTCTCTCTAGGAGCTGACCAACCCTGGAGGGGCAGTCCTTCCAGCTTCAGCAAGCACTCATGATGGTCAAAGTATCAAAATATGGAAAATAAAGGACGGTTACTCATCTTCCCTGATTTTTTTTTCTTTTTAAACTTCTTTTATTTAAATTCAATGAGTTAACGTAGACTGTATCAATAGTTTCTAATGCAGAGTTCAATTATTCTTCCCTGATATTTTTTTCACCCTCTTCCCCTAAATCAGGTTTCTGTGACTCTTCCTTCTGATCCCATAATAACCAGTGCATATTTCTGTCCTTGCAAGGTGACAGCGCCAACAATGGCATCCCAAGTGACAGCATAGCAATGTTCAACCTTCAGATTCCTTTGAGGGAAGAGGGTGAGAACTTGAAGCCATTTTAATTTCGATGTAATGGATGTGTGACCTCATTTGATGTGGGTAGCCTGTAAGGACTGCACTTCTAGTCTTTACTCACGTGTCTTAAAAATATTTTTATTCATATTTTTTTATTAAAATGATGACAGCAAAACTCGAGGTGTGCTATATATCCTGAATTTCCACCATCACATTCACTTATAAAGCCATTGTTCATTCATCCTCATACTGATTATTGAATACGTTTTTTTCTCTGCATTATTGTGCCTATCTTCGACCTTCCAAATACGCAATTAACCAGGAAAATTTAAACTCTGACTGCTCTTTTAAGAAATTCAGGCTTGTAAATATCCGTGCATAGAAAATCAAAACAATATGCCTGATTACACAAGGACCCCTCCCACTGCTGAATGTATGGTGTCTTATTATCTTTGTATGGTGCTTGGGTGTGGATTAGGAAAAGAAGCACCTTCCTTTGCATGGTTGCAGCTGTGTGCTGTGGAGACTGCTTGGGGAGCAAAGCACAGGTTGGTTTTTAGCCCAAAGTGTCTCCTTCTGGTAACCCTTAAAACGTCAGGCGAAGATGCTGAATGTGCACTATTTTGCCCCAATGGGCGTAGCTCAATTCATGTTCCTCCCTGGAATTTCCTCCGGGACCGGATAGTGTTATACAATAGCAAGTGAGGGACTAACCCATCACTGTGTAAATTTCTGCTGCCATAATAAAATGTGCATGTTTCTGTTTAGGAATCTGAACACGTATTTGACCTTCTTAGTGATTCAACTTTGAAGCAAAGGCTTTTTTCATCTTTTCTTCAAGACTTTGGGTTAAATTAAGGGGTGCTCTGAGATTTTAAGGCAAATTGTCACGAGCCAGCCTTTATCTACAGTTACTTATCTCTGTAATCAGATTATTCTCAAGACACAAAATACACGTACACACAAAATAAAACACAGATACAGTTTAGATGCCAACTCAAATTGTCAGGCAGGGCTGTTGAATCCACATTTTTTAATCATCCCAGGTGATTGATTATATTAAGTGAATATTAGCAGTTACAAAATAAATCTACAGTAATACAATGTACTTTTATCATTTTTTTTACATTAATGGTTTTTGGTTAATTATTCCTGTTTCTTAAAAAATAATTTAAAAAATATAGCTCCTCTATAGTCCGAATGTTTGTGTCCCCTCTCAAAAGTCATATGTTGGAGGGACGCCTGGGTTGCTCAGTGGGCTAAGCCTCTGCCTTTGGCTCAGGTCATGATCCCAGGGTCCTGGGATCGAGCACTGTATCAGGCTTTTTGCTCAGCAGGGAGCCTGCTTCCCTCCCTCTATCTGCTTGCCTCTCTCCCTACTTGTGATCTCTGTCTGTCAAATAAATAAATAAAATATTAAAAAAAAAAAGTCATATGTTGGAACCCTAATCCAAGTGTAATGACATTTACAGATAAGGCCTTTAAGAGATTATTAGGTCATGGTGGTGGGGCCCTAACAATGGGATTAGTGCCCTTATGGGAAGAGACGGGAGAGAGCCAATGATATGATATACTACATATAATATATGAAATATTATCATAATGTTATATTATTATATCAATAAATGAAATGCAATAAATAAATAAAATTGCGATGCAATAAATAAATAAATTACAATGGAAGATTATTCAGCTTAACAAAGGAAGGAGTGTGGGTGATGTCCCTGGTGGGCCACGCTGTCTCTTGGCTGGGACCTAAGCCAGGACTGGACTGAAAACCTGCATCGTCCAACCAACTTGGTGCTTCCTGATATCTGCCCCCCAAAGGACAAGTGTCCAGTGTCGGAGCGTGGGGACAGAAATAGCCTCAGTTAGTTCCTACTCTAAGAGTAGCTTTGGAAACTTCTGAAAACCCAACTCATCATCCATCTGGCTATGAAGGGACGTCTACAACATTAATCCCATGACCCATGTTTTACTTTGTAGAATTCCAAACATTCAACAAGCTTGTGAGTGGCCTATTTATTTGCAAGCTTAGGTTGCTGCTTCTTGCCTTTAAAAGCCAAGCACTGTAGTTGCTACCATAGATTGGTAGTCTTTTACAGTTTTCAAAGCACTTATGAGTTCTTCCCCTATTCTTTACTTCTGAAAAGCAAAATGTGTATCAGTCAATGATGTAATTAGTTTAAACAGAAAAGAACTTTATTGAACATTATCAAGGGCCTTGAAGATGCCCGGAGTGCCAATGCCAGGTTCTGGGGCTGTACCACCGTAGGACTGCCCAGGGGAGATAGTGCAGTGATACCCCAACAGTTGACCCCTGGATGGAACCGTGGGCATGGCTGCTCAGAGAACTCCAGTCTTTTGCATACATCCTTAGAAACAGATCCTACCTACTTGGTGCTTGCTTCTTCTTCTCCCATCAGAGCCTCCTGTGGGTGCATCTGATGGGCAGACCTTGTATCATTTGCAAAGTAATTTCTGGCTTCTCTTGGGGTAGAAAGTCAACATGGGAAAATTCCTCAGAGGTAGGAAGAGTGTCCAAAGGATTCTGGCTGTTGCAAATTACAACAAACATGACAAACAATACCACTGACCATCAGAAGTGGGGTTTTCATGTCTTGAAACAGTTATTATTGGGTTTTAATGTTACTGGGAATCATTTACTGTAGGTTCATAAGATATCTCATAAGAGAGCACCTTTTAGATTTCTCTAACCAATAATGTCTGCATTCTGATCCTGCAGAAAAAAGGTCTCTGAAAGTGCTGGCCAGTTTTGATTGCAATACAATTTCTCAGCTGATTCTTTTCATATCCTATTTGAAGCAGAGCTCAAAGCTCTGTACTCAGTGGGTGGTTGTATAATTGTTTTAATTCATTTGTTAAACATAATTATCTTTCCTCACTTCTGTCCTATTCCTTTGATATATGCTAAGCAACTAGGTCCCTAATGGATGTGATTAGAGCTTCCCATGGTGTGCAGCATGTGAGGGAAGGGGTGTTATATCGTTAAGGTGGGGACACATCTTCATTTTATGTTTCAGGGACTTAAGCTGTTTCTTTTGACACCTGGGGGCTAAGTTAATGAGAGAGTTCTTTGATAGCTTTATGTGAGCTAATTCTGCTTGTCACATGCTATAGGGATCCTGGAGAAGAGGGAGGAAGTCAGAGAGCAGAGGATAGGTGGGGTGCCTTTGTTCAGTGACCATCCCCTCATGCCAACCACCAACCCAATCATTAACTGTGCGTTTAAACACAGACATCCTGAGACAGATCAAAGACAGGTTCCTGACAACAGGTCAGTCCTCCTTTTGCTGTTCTCATCAATAGGATTTTCAAGCTTTGTTTGTATGTCCCAGGAGTGCATTGAATTTTCCTGAATTTTTAACTTCTATCTGATGACGTGGAGGAATTTACTTCCTGATTCTCATACTTTGTCCATTCTCTTAGAATATGTTTCTATACACATTTCACTCTTTGTTTTTTATCCAGTTGTTGTACCTTCAGTGTTTCCCCCATCCCTTCTTATACTCGCTATGATGTCCCCTTCTCGGTTGGTAGAAATCTTGTTCAATTTTAGGTTTTCAGTACTACCGAATTTTGTTTCTGCCTTCGTGAGCTGATTCTGTCCCTCCTCGAAGCAGCACAGCGTTCTGTGTGGATGTGGGTATTGATGCAATCTAACCAAGTTCATCTTTTCATTAGAGTAGAAAAACCATTGACATTTCATGAAACGACTGAGCCCCTCAAATGATGCCCATGGTCTCGCATTTTCTTTGCTTCATCCCTTCGTACATCCCCATTTATTTATTTATTATTTTATTTCAATTATTTTTTTAAATAAATATAGATTATATTTTTATCTCCAGGGGTACAGGTCTGTGATTCACCAGGTTTACACAACTTAAAGCCCTCATAGATCTTTTTTTAAAAATCTGTTTTTTTCTTTAAATGTTTTTATATATGTTTTTTTTTCATTTTTCTCTTTTGTTTTTAATTTTTATTTCAGCATACCAGTATTCCTTGGTTTACACCAAATCCAGTGCTCCATGATGCAATCTGGGCCTTTTCTAATAACCACACCTGGTTCCCCCTACCTCCCACCCCTCGCCCCATAAAAGCCCTCATGTTGATTTTCAGAGTCCTTAGTCTCTCAGAGGTCTTAGTCTCACCTCCCCTTCCAATGCATTTAATTTATATTTTTAATTGTAAATTTTCATTTGTATTTTCAAGTTTCAATTGAATTAAATATATTTAATTTAACTTCATTTAAATTAAATTTAATTTTTTTAAAGGCTGATACATGCTGTCAGCTGCCAAATCTGTGGTCTCATAAAGTACACAGAAAATGGGGAAAGGGAATGTAGACTTACAAAGAAGAACCATTTCACTTTTCTAGGTCCTTCTTTTTAAAGAGTAGAAAATATACTTTCCCAGAAAAAAACAAACTCAGAAGGAAAGAGTAGGATGAAAGTTACCTTTATCAGCCTATAAACAGATACTCAAACCAAAAACACTGGAAACTGCAAAAAGATGCCAACTGTTTTTAAAGAAATGGCGGAAGACTTTAGGTAAGAATAACTTTCATGCAAATTGAAGTTGTAGACGTGGTCGAATTGTTCAGGAGGCACCAAAAGAATGAGAATAACATTCTACTGGAATGAAGGAAGACTGAGGAAGGAAGACTGAGATTCTGAACAAAAATGTTTTATTAGGTAAAAGAATGGATAATATATATATATTATATATATTATAAATATTATATATACATATATACATATATACATATATACATATATATTATGTATATATTATGTATATATATACATATATACATATATGTAATATATATATTATATATATTACAAATATATATAATATATTATATATATTATAAATATTATATATACATATATACATATATATTATGTATATATTATGTATATATTATATATTATGTATATATTATATATATATTATGTATATATTATGTATATATATACATATATACATATATGTAAATATATATATTATATATATTATAAATATATATATAAATATATATTATATATATTATATATATTATAAATATTATATATACATATATATGTATATGTATATATGTATATATAATATTTATAATATTTATAATATTTATAATATATATATTATATATTATATTATACATTCTTTTACCTAATATTATTCTTATTCTAATATTACCTAATATACATTCTTTTACCTATATATATATAATGGTTTTTCTATGGCTGCTATTACAAGATACCAGAAGCCTGGAGGCTGAAACCACAGAAGTGGACAGTGTTACATTTCTAGAGGCTACAATGTTGGTAGGACATGCTACTTTTGTAAGTATTGTGTATGGATCTGTTCCAGGCCCCTTTTCCAGCTTGAAGTATTGCTCTGGCTTTGGACGTCTTCACCGGGCCTTCTCCCTCAGTGCATATCTGTGTATCCACACTCTCTCTTCTTAGTAGCACACAAGTCCTCCTGAATTAGGGGCCCAGTCTACTCAAATATGACCTCATCCTAGATAGTTACATCTTCAGGGACCCTATTTCCAAAAAAGGACATGTTCCCAGGTGCTGGAGTTTAGGACTGGGATAGTTTATATGCATAAACACACACACACACACACATACACACACACACACATACGTGTGTGTGTATATGTATTACTATATATATCTATGTGTATAGATAGAAAGGTAGGAAGGAATAGATAGGAAAAAGAAAATACGCCTAGCGAGTTAGTAGACTTCACCTTTAACTTTTCAACAATGACCTGCAGAATGAAGGACTGAAATTCTATTGAAAGAAAAGACCTGGATAGGTCAGTGAAAAATAAACTCTACATAGGCGGATGCAGAGGGTAGTATAGATTTTGTGGAAAGAGAAAAGATGAAAAGGGCTAGACCGTACCCAAAGGAATCCTCAAAGGCTGATTTTCTGAGGTCTTGAGAAGAGACAATGGAAAGACACCCGATCCGTGAACAGAGAAAGAAACCATGGCAGAACAACAAGGGATCCTTTTAGAAAGACATGGCTATCCTCAAGGTGTCTGCATGCGATGAGAAAACTCACTGAGATCCACCACATTCAAGCCCATCCAACAAGGCTCCAGACACTTTTTGGAAAGCTTGTCTTTCTTTCATGGAGCGAGAATGAGTGAGAGAGAGCATGAGAGAGGAGAAGGTCAGTGGGAGAAGCCGACTCCCCCAGGAGCTGGGAGCCCGAGGCGGGACAAGATCCTGCCAGTCCGGGGTCATGACCTGAGCCCAAGGCAGTCGCTGAACTAACCGAGCCACACAGGCGCCCATCTCCAGAAACGGGTCAACAACAGCTGAGGAGCACCTGGGCGGCACCCTCAGTGAAGTGCCCAACTCTGGGTTCTGGCTCATGTGGTGATCTCAGGCTATTGAGATTGATCCCTGAGGCTAGCTCTGGGCTCAGGGAAGAGTCCACAAGTCTCTCTTCAGGTCATGCCCTTTCCCCTTTCCCCATGAAGAGTGCTCTTGCCCTGAAACAAACTAGGAAAAGCCTTCACAGAAATAAACAATGGTTGAGAGGGGAGGGGTGGGGAGAAAAGCGACTGGCCTGGTCCCCTAAAAATTAATGGCACTAGAGATGATGAGCTTTGGGAACTATAGCTTAATGGATACAACGTGTAAAAAGCTTCAGTGAGTCATGGTGGGAACAAGCCATGAGGGCAGCAAATACAATCTTAGATGATGTTATTAGTAGCACTACAGGCTCTAGATTTCCTGTGGTGGTGTTCTTGGCACGACCGGCCCCACCAAAGTGCATATGGACAACCTGGAACAGAGGGTCTTGGAGATCCCAGCACGTGAGGTATGATGAGAGGGTAAAATGATAGGAGGTGTCCTTTGGAAGGACTGTCTCCTTGACTTTAAAAGGGAGAACCCAAATCTGTAGGTGAAATCTTTTTGGCTACAAAGAGGGCCGAGGGCTCCTAAGGTCAAGGTCTCCTCGTCACTTGCAAAGATATTGAAGAACATATTCAGACATTTCAAAGTTGTCCTCATGTCCATCCGTTCCCACTCTGGAATTCTATCAATGAGGTGAGAGTTCCTCTAGTTGGAAAAAAGATCTAAAATGACTTCCCTTTCTCATGTAATTTCTGTAACCTCCAGGACACACCCACCTACCCCTTCCAGTGCTGTAATGAAGCCACAGCTGGTGCCAATTTGCGGAACTCATTAAAGGCTATTTTCCCTTATATACCCCCGGACCAAGTTCCCATGCTCCCTCACCTGATTCCCTGCACTCACCTCCCACCTGGTGTGTTCACACCTGCACGTGCCTTTTACCAACCGCTTTGCCAAAAGGTAGCCAGAGTGACCTTTCAAAGACCTATCAGTTCCTGGCATTTGTCTCCATAGAAATCTGCACTGATCTTCTAACAAATTCTCAGTCCTCCAAAGGCATCCATAATCCTCCCATCCGTCTCTTCCTACCCCTCCAACTGACTGATGCCTGTTCTGCCCTGTCTCTCTGCCCTTCAACCACGCTGCCTCCCTCTTCCTGTGAAGACCCCTCATGGCACCTGCCTCCAAGCACAGGTGATTCCCATTGATGGGAAGACCCTCTTCCTCTCCCCTGTCTCCCCACTCCAGGTACTCCCACTTATTCGTGAGCTCACAAGCCCCATGGTACACACTCTCCATGCAGCCTGCTCTCTCTTTTCTACCACTGGCCTCCGTTTCTAGCTGTGGTTGTGACATGGATGTCCCTCCCCTGCCAGCCTTCAAGCTCTCCGTCCATTTAGCTCCAACACCTGAACACAGTGCCTGGCATGTAGTAAGCCCTGGCTAGCTTCTAAGAACCTCACTGAGGGACTGAAAGCGTTTTAATAATGTCACCACGTAGGCTTCAAACTGTAGGCAGAAAAAGCTTTGCCTGGATTGACATTTTAGAGACTTATTCGTCAAGTTAGATGTGTTCATTGACTTTACCTTGTAAAATTTTAAAAAAGGACCTCTGTATCGCTTTGCATGTAACGAAGGCACATGTATACTATTAGACCACGTTATGAGCTTAATGGAAGGAGACAAGAGTTTTTCGCTAAGAAAATGTATAAGACTGTTGAGGTCACGTGGGAGGAAATAGTCCGTTTGTTGGAGCATTGCTGTCTTACTCTATCACAGCCACTAATAAAAATCTGACACGGGGTGAGTCAGAATTGTCTGTCAGAGATGAGTTAGATCTGGCTCATGTTCGTACAGACATGAAAGCCAGGAACGAAGAAGGAGGCTTTGGAAGCCTGGGTGGAGGAGGCGGTGTGGTTCACTGCGATGAGCTAAGTGCCCAGAGCCACCGGCAGACATGCGGGCCTGTGTCCTTCCTTTGTTCTGGGGTCCCTCTTGCACCATGTGGTGAGGCTGGCAGCTGGGAGCAGCTCAGGACAGGACCCGGTGGCATCTTACCTCTCCCACCCTCCTGTGGGCTCCAGTGGGCTCCAGTGGGTCCCAGGGGACAGCCTGCCTTCCTTGCAAATCCCAGTAGCACTGGGAGCAGAAACTGGGACCAAGGAGTGAGCACCCTGTTTGACCAGCCACCTCTTCTTCAGATGCAGGGGGAGCCCTGGCATGCTGACCCTTCCCTTCTCCCTTTCCCCTTTCCTCTCTTCCTTCCTCTTCCCTTCCCCTCTCTCCTTCCCTGGTGGTGCCCTTTCCCAATGCCCACTTCCTCCCTTTTCCTTTCTTACATGCCTGTCTTCTAGATTTTCTTCTCTGTCCTCCCAATTACTTTCACTCGTCTGAATCTCCTCTTTGGTTCCACTGTCCCCGCTCTCTGCTCCTCCTCCCGTTCCCTGGCCCCTGTTCAGCTCCATCCCGACTGCAGGCAGAGCTGGAATAACACGCTCACTCGCTAGCTCAGCCACACTCCAGAGAAGTCACTCTTCGGTGGCCACCTTCCTGACCCCCTGGTCCTTTCTCCACTTGTTCAGCTATTGCTCTGAAGTCTGAGGAGGACAGAGCGGGGCTGCCGCAGAATCAGGCCAGAGGAGAAACCAAACCATGTGTCCACACTGTCCCCCAGCACTGCTGCTCTGAGAGCTTTCGGAGTCCTCAACAGGGTTAGGATTTAGGGGCTTCTTCAGAACCGGGAGTGAAAACAGCCATAGGTCAAAAGAAAAACTATGGCCCCCACACAAAAATAATAATCACAAATGAAAACTAAGTTAACTCTGAAGTCCCAAATTCGAAGAATTGCCTTGAATCGGTCACTAGAAAGCACCCGAGGCCTCACTCTCTGGGTTCTGGGTGCCCTGGGAATGGCAGGAGGCTCTGACCCCCTTCCCTCTTCATTCACTCCCAAAGAACGTCCTCTGAGGTGGTCTTCAAACTTCCTCTGAGAAACTGTCTCGGGGAACTCTAGGCCCTCGGCTTCTGGGACTAATGAGGGTGATGTCAGGACCTGATGGGCAGCTTTACAAGGAGATTGTGGCTTTTGGATGCAGTCCTCAGGTCCCATGGCCTGGGTGAGATCTGGGTCTTTGAGTGGAGGAGGACGGATGAGATTTCAGATTTTGAGTTGATTCTGGAATGATTAGTGCTTTGGGGGGCATTGGGTGAAGGCATTTTGCACATGGGAAGGACACGAATTTGGGGTGCCAGAGAGTGGACTGTTAAGAGCTGACCTGCATTTCCCCCAGAAACCTTGCTGCTGTCCTCATCTCTGGTACCACAGAACGTGACCTTATTTGGAACTAGAGTCCTTACAGATGCAATCACATTACAATGAGGTCGTTAGAGTGGGCCCTAATCTCCTGTAACTGACCTCCTTATGTAAAGGGAAAATCTGGACAGAGAGATGCCCCTACTGTCAGTGGTGGGCAGTGCGTGAACTTCTAGAACCCTGACAGTAGTGGAAAACAGACACAGGCTGGGCACTTTGTCAATAGCAAGCTAATAAACGGTGTGACTCCAATGGATTGAGATAATCTCCAGAGTTTCTGCTACATAATGCCCAGGACTCCATTGAAAGGACACCTAAGAATTTATTTTGCCCAAAAATTTGATCATTTTTTTCACTGTCCTACCTATTTTCCAAACCTAGTCCTTTTGCTTCAACTTTCAGTCTACGGACAACCCTGTATCAGATTGATTGTTAATTCTGGGAATGTTTTGCAGATTAATTTGCTTGCCAGAGGTGGTTCCTCTAATTGATGCCTAAGAACCCTAATTAGTTAAGAATACTTTTTTTAACATTTTCATTGCTATTTATTATTATTATTATTATTATTATTGCTAATATCTCTATTATAAATAATTCACAAGGGCATTTATCTGACAAAAGACAAAGAGCTGGCTACTAGTAGAAAAAGTACATTTGACTCTGTCAGTGAAAATGGTAAAGGGATTTGAGAAAATAAGGCAAAGCACTGGAATTATGTGTTAAAACTTGAAATATTATAGACACATTTACTTAATTTCTAATACTGTTGTTGCTTATAATTAAATAAGATGGTTTCCATGAACCACGCATTACAGCAAATATATTGTTTATACAGATTAAATTTTCATCAAAAGGGATGCCTGGGTGGCTCAGTTGGTTAAGCAGCTGCCTTTGGCTCAGGTCATGATCCCAGCGTCCTGGGACTGAGTACCGCATCGGGCTCCTTGCTCGGCCGGGAGCCTGCTTCTCCCTCTGCCTCTGCCTGCCATTCTGTCTGCCTGTGCTTGCGCTCTCGCCCACTCTCTCTGATAAATAAATTAAATCTTAAAATAAATAAATAAATAAATAAATTCTCATCAAAAAATTGTAAGTGTATTTTATTGTAGGATCATGATCAGCATTTTGCAGATGAGAAAAATGAAATTTGGAAATGTCTCTTAAAATCCCTCATACAATATCTGGCCTAGATAGAAGGATATACTAGCACAATTGAGGACGATAATTGAGATTACTTAAAATGATAAACTTTACTGTTTAGGGTTTTTTTAAAAGTTTGCCACAGATTCAGATTCTTTTAAAATATGTATCTATTTTGTGTAAAGAGAATGCACTGAGAAGTAAAAAGAAAGTGATATATCAGTGTTACCAACTAATGGCTATACTATCATCACCTTATTTATGAACAATGAAACAGCGTGCAATATTTAAATCAATTTAAATAAATTCCTATTTATTTTATATATTTATGAATTTAAATAAATTCCTATTTATTTATTATTAAAGAAATTCCTCTAACAAACAGTATGTGTTGAAGGTTGCTAGCAGAAATGTGTTGTACTACATGGAAGTAATCAGAAAATATGATCTAAAATTCTGCTTTCAAGGGCGCCTGGGTGGCTCAGTGGGTTAAAATTCTGCTTTCAAGAAGCTATAACAGTAAGTACTGAGCATTAGCTATTATATGCTATGGATGAATAACTGAAATGTACATTTGAAACTAATGGTACACTATATGTTAACTAATTGAATTTTAAAAAGTTAGTAAAAAAATACCACTATTTTATAAAACAATATTCCCAACAGGCTCTTTTGCTTTAAAATACTCACTTTGTAATGAGAGTCATTACCCTTGTCTAGCCAATTCTTACATCACTGTTTATCCCTACCCTGCTTTATCCCTTCCCAGTATCAATAAAGGCTCACTTGGGTTCCCTAGAAGCCATGAGAAAGCTTGTAATAGATCTGGCTGGCTTTCACCAGCAATTTGACCACCGTGTGCACAGGGAAGTCTATTGATAAAGGCTTTATTGCAATACATTGCAAATACATGGATGATTTTGAATTCTCTTTCTTGAGGTCTTGTTTCATGATAATAAATTTAGGGTGGCTTATTGGAATGGATGTTATTAACATATTTTCATAGTTCTAAGTACATGGAATTGTAAAATAGATTAAGGAATGTGGCATTACTCACAACTGTCCTCATTTTGAAATCAAATTACAGTGTACTGAGCTGAGGAGGCAAAGCAGATTTGGGATTATGAGTTAACTAATTTAAAAAAGTCTTAGGGGTATGATCAGACTATTGGGTAATTCAGTAGAAAAATGTCAACTGATTGAGATTCTGTGTTCCCTGATTTCAGAGAGAAGTTAAGATAAATAAGTAACACGAGGAGACTAGGAAGCCAAACATAAGTGAAAATTTTGAGCCAGGGTGTGTATACATCTGTTTATCTTCTTGCTTTACCGCTGAGGTTGCTCCTAGAGGAGAGTTTAAATATGTGTTGGAGCTAATCTCTGTGGATTACACAAGAAGCAACATCCTACAGCTCTCCCTGAAACACCCCTTATGATTTCAATGTAATTTGGTTTTTGCATTTTTAGAAATAACAAAATACTTTGCAAACTCATCTACTTTATTATTTCTACAAGTTACCACCACAAGTGAGTCAGCTGGCTCCACATTTTAACACAGTGACAGTCACAGAAGGATGGAGGAATGAGTAGAGTTATCAATATATGTGCTTTTAAGAAGTATGACAGGGTAGCAGCTATTTCCAGGAACCAAAACATGGGTCAGCAGCTGTGAAGGAAAAGTGATGGAATAAATGACTCATTTCAGAGGAATTCTATAACATATTAGTTCTATAATGTATCCTCAGCACCCAATTACTCGCTTTGAACTAAAGATAAGGATATACAATTAAGGTCCCATTTATGATTTGACTGGTAGGGTCTGAATCATTTTTACTATTGTTTTGACTATTACTTGAAACCTATAGTAGTACTTGGGATATGTGTTGTGTATTCTGTGAACATGTGCTATTTTAGATTAGATAATTCCTGTCTCGAACCCCTGTTAATTTTTAAATTTTTGATTATTTGTTAGCGGTTTCAGTAAATGGATATATCTAAAAAATTGCAAAGTCACTATTAAGATAAGTTATTATTATATAGAGCATGGAATTGTACATTCCTCCTTTGAATCCGACAGAGTTTCACCATATGCTTAACAATTTGGGAAAAACATGCTATTATTTTTCTTTATAAAATTTCTCCTGTTAGGCTGTGATGATTGTCATCAGCAGTAACTCCTCTGAAGGCTTTGTCAAAAGAGTTGAAAAAATTGGAAAGGTGTGAATGGAGCTGTTTGCTGAATATAAAGAAAAGAGCATTGAAGTACAATTCACACTCTTACTTCTCCTTCTATGCTTTCAGATGTTTGAAATTTGAAAATTTTGCTTCTAGAAGAGATGCCCTATATAATTCTTTTTTAAAAATTTTTTTATAAACATAATTTTTATCCCCAGGGGTACAGGTATGTGAATCTCCAGGTTTACACACTTCAAAGAAGCCTTAACTCCAGCAGGAGAAGAGAAATAATAAAGATCAGAGCAGAAATCAATGAAATAGAAACCAAAAAAACAATAGAGCAATCAACGAAGCTAGGAGCTGGTTCTTTGAAAGAATTAATAAAATTGATAAGCCCCTGTCCAGACTTATCAAAAAGAAAAGAGAAAGGACTCAAATAAAATCATGAATGAAAGAGGAGAGATCACAACTAACACCAAAGAAATACAAACTATTATAAGAACATACTATGAGCAACCCTACGCCAACAAATTTGACAATCTGGAAGAAATGGATGCATTCCTAGAAACATATAAACTACCACAACTGAACCGGGAAGAAATAGAAATCCTGAACTGATCCATAACCAGTAAGGAGATTGAAACAGTCGTTAAAAATCTCCAAACAAACCAAAGCCCAGGGCCAGACGGCTTCCCAGGGAATCCTACCAAACATTTAAAGAAGAACTAATTCCTATTCTGCTGAAACTGTTCCCAAAAAATAGAAATGGAAGGAAAACTTCCAAACTCATTTTATGAGGCCAGCATCACCTTGATCCCCAAACCAGACAAGGATCCCATCAAAAAAGAGAGCTATAGACCAATATCCTTGATGAACACAGATGCGAAAATTCTCACCAAAATACTAGCCAATCGGATTCAACAGTACATTTAAAGGATTCTTCACCACGACCAAGTGGGATTTATTCCAGGGCTGCAAGGTTGGTTCCACATCTGCAAATCAGTCAATGTGATACAACACATCAATAAAAGAAAGAACCAGAACCATATGATACTCTCAATAGATGCTGAAAAAGCATTTGACAAAGTACAGCACCCCTTCCTGATCAAAACACTTCAGATTGTAGGGATAGAGGGCATATACCTCAATATCATCAAAGCCATCTAAGAAAAACACACCGCAAATATCATTCTCAATGTGGAGAAAAACTGAAAGCTTTTCCGTTAAGGTCAGGAACACGGCAGGAATGTCCATTATCACCACTGCTATTCAACATAGTACTAGAAGTCCTAGCCTCAGCAATCAGACAAAAGGAAATTAAAGCATCCAAATCGGCAAAGAAGAAGTTAAACTATCACTCTTCGCAGATGATATGATACTATATGTGGAAAACCCAAAAGACTCCAATCCAAAACTGCTAGAACTTGTACAGGAATTCAGTAAAGTGTCAGGATATAAAATCAATGCACAGAAATCAGTTGCATTTCTCTACACCAACAACAAGACAGAAGAAAGAGAAATTAAGGAGTCCATTCCATTTACAATTGCACCCCAAACCATAAGATACCTAGGAATAAACCTAACCAAAGAGGCTAAGAATCTATATTCAGAAAGCTATAAAGTACTCATGAAAGAAATCGAGGAAGACACAAAGAAATGGAAAAATGTTCCATGCTCCTGGATTGGAAGAATAAATATTGTGAAAATGTGTATGCTACTGAAAGCAAGTCCTATATAATTCTTACTTTAAGGAACAAGTTCCTTTTATAATTTTTTTATTATTCTACCATTCAAGTATTTCCATTTAAATTAAATTCAATATCATTTAAAAAATAATCAAAAGTGCAGCCAGTATTCAATTCCTGGGCTAAATAATTTTAGAAAGCTTTGTGTTATTGAACCTACAGGGTTTTTCTGTAGTTTTAACTCTTTCTTTCTGTGATTTTTCCCATTAGTCACGTAAGTGACTGCAATATAACAGACATTGAGGATAAAGAAGGACTGAATAGAACAATCCTTGGCCTCATGAAGTTGAGAATCTAGCAAGGGAGTCAAACAATTCAATCATTCAGAGACAATTTATTGAGTGCCTGGCCTAAGATGAGCACAACAAAACCCCAGCCCAGAGGAATCATTTTAATTTTTTATTTTTTTATAAACATATATTTTTATCCCCAGGGGTACAGGTCTGTGAATCACCAGGTTTACACACTTCACAGCACTCACCAAAGCACATACCCTCCCCAATGTCCATAATCCCACCCCCTTCTCCCAACCTCCCTCCCCCCAGCAACCCTCAGTTTGTTTTGTGAGATTAAGAGTCACTTATGGTTTGTCTCCCTCCCAATTCCATCTTGTTTCATTGATTCTTCTTCTACCCACTTAAACCCCCATGTTGCATCACCACTTCCTCATATCAGGGAGATCATATGATAGTTGTCTTTCTCTGATTGACTTATTTCGCTAAGCATGATATGCTCTAGTTCCATCCATGTTGTCCCAAATGGCAAGATTTCATTTCTTTTGATGGCTTCATAGTATTACATTGTGTATATATACCACATCTTCTTGATCAATGAATATGCTACCTAAAGCAATCTACAGAATGCAATTCCTATCAAAGTACCATCCATCTTTTTCAAAGAAATGGAGCAAATAATTCTAAAATTTATATGGAACCAGAAAAGACCTCGAATAGCCAAAGGGATATTGAAAAAGAAAGCCAAAGTTGGTGGCATCACAATTCCGGACTTCAAGCTCTATTACACAGCTGTCATCATCAAGACAGCATGGTACTGGCACAAAAACAGACACATAGATCAATGGAACAGAATACAGAGCCCAGAAATAGACCCTCAACTCTATGGTCAACTCATCTTCGACAAAGCAGGAAAGAATGTCCAATGGAAAAAGACAGCCTCTTCAATAAATGGTGCTGGGAAAATTGGACAGCCACATGCAGAAAAATGAAATTGGACCATTTCCTTACACCACACACGAAAATAGACTCAAAATGGATGAAGGACCTCAATGTGCGAAAGGAATCCATCAAAATCCTTGAGGAGAACACAGGCAGCAACCTCTTCGACCTCAGCCGCAGCAACATCTTCCTAGGAACAACGCCAAAGGCAAGGGAAGCAAGGGCAAAATTGAACTATTGGGATTTCATCAAGATCAAAAGCTTTTGCACAGCAAAGGAAACTGTTAACAAAATCAAAAGACAACTGACAGAATGGGAGAAGATATTTGCAAATGACATATCAGATAAAGGACTAGTGTCCAAAATCTATAAAGAACTTAGCAAACTCAACACCCAAAGAACAAATAATCCAATCAAGAAATGGGCAGAAGACATGAACAGACATTTCTGCAAAGAAGACATCCAGATGGCGAACAGACACATGAAAAAGTGCTCCATATCACTCGGCATCAGGGAAATACAAATCAAAACCACAATGAGATATCACCTCACACCAGTCAGAATGGCTAAAATCAACAAATCAGGAAATGACGGATGCTGGCGAGGATGCGGAGAAAGGGGAACCCTCCTACACTGTTGGTGGGAATGCAAGCTGGTGCAGCCACTCTGGAAAACAGCATGGAGGTTCCTCAAAATGTTGAAAATAGAACTGCCCTATGACCCAGCAATTGCACTATTGGGTATTTACCCTAAAGATACAAATGTAGTGATCCAAAGGGGCACATGCACCCGAATGTTTATAGCAGCAATGTCCACAATAGCCAAACTATGGAAAGAACCTAGATGTCCATCAACAGATGAATGGATCAAGAAGATGTGGTATATATACACAATGGAATACTATGCAGCCATCAAAAGAAATGAAATCTTGCCATTTGCAACAACATGGATGGAACTAGAGCGTATCATGCTTAGCGAAATAAGTCAAGCAGAGAAAGACAACTATCATATGATCTCCCTGATATGAGGAAGTGGTGATACAACATGGAGGCTTAAGTGGGTAGAAGAAGAATAAATGAAACAAGATGGGATTGGGAGGGAGACAAACCATAAGTGACTCTTAATCTCACGAAACAAACTGAGGGTTGCCGGGGGGAGGGGGTTTGGGAGAAGGGGGTGGGATTATGGACATTGGGGAGGGTATGTGATTTGGTGAGTGCTGTGAAGTGTGTAAACCTGGTGATTCACAGACCTGTACCCCTGGGGATAAAAATATATGTTTATAAAAAATTAAAAAAAAAAAAAAAAGAAATGGACAGAGGACATGAACAGACATTTCTGCAAAGAAGACATCCAGATGGCCCACAGACACATGAAAAAGTGCTCCATATCACTGGGCATCAGGGAAATACAGATCAAAACCGCAATGAGGTATCACCTCACACCAGTCAGAATGGCTAAAATCAACAAGTCAGGAAATAACAGATGCTGGCGAGGATGCGGAGAAAGGGGAACCCTCCTACACTGTTGGTGGGAATGCAAGCTGGTGCAGCCACTCTGGAAAACAGCATGGAGGTTCCTCAAAATGGTGAAAATAGAACTGCCCTATGACCCAGCAATAGCACTACTGGGTATTTACCCTAAAGATACAGACGTAGTGATCCAAAGGGGCACGTGCACCCGAATGTTTATAGCAGCAATATCCACAATAGCCAAACTATGGAAAGAACCTAGATGCCCATCGACAGAGGAATCATTTTAATGGGAGAGATAGATAATAGGTAAGCCAACTTAAAAAAAATTGTACTGGTTTTTTCTTTAATAGTAATGCATATTTGAACAAAATAAGCACATTTTAAAAAGAGCAGTGATTGAGAAGAGGTTTTTTAACTGAGTGGTCCAAAAAGGACTCCCTTAAAAAGTCTGTTTAGAACAGATTTCTGAATAATATCAGCTATGAAGCTGCATAAAGATCTCAGGGGTGGGTGATTTTTCCAGTCAAAAAACTGTAAAGGCTCCAAAGTCACAATACAGCTGTAAGTTTCTCTAATAAAGTAACTTCTGACAAAGGATGAGAAGAAATAACTAACCCAGGTTTGAAAGAAAAGGGACAGACTTTCTATGGAATTCATATTTAATTAAAGCTCTAAAGGACAAAAATACACTAGAGCAAAATCCTGGTGATGCTGATATACCTAATGAAAGATCATAAACAAGGTGTGGGTAGCAAAGAGTGTGTGGGTGTATTTCTGGGCTCTCTAT
The DNA here is from genome assembly GCF_030435805.1 of Mustela lutreola. Lineage (NCBI taxonomy): Eukaryota > Metazoa > Chordata > Mammalia > Carnivora > Mustelidae > Mustela > Mustela lutreola. The sequence goes on along the minus strand of NC_081308.1, from coordinate 55,947,968 downwards.
TCTGTTCCATTGATCTATGTCTGTTTTTGTGACAGTTCCCTACTATCTTGATGATGACAACTTTGTAATAGAGCTTGAAGTCTGGAATTGTGATGCCAACAACTTTGGCTTTCTTTTTCAATATTCCTCTGGCTACTCGAGGTATTTTTTGGTTCCATATAAATTTTAGGATTATTTGTCCCATTACTTTGAAAAAAATGAATGGAATTTTGATAGGGATTGCATTAAATGTGTAGATTGCTTTAGGTAGCATACACATTTTCACAATATTTGTTCTTCCAATACAGGAGCATGGAACATATTTCCATTTCTTTGTGTCTTCTTCAATTTCTTTCATGAGCACTTTAGAGTTTTCTGAGTATAAATTCTTTGTCTCTTTGGTTAGGTTTATTCCTAGGTATCTTAGGGTTTGGGGTGCAATTGTAAATGGGATTCACTCCTTATTTTCTATTTCTTCTGTCTTGTTGGTATAAAAAAAATGCAACCAATTTCTGTGCATTGATTTTATATCCTGACACTTTACAGAATTCCTATACAAGTTAGAGCAGATTTGGAGTGGAGTCCTTTAAGTTTTCCACATACAGTATCATATCATCTGCAAACAGTGATAGTTTGACTTCTCTTTTGTCAACTGGAAAAATTTGAATGACTTTAATTTCTTTTTGTTGTCTGATTGCTGAGGCTAGGACTTCTAGTACGATGTTCAATAGCAGTGTCATGATAACGGACATCCCTGCCATGTTCCTGACACCAGCGGAATAGGATTGAGTTTTTCTCCATTGAAAATGGTATTTGCAGTGGGTTTTTCATAGATGGCTTTGATAATATTGATAATATGTGCCCTCTATCCCTACACTTTGAAAGTTTTAATCAGGAAAGGATACTGCACTTTGTCAAATGCTTTTTCAGCATCTATGGAGAATATCATGTGGTTTTTGTTCTTTCTTTTATTAATGTGTTGTATCACATTGATTGATTTGCAGATGCTGAACCAACCTTGTAGCCTTGGAATAAATCCCACTTGGTCGTGGTGAATAATCCTTTTAATGTACTGTTGAATCCGATTGGCTAGTATTTTGGTGAGAATTTTCGCATCTGTGTTCATCAAGGATATTGGTCTGAAGTTCTCTTTATTGATGGGATCCTTGTCTGGTTTGGGGATCAAGGTGATGCTGGCCTCGGAAAAAAAGAGTTTGGAAGTTTTCCTTCCATTTCTATTTTTTGGGAACCGTTTCAGGAGAATAGGAATTAATTCTTCTTTAAAAGTTTGGTAGAATTCCCCTGGGAAGCCATCTGGCCCGGGGCTTTTGTTTGTTTGGAGATTTTTGATGACTGTTTCAATCTCCGTACTGGTTATGGCTCTGTTCAGGTTTTCTATTTCTTCCTGGTTCAGTTGTGGTAGTTTATATGTCTCTAGGAATGTACCCATTTCTTCCAGATTTTTGAATTTGTTGGCGTAGAGTTGCTCATAGTATGTTCTTATAATTGTTTGTATTTCTTTGGTGTTGGTTGTGATCTCTCCTCTTTCATCCATGATTTTATTTATTTGGATCCTTTCTCTTTTCTTCTTGATAAGTCTGGAAAGGGGTTTATCAATCTTATTAATTCTTTCAAAGAACCAGCTCCTAGTTTCATTAATTTGTTCTATTGTTTTTTTGTTGTTGTTGTTGGTAGTGTTTTGTTTTGTTTTGTTGGTTTCTATTTCATTGATTTCTGCTCTGATCTTTATTATTCCTCTTCTCTTGCTGGGTTTAGGATTTCTTTGTTGTTCTTTCTCCAACGCCTTTAGGTGTAGGATTATGTTGTGCATTTGAGATCTTTCTTGTTTCTTGAGAAAGGCTTGTACAGCTTTATATTTTTCTCTCAGGACTGCCTTTGCTGTATCCCACAGATCTTGAACACTTTTGTTTTCATTATCATTTTTTTCCATGAATTCTTTCAATTCTTCTTTAATTTCCTGGTTGACCAATTCATTTTTTAGAAGGATGTGGTTTAGTCTCCATGTATTTGTGTTTTTTCCAAGTTTCCTCTTGTGATTGAGTTTTAGTTTCAGAGCACTGTGGTCTGAGAATATGCAGGGGATGATCCCAATCTTTTGATAATGGTTGAGATCTGATTCATGACCCAGGCTGTGGTCTATTCTGGAGAATGTTCCATGTGCACTAGAGAAGAATGTGTATCTGTTATTTTGGGATGGAATGTGTTGAATATACCTGTGATGTCCATCTTCTCCAGTGTGTCATTTAAGGCCTTTTTCCTTGTTGATCTGTTGCTTGGATGATCTGTCCATTTCAATGAGGGGAGTGTTAAATTCCCCTACTATTATTTTATTATTGTCAATGTGTTTCTTTTATTTTGTTATTAATTGGTTTATTTAGTTGGCTGCTCCCATGTTAAGGTCATAGATATTTAAAATTGTTAGGTGTTCTTGTTGGACAGACCCTTTGAGTATGATAATGTGTCCTTCCTCATCTCTTATTATAGTCTTTGGCTTAAAATCTAATTGATCTGATATAAGGATTGCCACCCAAACTTTCTTCTGATGTCCATTAGCATGGTACATTGTTTTCCACCCCCTCTCTTTAAATCTGGGGGTGTCTTCGGGTCTATGATGAGTTTCTTGGGCAGCATATTGATGGGTTTTGCTTTTTATCCATTCTGATACCCTGTATCTTTTGATTGGTGCATTTAGGCCATTTACATTCAGGGTAACTATTGAGAGATATGAATTTAGTGGCAATTGTATTGCCTATAATGTGACTGTTACTGTATATTGTTTCTGTTCCTTTCTGATCTACTACTTTTAGGTTCTCTCTTTGCTTAGAGGACTCCTTTCAATATTTCCTGGAGAGTTGGTTTGGCGTTTGCAAATTCTTTCAGGTTTTGTTTGTCCTGGTAGCTTTTTAATCTCTCCTTCTATTTTCAATGATAGCCTAGCTGTATATAGTATTCTTGGCAGCATGTTTTACTCACTTAACACTCTGAAGATATCATGCCAGGTCTTTCTGGCCTGCCAGGTCTCTGTGGATAAGTCTGCTGCCAATCAAATGTTTTTACTGTTGTACAATACAGACTTCTTCTCCCATGCTGCTTTCAGGATTTTCTCTTAGTCATTAACAGTTGTAAATTTTACAATCAGGTTACGGGGTGTGGACCTATTTTTATTGATTTTGAGGGTCATTCTTTGTATCTCCTGGATTTTGATGTTTGTTCCCTTTGCCATATTAGGGAAATTCTCTAGAAATTTCTCTCCAATATACCTTCTGCTCCCCTCTCTCTTTCTTCTTCTTCTGGCATCCCAATTATTCTAATGTTTTGTCGTCTTATGGTCTCACTTATCTCTCAAATTCTCTCCTCATGGTCCAGTATTTGTTTGTCTCTCTTTTGCTCAGCTTTTTATTCTCCATCATTTGGTCTTCTGTATTACTAATTCTTTTGCCTCATTTATCCTAGCAGTAAGAACTTCCATTTTTATTGCACCTCATTAATAGCTCTTTTGATTTCAACTTGGTTAGATTTTAGTTCTTTTATTTCTCTAGGAAGGGCTTTAATCTCTCTGGAGAGGGTTTCTCTAATATCTTCCCTGCCTTTTTCGAGCGCAGCTAGAACCCTGAGAGTTGTCATTCTGAACTCTAGTTCTGTCATATTACCTATGTCTGTTTTGATTAGGTCCCTAGCCTTTGGCCACTTGTCCTTTTTCTTGTGATGAGTTTTTCCACCTTGACATTTTGAGAAGATGAGAATATATAAAGGAGCAAATGAAATGCTAAAAGGGTGGTAAAGACCCCAGGAAAATGTGCTTTAACTAAATCAGAAGAGACCCCAAGTTGTGGGAGAACGAAAGGGGATAAAAAAAAGTTCTAGGGGAAAAAAAAGGTTTTAAAAAAGAAAACAAGGAAAAATTATTACAAAAGAAAAAACATTATATATATACTAGACTTGTGACTAGAACAGGGTCACTCACTTAATTTTGGGAGTATTTTGGTCTCTTAGAAGAAACTACCTCCCAGGATTTTAAAGGATGAAAAACATATAAGGGTAGGCACAATGACGGAATGGAATAACCCTATAAAAATGAGTTAAAAAATTTAATTTCTAAAAAATAAGTTGATAGAGCAAGTTGGTTGGGACAATAAAGAAAAATAAACTGGAGAGAATTTGCTCAGGCTGGACACTGGAACATTCTTGGAGCTAGATTTAGGGTATATTTTGGTCTATTAGGAAATGTTAAACCCCAAATTATTTAGAAGAAAAAACCCTATGTGTAAATAAATATATAGTTAGATACAATGGAGGATAAAATATGACTATAATAATGAAGGTTCAAAATAGATTATTATTTTTTGTAAGGTATTTTAAAAATAATCTCATTAAAAAACATTAAAAGATGAATGGTTAAAAGTTAAAAAAATGAGCAGAAGAAAAAAGAAAAAATATATAACTGCAAGACTAAAGAATCATTGGGAGAAAGCCATGAATTTCTTGTTTTGCTTTCTCCTCCTCTGGAATTCCACTGTTCTCTTTAGTAAGTGAAGTTGATCTTGGCTGGGTTTCTTGTTGGTCTTCTGGGGAAGGAGCCTTTTGTATTGATTCTCAAGTGTCTTTGCCCGAGATGGATTTATCCTGCCCTTAACTAGAGTAGGGCAAAGTAATCCGTGAGCTTTTGTTCCCTGAAGGCTTTTCATAGAGTTCTGGATGATGGAATGATAATGGCGGTCTTACAATCCGGCCCAGAGGAGTGGAGAACTCAGGGCCCTGCTCCTCAGTGCACCCTCAGAGAAAAGTGCTTAATCACTCCCATCTTCCCGGCCTCTAGCCGTGCTTGGAGAAAAGCACTCTGTCATTCGCACTTGGAGAAAAGTCCTTGGTCATTCTCATCTCCCTGGCCTCTGGCCGTGCTTGGAGAAAAGAGCTCAATTACTCCTGTCTCCCTGGCCCTTGGCCATGCTCCAAGCTCACCCTGCCTATGCCTGGTTCAATGTAACCCTGGGTTGAGAGCTCACTCCTCAGCTTTGTCTCTGTAGCCGGCTTCCCCACTCTAATACCTGTGAGTTCTGTGACACTCAGATACCCCTGGTCCTTCTGTGACCCTGAGGGACCTGGGGCTATGCTGACCCCACTTGGGCTTCACTCTGATTTATCCTCTGGGGTGATATCCCTCAGTGGATCAAACATAAAAAGTCCTGATTTTGTGCTCCTTTGATCCACAGCTTGCCGGGAGCTGGCCCCTCCCCCCGTTGTCTACCTTCCCTTTCTTTGGGTTCACTTTTCCGCCGTTCTACCTTTCAGAAAGTGATCAATTTTCTGTTTCTAGAATTGTTGCTCTCCTTCTCTTTGATCTCCCATTGGACTTGTAGGTGTTTGCAATTGTTAGATAAGCTATCTAGCTGATCTCCTGCTACCTGAAGTCGTCTCAGCCTGCTACTTCTCTGCCATCTTGAATCCTTCCACGGAATATGTGGTTTTTATTGTGTTGATGTGTATTCTTTCTGTACCCAGTTTGGTGAGTATTTTTATTATGATAGGGTGTTGAATTTTGTCAAATGCCTTTTCTGCATATATTGAATTGATCATATGAGATTTTATTGATAATTCTATTAATATAATGCATCACATTTACTGATATGTGCTGGTGAATTCAGTTTTGTAGCATTTTGTAGAGAATTTTTACATTTTTTATTTATCAGGGATATGATCCAGTAGTTCTTTTTGTTGCTGATTTGAAAAGTGCCTCGGAGCATTTCAACCACTTCAACTTTGGGGAAGGATTTTAAAAGTGTTTGTATAATTTCTTCTTAAAATGTTTGGTAGAATTCACTGTGGGCATCATCTGATTCTGGACTTTTATTTGTTAGAAGGTTTTTATTACGGATTCAATCTCCTTACCCCTTATTGGTCTGTTCACATTTTTTATGTCCTTATGATTCAGTCTTAATAGGTTGTATGTGCCTAGGAATTTGTCCATTTCCTCTAGACTTTTGATTTGCTGGCCTTTAACTGTCTGTTATCTTTTATATTTCTGTGGTATCTGTTATAATGTCTCCTTTTACATTTCTAATTTTATTGAGTCTTCTCTTTTTTCTGAGTTAGTCTAGCTGTCTTTTTTTATTTATCATTACCAAGTCTAATTTTATTTACCATTTAAAAAAACTTTCTAGTTTTTTAATTCTATATTTCATTTATTTCTGCCCTAATTTTTTATGTTTTTCCTTCCTTTTGCTACTTTTAAGTTTACTTTGTTCTTTCTGTACATTTTTTGAGCTGTTATATTAAGTTCTTTATTTGAAATCGTTTTTATATATATTTGTAGCTATAAAATTTCCTTTTATAACTGCTTTTCTGCTTCTCATAATTTTTTGGTATATATTTTTTTATTTTCCTCAAGATGTATTTTTATTCCCACTTTGTCTTCTTTTTTTGATTTTTTGTTTGTTTAAAAATGTGTATGTCTGTGTATTTTTAAATTTTCCAAATTTCCTTCTGTATTGATTTCTAGTTTCATATTATTTTGGCTGGAAATATACTCGAAATGCTTTCGATATTATTGATTTTGGGGGGACTCTTGTTTTGTGGTTTAAAATGTGATCTATCCTAGACAATTTTCCACGTGTGTTTGAGAATAATATAATAAATATAATAAATGATACTATTGGATGGAATATCCTGTAAATATGTTAGGTTCATTTGACATAGTTCTTGTTTGTTTGATTTGTTTTGTTTTGTTTGTTTGTTTGTTTGAGAGAGAGCAGGGCAGAGAGAATGAGCAAGGGGTAAGGGCAGAGACAGAGGGAGAAGATTCCCTCCTGAGCAGGGAGCCCAATGGGGAATTCTATCTCAGGACCCTGGGATCACGACCTGAGCCAAAGGCAAAGGCTTAACTGACTGAGCCACCCAGGTGTCCAGGCATAGTGTTTAAATTCACTATTTTCTTATTGATTTTCTGTCTGGATGATCTATCCATATGTAACAGTGGGGTATTATTGTCCCCAGATACTATTGTATTGCTATTTATTTCTCCTTTTTGTTTTGTTAGTATTTGTTTTATATATTTATGGGGCTCAATATTAGGTACATGATATTTACAGTTACTGTATGGATGAATTGATGACACTTTTCTTATTGTATAATGTCTGTGGTGATTTTTAGCTTATATAAACCCTATTTTGTCTGTTATAGTTATTGCTACCCTTGTTTTCTTTTGTTATCATTAGCTTGGAATATCTTTTTCCATCCCTTTACTCTCTGCCCATGTGTGTCCTTAAAGCTAAAGGTATTCTTTTATACACAACATATTGTTGGATCTTGTGTTTATTGTTTGTCTTTTTAATCTATTCTAGCCTTTCTATGATTTCCAACTGGATGATTCCATTCACTTACAGTTAAAGTAATTATTGATAGGTAAAGACTTAACTATTGCCTTTCATTCTTTTTATATTTCCTGATTTATTTAAATTTTAGTTAATATATAGTGTAATATTAGTTTCAGGAGTAGAATTTAGTAATTTGCCATTCACATATACCATTCAATGCTCATCACAAGTGACCTCCTAATAATTATTACTGACTTAGCCCATTCCCCTGTCCATCTCCCCTCCAGAAACAATCAGTTTGTTACTTATAGTTAAGTGTATTATGGCTTGCCTTCCCCTCCCTTTTTTTTTTAAATTTTTTTCTTTCCCCAGTGTTTATCTGTTTTGTTTTTCTGTTAATTGTTTGCTCTTTTTTAGACGCTCTGCTCTTTATTTCCTGTATTGTTGTCTTTGTAATCTGATGACTTTTTGTGGCAGTATGTTTTAACTTATTTAACAAAATCTTTTGTGTATCTACTACATATTTTTTTATACCTACCATTAAGGTTATATAAAATATGTTAGTTATAACATTCCATTTTATGTTGAAAACAACTGAACTTCAATAGTGTACAGAAAATTTATACTTCTATAACAAGAGGTTATTGATGTTTTTACATTTAGATCATTTTTATATTGTACATTTAATAACAAATGATTGCAGTTATAGTTATTTTTAATAAGCTTGTTTTTTAACTTTTAAACTAGACTAGTAAATGATTTCTATATCACCATTACAATATTGAAGAATCTGGTTTTGACTATACATTTACCTTTAGCAATAAATAAGGAGCTATCCATGCATCCATGTTGTCATCTTGATAACATCACCGTCCCCAAATCTTCAGTAAGTGTTACTTTATATTTATATATTTTTTTAAGATTTTGTTTATTTGACAGAGAGAGAGAGAGCTCAAGTTGGCAGAGTGGCAGGCAGAGGAAGATCTAGAGGCAGGCTTATTACCCAGCAGTGAGCCCGATGCAGGTCTTAATCCCAGGACCCTGGGATCACGACCTGAGCCAAATGCAGCTGCTTAACCGATTGAGTCACCCAGGGACCCCTAAATTTTACTTTAGTTAATATATGACCATTTTTTATTTCTACTAATAGATACATCAATTTTATTGCTTTTAATATTAAGGTCTTCTCCTTAACATCATTATCATCTATTCATCTATTTCTTTTTCATTTTAAAAGTGTTGTTTACATTTGTGGTGGTAAGTATGTAATTCATGTATGTGATGGTATGTAAGTAATTCAAATATGAATTTTAAACTCTAGATCATATGCTCCATTGTGGCAGATATTTGTCTTATTCATCCCACCCACAAAAAATTAGTACTAAATAGGTCTTTGTTGATTGACTGAATAAATTAAGTGTTCTGACACTAGCATAGCTGACCAAACCAGAGATCAAGGAGCAAATATAATGATTGTCAAATGGGTGAACCTGAGATAAAAAGACATTTTAGCTTCGTGAGTTTGATATACACTCCGGATAACATTCCAACTCTGCATGGATTTTTGGAAAGCAAACAACTCCTCTCCTAAATAATAAATGTATTAATTGCCTTCCTTATGAGTCCTGACAGCAGTCAGCTTTGTGGGTTTCTGATTCCATTTCAAGAGGTTGAATGTCTGATTTATGTCATAGGCAACAGTGTCATGAGGAAAGACTTGTAGGATAAAATTTCTTAAAGAAGGGAACACAGATGGCTGCCTATGGACTGTGAGGTGGGTGTTAATGAAAATGCATTGAGCAGTAAGGGAAGGGCAGCTCACAACCATAGGAAAGGTGCCCTGTGATTTTGTTTTGTTTTGTTTTGTTTTGTTTTACAAACAGATACCATTTCCCCTCCCCATGGAAATTTTCAAATTTACTTTTCTCTAACAACCACAAATACTTGGGACATTATGAACACAATATGGGCCTTAAAGGATAAAAATAAACAAAAATTTAAGTAAATGTTAAGTGTTTATCATTATTTCAGCCATGTTTTTCTATGTTTAACTTCTCAAAGAAATTACACAGTCTGGTTTCTAAATATTATACTAGGCTGTTAAACCAATGCAAAGGGTTTTATGGAATTTTCTATAACACCATCTAGATTTTCTACATTGGCTGTCACTCCTGAAAATTCTCAGTTTATAAAGTGCATGCATTGAAACAGCATATATTTACATTATACTAAATATTCACTGGTTATTTACCTGGTTTATTACTGTATTTTGATCCTTTCTAATTGTTCACTTTCTTCCATGTTTCCCCCTTATTTCTACAAATGTTAATCCATCACATGTTATGTAAAGTGAAACAAAGGGGAACAGCTGTTACTAGAAAGGATTAATAGGTGATTTGATGTTACTCTGTGAGATATTAAGTAATAGGCAAGGTATTTCCATATCATCATTTTAATATATTTCAGTAATACAGCATAGTTGTTATGCTTTAATTAAACCTTCATTAAGTCTTCATATGTATATATATATATTTCCTGACTCAACAGTCCGCCCTTCATGTCCCATTCAAAACCCACTCATTTTATGGAATAACTGTTTTATATTCCCAGTACGATCTTCATTCAACTTATTGCTCTGATGTGCTCCTTTGGCAGCACATATATTAACTTATTGTTCTGGGTATACAAAAGGATAGGAATAGAATATTTTGTAATATGATATTTTGTCCTTTCTGCACTACAGAGTCTGTGTAAGCATTCTTAGATCAGAGACCTAGGAGGAGTTCCAAATTGAAGAAAAACAAACAGAATAAAAGAAAATGTTCTCAGCCCTTTCTTGTAGTTTCATTTGCAGGAACCACAAAAGCAAAGATATTAAAAATTTTTTTCTTATATTTTAAAATTAAGTTTACAATTTTTATTGGATTATGCTCCCTTAAACTCATCTGATACCATGAATAGAAAACCCAAGCAATCCACCAAACATTCATTCATGTTGTTGCCTTTGAACATATTGCCTTTAAAATTTTTACAGAGTAGTCTCATCTGTAGAGTAGATGAGCCTTGACTCAAAAGTGTCATCAAAGACTGTGGTGACACTTGTCTTGCCACCCGCCCGCTGTTCCTGCCATGGCAGGCTCTCCTGCTTCACGACCGTTACCCGACAGCAAGGCCAAGGGCTCCTTCTCTCCTCCCAGGGCGGTGTGCTGTGCCTTCCCCAGATATGCTACTGGGGAGTGCAGTCACAGACCTGTCCCTTTCCTTAAGGCTGTTTCCTCGGGCTTAACCACACTTCTCTCCCAGGCAGAGGGGATGCCCGGGCTAAGAGGATTTCGCTCCATACGGGTTTCTCCCACCATGCTTCGGAAACTATGTTAAGGCAAGCAGCATCAGCATCCCACAGAACCGACACTGATTTACCAGCGAATGCTGTGCTTTCCCAGAGGGGATGCAGGAACAAAGAGGCTTTTGCTCTATGCGGGTTTCTCCCACTGTGCTGTGAATACAAGGTTAAGGCAAGCAGCAACAGCAGCCAGCAGAACCGACTCTGATTTCGCAGAGCCTGCTATGCACGCGGCGAGGCTTTGGGCTTGGGCGAACCGCCAACTGCACTTCACCGCTCCTTTCTCAGGAAGGCTTTGGGCGTTCGCTCTGTCGCATCAGGGAAGAAGAGCTGCGGAAGAGCTGGTGCCTCTTGGGCCTTGCTTTCGCGGGCTCTATGTTTGCGCCCTGGGTTCAACCTGCCCAGCCGAACTAAGCAGACACAGCCACAAACCGCAGCAGCGTGCGTGGCCTAGGATGGCACTCTATGCACACTACCATCTCCCGGTATAGGCAACGCTTGGCCTTTTGCTCTGGTGCTCAGGCGGACTCGGGGACTAGGCCAGTGCCTTCGACACAGGAGAGGAGAGGGGACAGGATCCCTGCACACCGCCAGTGCACTGGGATGGGGAGCTGTGGGGGACTTACCTCACTCTTTCCCCGGACACCCCGTGCCTCCGCGAACGCTTCCACATCCTGGAGGAAGATGTCATCTGACGGCCCGTTCTTTCAGGGAGCTACTTCTGCGAGTTCAGGGTGGCAAGCACATGTCTGAACCAGGGACAGGTGGCCAAGGAGCGGCTTGCCCCTTGGGCCCAGAGGCTCAGGACAGGCATGCCTTCTGCCCAGACTCCTTCCACAGAGTGGAGCACACGCCCCTGCCCTAGTCATCCCCTCCACTCTCCTTAGCAGCCAGGCTTCCGTCTCTCCGTACAAGGCGCGGGTGACACTTGTCTTGCCACCGCCCGCTGTTCCTGACAGGACCGACTCTCCTACTTGGAGACCGTTTCTGAAAACAAGGCCAACGGCTCCTTCTCCCGGGGCAGCGTGCTGTACCTCCCCAGTCATGCTCCTGTGGAGCGCAGTGACAGACGTGTCCCTTCCTTAAGGGTCTTTCCACAGGAGCAACCACGCTTCTCTCTCTAGCAGAGGAGATACCCGGGAAATGAAGATTTCGCTCCATGCGGGTTTATTACACGGTGCTCTGGAGACTAGCTCAGGCAAGCAGCAGCAGAATCCCACAGACCCGACTCTGATTTCCCAAAGAATGCTGTGCTGAGGCGGACTCCCGGACTAGGCCAGTGCTTTCTCCAAAGGAGAGGAGAGGCGACAGGATCTCAACACACCGCCCGTGCACTCGGTTGAGGAGCGGTGACGGACTGACCCCACTCCTTCCACGGACACCGCGTGTTCCGCGAACGCTTCCACTTCCTGGAGGAAGACGACATCTGACTGCCCGTTCTTTCAGGGAGCTACTTCTGCGAGTTCAGGGTACGCGCCTGGTGTCAAGCACATGTCTGCACCAGGGACAGGTGGCCAAGGAGCTGCTTTCCCCTTGGGCTCAGGGGCCCAGGACAGGCATGCCTTCTGCCCAGACTTCTGCCTCACAGTGGAGCACGCGCCCCTGCCCTAGTCATCCCCTCGTGTCTCCTTAACAGCCAGGCATACGTCTCTCTGCACAGGGAGCAGGTGACACTTGTAACCGCCCGCTGTTCCTGACAGGACAGGATCTCCTACTTGGAGACCGTTTCCGAAAACAAGGCCCACGGCTCCTACTCTTCTCCCGGGGCAGCGTACTGCACCTCCCCAGTCATGCTGCTGGGGAGCGTAGTGACAGACGTGTCCCTTTCCTTAAGGGTCTTTCCACAGGAGCAAGGACGCTTCTCTCTCAGACAGAGGTTATCCCCAGGCAAAGAAGATTTTGCTCCATGCGGGTTTATTACACCGTGCTGTGGAGACTAACTCAGGCAAGCAACAGCAGCATCCCACAGACCCGACTCTGATTTCCCAAAGAATGCGGTGCTTTCCCAGAGGGGATGCCCGGGCAAAGAGGCTTTTGTTGTATGCTGGTTTCTCCCACCGTGCTGCGAATACTAGGCTAAGGCAAGTAGGCCACAGAACCGACTCTGATTTCCCAACGACTGCTATGCTTTCACAGTAGTATTCAGCTTGGCGCAAACCGCACTTCGCTGCTGCTTCCACAGCAAGGCTTTTGGCGTTCGCTCTGTCACGTCAGGGAAGAAGAGCTGCAGAAGAGCTGGTGCCTCTTGGGCCTTGCTTTCCCGGGCTCTATGTTCACGCCCTGGGTTCACCCTGCCAGGCTGAACTAAGCAGACACAGCCACAACCCTGCAGTAGCATGCGTGGCCTAGGATGGCACTCTATGCACACTACCCTGCTCTGGCGCTCAGGCGGACTCGGGGACTACGCCAGTACCTTCCCCACAGGAGAGGAGAAGCGACAGGATCTCTGCACACTGCCCGTGCACTGGGATGGAGAGCAGTGAGGGACTGTCCCCACACCTTCCCTGGACACCCTGTACATCCGCGAACGCTTTCACATCTTGGAGGAAGACGTTCTTTCAGGGAGTTCTTTCTGCAAGTTCAGCGTAAGCGCCTGTTGGCAAGCACATGTCTGCACCAAACACAGGTGGCAAGGTGCTGCTTTCCCCTTGGGCCCAGGGGTCCAGGACAGGCATGCCTTCTACCCAGACTCCTTCCTCACACTGGAGCAAGCGCCACTGACCTAGTCGTCCCCTCGTTTCTCTTTAGCAGCCAGGTTTCGGTCTCTCCGCACAGAGAGCGGGTGACACTTGTCTTGCCACCGGCTCGCTTTTCTTACCAGGGAGACTCTCCTGCTTCTCGACTGTTTCCCGAGAACAAGGCCAACGGCTCCTTCTCTTCTCCCGAGGCATCGTGCTGCACCTTCCCAAGACAAGCTCCTGGGGAGTGCAGTGACAGATGTGTCCCTTTCCTTAAGGCTGTTTCCTCAGTCGCAACCAAGCTTCTCTTTCAGGCAGAAGGGATGCCCGAGCAAAGAGGATTTCGCTCCATGAGGGTTTATTACAACGTGCTGTGGAGAATGCTGTGCTTTTCGCAGCACGGTGGGAGAAACCAGCATACAACAAAAGCCTCTTTGCCCGGGCATCCCCTCTGGGAAAGCACAGCATTCTTTGGGAAATCAGAGTCGGGGCTGTGGGATGCTGCTACTGCTTGCCTGAGCTGGTCTCGACAGCACGGTGTAATAAACCCGCGTGGAGCGAAATCCTCTTTGCCCCGGCATCCCCTATGCCTGAGAGAGAAGAGTGGTTGCGCCTTTGGAAAGAGCCTTCAGGAAAGGGACACGTCTGTCACTGCGCTCCCCAGGAGCATGTCTGGGGAAGGTGCAGAAGGCCGCCCCGGGACAAGAGAAGGAGCCGTTGGTGATATTGTCCGGAAACGGTCAAGAAGCAGGAGAGCCAGACCTGTCAGGAACAGCGTTTCGGTGGCAAGACAAGTTTCACTCGCTACCTCTGAGGAGAGATGTGAGCCTGGCTGCTAAGGAGACACGAGAGGACGACTAGGGCAGGAGCGCGTGTTCCACTCTGAAGAAGGATTCTCCGCAGAAGGCAGGCCTGTCCTGGGCCCCTGGGCCCAAGGGGACAGCAGCTCCTTGGCCACCTGTCCCTGGTGCAGACATGTGCTTGCCACCAGGCGCCTATGCTGAACTCGCAGAGTTAGCTCCCTGAAAGAACGGACCATCAGAAGCCGTTCTCCTCCATGATGTGGAAGCGTTCGTGGAGGCACGTGTTGTCCGGACAGTGAGGACAGTCCACCACTGCTCCCCATCCCAGGGCACGGCGGTGTGTAGGGATCCTGTCGCCTCTCCTCTCCTGTGAGGAAGGCACTAGACTAGTCCCCCAGTCCGCCTGAGCACCAGAGCAAATTGCCAAGCCTCGCCTACGCCAGGAGATGGTAGTTGGCATAGAGTGCCATGCTAGGCCACGCACGCTGCTGCAGGGTTGTGCCTCTGTTTGCTTAGATAGGCTTGGCAGTTTGAACCGACGACGCCAAAATGGAGCCCTGGAAAGCAAAGCCAAAGAGGATTTAGCTCTCCCGCAGCACTTCTTCCCTGATGCTACAGAGGGAAAACCCAAAGCCTTGCTGAGGAAGCGGCGGCGAAGTGCTGTTGGCTCCAAGCCTAAAGCCTCTGCGAAAGCACAGCATTTGCTGAGAAATCAGGGTCGGTTCTGCTGGCTGCTGTTGCTGCTTGCCTTAGCCTAGTATTCGCAGCTCGGTGGGAGAAACCCTTGTAGAGCGAAAGCCTCTTTGCCAGGGCATCCCCTCTGGGAAAGCACAGCATTCTTTGGGAAATCAGAGTCGGGGCTGTGGGATGCGGCTGCTGCTTTCCTGAGCTAGTCTCCACAGCACGATGTAATAAACCCGCATGGATCGAAATCCTCATTGCCCGGGCATTCTCTCTGCCTGAGAGAGATGCTTGGTTGCGCCTGTGGGAAGAGCCTTAAGGAAAGGGACACGTCTGTCACGGCGCTCCCCAGGAGCATGACTGAGGAAGGTACACCACGCTTTCCGGGAGAAGAGGAGCCGTTGTCCTTATTGTCGGGAAATGGTCACAAACCAGGAGAGGCGATCCTGTCAGGAACAGCGGGCCGTTGGCATGACACGTGTCACTTGCTCCCTGTGGGGAGAGATGGAAGCCTGACTGCGAAGGAGACACGAGGGAACGAGAAGGGCAGGGGCGCGTGCTCCACTCTCAAGGGGTCTGGGCAGAAGACATGCTTGTCCTGGGCCCCTGGGCCAAAGGGGACAGCAGCTCTTTGGCCACCTGACGATAGGGCGGACGTGGGCTTGCCACCAGGCGCCCAATCCTGAACTCGCAGAAACAGCTCCTGGAAGAACGGGCAGTCAGATGCCATCTTCCTCCAGGATGTAGCAGCATTGGCGGAGGCAGCGAGAGTCCCGGGGATTGAGGGACAGTTACCCATTACTCCCCATTCCAGGGCGCGGCGGTGTGCAGTGATCGTGTCGCCTCTCCTCTCGGCTGGAAAGGCACTGGTCTAGTCCCTGTCCTCCTGAACACCACAGCAAAAGGGCTGGCCTTGCCTACGCCGGGAGATGAAATTGTGAGCAGAGTGCCATCCTAGGCCACACACGCTGCTGCAGGGTCGAGGCTGTGTCTGCTTATTCCGGCTTGGCAGGGTGAACCCAGGACTAGAACATGGAGCCCAGAAAAGCAAGGCCCAAGAGGCACCAGCTCTGCCGCAGCTCTTCATCCCTGACGAGACAGAGCGAACGACCAAAGCCTTGCTGAGGAAGCCGCAGAGAAGTGCCATTCTCGCCAAGCTGAAAACCTCTGCGATAGCATAGCAGTCACTGGGAAATCAGAGTCGGTTCTGTGGGCTGCTCTTGCTGGGTGCCTTAGCCTAGTATTGGCAGCAAGGTGGGAGAAACCCGCATAGAGCGAAAGCCTCTTTGCCCCGGCATACCCTCTGGGAAAGCACAGCATTCTTGGGGAAATCAGAGTCGGGTCTGTGGGATGCGGCTGCTCCTTGCCTGACCTGGTCTCCACAGCACGGCGTAATAAACCCGTATGGAGCGAAATCCTTATTGCCCGGCATTCCCTCGGCCTGAGAGAGATGCTTGGTTGCGCCTGTGGGAAGAGCCTTAAGGAAAGGGACACGTCTGTCACTATGCTCCCTAGGAGCATGTCTGGGGAAGGTGCAGCACGATGCCCCGGGGAAGAGAAAGAGTCGCCTTGTTGTCGGAAACGGTCGCAAGCAGGAGAGCCAACCCTGTCAGCAACAGCGGGTCCGTGGTAAGACTAGTGTCACCCGCTCTCTGTGCCGAGAGACGGAAACCTGGTGAGGAGACACGAGGGGACGACTAGGTCAGGGGCGCTTGCTCCACCCTGAGGACGTAGTCTGGGCAGAAGGCATGCCTGTCCTGGGCCCCTGTGCCCAAGGGAAAAGCAGCTCCTTGGCCACCTGTCCCAGCTTCAGACACGTGCTTGCCAACAGGCTCCTTCCCTGAACTCGCAGAAGTAGCTCTCTGAAAGAACGGGCAGTCAGATGCCATTTTCCTCCAAGATGTGAAAGCGTCTGCGGATGCACGGGGTGTCCGGGGAAGGAGTGGGAAAAGTCCCTCACTGCTCCCCATCCCAGTGCACGGGCGGTGTGCAGAGATCCTGTCGCCTCTCCTCTCCTGTGGGGAAGGCACTGACCTAGTCCCCGAGTCGGCCTGAGCACCAGAGCAAAAGGCGTAGCGTTGCCTACACCGGAAATGGTAGTGTGCATAGAGTGCCATCCTAGGCCACGCATGCTACTGCAGGGTTGTGACTGTATCTGCTTATTTCGGTTGGGACGGTGAACCCAGGTCGTGAATATGGATCCCGGGAAGCAAGGCCCAAGAGGCACCAGTTCTCCCGCAGCTCTTAATCCCTGACGGGCCAAAGACTTGCTGAGGAAGCAGCAGCCAAGTGGGGTTCGCAGCAAGCTGAAAACCTCTGCGAAAGCATAGCCGTCACTGGCAAATCAGAGTCGTTTCTCTGGGCTGCTCTTGCTGGTTGCCTTAGCTTAGTGTTCGCAGCACATTGGGAGATAGTCGCATAGAGCAAAAGCCTCTTTGCCCGGGCATCCCCTCTGGGAAAGCACCGCATTCTTTGGGAAATCAGAGTCGGGTCCGAGGGATGCGGCTGCTCCTTGCCTGAGCGTGTCTCCACAGCTCAGTGTAACAAACCCGCATGGAGCGAAATCGTCTTAGCTCTGGCATCCCCTCGGCCTGAGAGAGATGCTTGGTTGCGCCTGTGGGAAGAGCCTTAAGGAAAGTGACTCGTCTGTCACTGCGCTCCCCAGCAGCATGCCTGGGGAAGGTGAAGCACGCTGCCCCGGGGAAGAGAAGGAGTCGTTGGCCTTGTTGTCCGAAACGGTCGTAAGCAGGAGGGTCGGACCTGTCTGGAACAGAGGGTCGGTGGTAAGACAAGTGTCACTCTCTCTGTGCGGAGAGACGGAAACATGGCTGAGAAGGAGACACGAGGGGACGACTAGGTCACGGGCACGTGCTCCACTGGGATGAAGGAGTCTGGGCAGAAGGCATGCCTGTCCTGGGCCCCTGAGCCCAAGGGGAAAGCAGCTCCTTGGGCATCTGTCCTGGTGCAGACATGTGCTTGACACAAGGCGCATACCCTGAACTCACAGAAGTAGCTCCCTGAAAGAACGGGCAGTCTCCTGTCGTCTTCCTCCAGGAAGTGGAAGCGTTGGCGGAACACGGGGTGTCCGTGGAAGGAGTGGGGACAGTCCGACACTGCTGCTCAACCGAGTGTACGGGTGGTGTGTCGAGATCCTGTCGGCTCTCCTCTCCTGTGGAGAAAGCACTGGCCTAGTCCGCGAGTCCGCCTCAGCACAGCATTCTTTGGGAAATCAGAGTCGGGTCTGTGGGATGCTGCTGCTGCTTGCCTGAGCTAGTCTCCACACCACCGTGTTATAAACCCGCATGGAGCGAAATCTTCTTTGCCCGGGTATCCCCTCTGCCTGAATGAGAAGCGTGGTTGCTCCTGTGGAAAGACCCTTAAGGAATGGGACACGTCTGACACTGCGCTCCCCAGGAGCATAACTGGGTAGGTGCAGCATGCTGCCCCGGGAGAAGAGAAGGAGCCGTTGGCCTTGTTTTCAGAAATGGTCTCCAAGCAGGAGAGCCGGTCCTGTCAGGAATAGCGGGCGGTGGCAAGACAAGTGTCACCCGGGCCTTGGGTGGAGAGACGGAAGCATGGCTTCTAAGGAGACAGGAGGGGATGACTAGGGCAGGGGCGCCTGCTCCACTCTGAAGATGGAGTCTGGACAAAAGACATGCCTGTCCTGAGCCTCTGGGCCCAAGGGGCAAGCCGCTCCTTGGCCACCTGTCCCTGGTTCAGACATGTGCTTGCCACCAGGCCCCTAACCTTAACACGCAGAAGTAGCTCCCTAAAGGAAACGGTCGTCAGATAAGATCTTCCTCCAGGATGTGGAAGCGTTCGCGGAGGCCGGGGTGTCCGGGGAAGGAGTGAAATAAGTCCCCCACAGATCCCCATGTCAGTGCACAGGCGGTGGGCAGGGATCCTGTCGCCTCTCTTCTCCTGTGGGGAAGGCAGAGGCCTAGTCCCCGAGTCCGCCTGAGCACCAAGCGTTGCCTATACCGGGAGATGGTAGTGTGCATAGAGTGCCATCCTAGGCCACGCACGCTGCTGCAGGTTGTGGCTGTGTCTGCTTAGTTTGGGCTGGCAGGTTGAACCCAGGGCGCGAACATAGAGCCCGCGAAAGCAAGGCCCAAGAGGCACCAGCTCTCCCGCAGCTCTTCTTCCCTGATGCGACAGAGCGAACGCCCAAAGCCTTCCTGAGGAAGCAGCGACGAAGTGCGGTTCGCGCCAAGCCCAAAGCCTCTGCGTGCACAAGGCAGGCTCTGTGAAATCAGAGACGGTTCTGCGGGCTGCTGTTGCTGCTTGCCTTAAACTAGTATTCCCAGCACAGTGAGAGAAACCCGCATAGAGCAAAAGCCTCTTTGTTCGTGCATCCCATCTGGGAAAGCACTGCATTCGCTGGTAAATCAGTGTCGGATCTGGGGGATGCTGATGCTGCTTGCCTTAACATAGTCTCTGGAGCATCCTGGGAGAAACCTGTATGGAGCAAAATCCTCTTAGCCCGGGTATCCCCTCAGCCTGGGAGAGAAGTGTGGTTCAGCCCGTGGAAACAGCCTTAAGGAAAGGGACACGTCTGTGACTGCACTCCCCAGTAGCATGTCTGAGGAAGGCACAGCACGCCGCCCCGGGAGAAGAGAAGGAGCCGTTCGCCTTGCTGTCGGGAAACACTTGTGAAGCAGGAGAGCCTGGCATGGCAGGAACAGCGGGCGGATGGCAAGGCAAGTGTCACCACAGTCTTTGATGACACTTTTGAGTCAAGGCTCATCTACTCTACAGATGAGACTACTCTGTCAAAGTTTTAAAGGCAACATGTTTAAAGGCAACATCATGAAAGAATGTTTGGTGGATTGCTTTGGTTTTCTATTCATGGTATCAGATGAGTTTAAGGGAGCATAATCCAATAAAAAATTTAAACTTAATTTTAAAAAATAAGAAAAAAACCACATTTTAATATCTTTGCTTTTGTGGTTCCTGCAAATGAAACTGCAAGAAATGGCTGAGAACATTTTCTTTTTTTCTGTTTGTTTTTCTTCAATTTGGACCTCCTCCTTAGGTCTCTGATCTAAGAATGCTTACACAGACTCTGTAGTGTAGAAAGGACAAAATATCATGTAAAATATTCTATTCTTACCCTTTTGTATACCCAGAGCAATAACTTAATATATGTGCTGCCAAAAGAGCACACCAGAGCAAGAAGTTAAATGAAGATTGTATGGGGAAGACAAAACAATTATTCCATAAATTGAGTGGGTTTTGAATGGGACATGAGGGCGGACTTGTGAGTTAGGAAAAAGTACATATATATAAAGACTTTATGAAGGTTTAATTAAAGCATAACAACTATGCTGTATTACTGAAATATATTAAAATGATGATATGGAAATACCTTGCCTATTACTTAATATCTCACAGAGTAACATCAAATCACCTATTAATCCTTTCTACTAACAGCTGTTCCTCTTTGTTTCACTTTACATAACATGTGATGGATTGACATTTGTAGAAATAAGGGGGAAACATGGAAGAAAGTGAACAATTAGAAAGGATCAAAATACAGTAATAAATGAGGTAAATAACCAGTGAATATTTACTATAATGTAAATATATGCTGTTTTAATGCATGCACATTTATAAACTGAGAATTTTCAGGAGTGACAGCCAATGTAGAAAATCTAGATGGTGTTATAGAAAATTCCATAAAACCCTTTGCATTAGTTTAACAGCCTGGTATAATATTTAGAAACCAGACTGTGTAATTTCTTTGAGAAGTTAAACATAGAAAAACATGGCTGAAATAATGATAAACACTTAACATTTACTTAAATTTTTGTTTATTTTTATCCTTTAAGGCCCATATTGTGTTCATAATGTCCCAAGTATTTGTGGTTGTTAGAGAAAAGTAAATTTGAAAATTTCCATGGGGAGGGGAAATGGTATCTGTTTGTAAAACAAAACAAAACAAAACAAAATCACAGGGCACCTTTCCTATGGTTGTGAGCTGCCCTTCCCTTACTGCTCAATGCATTTTCATTAACACCCACCTCACAGTCCATAGGCAGCCATATGTGTTCCCATCTTTAAGAAATTTTATCCTACAAGTCTTTCCTCATGACACTGTTGCCTATGACATAAATCAAACAGACATTCAGCCTCTTGGAATGGAATCAGAAACCCACAAAGCTGACTGCTGTCAGGACTCATAAGGAAGGCAATTAATACATTTATTATTTAAGAGAGGAGTTGTTTGTTTTCCAAAATTCCATGCAGAGTTGCAATGTTATCCGGAGTGTATATCAAACTCACGAAGCTAAAATGTCTTTTTATCTCAGGTTCACCCATTTGACAATCATTATATTTTCTCCTGGATCTCTGGTTTGGTCAGCTATGCTAGTGTCAGAACACTTCATTCATTCATTCAGTCAATCAACAAAGACCTATTTAGTACTAATTTTTTGTGGGTGGGATGAATAAGACAAATATCTGCGACAATGGAGCATATGATCTAGAGTTTATAATTCATATTTGAATTACTTACATACCACCACATACATGAATTACATGCTTACCACCACAAATGTAAAAACACTTTTAAAATGAAAAAGAGATGAATAGATGATAATGATGTTGAGGAGAAGACCTTAATATTAAGAGCAATAAAATTGATGTGTCTATTAGTAGAAATAAAAAATGGTCATATATTAACTAAAGTAAAATTTAGGGGTCCCTGGGTGACTCAATCGGTTAAGCAGCTGCATTTGGCTCAGGTCGTGATCCCAGGGTCCTGGGATTAAGACCTGCATCGGGCTCACTGCTGGGTAATAAGCCTGCCTCTAGATCTTCCTCTGCCTGCCACTCTGCCAACTTGAGCTCTCTCTCTCTCTCTGTCAAATAAACAAAATCTTTAAAAATATATAAAGATAAAGTAACACTTACTGAAGATTTGGGGACGGTGATGTCATCAAGATGGCAACATGGATGCATGGATGGCTCCTTATTTATTGCTAAAGGTAAATGTATAGTCAAAACCAGATTCTCCAATATTGTAATGGTGATATAGAAATCATTTACTAGTCTAGTTTAAAAGTTAAAAAACAAGCTTATTAAAAATAACTATAACTGCAATCATTTGTTATTAAAAGTACAATATAAAAACGATCTAAATGTAAAAACATCAATAACCTCTTGTTATAGAAGTATAAATTTTCTGTACACTATTGAAGTTCAGTTGTTTTCAACATAAAATGGAATGTTGTAACTAACATATTTTATATAACCTTAATGGTAGGTATAAAAAATTGTGTAGTAGATACACAAAAGATTTTGATAAAGAAGTTAAAACGTACTGCCACAAAAAGTCATCAGATTACAAAGAGAACAATACAGGAAATAAAGAGCAGAGCATCTACAAAAGAGCAAACAATTAACAGAGAAACTAAACAGATAAACACTGGGGAAAGAAAAAAATTTTTAAAAAAAGGGAGGGGAAGGCAAGCCATAATACACTTAACCATAAGTAACAAACTGATTGTTTCTGGAGGGGAGATGGGCAGGGGAATGGGCTAAGTCTGTAATAATTATTAGGAGGTCACTTGTAATGAGCATTGAATGTTATATGTAAAGGGCAAATTAATAAATTCTACTCCTGAAACTAATATTACACTATATATTTACTAAAATTTAAATAAATCAGGAAATATAAAAAGAATGAAAGGCAATACTTAGGTCTTTACCTATCAATAATTACTTTAACTGTAAGTGAATGGAATCATCCAGTTGGAAAACATAGAAAGGCTAGAATAGATTTAAAAAACAAACAAAAAACACAAGATCCAACAATATGTTGCATATAAAAGAATCACTATAGCTTTAAGGACAAACATGGGTAGAGAATAAAGGGATGGAAAAAGATATTCCAAGCTAATTATAACAAAAGAAAACAAGGGTAGCAATAACTATAACAGACAAAATAGGGCTTATATAAGCTAAAAATCACCACAGTCATTATACAATAAGAAAAGTGTCATCAATTCATCCATACAGTAACTGTAAATATCATGTACCTAATATTGAGCCCCATAAATATATAAAACAAATACTAACAAAACAAAAAGGAGAAATAAATAGCAATACAATAGTATCTGGGGACAATAATACCCCACTCTTACATATGGATAGATCATCCAGACAGAAAATCAATAAGAAAATAGTGAATTTAAACACTATGCCTGGACAACTGGGTGGCTCAGTCAGTTAAGCCTTTGCCTTTGGCTCAGGTCGTGATCCCAGGGTCCTGAGATAGAGTCCCACATTGGGCTCCCTGCTCAGGAGGGAATCTTCTCCCTCTGTCTCTGCCTCTACCCTTTGCTCATTCTCTCTGCCCTGCTCTCTATCAAACAAACAAACGAAAAAACCAAACCAAACAAACAAACAAACAAGAACTATGCCAAATGAACCTAACATATTTACAGGATATTCCATCCAATAGTATCATAATAAATATTCTTCTCAAACACACGTGGAAAATTGTCTAGGATAGATCACATTTTAAACCACAAAACAAGAGTCCCCCCAAAATCAATAATATCGAAAGCATATCGAGTATATTTCCAGCCAAAATAATATGAAGCCAGAAATCAATACAGAAGGAAATTTGGAAAATTTAAAAATACACAGACATACACATTTTTAAACAAACAAAAAATCAATAAAAGAAGACAAAGTGGGAATAAAAATACATCTTGAGGAAAATAAAAAATATATACCAAAAAATTATGAGAAGCAGCAAAGCAGTTATAAAAGGAAATTTTATAGCTATAAATGTATATAAAAAAGATTTCAAATAAAGAACAATATAACAGCTCAAAAAAAGTACAGAAAGAACAAAGTAAACTTAAAAGTAACAAAAGGAAGGAAAAACATAAAAATTAGGGCAGAAATAAATGAAATATATAATTAAAAAACTAGAAAGTTTTTTAAAATGGTAAATAAAATTAGACTTGGTAATGATAAATTAAAAAAGACAGCTAGACTAACTCAGAAAAAAGAGAGAAGACTCAATAAAATCAGAAATGTAAAAGGAGACATTATAACAGATACCACAGAAATATAAAAGATAACAGACAGTTAAATGCCAGCAAATCAAAAGCCTAGAGGAAATGGACAAATTCCTAGGCACATACAACCTATCAAGACTGAATCATAAGGACATAAAAAATGTGAACAGACCAATTAGGAATATGGAGATTGAATCCGTAATAAAAACCTTCTAACAAATAAAAGTCCAGAATCAGATGATGTCCCCAGTGATTTCTACCAAACATTTTAAGAAGAAATACAAACAGTTTTAAAACCCTTCCCAAAAAGTTGAAGTGGTTGAAATACTCAGAGGCACATTTCAAATCAGCAACAAAAATAACTACTGGATCATATCCCCGATAAATAAAAAATATAAAAATTATCTACAAAATGCTACAAAACTGAATTTACCAGCACATATCAGTAAATGTGATGCATTATATTAATAGAATGATCAATAAAATCTCATATGATCCACTCAATATATGCAGAAAAGGCATTTGGCAAAATTCAACACCCTTTCATAATAAAAATACTCACCAAACTGGGTAGAGAAAGAGTACACATCAAAACAATGAAAACCACATATTCCGTGGAAGGATTCAAGATGGCGGAGAAGTAGCAGGCTAGACGACATCAGGTTGCAGGAGATCAGCTAGATAGCTTATCTAACCATTGCAAACACCTACAAGTCCAATGGGAGATCAAAGAGGAGAGCAACAATTCTAGAAACAGAAAATTGATCACTTTCTGAAAGAACCGACGGAAAAGTGAACCCAAAGAAAGGGAAGGTAGACCGCAGGGGGAGGGGCCAGCTCCCGGCAAGCTGCGGAGCAATGGAGCACAAAATCAGGACTTTTTAAATTTGATCCACTGAGGTATATCACCCCATAGGCTAAATCAGAGTGAAGCCCAAGTGGGCTCAGCATAGCACCAGGTCCCTCAGGGTCACAGAAGGACCAGGGGTACCTGAGTGTCACAGAACTCACAGGTATTAGATGGATCACATTTGATCGTGGTGAATAATCCTTTTAATGTACTATTGAATCCGATTGGCTAGTATTTTGGTGAGAATTTTTGCATCTGTTTTCATCAAGGATATTGGCCTGTAGTTCTCTTTTTTGATGGGATCCGTGTCTGGTTTTGGGATCAAGGTGATGCTGGCCTCAGAAAAAAAGAGTTTGGAAGTTTTCCTTCCATTTCTATTTTTTGGGAACCGTTTCAGGAGAATAGGAATTAATTTTTCTTTAAAAGTTTGGTAGAATTCCCCTGGGAAGCCATCTGGCCCGGGGCTTTTGTTTGTTTGGAGATGTTTGATGACTGTTTCAATCTCCTTACTGGTTGTGGGTCTGTTCAGGTTTTCTATTTCTTCCTGGTTCAGTTGTGGTAGTTTATATGTCTCTAGGAATGTATCCATTTCTTCCAGATTGTTGAATTTGTTGGCATAGAGTTGCTCATAGTATGTTCTTATAATTGTTTATATTTCTTTGATGTTGGTTGTGATCTATCTTCTTTCAATCATAATTTTATTTAATTGAGTCATTTCTCTTTCCTTTTTGATAAGTCTGGAAAGGGGTTTATCAATCTTATTAATTCTTTCAAAGAACCAGCTCCTAGTTTCATTAATTTGTTCTATTGTTTTTTTTGTTGTTGTTGTTGGTGGTGGTTTTTTTTTTGTTTGTTTCTATTTCATTGATTTCTGCCAAGATCTTTATTATTCCTCTTCTCCTGCTGGGTTTAGGCTTTCTTTGTTGTTCTTTATGCAACTCCTTTAGGAGTAGGGTTATGTTGTGTATTTGAGATCTTTCTTGTTTCTTGAGAAAGGCTTGTAACAGCTTTATATATTCCTCTCAGGACTGCCTTTGCTGTATCCCACAGGTTTTGAACACTTTTGTTTTCATTATCATTTGTTTCCATGAATTTTTTCAATTCTTCTTTAATTTCCTGGTTGACCAATTCATTTTTTAGAAGGATGCTATTGGTATCCATGTATTTATGTTCTTTCCAAATTTCCTCTTGTGATTGAGTTCTACTTTCAGAGCATTGTCATCTGAGAATATGCAGGGGATGATCCCAATATTTTGATAATGGTTGAGATCTGATTCATGACCCAGGCTGTGGTCTATTCTGGAGAATGTTCCATGTGCACTAGAGAAGAATGTGTATCTGTTATTTTGGGATGGAATGTGTTGAATATACCTGTGATGTCCATCTTGTCCAGTGTGTCATTTAAGGCCTTTTTACTTGTTGATCTGTTGCTTGGATGATCTGTCCATTTCAATGAGGGGAGTGTTAAATTCCCCTACTATTATTTTATTATTGTCGATGTGTTTCTTTGATTTTGTTATTAATTGGTTTATTTAGTTGGCTGCTCCCATGTTAAGGATATAGATATTTAAAATTGTTAGGTCTTCTTGTTGGACAGACACCTTGAGTATTATATAGTGTCCTTCCTCATCTCTTATTATAGTCTTTGGCTTAAAATCTAATTGATCTGATAGGATTGCCACCCCAGCTTTCTTCTGATGTCCATTAGCATGGTACATTGTTTTCCACCCCCTGTCTTTTAATCTGGGGGTGTCTTTGGGTCTATGATGAGTTTCTTGGGCAGCATATTGACAGGTTTTGCTTTTTATCCATTCTGATACCTTGTGTCTTTTGATTGGTGCCTTTAGGCCATTTACATTCAGGGTAACTATTGAGAGATATGAATTTAGTGGCATTGTATTGCCTATAATGTGACTGTTACTGTATATTGTTTCTGTTCCTTTCTGATCTACTACTTTTATGTTCTCTCTTTGCTTAGAGGACTCCTTTCAATATTTTCTGGAGAGTTGGTTTGGTGTTTGCAAATTCTTTCAGGTTTTGTTTGTCCTGGTAGCTTTTTAATCTCTCCTTCTATTTTCAATGATAGCCTAGCTGTATATAGTATTCTTGGCTGCATGTTTTACTCACTTAACACTCTGAAGATACATGCCAGGTCTTTATGGCCTGCCAGGTCTCTGTGGATATGTCTGCTGCCAATCAAATGTTTTTACTGTTGTACAATACAGACTTCTTCTCCCAGGCTGCTTTCAGGATTTTCTCTTTGTCGTTAACAGTTGTAAATTTTACTATCAGGTTACGGGTTGTGGACCTATTTTTATTGATTTTGAGGGTCATTCTTTGCATCTCCTGGATTTTGATGTTTGTTCCCTTTGCCATATTAGGGAAATTCTCTACAAAAATTCTCTCCAATATACCTTCTGCTCCCCTCTCTCTTTCTTCTTCTTCTGGCATCCCAATTATTCTAATGTTTTGTCGTCTTATGGTCTCACTTATCTCTCAAATTCTCTCCTCATGGTCCAGTATTTGTTTGTCTCTCTTTTGCTCAGCTTTTTATTCTCCATCATTTGGTCTTCTGTATCACTAATTCTTTTGCCTCATTTATCCTAGCAGTAAGAACTTCCATTTTTTATTGCACCTCATTAATAGCTCTTTTGATTTCAACTAGGTTAGATTTTAGTTCCTTTATTTCTCTAGAAAGGGCTTTTATCTCTCTGGAGAGGGTTTCTCTAATATCTTCCATGCCTTATTCGAGCCCAGCTAGAACCCTGAGAGTTGTCATTCTGAACTCTAGTTCTGTCATATTACCAATGTCTGTTTTGATTAGGTCCCTAGCCTGTGGTACTGCCTCTTGTTCTTTTTCTTGTGATGACTTTTTCCACTTTGTCATTTTGAGCAGATTAGAATATATAAAGGAGCAAATAAAATGCTAAAAGGGTGGTAAAGACCCCAGGAAAATGTGCTTTAACCAAATCAGAAGAGACCCCAAGTTGTGGGAGAACGAAAGGGGATAAAAAAGTTCTTGGGGAAAAAAAAGGTTAAAAAAAAAGAAAACAAGGAAAGAATATTACCAAAGAAAAAAAATATATATATATATACTAGACTTGTGACTAGACTAGGGTCACTCACTTAATTTTAGGAGTGTTTTGGTCTCTTAGAAGAAACTAACTCCCAGGATTTTAAAGGATGAAAAACATATAAGGGTAGGCACAAAGATGGGATGGAATAAACCTATAAAAATGAGTTAAAAATTTAATTTCTAAAAAATAAGTTGATAGAGCAAGTTAGTTGGGACAACAAAGAAAAATAAACTGTAGAGAATTTGCTCAGTCTGGACAATTAAACAATCTTGGAGCTAGATTTAGGGTATATTTTGGTCTGTTAGGAGAAGTTATACCCCAAATTATTTAGAAGAAAAAACGCTATGTGTAAATAAATATATAGTTAGATACAATGGAGGATAAAATATGACTATAATAATGAAGGTTCAAAATAGATTATTATTTTTTGTAAGGTATTTTAAAAATAATCTCGTTAAAAATCATTAAAAGATGAATGGTTAAAAATTTTAAAAATGAGCAGAAGAAAAAAAATATATAACTGCAAGACTAAAGAATCATTGGGAGAAAGCCATGAATTCCTTGTTTTGCTTTCTCCTCCTCTGGAATTCCACTGTTCTCTTTAGTAAGTGAAGTTGATCTTGGCTGGGTTTCTTGTTGGTCTTCTGGGGAAGGAGCCTTTTGTATTGATTCTCAAGTGTCTTTGCCTGAGATGGATTTATCCTGCCCTTACCTAGGGTAGGGCTAAGTAATCCGCGAGTTTTTGTTCCCTGAAGGCTTTCCTTAGAGTTCTGGATGATGGAATGATAATGGCGGTCTCACAATCCGGCCGAGAGGATTGGAGAGCTCAGGGCCCCGCTCCTCAGTGCACCCTTAAGGAAAAGTGCTTAATCACTCCCATCTTCCCGGCCTCTGGCCATGCTTGTAGAAAAGCACTCTGTCATTCGTACTTGGAGAAAAGTCCTTGGTCATTCTCATCTCCCTGGCCTCTGGCCGTGCTTGGAGAAAAGAGCTCAATTACTCCTTTCTCCCTGGCCCTTGGCCGTGCTCCAAGCTCACCCTGCCTATGCCTGGTTCAAAGTAACCCTGGGTTGAGAGCTCACTCCTCAGCTTTGTCTCTGTAGCCAGCTTCCCCACTCTAATACCTGTGTTTTCTGCGACACTCAGGTACCCCTGGTCCTTCTGTGACCCTGAGGGACCTGGTGCTATGCTGAGCCCACTTGGGCTTCACTCTGATTTAGTCTATGGGGTGATATCCCTCAGTGGATCAAATTTAAAAAGTCCTGATTTTGTGCTCCATTGTTCCACAGCTTGCCGGGAGCTTGCCCCTCCCCCTGCGGTCTACCTTCCCTTTCTTTGGGTTCACTTTTCCGTCGGTTCTATCTTTCAGAAAGTGATCAATTTTCTGTTTCTAGAATTGTTGCTCTCCTTCTCTTTGATCTCCCATTGGACTTGTAGGTGTTTGCAATGGTTAGATAAGCTATCTAGCTGATCTCCTGCAACCTGATGTCGTCTAGCCTGCTACTTCTCCGCCATCTTGAATCCTTCCACGGAATATGTGGTTTTCATTGTGTTGATATGTATTATTTCTGTACCCAGTTTGGTGAGTATTTTTATTATGAAAGGGTGTTGAATTTTGCCAAATGCCTTTTCTGCATATATTGAGTGGATCATATGAGATTTTATTGATCATTCTATTAATATAATGCATCACATTTACTGATATGTGCTGGTAAATTCAGTTTTGTAGCATTTTGTAGATAATTTTTATATTTTTTATTTATCGGGGATATGATCCAGTAGTTATTTTTGTTGCTGATTTGAAATGTGCCTCTGAGTATTTCAACCACTTCAACTTTTTGGGAAGGGTTTTAAAACTGTTTGTATTTCTTCTTAAAATGTTTGGTAGAAATCACTGGGGACATCATCTGATTCTGGACTTTTATTTGTTAGAAGGTTTTTATTACGGATTCAATCTCCATATTCCTAATTGGTCTGTTCACATTTTTTATGTCCTTATGATTCAGTCTTGATAGGTTGTATGTGCCTAGGAATTTGTCCATTTCCTCTAGGCTTTTGATTTGCTGGCATTTAACTGTCTGTTATCTTTTATATTTCTGTGGTATCTGTTATAATGTCTCCTTTTACATTTCTGATTTTATTGAGTCTTCTCTCTTTTTTCTGAGTTAGTCTAGCTGTCTTTTTTAATTTATCATTACCAAGTCTAATTTTATTTACCATTTTAAAAAACTTTCTAGTTTTTTAATTATATATTTCATTTATTTCTGCCCTAATTTTTATGTTTTTCCTTCCTTTTGTTACTTTTAAGTTTACTTTGTTCTTTCTGTACTTTTTTTGAGCTGTTATATTGTTCTTTATTTGAAATCTTTTTTATATACATTTATAGCTATAAAATTTCCTTTTATAACTGCTTTGCTGCTTCTCATAATTTTTTGGTATATATTTTTTATTTTCCTCAAGATGTATTTTTATTCCCACTTTGTCTTCTTTTATTGATTTTTTGTTTGTTTAAAAATGTGTATGTCTGTGTATTTTTAAATTTTCCAAATTTCCTTCTGTATTGATTTCTGGCTTCATATTATTTTGGCTGGAAATATACTCGATATGCTTTCGATATTATTGATTTTGGGGGGACTCTTGTTTTGTGGTTTAAAATGTGATCTATCCTAGACAATTTTCCACGTGTGTTTGAGAAGAATATTTATTATGATACTATTGGATGGAATATCCTGTAAATATGTTAGGTTCATTTGGCATAGTTCTTGTTTGTTTGTTTGTTTGGTTTGGTTTTTTCGTTTGTTTGTTTGATAGAGAGCAGGGCAGAGAGAATGAGCAAAGGGTAGAGGCAGAGACAGAGGGACAGAGGGAGAAGATTCCCTCCTGAGCAGGGAGCCCAATGTGGGACTCTATCTCAGGACCCTGGGATCACGACCTGAGCCAAAGGCAAAGGCTTAACTGACTGAGCCACCCAGTTGTCCAGGCATAGTGTTTAAATTCACTATTTTCTTATTGATTTTCTGTCTGGATGATCTATCCATATGTAAGAGTGGGGTATTATTGTCCCCAGATACTATTGTATTGCTATTTATTTCTCCTTTTTGTTTTGTTAGTATTTGTTTTATATATTTATGGGGCTCAATATTAGGTACATGATATTTACAGTTACTGTATGGATGAATTGATGACACTTTTCTTATTGTATAATGACTGTGGTGATTTTTAGCTTATATAAGCCCTATTTTGTCTGTTATAGTTATTGCTACCCTTGTTTTCTTTTGTTATAATTAGCTTGGAATATCTTTTTCCATCCCTTTATTCTCTACCCATGTTTGTCCTTAAAGCTATAGTGATTCTTTTATATGCAACATATTGTTGGATCTTGTGTTTTTTGTTTGTTTTTTAAATCTATTCTAGCCTTTCTATGTTTTCCAACTGGATGATTCCATTCACTTACAGTTAAAGTAATTATTGATAGGTAAAGACCTAAGTATTGCCTTTCATTCTTTTTATATTTCCTGATTTATTTAAATTTTAGTAAATATATAGTGTAATATTAGTTTCAGGAGTAGAATTTATTAATTTGCCCTTTACATATAACATTCAATGCTCATTACAAGTGACCTCCTAATAATTATTACAGACTTAGCCCATTCCCCTGCCCATCTCCCCTCCAGAAACAATCAGTTTGTTACTTATGGTTAAGTGTATTATGGCTTGCCTTCCCCTCCCTTTTTTTAAAAATTTTTTTCTTTCCCCAGTGTTTATCTGTTTTGTTTCTCTGTTAATTGTTTGCTCTTTTGTAGATGCTCTGCTCTTTATTTCCTGTATTGTTCTCTTTGTAATCTGATGACTTTTTGTGGCAGTACGTTTTAACTTCTTTATCAAAATCTTTTGTGTATCTACTACACAATTTTTTATACCTACCATTAAGGTTATATAAAATATGTTAGTTATAACATTCCATTTTATGTTGAAAACAACTGAACTTCAATAGTGTACAGAAAATTTATACTTCTATAACAAGAGGTTATTGATGTTTTTACATTTAGATCGTTTTTATATTGTACTTTTAATAACAAATGATTGCAGTTATAGTTATTTTTAATAAGCTTGTTTTTTAACTTTTAAACTAGACTAGTAAATGATTTCTATATCACCATTACAATATTGGAGAATCTGGTTTTGACTATACATTTACCTTTAGCAATAAATAAGGAGCCATCCATGCATCCATGTTGCCATCTTGATGACATCACCGTCCCCAAATCTTCAGTAAGTGTTACTTTATATTTATATATTTTTAAAGATTTTGTTTATTTGACAGAGAGAGAGAGAGAGCTCAAGTTGGCAGAGTGGCAGGCAGAGGAAGATCTAGAGGCAGGCTTATTACCCAGCAGTGAGCCCGATGCAGGTCTTAATCCCAGGACCCTGAGATCACGACCTGAGCCAAATGCAGCTGCTTAACCGATTGAGTCACCCAGGGACCCCTAAATTTTACTTTAGTTAATATATGACCATTTTTTATTTCTACTAATAGACACATCAATTTTATTGCTCTTAATATTAAGGTCTTCTCCTCAACATCATTATCATCTATTCATCTCTTTTTCATTTTAAAAGTGTTTTTACATTTGTGGTGGTAAGCATGTAATTCATGTATGTGGTGGTATGTAAGTAATTCAAATATGAATTATAAACTCTAGATCATATGCTCCATTGTCGCAGATATTTGTCTTATTCATCCCACCCACAAAAAATTAGTACTAAATAGGTCTTTGTTGATTGACTGAATGAATGAATGAAGTGTTCTGACACTAGCATAGCTGACCAAACCCGAGATCCAGGAGAAAATATAATGATTGTCAAATGGGTGAACCTGAGATAAAAAGACATTTTAGCTTCGTGAGTTTGATATACACTCCGGATAACATTGCAACTCTGCATGGAATTTTGGAAAACAAACAACTCCTCTCTTAAATAATAAATGTATTAATTGCCTTCCTTATGAGTCCTGACAGCAGTCAGCTTTGTGGGTTTCTGATTCCATTCCAAGAGGCTGAATGTCTGTTTGATTTATGTCATAGGCAACAGTGTCATGAGGAAAGACTTGTAGGATAAAATTTCTTAAAGATGGGAACACATATGGCTGCCTATGGACTGTGAGGTGGGTGTTAATGAAAATGCATTGAGCAGTAAGGGAAGGGCAGCTCACAACCATAGGAAAGGTGCCCTGTGATTTTGTTTTGTTTTGTTTTGTTTTACAAACAGATACCATTTCCCCTCCCCATGGAAATTTTCAAATTTACTTTTCTCTAACAACCACAAATACTTGGGACATTATGAACACAATATGGGCCTTAAAGGATAAAAATAAACAAAAATTTAAGTAAATGTTAAGTGTTTATCATTATTTCAGCCATGTTTTTCTATGTTTAACTTCTCAAAGAAATTACACAGTCTGGTTTCTAAATATTATACCAGGCTGTTAAACTAATGCAAAGGGTTTTATGGAATTTTCTATAACACCATCTAGATTTTCTACATTGGCTGTCACTCCTGAAAATTCTCAGTTTATAAATGTGCATGCATTAAAACAGCATATATTTACATTATAGTAAATATTCACTGGTTATTTACCTCGTTTATTACTGTATTTTGATCCTTTCTAATTGTTCACTTTCTTCCATGTTTCCCCCTTATTTCTACAAATGTCAATCCATCACATGTTATGTAAAGTGAAACAAAGAGGAACAGCTGTTAGTAGAAAGGATTAATAGGTGATTTGATGTTACTCTGTGAGATATTAAGTAATAGGCAAGGTATTTCCATATCATCATTTTAATATATTTCAGTAATACAGCATAGTTGTTATGCTTTAATTAAACCTTCATAAAGTCTTTATATATATGTACTTTTTCCTAACTCACAAGTCCGCCCTCATGTCCCATTCAAAACCCACTCAATTTATGGAATAATTGTTTTGTCTTCCCCATACAATCTTCATTTAACTTCTTGCTCTGGTGTGCTCTTTTGGCAGCACATATATTAAGTTATTGCTCTGGGTATACAAAAGGATAAGAATAGAATATTTTACATGATATTTTGTCCTTTCTACACTACAGAGTCTGTGTAACCATTCTTAGATCAGAGACCTAAGGAGGAGGTCCAAATTGAAGAAAAACAAACAGAAAAAAAGAAAATGTTCTCAGCCATTTCTTGCAGTTTCATTTGCAGGAACCACAAAAGCAAAGATATTAAAATGTGGTTTTTTTCTTATTTTTTAAAATTAAGTTTAAATTTTTTATTGGATTATGCTCCCTTAAACTCATCTGATACCATGAATAGAAAACCAAAGCAATCCACCAAACATTCTTTCATGATGTTGCCTTTAAACATGTTGCCTTTAAAACTTTGACAGAGTAGTCTCATCTGTAGAGTAGATGAGCCTTGACTCAAAAGTGTCATCAAAGACTGTGGTGACACTTGCCTTGCCATCCGCCCGCTGTTCCTGCCATGCCAGGCTCTCCTGCTTCACAAGTGTTTCCCGACAGCAAGGCGAACGGCTCCTTCTCTTCTCCCGGGGCGGCGTGCTGTGCCTTCCTCAGACATGCTACTGGGGAGTGCAGTCACAGACGTGTCCCTTTCCTTAAGGCTGTTTCCACGGGCTGAACCACACTTCTCTCCCAGGCTGAGGGGATACCCGGGCTAAGAGGATTTTGCTCCATACAGGTTTCTCCCAGGATGCTCCAGAGACTATGTTAAGGCAAGCAGCATCAGCATCCCCCAGATCCGACACTGATTTACCAGCGAATGCAGTGCTTTCCCAGATGGGATGCACGAACAAAGAGGCTTTTGCTCTATGCGGGTTTCTCTCACTGTGCTGGGAATACTAGTTTAAGGCAAGCAGCAACAGCAGCCCGCAGAACCGTCTCTGATTTCACAGAGCCTGCCTTGTGCACGCAGAGGCTTTGGGCTTGGCGCGAACCGCACTTCGTCGCTGCTTCCTCAGGAAGGCTTTGGGCGTTCGCTCTGTCGCATCAGGGAAGAAGAGCTGCGGGAGAGCTGGTGCCTCTTGGGCCTTGCTTTCGCGGGCTCTATGTTCGCGCCCTGGGTTCAACCTGCCAGCCCAAACTAAGCAGACACAGCCACAACCTGCAGCAGCGTGCGTGGCCTAGGATGGCACTCTATGCACACTACCATCTCCCGGTATAGGCAACGCTTGGTGCTCAGGCGGACTCGGGGACTAGGCCTCTGCCTTCCCCACAGGAGAAGAGAGGCGACAGGATCCCTGCCCACCGCCTGTGCACTGACATGGGGATCTGTGGGGGACTTATTTCACTCCTTCCCCGGACACCCCGGCCTCCGCGAACGCTTCCACATCCTGGAGGAAGATCTTATCTGACGACCGTTTCCTTTAGGGAGCTACTTCTGCGTGTTAAGGTTAGGGGCCTGGTGGCAAGCACATGTCTGAACCAGGGACAGGTGGCCAAGGAGCGGCTTGCCCCTTGGGCCCAGAGGCTCAGGACAGGCATGTCTTTTGTCCAGACTCCATCTTCAGAGTGGAGCAGGCGCCCCTGCCCTAGTCATCCCCTCCTGTCTCCTTAGAAGCCATGCTTCCGTCTCTCCACCCAAGGCCCGGGTGACACTTGTCTTGCCACCGCCCGCTATTCCTGACAGGACCGGCTCTCCTGCTTGGAGACCATTTCTGAAAACAAGGCCAACGGCTCCTTCTCTTCTCCCGGGGCAGCATGCTGCACCTACCCAGTTATGCTCCTGGGGAGCGCAGTGTCAGACGTGTCCCATTCCTTAAGGGTCTTTCCACAGGAGCAACCACGCTTCTCATTCAGGCAGAGGGGATACCCGGGCAAAGAAGATTTCGCTCCATGCGGGTTTATAACACGGTGGTGTGGAGACTAGCTCAGGCAAGCAGCAGCAGCATCCCACAGACCCGACTCTGATTTCCCAAAGAATGCTGTGCTGAGGCGGACTCGCGGACTAGGCCAGTGCTTTCTCCACAGGAGAGGAGAGCCGACAGGATCTCGACACACCACCCGTACACTCGGTTGAGCAGCAGTGTCGGACTGTCCCCACTCCTTCCACGGACACCCCGTGTTCCGCCAACGCTTCCACTTCCTGGAGGAAGACGACAGGAGACTGCCCGTTCTTTCAGGGAGCTACTTCTGTGAGTTCAGGGTATGCGCCTTGTGTCAAGCACATGTCTGCACCAGGACAGATGCCCAAGGAGCTGCTTTCCCCTTGGGCTCAGGGGCCCAGGACAGGCATGCCTTCTGCCCAGACTCCTTCATCCCAGTGGAGCACGTGCCCGTGACCTAGTCGTCCCCTCGTGTCTCCTTCTCAGCCATGTTTCCGTCTCTCCGCACAGAGAGAGTGACACTTGTCTTACCACCGACCCTCTGTTCCAGACAGGTCCGACCCTCCTGCTTACGACCGTTTCGGACAACAAGGCCAACGACTCCTTCTCTTCCCCGGGGCAGCGTGCTTCACCTTCCCCAGGCATGCTGCTGGGGAGCGCAGTGACAGACGAGTCACTTTCCTTAAGGCTCTTCCCACAGGCGCAACCAAGCATCTCTCTCAGGCCGAGGGGATGCCAGAGCTAAGACGATTTCGCTCCATGCGGGTTTGTTACACTGAGCTGTGGAGACACGCTCAGGCAAGGAGCAGCCGCATCCCTCGGACCCGACTCTGATTTCCCAAAGAATGCGGTGCTTTCCCAGAGGGGATGCCCGGGCAAAGAGGCTTTTGCTCTATGCGACTATCTCCCAATGTGCTGCGAACACTAAGCTAAGGCAACCAGCAAGAGCAGCCCAGAGAAACGACTCTGATTTGCCAGTGACGGCTATGCTTTCGCAGAGGTTTTCAGCTTGCTGCGAACCCCACTTGGCTGCTGCTTCCTCAGCAAGTCTTTGGCCCGTCAGGGATTAAGAGCTGCGGGAGAACTGGTGCCTCTTGGGCCTTGCTTCCCGGGATCCATATTCACGACCTGGGTTCACCGTCCCAACCGAAATAAGCAGATACAGTCACAACCCTGCAGTAGCATGCGTGGCCTAGGATGGCACTCTATGCACACTACCATTTCCGGTGTAGGCAACGCTACGCCTTTTGCTCTGGTGCTCAGGCCGACTCGGGGACTAGGTCAGTGCCTTCCCCACAGGAGAGGAGAGGCGACAGGATCTCTGCACACCGCCCGTGCACTGGGATGGGGAGCAGTGAGGGACTTTTCCCACTCCTTCCCCGGACACCCCGTGCATCCGCAGACGCTTTCACATCTTGGAGGAAAATGGCATCTGACTGCCCGTTCTTTCAGAGAGCTACTTCTGCGAGTTCAGGGAAGGAGCCTGTTGGCAAGCACGTGTCTGAAGCTGGGACAGGTGGCCAAGGAGCTGCTTTTCCCTTGGGCACAGGGGCCCAGGACAGGCATGCCTTCTGCCCAGACTACGTCCTCAGGGTGGAGCAAGCGCCCCTGACCTAGTCGTCCCCTCGTGTCTCCTCACCAGGTTTCCGTCTCTCGGCACAGAGAGCGGGTGACACTAGTCTTACCACGGACCCGCTGTTGCTGACAGGGTTGGCTCTCCTGCTTGCGACCGTTTCCGACAACAAGGCGACTCTTTCTCTTCCCCGGGGCATCGTGCTGCACCTTCCCCAGACATGCTCCTAGGGAGCATAGTGACAGACGTGTCCCTTTCCTTAAGGCTCTTCCCACAGGCGCAACCAAGCATCTCTCTCAGGCCGAGGGAATGCCGGGCAATAAGGATTTCGCTCCATACGGGTTTATTACGCCGTGCTGTGGAGACCAGGTCAGGCAAGGAGCAGCCGCATCCCACAGACCCGACTCTGATTTCCCCAAGAATGCTGTGCTTTCCCAGAGGGTATGCCGGGGCAAAGAGGCTTTCGCTCTATGCGGGTTTCTCCCACCTTGCTGCCAATACTAGGCTAAGGCACCCAGCAAGAGCAGCCCACAGAACCGACTCTGATTTCCCAGTGACTGCTATGCTATCGCAGAGGTTTTCAGCTTGGCGAGAATGGCACTTCTCTGCGGCTTCCTCAGCAAGGCTTTGGTCGTTCGCTCTGTCTCGTCAGGGATGAAGAGCTGCGGCAGAGCTGGTGCCTCTTGGGCCTTGCTTTTCTGGGCTCCATGTTCTAGTCCTGGGTTCA
Source organism: Mustela lutreola (assembly GCF_030435805.1). NCBI lineage: Eukaryota > Metazoa > Chordata > Mammalia > Carnivora > Mustelidae > Mustela > Mustela lutreola. The sequence continues at coordinate 55,910,018 of NC_081308.1, read as the reverse complement.
CCCTGCCAAGCCGGAATAAGCAGACACAGCCTCGACCCTGCAGCAGCGTGTGTGGCCTAGGATGGCACTCTGCTCACAATTTCATCTCCCGGCGTAGGCAAGGCCAGCCCTTTTGCTGTGGTGTTCAGGAGGACAGGGACTAGACCAGTGCCTTTCCAGCCGAGAGGAGAGGCGACACGATCACTGCACACCGCCGCGCCCTGGAATGGGGAGTAATGGGTAACTGTCCCTCAATCCCCGGGACTCTCGCTGCCTCCGCCAATGCTGCTACATCCTGGAGGAAGATGGCATCTGACTGCCCGTTCTTCCAGGAGCTGTTTCTGCGAGTTCAGGATTGGGCGCCTGGTGGCAAGCCCACGTCTGCCCTATCGTCAGGTGGCCAAAGAGCTGCTGTCCCCTTTGGCCCAGGGGCCCAGGACAAGCATGTCTTCTGCCCAGACCCCTTGAGAGTGGAGCACGCGCCCCTGCCCTTCTCGTTCCCTCGTGTCTCCTTCGCAGTCAGGCTTCCATCTCTCCCCACAGGGAGCAAGTGACACGTGTCATGCCAACGGCCCGCTGTTCCTGACAGGATCGCCTCTCCTGGTTTGTGACCATTTCCCGACAATAAGGACAACGGCTCCTCTTCTCCCGGGAAGCGTGGTGTACCTTCCTCAGTCATGCTCCTGGGGAGCGCCGTGACAGACGTGTCCCTTTCCTTAAGGCTCTTCCCACAGGCGCAACCAAGCATCTCTCTCAGGCAGAGAGAATGCCCGGGCAATGAGGATTTCGATCCATGCGGGTTTATTACATCGTGCTGTGGAGACTAGCTCAGGAAAGCAGCAGCCGCATCCCACAGCCCCGACTCTGATTTCCCAAAGAATGCTGTGCTTTCCCAGAGGGGATGCCCTGGCAAAGAGGCTTTCGCTCTACAAGGGTTTCTCCCACCGAGCTGCGAATACTAGGCTAAGGCAAGCAGCAACAGCAGCCAGCAGAACCGACCCTGATTTCTCAGCAAATGCTGTGCTTTCGCAGAGGCTTTAGGCTTGGAGCCAACAGCACTTCGCCGCCGCTTCCTCAGCAAGGCTTTGGGTTTTCCCTCTGTAGCATCAGGGAAGAAGTGCTGCGGGAGAGCTAAATCCTCTTTGGCTTTGCTTTCCAGGGCTCCATTTTGGCGTCGTCGGTTCAAACTGCCAAGCCTATCTAAGCATACAGAGGCACAACCCTGCAGCAGCGTGCGTGGCCTAGCATGGCACTCTATGCCAACTACCATCTCCTGGCGTAGGCGAGGCTTGGCAATTTGCTCTGGTGCTCAGGCGGACTGGGGGACTAGTCTAGTGCCTTCCTCACAGGAGAGGAGAGGCGACAGGATCCCTACACACCGCCGTGCCCTGGGATGGGGAGCAGTGGTGGACTGTCCTCACTGTCCGGACAACACGTGCCTCCACGAACGCTTCCACATCATGGAGGAGAACGGCTTCTGATGGTCCGTTCTTTCAGGGAGCTAACTCTGTGAGTTCAGCATAGGCGCCTGGTGGCAAGCACATGTCTGCACCAGGGACAGGTGGCCAAGGAGCTGCTGTCCCCTTGGGCCCAGGGGCCCAGGACAGGCCTGCCTTCTGCGGAGAATCCTTCTTCAGAGTGGAACACGCGCTCCTGCCCTAGTCGTCCTCTCGTGTCTCCTTAGCAGCCAGGCTCACATCTCTCCTCAGAGGTAGCGAGTGAAACTTGTCTTGCCACCGAAACGCTGTTCCTGACAGGTCTGGCTCTCCTGCTTCTTGACCGTTTCCGGACAATATCACCAACGGCTCCTTCTCTTGTCCCGGGGCAGCCTTCTGCACCTTCCCCAGACATGCTCCTGGGGAGCGCAGTGACAGACGTGTCCCTTTCCTGAAGGCTCTTTTGAAAGGCGCAACCACTCTTCTCTCTCAGGCATAGGGGATGCCGGGGCAAAGAGGATTTCGCTCCACGCGGGTTTATTACACCGTGCTGTCGAGACCAGCTCAGGCAAGCAGTAGCAGCATCCCACAGCCCCGACTCTGATTTCCCAAAGAATGCTGTGCTTTCCCAGAGGGGATGCCCGGGCAAAGAGGCTTTTGTTGTATGCTGGTTTCTCCCACCGTGCTGCGAAAAGCACAGCATTCTCCACAGCACGTTGTAATAAACCCTCATGGAGCGAAATCCTCTTTGCTCGGGCATCCCTTCTGCCTGAAAGAGAAGCTTGGTTGCGACTGAGGAAACAGCCTTAAGGAAAGGGACACATCTGTCACTGCACTCCCCAGGAGCTTGTCTTGGGAAGGTGCAGCACGATGCCTCGGGAGAAGAGAAGGAGCCGTTGGCCTTGTTCTCGGGAAACAGTCGAGAAGCAGGAGAGTCTTCCTGGTAAGAAAAGCGAGCCGGTGGCAAGACAAGTGTCACCTGCTCTCTGTGCGGAGAGACCGAAACCTGGCTGCTAAAGAGAAACGAGGGGACGACTAGGTCAGTGGCGCTTGCTCCAGTGTGAGGAAGGAGTCTGGGTAGAAGGCATGCCTGTCCTGGACCCCTGGGCCCAAGGGGAAAGCAGCACCTTGCCACCTGTGTTTGGTGCAGACATGTGCTTGCCAACAGGCGCTTACGCTGAACTTGCAGAAAGAACTCCCTGAAAGAACGTCTTCCTCTAAGATGTGAAAGCGTTCGCGGATGTACAGGGTGTCCAGGGAAGGTGTGGGGACAGTCCCTCACTGCTCTCCATCCCAGTGCACGGGCAGTGTGCAGAGATCCTGTCGCTTCTCCTCTCCTGTGGGGAAGGTACTGGCGTAGTCCCCGAGTCCGCCTGAGCGCCAGAGCAGGGTAGTGTGCATAGAGTGCCATCCTAGGCCACGCATGCTACTGCAGGGTTGTGGCTGTGTCTGCTTAGTTCAGCCTGGCAGGGTGAACCCAGGGCGTGAACATAGAGCCCGGGAAAGCAAGGCCCAAGAGGCACCAGCTCTTCTGCAGCTCTTCTTCCCTGACGTGACAGAGCGAACGCCAAAAGCCTTGCTGTGGAAGCAGCAGCGAAGTGCGGTTTGCGCCAAGCTGAATACTACTGTGAAAGCATAGCAGTCGTTGGGAAATCAGAGTCGGTTCTGTGGCCTACTTGCCTTAGCCTAGTATTCGCAGCACGGTGGGAGAAACCAGCATACAACAAAAGCCTCTTTGCCCGGGCATCCCCTCTGGGAAAGCACCGCATTCTTTGGGAAATCAGAGTCGGGTCTGTGGGATGCTGCTGTTGCTTGCCTGAGTTAGTCTCCACAGCACGGTGTAATAAACCCGCATGGAGCAAAATCTTCTTTGCCTGGGGATAACCTCTGTCTGAGAGAGAAGCGTCCTTGCTCCTGTGGAAAGACCCTTAAGGAAAGGGACACGTCTGTCACTACGCTCCCCAGCAGCATGACTGGGGAGGTGCAGCACGCTGCCCCGGGAGAAGAGTAGGAGCCGTGGGCCTTGTTTTCGGAAACGGTCTCCAAGTAGGAGATCCTGTCCTGTCAGGAACAGCGGGCGGTTACAAGTGTCACCTGCTCCCTGTGCAGAGAGACGTATGCCTGGCTGTTAAGGAGACACGAGGGGATGACTAGGGCAGGGGCGCGTGCTCCACTGTGAGGCAGAAGTCTGGGCAGAAGGCATGCCTGTCCTGGGCCCCTGAGCCCAAGGGGAAAGCAGCTCCTTGGCCACCTGTCCCTGGTGCAGACATGTGCTTGACACCAGGCGCGTACCCTGAACTCGCAGAAGTAGCTCCCTGAAAGAACGGGCAGTCAGATGTCGTCTTCCTCCAGGAAGTGGAAGCGTTCGCGGAACACGCGGTGTCCGTGGAAGGAGTGGGGTCAGTCCGTCACCGCTCCTCAACCGAGTGCACGGGCGGTGTGTTGAGATCCTGTCGCCTCTCCTCTCCTTTGGAGAAAGCACTGGCCTAGTCCGGGAGTCCGCCTCAGCACAGCATTCTTTGGGAAATCAGAGTCGGGTCTGTGGGATTCTGCTGCTGCTTGCCTGAGCTAGTCTCCAGAGCACCGTGTAATAAACCCGCATGGAGCGAAATCTTCATTTCCTGGGTATCTCCTCTGCTAGAGAGAGAAGCGTGGTTGCTCCTGTGGAAAGACCCTTAAGGAAGGGACACGTCTGTCACTGCGCTCCACAGGAGCATGACTGGGGAGGTACAGCACGCTGCCCCGGGAGAAGGAGCCGTTGGCCTTGTTTTCAGAAACGGTCTCCAAGTAGGAGAGTCGGTCCTGTCAGGAACAGCGGGCGGTGGCAAGACAAGTGTCACCCGCGCCTTGTACGGAGAGACGGAAGCCTGGCTGCTAAGGAGAGTGGAGGGGATGACTAGGGCAGGGGCGTGTGCTCCACTCTGAGGAAGGAGTCTGGGCAGAAGGCATGCCTGTCCTGAGCCTCTGGGCCCAAGGGGCAAGCCGCTCCTTGGCCACCTGTCCCTGGTTCAGACATGTGCTTGCCACCCTGAACTCGCAGAAGTAGCTCCCTGAAAGAACGGGCCGTCAGATGACATCTTCCTCCAGGATGTGGAAGCGTTCGCGGAGGCACGGGGTGTCCGGGGAAAGAGTGAGGTAAGTCCCCCACAGCTCCCCATCCCAGTGCACTGGCGGTGTGCAGGGATCCTGTCCCCTCTCCTCTCCTGTGTCGAAGGCACTGGCCTAGTCCCCGAGTCCGCCTGAGCACCAGAGCAAAAGGCCAAGCGTTGCCTATACCGGGAGATGGTAGTGTGCATAGAGTGCCATCCTAGGCCACGCACGCTGCTGCGGTTTGTGGCTGTGTCTGCTTAGTTCGGCTGGGCAGGTTGAACCCAGGGCGCAAACATAGAGCCCGCGAAAGCAAGGCCCAAGAGGCACCAGCTCTTCCGCAGCTCTTCTTCCCTGATGCGACAGAGCGAACGCCCAAAGCCTTCCTGAGAAAGGAGCGGTGAAGTGCAGTTGGCGGTTCGCCCAAGCCCAAAGCCTCGCCGCGTGCATAGCAGGCTCTGCGAAATCAGAGTCGGTTCTGCTGGCTGCTGTTGCTGCTTGCCTTAACCTTGTATTCACAGCACAGTGGGAGAAACCCGCATAGAGCAAAAGCCTCTTTGTTCCTGCATCCCCTCTGGGAAAGCACAGCATTCGCTGGTAAATCAGTGTCGGTTCTGTGGGATGCTGATGCTGCTTGCCTTAACATAGTTTCCGAAGCATGGTGGGAGAAACCCGTATGGAGCGAAATCCTCTTAGCCCGGGCATCCCCTCTGCCTGGGAGAGAAGTGTGGTTAAGCCCGAGGAAACAGCCTTAAGGAAAGGGACAGGTCTGTGACTGCACTCCCCAGTAGCATATCTGGGGAAGGCACAGCACACCGCCCTGGGAGGAGAGAAGGAGCCCTTGGCCTTGCTGTCGGGTAACGGTCGTGAAGCAGGAGAGCCTGCCATGGCAGGAACAGCGGGCGGGTGGCAAGACAAGTGTCACCACAGTCTTTGATGACACTTTTGAGTCAAGGCTCATCTACTCTACAGATGAGACTACTCTGTAAAAATTTTAAAGGCAATATGTTCAAAGGCAACAACATGAATGAATGTTTGGTGGATTGCTTGGGTTTTCTATTCATGGTATCAGATGAGTTTAAGGGAGCATAATCCAATAAAAATTGTAAACTTAATTTTAAAATATAAGAAAAAAATTTTTAATATCTTTGCTTTTGTGGTTCCTGCAAATGAAACTACAAGAAAGGGCTGAGAACATTTTCTTTTATTCTGTTTGTTTTTCTTCAATTTGGAACTCCTCCTAGGTCTCTGATCTAAGAATGCTTACACAGACTCTGTAGTGCAGAAAGGACAAAATATCATATTACAAAATATTCTATTCCTATCCTTTTGTATACCCAGAACAATAAGTTAATATATGTGCTGCCAAAGGAGCACATCAGAGCAATAAGTTGAATGAAGATCGTACTGGGAATATAAAACAGTTATTCCATAAAATGAGTGGGTTTTGAATGGGACATGAAGGGCGGACTGTTGAGTCAGGAAATATATATATATACATATGAAGACTTAATGAAGGTTTAATTAAAGCATAACAACTATGCTGTATTACTGAAATATATTAAAATGATGATATGGAAATACCTTGCCTATTACTTAATATCTCACAGAGTAACATCAAATCACCTATTAATCCTTTCTAGTAACAGCTGTTCCCCTTTGTTTCACTTTACATAACATGTGATGGATTAACATTTGTAGAAATAAGGGGGAAACATGGAAGAAAGTGAACAATTAGAAAGGATCAAAATACAGTAATAAACCAGGTAAATAACCAGTGAATATTTAGTATAATGTAAATATATGCTGTTTCAATGCATGCACTTTATAAACTGAGAATTTTCAGGAGTGACAGCCAATGTAGAAAATCTAGATGGTGTTATAGAAAATTCCATAAAACCCTTTGCATTGGTTTAACAGCCTAGTATAATATTTAGAAACCAGACTGTGTAATTTCTTTGAGAAGTTAAACATAGAAAAACATGGCTGAAATAATGATAAACACTTAACATTTACTTAAATTTTTGTTTATTTTTATCCTTTAAGGCCCATATTGTGTTCATAATGTCCCAAGTATTTGTGGTTGTTAGAGAAAAGTAAATTTGAAAATTTCCATGGGGAGGGGAAATGGTATCTGTTTGTAAAACAAAACAAAACAAAACAAAACAAAATCACAGGGCACCTTTCCTATGGTTGTGAGCTGCCCTTCCCTTACTGCTCAATGCATTTTCATTAACACCCACCTCACAGTCCATAGGCAGCCATCTGTGTTCCCTTCTTTAAGAAATTTTATCCTACAAGTCTTTCCTCATGACACTGTTGCCTATGACATAAATCAGACATTCAACCTCTTGAAATGGAATCAGAAACCCACAAAGCTGACTGCTGTCAGGACTCATAAGGAAGGCAATTAATACATTTATTATTTAGGAGAGGAGTTGTTTGCTTTCCAAAAATCCATGCAGAGTTGGAATGTTATCCAGAGTGTATATCAAAGTAACGAAGCTAAAATGTCTTTTTATCTCAGGTTCACCCATTTGACAATCATTATATTTGCTCCTTGATCTCTGGTTTGGTCAGCTATGCTAGTGTCAGAACACTTAATTTATTCAGTCAATCAACAAAGACCTATTTAGTACTAATTTTTTGTGGGTGGGATGAATAAGACAAATATCTGCCACAATGGAGCATATGATCTAGAGTTTAAAATTCATATTTGAATTACTTACATACCATCACATACATGAATTACATACTTACCACCACAAATGTAAACAACACTTTTAAAATGAAAAAGAAATAGATGAATAGATGATAATGATGTTAAGGAGAAGACCTTAATATTAAAAGCAATAAAATTGATGTATCTATTAGTAGAAATAAAAAATGGTCATATATTAACTAAAGTAAAATTTAGGGGTCCCTGGGTGACTCAATCGGTTAAGCAGCTGCATTTGGCTCAGGTCGTGATCCCAGGGTCCTGGGATTAAGACCTGCATCGGGCTCACTGCTGGGTAATAAGCCTGCCTCTAGATCTTCCTCTGCCTGCCACTCTGCCAACTTGAGCTCTCTCTCTCTCTGTCAAATAAACAAAATCTTAAAAAAATATATAAATATAAAGTAACACTTACTGAAGATTTGGGGACGGTGATGTTATCAAGATGACAACATGGATGCATGGATAGCTCCTTATTTATTGCTAAAGGTAAATGTATAGTCAAAACCAGATTCTTCAATATTGTAATGGTGATATAGAAATCATTTACTAGTCTAGTTTAAAAGTTAAAAAACAAGCTTATTAAAAATAACTATAACTGCAATCATTTGTTATTAAATGTACAATATAAAAATGATCTAAATGTAAAAACATCAATAACCTCTTGTTATAGAAGTATAAATTTTCTGTACACTATTGAAGTTCAGTTGTTTTCAACATAAAATGGAATGTTATAACTAACATATTTTATATAACCTTAATGGTAGGTATAAAAAAATATGTAGTAGATACACAAAAGATTTTGTTAAATAAGTTAAAACATACTGCCACAAAAAGTCATCAGATTACAAAGACAACAATACAGGAAATAAAGAGCAGAGCGTCTAAAAAAGAGCAAACAATTAACAGAAAAACAAAACAGATAAACACTGGGGAAAGAAAAAAATTTAAAAAAAAAAGGAGGGGAAGGCAAGCCATAATACACTTAACTATAAGTAACAAACTGATTGTTTCTGGAGGGGAGATGGGCAGGGGAATGGGCTAAGTCAGTAATAATTATTAGGAGGTCACTTGTGATGAGCATTGAATGGTATATGTGAATGGCAAATTACTAAATTCTACTCCTGAAACTAATATTACACTATATATTAACTAAAATTTAAATAAATCATGAAATATAAAAAGAATGAAAGGCAATAGTTAAGTCTTTACCTATCAATAATTACTTTAACTGTAAGTGAATGGAATCATCCAGTTGGAAATCATAGAAAGGCTAGAATAGATTAAAAAGACAAACAATAAACACAAGATCCAACAATATGTTGTGTATAAAAGAATACCTTTAGCTTTAAGGACACACATGGGCAGAGAGTAAAGGGATGGAAAAAGATATTCCAAGCTAATGATAACAAAAGAAAACAAGGGTAGCAATAACTATAACAGACAAAATAGGGTTTATATAAGCTAAAAATCACCACAGACATTATACAATAAGAAAAGTGTCATCAATTCATCCATACAGTAACTGTAAATATCATGTACCTAATATTGAGCCACATAAATATATAAAACAAATACTAACAAAACAAAAAGGAGAAATAAATAGCAATACAATAGTATCTGGGGACAATAATACCCCACTGTTACATATGGATAGATCATCCAGACAGAAAATCAATAAGAAAATAGTGAATTTAAACACTATGCCTGGACACCTGGGTGGCTCAGTCAGTTAAGCCTTTGCCTTTGGCTCAGGTCGTGATCCCAGGGTCCTGAGATAGAATTCCCCATTGGGCTCCCTGCTCAGGAGGGAATCTTCTCCCTCTGTCTCTGCCCTTACCCCTTGCTCATTCTCTCTGCCCTGCTCTCTCTCAAACAAACAAACAAACAAAACAAAACAAATCAAACAAACAAGAACTATGTCAAATGAACCTAACATATTTACAGGATATTCCATTCAATAGTATCATTTATTATATTTATTATATTATTCTCAAACACACGTGGAAAATTGTCTAGGATAGATCACATTTTAAACCACAAAACAAGAGTCCCCCCAAAATCAATAATATCGAAAGCATTTCGAGTATATTTCCAGCCAAAATAATATGAAACTAGAAATCAATACAGAAGGAAATTTGGAAAATTTAAAAATACACAGACATACACATTTTTAAACAAACAAAAAATCAAAAAAAGAAGACAAAGTGGGAATAAAAATACATCTTGAGGAAAATAAAAAAATATATACCAAAAAATTATGAGAAGCAGAAAAGCAGTTATAAAAGGAAATTTTATAGCTACAAATATATATAAAAACGATTTCAAATAAAGAACTTAATATAACAGCTCAAAAAATGTACAGAAAGAACAAAGTAAACTTAAAAGTAGCAAAAGGAAGGAAAAACATAAAAATTAGGGCAGAAATAAATGAAATATAGAATTAAAAAACTAGAAAGTTTTTTTAAATGGTAAATAAAATTAGACTTGGTAATGATAAATAAAAAAAGACAGCTAGACTAACTCAGAAAAAAGAGAAGACTCAATAAAATTGGAAATGTAAAAGGAGACATTATAACAGATACCACAGAAATATAAAAGATAACAGACAGTTAAAGGCCAGCAAATCAAATGCCTAGAGGAAATGGACAAATTCCTAGGCACATACAACCTATTAAGACTGAATCATAAGGACATAAAAAATGTGAACAGACCAATAAGGGGTAAGGAGATTGAATCCGTAATAAAAACCTTCTAACAAATAAAAGTCCAGAATCAGATGATGTCCACAGTGAATTCTACCAAACATTTTAAGAAGAAATAATACAAACACTTTTAAAACCCTTCCCCAAAGTTGAAGTGGTTGAAATACTCCGAGGCACTTTTCAAATCAGCAACAAAAAGAACTACTGGATCATATCCCTGATAAATAAAAAATGTAAAAATTCTCTACAAAATGCTACAAAACTGAATTCACCAGCACATATCAGTAAATGTGATGCATTATATTAATAGAATGATCAATAAAAACTCATATGATCAATTCAATATATGCAGAAAAGGCATTTGACAAAATTCAACACCCTTTCATAATAAAAATACTCACCAAACTGGGTACAGAAAGGATACACATCAACACAATAAGAACCACATATTCCGTGGAAGGATTCAAGATGGCGGAGAAGTAGCAGGCTGAGACGACATCAGGTTGCAGGAGATCAGCTAGATAGCTTATCGAACCATTGCAAACACCTACAAGTCCAATGGGAGATCAAAGAGAAGGAGAGCTACAATTCTAGAAACAGAAAATTGATCACTTTCTGAAAGGTAGAACCGGCGGAAAAGTGAACCCAAAGAACCGGAAGGTAGACCGCGGGGGGGGTGGGGCAGCTCCCGGCAAGCTGTGGAGAAACTGAGCACAAAATCAGGACTTTTTAAGTTTGATCCACTGAAGGATATCACCCCAGAGGCTAAACCAGAGTGAAGCCCAAGTGGGCTCAGCATAGCCACAGGTCCCTCAGGGTCACAGAAGGACCAGGGGTATCTGAGTGTCACAGAATTCACAGGTATTAGAGTGGGGAAGCCAGCTACAGAGACAAAGCTGAGGAGTGAGCTCTCAACCCAGGGTTACTTTGAACCAGGCATAGGCAGGGTGAGCTTGGAGCATGGCCAAGGGCCAGGGAGAAAGGAGTAATTGAGCTCTTTTCTCCAAGCATGGCCAGAGGCCAGGGAGATGAGAATGACCAATGACATTTCTCCAAGTGCGAATGACAGAGTGCTTCTCTCCAAGCATGGCCAGAGGCCGGGAAGATGGGAGTGATTAAGCACTTTTCTCTGAAGGTGCACTGAGGAGCAGGGCCCTGAGCTCTCCACTCCTCTGGGCCGGATTGTGAGACCGCCATTATCATTTCATCATCCAGACCTCTACAGAAAGCCTTCAGGGATCAAAAGCTCCCGGATTACTTAGCCCTACCCTAGGTAAGGGCAGGATAAATCCATCTCGGGCAAAGACACCTGTGAATCAATACAAAAGTCCCCTTCCCCAGAAGACCAACAAGAAACCCAGCCAAGATCAACTTCACTTACTAAAGAGAACAGTGGAATTCCAGAGGAGGAGAAAGCAAAACAAGGAATTCATGGCTTTCTCCCAATGATTCTTTAGTCTTGCAGTTATATATTTTTTCTTTTTTCTTCTGCTAATTTTTTTTAACTTTTACCCATTCGTCTTTCAATGATTTTTTAACGAATTTATTTTAAAAATATCTTACAAAAATAATAATCTATTTTGAACCTTCATTATTATAGTCATATTTTATCCTCCATTGTATCTAACTATATATTTTTGTACACATACGGTTTTTTCTTCTAAATAATTTGAGGTATAACTTCTCCTAATAGACCAAAATATACCCTAAATCTAGCTCCAAGATTGTTCCAGTGTCCAGCCTGAGCAAATTCTCTCCAGTTTATTTTTCTTTATTGTCCCCACCAACTTGCTCTATCAACTTATTTTTTAGAAATTAAATTTTTTAACTCATTTTTATAGGCTTCTTCCATCCTGTCATTGTGCCTACCCTTATATGTTTTTCAACCTTTAAAATCTTTGGAGGTAGTTGCTTCTAAGAGACCAAAATTCTCCCAAAACTAAGTGAGTGACCCTGTTCTATCACAAGTCTAGTATATATATAATTTTTTCTTTTGTAATATTTTTTTCCTTGTTTTCTTTTTTTTAAACCTTTTTTTCCCCTAGAACTTCTTTTTTATCCCCTTTTGTTCTCCCACAACTTGGGGTCTCTTCTGATTTGGTTAAAGCACATTTTCCTGGGGTCTTTGCCACCCTTTTAGCATTTTATTTGCTCCTTTATATATTCTTATCTTCTCAAAATGACAAGGTGGAAAAACTCATCACAAGAAAAAGTACAAGAGGCAGTACCAAAGGCTAGGGACCTAATCAAAACAGACATTGGTAATATGACAGAACTAGAGTTCAGAATGACAACTCTCAGGGTTCTAGCTGGGCTCGAATAAGGCATGGAAGATATTAGAGAAACCCTCTCCAGAGAGATAAAAACCCTTTCTAGAGAAATAAAAAAACTAAAATCTAACCAAGTTGAAATCAAAAGAGCTATTAATGAGGTGCAATAAAAATGGAAGTTCTTACTGCTAGGATAAATGAGGCAAAAGAATTAGTGATACAGAAGACCAAATGATGGAGAATAAAAAGCTGAGCAAAAGAGAGACAAACAAATACTGGACCATGAGGAGAGAATTTGAGAGATAAGTGAGACCATAAGACGACAAAACATTAGAATAATTGGGATGCCAGAAGAAGAAGAAAGAGAGAGGGGAGCAGAAGGTATATTGGAGAGAATTTTTGTAGAGAATTTCCCTAATATGGCAAAGGGAACAAACATCAAAATCCAGGAGATGCAAAGAATGACCCTCAAAATCAATAAAAATAGGTCCACACCCCGTAACCTGATAGTAAAATTTACAACTGTTAACGACAAAGAGAAAATCCTGAAAGCAGCCTGGGAGAAGAAGTCTGTATTGTACAACAGTAAAAACGTTTGATTGGCAGCAGACATAACCACAGAGACCTGGCAGGCCATAAAGACCTGGCATGATATCTTCAGAGTGTTAAGTGAGTAAAATATGCAGCCAAGAATACTATATACAGCTAGGCTATCATTGAAAATAGAAGGAGAGATTAAAAAGCTACCAGGACAAACAAAAGCTGAAAGAATTTGCAAACACCAAACCAACTCTCCAGGAAATATTGAAAGGAGTCCTCTAAGCAAAGAGAGAACCTAAAAGTAGTAGATCAGAAAGGAACAGAAACAATATACAGTAACAGTCACATTATAGGCAATACAATTGCCACTAAATTCATATCTCTCAATAGTTACCCTGAATGTAAATGGCCTAAATGCACCAATCAAAAGACACAGGGTATCAGAATGGATAAAAAGCAAAACCCATCAATATGCTGCCCAAGAAACTCATCATAGACCCGAAGACACCCCCAGATTTAAAGAGAGGGGGTGGAAAACAATGTACCATGCTAATGGACATCAGAAGAAAGTTTGGGTGGCAATCCTTATATCAGATCAATTAGATTTTAAGCCAAAGACTATAATAAGAGATGAGGAAGGACACATTATCATACTCAAAGGGTCTGTCCAACAAGAACACCTAACAATTTTAAATATCTATGACCTTAACATGGGAGCAGCCAACTAAATAAACCAATTAATAACAAAATAAAAGAAACACATTGACAATAATAAAATAATAGTAGGGGAATTTAACACTCCCCTCATTGAAATGGACAGATCATCCAAGCAACAGATCAACAAGGAAAAAGGCCTTAAATGACACACTGGACAAGATGGACATCACAGGTATATTCAACACATTCCATCCCAAAATAACAGATACACATTCTTCTCTAGTGCACATGGAACATTCTCCAGAATAGACCACAGCCTGGGTCATGAATCAGATCTCAACCATTATCAAAAGATTGGGATCATCCCCTGCATATTCTCAGACCACAGTGCTCTGAAACTAAAACTCAATCACAAGAGGAAACTTGGAAAAAACACAAATACATGGAGACTAAACCACATCCTTCTAAAAAATGAATTGGTCAACCAGGAAATTAAAGAAGAATTGAAAGAATTCATGGAAAAAAATGATAATGAAAACAAAAGTGTTCAAGATCTGTGGGATACAGCAAAGGCAATCCTGAGAGAAAAATATAAAGCTGTACAAGCCTTTCTCAAGAAACAAGAAAGATCTCAAATGCACAACATAATCCTACACCTAAAGGCGTTGGAGAAAGAACAACAAAGAAATCCTAAACCCAGCAAGAGAAGAGGAATAATAAAGATCAGAGCAGAAATCAATGAAATAGAAACCAACAAAACAAAACAAAACACTACCAACAAAAAAAAAAAAACAATAGAACAAATTAATGAAACTAGGAGCTGGTTCTTTGAAAGAATTAATAAGATTGATAAACCCCTTTCCAGACTTATCCAGAAGAAAAGAGAAAGGATCCAAATAAATAAAATCATGGATGAAAGAGGAGAGATCACAACCAACACCAAAGAAATACAAACAATTATAAGAACATACTATGAGCAACTCTACGCCAACAAATTCAAAAATCTGGAAGAAATGGGTACATTCCTAGAGACATATAAACTACCACAACTGAACCAGGAAGAAATAGAAAACCTGAACAGAGCCATAACCAGTACGGAGATTGAAACAGTCATCAAAAATCTCCAAACAAACAAAAGCCCCGGGCCAGATGGCTTCCCAGGGGAATTCTACCAAACTTTTAAAGAAGAATTAATTCCTATTCTCCTGAAACGGTTCCCAAAAAATAGAAATGGAAGGAAAACTTCCAAACTCTTTTTTTCCGAGGCCAGCATCACCTTGATCCCCAAACCAGACAAGGATCCCATCAATAAAGAGAACTTCAGACCAATATCCTTGATGAACACAGATGCGAAAATTCTCACCAAAATACTAGCCAATCGGATTCAACAGTACATTAAAAGGATTATTCACCACGACCAAGTGGGATTTATTCCAAGGCTACAAGGTTGGTTCAACATAGGCAAATCAATCAATGTGATATAACACATTAAGAAAAGAAAGAACAAAAACCACATGATATTCTCCATAGATGCTGAAAAAGCATTTGACAAAGTGCAGTATCCTTTCCTGATTAAAACTTTCAAAGTGTAGGGATAGAGGGCACATATTATCAATATTATCAAAGCCATCTATGAAAAACCCACTGCAAATACCATTTTCAATGGAGAAAAACTCAATCCTATTCCGCTGGTGTCAGGAACATGGCAGGGATGTCCGTTATCATGACACTGCTGTTGAACATCGTACTAGAAGTCCTAGCCTCAGCAATCAGACAACAAAAAGAAATTAAAGTCATTCAAATTTTTCCAGTTGACAAAAGAGAAGTCAAACTATCACTGTTTGCAGATGATATGATACTGTATGTGGAAAACTTAAAGGACTCCACTCCAAATCTGCTCTAACTTGTATAGGAATTCTGTAAAGTGTCAGGATATAAAATCAATGCACAGAAATTGGTTGCATTTTTTTTATACCAACAAGACAGAAGAAATAGAAAATAAGGAGTGAATCCCATTTACAATTGCACCCCAAACCCTAAGATACCTAGGAATAAACCTAACCAAAGAGACAAAGAATTTATACTCAGAAAACTCTAAAGTGCTCATGAAAGAAATTGAAGAAGACACAAAGAAATGGAAATATGTTCCATGCTCCTAATTGGAAGAACAAATATTGTGAAAATGTGTATGCTACCTAAAGCAATCTACACATTTAATGCAATCCCTATCAAAATTCCATTCATTTTTTTCAAAGTAATGGGACAAATAATCCTAAAATTTATATGGAACCAGAAAATACCTCGAGTAGCCAGAGGAATATTGAAAAAGAAAGCCAAAGTTGTTGGCATCACAATTCCAGACTTCAAGCTCTATTACAAAGTTGTCATCATCAAGATAGTAGGGAACTGTCACAAAAACAGACATAGATCAATGGAACAGAATAGAGAGCCCAGAAATACACCCTCAACTCTGTGGTCAACTAATCTTCAACAAAACAGGAAGGAATGTCCAATGGAAAAAAGACAGCCTCTTCAACAAAAGGTGTTGGGAAAATGGAACAGCCACATGCAGAAAAATGAAATTGGACCATTTCCTTACACCATACATGAAAATAGACTGGAAATGGATGAAGAAGCATAATGTGAGAAAGGAATCCATCAAAATCCTTGAGGAGAGAACAGGTAGCAACCTCTTTGACCTCAGCAGCAGCAACTTCTTCCTAGGAACATCGCCAAAGGCAAGGGAAGCAAGGGCAAAAATGAACTACTGGGATTTCATCAGATCAAAAAGCTTTTACACAGCAAAGGAAACAGTTAACAAAGCCAAAAGTTAACTGTCAGAATGGGAGAAGATATTTGCAAATGACATACCGGATAAAGGGCCAGTATCCAAAATCTATAAAGAGCTTATCAAACTCAACACCCTAAGACCAAATAATCCAATGAAGAAATGGGCAGTGGACATGAACAGACATTTCTGCAAAGAATACATCCAAATGGCCAACAGACACATGAAAAAATGCTCCACATCACTCGGCATCAGGGAAATACAAATCAAAACCAGAATGAGATACCAACTCACACCTTTCAGAATGGCTAAAATGAACAAGTCAGTCAATGACAGATGCTGGCGAGGATGTGGAGAAAGGGGAACCCTCCTACACTGTACATGGTTATGCAAGCTGGTGCAACCACTCCGGAAAACGGCGTGGAAGTTCCTCAAAACGCTGAAAATAGAACTACCCTATGACCCAGTGATTGTATTACTGGGTATATGCCCTAAATATACAAACGTGGAATTCTGAAGGGGCACATAAACCCAAATGTTTATAGCAGCAATGTCCACAATAGTTAAACTATGAAAAGAATCTAAATGTCCTTCCACAGATGAATCAATAAATAAGATGTGGTATATATGTGCAATGGAATACTATGCAGCCATCAAAAGTAATGAAATCCTGCTATTTGTGATGACGTGGATGAATCTAGAGGGTATTATGCTTGGCGAAATAAATCAATCTGAGAAAGACAACTATCATATGATCTCCCTGATATGATGAAGTGGAGATGCAACATAGGTGGTTTGGGGGGTACGAAAAGAAAAATAAAAGAAGATGGGATTGGGAGGGAGACAAACCATAAAAGACTGAATCTCACAAAAGAGACTGAGGTTTGTTGGGGGGAGATGTGTTGGGAGAGGATGGTGGGGGTATGGACATTGGGGAGGGTATGTGCTATGGTGAGTGCTGTGAAATGTGTAAACCTGGTGATTCACAGACCTGTATCCCTAGGGATAAAAACGCATTATATGTTTATAAAAAAATTTTAAAAATCCATTAAAAAAAACACATATTGCAATCCCAGAGCTAATCTCATATTCAATCAAAAAAGTTTGATAGTTTTCCCCTTAAAGATCAGAAACAAGACAAGTGTGTCCACTTTCACTACTCTCATTTGACATAGTACTGGATGTCCTAGCCAGAGAAACAAGGAGCACAAAGAAATAAAAGACTCCAAAAAAAAAGGAAGAAGTAAAATTTTCTTCTTTTGGATAACATGAACTTACATGTAAAAAAATCCTAAAAACTTCACAAAAAACATTTCAATAAACAAATTTAGTAAAGCTGCTAAATACAAGATCAATATATAAAAGACAAGAATTTTTTTGTTTTGTTTTGTTTTTAATATGGAATGCTTCCCAGTTTTTCATGTCATCCTTGTTCAGTGATCACGCTAATCTTCTCTGCATCATTCCAATTTTAGTATATGTGCTGCCAAAGTAAGCACAAGACAGGGGCATTTTAACACTCTAATGATGAACTATCTGAAAAAATAAAGAAAACAATCTAATTCACAATAGTATCAAAAATAATAAAATACTTAGGAAAAGATTTAACTAAGAAGATGAAAGATCTGTACCCCATAAACTATGACATTGATAAAGAAATTGAAGGAGATACAAATGGAAAGATAGCCCATATTTATGAACGGTAAGAATTAACATTGTTAAAATGTCCATACTACCGGAAACCATCTGTAAATTCTATTCCTACCAAAAATCCAAAGTTAGGGGCGCCTGGTTGGCTCAGTGGGTTAAGCCGCTGCCTTCGGCTCAGGTCATGATCCCAGGGTCCTGGGATCGAGCCTTGCATCAGGCTCTCTGCTCAGCAGGGAGCCTGCTTCCTCCTCTCTCTCTCTGCCTGCCTCTCTGCCTGCTTGTCATCTCTCTCTGTCAAATAAATAAATTAAAAATATTTTTTAAAAATCCAATATTATTTTTTTACAGTAGTAAGTAAAGAATCCTAAAATATATAAAGGACCATAAAAGACAACAAATAATCAAAGCAGTTCTGAGAAAGGATGAAGAAGAGAAATTGCACTTCTTGATTTGAAATTATATTACAAAGCCCCCATGCTCAAAACAATAAAGTATACTGGCATAAAAACAGACCAATAAAGAAGCAGAACAGAATTGAGAGTCCAGAAATAAATCCTTTCATACAGTCACCTAATATTTGACAGGGGCCAACATATGTAATGGGTAAAGATAGTCTGTTCAATAAATGATATTTAAAACTGAAGTCACATAAAAGAGTATGAAACTGGAGCCTTATATCACTCATAAATCTTAACTTGAAATAGATTAAAGACTTAAATGTGATGCATGAAACTAAATTTCCTAAAGGAAAACATAGGAAAAATACTCCTTGACATTGGTCTTGCCAATAGTTTTTTGGATACCAGACCAAAAACACAAGCAAAAAAAACCAAAAATAAATAAATGATATTACATCAAACTAAAGTTTCTGCATTGCCAAAAAAAAAAAAAAAAGAGAGAGAGAGACAGAGAATAAAAACACAATCCACAGAATGGAAGAAAATACTTACAAATCTTATATCTGAAAAGAGGTTAATAACCAACAGATACAAATAAAAAAATATATAATTTTAAAAATAGCAAAAGGATCTCAATAGACTTTTTTTCAAAAAAGTTATATAAATGACCAACAGGAGCATTAAAAAGGGCTCAACGTAAAAACTCAGGGCAAAGTCATTATGTTGTTGTTGTTTACCTCTGGAAAACACAGCAAGATATTACTATCTATTAGAATATATATTACCAAAAAATTAAAACTAACAAATTTTGGTAAATATTGGGGAAAATGGGGAAGTTATGCACTGTGATAGGGATATAAATTTGTATGGAAAACAGTATGGAGATGATTCATATTATTAAAAGTAAAATTACCATATGATTCAGAAATCCCACTTCTAGGTATATATCTAAAGGAAACGAAGTCACTATTTGAAGACATATCTGCACTCTTTTTTTTTTAAAGATTATATTTATTTATTTGACAGACAGAGATCACAAGTAGGCAGAGAGGCAGGCAGATAGAGAGGAGGAAGCAGGCTCCCTGCTGAGCAGAGAGCCCGATGTGGGACTCGATCCCAGGACCCTGGGATCATGACCTGAGCCGAAGGCAGCGGCTTAACCCACTGAGCCACCCAGGCGCCCCCATATCTGCACTCTTATGTTCATTATAAAATTATTAACTCTAAGCTAGAGATGGAAATAACTTCAGTATCCATTAATGGATGAATGAATAAAATAAGAATGGTAAATATGTACTATGGAATACTACTTAACCATGAAAAATTAAGAAATACTGCCATTTACAACAGCATGGATGGATCTTGAAGGTATTATACTAAGTGAAATATTTCAAAGATTATATATATATATATTTTTAATTTATGTATTATGATATCCCTTACACACAGAATCTGAAGAAAAGGCAAACTAATGGAAACTTAGAGTTGAGTTGACAAGGGGTGAACCTGGGGTGGAGTAAGGTGGTCAAAGTGTACAAACTTGCAACTATAATATGAAAAAGTTCTGGGAATCTAATGTACAACATGATGATCATAGATAATAATATATACATACTTTTTTATTGTGCTTCCCTTTATTAAACTTTGTATATATCACATTCTTACAAGTTGAAAGTTTATAGCAATCTTGTATAAAATAGGTCTGCTGCCTCCATTTTTCTAATAACATTTGTTCATTTTGTGTCTCTCTGTCACATGTTGGTAATTCTTGCAATATTTCAAGTTTTTTCATTATTATTGTATTTGTTATGGTGATCTGTGATCAGTAATTATGACCCACTAAAAACTCAGAACTAGTTTACTTAAGGTATATGCATTGATTTTATTTAAAGACATAATGCTTTTGAACAGTACAGTATAGTGTTTATTTTTTATACGCACTGGGAAACCAAAAAATAATAATAATTTGACTTAGTTTATTGAGATCATCGCTTTATTGAGGTGCTATGGAACAAAACCCACAAGACCTCTGAAGTTTATCTCTACTGTACTATATACATAAAAGTTGCTAAGAGAGTAGATCTTAAAATTCCTTACGATACATGCATAAAAACAGTGGCAACTATATGAGATAGTAGATGTATTAACATTTTTATGTAGATTATATTGCAATACAGATGTATACCAATTTATCAAATTGTACAAAATTTACACAATGTTAAGTTTGCAGTGTTATAAGAAATCATTTCTTAAATTTACAAATTATAATATGTCGATTATTTTTCAATAAAGCTGGAAAAAACTTTTTGTAGAATTAATCTATTTTTCAAAAAAGGAAGTAAGGAAGTAGAAACTGCAACTAACTCTGAAATAATAGAATATAAAATCCATTTTAGTTATATACACTGTGACAATATCTATTACTTAGTTTACAATGAAGGAATACTTATGAAGCATGAAGGATGGTCTATAAATAAGGCTGAAAGAGCTCATTTTTAAGGTTTAAATTTAAAATCTTCTTTTGAAATACTAAACTGACCACCCAGTTTTCCAAACATAAATGTCTTAACTGCATGAATTTATTTCATACAACTCTATAATCTAGTTTCATAAGAAAGCAGCATGCAAATTTTGAATAAGACAGACTTGCTTAAGTTTCTTTATGGTCAACAGTAAAGGATACTTCCCTAAAAAAAAATAGAAGAAAAATCAGCATATTTATCATGATAATTATTATTCCTAATGAGATTCATATTGAATTAGGGAATATATATCCTCGGGGGGGGGTAAAGTAAAATGAAATTTATTTTGGTAAATGTGTCTATGAATAGTCAATACAATGCCTCAATATAAATGAATATTATCATTTTGAACAATTTAATTACTATTATTAGAATTATTATAAGTATAAAAATAGCTATCATTTTAGCATGGAATATGAGACTCTCATGCTCCATGCTTCATTACAGCCACACAACAACTCTGCATAATAAGTATTATTATCACCATCTCATGGGTGAAAAAACTGAGGCTAACACAATTTAGATAACTGGTTTATGATTACATGGCTAGTAAAGATGCATCACACTAATTTAGGCTTTATGATTTCAGAATTGTACTCTTTCCACTGCACATTCTATTACTCTGTAAATACTTGGCTTGTTTTCATTTAGTTCTTCAATTTTTTCGTGTGGTGATGGCTTAAAGCTTCATTTAAAGGAAGCTTAAAAAATTCATTTAACCAAAAGCTCCCAAGAATTAAAAATGTCATGGATCTAATGTAGACATGGATATCATTAGTTAATGGGTAACTATATATTTTCCACTCTAGTGAGATAACAGAGTATTTTTCTAAGTTTTAGTCTCTGAGTGTTACAAAGGACTTTGTTAAAATAGAAATATTTAGACAAAGGTCATCAAAAGTCTAGATCAGGTCGCCTTAAGAGAAATATTAGGAAACTGAGGAAACCAATGGAGATTTGAACACTGAGCTATGATATAATGAAAGGTTTAAAGTATTTAGTAGAGTATAGAAAAGCCCTTTAAAGCCTGGTCTTAGCCTAGCATTGCAGCTTCTGGGATATCTATCTATCATCAATCTAACTATCTATCTAACTAGATATAAATTTGAAAACTTTTTTAATTTAAGATTTTGAGAAATAGAACATAATCAGCACCATAGAAGATCTCTTTATGTCAACAACCTAGCTCCTACTCCCAGTTTGTTAATATTCTCTTATTTAATGTAACATTGTGCAAATACACCACTACTGATCTGCCGTTATGAATGAAATAACTATAATCATCTGTTTGCATATCCTGGTGAAAATATTCATTTAGTTCCATGTTGTATTTCTAGGAATGGACCAATTTTTTTTATTTTTATTGTTAAGTTTTCTAAATATTGTCCAACTTACCTCAAATGTTTTTATTATGGGCACTGTCATTCTTTCACATTCTTGCAAGACAGTTTTACTGTTGCCCAATATGGTAAGTGTGTAATAGTATGCCATTCTAGGTTTTAATTTAATTTTAATTTAATTTAATTTAATTCCAGATTCATAATAAAGATAAGCAGTTTTTATATATGAGCGGCCATTTGGATTACACTTTCTGTAAAGTACATGCTCAAATCTTTTGATATCTTAACATTGTGTCATACTGACTTCTTTAATAGCAGATTTTCTGAATGAACTTTTAGCGGTGTAGGTCTTCTCTATTTTATTTTGAACTTGTTTTCATTTCAAAATCTTTATATTTATTTCCATAATCTGCTTTTATTTTGCTTTGTCTATTATCTATATATTTATATATTTATGTATTGATTAGCAAGCAAGGGAGCGCGAGCGAACGAGCGAGAGCGCAGGGAGGGATAGAAAAAGAAGAGAAAAGAATCTTAAGCAGGCTCCAGGCTCAGCACAGAGCCCAACTCTGGGCTCTATTTCACAACCCTGACATCATGATCTGAGCCAAAATGAAAGGAATAAAATAAAATTAAGGTGTTAAAAAAAAAGGAAAAAGAATTGGAGGTTTAATTAAGCGAACCACCTAGGCACCACTGTGGTATCTTAAATTAGCTGTCATATCTTTAATGTTCTAGAGTATTCATTTGGTTCATTTATAAAATCTTTCTCAATATCATTTTTAGTGTCAGTTTTTTGTTCAATTTGCTTCCCCTCTCATTTCTTTGAGCAGAGTAATCAAGCCATTTTACAATCTTTATTGATCATTTTAATATCATACTTAATCCCATTTTGTCTATCAAATCTTGTTAATGGTTTTTCTTTGCGTGCTTTGTTACATTTTGCTATGTTCAAGACATTATATTTGAAACTCTTATTGAGTAGGGATAATTAAGAGCTATCATAATGGTATGGTCCTCCTTGGCAGGATTTTCTCTTATATCTGAGACTCTACAAGACAATCATACTCCAAATTCAGTGGCTGACTTTCTCAGTTTACACAGAAGGCAAGGTAGGCTCTAGTCTTATTTCTGCTTCTCCTTGTGCTTTGGGGATCTTAACTTAAATTTGGGTTGTACCAAAGTCCTCAAACTTGATTGCTGCTGGATTTTGAATTTTGTTTTTCTAGTATCAAGAGTCTATTAAAAACACAGCTCAGTGTGTTTTAGCAGTTTCAAATGCTCTCATAGATAAAATGGCTTCAGGGCATATATCTCTAGACACTCATTGTATTTCGTATTTTGGCCCAGTAATCCCTCACTTATTTTTATAATCATTCTGATATTTTTAACTTTAAAAGCTATTTTGTCTGGATTTTTAGTTGTCTTAAGTAGGAGTTTTTAGATCACCATTACTAGAAGCAACAACAAATATACATGAAAATATCTGCAGAAGTTTATCACATCTTTATGGCAATGAACTTCCATAAGCTGAGGCATCCTTCTCTAATCACTTAGACAAACTCCAATTTACCTTTTAAAACAACACAAGAATTGCTTCATTTAAGAACATGTTCAGGGATGACTCTTCCCCACTGTTCTTACTAACATTCCCACACACTCTTGGCTACCCACACCTTGTTTATGATCTTTCATTAGGTATATCAGCATCACCAGGATTTTGCTCTAGTGTATTTTTGTCCTTTAGAGCTTTAATTAAATATGAATTCCATAGAAAGTCTGTCCCTTTTCTTTCAAACCTGGGTTAGTTATTTCTTCTCATCCTTTGTCAGAAGTTACTTTATTAGAGAAACTTACAGCTGTATTGTGACTTTGGAGCCTTTACAGTTTTTTGACTGGAAAAATCACCCACCCCTGAGATCTTTATGCAGCTTCATAGCTGATATTATTCAGAAATCTGTTCTAAACAGACTTTTTAAGGGAGTCCTTTTTGGACCACTCAGTTAAAAAACCTCTTCTCAATCACTGCTCTTTTTAAAATGTGCTTATTTTGTTCAAATATGCATTACTATTAAAGAAAAAACCAGTACAATTTTTTTTAAGTTGGCTTACCTATTATCTATCTCTCCCATTAAAATGATTCCTCTGTCGATGGGCATCTAGGTTCTTTCCATAGTTTGGCTATTGTGGATATTGCTGCTATAAACATTCGGGTGCACGTGCCCCTTTGGATCACTACGTCTGTATCTTTAGGGTAAATACCCAGTAGTGCTATTGCTGGGTCATAGGGCAGTTCTATTTTCACCATTTTGAGGAACCTCCATGCTGTTTTCCAGAGTGGCTGCACCAGCTTGCATTCCCACCAACAGTGTAGGAGGGTTCCCCTTTCTCCGCATCCTCGCCAGCATCTGTTATTTCCTGACTTGTTGATTTTAGCCATTCTGACTGGTGTGAGGTGATACCTCATTGCGGTTTTGATCTGTATTTCCCTGATGCCCAGTGATATGGAGCACTTTTTCATGTGTCTGTGGGCCATCTGGATGTCTTCTTTGCAGAAATGTCTGTTCATGTCCTCTGTCCATTTCTTGATTGGATTATTTGTTCTTTGGGTGTTGAGTTTGCTAAGTTCTTTATAGATTTTGGACACTAGTCCTTTATCTGATATGTCATTTGCAAATATCTTCTCCCATTCTGTCAGTTGTCTTTTGATTTTGTTAACAGTTTCCTTTGCTGTGCAAAAGCTTTTGATCTTGATGAAATCCCAAGAGTTCAATTTTGCCCTTGCTTCCCTTCCCTTTGGCGTTGTTCCTAGGAAGATGTTGCTGCGGCTGAGGTCGAAGAGGTTGCTGCCTGTGTTCTCCTCAAGGATTTTGATGGATTCCTTTCGCACATTGAGGTCCTTCATCCATTTTGAGTCTATTTTCGTGTGTGGTGTAAGGAAATGGTCCAATTTCATTTTTCTGCATGTGGCTGTCCAATTTTCCCAGCACCATTTATTGAAGAGGCTGTCTTTTTCCATTGGACATTCTTTCTTGCTTTGTCGAAGATGAGTTGACCATAGAGTTGAGGGTCTATTTCTGGGCTCTCTATTCTGTTCCATTGATCTATGTGTCTGTTTTTGTGCCAGTACCATGCTGTCTTGATGATGACAGCTGTGTAATAGAGCTTGAAGTCCGGAATTGTGATGCCACCAACTTTGGCTTTCTTTTTCAATATCCCTTTGGCTATTCGAGGTCTTTTCTGGTTCCATATAAATTTTAGAATTATTTGCTCCATTTCTTTGAAAAAGATGGATGGTACTTTGATAGGAATTGCATTCTGTAGATTGCTTTAGGTAGCATATTCATTGATCAAGAAGATGTGGTATATATACACAATGTAATACTATGAAGCCATCAAAAGAAATGAAATCTTGCCATTTGGGACAACATGGATGGAACTAGAGCATATCATGCTTAGCGAAATAAGTCAATCAGAGAAAGACAACTATCATATGATCTCCCTGATATGAGGAAGTGGTGATGCAACATGGGGGTTTAAGTGGGTAGAAGAAGAATCAATGAAACAAGATGGAATTGGGAGGGAGACAAACCATAAGTGACTCTTAATCTCACAAAACAAACTGAGGGTTGCTGGGGGGAGGGAGGTTGGGAGAAGGGGGTGGGATTATGGACATTGGGGAGGGTATGTGCTTTGGTGAGTGCTGTGAAGTGTGTAAACCTGGTGATTCACAGACCTGTACCCCTGGGGATAAAAATATATGTTTATAAAAAAATAAAAAATTAAAATGATTCCTCTGGGCTGGGGTTTTGTTGTGCTCATCTTAGGCCAGGCACTCAATAAATTGTCTCTGAATGATTGAATTGTTTGACTCCCTTGCTAGATTCTCAACTTCATGAGGCCAAGGATTGTTCTATTCAGTCCTTCTTTATCCTCAATGTCTGTTATATTGCAGTCACTTACGTGACTAATGGGAAAAATCACAGAAAGAAAGAGTTAAAACTACAGAAAAACCCTGTAGGTTCAATAACACAAAGCTTTCTAAAATTATTTAGCCCAGGAATTGAATACTGGCTGCACTTTTGATTATTTTTTAAATGATATTGAATTTAATTTAAATGGAAATACTTGAATGGTAGAATAATAAAAAAATTATAAAAGGAACTTGTTCCTTAAAGTAAGAATTATATAGGACTTGCTTTCAGTAGCATACACATTTTCACAATATTTATTCTTCCAATCCAGGAGCATGGAACATTTTTCCATTTCTTTGTGTCTTCCTCGATTTCTTTCATGAGTACTTTATAGCTTTCTGAATATAGATTCTTAGCCTCTTTGGTTAGGTTTATTCCTAGGTATCTTATGGTTTGGGGTGCAATTGTAAATGGAATGGACTTCTTAATTTCTCTTTCTTCTGTCTTGTTGTTGGTGTAGAGAAATGCAACTGATTTCTGTGCATTGATTTTATATCCTGACACTTTACTGAATTCCTGTACAAGTTCTAGCAGTTTTGGATTGGAGTCTTTTGGGTTTTCCACATATAGTATCATATCATCTGCGAAGAGTGATAGTTTAACTTCTTCTTTGCCGATTTGGATGCTTTAATTTCCTTTTGTCTGATTGCTGAGGCTAGGACTTCTAGTACTATGTTGAATAGCAGTGGTGATAATGGACATTCCTGCCGTGTTCCTGACCTTAACGGAAAAGCTTTCAGTTTTTCTCCACATTGAGAATGATATTTGCGGTGTGTTTTTCTTAGATGGCTTTGATGATATTGAGGTATATGCCCTCTATCCCTATACTCTGAAGTGTTTTGATCAGGAAGGGGTGCTGTACTTTGTCAAATGCTTTTTCAGCATCTATTGAGAGTATCATATGGTTCTGGTTCTTTCTTTTATTGATGTGTTCTATCACATTGACTGATTTGCAGATGTGGAACCAACCTTGCAGCCCTGGAATAAATCCCACTTGGTCGTGGTGAAGAATCCTTTAAATGTACTGTTGAATCCGATTGGCTAGTATTTTGGTGAGAATTTTCGCATCTGTGTTCATCAAGGATATTGGTCTATAGCTCTCTTTTTTGATGGGATCCTTGTCTGGTTTGGGGATCAAGGTGATGCTGGCCTCATAAAATGAGTTTGGAAGTTTTCCTTCCATTTCTATTTTTTGGGAACAGTTTCAGCAGAATAGGAATTAGTTCTTCTTTAAATGTTTGGTAGGATTCCCTGGGAAGCCGTCTGGCCCTGGGCTTTGGTTTGTTTGCAGATTTTTAACGACTGTTTCAATCTCCTTACTGGTTATGGATCAGTTCAGGATTTCTATTTCTTCCCGGTTCAGTTGTGGTAGTTTATATGTTTCTAGGAATGCATCCATTTCTTCCAGATTGTCAAATTTGTTGGCGTAGGGTTGCTCATAGTATGTTCTTATAATAGTTTGTATTTCTTTGGTGTTAGTTGTGATCTCTCCTCTTTCATTCATGATTTTATTTGAGTCCTTTCTCTTTTCTTTTTGATAAGTCTGGACAGGGGCTTATCAATTTTATTAATTCTTTCAAAGAACCAGCTCCTAGCTTCGTTGATTGCTCTATTGTTTTTTTGGTTTCTATTTCATTGATTTCTGCTCTGATCTTTATTATTTCTCTTCTCCTGCTGGAGTTAAGGCTTCTTTGAAGTGTGTAAACCTGGAGATTCACATACCTGTACCCCTGGGGATAAAAAAATATGTTTATAAAAAAATTTTTAAAAAAGAATTATATAGGGCATCTCTTCTAGAAGCAAAATTTTCAAATTTCAAACATCTGAAAGCATAGAAGGAGAAGTAAGAGTGTGAATTGTACTTCAATGCTCTTTTCTTTATATTCAGCAAACAGCTCCATTCACACCTTTCCAATTTTTTCAACTCTTTTGACAAAGCCTTCAGAGGGGTTATTGCTGATGAAAACCATCACAGCCTAACAGGAGAAATTTTATAAAGAAAAATAATAGCATGTTTTTCCCAAATTGTTAAGCATATGGTGAAACTCTGTCGGATTCAAAGGAGGAATGTGCAATTCCATGCTCTATATAATAATAACTTATCTTAATAGTGACTTTGCAATTTTTTAGATATATCCATTTACTGAAACCGCTAACAAATAATCAAAAATTTAAAAATTAACAGGGGTTCGAGACAGGAATTATCTAATCTAAAATAGCACATGTTCACAGAATACACAACACATATCCCAAGTACTACTATAGGTTTCAAGTAATAGTCAAAACAATAGTAAAAATGATTCAGACCCTACCAGTCAAATCATAAATGGGACCTTAATTGTATATCCTTATCTTTAGTTCAAAGCGAGTAATTGGGTGCTGAAGATACATTATAGAACTAATATGTTATAGAATTCCTCTGAAATGAGTCATTTATTCCATCACTTTTCCTTCACAGCTGCTGACCCATGTTTTGGTTCCTGGAAATAGCTGCTACCCTGTCATACTTCTTAAAAGCACATATATTGATAACTCTACTCATTCCTCCATCCTTCTGTGACTGTCACTGTGTTAAAATGTGGAGCCAGCTGACTCACTTGTGGTGGTAACTTGTAGAAATAATAAAGTAGATGAGTTTGCAAAGTATTTTGTTATTTCTAAAAATGCAAAAACCAAATTACATTGAAATCATAAGGGGTGTTTCAGGGAGAGCTGTAGGATGTTGCTTCTTGTGTAATCCACAGAGATTAGCTCCAACACATATTTAAACTCTCCTCTAGGAGCAACCTCAGCGGTAAAGCAAGAAGATAAACAGATGTATACACACCCTGGCTCAAAATTTTCACTTATGTTTGGCTTCCTAGTCTCCTCGTGTTACTTATTTATCTTAACTTCTCTCTGAAATCAGGGAACACAGAATCTCAATCAGTTGACATTTTTCTACTGAATTACCCAATAGTCTGATCATACCCCTAAGACTTTTTTAAATTAGTTAACTCATAATCCCAAATCTGCTTTGCCTCCTCAGCTCAGTACACTGTAATTTGATTTCAAAATGAGGACAGTTGTCAGTAATGCCACATTCCTTAATCTATTTTACAATTCCATGTACTTAGAACTATGAAAACATGTTAATAACATCCATTCCAATAAGCCACCCTAAATTTATTATCATGAAACAAGACCTCAAGAAAGAGAATTCAAAATCATCCATGTATTTGCAATGTATTGCAATAAAGCCTTTATCAATAGACTTCCCTGTGCACACGGTGGTCAAATTGCTGGTGAAAGCCAGCCAGATCTATTACAAGCTTTCTCATGGCTTCTAGGGAACCCAAGTGAGCCTTTATTGATACTGGGAAGGGATAAAGCAGGGTAGGGATAAACAGTGATGTAAGAATTGGCTAGACAAAGGTAATGACTCTCATTACAAAGTGAGTATTTTAAAGCAAAAGAGCCTGTTGGGAATATTGTTTTATAAAATAGTGGTATTTTTTTTACTAACTTTTTAAAATTCAATTAGTTAACATATAGTGTACCATTAGTTTCAAATGTATATTTCAGTTATTCATCCATAGCATATAATAGCTAATGCTCAGTACTTACTGTTATAGCTTCTTGAAAGCAGAATTTTAACCCACTGAGCCACCCAGGCGCCCTTGAAAGCAGAATTTTAGATCATATTTTCTGATTACTTCCATGTAGTACAACACATTTCTGCTAGCAACATTCAACACATACTGTTTGTTAGAGGAATTTCTTTAATAATAAATAAATAGGAATTTATTTAAATTCATAAATATATAAAATAAATAGGAATTTATTTAAATTGATTTAAATATTGCACGCTGTTTCATTGTTCATAAATAAGGTGATGATAGTATAGCCATTAGTTGGTAACACTGATATATCACTTTCTTTTTACTTCTCAGTGCATTCTCTTTACACAAAATAGATACATATTTTAAAAGAATCTGAATCTGTGGCAAACTTTTAAAAAAACCCTAAACAGTAAAGTTTATCATTTTAAGTAATCTCAATTATCGTCCTCAATTGTGCTAGTATATCCTTCTATCTAGGCCAGATATTGTATGAGGGATTTTAAGAGACATACTTTTCTAAATTTCACTTTTCTCATCTGCAAAATGCTGATCATTATCCTACAATAAAATACACTTACAATTTTTTGATGAGAATTTATTTATTTATTTTAAGATTTAATTTATTTATCAGAGAGAGTGGGCGAGAGCGCAAGCAGAGGCAGACAGAATGGCAGGCAGAGGCAGAGGGAGAAGCAGGCTCCCGGCCGAGCAAGGAGCCCGATGCGGTACTCAGTCCCAGGACGCTGGGATCATGACCTGAGCCAAAGGCAGCTGCTTAACCAACTGAGCCACCCAGGCATCCCTTTTGATGAAAATTTAATCTGTATAAACAATATATTTGCTGTAATGCGTGGTTCATGGAAACCATCTTATTTAATTATAAGCAACAACAGTATTAGAAATTAAGTAAATGTGTCTATAATATTTCAAGTTTTAACACATAATTCCAGTGCTTTGCCTTATTTTCTCAAATCCCTTTACCATTTTCACTGACAGAGTCAAATGTACTTTTTCTACTAGTAGCCAGCTCTTTGTCTTTTGTCAGATAAATGCCCTTGTGAATTATTTATAATAGAGATATTAGCAATAATAATAATAATAATAATAATAAATAGCAATGAAAATGTTAAAAAAAGTATTCTTAACTAATTAGGGTTCTTAGGCATCAATTAGAGGAACCACCTCTGGCAAGCAAATTAATCTGCAAAACATTCCCAGAATTAACAATCAATCTGATACAGGGTTGTCCGTAGACTGAAAGTTGAAGCAAAAGGACTAGGTTTGGAAAATAGGTAGGACAGTGAAAAAAATGATCAAATTTTTGGGCAAAATAAATTCTTAGGTGTCCTTTCAATGGAGTCCTGGGCATTATGTAGCAGAAACTCTGGAGATTATCTCAATCCATTGGAGTCACACCGTTTATTAGCTTGCTATTGACAAAGTGCCCAGCCTGTGTCTGTTTTCCACTACTGTCAGGGTTCTAGAAGTTCACGCACTGCCCACCACTGACAGTAGGGGCATCTCTCTGTCCAGATTTTCCCTTTACATAAGGAGGTCAGTTACAGGAGATTAGGGCCCACTCTAACGACCTCATTGTAATGTGATTGCATCTGTAAGGACTCCAGTTCCAAATAAGGTCACGTTCTGTGGTACCAGAGATGAGGACAGCAGCAAGGTTTCTGGGGGAAATGCAGGTCAGCTCTTAACAGTCCACTCTCTGGCACCCCAAATTCGTGTCCTTCCCATGTGCAAAATGCCTTCACCCAATGCCCCCCAAAGCACTAATCATTCCAGAATCAACTCAAAATCTGAAATCTCATCCGTCCTCCTCCACTCAAAGACCCAGATCTCACCCAGGCCATGGGACCTGAGGACTGCATCCAAAAGCCACAATCTCCTTGTAAAGCTGCCCATCAGGTCCTGACATCACCCTCATTAGTCCCAGAAGCCGAGGGCCTACAGTTCCCAGAGACAGTTTCTCAGAGGAAGTTTGAAGACCACCTCAGAGGACGTTCTTTGGGAGTGAATGAAGAGGGAAGGGGGTCAGAGCCTCCTGCCATTCCCAGGGCACCCAGAACCCAGAGAGTGAGGCCTCGGGTGCTTTCTAGTGACCGATTCAAGGCAATTCTTCGAATTTGGGACTTCAGAGTTAACTTAGTTTTCATTTGTGATTATTATTTTTGTGTGGGGGCCATAGCTTTTCTTTTGACCTATGGCTGTTTTCACTCCCGGTTCTGAAGAAGCCCCTAAATCCTAACCCTGTTGAGGACTCCGAAAGCTCTCAGAGCAGCAGTGCTGGGGGACAGTGTGGACACATGGTTTGGTTTCTCCTCTGGCCTGATTCTGCGGCAGCCCCGCTCTGTCCTCCTCAGACTTCAGAGCAATAGCTGAACAAGTGGAGAAAGGACCAGGGGGTCAGGAAGGTGGCCACCGAAGAGTGACTTCTCTGGAGGGTGGCTGAGCTAGCGAGTGAGCGTGTTAGTCCAGCTCTGCCTGCAGTCGGGATGGAGCTGAACAGGGGCCAGGGAACGGGAGGAGGAGCAGAGAGCGGGGACAGTGGAACCAAAGAGGAGATTCAGACGAGTGAAAGTAATTGGGAGGACAGAGAAGAAAATCTAGAAGACAGGCATGTAAGAAAGGAAAAGGGAGGAAGTGGGCATTGGGAAAGGGCACCACCAGGGAAGGAGAGAGGGGAAGGGAAGAGGAAGGAAGAGAGGAAAGGGGAAAGGGAGAAGGGAAGGGTCAGCATGCCAGGGCTCCCCCTGCATCTGAAGAAGAGGTGGCTGGTCAAACAGGGTGCTCACTCCTTGGTCCCAGTTTCTGCTCCCAGTGCTACTGGGATTTGCAAGGAAGGCAGGCTGTCCCCTGGGACCCACTGGAGCCCACTGGAGCCCACAGGAGGGTGGGAGAGGTAAGATGCCACCGGGTCCTGTCCTGAGCTGCTCCCAGCTGCCAGCCTCACCACATGGTGCAAGAGGGACCCCAGAACAAAGGAAGGACACAGGCCCGCATGTCTGCCGGTGGCTCTGGGCACTTAGCTCATCGCAGTGAACCACACCGCCTCCTCCACCCAGGCTTCCAAAGCCTCCTTCTTCGTTCCTGGCTTTCATGTCTGTACGAACATGAGCCAGATCTAACTCATCTCTGACAGACAATTCTGACTCACCCCGTGTCAGATTTTTATTAGTGGCTGTGATAGAGTAAGACAGCAATGCTCCAACAAACGGACTATTTCCTCCCACGTGACCTCAACAGTCTTATACATTTTCTTAGCGAAAAACTCTTGTCTCCTTCCATTAAGCTCATAACGTGGTCTAATAGTATACATGTGCCTTCGTTACATGCAAAGCGATACAGAGGTCCTTTTTTAAAATTTTACAAGGTAAAGTCAATGAACACATCTAACTTGACGAATAAGTCTCTAAAATGTCAATCCAGGCAAAGCTTTTTCTGCCTACAGTTTGAAGCCTACGTGGTGACATTATTAAAACGCTTTCAGTCCCTCAGTGAGGTTCTTAGAAGCTAGCCAGGGCTTACTACATGCCAGGCACTGTGTTCAGGTGTTGGAGCTAAATGGACGGAGAGCTTGAAGGCTGGCAGGGGAGGGACATCCATGTCACAACCACAGCTAGAAACGGAGGCCAGTGGTAGAAAAGAGAGAGCAGGCTGCATGGAGAGTGTGTACCATGGGGCTTGTGAGCTCACGAATAAGTGGGAGTACCTGGAGTGGGGAGACAGGGGAGAGGAAGAGGGTCTTCCCATCAATGGGAATCACCTGTGCTTGGAGGCAGGTGCCATGAGGGGTCTTCACAGGAAGAGGGAGGCAGCGTGGTTGAAGGGCAGAGAGACAGGGCAGAACAGGCATCAGTCAGTTGGAGGGGTAGGAAGAGACGGATGGGAGGATTATGGATGCCTTTGGAGGACTGAGAATTTGTTAGAAGATCAGTGCAGATTTCTATGGAGACAAATGCCAGGAACTGATAGGTCTTTGAAAGGTCACTCTGGCTACCTTTTGGCAAAGCGGTTGGTAAAAGGCACGTGCAGGTGTGAACACACCAGGTGGGAGGTGAGTGCAGGGAATCAGGTGAGGGAGCATGGGAACTTGGTCCGGGGGTATATAAGGGAAAATAGCCTTTAATGAGTTCCGCAAATTGGCACCAGCTGTGGCTTCATTACAGCACTGGAAGGGGTAGGTGGGTGTGTCCTGGAGGTTACAGAAATTACATGAGAAAGGGAAGTCATTTTAGATCTTTTTTCCAACTAGAGGAACTCTCACCTCATTGATAGAATTCCAGAGTGGGAACGGATGGACATGAGGACAACTTTGAAATGTCTGAATATGTTCTTCAATATCTTTGCAAGTGACGAGGAGACCTTGACCTTAGGAGCCCTCGGCCCTCTTTGTAGCCAAAAAGATTTCACCTACAGATTTGGGTTCTCCCTTTTAAAGTCAAGGAGACAGTCCTTCCAAAGGACACCTCCTATCATTTTACCCTCTCATCATACCTCACGTGCTGGGATCTCCAAGACCCTCTGTTCCAGGTTGTCCATATGCACTTTGGTGGGGCCGGTCGTGCCAAGAACACCACCACAGGAAATCTAGAGCCTGTAGTGCTACTAATAACATCATCTAAGATTGTATTTGCTGCCCTCATGGCTTGTTCCCACCATGACTCACTGAAGCTTTTTACACGTTGTATCCATTAAGCTATAGTTCCCAAAGCTCATCATCTCTAGTGCCATTAATTTTTAGGGGACCAGGCCAGTCGCTTTTCTCCCCACCCCTCCCCTCTCAACCATTGTTTATTTCTGTGAAGGCTTTTCCTAGTTTGTTTCAGGGCAAGAGCACTCTTCATGGGGAAAGGGGAAAGGGCATGACCTGAAGAGAGACTTGTGGACTCTTCCCTGAGCCCAGAGCTAGCCTCAGGGATCAATCTCAATAGCCTGAGATCACCACATGAGCCAGAACCCAGAGTTGGGCACTTCACTGAGGGTGCCGCCCAGGTGCTCCTCAGCTGTTGTTGACCCGTTTCTGGAGATGGGCGCCTGTGTGGCTCGGTTAGTTCAGCGACTGCCTTGGGCTCAGGTCATGACCCCGGACTGGCAGGATCTTGTCCCGCCTCGGGCTCCCAGCTCCTGGGGGAGTCGGCTTCTCCCACTGACCTTCTCCTCTCTCATGCTCTCTCTCACTCATTCTCGCTCCATGAAAGAAAGCCAAGCTTTCCAAAAAGTGTCTGGAGCCTTGTTGGATGGGCTTGAATGTGGTGGATCTCAGTGAGTTTTCTCATCGCATGCAGACACCTTGAGGATAGCCATGTCTTTCTAAAAGGATCCCTTGTTGTTGTTCTGCCATGGTTTCTTTCTCTGTTCACGGATCGGGTGTCTTTCCATTGTCTCTTCTCAAGACCTCAGAAAATCAGCCTTTGAGGATTCCTTTGGGTACGGTCTAGCCCTTTTCATCTTTTCTCTTTCCACAAAATCTATACTACACTCTGCATCCGCCTATGTAGAGTTTATTTTTCACTGACCTATCCAGGTCTTTTCTTTCAATAGAATTTCAGTCCTTCATTCTGCAGGTCATTGTTGAAAAGTTAAAGGTGAAGTCTACTAACTCGCTAGGCGTATTTTCTTTTTCCTATCTATTCCTTCCTACCTTTCTATCTATACACATAGATATATATAGTAATACATATACACACACACGTATGTGTGTGTGTGTGTATGTGTGTGTGTGTGTGTGTGTGTTTATGCATATGAACTATCCCAGTCCTAAACTCCAGCACCTGGGAACATGTCCTTTTTTGGAAATAGGGTCCCTGAAGATGTAACTATCTAGGATGAGGTCATATTTGAGT
This sequence comes from Mustela lutreola, assembly GCF_030435805.1. Lineage (NCBI taxonomy): Eukaryota > Metazoa > Chordata > Mammalia > Carnivora > Mustelidae > Mustela > Mustela lutreola. The sequence goes on along the minus strand of NC_081308.1, from coordinate 55,874,499 downwards.
AGACTGGGCCCCTAATTCAGGAGGACTTGTGTGCTACTAAGAAGAGAGAGTGTGGATACACAGATATGCACTGAGGGAGAAGGCCCGGTGAAGACGTCCAAAGCCAGAGCAATACTTCAAGCTGGAAAAGGGGCCTGGAACAGATCCATACACAATACTTACAAAAGTAGCATGTCCTACCAACATTGTAGCCTCTAGAAATGTAACACTGTCCACTTCTGTGGTTTCAGCCTCCAGGCTTCTGGTATCTTGTAATAGCAGCCATAGAAAAACCATTATATATATATAGGTAAAAGAATGTATATTAGGTAATATTAGAATAAGAATAATATTAGGTAAAAGAATGTATAATATAATATATAATATATATATTATAAATATTATAAATATTATATATACATATATACATATACATATATATGTATATATAATATTTATAATATATAATATATATAATATATATTTATATATATTTATAATATATATAATATATATATTTACATATATGTATATATGTATATATATACATAATATATACATAATATATATATAATATATACATAATATATAATATATACATAATATATACATAATATATATGTATATATGTATATATAATATTTATAATATATATAATATATTATATATATTTGTAATATATATAATATATATATTACATATATGTATATATGTATATATATACATAATATATACATAATATATATGTATATATGTATATATGTATATATGTATATATGTATATATAATATTTATAATATATATAATATATATATATTATCCATTCTTTTACCTAATAAAACATTTTTGTTCAGAATCTCAGTCTTCCTTCCTCAGTCTTCCTTCCTTCCAGTAGAATGTTATTCTCATTCTTTTGGTGCCTCCTGAACAATTCGACCACGTCTACAACTTCAATTTGCATGAAAGTTATTCTTACCTAAAGTCTTCCGCCATTTCTTTAAAAACAGTTGGCATCTTTTTGCAGTTTCCAGTGTTTTTGGTTTGAGTATCTGTTTATAGGCTGATAAAGGTAACTTTCATCCTACTCTTTCCTTCTGAGTTTGTTTTTTTCTGGGAAAGTATATTTTCTACTCTTTAAAAAGAAGGACCTAGAAAAGTGAAATGGTTCTTCTTTGTAAGTCTACATTCCCTTTCCCCATTTTCTGTGTACTTTATGAGACCACAGATTTGGCAGCTGACAGCATGTATCAGCCTTTAAAAAAATTAAATTTAATTTAAATGAAGTTAAATTAAATATATTTAATTCAATTGAAACTTGAAAATACAAATGAAAATTTACAATTAAAAATATAAATTAAATGCATTGGAAGGGGAGGTGAGACTAAGACCTCTGAGAGACTAAGGACTCTGAAAATCAACATGAGGGCTTTGATGGGGCGAGGGGTGGGAGGTAGGGGGAACCAGGTGTGGTTATTAGAAAAGGCCCAGATTGCATCATGGAGCACTGGATTTGGTGTAAACCAAGGAATACTGGTATGCTGAAATAAAAATTAAAAACAAAAGAGAAAAATGAAAAAAAAACATATATAAAAACATTTAAAGAAAAAAACAGATTTTTAAAAAAAGATCTATGAGGGCTTTAAGTTGTGTAAACCTGGTGAATCACAGACCTGTACCCCTGGAGATAAAAATATAATCTATATTTATTTAAAAAAATAATTGAAATAAAATAATAAATAAATAAATGGGGATGTACGAAGGGATGAAGCAAAGAAAATGCGAGACCATGGGCATCATTTGAGGGGCTCAGTCGTTTCATGAAATGTCAATGGTTTTTCTACTCTAATGAAAAGATGAACTTGGTTAGATTGCATCAATACCCACATCCACACAGAACGCTGTGCTGCTTCGAGGAGGGACAGAATCAGCTCACGAAGGCAGAAACAAAATTCGGTAGTACTGAAAACCTAAAATTGAACAAGATTTCTACCAACCGAGAAGGGGACATCATAGCGAGTATAAGAAGGGATGGGGGAAACACTGAAGGTACAACAACTGGATAAAAAACAAAGAGTGAAATGTGTATAGAAACATATTCTAAGAGAATGGACAAAGTATGAGAATCAGGAAGTAAATTCCTCCACGTCATCAGATAGAAGTTAAAAATTCAGGAAAATTCAATGCACTCCTGGGACATACAAACAAAGCTTGAAAATCCTATTGATGAGAACAGCAAAAGGAGGACTGACCTGTTGTCAGGAACCTGTCTTTGATCTGTCTCAGGATGTCTGTGTTTAAACGCACAGTTAATGATTGGGTTGGTGGTTGGCATGAGGGGATGGTCACTGAACAAAGGCACCCCACCTATCCTCTGCTCTCTGACTTCCTCCCTCTTCTCCAGGATCCCTATAGCATGTGACAAGCAGAATTAGCTCACATAAAGCTATCAAAGAACTCTCTCATTAACTTAGCCCCCAGGTGTCAAAAGAAACAGCTTAAGTCCCTGAAACATAAAATGAAGATGTGTCCCCACCTTAACGATATAACACCCCTTCCCTCACATGCTGCACACCATGGGAAGCTCTAATCACATCCATTAGGGACCTAGTTGCTGAGCATATATCAAAGGAATAGGACAGAAGTGAGGAAAGATAATTATGTTTAACAAATGAATTAAAACAATTATACAACCACCCACTGAGTACAGAGCTTTGAGCTCTGCTTCAAATAGGATATGAAAAGAATCAGCTGAGAAATTGTATTGCAATCAAAACTGGCCAGCACTTTCAGAGACCTTTTTTCTGCAGGATCAGAATGCAGACATTATTGGTTAGAGAAATCTAAAAGGTGCTCTCTTATGAGATATCTTATGAACCTACAGTAAATGATTCCCAGTAACATTAAAACCCAATAATAACTGTTTCAAGACATGAAAACCCCACTTCTGATGGTCAGTGGTATTGTTTGTCATGTTTGTTGTAATTTGCAACAGCCAGCATCCTTTGGACACTCTTCCTACCTCTGAGGAATTTTCCCATGTTGACTTTCTACCCCAAGAGAAGCCAGAAATTACTTTGCAAATGATACAAGGTCTGCCCATCAGATGCACCCACAGGAGGCTCTGATGGGAGAAGAAGAAGCAAGCACCAAGTAGGTAGGATCTGTTTCTAAGGATGTATGCAAAAGACTGGAGTTCTCTGAGCAGCCATGCCCACGGTTCCATCCAGGGGTCAACTGTTGGGGTATCACTGCACTATCTCCCCTGGGCAGTCCTACGGTGGTACAGCCCCAGAACCTGGCATTGGCACTCCAGGCATCTTCAAGGCCCTTGATAATGTTCAATAAAGTTCTTTTCTGTTCAAACTAATTACATCATTGACTGATACACATTTTGCTTTTCAGAAGTAAAGAATAGGGGAAGAACTCATAAGTGCTTTGAAAACTGTAAAAGACTGTACCAATCTATGGTAGCAACTACAGTGCTTGGCTTTTAAAGGCAAGAAGCAGCAACCTAAGCTTGCAAATAAATAGACCACTCACAAGCTTGTTGAATGTTTGGAATTCTACAAAGTAAAACATGGGTCATGGGATTAATGTTGTAGACGTCCCTTCATAGCCAGATGGATGATGAGTTGGGTTTTCAGAAGTTTCCAAAGCTACTCTTAGAGTAGGAACTAACTGAGGCTATTTCTGTCCCCACACTCCGACACTGGACACTTGTCCTTTGGGGGGCAGATATCAGGAAGCACCAAGTTGGTTGGACGATGCAGGTTTTCAGTCCAGGCCTGGCTTAGGTCCCAGCCAAGAGACAGCGTGGCCCACCAGGGACATCACCCACACTCCTTCCTTTGTTAAGCTGAATAATCTTCCATTGTAATTTATTTATTTATTGCATCGCAATTTTATTTATTTATTGCATTTCATTTATTGATATAATAATATAACATTATGATAATATTTCATATATTATATGTAGTATATCATATCATTGGCTCTCTCCCGTCTCTTCCCATAAGGGCACTAATCCCATTGTTAGGGCCCCACCACCATGACCTAATAATCTCTTAAAGGCCTTATCTGTAAATGTCATTACACTTGGATTAGGGTTCCCACATATGACTTTTTTTTTTAATATTTTATTTATTTATTTGACAGACAGAGATCACAAGTAGGGAGAGAGGCAAGCAGATAGAGGGAGGGAAGCAGGCTCCCTGCTGAGCAAAAAGCCTGATACAGTGCTCGATCCCAGGACCTGGGATCATGACCTTAGCCCACTGAGCAACCCAGGCGTCCCTCCAACATATGACTTTTGAGAGGGGACACAAACATTCGGACTATAGAGGAGCTATATTTTTTAAATTATTTTTTAAGAAACAGGAATAATTAACCAAAAACCATTAATGTAAAAAAAATGATAAAAGTACATTGTATTACTGTAGATTTATTTTGTAACTGCTAATATTCACTTAATATAATCAATCACCTGGGATGATTAAAAAATGTGGATTCAACAGCCCTGCCTGACAATTTGAGTTGGCATCTAAACTGTATCTGTGTTTTATTTTGTGTGTACGTGTATTTTGTGTCTTGAGAATAATCTGATTACAGAGATAAGTAACTGTAGATAAAGGCTGGCTCGTGACAATTTGCCTTAAAATCTCAGAGCACCCCTTAATTTAACCCAAAGTCTTGAAGAAAAGATGAAAAAAGCCTTTGCTTCAAAGTTGATTCACTAAGAAGGTCAAATACGTGTTCAGATTCCTAAACAGAAACATGCACATTTTATTATGGCAGCAGAAATTTACACAGTGATGGGTTAGTCCCTCACTTGCTATTGTATAACACTATCCGGTCCCGGAGGAAATTCCAGGGAGGAACATGAATTGAGCTACGCCCATTGGGGCAAAATAGTGCACATTCAGCATCTTCGCCTGACGTTTTAAGGGTTACCAGAAGGAGACACTTTGGGCTAAAAACCAACCTGTGCTTTGCTCCCCAAGCAGTCTCCACAGCACACAGCTGCAACCATGCAAAGGAAGGTGCTTCTTTTCCTAATCCACACCCAAGCACCATACAAAGATAATAAGACACCATACATTCAGCAGTGGGAGGGGTCCTTGTGTAATCAGGCATATTGTTTTGATTTTCTATGCACGGATATTTACAAGCCTGAATTTCTTAAAAGAGCAGTCAGAGTTTAAATTTTCCTGGTTAATTGCGTATTTGGAAGGTCGAAGATAGGCACAATAATGCAGAGAAAAAAACGTATTCAATAATCAGTATGAGGATGAATGAACAATGGCTTTATAAGTGAATGTGATGGTGGAAATTCAGGATATATAGCACACCTCGAGTTTTGCTGTCATCATTTTAATAAAAAAATATGAATAAAAATATTTTTAAGACACGTGAGTAAAGACTAGAAGTGCAGTCCTTACAGGCTACCCACATCAAATGAGGTCACACATCCATTACATCGAAATTAAAATGGCTTCAAGTTCTCACCCTCTTCCCTCAAAGGAATCTGAAGGTTGAACATTGCTATGCTGTCACTTGGGATGCCATTGTTGGCGCTGTCACCTTGCAAGGACAGAAATATGCACTGGTTATTATGGGATCAGAAGGAAGAGTCACAGAAACCTGATTTAGGGGAAGAGGGTGAAAAAAATATCAGGGAAGAATAATTGAACTCTGCATTAGAAACTATTGATACAGTCTACGTTAACTCATTGAATTTAAATAAAAGAAGTTTAAAAAGAAAAAAAAATCAGGGAAGATGAGTAACCGTCCTTTATTTTCCATATTTTGATACTTTGACCATCATGAGTGCTTGCTGAAGCTGGAAGGACTGCCCCTCCAGGGTTGGTCAGCTCCTAGAGAGAGTTACCCCTCAGCTGGGAGTGAGGTTTTTAAATGCAAAGCAATGAATCTAGAGTCTGAATTCCTGACCACCTTCTCTGTGGAACTGTTACTCAGGGTCCGAATCACCCCAGGGCCAAGTACCAGACAACCAGGGACAGCCGTTATACCCCAGCTCCTGCTGAAAGTGTCCAAATCAGCCAGTCCCAACCTACCATCCCTACTTCCCCCATTCCTTCCTACAGAAACCACAATAAAGGCTCTTATCCTCAGTCCCATCCTGACGGAACCCGGTGCTCCCCTTTGTCCTCCCCCACCCCTCCCTGGTGGCTGCGCCAGCCCCCTCCTTCTGGGATCTGTGAGTAACCAATTGTCTTTTCAACAGCAGTGATCTCCTGGTCTGTTGGCCTTGCTATCCCTAAATGACAATAAAACCCCTAAGTCCAAACAAAGACTTCCTGGAGGAGGTGATGTATGAGGTGTACGATGTGTGAAGAATGTCTGGAAGTATTATCTTTGTATAACAAGCCAGAAAACAGGGTTTTAGGCACAGAGAGCAGCAGGTGTGACCAGATGCAGGTAAGAGAGAGCCAAAGCCATCCACGAATTCACAGGGGCTCACTGTGGTTCAAGCACAGAACCTGCGGAAGGAGCAGGGAAAAGTGGAATCGAGGAGATCATGTAAATGGTGGAAACTGTGGGCTATGTGTTGTGCCTGACCGCTGTAATTTCTCATCTTCCTCTTTCTGGGTACACAACGCCGTTCACTCTGGATAATTTCCCCTGTGCTTCACAGTATGAAGGTTCCTCAAAGAGGTAAATAGAATTACCCTAGGACCCAGCAATCCCACTACTGGGTATTTACCTAAAGATACAAATGTAGTGATCCAAAGGGGCATGTGAACCTGAATGTTTACAGCAGCAATGTCCACAATAGCCAAACTATGGAAAGAACCTAGATGTTCATCAACAGAGGAATGGATAAAGAAGATGTAATACACACACACACACACACACACACACACACACACACACACACAGGAATACTATGCAGCCATCAAAAATGAAATCTTGCCATTTGCAATGACTTGGATGGAACTAGAGGGTATTATGCTAAGTGAAGTAAGTCAATCAGAGAAAGGCAATTATCATATGATCTCTCTTATATGAGGAATTTGAAATGCAGGGTAGGGGATCATGGGAGGTAGGGAAGGAAAAAATGAAACAAGATGGGATGGGGAGAGAGCCAAACCATAACAGACTTAATCTCACAAAACAAACTGAGGTTTGCGGGGATGGAGGGGGTATGGAGAGGGTGGCTAGGTTATGAACATTGGGCAGGGTATATGATATGATGAGTTCTGTGAAATGTGTAACACAGATGAATCACGGACCTGTACCCTTGGGGGCAAATAATACATTATAAGTTAATTTAAAAAAATTTCACCTGTGCTTTATGCAGTCTGAGGGAGGATGGGCACACATATAAACCCATATAGTGATTGGTCCACCTGACACCAATAGGACCAATCTGAGTCTCCCTGGGATTGATATGTAAATGACAGGAAGACAAGGTTCTCTCTTTAGGCGAGTGACTGGCCTTGCTGGATGGGATTCAGGAGCTGGCAATGGCCATCTTCCTGGACACTTGAAGAGTCCGACCAGAGAAGAAAGCAGCCATATGGAGACAAGTAAACATGAGACATGGACAAAGAGAAAAGTGTTTTGCCGGTTTCCAGTCCCTAGTTCTTGATTCTGAAATTTTAGTTCTGCAGCTCTTCTTTTGACTTTTTAAAAAGATTTTTTCTTTATTTATCTGACAGAGATCACAAGTAGGCAGAGAGGCAGGCAGAGAGAGAGGAGGAAGCAGGCTACCTGCAGAGCAGAAAGCCCGATGTGGGGCTCGATCCCAGGACCCTGGGATCATGACCTGAGCCGAAGGCAGAGGCTTAACCCACTGAGCCACCCAGGTGCCCCGTCTTCTTTTGGATTTGTATGAACTTCTGTGGTATCCACCCCTACAGGAACCTGGACATTCCTTTGTTTTTTGTTTGTCTGCTTGCTTTTCCCTTTTGGTTCCTCCAGTTTTCTTTGGATTGCTGCCACTTGCAAGCAAAGGGTCTTGTAAAAATACCACACCAAGGAAATTCACACGTCCTTAGGAGCTATTGAGTAAGTTCCTGTAGGGGGAAGGACACAATGAGATGCACATTTTAGAGTGATCATCTTAGAATAAGTTTAGAGGATGAATTGGTGTGAGGAGGGGAGGGAAAGGGGCATATTCCTGAAGATGAGATGACAGGTTGGAAGGCCGTTATGGTCATTCTGGCAAAGTATGGTGAGTGCCTGAAACAGAAGAGAAAAGGGGGCTGAGGAAAGATTAAACTTACACAAGGTGAGAAGACTAATGAGACTTTATGAAATCTGAGTTTGTGAAATCGGATATTGCTGGGCTTTTAGCACACTTACTTTGGGATCTAATCTTCAAAAATATTTAAATATCTCTGGTGGTAACAACACCATCGTCTTTCCAGTGATTAAGAACTCTGAAATCTTAATCTGGCCTGGGCTGTAGAATGTCAGCTGCGGCTTGAGCACAACGAAAAGCCATTGAAGGGTTTTACACTGGCGGGTGGAGGGTGGTCATGGGATTCCTTTTGCATTTTTAAAATGTCATTTTTGGCTGCTGTGTAAAGAATGGATAGAGAAAAGTCAAAAATAGAAACAAATCATTCTCCAATATTTCCGGAACATCTACTATGTGTCAGGTACTGTTCTAAACCCTAAAGACAGAATGGTTAACAAGAGACAAAATAAATTTGATGTCCTCTTGGAGTTTTCATTTTAGTTGTTGAGTGAGAAATGAAGCAAATAAATATACATACATATCAGGGGTTGATGTGGGGTAGGAAGGAAACTAAGCTGAGTGAGTGGACATGGGGTGTGGGGGTTTAGGGGAGCAGGTTGGTATTTTCTATGGGACTGTGTCAGGGAAGTCTCCCTCATTTGAGGAAAGACCTGGAGGAAATTAAGGAACGAGCAGTTGTGCTGTTTGGAGAAGAGCATCCCACACAAAGCAAACAGTAAGCCCAAATTGGGAGCACATCTAGTGTGTTAAAAGAATGACACGGCGACCAATAATGCTGGGCAAAAAATGAGCAAGATGGCAAGTGGTAGGAGGTAGGTAAGGAAGGTAGTGGGGTCAGATCACATAAAGTCTTGAAGGCCATTGTAAAGATTTGCCTTTAACTTTGTGCCAGATGAGAAGAGCTTGGATGGTTTTGAAGAGGTGAAAGACCCCTCTCCCCTTGCTAAAGGCTTGTTTAAGTAACCTGATGTCCCCAAAGCACCCCCCTATCCCCTTGCTGAAGGCTTGATTGTTCCCATAGCCGGATGGCAACACATACCAGGATGTCTATTGTCTGTGATCACCTGGTCTGTCAAAAGAAAAGACAGATGAGGAATAGAGTATACCTGGGACTTTCCAGAGTGCTGAGCCAAGGCCCACCAGAGCAAACCGTTGTGTCCTTGCCTTAAACCCAGTGCCTGACAATGCTTGATTTAAGTTAACCAATCAGATCCCTGTAACCAAGCATCTGCTTCTGTAAGCACGCTTCCCGCCACCCCAACCTTGCCCTATATAATCTGCTCCCCAACTTAGCCCGGCGCGCTCAGCCCACAAAGGCTGATGCGTCCGCAGGCACCTGTGTAACCAATAAACCTCTTGCAACTTGCATCCAGTGGAGGCTTGGTGTCTGCTTCTTGGGTGCGGATCGAGGGTCTTTCAGAGGCTTGACTTGATTTAGATTAGAAAAGGATCAGGGCGCCTGGGTGGCTCAGTGGGTTAAGCCTCTGTCTTCAGCTCAGGTCATTGTCTCGGGGTCCTGGCATCGAGCCCCGCATTAGGCTCTCTGATCATCAGGGAGCCTGATTCTCCCTTTCCCACTGCCTGCCTCTCTGCCTACATGGGTCTCTCTCGCACTCTGTCAAATAAATAAATAAAATCTTAAAGAGAAAAGAAAAGAATCACTCAGGCTGCTGTGTGCAGAACGGACTTGCGGGGTTGTGGAGTGGGGATGCTACTTGCATTAATGTAGACTGAGATTTCTATACTGCTGGCATTTGGGGCCATATTAATTTTTGCTATGGGGAGCTGTCCTGTGCACTGACCACTAGATCACAGGAGCGCCCTTTCCCAACTCCCAAGTTGTGACAACGAAAAGTGTGTCCAGACCCTGTCAAAATCCCCTGGGGGGGGGGAGCAGGTGCACAAAACTCTCCTGGTTGAGGACCACTGATCTGGGTGAGAGGGGGTATTGGCCCAGACCAGAGTAGTAGATGCAGGGGTGGGGAGAAGGGGGGAGATTCTGGGTGTATATTGAAGACAAAACACGCAGGATTTATAAATATATTAAGTGTGGAGTGTGCGGAAAAGACAAGAGTTGGGATGATTTTACAATTTTGGGAGCCTGAGGCCCTGGAACAGTGACGTTACCACTTGCTAAGATGGGAAAGACGACGGGAGAAGCAAGTTTGATAGGCAACAGGTGTTTGGTTCTGGAGATGGTGGCTGAATCCACATGGGGATGCCCAACCAGCAGCTGAACACACGAGTGTGGCATTCATGGGTGAGGTCTAGGCTTGAGGCACAAATATGAGCACCGTTAGGACATAGGGTTCAAGCTCTGAGAAGAAGTGGGCTTACCTATGCAGTGAGTATGGACAGAGGTGTGTTTGGCAACATGATAAGGCAGCTTCATGATATCTGTCCCCTGGTATTTGTCCTGTGAGTATGGATTGGAGTGTGTATGGGACTTAGGACTTGCTTTTAACCAATAGAATTTGGCAAGGAAAGAAGATGTCACTATTATAATCTCATTATATTAAATCAGACTGTTTTACTGATTGGAGTGAGAGGCTGTCCTGGACTTGAAGAAGCAAAGAGCCAAGTTCAGAATCACCTGTGGAGAGAGTTATATGGCAGGAAACCGCAAGCAGCCTCTGGGGGCTGAGGATGGTTTCCAGTTAACAGCCTGGAGAATCTCCCTGGCCCGCCCCAGCATGGGTTGCCCCCCAAATCACACAGCTACAAGGAAATGAGTTCTGCCAACAACCCGAGTGACTTTGGAAGCAGAGCTTTCCCTAGTGGAACCTGCACGTGAGAACACAGCTTGGTGGGCGCCTTCTCTCCTCCTTTGAGTGAGACGCAGAGCCGAGGACCCTGGTTAAGCTGTGTCTGGCCTCCTGACAGCTAGAGATGGTAGGATAGTAAACTGAGCTGTTTAAAGTTACTAAACTTGTTATTATTTGTTATGAAGTAACTATTAAAAACAAAACAAGAGGCCCAAAATGGAGTTGCTTATGCTAAGCCCCATGTCCCCCAAACCAGACTTAATTATGATTTCAGCTGTCCCAGAAATGGAATCTGAGCCCAGGCAAGCAGACACCACCTGATCCCCACTCCCTCGGACACCTGCCATCCCCAGAAGCCAAGTCACCTGGACATAACCAACCTGCCTTGTTTGCCTGATGTGAATTCCTTGCTCCTCCTCTCTTCTGCCTATAAAAGTATTTCATTTTGTACTGCTCCTCCGAGCTCCTTTCAGTCTGCAAGCAGGATGCTGCCCATTTCGTGAATCATTGAATAAAGGCAATAGGTTCTTTAAAATGTACTCAGCTGAATTTTTATTTTTTTTAACACAACAGAAAACTCAAGCAGAAGGTCCGAGTCCCAGAGCACAGGACTGATGTCTAAAGGTCAGGAAGCTCAAAAAAACCCAGCCAGGAAAGGAGCCATCATCACTGACCAGTGTGGAAGAGGAAGGGAGAGCCAACATCACGATGAAAAAGATAGAATATTTCCAGAGAAGTGGAGGGACTTCTATGTCTATAGGACTGACAGGTTGAGTCATTTGGATCTGAGGGTTAACCATTGGGTTTGGCAACTTGGTGGTGATTAGCTATCTTGTAAAATATCTGTGTAGGTGTAGTCGTGGGACCAATGACTGTTAACAGTGTCTGAAGTGCAAAAAAAATTTCAGGGTTTGGATTCAAATGGGAGCAGTGGATATAAAGAGCAGTGAGCAAGTCTGACTTCTGTTTTGGAGGTCAAATCAGTTGGTTTTGCTGATGGATTAGATACGAGAAAAGGGAAAGGGGGAATTTATCCCAGGGGCTGAGGCTTTAGCCAGTAGGTGGTGGGGATGCTGTTTACTAAGATGGGGAGACTGGGACAGGATCAGGTTGAGGAGGGAGCAGGATAGAAATCATGGTGAAAATAAGACTCCTGTTACATATTCATGGAGAAATATGCTGCAGGCAGCTGGCCATGTGATTCTCAGCTCCAAGGGCGGGTTAGAATTAAAGACGTTAACTTCAGAGCCTTCAGCTTCTACAAAGAACTTAAATCAATGATGTTGAATGGAATCGGCTAAAGCAGTGGTTTTTAAACTGGGGCTGGGAGGCCAGGAGTTTTGCTCCCAGGGCCGATTGAACAATATCTGGCGACATTTTTGGTGGTCACCACTTGGCGGGGGGGTGCTGCTGGCATCTAGTAGCTAGAAACCAGAGATGCTGCTAACTGTCCTGCAGGGCACAGGACAGCCCCACAGCAGAGAATCACCCACCAGGTATCAATAGTGCTAGGTTGAGAAAGCCTGATCGAGGGAGAGAGAGAGAGAGAGAGTGAACTCATAGCTACAGAAGACCCAGAATCAAGCTCTTCAAAGGGGCGGAGATGAAATAGAAAAGCAAATTGAGAATACAGATCCAGGATGGTAGGAAGAGAAACCATGTGATTAAGAGGGCACTAAGGAAGCGGGAACCTGGAGACACTGAGTACATCCACGTTTGCTAGTAATAGGCGTGTATGGTGCATGGACCGCCTATGAGAATTCACACACCTTGCACATTTTTAAGTGGACATCTGAAACTTTTTAATCATAAAATTTTCATCACAATATATGTATATTTTATTAACTAGGTGTTGAAAATATTAAACATTTAAAAAATGAGATAGAGGGAATCTGGGTGGCTCAGTCACTAAGCAGCTGCCTTTGGCTCAGGTCATGATCCCAGGGGAAAGGCCCACATTCCTGATCAGCAGGAAGCCTCCTTCTCCCTCCCCTGCTCTCCCTACTTGTGTTCTGTGTGTGTGTGTGTCTCTACCAAATAAATAAATAAATCTTGAAAAAGAAAATGAGATAGGAAAGGATCGACTTCATTGGAATAACATTTGCTGCTCCAAGTTGATTTTATTTTTTTAAAGCAGAACAGTCTCATTTTCTGTTATTTTATTTCCCAAACCACACTGGAATGGAATGAAACCATTAAAATCCTTACTTGTGCTTTTTCCTATTATGTCCCTAAAAATATGTTGTTTAATTTAAATATGAAGGAATGAGTGTCATTAACCAAAACTGATTGTTATTCTGATGTCAGAGCACTTCCAACATCTGCCCAAATCCCCTTTCCGATGTTAACCTTTACCCTAATAAGGAGAGGAAGCCCTAAAGGCAGAGCCCCAGGACTGCCCACAGAAGGGCATTATTTGAAACAAAACTGGTATTTCAACTTTGGTATCAGCCCAAGTCCTACACTCTAATAAGATCTGAGAGGAGTGTCTTGATCTTCCAGGAAGGAGAGGAGTATCCTGATATCAGACCCAAGAATGGGCATATCACCTATCCTACAGAGCATACATGGAGTTTGGATCTGGAAATGGACTCCCTTAAAATGATCTGCACATAAGGATTCTTTATAGAGATTTTTCAACTACCCTTGGGGACATGGTACCCTACACCCACAGGTGTAGACAAATATTTTACAAGCTATGCTGGGAATGAGGTGGGGAGAGAAATATGGAGGTTGTTATAGGAAGATAGAAGGTTAAAGGAAGTCTTTGTTTTGCGTTTTTTCCTTTTGTTTTTAAGAAAAAGGTCATTTGTCTTCTGACTGGAAGGATCCATTGGAACAAGAACTTGATATTGACCCTGGAGTGAAGTCCTGGAGAGGGCTGGAGGGAACAAATCCCAGGCATAAGGAAGAACAAACCCCAGCTGGGGATGTCTGCTCTTCTCAATAAAACTGCTCTGTCTTCAACTCTTTCTGTGTTTCTTGTACACTTCTACAATTACCATGTAAATTCCATGATGCCAGGGACTTTTTTGTGTCGTTCACCACAGATTTACAAACACTCAGGGCAGTGTGTAGCACACAGTAGGTACTGACTAAATATTTGTTGAGTAAATGTCTAAAAAAAATTAAAAATGGATACAAATGTAGGTATAGATTTGATTGGGTGGTGGTAAGATAAGGGAATTCCTGCACAAGGGGCTTTTATTTTCTTGAAGTGTGACACTAGTGATGAAGTTTTGGAACACAGGTGAGGTTTGGTGGGGTGAGGTCCAGAGCCGATGACCAAGAAAGGATTCTTGAGACGTCTTAGGTGCAAATGGTGGTTTTATTAAAACACAGGGACAGGACCCAGGGGCAGAAAGAGCTGCTCAGACAGAGGCATGGTTGACTGGGAGCTGAGGAAGGTGAGGACAAAGTGGGTGTCCAGAAGGACTGTCATATGCTAAAGAAGAATTTCAGGATGAGTGAGACCTGGTTATTGTCAAGTCAAGGCTGTTTTTGCCTCCAATGAGGGAAAGCATGAAGACAGTTGAGAGTTTCCTGGAGATATGTTACATTCCTCCTATCACACATCCTTGTCAGTGGGCTTTGGGCTTAGAAGAAATTCAGTTTTATTACACTTCCCTTCCCCTTAGCCTCCCTCAATTTTATGGAGGGGAGGGTGATGTTAGGGCTTCCGGAAACTGAGGTATGCGTCTCTGGAAGTCAGGCTATTGATGAGAAAGCTTCTTCCTTCCTTGTAAGTCGCTAGGACATTTGTAGATGGAGGGAGACTCCTGTCCTGCAGGACTGGGATCTCTATCAGTTAAGCATCGTTTTTCCTTTAGGGCAGCCGGGAGTGCATGAGGAATGTTACACATATGGCATGGGGAGAGGGTGTAGGTTGCCAGTTTCTGCTTTGTCCTCAGTTTGCCTTCTGCTCCCTCATCCATAGGACAGGAGCTGAGAGTGAGGTGACATAGTTCAGAAGAGGTGGGGGTAGGGATTGTTGAGGCAAGTCTTGAAGGTGTGAAACGGTCATCCATTAGAGGGAAAGCAAACTCACCGGAGAGACAAGGGAGTTTGAAGCCAGAGTTGAGTATCCACTGGAGAATTGTGGTCAAGTGTTTTAAAGGACAGCAGGTTGGCTCAGCTGTATGATTCCTTCCTGGTTTCTGGTGCATGCCGCTGGCATTGGTAGAATCATTTCTAAAGAAACAAAACAAAAGAGGATAAGCCGTTCTTTCAGAAACGATGATGAATCAAGTTTTGAACATGCTGGGTTTTGAGGCACAGGTGGGACATCAATGAAATAGCATGAGTAGGTAGTCAGTTACACGGGCCTGGTGGGTAGGAAAGAAACAGATGGTCGTGTATCAGTGGGAGAGATGTTGGCTAGGGAATGGGAGCTGAAACCAAGGGCACAGTTGATATCACTACAAGAGCGGGTAGCTTGGAAGAGAAAGGTTAACTGAACCCCTGGGGAAACCCTGATGGGAAAGTCACATGCATTTCTCAGGCATGCCAATGTTGACACAGATTATTGTAACTCCTGGGGGCCAGAAGCCATGTCTTTGAGATTCATTCATTCTCTGCCTCTGGCATAGCCTGGGCCACATTGATGGTAATTTTAAAATTCATTCCGATTTGATTTCATTGCACTTTTCATTTACCAGAATCTTGTCATGGTTTGCTAGTGTATCATTTTCTCGAAAAGATTAAATAAGGACCATTTTACAAATATGAGATGAACGCCTGAGGGATTTTGTTTAATTCATTCATTAGCTCGAGAACCACTAAGAGGTTACCACCACTTCAAGCAAGAATCTCAAGGCAGACACATATACAATCAGTAATACTAAAACGAATTTGCTTTGATAGATGCAAATAGATATGCAAGTAGAATGCAAATGGATGCAAAACTGCCTTCTACCAAAAGAAAGGGGGTCAACTGTACTTCCAGTGGACAAAATTCATTTACATATAGCTAGACAAGATCATCTGCATCCACATCAATTATGTACAGTCTATAGAGTTACAAAATAGCTCAAAGACAAGAAAGGCACAGAATATCCCATAGAATTGGTCAGCCCAGAAGGGTACATGAGACAACACCTGTTTTCCCTTGGAAGACACTATAATCTTTTAGGTTCATTTCAATGTCTTTCGTGATTTTGCCTATGCTTTAAAAGAAAAAAAAGTTACCCTTATCATTCTTATTAGTTTGAAAAAAAACTAATAAAATACTAGTCTGTTATAAAATACACATGGAAGAATGTTCTGGCACTATCATACCCAATTTGGGGTACTAACTGATTAGGAAGATGAGGCAGAATTTGGGAGCCCCTAGGATGAGTCTGTTTCTGGTTGGAATGGGAAACATTTAAGAATCAAACTAAATGATCTCAAATCCACTCTGGAATGAAACGGGTTATAAGGAAAATACAGAAGATGTTGAAATGGACCTGTTGGCTCATTGTGAGCTTTCCTGGTTGAATGGAGACCTCTACCATGATGCTTGTCCTCTATGTCCCACCCGTCCCATACCTGCTATCCTGGCACCACAGGGGCACCACACTTTAGGCTCAGTCTGCAGTTCCAAATGGAAACCCTCTGTTCCCACAGTGGTGGACAGGATGACTCTGGTTTCTGGTGGAAGCGTCAGCTGCTTTAGTCCAACAGTTCAAGAGAGGATCAGAAGAGCATAAGGACGATATTGGGAAAAAATGCTCGGACGAATTTCCAGAACACAATATTTCTCTTTGCAATTTTTGAGTGTTCTGTAGCCAACCTGCCAAAAAAATGTGAAAACTATAAATATAGAGGAGTAGGAAGGAGAAATGAGGACCTGTCACAGTGTCAGCGAAAATAGGGAACTGAGAAACTTCCAGAGATTCAGAGTCAAAGGGTTTAATATTTACTTAGAAAAGAAGTCATGGGCACAAGCTCTAGGATGAAATGAAGGAAAGAGAGGCAAGTTAGGGAATCGAGAGAGAGAGAGAGAGACTTGAAGATAAAAAGAAGTCAACTTAAAGTCTCATTCCTCATTAAGGAAAGTACAGATCAGAGAAGAGGGGAGAGACTGGGATATAGTTGATCGCCAATTGTGTCTGGCTCTGATTTGTATCCACTTTTTCATTTCATCTTGCAGCCTGTTTCCTGGATTCCAGCTTCTATTTCCTATGAAATAGGTACCATCACCAAAGACGAGAGTCAAACATGTAACAGTAGTCAAATCTTTAACAGCGCGGACAACTAACTAACCAAAACCTGGCCCGGGGACCCCTGCAGAGTCAAGTGTTACACGCCCAGTGCCTGGATCGCGAGGCCATGGTAGGGATCTTGGGAAGGGTTCAGGGTAGGGAGACATACAGCAGGTTCTGGCCAGAGGCTAGTCACCAAACTTTGTGTGGCTGAAGGGGTGTGTGTACCAGCTGAATGTCAGCTCCCAGATGAAACTGAGGGAAATGTCCTTTGGGAAGGTTTCCGCTGACTCTCTGCCTTTCCTTCGTCTTCCCCAGGGTGTTCCATTAGCATTTGGGGTCTGGGGTCTTGCCTGTTGCTCCTGGCTTTGGTGGGCCACGCCACTGCCACAGCCAGGGCTCCAAGTGGCAGTGCACTGTATGGGGTCTTGACTGTTCCCTCCTGACTCTCGGAAGGAAAACAGGCAGCAGGGATTTTCATTCTTTGTTGGCACCTACTCTCTTCAGCAACCCCAAGATCAGTACCCCAGGCTGCACAAGCTCAGGTTCATGTCTTTACCAAAGGCCGGCAATAATTTCAGAAAGGAATGACAATGAAGGTAAAAAACAGTTCAACTACTCGCTCATCTGGACTTCTAGGGCAGGTGGGGTTCCCAGACAACTTTGTTCCGTCGGTCTGGCACCCTTGCCCCCCCTCTCGGTGCCTTGGTGATGAGTGTGGGCCTTGCTGTTTGTGCTGCTTGAATTTGCCCTTGTTGCTTATTAGCACTGTGGCCCTGGGCTAAAAGTCATGCCTCTCAGAGCCAATCGGAATAGCTTATTAGAACTATTGATTCTGACATAGTGGGCCTGTGCAGAAATCTCTCTTCTTCATCCCTCCTCCTTCTCAGTCTTCCCCTCCTCCACCTCTTCCTCCTCCTTCTTTGATGTGTAAACCAAGGTATTTGGGGAGCAGGGAATGATGTGATGTTTGGGATTTACTTTAAAATATATTCCAGACCTCCCCCCTCCCCCCAAAACAAAAATACAGGCACTTCGGGGGCAGTAGAAGGAGGAGGGCCTAAGAAACAGTTGGGGAAGCAGAGTGATAAGTACTGGGAAGGGCTGCGATCCTTCTGCTCTACACACTTTGGTGTATGCTTGAGAATTTTCATAATAAGAGTAAACAAACAAAGACCAAATAATGAGGCTTTCATTCCCTATATCCAAATGACCACAACAGGGCATAGAATGCACTTTCATAGTTGCTCCCCTGGCAATTTATTCTGATTCTCCAAATAAGATTCCAACTCTCGTCCTACCTGTCATAGTCTCTGGATATTGACTGGCAACGTTTTCCTCAACAAGGCCTTGCCAGGCCCACTGCTAGGGAATGTATTGTTTCAGATTCTGTACTCACGTTTTAAAGATTCTTTTTAATTTATTTATCAGAGAGAGAGAGGGGGAGAGAGCGAGCACAGGCAGACAGAATGGCAGGCAGAGGCAGAGGAAGAAACAGGCTCCCTGCTGAGCAAGGAGCCCGATGTGGGACTCGATCCGAGGACGCTGGTATCATGACCTGAGCAGAAGGCAGCTGCTTAACCAAGTGAGCCACCCAGGCGTCCCTGTACTCACGTCCTAAAAAAAAAAAAAGTGACCAGTTTTCCGTTTGGAGTGACTCGAATGCAAGACTCACTCTAAGCCCTTGTCTTGCTGTGTCCCACCCCTTTCTAAGGACTGCTTGTGCTATCTCTGTGAGATCACAGCATTGGGAGGGGCAGCCCAGGCCTGGGCTATTACAGCTAAGCTGCAGCCTGAAGGGCGCGCGTGAGATCTGTGGTTTGAGCTGTCAGAGTCTCACGGAGAAAAAAAAAGAGAAATGAATCATCATTTGACCATGACATTCCCACTAAAGGGGAGGACAGTGGGAGAAAGAGCAAGGGAAGAGGAAAGAAAAATCTCAAAATAAATATGGGGTGGATGGCAGGAGGAGGAGGGGGTCTCGGAAATTGGGGACAGGTGTGGCGATCGAACCAACGCTAGTCACAAACACACGATTCCGCCCATTCTAGAGTGGACTGGACATAAACATGCTCGCACATCTACTTGTCGGCTGCGTTTTGTCTGCCGGTAGCGAGGTGATTCTTTAAGAGCTCTGAGAACCCAAACTTGTGGCCGCCCCGCAGCTGAGCCGAAGTGGAGCTGGGAGCTGCCCAGACGACCTGAGGCTGCCAGCTGACCACCTTCCTCCCTACAGATCGCTGGAGCCAAGCTCAGCGGGGGAGAAGCCACGCTCGCGGGTGGGTGCCGGGGCTAAGGGCGGAAGCCGGGTTCCCACAGAGGCCTCCGCGCCCAGGCGGCTGCAGCGGCGGCGCCGGGGGACCGGAGGCCTGACACCGGGATGCGCCCCCCACTCTGGACAACCGGCCGCAGAAGTAAAGGGCCAGCATCCCGCCACAGCTATGCTTCCCGCGGGACAATCTCGGGAGAAGGTCCTGGAAGAGGCTCGCAGGCCGGTTTTCCGAGGGAAACGGCGAGGTGGGGAGGGAGCGCCCATGACCCTCCCCGCCCTCCCCTCTCCCGCTCACCCGGCCGCACAGGCGACAGGACTGTTCCGAAGAAACGTACTCGGGGTTGTAGTGTCGCCCTCCGCCACACGGGGCTGGATCACCTGCTGGCTCGGCGGCATCGGTCCGGGCTCCTCTCTTGGTGGAGGCAGGCGGAGGCGCGCCTGCGGCGTCCTCTTTCATTGGCCGCGGCGAGGGCGCTGCCATGTTGGAGGAAGCGGTGCCTTCTGTGAGGTGGAAACGCCGTGGCTTCACCCATAGCGTTGGGGAGCGCAGCCTCCTACCTTTCCTTCTCGCTGGAGTGTTGGTGCTGAGAGGCGGCGGCCGGCGGGATGGAGAGAAGTAGGATGAACCTGCCCAAGGGGCCGGACACGCTCTGCTTCGACAAGGACGAGTTCATGAAGGTGCGCGCCTGGTCTCTGCTCCCCGGAGCCGGGCCGTGTGTGGCCTGCCCTCCTTGGCCCTCCGGGGCCTCTCCTCGGGCTTCTCCTGCGGGCTTCCTGGGCCGTCCCCGCCCCGGAGGGGTCCTCGGCCGGGACCTCACTGCACTTCGCAGTGAGTCTCTTGGCCTCGGGTGGGCTAGGTGCAGCCTGAAGAAAGCACTCCTGTGAAATCGTACACATTGAATGAAAAGGCCTGAACGTTCAGGGCAAGTGGTTTTGAGCTAAACGTAAAAGCCCCGGACCCGTAGGATCCGCCTCTGGTACCGTGCGGCACAGTCAGACCGCCGCTCCCCCGGCCTGACAGAAGTCTCCCAGTGCCTTGTGCCTAGAAGCTCAGCGACTGTGCGTTGAACACATCTCTGAACGCACGTACTTACCAGAAATCGGGTCAAAAAGGCACTTAACCTAACGTTTATGCCTGACTTTCGTCTTAAGCTCCCGGAATGAGAAATCTGAAAGACTGTACTGTCCTTACTGGTTCTGGTCCAGTACTACAAAGCATACCAAGCTCCTTTTCTAAAGTTGCCCTACTTCTCTTGGTGAGGTCAGCCTGAAGCTGGCAGCAGATAACTGTAGGACATAAACTTACAGAATAGAAATTTAAACTGAAAAGACTTTACTGACAGGAAAGGTTCATCAGACATAGCCTTGAAAATGTGCCAAGGTTTGAATCAGAGCCAGGAGGAGCTTTATCTGTTTTCTGTATCCCTCTGGGTCTGTACTTAAACTATCAAAACGTATATGTTTAATTTCTAAGGATTGGGATTTAGTAGCTGGGTTCAGTGTTAAAAAGTTTTGGCTCTGCCGGTACCTAAAATTCTGAAAAGAGTTTGAATTTCTTACTTTTTTATGGCTTCAAGTCATAATATGTTTTTTTCTTTTTTGGGTTAACCAGCTAGTTCCTTTTTGATACTTGCATTCAGATCACATCTCCCAAACTCTGGTTTTAAAAGTGCTTATGTCTGGATCCTCTGCGGTGTGGCCATATCATTTTTAATATGTAGGGATGTCTAGATGAAGGTATATTGTACTCTTGTTCTTGTATGGTGATGTTAAGCCACTGTAATAAAAGGTGTAAATTGAATGGAGTGTCTGAAGGAGAGCACAGAGTGAATTCTCTGATCCAGAAACCTTTTTTTAACGAAGGACACGTGATGAGGAGAGAGGTCATTGGAAGAAGAAAAGCACACACACAGACTTAAAGAATCTCAAAGCACGGAAGTCTCTTTAGCTTGTCTGTCTTTGGACTTCGTCAGGCTTTCTTTGGGCCTAACACTAGCATTTTCTCACACTTCCTCGCCCCGCCGTCTTTCTCACTCTGAGCTGACAGAATGCCTTTGGTCAAAGCAGCTTCGGAAAATAGAAATCTCAAAATAGCAGTTCTAAAGTAGGACTTAGAGGTAGGGAGAGAGCAAACTGGGAAAGTGGCTAGAATGCCAGCAATTCCATATTCTTTCAAGGCTCTGAAATTTCTGAATATAATGTACAATTTGTAGTGTTAATGAACGTGACCCCTTCATACATAGAAGAAAAATACATGGAACAGCTGTTCTGTGTAAAGTGGTATTGATCTTCTATGTGGGAGCTGGAGATAAAGGTTATTTGCAATCTGTGTTTCCGTCAGAGAGATGTTTTGTTAAGTTACAGTTCCGAGGCAGAAATGAGTGGAGAGCTTGCTGTCGGGGTTGTATTTCTACATAGGTGTCTTGTTTGGCACATTTTGGAATGAGACTGGGATGGTAGAAAGGGAGATGGGGTGGGGCTGCGGGTTGCACCTTGGACACTGCATACATTGAGGGGTCCACATTGATGCAGTCTTCACGGTAGAGCTGCAGTCAGGTTTACAGCAGGAAGTTGCATGGTCATATCTGTTGAGTTCGAGTGGACTGGTGGCAGGAGACTACTTAAAAAGTCATGTTTAGGGGCGCCTGGGTGGCTCAGTGGGTTAAGCCTCTGCCTTCGGCTCAGGTCATGATCTCAGGGTCCTGGGATCGAGTCCCGCATCGGGCTCTCTGCTCAGCAGGGAGCCTGCTTCCCTCTCTCTCTCTCTCTCTCTCTCTCTGCCTGCCTCTCCATCTACTTGTGATTTCTCTCTGTCAAATAAATAAATAAAATCTTTAAAAAAAAAGTCATGTTTATGAGATCTAATGAGAAATAGAATGGGAAAGGTATGCAAAAGAGGTAGGTGATCAAAGTGCAGGAATGGCAGATGGGGAAGGGTCACCTGGGGCAGAGGCACTGGCAACATCATACTTTGTCGGCTTAGAAATACGAAAATCCTTTGGGTTGACAGCCAACTAATAGATGAGCAGGACATAAGGTATTGGTAGTAGGGGGAGAAAGAGGCATAACAGATAAATTAGACCATTTACATGGGTGTGCTATTGACATCACATGTAGCCTTCCTCTTCCATCTCAACATATGACTTCATCTCCAGTCGTACAGAAAAATTAGCAGCCATCCCACGGGACCTCCTCCATCCTGCTGATCATGATCCCATTCTTGTATTTGTCCCCTCTCCTCCTCGCCTGGTACGGGGAGGGGCTCTCCTTCCTCCTCGGGTTCAGTCTCCACTCTGGCTAAGAGTCCATGCCCTCCTGCCCTTCCAGGAGCCTGCAAGGATCCTCTCCCCTGCACTCCTTCCCATCATGTGCTCCTGTTTGATCCTCTCCCATTTGAATGCCCCAGCTCTAGGTATTGCCCTGTCAGTGTCGACCATCACAGCCAGTGCTCAGGGGTTGACTTGACTTTCCCACCTTCCACCCTTCAGGCCCTGTCGTTCCACTAAAGAGTTCTTACCAAAACTGTTTCTAAGTCAGCGCACCTGACCTTTCTCTGTCTCCTTACTCGACATCGCAGTAGACCAAATGCTCTGCATTGCTTCCTGTCTTTCTTCTACCTCTCTGATGTGTCTCCTGTGCAAAGTCATGCTCCTGGTAGCCACTGAATGCTCATTATGGGCTCAGCCCCGTGTTGCTTTCTTTCCCTAGATGACCTTTTGTGCAGCTTCATGACCACCTATCAGCAGGTAAGGTAGATTCCTGTCTCTGGCCCACACGCCTCCTGAGCACCAGTTCTGTGTATCGGACTTGCTTACCTTTCTTCTCGGATGTGTCTGTGGCCCCTCAGACTCATCAGGTTCAAGACGGAATTCATGAGCACCTCCTCCACTAAAAGCCACCTTTCTTATTCTATTGCCTCTCTCGGTAAACACTTCATCCGTTTAGCCTGGAGTCGGGAAACCAGAAGTCAACTCCTACTCTGTCACCTTTCCAAAATCTAATCTGTCACACCAAGTCCTGTGGATTTCGCTTCCTAAACCTCTTGAACCCATATACTTCTTTCCATCTCTTCTCATACCTTTGCAGTGCGCCCTTGCCATCACACCGTAGAAGCTTCTCACCCAGTCTCCATGCGCCTTCCTTGTCTTTCTGACCCCTGGTCTACACTGCAGGCTAGCCACTCTTGTCAGAATGCGGATGTGATCTTGTATGTACCAGGTGACTGGTCAGTCCACCGGCTCTTGAAAAACCATTTTCCCACGCACTCGAACGTATTTCAAAGAGAATCAGTCCCCCATGGGGTAGTTTTCCTTGGTAGACAGTTTGTTTCTGCGCTGTGCCAGTCTGCCTCCTTCGAACTTCTCTGTGTCAGTTCCTCTCTGGAACCTGTGGCTTCGTTGGCACCCCGGGTAGGCAGATGATGACCTTTTCCATGAGAAGTAAAGGCAGGAGCCCTCTGGATGGTGAATGTATGTACCCTCATGTTCCATAGGTAAAAGAACCGTGTATGTGGGTGGGGGGGATAAGTCCTTGAGGCTCCTCCCCGTTCTAATTGGGTGAACTGGGAATTTTGAGACAGGAAGCAGGTCATGTGTGTCCTTGTTTGCAGGGAGCATGCATTCTGATGGACGAAACGGAAAAGGGGAAGAATGAGCAGCTGCTCAGATCTGTTTTTACTGTGCTGGCTGATTAGCTGTGACCTGCAGATGTGGGTCCCATCCTCGGCTCTGCTCTCTGCCTGCTTATGTCTGACTTGGGGCAAATCACTCGCCTCCGGCCTTCTGTTTGCTTGTTAGTATAATGAGGTGGTGCTTATCTATGTGATCTTTGCCAGATCCTCTGAAAAGACTCATCCAACCTGGCTTGCAGATAAGGAAACTGAGGCCTGAGGTGTGATGACTTCCTTTAAAGCCACACAGCTAGTTGGGGCCAATCACAGGCCAGATCTCCTGACCCCCACACATCAGTCCTTGGAAATCCTACTGTAATATGTTCCTTTCCAGAGGCCACAGGTGGGAACTGAGGGAAGTGGGACAATCAGAACATTAAGAATAGCGCAGAAGATGGCACAATGTCCGCATGCCTTGGCACCTGCATTTCACCAATAGGGCCACCTCTTACCTTAGAAGAAGTTCCCACAGGGCTGGTGATCTGGATGCCTGGCCTGGAGTTTAGCTACGGTAAACGGGACCAGAGGGAAGTGATGGCTGTTTGAGGTGGACTTTGAGGTGGCTGGGGATAGCAGCTGACAGAGGAGGAAGAGGGAAGAGTGACAGACAGCAGATAGCCGCAGGCCCGCAGGTCAGCCACTGTTGCCCAGGCTCGCCCATCCCCAGGAGCCGTCTTCGTATCACAGGAGCTGAGTCCTTACCCTGTGGGTTCTTAGTTCGATGTCACGGCTTGATGACAAGATTCCATTCTCTTCCGCATCAGTTTGAGACAGATATCTTAATGAAATTCTAATTAGCCAAATATGGAATGTAAGCCTGCAACTCATTTTATAGAGAAATTTTCTTATGTGAACTACTTTCCCTGATGATAGAGGAGTTGTGACGATGTAACATCAGATAAAGTTTATCTGATTGGCACTTGTAAGAAGGGTTCCCGGCAAAAAAGAACTGTTTTTTCTGTTGTTGTTGTCCTCCCTTTTGATCTTTCCTTTCCATTATTATTATTATTATTATTTTTTTGTCTTGTGAGCGGTCATCTGATTTATAAAAAGATGCAACAAAAAGTAAAATGGTACAAGATAATCAGTTTCAAAACATAAAAAAGTGAGTGTCTTCAGCCATAGCTCAGAACAGAGGAACTGGGTAAGGAGAATTGCTTGTATGAACTGGCAACAGGAAAAGTTGGTAAAGGAGAGCTGAGGAACTCTATTAAGACATAGGAGTGAGGGGCTCTGTCATCATCTGACATTCGCTCAGTGTCGTCTATATGGTTAGAGATGTCCATGATGGGAACTCCAGCAATCTTCTGGGTCTGGGTCAGCTGATGCCACAGTGTAACACTCTGAATTGCTTCCGTACTGAGCAGTCATCTGCATAGTTTGTCTTGTGTGTACGTGGTAATTGTTTGAATCTTGGCTCTTTCGCAATCCTTAGAGCCTCTTGATACTTTCACCCCGGTTTCAGCCATTACACAGTCAGTTGTACAACTGGTACACTTGGCACACAGCCCGTCCATCATTGACCGGTCAAGTTTGGCCTAAATAGAAAAGTTGATAAAGTCGGTACCAACCAGGATGTGGTAAGTCGGCCCAGCTGTGTGTTTATATTGGAAAAAGCAGGAGGGGTGTTGGGGGACTTCTCTTTCCTTGAGTGCATGGGATCCTTCTTTTCTTTCTTTTTAGGTTTTAATCTGTCCTTCTCTCAGAGAAGGATCTCAGAGCTAAGCATTCTCAAAGCTAAGCATACTTGCTTGCTTTCTCTTGCTTCCCCATATTCACACCATGCCCATTTCTCCTTGCTTTTGATTTTATAATTCATTCTTTGTAGTACCATAAAACTTATTTAAATAAAATGTTGGCCTACTAAGTTATTGATTATTAGTAAGTTCTTTGTTCAAAATTTGAGAGCAAGAAGTATTATGTAAATATATCTTTTTGTTATTTAACTAGTTTTACAACATTTAGCATCAAATTTCTTGAAACATTTAAACAAATTAATCACAAACTTGGGCTTGGGCTTTTTCTTTTTTTTTTTTTTAAAGTAATCTCTACACCCAACAGGGGACTTGAACCCACAACCCTGAGATCAAGACCTGCACGCTCCAGTGACTGAACGAGCCAGGTGCCCTTTGGGCTTTTTGTTTTTAAGTTCCTCAGGTGAGGGGGTGCCTTAGTGGCTCAGAGAGTTAAGCTTCTGCCTTCAGCTCAGGTCATGGTCTCAGGGTCCTGGGATCGAGCCCTGCATGGGACACTCTGCTCAGCATGGAGCATGATTCCCTCCCTCTCTGCCTACTTGTGATCTCTCTCTCTGTGTCAAATAAATAAATAAAATCTTAAAAAAAAAAAGTTCCTTAAGTGATTGTAATGTGTGACCAGTGTTGAGAACTCTAGCACTGGATAATTCCTTTAAATAGCTCAAGAAATTAATTTTGAAAAGCGAACTAAAAGCCTACATAATTTATGATTGGTGTTAAATTGAGGGGAAAAAAGAGATAAAGAGAAGAAATCAGCTGGAACAGAGTGTAATTAGGTACTCAAATATTTGTTAGATGGATAAATACATTTACGGAATGTAGGGTTTTTTTTTTTTTTTGTCTCTTCATAAATATGTCAAATGGGTATATAAATTCAACAAAGGAGTTTGATATAAAATTGATTAAAATGTTAGAACAGAAGTTTTTTAGAATTTTAGTGTTACTATTTCATGATGCTTTTAAGATGATCTCTCTGTAGATGGTGGGAAGATCTTGTTAGCATATGTTTTTAATTTCTCAAGCTTGAATAATTTAGTCACTGAACAAACATTTAGAATGAGTTTTGGGAGACACAAGTCCTAGATTATGTCCCCACCTAGCTGGGGCAGAGATTTGAGAGCAGGGGCTGGAGGGAGGAGCTCCAAGGACATTTTTGTATACATGCTGATACCTTGGGCGGGAACACTCTTCCCACACTTCCTGTGGCTAGCTCCTTTGTGTCATTTGGATCTCAACTCATTGTTCTATATTTCCGGGTTCATCCAAGTTTAAATACATCCCATTTGTCACTCAGACCTTTACTGTGTCCTCATTTCTTTTTAGCTGTGATCACTATTCATTAATCACTATTTGATCACTGTTCATTAATATAATGTTTGTTTACATATTTATTTTCTCATTTCTGCATTAGAATATCTGCTCCTTAAAAGCAGAGACCTTGTCTTTTCTTTTCATGACTGTGTCCCCAGGTCTTAGAGCAGAGCTGGAGTTGCATGATAAATATTTGAGGAATATTTATGGGATATACAGGGACATTTATTCATCTCTGTTGTCCATTGTTTTCAAGAATGGTTGGAAATACACACATACGTGAGCTCACACAAACTTTCTATGTCTTTCAACCCCTATGTAGTGTGCAGATTAGTGCTTTACTATTTTGGTTTTTTGTCTCGATGAAATGGGACATGTTTCAGGGCAGAGCTCATAAATTTCATATGCCCTCTTAGTACTTCTCATCATTACAGAGTGATGGTTCTGGGGGATTCTGCTTCTCGTGGAGATAGTATATAGTGATTTTATAAGTCCATGTATCTGGGAAGGAGTGTTTTACTTCTTGGCAGCTTAGAGAACTTCAATCTTTCCACATTCCATGTAATTTTCATAGCATTAAAGCTACTAATTTCAGATTATTGGTAAGTTTTAAATGATTAATTCCCAGGTTACTTTGAATTAGTCTTTGTTTGCCATCCCTGATTGCAGCTAGTTAGTAAAGTAGCTAAACTTTTAAACTCTACTTGGTTTTAATTTTGAGTGATGTCACTGCTTCTCTTATGGTTAATGGTTCTTAATTACCTGCAGCTTGTCTGGTTTGCTCATTTATTTTCCTGTGTTCCAACACCTCTTGTGATCTCCCAACTTCTGGCCTTTTGGGGGATTTGTACTTTAACTGGGTTCAGATAGGAAATACCCCTGAGTACAAAGAGAAGTTATTTTTCTTCTAACTTCACTATCTCCTATTATTAATGTATTACATTGTTGTGGTACATGTGTTACAACTGATGAACCACCAGCATTGATACAGTATTAATTAAAATCCATGGTTTACATTAAGGTTCACTCCTCTTTCTATAGTTCTGTGGGTTTTGAAAAATGTATAATGTTATTTACCTACTGTTGGTATCTTACAGCCTAGTTTCATTGCCTTGAAAACCCCTGTTCCTCATCTTTTTGTTTCTTCTCCTCTCTCTGCACCCTCCTCCCTCACCCCTCAGCCCAGGATCTTTTTACTGTCTAGGCTTTTACCTTTTCAGAGTTGAAAGACACCCCCCCCCCCCGTCGTTAACTAATTAACTGCTCTTTTGTTGTGTGGAAGTGCCCCTCCTCCCCTTGCAGTGAAGGGACCCTTCCCCCAGGGTTGAATTCAGTGTGGCTGCTCTTTTGCCTTTCTGTGGCTGCTTGGCTTTGGGGGCATGACACTTGTCTCCTGTTTGAACAAGATACCTTCTCCTAATAGCCGAGGCATGGTCACATAGGCAAGGGGGCTGCATGGTCACGTAGGTCACGTAGACGGGGGGGGGGGGGGCTGCATAGTCACGTAGACAGGATGTCTTTCTGCTGAGTAATAAGGTCAAACTTCCCCTCTTTGTTTCCCCTTCCAGCCTTTCTCTTCGCGCGAGGGGGTCTTCCAAGGCCAATCCGCTAACACCAAGTATGCCTTTTTTCAAATGTTCAAATTGTCAGCCAATCGGCCCCGTCCCATCCGGGACTTGTTTGTACCTGTCTATAAAAATCCTGCACCACCCCAGCCAGGTGTGCTCAGCTAGCAGGAGCTGCTGACCACCCGCAGGCGCCTGCGCTACAATAAAGAACCTCTTGCTGTTTGCATCCTGTGGCAGTGTTGAATTCTTGGGTAAGGGGATCCGCGGGTCTTTCATTTGGAGGTCCCACGGAGATCATTGGACTCCTGCCCAAGGATCCAACCGACTCCCACTGGGAGGTAAGCTGGCCAGCATTTAAATTTTAATAACTGTGTTCTTGTCTCCTGTCTCGTGTTCTTGTTTGTCCTCTGTCCTGCCTATACGCCTGTATAGGACTGTACTACTACGCGTAGTAGCTCTGTATTCTGGGCAGCTTGAGAAGGAGTTGACGAACTCGGACTTCTCCCCTGCCACCCTGGGGGACGCCCCAGGGATCAGAGGGGCCCGGTTTTTTGGGGCCCCACAAGTATCCGAGGGATACGTCTGTCTGTAGGCCTCAGAGGAAACTTGCAGTTCCTCGCGGCCTTCTGAATCTGTACTTTCGGTGTTGCACCGAAATCACGCAGCGTTTTCCTTTGCCGGCTTGTTAATTGTTTTATGTGTCTTTCTCGTCGCCCTTTGTGTTTCCCTTGATTAAGGTTAACTGGAGCCAACTGGGGTTAGTCTAACTCAAGACAGAGACTATAAGGAATATTCCCAAGCAGCTGCCGAAACTCTCTTTGTTTCGGGGAAGTTTCCCTGTGTTCTCTGGCCTGACTTGGACTGCCTAACCCCTCCCCCCTGGCTGAGGGGAAAACATGGTGTCTGCTCCTCTGTTGGGCTTTATGAGCTCTAAAACCAGGAATCTTTTCTCTGCCTCCTGGCGGCATTTTGTGTCTTCTCTTTCCCCCTTACGTGTTTCTGTACCAACGTGTGTGCAGCCTGCATGACGGGCCTCTAGATCATGCACCACAGCTCCTTCTCTCTTCACTGTCAAAGAGCAAGAACAACACCTCCTGGACCTAACACCTCCCCACTCCAGATCTTCCCACGCATGTCTCAGGTAAACGTAAACATTCAAAGTGGAGTGGGTCCAGGTGGAACATAAATCAGAGTTGGAACTAAGTTGAGTTTGTTGGTTTAATTAAGATAAGATGTGTCTTTGAAGTTACAGCAGTAAATGTGAAACTTTTATTCTATCAAAGTTTACTGTAGGTCAGATAAGCTTGTGTTATTAAAATATGTTAGCAAAGAAATGACTAAACTGATGGTTAATTGTCTGTCTCAAAGTTCTAATGGGTAATTGCTGAAGTAACTTTAAAAGTCTTTGGTAACCTGAAAGTTTTAAAGTTTTGCTTGGATGACAATGGAATTAAATTGTGGACATCTATATCTTAACCAAACAGCATATAAAGCTAAGTCGTTAATTACTGGATGTAGGTTTGTGCTTTTGACTTCTTATTACAAGGAAACTAAGAGTATTTAAATCTGTTGGTAAACTTGTTTGCCACTTAACTGATTGATAAATTGCCACCTGAAGAATTCTGTTGTAACAGTTCACAATTGGCTAATAACTAAAGGTGTTTCTAAGAATACAAAGTTCTGCTTAGTGTAACTAAGACTGATGGAAATAAAGGGAAACTGTATGTAGGAAAGTAGGAGATATGTAAGAAAGATTTAAGGAATGGGAATACATTTTGTTGAAGGTAAGGGAAGGTAATTTTGTCCTAAATGAGATGGTTGTTTGGAAGGAAATGGCTTGGGACAAAACCTGAATGCAAAGGAAAGTTGTAGAAGGTTTGTGAAGGGAAATCTGAAGAAAAGGAATTTTAGCTATGATCAAGAATGAACTAAGATTGAAATGAATGGGTTTTAAAGGTACATTGGTACAAGACTGAAATTGTCTCTGTTCAAAAGGACAATGTTTACTTAGATCAATTGATCTGCTGTTAAGAAAATGTAAATGGTTTTCTCTTTGCCTGCCCAGAAAAACCAGTTTCTATGTTTTGTTTATCAGGTGTTTAACATCCCTAGTTATATTTAGGC
Source organism: Mustela lutreola (assembly GCF_030435805.1). Lineage (NCBI taxonomy): Eukaryota > Metazoa > Chordata > Mammalia > Carnivora > Mustelidae > Mustela > Mustela lutreola. Next base: position 55,843,645 of record NC_081308.1, on the reverse strand, counting down.
ATGTGCTTCAACACTTTCTAAGATTTTAGGAAATGTTGACAGGATTTAAATTGTAAATCTCTTTAACTCAGGCTTTTCCTTGGTATATGAAGTTGCTCATGAAGTACTACTGAACCAATGATAAACCTTGGATTACATTTGGGAAAATGCTATAACTATTCTAGAGATTCTATGCACTTCTTAAAGTTTTAATGTTTTGAGAGATCATCGCTTGATACTGTAATTATGGAAATGTTATGTATCACAGAAATAACCTGATTTCCTTGCAGCTAAATTGTAAACTCCCGTGTCTCTTTAGCTCTAACCATATCCATTCTGAGTTTTTGTCATTTATAATTGTTTTAATTTTCTTGTAAAATGAGTTTTATCTTCAAGGAGATTCCTATAAAGGACTTTCAGGACAAATACAGATATTTGATATACTTGAAAATCCTAAAACTGAAATGGGTAAGAATTTCCAAAACTGACTAAAGCCGCATTCACCAGATTTAGTAACATGGGACTAAATGAACTAAAAGATTATAATGTTGTGTCTCTTAATGTTTTGTCTTACTTTAAACATTGCTGGTTCTCTATAATGTTCGCTCTTCCAGACTAGGGATACTTCCTCCTAGTTATCTGTAACTTATAGAGTTGTATAAGTGCTCATTTGTAAAAGTGCTCAAAGCATTCAAGCTTTTCTCTTTATATGAACCCTCTGAAACCAAAAGGTCTCAGGAAGCATTCTTCCATGGCAATCAGTCATTTGCATAAGTTCAATAAGAATCTGTTCTCCTTGTAACAGGACACCATTGGAAACTGATTATTTTACAAAGGCTTTGACTGGGATGTCATATTTGAAAAGACTCAGATATGACCAGACAGTTTAAAGGAACTAAGGTTGACTTTATGAAACCTGGAGCCATAAAGCCCCTTGGGACTGTTGGCCTGATACCTTGCTTACAGAGTTCCCAGCAGCCTCACCAGGTGAGTAAAGAATGTCACTCCTTGGTAGGTGCAGTCTCAGAAGAGGAATTCACCCAAATCGACAGGTATTGCAGGCATGCCTGATGGCAAGTACAGGGCTTGGCTTCTGGCCCGGAGAGGCTACTAAAAGTTTAACCTAGAGATTCCTTATAAAAAGTTCCAGCAAAGCAGATGCTAAAAGATCTATTGATCACACTCAATGGTTCTTGCTGAGCTTATCTAAATAATTAGGCCAAGTTTGTTAAAACTGGACTTGTTTCACAAGTGAATTAGTCCTGATTTGGCTATCTCTGTAAATGAGGGTTATTTTAGAGAGAAAAATTATGTTTTAGTAACACACCTTTATGGATGTTAAATTCTAGATTTGATTGTCTTTAAATGTTTGTTTACCTAAGCTAAACAATTTGAGGTAAACTTCAGAGAAGTTGTACAATAGCTCCTTTCGTCGATCTTACTGTTTTGTGGGGATATTCGCAGACCCCACGGCACATGATTAAACAACTGGAAAATGGGATTAATTCCCTACAATTATATAACTTAACTAACACCTTGTGTGTGGCGGGGATAATGAAATTGCCTAAAAGCCAACCTGTCACACTCCATAGGATTAACTATGGACTTGGAGGCACCGTGGATGACCCCATTTTCTTTATGAGTGGATTGAATGATGCATGGGGAACTCCCCTTATCTCTTGACAAGTTTTCTCACTTGCCAATGATCCTCTGTAATCAGGATATTGTTAAGGCTGGACCACTCAAAGGTCTTCTTATTGGTTTCATCCCTTAGTCATATTTATCCTAGAGGCCACCTCTGTTGAGGTGCAATTGCAAATAGATGCTTTAGCTAAGCATAGAACAGCCCTCATAAAAGGAGCCTCAAAGCTCACTATGGGACAGTCCCTGACTGTAATGACTTCACATCAGGTCCAGATTTGTCTTAGAATTCAAAGGCAATCAGTGGATGATAGAAACCAACTAATTAAGTATTGGACTATACTTATAGATATGCCAGAATTAATACTTAAAACTTGTCAAACTTTAAACTTAGTTACCTGTATGCCTGAACCTGACCACTGTACTTCTTTCTCTATAGAGCAAAAATGTTCAGAGGTTATTGATCTTGCTTACTCTATTGGTCCAGATTTAAGATGCCCCTGTTAAAAATACGAATGACAGTTGGATTTCTGTTAACAGTAGTTTTCATAGAAAAAATAAGATAAGCTAGGTATGCCATAGTGCTCACTAGCACTTTGCAATTGCCAAAGCCTAAGAATTAACATTTATACTGACTCCAAATATGCCTTCCTGGTACTACATGCCCATGGAGCTATTTGGAAGGAAAGGGGATTGCTATCAAGCCATAACTCCCCAATCAAATATGGTCCTGAGATCATAGCCCTTCTTGAGGCTGTACACTTGCCTAAGGAGGTAGCGGTGATTCACATCAAAGGACATCAGAAGGATATGACCTTGGAATCTAAAGGAAACAATCTAGCAGACCATGCAGCCAAAGAGGCAGCAAAGGGTAAGCAGATATTAAGCCTTATACCAGTCTTGACTCCAATGGAGTCCATGACTCCAGTCTATTCAGAGCAAGAAATTCATATTGCTCAGGAGCGAGGGTATACTAAAAATGCACAAGACTGGCTTGTTAACGATGAGGGAAAATTCTTTATGCCTAAGATTAGTCAATGGAAAATAATACAGGGCTTGCACCAGGCTACTCATTTGGGCAAAGACGCCTTAAAACATTTAATCAAAAATATATTTGATGGAGTGAATTTAACAACCACAATAAAACAAGTGTGTCGATCCTGTAGCATCTGTGCCCAAGTAAATCCGGAGGGTGCGGCTCGCCCCCCACCTCTCTTAAAACCAGTCCAGAGGCGTGGATCCTATCCAGGAGAGGACTGGCAACTTGATTTCACACAAATGCCACCTTGCAAAGGCTATAAATATCTATTAGTATTTGTTGATACCTTCACCGGATGGGTTGAAGCCTTTCCATGTAAAACTGAAAGGGCCGTAGAAGTAACTAAGGTTTTGTTGCGAGAAATTATCCCTAGATTTGGCCTTCCTCAATCTCTTCAAAGTGATAATGGTCCTTCTTTTACTGCTCAGATAACTCAGCAGATAGCTCAAGCCTTAAAAATTAAATATTTCTTACATTCAGCCTGGCATCCACAGTCCTCCGGGAAGGTGGAGAAAGCTAATCATACTTTAAAACGTCATCTTACTAAACTTAGTCTAGAAACCCAGGAAAATTGGGTTACTCTCCTACCAATAGGACTTCTTAGGATGAGAACTGCTTCAAAACAACCTATAGGACTCAGCCCTTTTGAGTTAATATATGGAAGACCATTTCTTTCTGTAGATCTGCTATTAGATGGAGATTATAATGCATTACTAAATTATTCGCTGGAAGCTGGATTAATTCATAAGTCACTTAATGAGTATACTAATCGTATTCTTCCCAAACCTGATTTAACTATAACTGAAAGCCCACCCCATGTAAATCCCGGAGATATGGTTTACTTAAAAAATTGGAAGTCAGATATAACTGAAAACTTACATCCAAGATGGAAAGGTCCATATCGGCATAATCAGACAGATTGCTGGATCTGCGGAAGTTTGCCTATTTCAAGTACATCTGGATTACCCTGGTGGGTTTTTCCTTTACAGGGCACTGATTGGCATTCTCTACAAAATTATATCTCAGAGATGGTAGATGGAGGCAGCACATTCCGGGATAAATCTATTACTAATCAAAATGTTTCTTCCTGGCCCATGATCAGTAAAACATGGGATTCACCAGGACATAATCAAAGTTTTTCATATTCTCAAACTATTAAAATTCTAACTGGCTTTACAGGCTCACAAGATGATACTCACCGGCTAGGGCCTAAGTTACAAAACCCTCCTTATCGCTATACTAAGGATGGCATATATCAAATCTGGGATACATATCTGTGGCTTACACACACGATTGGATGGCTCAGTCAGAAGACAGTTTTATGCTGGGAACAAAGAAATCATATGTATGATACTTGGGCAAATAACACACGACATCTAGGATGGCTGTCTTTAGAAATGTGTTCCCAAGTAATAGTACTCCAGGCTACTGACTGGTTTGCTACTGATTGGGCAAGGCGACCTGGCATCAGATGGCCAGCTCCAAACGGAACCCACTGGATATGTGGAACCAACCTGTGGCCCTGGCTTCCTCCAGGGTGGATAGGTCGCTGTACTTTAGGATTTGCCTGGATCCATGGGCGCATTACTAAAACCATTACAACTCCAGCTAATCTCCCCAACTTGAAACAAAGATGGACGCAATCTGTTTTTAAATGGTATGATCACTTAGCATCCATCTTTGTTCCATCTGCGGGACTAGAGGATGTCAGGTGGCATGTAGAAGCCCTTAATAAATATACTACAAAGGCACTCAATGATTCACTAAATAGCATCTCCCAGCTTAATACCGAAGTGTCACAGATATGCAAGGCAGTCCTACAAAATAGGATGGCCTTGGATGTCCTGACAGCAGCCCAGGGTGGCACATGTGCAATTATCAAGACAGAATGTTGTGTATATATCCCAGACTATCACAAAAGTATCACAGAACTAATAAAGGATATAAATGCCCAGATTAAGGCCCTACAAGATCCTTCTCTCTCTCAGTAAATGGTTAAGTTCCTAATTTGAAGGAGGACTATGGCCAAATCTCCCTTTCGGGCTTCTCATTCTTATTGCCTTATTAATTTTAATATGTTGCTTTGTTCACTGTTTCCCTACTTGGTGCCGAGACTCCATTGCTACAATGACTACACCACGACAGACGATCCTTGTCGCGCGAGAGGACGCCTCTTCACTGTCAGCGCTGGATTCAGCTGCCTCCACCTTTCCTAACTCCCTTATACATTCCTACCCTGATCAATATTGACCCCAGTAGGTAGGGACAGCTCTGCACCCCTATTCAGCACGAAGAAGTTACAGAAGATGAGACCTTCCACCTTCAACCCCCTTAAAGATTTCAGGGTCAAGATTGTTCAGGGGGAAATGAAGGAGCAGGAGGCTGGCTGAGGAGAAAGCAAAACCTGGCGCCTTGCACCCCACTTAGTGCAAGAAAAGGACAAATGGATATAAGATTCTATCCATGATGAAGAAAAAGGGGGGAATGAAAGACCCCCCCCCCTCGTTAACTAATTAACTGCTCTTTTGTTGTGTGGGAGTGCCCCTCCTCCCCTTGCAGTGAAGGGACCCTTCCCCCAGGGTTGAATTCAGTGTGGCTGCTCTTTTGCCTTTCTGTGGCTGCTTGGCTTTTGGGGCATGACACTTGTCTCCTGTTTGAACAAGATACCTTCTCCTAATAGCCGAGGCATGGTCACATAGGCAAGGGGGCTGCATGGTCACGTAGGTCACGTAGACGGGGGGGGGGGCTGCATAGTCACGTAGACAGGATGTCTTTCTGCTGAGCAATAAGGTCAAACTTCCCCTCTTTGTTTCCCCTTCCCGCCTTTCTCTTCGCGTGAGGGGTTCTTCCAAGGCCAATCCGCTAACACCAAGTATGCCTTTTTTCAAATGTTCAAATTGTCAGCCAATCGGCCCCGTCCCATCCGGGACTTGTTTGTACCTGTCTATAAAAATCCTGCACCACCCCAGCCAGGTGTGCTCAGCTAGCAGGAGCTGCTGACCACCCACAGGTGCGCGCTGACCACCCGCAGGTGCCTGCGTAACAATAAAGAACCTCTTGCTGTTTGCATCCTGTGGCAGTGTTGAATTCTTGGGTAAGGGGATCCGCGGGTCTTTCATTGGCACCTGGCTGGCTTAGTTGCTAGGGCATCTGACTCTTGATCTCGGGGTTGTGAGTTCTAGCCACCACATTGGGTATAGAGATGACCTAAAAAATAAATAAAAATTAAAATGTTGGTTAATTTTTACCTTTTCCAGAATGCCATAGAGTTGGAATCATATAGTATTTAGCCTTTGAGACTGGTCTTTCACTTAGCAATATGCATTTAAGGTTCTTCGAAGTCTTGTAGCTTAATAATTCATCTTTTAATTGTTGAATAATCCATTGTGTGGGTGTGGCACAGTGTACCTGTTCACCTACTGAAGGAGATTTGGATTGCTTCCAAGTTTTGGCACTTCAGAGAATAAAGCTGCTGTAAACATCCGTGTGCAGGTTTTTGTGTGGACACTAGTTTTAAGCTCTTTTGGGTAAATACAAAGGAGCACAATTACTGATCTTACAGTGAAAATGTGTGTAGTTCTGTGAGAAACTGCCAAGCTGTCTCACACAGTGCCTCCCATTTTGCATTCTGACCAAACAGTGAATGAGAGTTCAGTTGTCCCACATCCTTGCTAGCATTTGGTATTACTAGTGCTTTGGATTTTTTATATTCTACGTGATATGTAATAGTACCTTGTTTAAATTTGCAATTTCTTAGTGACATACAAAGTTGAGCATCTTTTCAGATCCTTTTTTTTCTTTTTTAAAGATTCTATTTATTTATTAACAGCACAAGCACAGGAAGAGGTAGCAGCAGGCAGCGGGAGAGGGAAAAAAGCAGGCTCCTCGCTGAGCTGGGGGCCCAGTGTGGGGTTCAGTCCCAGGACCTGAGCTAAAGGCAGATGCTTAACTGACTGGGTTTCCAAGCCACCGCTCTTTTCACATTTTTAAATTAGGTTTGATTTCTTGTTGCTACTAAGACATCTTTATATTATATTTCTTTTTTTTTTTATAAATTTTTTATTTTTTATAAACATATATTTTTATCCCCAGGGGTACAGGTCTGTGAATCACCAGGTTTACACACTTCACAGCACTCACCAAAGCACATACCCTCCCCAATGTCCATAGTCCCACCCCCTTCTCCCTAACCCCCACCCCCAGCAACCCTCAGTTTGTTTTGTGAGATTAAGAGTCACTTATGGTTTGTCTCCCTCCCAATCCCATCTTGTTTCATTGATTCTTCTCCTACCCACTTAAGCCCCCATGTTGCATCACCACTTCCTCATATCAGGGAGATCATATGATAGTTGTCTTTCTCTGCTTGACTTATTTCGCTAAGCATGATACGCTCTAGTTCCATCCATGTTGTCGCAAATGGCAAGATTTCATTTCTTTTGATGGCTGCATAGTATTCCATTGTGTATATATACCACATCTTCTTGATCCATTCATCTGTTGATGGCCATCTAGGTTCTTTCCATAGTTTGGCTATTGTGGACATTGCTGCTATAAACATTCGGGTGCACGTGCCCCTTTGGATCACTACGTTTGTATCTTTAGGGTAAATACCCAATAGTGCAATTGCTGGGTCATACGGCAGTTCTATTTTCAACATTTTGAGGAACCTCCATACTGTTTTCCAGAGTGGCTGCACCAGCTTGCATTCCCACCAACAGTGTAGGAGGGTTCCCCTTTCTCCGCATCCTCGCCAGCATCTGTCATTTCCTGATTTGTTGATTTTAGCCATTCTGACTGGTGTGAGGTGATATCTCATTGTGGTTTTGATTTGTATTTCCCTGATGCCGAGTGATATGGAGCACTTTTTCATGTGTCTGTTGGCCATCTGGATGTCTTCTTTGCAGAAATGTCTGTTCATGTCCTCTGCCCATTTCTTGATTGGATTATTTATTCTTTGGGTGTTGAGTTTGCTAAGTTCTTTATAGATTCTGGACACTAGTCCTTTATCTGATATGTTGTTTGCAAATATCTTCTCCCATTCTGTCAGTTGTCTTTTGATTTTGTTAACTGTTTCCTTTGCTGTGCAAAAGCTTTTGATCTTGATGAAATCCCAATAGTTCATTTTTGCCCTTGCTTCCCTTGCCTTTTGCGTTGTTCCTAGGAAGATGTTGCTGCGGCAGAGGTCGAAGAGGTTGCTGCCCGTGTTCTCCTCAAGGATTTTGATGGATTCCTTTCGCACATTGAGGTCCTTCATCCATTTTGAGTCTATTTTTGTGTGTGGTGTAAGGAAATGGTCCAATTTCATTTTTCTGCATGTGGCTGTCCAATTTTCCCAGCACCATTTATTGAAGAGGCTGTCTTTTTTCCATTGGACATTCTTTCCTGCTTTGTCGAAGATTAGTTGACCATAGATTTGAGGGTCTATTTCTGGGCTCTCTATTCTGTTCCATTGATCTATGTGTCTGTTTTTGTGCCAGTACCATGCTGTCTTGATGATGACAGCTTTGTAATAGAGCTTGAAATCCGGAATTGTGATGCCACCAACGTTGGCTTTCTTTTTCAATATCCCTTTGGCTATTCGAGGTCTTTTCTGGTTCCATATAAATTTTAGCATTATTTGTTCCATTTCTTTGAAAAAGATGGATGGTACTTTGATAGGAATTGCATTAAATGTGTAGATTGCTTTAGGTAGCATAGACATTTTCACAATATTTATTCTTCCAATCCAGGAGCATGGAACATTTTTCCATTTCTTTGTGTCTTCCTCAATTTCTTTCATGAGTACTTTATAGTTTTCTGAGTATAGATTCTGTGTCTCTTTGGTTAGGTTTATTCCTAGGTATCTTATGGTTTTGGATGCAATTGTAAATGGGATTGACTCCTTAATATCTCTTTCTTCTGTCTTGCTGTTGGTGTAAAGAAATGCAACTGATTTCTGTGCATTGATTTTATATCCTGACACTTTACTGAATTCCTGTATAAGTTCTAGCAGTTTTGGAGTGGAGTCTTTTGGGTTTTCCACATAGAGTATCATATCATCTGCGAAGAGTGATAATTTGACTTCTTCTTTGCCGATTTGGATGCCTTTAATTTCCTTTTGTTGTCTGATTGCTGAGGCTAGGACCTCTAGTACTATGTTGAATAGCAGTGGTGATAATGGACATCCCTGCCGTGTTCCTGACCTTAGCGGAAAAGCTTTCAGTTTTTCTCCATTGAGAATGATATTTGCGGTGGGTTTTTCATAGATGGCTTTGATGATATTGAGGTATGTGCCCTCTATCCCTACACTTTGAAGAGTTTTGATCAGGAAGGGATGCTGTACTTTGTCAAATGCTTTTTCAGCATCTATTGAGATTATCATATGGTTCTGGTTCTTTCTTTTATTGATGTGTTGTATCACATTGACTGATTTGTGGATGTTGAACCAACCTTGCAGCCCTGGAATAAATCCCACTTGGTCGTGGTGAATGATCTTTTTAATGTACTGTTGAATCCTATTGGCTAGTATTTTGTTGAGTATTTTCGCATCTGTGTTCATCAAGGATATCGGTCTATAGCTCTCTTTTTTGGTGGGATCCTTGTCTGGTTTTGGGATCAAGGTGATGCTGGCCTCATAAAATGAGTTTGGAAGTTTTCCTTCCATTTCTATTTTTTGGAACAGTTTCAGGAGAATAGGAATTAGTTCTTCTTTATATTATATTTCTTATTTTAAGTCCTTTACCATGGATGTGTTTTGCAGATATTTACTCTGTGACTGGTCTTTTCATTCTCTCTCTCTATTTTTTTTTTAAGATTTTATTTATTTATTTGTCAGAGAGCGAGCGAGCGAGAGCGAGCACAGGCAGTCAGAGTGGAAGGCAGAGTCAGAGGGAGAAGCAGGCTCCCTGCGGAGCAAGGATCCCGATGTGGGACTCGATCCCAGGACTCTGGGATCATGACCTGAGCCGAAGGCAGCTGCTTAACCAACTGAGCCACCCAGGTGTCCCGTCTTTTCATTCTCTTAACAGTGTCTTACAGAGAAGTTTAATTTTAGCAAAGTCCCTCTCATCAATTTTTTCTTTCGTAGATCATGCTTTTGGTTTTATATCTGAAAAATCATTGCCAAATCCAAGGATCCCTACATTTTTTCTTCTGTCATCTTTAAGAAGTTTTGCATTTTACGTTTAGGTTTTGTGAAAGGTGTGAAAAGTTTGTTTTTATTCTTTTCATTTGTTTGTTTTTTCTTATCAATGTGCCATTGTTCGGTTCCATTTGTTGAAGACTGTCCTTGCCATTGAGTTGCCTTTGCCTGTGTGTGTGGATGTTTTTCTGGGCTCTCCACTCTGTTCCAAGCACCTGTCTCTTTTGCCAGGCACCTTCTGTCTTAATCACTATAGCTTGAATAGTAAGTCTAGAGATGGGTGGTGGCAATCCTCAATTTCCTTTTTTTCCCCGCTCTTTAATATTTTGTTGACTACTCTGGGACTCTTGGTTTTCCAGTTTTCCATCCAAATTTTAGAGTCAACATGTTGGTATCCACAGAATAACTTCCTGGCATTTTGATTGGGATTGCATTGAGTCTGTCGATCAGTTTGGGAAGAACTGACCTCTTAACAGTATTGAGTGTTCTTCCTCAAGATTATGGACTTTCTTTCCACTTCACATCTTACCTTGCTTGTTGTCTTTCATCAGAATTTTATACTTTTTCTCACATAGGTCTTGTGCATATTTCATTAGATTTGCACCTAAGTATTAATTTTTTTTGGTATGCTAATGTAAATGGTCTTGTGTTTTTAACTTCAAATTCCACTTGTACATTGCTGGTATATACGAAAGCAATTGACTTTTTAAATTTTTTAATTAAAATTCAATCTCGTTAACATAGAGTGTAATTTTAGTTTCATGGTTAGAATTTCGTGATTCATTGGTTGCATACAACACCCAGAGCTCATCGCAACAAGTGCCCTCTTTAATACCCCTCACCCAGTTACCCCAACTTTCCCCTCTCCAGTAACCCTCAGTTTGTTTCCTGTAGTTAACTTTCTTGTGATTTGCCTCCCTGTCTGTTTCTATTTTTCCTTCTCTTCTCCTATATTCATCTGTTGTTTCTTAAGTTCCACATGTGACTGAAACTATATGGTATTTGTCTTCCTCTAGTTCCATCCATTTCCTTCCAAATGGCAAGATTTTGTTCTTTTTGATGGCTGAGTAATGTGTGTGTGTGTGTACACCACATCTTTTTTATCCATTCATCTGTTGATGGACATCTGGGCTCTTATAGTTTGACTATAAACATTGGGGTGCTTTTGCCCCTTCAAATCACTTTGTGTACTTTGGATAAACATCTAATAGGGCAATTGCTAAGTCGTTTGGTTGTTACATTTTTAACTTTTTGAGGAGCATCCATACTGTTTTCCAGAGTTGCGTTCCCACCAACAGTGTAGGAGGATTCCCCTTTCTTCACATCCTTGCCAACATCTGTTGTTTCCTGACTTGTTAATTTTAGCCATTTTCACTGATGTAAGGTGGTGTCTCATTGTGGTTTTATTTATTTATTTATTTATTTATTTATTTGACAGAAAGAAATCACAGGTAGATGGAGAGGCAGGCAGAGAGAGAGAGAGAGGGAAGCAGGCTCCCTGCCGAGCAGAGAGCCCGATGCGGGACTCGATCCCAGGACCCTGAGATCATAACCCGAGCTGAAGGCAGCGGCGTAACCCACTGAGCCACCCAGGCGCCCCTCATTGTGGTTTTGATTTGTATTTCCCTGATGCTGAGTGATGTGGAGCCCTTTTTCATGTGTCTGTTGGCCATTTGGATGTCTTCTTTGGTCTGTTCATATCTTCTGTCCATTTCTTGACTGGATTTTTTTGTTTTTTGGATGTTGAGTTTAATAAATTCTTTATAAATTTTGAATACTGGCCCTTTGTCTGATACATCATTGGAAAGCAATTGACTTCTGTATTTTAACTGTGTATCATGCAATCTTGCTATAATCACTTGACTAGTTTCAGGAGGGTGTGGGTGTGGGGTGGGAAGTCTTTGTAATTTCTGTAGACAGTCATGTCATCTGTGAACAAAGTTTTATTCTTTCCCAGGTTGTATACCTTTTGTTTCCTTTTCTTACCTTATTTCATTAGTTTGGCCTTCCAGTATAGTATTGAATAGTAGTAGTAGGAGGGACATCCTTGCCTTGATTCCCTGTCTTCTATTTTCTCAGTATTAATATCATGTTAGCTGTGGATTTTTGGAGACATTCTTATCAAGTTGAGGAAGTCCTCCTATTCCTAGTTCCCTGAGGGTTAATAATGAAGAGGTGTGGATTTTGTTAAATGCTTTTTTTCCTCCCTTCATTGATATGATCATGTGATTTTTTTTCTGTTGATATGATGGATCACATTGATTTTCTAATGTTGAACATTTTCTAACGTTGCATACCTGGAATAAATCCTACATGATCCTGGTGTATAATTTTTTAATATAGTGTTTGCTTTTATTTGCTAATTTTTGTTGAAGATTTTTGTGTCTGTGTTCATGAGAGATACTAGTTTGTAGTTTCTTTTCTTGTAGTATTGGTTTTGGTGTCAGGGTAATAATGATCTCCTAGAATGATTTAGAAAGTATTCCGTGTAGTTTTACTTTCTGGAAGAGATTTTAGAGAATTGTGTAGTATTCCATAAATGTTTGGTTGAATTTACAGTGATTGAGATTGTTAGCAGTGGCCCTCCCTTCTTTCATCTGATATTAGTAATTTATGTCTTCTACCTTTTTTTCTTTGTTTGCCTGGCTAAGGGTGTATCTGTTTTATTGATGTTTTAAAAGAAACAGACTTGGGGTTTATTGATTTAAAAAAAAAATTCCTGGTTTTAATTACATTGATTTCTGCTCTAATTTTTATTTTTTTCTACTTCCTTTAGGGTTTATTTTTTATGATTTTATTTGACACAGAGAGAGTCAGTGAGAGAGGGAATACAGACAGGAGGAATCAGAGAGGGAGAAGCAGCCTCCCTGAGCAGGAAGCTCTGATGCAGGGCTCTGTCCCAGGACCCTAGGACCATGTCCTGAGCCAAAGGCAGATGATTAACCAACTGAACCACCCAGGAGCCCCTCCTTACCTTAGATTTGATATTTGTCATTGTTGCCTAAAATGGAAGCTTAGATTATTAACTTTAATCTTTTTTTTTCTAATATTTGCATTCAGTACTGTATTTTCCCTTTAAGCAGCATTCCACACATTTTGCTACATTGTATTTTGTTGAGACTGGTCTCCTGTCATTTAGAAGTGTGTCATTTAATCTCCATGTATTTTGGACTTTTTCAGCTATCTTCTGTTACTGATTTTTAATACCATTGCGGTCTGAGAACATACTTGGTATAATTTTTAGTTTTAAAAATTTGTTGTGTTTTGTGGCCCAGAATTATTCTGTCTTGATGAGTGTTCCATATGAGCTTAAGAATGTGTGTTGCACTATTACTGGGCGAAATTGTCTGTGTACGTCTATTGTATGGTAATTGATGGTGGTGTTGAGTGTGCCATGTCTGGACTGAATGTCCACATCTGTCAGATCCTTGTTGCCCTGCTGCTGGATCGGCCCAATACTGATGGAGAAGTGTTGAAGTCACCAGCTGAGAAAATGGAATTGTTTATTTCTCCCTACAGTTCTGTTAGGTTGTGTCTCACCTGTGTTGATCAGGCACACATACGTTAAGGATAATTGTGTCTTCTTGGTCAGTCGATTTCTTTATCATTATGTAATGCTGCTCTTTATGCCGGATAGTTTTCCTTCTCTGAAATCTGCTTTGTCTGAAATTCATGTAGCTACTCCATTGTTCCTGTGATTAGTGTTACTTTGGATTTTTTTTAATGTATTCTAGCATTTAACTTGTTGATATTTAAGTTGTTTCATTTTTCATCAAAATATAATTCACAAAGCATAATAGTTGCCATTTGAAAGTGTACTCTTCTCTGGTTTTTAGTATATTTACTGTGTATATGGTACATACGTCACTTCTGTCTAATTCCAGAATGCTTCCATCACCCGAAAAATAAACCTCTTGGTTCCAATTCTCCCCTCCCCTTATTCCCTGGCAATCATGAATCTACTTTCTGTTTTTATGGATTTGCCTTTTCTGGAACATCTCCTATCAGTGGAATTGTATAACACGTGACCTTTTGTGTCTGGCTTCCTTTAACCTGAGAGTAGAATGTTTTCAGACTTCACTCGTGTTGTAGCATGTAACAGTTTATTCCTTTTTGTGGTTGTGTAAGAGGCTCTTTCACCTTTTATGTATCCATTCATCAGTTGATGGACGTTGGGTATATACTCATTTGGCTGTTACGAGCAGCGCTGCTGTGCACATTCATGTACAGGTTGTGGCAGGAACATCTGTTGTCAGTTCTGTCGGTGTCATACCCCTAGACGTAGAACTGCTGGGTAATTGTACGTGTGTAACTTCTTGAGGAGCTACCGAGCTGTTTGCTGCCTTAGCCACACTATTTTACATTCTCACCGACAATACAGGAGGGTTCCAGCTTCTCCGCCTTCTTGCCAGCACTTTTCTTCTTCTTTTTTTTTCTTTTTCTTTTTCTTATTTTACCATAGTTGTCCTAGTGGGTGTGACGTGGCATCTGCATGTGCTTTTGATTCGCATTTCCCCAATGACTAAGGATGTCGAACATCCCGACATGTGCTCTTGACCGTCTGTGTATCATCTTTGGAGAAATGTCTATTCAAAAGTCTTTGGCTTGTTTTTAAATTAGGTTATTTGTCTTTTTGTTGTTGAGTTCTAAGAGTATATTTGCATATTCTGGTTATTAGGTCCTTGTCAGACAAATGATTTGCAGATACTCTCTCCCATTCTGTGGGTTGTCTTTTCACGTTCTCCGTAGTGTCCTTTGACACACGAAAGTTTTTATTTTGATCAAGTTCAGCTTATCTAATATTTCTTATTGCTTTGTGTATCATGTCTAAAAAAGCTTTGCCCGATCCCAAGTCATACAGATTTTCACCTGTTTTCTCTGAGTGTTACAGTTTTTACTCTTACATTTAAATCTTTGATCCATTTTGAGTTATATTTTTGTGTATGTGTGACGTTGCTGTTCCAAGTTCATCCTTTTGCATGTAGATATTCATTTGTCCCAGTAGTAGGCACTCAAAAAGACTGTTTTTCCCCCCATTAAATGGTCTTGGCATCCTTGTGAAAAATCAGTTGACCATAAATGTATGGGTTGTAAATACTTTCTTTTTGAATACTTGGGAAATCTACACTATAAAGTAAAACCATTCCTAAAGTAGTAAAACCATTCTTGGTTAAGTGAAATGGGTCTCTATTATGGCACTGTGAGTTTGGGTTTGCTTTTCACAGCAAACGCTGCCTAACCCAGTATTCACAGATGTTCTGAGTTATTTAGTCATGTGTTATGCAACTTTTGTTTATCTGAGAACAAATGCATAAATGGTAAGTTGAGTACTAATATTACCTAATAGCATTTGTTCACTGAGGCTAAGTTATATGAATTATTTATTTATTTAAGATTTTATTTGAGAGTGAGAGAGTGCGGGAGCAGGAGGAAGGGACAGAGGGAGAAGCAGGCTCCTTGCTCAGCAGAGCGCCTGATGTGGAACTCAAACCCAAGAGACTGGGATCATGACCTGAGCCAAAGGCAGATGCTTAACCAACTGAGCCACATAGGCACCCCAGTTATACAATTTAGAATGCCATCATGAAGTTCAAGAACTTCAACAATGTGTAACTGAGGCAGGGAAAGTGATCGCCCTAAAGGTATACAGTTGGTGAGTAGGATGGCCAGGATTATGAACCGAGACCCCCTCCCGTGATGTACTACATAACTATGATGTAAGGTCTGAGATGGTCTCAGGAGAGAAAGGTCCAGGCTAATTTGGTCACCAGTGTAAGAAGCAGGTGGCTTTCTGTAGATGACTGTGAAATTACGGTTTGGTATGAAGTCCTTCTCTTCGACACTAGCAGGGTCAGTCTTTGGTTGATTAACTAAGAAAGTCAGTTTAAACAAGTACTCTTAGGGAATGGAATATACAGTTTTTAGCATTTTATTTGGAAAAAATATATGTACATTTATTCTCCATTGAAACAGTGCCAGGTCTTTTCTTTGGAAACTGGCCTGCAGATTAGATTTCTGAGTTATCACAGCACTTGGGTCGCTCAATAGGTTAGGCATCTACCTTCGGTTCAGGTCATGACCTCAGGGTCCTGGGATAGAGTCCCGCATTGGGCTCCCTGTTCAGCAGGGAATCTCCTTCTCCCATTGCCCCTTTCCCTGCTCATACTGTCTGTCTGTGTCTCAAATAAATAAAAAGAATCTTTTTTAAAAAAGCTTTCTATGTTGTCTTTTTTTGCATTCAGTTTCAGTTTCTTTAACTGAATTGAGTGAGAATCCTGTGATCACTCCCTCCCTGCCTGGCATGTGGTCATCTCACCCATACCTAACTTAGCAAAAATTTTCTTATTGATTTCTTTGTATCAAATCTTTCCAAAGTAGCTGTGTTAGTTTTCAAAAGAACAGTGATTTTTTTTGCAGTCATATTTTGTTGGTTTACATAGTGTTTAATGAAGCTATATAATTACGAAGTAAGTGTAGGTGTCCTTAACTAGTTTGGGAATCATCACATTTGATTCTTGCTGACTAAACAGGTCATGGAGTAGCAGAGTCACAGGGGAAGTAGATAGTAATTTATTGCCTCTAAGCATATAAGCCTACCGGGGTATCACAGTATTGTAAAGGGGAAACACAGGATAGCTAATCCTGTGAGACCAATACTTGGAAATAGGTTATGAAAGATTTGGAACATCTGTTCAATGGGACACTCAGCATGCACATAAAATATTAATAGAAATGTATGTGTTTTACGTAAAGACATTCAAGTTATATTTTTAGATGGGAAATTTTTTTTTATAGAATGGTTTTTTGTTTTTTATTTTTTAATTTTTTTAAGATTTTATTTATTTATTTGACAGAGAGAGAGAGAGGTCAGGCAGAGAGAGGGGGAAAAGTAGGGGAAAAGTAGGCTCCCGGCGGAGCAGAGAGCCTGATGTGAGGCTTAATCTCAGGGCCCTGAGATATGACCTGAGCCGAAGGCAGAGGCTTAACCCACTGAGCCACCCAGGTGCCCGTAGATGGGAAATAGTTTAGAAGAGCATGAATATTTGTGTGTGTGTGTATGTTTACACACATACATAGAGAAGGTCTGGGATTTCCATTCAAGATGGTGGCATAGGAGGATCTTGAACTCATCTCTTCTATGAAATACACACTGAATCTATAGCTCCATATGGAAAAATTTCCTGTGGAAAAAACCCTACAACTAGCTGAGTGACTCCTACACATTAGGTGAGTAAGGAAAAAAACCTATGTTGAAGTAAGAATCACTCTTGCCATAAACCCCACCCCTGGTACAGCGACCTGGGATTGAGAGGGTACTCACAACCCCAGGCTTCTCCCTGAGGAGTAAAGGCTTTGAGCCCCACTTCTGGCACCCCAACTTTCAAGATGTACATCTAAGAGACAAGACTCCAAAACATCCAGCTTTGAAAGCCATCAGAGCTTGCACCCATGAGACCCACAAGGCTATAGCAAACTGAGAAAGAGTTCTTAAAGCAGTCGCGCGAGTAGACTGACCCACCCTGGAACTCAGCACAGAAGCAGCAGACTGAAATGCGTTCAGATTTCTGTGAAAGAGGCCCATTTGCTTATCTTAAAGCCCTGAGGGGCAGGCATCTCATTTAACATGGATCTAGGAGCCTAGTAAGGTATTCTCCAAAGATGGAGCTGATGGGTACCATCTTTGCGCTGTCCCTCTGCCTCGCTTCTGCTTTCTGGTATCTCCTGGAAAGGAGCTTGAATGCTCGTATGATGCCCCGAGGTTTGCAGTTGCTACCCAGGGTATACCTCTAGATCACCTGGCTCTAGCGGCCAGCAAGACTCATACTCACAGTAGTGAGTATTACAGTATTTACAACAACCAAGACTTGGAAATAACTAAAGTGTCCACCAACGGGGTGAATGGATAAAGAAAATGTGTGTGTATACGATGGAATATTACTCAACCATAAAAAGAAGGAAGTCTTGCCATTTGCAGCAACATGGATGGACCTTGAGGATATTGTGCTGAGTGAAATAAGTCAGACAGAGAAAGAGAAATACTGTATGATCTCCCTCACATGTGGAATCTAAAAAACAAAACAAAATGAAGTCATAGAGAACAGATTGGTGGTTGCCAGAGGTGAGGTTGTGGAGGAAATAGATGAGGGGTCCAGTGTTATAAACTTCCAGTTAATAATATAAGCCCTGGGGATGTAATGTACATCATAGTGACTGTAGTAAATAATACTGTGTATTATTGTATATTTATTTTATTATTTTTTATTAGAAATATGTATTATTAGCCCCAGGGTTACAGGTCTGTGGATTGTCAGGCTTACACACTTCCCAGCACTCATCATAGTACATACCTTCCCCAATGTCCACAACCCCACCACGCTCTCCCTACACCCCTCCCCCCAGCAACCCTCAGTTTGTTTTGTGAGATTAAGAGTCTCTTATGGTTTGTCTCCCTCCCAATCCAATCTTTTTTTTTTAAAGATTTTATTTATTTATTGGACAGACAGATCACAAGTAGGCAGAGAGGCAGGCAGAGAGAGAGGAGGAAGCAGGCTCCCCGCTGAGCAGAGAGCCCGATGTGGGGCTCGATCCCAGGGCCCTGGGATCATGACCTGAGCCGAAGGCAGAGGCTTTAACCCACTGATACACCCAGGTGCCCCCCTCCCAATCCAATCTTGTTTCATTTTTTTTCCTTCCCTACCCCCACACCCCCCACTTTGCCTCTCAAATTCCTCATATCAGGGAGATGGTATGATAATTGTCTTTCTCTGATTATTTCACTCAGCATACTCTCTAGTTCCATCCACATCACTGCACATGGCAAGATTTCATTTCTTTTGATGGCTGCATAGTATATTATATATATATATATATATATATATATATATATATATATATTTTAAGATTTTATTTATTTATTTGACAGAGATCACAAGTAGGAAGAGAGGCAGGCAGAGAGAGAGGAGGAAACAGGCTCCCTGCTGAGGAGAGAACCTGATGTGGGGCTCGATCCCAGGACCCTGGAATCATGAACTGAGCCGAAGGCAGAGGCATTAACTCACTGAGATACCCAGGTGCCCTATATTATTATATATTTAAAGTTGCTAAAGCTTAAGAGTTCTTAGCACAAGAAAAAAATGTGTATGTTTGGTGATGGATGTTAACTAGTCTTAGGGTGATCATTTCACAACAGATAAAAATATGGAATTTTTATGTTGTACGCCTGAAACTAACATGTGTCCATTATATGTCAGTTTCTTTAAAAAGTAATTGATATTTATTTTTTTAAAAATTATTTACTTATTTGACAGAGATCACAAGTAGGCAGAGAGGCAGGCAGAGAGAGAGACAGGGAAGCAGGCTCTCTGCTGAGCAGAAAGCCCAATGCGGGGTTTGAACCCATAACCCTGGGATCACGACCTGAGCTAAAGACAGAGGCCTTAACCCACTGAACCAGCCAGGCACCCCAAAAGTAATTTATATTTTAAAGAGAAAGACTAGGGCACCTGGGTGGCTCAGTCAGTTAAGCGTCTGCCTTCGGTTGAGGTCTTGATTTCAGGGTCTTGGAATGAACCCTGGCATCAGGCTCCCAGCTCAGCAGAGAGCCGGCTTCTCCCTCTGCCCCTTCTCCCACTTGTTCTCTCAGTCTCTCTCTCTCAAATAAATAAAATCTTAAAAAAAAAAAGTAAAGAGAAAGACCAAAACAAAGTCTGGAAGAATGTGAATCGCTGTGTTAAATAGTGAAGAAAAATAAACATTAACAGTGCTTAACTGCAGAGCATTAGAGAGTGGGTGATTTTTTTTTTCTCTCTTACATAAGTATTTCTTGGTTGGTTGAAAGTTTGACAGTGAACATTTGTTACTTTTAAAATTAAGAAGAAAAAGCTGTTTCTATTTTAAGAAGAGCCTCTTTGAAATGTATAATTAAAAGAAATAAAATACCTGTAGAGTTAGGCAACAGGAGAGAATGGTCTTGGTGAGGGGCCCCCTTTCCCATAATCTTAGGAAGTGAGCAGACCCCCTGATGTCCCTGTGTGTGTTCCCATGCAGTAATACGGCCTCTTATTCTTTCTCTGATCTTATTTTTCTATGTAAAATGTGGTATCATTGCAATCATTTTTTTCTTTCTGGTTTGATTTTCAGGAAGATTTTGACGTCGATCACTTTGTGTCTGACTATAGGAAGCATGTCCAGCTGGAGGAACTAAGAGGAGATCTGGAACTCTACTATAAACATCTTAAAATAGCCATGGTCGAGCTCATCAATAAGGATTATGCAGATTTTGTCAACCTTTCCACAAACTTGGTAAACCTGAAATTCACAAGTCCTACAAACACACACACACACACACACACACACACACACACACACACACACACTTTCTCTCTCCTTCATATTTATTAAAAGGGCAGAGTTTTTAGAAACCTTTCAGTTGATTACCCCACCAACCCCACCAGAAACTTGAAGAAATTACCAATTTCATTAATAAAAGAACTAAACTTTTGGGAATACATTTTTTTGTTTGTTTTAGTTTTTATTCATTTATGGTTGCTCTAGTTAGATTATGTTTCAAATTCATTAGTCAACAGTGAAAAGTAAAGGATGATAATACCCAAGGGGTTGTTTTATTAGTTGCTAAGTGATTACCCTGAAGTCTTCCTTGATTTAGACTAATTTTTAGGAGCAAATGTCCACCACTCTTACAATGTTTAATTTACTCCCAGGTATATGTTAGCCAGAGCTAGGTTGAGTGAACATTGGCCAATATTGATATTTTAAAAGTTTGGTTTTATAACAATATAAGAATGATTTGCAGTGAGCTTATCAATTGTTTGTAAAAGCCTTTTAGAAATGTTGAATTTTGTTACTTGGCAGAAAAGTCTCCTTGTTGATGCTTCATTTTGTTTTAAATCTGTTTGTGCAGAGAAGCACAGAAAGTTGCAGCTCCGTGGGAATTTCAAGAAGCATTAAAATTAATGGTGCACATTTGCTTTTGGGAAATATACCACTAAGATAAATATCCCAATAGGATTAAAAACCTAGAAAATTTTACTTCTGTTTAATTTCTATTTTTCTCAAGGCTTATAATAATGTTTAAGAGAGACGTAGCCCGTCTCTCAGCCCGATACTCAGCTGGCTGAGTATCATCAGTTACAGACAGAGAAGTGTTCACCTTCTCTGAAAATTTTTCACATTCATTTAAAATGTCATCTAAAGGCAAATTGTTCTTAAGGAAACTTTCATTTCTCATGACTTCCCTTATTTTTATAGTTTCATGTATTTCAACAGATTTTTTTCATATACTATGAACAACATTAATGGCCAAATAACACTTCTGTTGTTTAGCTAGTTATTTAGCAAAATACGGTTGTGCCAAAAAACATAATTTAAATCTGGTACTGCTTTGATTGTTAAATAGATACGTCACTATTACTCCTTATCGTGATGTGTTTGTGCCAACCTGGTTTTGCCTTTAGGTTGGCATGGACAAAGCCCTCAATCAACTTTCTGTGCCTTTGGGACAGTTACGAGAAGTTCTGGTAAGTCCCAAATTAATGAAAACAGTCTGCTGTGATGCCTGTTGTCCTCGTCGGCTTTTCTCTAAGAATTCTTTTCATCTGTTAGTTTGGTGGTACTGGTGGTTGTATTTTAACGGTTCATGATTATAATATTCACCTTCAGAAGAGTTGTAAATGATTTTGTTTTTGCATATGCTAAAAACCTAAAAAAACATGTTCGATTTGAAGAAGACATATTCTCAGATTAGACAACCTTAAAATGTCAGGGGAGAGGAAGCATATTTCCAAATTCAACGTATTAATGCCCCTTTGGTCATATGTAAGTGGTTTCTAACTTACGAATGACTTGTATTTTAACAGTTTGTAATCTTGTAAATATCCCCCCCTGCCCACGTAATCTACATGTGGTTAGGTTCCTGGGCTGATCTACAAAAACTGTGTAATCCCTAATGGAACTGAAGGATAATATAAATAAAATGTAATACTTAATAAATGTTACATTTGCATGTTCTCTCAGAAAAATCTCTGTTGTGGGAATGGGACTCCCGACCTCTAAACCATTGGGAATAGGAACTCCACCTGGGTGAACAGTGGAGGGGGAGTTGTGGCATCACTTCTAACAGAAAACTGTGCTGCCCTGTCTCCCCCCCCCCCCGTCTGTGTTTGGTGCCCTGACTTCCGGCCTCTGTCCGTTCTGATGCCCTGTCGTAAACTTGTCATAAACGACACCATCCTTCCTTGTGTGTCTCCTCTAGCTTGAGTGGCCTCGTGCATCCCTCCCCTAAGACAGTGCCTGCATCCTAGAGAGAATATAAGGAGAACATAATTTAAGGGAGGACACAGTACATGGTTAGAACCAAGAAAAATGCAGAGTAACGGAAATATCAGTGCTGAGAAGCCTAGGGGAGGGGCAGGCAGGAAAGAGTTCGTGAAAGAGGTAAAAATCTTGAGTTGTGCCTTGAGGTAGCCAATACTTTCCATGGTTTATGTCTCATTTGAATTTTACAAAATCTTGTTAAAGGTACTTTTCCTTGCAATGGAAGGAATTTTCTTGGTCCGCTGTTGGATTCCACACCAGCCGCTGTGGGGCTCTCCCACTGCCTCCTTGGTGTGCCTCTTCCTCCCAGGGCCTCATAGTGGTGTTGTTTCCCAAGCCTAGCCTTCCTTTGGCCTCCCACTCTTCTCTCGAACCCCTCCCCGGAGGCAGATTTGCTCTACTCACACAGGTTCCCGTCCTGCCTCACCCCCTGCCATCACCGTATCCCCTCCCTTTTCCATGGCCTGTCTTTATGGCCACTTTGGTCCTGCTCAGCCACAGGCCTGACCTGCCTTTGTGGTCCCAACTCTGAAGCTGTTCTGTGAGATTCTCAGACCACTGAGGGATACGACTATATCTGTCTTCATTGTATCCCTGTGAGGTGCCACAATACTGACATCCAGGAGGTGTTTCATAATGTTGATGGAGTGAATTAATTCACCTTCCTGTGGAATTTTTGTGATATGCCTACTTCATTCTAGTTGTTTCTGTTAACCTTTGTTTTGGCCCTAATTCCTAATTATCTCTTTATTCATTAGCTTCTGGACATGTTTCTCCACCTCTGCGTTCTGCCTTTTTCTGGTCTTCTGTTCTTCATTCTTGATTCCTGGTATTTCCATACCCACATTTCATCATCATGCATCAGTGCTTTGACATTCTCCCGTTCTCCAAAATATGCAGAATCTAAAGACCTCATCTCAGTGAAGTTGGCCCTCCATTCCTATTTCTGCTTCTCTCCAGAAGGAAGCCTGCAGTGCACATGGCTGTGTGCCTGTCTGCCCCTGCCCCTGAGTGTGTCTGCACTTATATCTGCTCCCCATCCCCTCCCCACCTCGGCAGCTGTGTACACATGGCTTTCAGAGTCCGATTCGAGCCCCGTCACATTTCCAGACTCTCCTGTACTTTGCTTCATATTATCTGTTCTCCATTCTAAGCCCCCTCATCCCCATAACTTTCACTGTATATGTGTCATTCTTCTTCTGGCCATGCGACCCTGCCTTCGTGTCATTATGCCCCCAGATCATGAGTCCCCTCAACAGTAACTGTGTCTGGTATATATATATTTTTTTTGTCAATACCTGCATAGTACTGGTGCACAGGTATTAAGTTCTCTGGAATTGAATGAGATGTAGGAACTTGATAATGTGACAAAACAATGTCTGTAATACGTTTTCTTTATTATTCTTTTAAAGAGTCTCAGGTCATCTGTCAGTTAAGGAATTCGGGCAGTAGATGAACGAATGTGTAAACAAGAGGACATAAGGAAGAAAAACGTACCCTCCAGTAGTTTTCTTATGCTGCATGCCAGTTGAAGCCTTCTCCTCTTGTCTCTGCGAACTTGTCAGCACTATTCAGCTTTTTTTCAAAGCTCTCACGCATGTGCATTTTATGCATTATGTCACCTTATCTACCTGAAATAATAAGACAGAATTTTAGAGGTACCCACACGATCTCAAGATCACCCACTTTTTCCAGAACAAGAAACAGTGATAACTGTTGTCGGTGCAGCGCTTGACAGTTAACGACTGTATAAATTGTCAGTGGCCCTGTAAAGAAAATAGGCCTATATTAGAGACTAGGGGAGAAGTGGGCTTTCCAAAGCAAACTCAGGATTCTGCCATAGGTTTGTTGTTATTTTCTGATCCTGTGTTCTTTATGTTCTGGTGTTCACTTTAATTTTTTCGATTCCCAGTAGTTAGCATGCAGTGTTGGCTTAGTTTCAGGTGTGTGAGACAGGCAACGGCTCTGTACATCTGAGGGCTCACCCCGGGAGTGTGCCCCTTAGTGCTATCTCCAGTTTCAAGTGTCCCCGATGTCATTCATGATCATAACGATGTAGGGGCACAGCGGGCATTGGGAGTCTGGGCTTCTGACTCTCGCCTGCTGCTCTGTACAATGTTTTCTATGTGTATTATTAGCATATTTGTTAAAATCTCAGTGGGGAGAAAGCCTGTTTGAGGGACCTTCTGTTTAATTCGCCTCTGGATCTCCTCACAGCTTTTATCCAAAGAATGCTTGTCATGCGCTTCCAGACAAAACAGTAAGCTTTATGAGAGCAGGGTGTATTTCTTGCTTTATTTTCTCGTGTCCCCCCTCCTCCCCCACCCCCCGTCGGAATGAATGTCGAGCTCCCAGCGGTGTTCAGTAACTATTTATTGAATGGATGACTTTGTATTTTTTGTTCTTTTAGGATGAGAGTTTTCATAATGTTCCTCAACCTCTTTGATAATATTTGTAGTGTAAAAGGTCTTTAATGATTTGGTGCTTGGGTATATAGGTATATGCACATGTAAACTGAGAGGGTCAGTATGATCGGAAGCCAAAGTTAAAACATGAATAAAGGGCCATAAGAAAACAAATGGAGGGGTGCCTGGTGGCTCAGTTGGTTAAACGTCCGACTCTTGATTTTGGCTCAGGTCATGATCTCAGGGTCATGAGATTGAGCCCTGCATTGAGCTCTGTGCTCAGCAGGATGTCTGCTCGCGATTCTCTCTCTCCCTCTGCCCCTCCCCTGCATGTGCACATGCAGTTTCTCTCTCTCTCAAATAAACAAATCTTTTTTAAAAAAATAGGAAAGAAATGCCCATAGAAAGATTCAGGATGGGGAAAAGAAGAAATAAGAGTATAGAATATGAGAAAGCAAAGTCGGGTTTTTTTTTTTTCTCTATAAACTTGCAATAGAATATGGAAGTATGCTTATTCTAGAACTAAGATTTGAATTCTTGAGAATTCTGTGTTTCATAGAAATATTCAAAATATAGCATGCCCTATATATTTGAAGTTAACTTTTGGGCTTATATTTTCCTGCATTTAGCATGGGAAATAAAGATGATTAAGAGTAAAGATGGTGACGTTTTTTGTTTGCTTAATTTTTATTTTTATAGATGTGTGTGTTGAGGCTTATACAAGTTATTTGATCAGTTGAAAAGATTGAAAAAATCTTAAATTCACAAAGTTCTAAAGAAACCTCTGCACTAGAAGCAAGCAGGTAAGCATTTTTTTTTAACTAAGTAGCACATAAATTAATACTTCACATCCAGTCTAATTAGGTGGGGACAGCTTAGTTAGAATTCATTTATGAACAAGAAGAAAATCCAGGTTTGTGGCTAGAATGTAGCTCCAGGAGAGTGGAGAGCATGAAATGGTGAAATCTATAACACGTTCCTATAAACCCTTTGGTTATAGACCACAGTTCCAACACGTCATTATGCTTGCAGTGGAAAAGTATATTTGGAATCACCTTCCCTGAGGACTAGCAAAGACCTGTTGATCTTTAAGGCATACCTACCATTCATCTTGGTTTTTCTCCATCTCATTTTTTTTTTCCTAGACATGCCCAGAGTATTACCATTGATGTATTTTGCACCAGCATTATATTATTATGAAACAGTATAGGACACATCCAGTTGAAATTTACAAACAGGAAAAAAAAAGCTTATGAAATAGGAAAAAGATGATGGCTCTCTTTGTTATACTGTGATTGTCTTGTTCCCTTCCTGGTGTGAATTTTCAGTCAGCCAGGGTAGATGAGTGACTCAGAAAATGAGTAGTTAGGTCCTGTCAGCACCGTGAGACGCACAGTGCTGCAGTGGGAGTAGCCCGGGCTGGTCCTGCACATGCCAGCTGGGCTGCCTGCGTCAAGTTCGCCTGGTGCCCTGCGTGCTCTGTTGTGTGAGGCTAACAGTCCCTCCCCCTGCAGGCGGAGTTAGGTTTCTAAATTTTAGGAATTAAGGTTTTAGATTTGGAAGGAACTTGAGAGACCATATGCTCCACATGTCTCATGATGGACATTAAGAACGGACACATCCCAAAGGAAGCGATTCTCTGGTCCTAGGTGTCTGCCCCCTTTCACATCAAGGCGTTCAACTAAGTGGTCAGCCTCCACTGTGCTTGTGTCTCTAGCCCGTAGCACTCGTGCTTCTGCCCCTGTTCGTCCACACTTAGCAGACAGTGTGTACACGGCCCTTCTGCAGCCCGTGTGTCTCCAGCGGCTCTGCTTCGCTGCGGCCCTTGGCAGCGCCTGCAGCCCCTCCAGCCATGTCCACGTTCGGCCCCTGGGGAGCTGGCCCTCCAGTGTTCTTCCCGTCTTTGCTGTTGCTGCTGTGCTCCTCGGATAGAAACACCTCGGTGAGCTCTGTGTCTACAATCCTGTCCCTTTGCAACACTGTCCTTGATAAACAGACATTGTGCGCTTTCTTGCTCAGAATTACCTTGGAGGACTTTTTTCTCCAGAAGAGCAGCTCTGAGCTCTAGAGTCAGGAAAGCCAGAGCAGCGTCAGCGCACGGCAAATCCATCATGCTCTGCCAGGCCCAGAAATGCTGAGATAAGGATAAATAGGAAATGCGCATGGGATCAATCAGTAGAGGTTGGGATTAGGCTTCGGCATTGGTCGTGCCGAGCGCTTGCCTTCCCTCCACACCAGTTCTGATGCTCTGGGACGGGGCACAACGTGGCAGGTCTCCAGACATTTTGGGTTTCCTTACAGTGTGTTTCCTCACTACCTGACTGCCCATCCTCAGATGTGGGATGCCTCATAGAGCCCAGCAGGAGCTTTGGGTCTTTGTTGTGTTTTGTTTTGTTTTTTTTTTTCTTTCACTGTTCAGCTTCTTTTTGAATGGGGTTGACGCTTTCTAATGTGGGGGGCAAGAGGGAAGTGTATCCAGTCCACTTGATGGCAGATGCACTGTGAGTGATTTCTCACCAGCTCCCAGAGCACCGAGCTTGCTCTTTCTCCCGTTGGGTAAATGTAAACTTGGAGTCCGCTGCTCTGAGCGATTTCCCAGGTTGCTGCTAGGCGGTCAGTTTTAGCTGATTGAGGAGACAGCAGTAGTTAGTACTGGGGAGGTACTTGGGAGGGAGAATGAGGCAGGCGGAGAAGAAGAGGGGGATGCGGGTATGAACGGTAGGACAGGGAAAGAGAGAGGAGGGGGTTAGAGAATGGGAAAAGAAGGGAGAAGAAGGGCACGAATGGGAGAGCCCGAGGAACGTGATGGAAACTTGCAGTTGTACCCACACTGACCTAAAATAGCTCCATCCCCTTGCCTGGGCCCTGTGGCCTGGGCCAGGCTGCGTCAGTGACTTCTACGACCTCCCCGCTCCTCACCCCTCGCACCTGGGGCCTGCTGCACAGACAGTTTGTCCTGAAAATTGATGGCATGCAGGTGCAGGTGGCATGGGGGGCGGTGGGGGTGGCAGGTTTTAACTTTGGGAATTACACTTCTCTAATTGTCTCTACTAGCCCTCTCTGGACTAGAGAGATTTTGGAGAGAATTGCCACAGAATTTAACCAGTTACAGTTTCATGCTGTTCAGAGCAAAGGCCTGCCTCTTCTGGACAAAGTAAGACCAGTAAGTGTTGGTTTCGATTTTCAATTTGCTGTTTGCGAATTTCCTGGATGATTTTGGTTTGACCTAGCATTGCCCCCTGATAATTGCTACTCTATAGGATTTTGAAGCTAGCTTTGAATTTTTTTTTCAGTGTCTCTTGCTTGGGACCCTGCTTCCATTATGTCACGCTAGATAGATTTTGTGTAAAGACACAAGCGTAGTCTCCAAACTGTGCAAGTAAAATTAATTCTGAACTTCATGTAACTTGACACATCATATGATGTAGTCAGAGTTCATTTATCCAAAGCCTTTGACTGGGTTTAAATGCACGTTTGTCAGATTTACTCCGTAGCTTAAGAGGCAAATAACTTTTTGTCGTTCAGTAATTGTCTAAACTTCACTTTGATGAAGCCGACTTACTTTCAAAGAAATCACAGGGAGGGGACGCCTCAGTGGCTCAGTCCGTTAAGCCACTGCCTCTGGCTTAGGTCATGATCTCAGGGTCCTGGGATTGA
This sequence comes from Mustela lutreola, assembly GCF_030435805.1. Lineage (NCBI taxonomy): Eukaryota > Metazoa > Chordata > Mammalia > Carnivora > Mustelidae > Mustela > Mustela lutreola. Next base: position 55,815,471 of record NC_081308.1, on the reverse strand, counting down.
GTCCCACCTTGGGCTCCTTGCTTGGCAGGAAGCCTGCTTCTCTTTCTGCCTGTGCCTCCTTGTGTGCTTGTGCTCTCTCTCGACAAATAAATAAATAAAAACCTTAAACAAAAAAAAGAAAGAGAGAAAGAAAGAAAGAAAGAAAGCAATCATGGGGAGAAGAGATTGATTCTTATTCTCTAGGAAATGTTGGGATTTTAATCTTACATATATTCTGGTAGAATTAGAGGCTCGCTTTATATGTATAACACATATGTATATAAATTATACACATATATTTGAGCTTTTAGAAACTGTTGTGCCTGGACCTTCTTTCCTGGTCTCTCTGTTCTTGCAGCGTATAGCCCACATTACGGCCATGCTGCAGCAGTTCCTGGGAGGCCTGCTGCTAGAAGGGCTTCAGACTTCCAATGTGGACATCATATGGCACTGCCTCCGGATTTACGCTACAATTGACAAGACACGGGATGCAGAGGCATTAGTCTGTCAAGTACTGGTGAAACCGTACATGGATGAGGTTTCTGCCCCATGCACCTCATTCCGCAAACACAGAGCATCTAATCTGGCTTCGTTTCTTGACTGGGTGCGAGAGAGCTCAGGGCTCTTCCTTGAAGATGCTCCTAGTTCCTGCTCTTCTGGTTGTAAGAAAAGGTTGGTCCCGCTTGGTGCCCATCAGCATGCCAGGAATCAGGCATGCGCTCTGGTCTCTTCCAGTGATGCCATAGCTCAGGGATCATCTTAATTTAGTAGGGGTGAGGGACTTGCCTAGGAAGAAGGTACGGATCAGAACATTTTCAGGTCAATTTCCATTTCCCTAAGTTATACGTCAATGAAGTTGCCGAAAAGCGTGACCCCACCAAGGCGCCCATGCCCACAGGAGGAGGTGGAAGACAGCTCTGTGCTCAGGGAAAGTCCGTGAGGGTAGGCATCTTCGCAGAATTGATGTGGCCTAAGTCTTGAAGACCATGGGGGAGTTTGCCAGGCTAGGAAGGTGGGAGGGAGGGAATATTCAAAGATAAAGGGCTTTTAAGGGCGAGTTAGCAGGGTAGTACCTTAAGTCCAGAACTTGGTTACCCAGTGTTCTTGACCTATGAGGATACAGTTAAATACAGGGAGTCAGTGTATCTTGCCTCTGAGCGGCCGGAGTATGGGCTGCACCGTGTGAGGCCGCCAGCAATCAGCATCGGTTTCATCTAGTTCAGGCTGACAGAAGTCATGAAGCCAGTCTCAGTGTTTGAGGGCTTTCTTCCAGTCACCTGCCAGTGCGAGTGTTCTTTCTGTCCGGTAAGTATAAAGCTACCCACCATGACTTCAGGATGAAAGGCTTCCAGTTTTAAAACGGGACAGTATCCCAGTGATAGAAGTGAAATTGAAGGATTAATTTCAGTAATCTTCTCAGCTTCATTAGGACTACTAAAAGTAAATGATCTGTCAGTTCTTTGTATGTATCCTATTATAGTTCATAGCTCTCTCTGTGGGGGTGAAAAAGATCACATTATTCTTTGTCACTATATGAAAATATTTTAGGTATTTAATTTATGCCCTTTTCATTGAACTGAATCTAATATGCTAAATTAGGGAAGTACTTTATGCTTCCGTGTCGTTAAATGAACTGTGGCCACGTTTGTATTTTAAGTTTGTATGCTTGTCATTCACCTCCTGCAACTCAGCCTCACCAAAAAAATAAAATACTAAAGCAAAATAAGATGTGTTTTCTTCCATCACTTTCCATCTCAGCCCTTTCCCTGTTCTGGAGACGGTAGAGGATAAGGCCAGGGTGAAGATGGTACAGAGCTGTTGTCTGCAGATACAGTACTTCGCTTTTAAGCTCAGAAGGGAAGCAGATGAGTGTGTGTGATGTTTTAGCTTCAGGCCAGTCTCTGTCCCTCAGCCTCTGTGTCCCCCAGGGTTGGAGCAGTATTCCCAAATCCCTGGACCTAGATTTTTGTGCCGTTGTTACTTACCTCCTGTTTAGAAAGCATACTGAGTGGGGAGGAGGAAGGACGAAGTGCATTTTTAAGGTTTACTCGATTCTTTTCTCTGTAGTGTATAGTTCATACTTCTCTTGTAGGTGCTTTAAAAACAAACAAAAACACAAAGAAACAAATAAATAAATAAATAAAAATAAAACGCTCTTCCTTCTGCTAGGTGATTGTAGAGCAGATCGTTGAGTCTCATCTGGACGGCCTGAAGATCATGTATGCTAATAAGCTCCTGGAGTTCGTTCCTCACCACTGCCGCCTTCTTTGAGAGGTCACAGGAGGAGCCATCTCAAGGTGACGTAAACTGCTGTGTATGCACCTGAGCTCAGTTTAGTGACCACCTGTCACCTCCTCATGTGCCGCTGATCCCTGGCTGTCCTGTCTGACCCGGGAACGTGTGCTCTTCCCTATTTGTTACCAGTGCTGTGAGGCAGGTGTCGCTTGCCTGGGTTTACAGGGAAAGGGAATGAAGAGTGGGGACGAATCTCAACGGTGACATTTGTGTGACTCCAGAGCCTCTGCTTTTCTCTTGTCTATACTTTCTCCTTAACCAGGTTCAAAATCAAAATTGGTTTCCTTCCATTATTGTGATGTCATCATCGGTCTAGAAATACCAATTCATTTTAATTCAACACGTTTTATACTGATGGCAATTAAAGTCATGTTCGGTTTTCCCTCCCTCTCTTATTTCATTTCCATGGCTTTCCAGTTCTGTTTCATGAATATCCCATTACCTTCCACCATCTCCGTCATCCCAGTCCAGACCTTTGTCGCCTTTTGTTCGAGGGTAGCGGGCTCTCCCCACCTGGTCTCCCAGCTCCACCTGTCCCTCTTCATTGCAGCCCTCAGCTGTCCCACCTGCCCAGAGCTCTGCAGCCTTTCTGAGTCGCTCATGGCTTCTCATCGCCCACAGAGGAGCATCCAGTCTTCCTGGCGCAACCTGTGACCCTTGGTGCTTGAGTCCTAGTGGTTCTCTGCTGTAGAACTTTCTACTGTGGAACTTTCCCCCATACCACTATGGTTCCTGGCCAGAGAGGAGCGCTTGACCTTCCCTAACACACCTGGTACAGAAGATCCCTGACTTCACCTTGGTTCAGTTTATGGTTTTTTGACTTTTTATAATAGTGCAGAAGTGATATGCATTTAGTTTGGATCTTTTCCCAGGCTGGCGATCTACAGTAGGGTCCTCTTTTGTAATGCTGGGCAGGGGCAGTGAGCACAGCCCCCAGGCAAACCACGTGATCACAAGGGTCAACTGTCCTATTCTGGCTTTCAGTGCAGTGTTCAGTAAGTTACATGAGATACCAGACACTTTATTGTGGAATAGGCTTTGTGTTAGAGGATTTTGCCCAACTGTGCAATACTGTAAGTGTTCTCAACACATTTAAGGTTGGCGGGGCTAAGCTCTGATGTTCAGTCGCTTAGGTGTTTTCCATGCATTTTCAACTAAAGAGATTTCCAGCTGAACAATGGGTTTATTAGAAGCCGAGGCCGTCATAAGCTGAGGAACATCTGTCTGTACTGTGCGCCTCTGTGTTTTCCTTCATTGCTTCCTGTCTCATATCCCTTTGTCTTTCTGTTGATCTGTCACTCCACATGAAGCTCCAGTCAAATACAACTTCTTTTTTTTAGGTTATTAATTTATTTACTTATTAGAGAAAGCATAAGCAGAGGGGGAGGCAAAGAGTGAAGCAGGCTCCCCACTGAGCAGGAAGCCCGATGTGGGACTCGATCCCAGGACCCTGAGATCATGACCTGAGCCACTCAAGCGCCCCCAGGCTATGATTATTTCAAGAAAAAGTCCTATTTGTGAATTCTTCATCTAGTGAAGATGAATTAAAATCAGAAAGTCAACTCTGCCGCCTTTAAAAACCCAGGAACAGAAAAAAATTCCACGAGCAGGTATAACCCTATCCACAATAAATCACTTTCAATCCAGTCCTGAAAACTAATACAGAGTAGGAAGAAAGCATTACAGAAAAATTTTGTTTTTATTAATCAAGCTGGAAAATAACGGGCCTTACACGAATGCCCTTTAGGAAGACAGTTCTTATAGTTTTATGTTGATGGAAACTAACATTACATTCGAAATGCATGTTAAAACCATGACTGTAGACTAACTACCACTTTCAGTCGTCAGAAGATGAAAAATGATCAAGAGTCACCCAAACTGAATCCTGGTTCCTCCTGGAAAATGTGTTCCTAAATATTTTCCCCCTGAACTACTGTGCTCTTTCTGTATCTTACACAGCAGACACTGCGATGCACAAACACATCCAGAAGGCCTTTGAGGGCTGACAGCCTGCTGGAACAATGAGGAATTCACCCGGGTTTCTGCCTTTCTGCCAGGCCCTGAAAGTTCTGGGTAACCCAGGTGACGTGTCATGAGAATACAGGTGTGCCTCACACCGTACGTATCATCTCCTCAGGGTAGACACCAAAATCCATGTTCGTATATGAAAATCTGAGATGCATATAGAAATCAAGAGTGATTCTGTCATCTTGAAAGAAAAACACACTGTTGCGCTGCCACATGCCTTGTTTCTCCTCGAGTGACTGCAGGAAGTAGCGATTGCAGTCAGAAATCTCAGAAAGAAAAATTAGAGTAAGGGCAACACCTGAAGTTTACTCCTGAAAATACTTGGAGAACGACTGTGGCCAATAAACCAGGGCTTAGTTCATGAGACTATGTCAATGAGCTTATACCATCCCATGTTTTGGTCAAACCCTCATGTCTGGGAGATGGAGGGACGTCTTCATTTTCCAGAGCTACTATTAGGGAAAAAGGTGGAGACAATACTGACAGGAGTCCCTACTTCAGCAGGAGAACCAAAAACACCTTGCCTCTCCATAATTCCAAATGAAAAAAAAATCTCGGGGCGCCTGGGTGGGTTAAGCTTCTGCCTTTGGCTCGGGTCATCTCAGGCTCTTGGGATCAAGCCCCACATCGGGCTCTTTGCTCAGCGGGGAGCCCACTTCCCTCTTTCTCTCTCTGCCTGCCTCTCTGCCTACTTGTGATCTCTGTCTGTCAAATAAATAAAATAAATTAAATCTTTAAAAAAGAAAAAAAAGAAAAGAAAAGAAACATCTCATTTTACTAGTGTGCAGCAGTGACTATGCAGGAGAAATTATTATATTATTATTAGATATTATTATTATTATTATTATTATTGTACTATATTGTTAACCTTTAGAATTTGGACACCTAAAATTTTTAATAAAATATGAAGACCTTTTTTTTTAAGATTTTATTTATTTGAAAGACAGAGATCACAAATAGGCAGAGAGGCAGGCAGAGAGATGGGGAAGCAGGCTCCCCACTGAACAGAGAACCCGATGCGGGGCTTGATCCCAGGACCTTGGGATCATGACCTGGGCTGAAGGCAAGAGGCTTTAGCCCACTGAGCCACCCAGGCGCCCCATGAAGGCTTTTTTTAAAGAACAAAAACTTCAGACTATATCTTTATCCTAGAAGTTCCCACTACAACTGGCTTCTCTCTTGGCCAACATTTAGCCATTCAGATAAAGTCCGTATTTAGTGCTTCGTGTGTATGCATGTGTAAAATAAGAGGACAGTCATAAATCTTTAAGATTGTGTATAATAACTGTAAAATAAGGATTCTTGATACACAAGGTCTCGTTCTGGGGAAAACAGCTGGTGAACAGTATGCAGTTTTCAAATGACGGAGGGGAAATACGCATTTGGTTATGAGAAAGGGAAGGAGAACAAGACCAAATATTAATAAAAGGGAAAAAAGCTTTTCTGCCATCTTTTCGTGCTGCAGTAACAGTGTGAACAAATGTCCCACAGATGCCCTCAAGAACATTAACACTGCTGAATGGGGAGGCGAAGGCCAGGTTCTTAGGAGGCCCTGCACCAAAGTCATCGTCCCATTTCCTCACTGTGATGACGAAGAATGAGTACATTGGCAAATTTGAAATTATTGACCACAGAGCTGGGAAAACTGCTGTGAGCCTCACGGGCAAGTTAAACAAGTGTGGCATGATCAGCCCTAGACTTGTATAACTGAAAGATCTAGAAAAGTGGCAGAATATTTCCATCCCCTCAGTTTGGTTTCACTGCATGGAAAAATTTTTCTGGCATCATGCACCATGAAGAAGGAAGACTCCAGGCAGGAGGGAAAATCCTAGGATTCCTTTTTCCTAGAAATATAATATACATGGCACATGAAATGCCTCAATGGGGGAAAAAAAAAGGAAAATAAATTACAGTCAACTAATGTTTGACAAGGGTGCCAAACAATTCAATGGGGGTAAGAACAGTATTTTACTCCCAAGCAGCCACATGCAAATAATGAAATGGGAGTCCTGCCTCACACCATACAGAGAAAATAACCCAAAATGCATCAAAGACATAAATGTAAGCATTAAAATGATAAAGTTCGGGATGCCTGGGTAGCTCAGTTGGTTGGACGGCTGCCTTCTGCTCAGGTCATGATCCCGGAGTTCCCGGATCAAGTCCTGCATCAGGCTCCCAGCTCCACCGGGAGTCTGCTTCTCCTTCTGACCTTCTCCTCGCTCATGCTCTCTCTCATTGTCTCTTTCTGAAATAAATAAATAAAATCTTTTAAAAAATAAAAATAAAATAAAATGATAAAGTTTTCAGAAGAAAACACAAAGGTAAATGTTAGTGGTCTTGAATCTAACAACGGCTCCTCAGCCATAACACCAAAGTACAAGCAACTTAAAAAAAATAGTAAACAAATAAATGGGACTCAACCAAAATGTCCCAGTTTTGTGTTTCCAAGGACCCCATTGACAAAGTCAAAAGACAAGCCACTAAATGGGATTAAATATTTGCAGGTCATATATAAGGAACATGCATTCAGGCTGTGTGAAGAATTCTTACAACTCAAATAAAAAGACAACCCAGTTAAGAAATGAGCAAAGAGGGGTGTCTGGGTGGCTCAGCGGGTTAAGCTGCTGTCTTCGGCTCAGGTCATGAACTCGGAGTCCTGGGATCGAGTCCCGCATCGGGCTCTCTGCTCAGCAGGGAGCCTGCTTCCTCTCTCTCTGCCTGCTTGTGATCTCTCTCAATAAATCTCTCTCAAATAAATAAATAAAATCTTTAAAAAAATGAGCAAAGAACTTGAATACACATTTCTCCAATATTCAAATGTATACATTAATATATAAATGTATATATAAATATATTTTACATTATCATATATTTATATAAAAATATTTATGTAAATATATTTACATTCTTAAATATTTAAATATAAATAAAATATGAAATATATAATATATATTTAAAGATACATACAAGGTATATATAAAATATATGGGACAATAAGCACGTGAAAATATGCTCAACATCACTAATCATTCAGGAAATGCAAATCACAACCATGGTGAGATACCACCTCCCACCCACGTGGATGGCTACTATCAAAAAACCCAAAAGCAGGTGTTGGAAGGATGTGAAGAGCTGGAACCTGTAAATTGCTGGTGGGCTTGGAAAATGGTGCAGCCACATTAGAAACGGTTTAGTAGCTCCTCAAAATGCTGAACACAGAGTTGCCATATGACACACCAATATCACTCCTGTGTATAGAGCCAAGAAAAAAACTATGCCCACACAAAAACTTGTGCATGAAGGTTTAGGGTTTATTTGTAATAGCAAAAAGGTGAGAACAACCCAGATGTTCATCAACTGATGAACAGATAAATAAAATATGATCCATCCAGCCAGTGGAATATTACCCAGCCTTGAAAAGGAATAGAATTTTGCTATTTGCCACAACTCAGAGGAGCCTTGAGAACATTCTGCTGATTGAGAGAAGTCAGTCACAGAAGACCACATATTGCATAATTTGATTTATATGGAATTTCCAGAATAGCTAAATCTACAGAGACCGAAAGTAGATTAGCAGTTGCCTAAGACTGGTGGTGATGGCTAAAGTTTTCTTTTGAGGATGATGAAAATGTGTAGGTAGTTCAGTATAGTATAGTTAACTATAGTGAAAGCCATTAAAATGTCCACATTAGATGGTGAGTGGTATGTCCTGTGAATTATATCTCAATTAAGCTGTCATCGAAAATTGCAAAGAACTTCTATATTTATCAAGTAGAAAAAGAATGAACTTGATTAAAAACATCAAAAATGGGGAAAATAAAAACAAACAAAATAAGATGGGAGGAATAAGATCATGACTGTTTATCATTAATTTAAATGTGTACAGACTGACTTTTTCTATTAAAGCGCCTATCAGGGAATTACAGATCCACGCTGTTCAAGAAACATACTTAAAATGCAAAAGGGATTGAGAATGTATCAGGTGAGGAGATACCATGCAAAAGAGAAAGCCGGAATGGCAAAATTTATCGCAGACAAGTTGGGTCTAAAGTTATAGGTACTAAGATGAAGAGGGACATTTTAAAGGCAGAGTTTGGAAAGAAGATGTAAAAGGTATAAGCAGGTATACATCTAACAACATAATACCTAAAGACACTAAAAATGCAATAACAAGGTAAAGTTTTAGCTTTTCAAATGGGAGTATCTACTAGAAGGAGGGAAAAACAAGGACACACAGAAAATAGACATCCTGGGGCGCCTGGGTGGCTCAGTGGGTTAAAGCCTCTACCTTCGGCTCAGGTCACGATCCCAGGGTCCTAGGATCAAGCCCCACATAGGGCTCTCTGCTCCGCGGGGAGCCTGCTTCCTCCTCTCTCTCACTCTCTGCCTGCATCTCTTCCTACTTGTGATCTCTGTCTGTCAAATAAATAAATAAAATCTTTTTTTTTAAAGATTTTATTTATTTATTTGACAGAGAGAAATCACAAGTAGATGGAGAGGCAGGCAGAGAGAGAGGGAAGCAGGCTCCCCGCTGAGCAGAGAGCCTGATGTGGGACTCAATCCCAGGACCCTGGTATCACGACCTGAGCCGAAGGCAGCGGCTTAACACACTGAGCCACCCAGGCGTCCAATAAGTAAAATCTTTAAAAAAAAAAAAAAAAAAAAGAAAATAGACATCCTTATTTCTCTCGGAAAACATTTCTTTCTTACACCTAAGAAAAGCCATATTTGTAAAGATTAATTGCATACTAGGCAACAAAGGAAACCTTTACAAGCCTTCCAAATTAAAGATTTAAAGAACAGTTCTTTGATCACAATCCAGTAGAATCAGAATTAGATAACCTGGTAACATATAATTGAAACTACATACAAGTTAAGAAATACAGTCTTCAGTCAAAGAAGAAATCATAAGACGACTGAAGAAAATCTTGAAAGCAATGGAAAGGAGACTATTTCATACCAAAACTTACAGAAGACACCAGAAGTTATACTCTAAGGAGACTTTAGTGTCAAATGTCTTCAATTTCAAACATTTTTTTGAATAAAAGAAACTACTCATTTAAACCCATCAGAAAAGGGCAGCTCAATCAAAAGAAAGGAAGTAATTATAATAAAGATAAATTTTTAAAGTAATAAAAAATATGAGGGGCAAATAAACTCAAAGTTGTTTCTATGAAAGACTAATGAAATAATAATAAAAAAACTTCACATGTCCTATTACGGATAAGAGAGGGGAAAGATGGGGTGTGGGAGGAGGTGGGGAGGGAGGGAAGGGGGATGGGGAAAGGGGGGTTTCAGGGAGGAGGGGACAGAGAGAGGGAGAGAGAGAGTTGCAAAACAGATAAGGATTGGGAACAGAGATATAAAAGCAAATGCATAATATAAAAGAAGCACTAAACTGCAAGGCACTTTATACTAATCAATTTGATAACCTAGAAGAAACGATGATTTCCTAGGAAAACCAAATCATCCAAATGATTCAAGAATGGAAAATTCAGAAGAGGAGTTCCAAGATCAGACAGGTTTGCAGCTGGATAACTGTCATTCTACTGTTAAATGGCAGCAGGCAATTAAGCAATAATAAGTCAATTCACTTGATGAAGCTGAGCACAATGTTAATACCCAAACCTGAGAGGGAGGAACGGGGAAGCTATTAACACATCTGGCTTAGGACAGATTAGTTAACAGAAACTGAACTAATGTTAGCAAATATCAGAAGTCAAGCATCTATCAAAAGACTATATCCTGAGACCAACTTGGATTCATTCCAGGAAAATAAAGGGAGCTCAAGACCAGAAAATCAATAAGATTTACCTCATCACTAAATTAACTGTGAAAAAACTCTTAAGACCATAGCAATAAATGCATTTCATAAAAAATAAAGGAACCTGATAAAAGGTGAGCAGCCATTCTTTATAAAAAATGAAGATAAAAACAAGGACGATATGCAGGAGGGATTATTAACCGGGAAGCACTAGATCAAGAGGTAGATAAAAGGAGCCCATATTTGTTAAACAGTGACAGAGCCCCATGCGTGCGTGGATAGAGGCGAATGAGCTCATGGATGAGCACCAGGCTGTCAACAGGTATTATAGGGACAAAGGCAGCGGTGAGGCGAGGAGAGTCTTAACAACATGGAAGAAGGTAAAAGGAAGATTGCAGTTAAAAATTGTGCATGATACAAACACATGCAAATAAGACCGGATATTTTCCCGTGTATAGTTTTTTAAAACCCTGCACACATTCCTGGAACTACCAACTCTTGCTTTCAGCTCCGCAGCCCTCGCGTGTTTTCCCAGTACCAGGATGCAGGAGTAGATCCTCCGTTGGTACATCCTATGTCATTGTACTCCTAAAGGGACAGGTGAAACAGCACAGGAGCTGCAGGTCGGAACTCAGGCATCGCTGTGCCCACCCCAGCTCCCTGCTCGCCCAGCCCCCATTCTGAAGCGGCGGGCACTTGGAGCTGTTAAGAAGCAGGGATCTGAGCAGTTCTCTGATTCCCCCTGGAGCCATCTGCATCCATCATGTTTCCCACAGCTCTCCCCGAGTGTTGGTGCTGGCTCCCCCCGAGTGTTCCCTTAGCTCCTAGCACACCCTTCTTATGAGAGCACCTAGTACTCCCCGTCACAGTGCTCTGTCTGTCACATGCGTCCATTGATCCACTTTGTGCTGGTTGAGGGCTGGAGCCCCCTCCTGTTAACTTCTAAAGTCAATTTCTAATGCAGCAGCACCTGGCACTTAAGCACCCTGTCAGTACCTGCCAAATGAATGAAATGTACTCAAAACATAGTATGAAGTCTGCGTTTTGAAACTCCTTTTTGGAGCCCTTTGCTATCATTTTCCCAGGCAATTTAAAAAAATTTCCAGCGTTGCTGCCAATAACCTGAAGGGGTAAAGGAATGCCGGCGTGCCCCATGGGACATGTCACTCTGGATGGTCCTTTGGCAGCAGGGACTTTGATAGTGCTCTTTCAAACCCAGCAGGATGGTGGAAGGGGTATGTGGCTGAGTGCCTCCCAGGTCTGACCCTGTGTGACGCCACCCGGTGCCTGCAGCTGCCCTCTGGAAGGTGTTGCTGTAGCGGCAGAGCCGGAGGGCACCAAGCATGTGTCTGTCTCCAAAGTCCTGGGCACCACATCACAATGCCTTCCTGAGAAGCAGAATCAAGGACAGTTGCTGATCTTCATTCCTTCCCACCAAAGGTATCTCATACACCATCTTTGGAAGTTGGAGCCAGGGGGCGCCTGGGTGGCTCAGTCGGTTAAGTGTCTGCCTTCAGCTCAGGTTATGATCCCAGGGTCCCGGGATCGAGTCCCACACACTTGCCTCCCTGCTCAGCGGGGAGCCTGCTTCTCCTTCTCCCTCTGCCATTCCCCCCACTTGTGCTTTCTGGCTCTCTGTGTGTCAAATAAATGAATAAAATCTTTTTTAAAAGTTTGGGCCATATTCTTTCACAATTCTACTTTCCCTGGGGTAATTTGCCACCTCCCTGAATTTACCTGCATCTTTCCCAAAATCTACTTATCTTCCAGCCTTCTTGACCATAATGAGTCTATAAATTTTCAATAGACAGTGTGAACTTACACTTGCTAATATTTGCATAACATGCACCTCTTTCAATCTCAAAGAAAAGCTTTGCACCGCAATGGTCTCTAATCTCCAATTAGGTTCTGTTCCGGGATCCCACTGGAATTCTACGCGCCTGTCCCCTAAGATGCCATAAATTGTGGTCCAGTTTCCCAGCCAGCCCAGGAAAGCACATGGGAAATCTTGCTGAAGTATGAGTAAGAGCCAACGAAAGGGAACATATTTATCTGCCTCGAATGCTGGGACCTGAGGAAAGTTAGTTTCATTACAGACAAATCAGGAAGGAGGTGCAGATTGCTTTTTATGTCACTCTGGAGTGGAGGTCTGCCATTGATCATTAAGGCCATTTCCTGCAATGCACTCACCAAAGTGATACTCACTTCGGAGTGGACAAAACTTAGGAAATGGCCAAGGGGAGCTCTGCTTACACTTTACACTCTCAGCATTTATGTGTATTAATTTCTTTATAGGGCAGTATAGAGACATGAGACCACATTGAAAAAGCAAAGATTGTCATCCTATGGCCTTGGGTCAAGAATAGAGATATTGCTGCTCATGTCAGTTTCAACCTCCAGTGGCCAAGGGTTTGATCTGATGCTCTTTCAAGTTTTCACCATAGCCTTTCTCAAGCTCAATGGCCAATAATCCCACAGGAGGAGATTTTAGGGCCCTCTCAAACTTCTGTTTTGCTATCTCTCCCCAGCCTGCTTCCTCTGCAAAAGTCACCACTTTGCCTGTGCATCTACCACCTCTTAGAGCCTTTGGAATCAGCCACGAATTGCAGTGCTGATGCCTTCCATGACCACATATTGTTTACAGGAAAACTCTTCTTCATTATGCCTTGCCAGTCAGAGTGACGGTTTCATCTGCAACCTGGACCAGGTTTGGGAATGTTCTACACATAAATGTGAGCAAATGTCTTCTGTATTGAGAGACGTGTACATTCTGTAAATGGACTCTATTGAAAAACCAATACATAGGGTACACTTATGTCCTGACCCAGCTGGAAGGAGGCACTTCATTTCCATCTTTCAGAAAATTGGTGTAACACATTGATTCTCCTAACAAAGAAAGCAGTTTTGTGTCCTCTACCAAAAGACGGTCATAGTAAGCAATAAATTGCCTCTTTGGAGTGAACAAATTAATAAGATATTTTCTAAATTTCAAAATAACAAAGACAGAACGATTTCTGCAATGCTAAGTGCATCCCCTTAGTTGCAGGACATTGTGTCATAGACTACCTAAGCAATGACACATGGCGGCCGGTAGTCTGATTTGTACATCAATTCCCCTGGCAACCTGTTAAAAGAAAGTCTTGCACATGACAAGCTTTCAATAAGACACTGACAAGATGGCCAGGAAGCCCCCTTAGCTGGCTTTTTCAGGTGTCCAGACATCTAGTCAACCTACCTCACCAACTCATCACCATGCTTACTGGAGTAAACCCAATCTCTTCCTTCCCCCCTGGAGATGGGAGAAGAGCCACTCACACGTTTGTATGGAATTCTCATTCCCCCTCGCTCTGTCCCCACATGGCGCTGTCCGTGTAATAAATAAACAAATCTTTATGTCACCCGGAAGTTCCTGGGTCAAATTACACAACTCGGACAATTTTGGGTCGCTACAGCCTTTAGTTTTTCTCTCCATCTTAAGCCTTCTGGGTTACCAACAGCTATCTAAAACTCATGTTGCTGCAATATACTGTTTTTCTGCTTCATCTTCCTAGTAAAGTTCAGTATTTTCCCCTAAATTTTGGTTTATCAGTATCTCCAGCATCTATCTCCAGCTCGGGTCACGATCCCAGGTCCTGGTATCAAGTCCCACTCTGGACTTCCTGCTCTGTGGGAAACCTGGTTCTGCTCTGCCTCCCGTCTCTTATGAATAAATTAAAAAAATCTTTAAAAATTAAAAAAAAAACATTTCTATCTTCCCACTTTTAAAGATTAATTCTAGGAATTATTGCTTTAAATCCAAGTGTCCTATCTCTTTCTTAAAAAGTCTTCTCCAGGGAACCTGGGTGTCTCAGTGGATTAAATGTCTGAGTCAAGATTTTGCCTCAAGTTATGATCTCAGGGTCATGGGATTGAGCCCTAGTGAGGCCTCTGCGCTCAATTTGGAGTCTGCTTCTCTCCTTTTCCCTTTGCCCCACCCCACTACTCACATGTACACACACGTGTTGTCTCTCTCCCTCTCTCAATAAATAAATAAACAAATTTAAAAAGTCTTCTCCAAAGGGAGTTTGAGAAATAGTCCAGTAAGGGGCTGGAAGAAAATATTATAAGTTTTATTCATATTTCCTGTCATCCATTTAACTGTTTAGATTTTGCATGTCATTTATAATGTGCATAATAATTTAGTAGAGTAGTAGAGTCTATAATTTATCAAAAATTTGCTTAAATTGGTGGTATGTCTGCAAATATTTTTGTATGTATGTATGTATGTATGTATGTATTTATTTATTTATGTGAAAGAGAGGTGCACAGTAATAAAAGGAGATCACTGCTCCAGGGACCCAGATATTTCCCCAAGTCCTATTTCCTTCCATTCCCTCTGGGCTTCATTAGACCCCCTTAACACCAATCTTGTCCCTAAAACATGCCTTCTGCAGTACCAAGTTCAAATGCTTAACTCGGGCCATCACTGCAGGCTGTACTGGAATGACCTAAGGGAAAAGGGTGGTGGGTCTCACGGGTTTGCTGTGTCACCCCCATGAATAGTCCTTTGTTCTGAACAGCTAGTGCAGCCCACGTTTGCAGTCACAGGCTCTGGCACCAGAGTGGGCGTAGATCCCAGCTGGCCCCTCAGTAGCAATATGGCTTTGGGAAAGTTGTGTCATTTCTGGCCTAGACTTCATGCTCATCCATAACGTGGAGGAGAAGACAGTGTGACCCTCAGTGGGATGTTGAAAGGGTCATGAGATGGTTCGACTCAGGTGCTCTGAGGTACAGTAGGCCCACAGTAGAACAAAAAGTTGTTTTATTGATCTTATAGTTACTATTACTCATACTAACAAAACTGATCATTTGAGATGATTTTCAAGCGAATTGTCTTTGCCTGGATTTCTAAGATTAACCTGCTTCAAAATGAATTCTGCTCTACTGTGAAAAACGAGCTAACCAGCAGGTTTCTTCTGCATCTTTTCTGAACTTTTTAGGATCCTCTCTAAAGAAAGGTTCTAAAGGAAGGCAAAGTGCAGAAATACTCTTGCTTTAAAGGATGTGTAGGAAATGATTAATTTTGCCAAAAAACAGTGCCTTGAACATAAAAGATGTTTGATGAAGCTCACTGTAGACAGTGTATCCCTCCCGGATTCATAAGTTAAAAACTCAATGTCCAAAGGGACATAACTAGGAGATGGGGTCCTTGGGAGATGTTTAGGTCATGAGGGTGGAGTCCTCATGGGCGAGATTAGTGTCTCCATGAGAGAGACCCCACAGAGATCCCTCGCCCCCTCCACCTTGGAGGTTATAGGGAGAAGATGGTCATCTGTGACCCAGGAAGTGGGCACTTGAACAGACACGGAATCTTCCAGGGTCTTGACCGTAGACTTCCCAGCTTCCAGAACTGAGAGAAATAAGTATGTCTTTAAAGCACCTAGTTTATGGTGCTCTTGTTATATCAGCCCAAACTAAGATAAAGCTTGTCTCTTATGCTGAAAAATAACACAAATGTTAACAACAATTTAAAAAAGGAACATTGTGGCCAATGACATGTAATGAACATCATCTCTCCTCTACAGAGCCAAGAGCTTAATTAGTTTCGGGCAACTCAGTAGAGTATGATTAAACCAAAGAGCAGCAAGATGTCTAAATGCTCAAGTCCTCTGCCTCCTACTTTTCTGCCAAAACAAAAGAAAAGCCCTAGGCTGGTTTTGGTTGCCACCAAGCACAAAACAGCCAAATTCCAAATTAGAAAGCCTTGGGGTTTAATTGTGGATGTATGGAATTACATAGAAGCTCTCTTTGATCATTCCAAAGGATGTTTCCCTGAAAGGTTACAAATACATCTCAGCCTACCAACCATCTCAGGCCTACCACAAAAATTATATATATACACTTTTAGCATTTTAAAATGTGTCTAAATTTCAGTTTCGGATCCAGTTTTGACTATTGTTATGGGCTTAGTTGGATGCCCCCAGATTCCTACGTTGACGTCCTAACACCCAGCATCTCAGAATGTGGCAGTATTCAGAGATGGGATTTTTAAAGAGGTGATAAAGGGAAAACGAGCTCACTGGGGATGGGCACCAAGCCAACAGGACTGGTGTGCTTACAGGAAGAGGAGATTAGGACACAGACAATACAGACTGAAGGACAATCGTTTGAAGACAGAGTGGAGAACACAGCTATCTGCAAGCCAATGAGAGACGTTTGAAGAATCGAACCCTACTGCCACCTTGATCTTGGACTTCCAGCGCCCAGAACCATGAGAAAATAAATTGTATGTTGCCTAAGCCACCCGGCTGTTGATATTTTGTTTACGACAGCCCATGACTCAGAAATTTGAGGACCTCCCCCCTAGACTTTATCCTGAAGTTCTGTTTCAGCTTCAGGGGCTTGTGTAATACTACTGTATCAAGGAGGGAGGCTCCTGCCATTCCTCACACTGGGTCATTGAGACACTGCACAGCTGTCCCCAGGGCTGGCTACATAATTTACAAGCCCCATGCAAAATGAAGATATAGGGCCCTTTGGGCAAAAACAGGGAGGAAGTGTTTGTTAAAGGTACTAAAATAGAAAGCTCATTTCCTCCATGGTCTGTCTTCTGAAGGGGCATGGCTGCTGTTTTCTATTTGCATTTAATGTCATTCCAAGCAAATAAAAATTTTAAAATGTGATTATGGGCATGATTTTTGCCATTCATCTTCGCAGGGTGCAATGTCAGTGTTAAATAATTCACGCAGGGATTCCACAGCTGGGGCACACCCACGTGCCCTCTTCTTATCAGAACCGTGGAAATCCTGCACAAGACCAGCTCTGCCGTCTTTACCTCACCTGGGGACTCAAACCTGTTCCACCGACCCTGCCGCCCTCGGCTTCCTGATGAGTAAGGAACTTGTCAGGATCAGGAGCCGGGGGCTGCCTTTCTTTCCCTTCCCTCCTAAGTCACCACTTCCAAGGCTTGGCTAACACAGGGAGGTGACATGAGTGAGAAAGGACAAGACAGGGTTCTGGGCTGCTCACAAGAGGCCACCGCCTCCTGCCGGTGCTTAGAGCAAGCTCTGGTCTGTAGGGAAGGCGAGCTCCGGTTGACTCAGTCATAGACGTCACGTGGTCAGCGAGTCTCGTTGACCACCACTCACGAGGTGTCCATTTCCATGCTGTGCTCACCGGGCAGGGCGAGCAGTACATGCAAATGAGGAGGCAAGGAATGGTGGATACCCAAAGTGAGCTGTCCCCTCCACTATGTACGGGCTCCACTGTCCCACCTGTTATGCCCCAATAATGGGTCCATGATTAAAAGAGCGAGACTGATACAAAGCGAAGGTCAAACAAAGCTTTATTTCGCACCAAGCATCAAGAATCAAACTGACCAGCCAGGGCCGCTTCTCTTACAGAGAATTCGACCCCTCTCTCCTTTATGGACTAGCTTTTAAGGGCAAAGGCCATGCAGTTGGGCCTGGCCAAGAACAGGTGGCCAATGAAATTGTAACACACAGAGAGAGCTGCACAGTGATGCTAGGTGACCAATTGAATTACAACTTACCTTTTAGTAGACATTTGACCTAGCCTATCACCTTGGTTAGGATTGGCGCCCAAAAGACTCACAAAGGGCGGGACCCATACTCCTTGGTAGCTAGGGAGACAGTATGCAACTCTCCACTGATCAGATGTCTTTATCTGGCCTGACCCACCCTTGTATTTGGGCTTTGTTACCTGAGGTTGATTTCCGGGACTTGTTTTTAAGTAAGTCCCCTGGGAGAAGGGGAGCAGGGACAGCTTAAGGGTTAAACAACAAGGTTATTGTGTAACCTCAATGGAAGCCTCTGGCTAAAATATAAAAATATAAAATAGGTCCTTACACTACCCACTTCGCTCAAAAAACACAAAGTCAAAAATTAAACTGAGTAATTCCTAGACAGTGAGAGAGAAGCACACTGACTTCACCTTAGAACCCTTCTGAGGGCGGTGCTTGGCGGGGGTAGGGGCGTGTGGGGGGGTTGGGGGTGGATAATGGGACCTCTGAGGGTGTGGCCCAAAGGGCAGGGCCCTTTGGGAAGGGGCTTTCTGGGGGAGGGGCCCTTCTGGGAGCAAAGCCCTGGGTGGGGGTGTTCCCTCTGGGGGCAGGGCTGGGAGCAACCCCAGAAACCTGGCCCACAGAGAAGCTGGTCCTGTCTCTCCCTCTGCTCCCTTTCTCCAGGGACCCCTAGGCTTGGAGACTAAAGTCAAAATTAAAGCCATATGTCTAAATGGTTCATACTGTGGTTGGGTAGTGTTTTTAACATATTAATTGACTGGTTTTTCTCAGTATTTGTCAAACCTTTCCCAACTCAAGGCTTTCTCTTAAGCAGCAGCGCAAGGCTGGCCCTTCAGTTGGGTCAAGCTGTTTGGTGATTCTGTGTAAAAATCCACCCTCTTGCGCTGCTCAGGAGGGCAGTGTTGCGTCCTAGGATAAACATAAATATATATCAAATGTGTTTACAAATTATATTTATATGTATACATTTAATTCTATGTTTACATATATATGTATAAAATAAAAATAAAAATATTGTTTAAAAGGCTGTTTTGCGGGGCGCCTGGGTGGCTCGGTGGGTTAAAGCCTCTGCCTTCGGCTCAGGTCATGATCCCAGGGTCCTGGGATCCAGCCCCGCATCGGGCTCTCTTCTCAGCGGGGAGCCTGCTTCTCCCCATCTCTCTGCCTGCTTCTCTGCCTACTTGTGATCTCTGTCTGTCAAATTAATAAATAAAATCTTTTAAATAAAATGCTGTTTTGCGGGGAACCTGGGTGGCTCAGTCCTTAAGTGTCTTCCTTCCACTCAGGTCATGATCTTAGGGTCTTGGGATTGAGGCCCACATTGGGCTCCCTGCTCAGCAGGAAGCCTGCTTCTCCCTCTCCCACTCCCCCTGCTTGTATTCCTGCTCTGTCTCTCTGTCAAATAAATAATTTTTTAAAAAGAAATACTTTATTAAAAAAAATAAGGAAAATGCTATTTTGCCCTCTATCCTGGTAAGATGGAACACATTCCTAACAAGAGATCTTCCTTGACTCCGTGATAAAAATTTAACATTGTCTTAATGAATCCTCACAACATCCACCCCCCCAACCCTTCTCAGATGTTACAATTAAGGTTCAGTGAAGTCCAAACACTGGGCCTGAGGTAATATACCCAGTATGTGGCCTCTTGCCATAGTCTAGCAGCCCAAATTGGGGGCGAGGTTGTTTGAGTGTCATTGGCCATGATGAAAAAGCTGAAAGATGAAAAGAAGGGTAGTCTTGCTTTTTGGCCCCAAAAAAAAAGGATTTAGAAAGAAAGAGACCTGTCGCCCAAAGGAGGAGGCTCCCCACTGATCCCGGCTGGGCAGAAGTCAGAGCAGAAGGGAAACTCCCATCACCAAGGAGAATGGGCTTCTCCTTCATACAAAAGCATAGGATCCCTCTCACCTGATATGTTTCTGTCCGATAGTCATCCCCCTGTGCCTGCCCCATAATATCATTCTCAGGAAATGGCTGAGAGATACATTCAACTTGCAGAATTACAGCAAATAAAGTAATCTTTGACCCATCCTGGGAGCTTCTGATTACTGGGAGGGGCCAAGCCATCCTAGGGCAAGTGCACTCATTTCAAGAACCAGTAAAATGACTCCAAGAGTATCATAAAGGCTAGTGATCATGACTGGTCCAGAAATATTTCTGGGAGTCCCTTTTAACATCCCTCCCATCATTTCTTCTCATCTCCAAGGGAATGGTACTTAGGTATTCTGAAAGAAATATGCATGACTAGTAAACTGTGTGTGACCCGTGCCGCCTAATTCATCCCTCACCAGCATTTAACACTGATGGTTTGAAGGATGGCTACTCCCCTGGCAGGGCAAGAGCTGAAGCAGAATGTATGGGGCGAGGTGGCTCTTCCCCCTGGATATAAATAATTAAACCCAGTAGCCACCCTTCCTGCCTGGCCACTGTCATTTAGGTATGGCTGATTATCCCTAAATGGGAATGAGTTGGGGGCGGGGGTGGGGGAGGGAAGCAGGTGATGGTCCAAAAAACTACAGTAGCTGCCACTGAGGGTCCAACCTGGCATTAGACTGAGCTCAAGTCCTGATTCCATCATATACGAGCTGTATGAACTTGGAAAACTGAGTTCAACTCTCGAAGCATCTGCTTTGCCCCCCCTTGGAGTGAGAATAGTCAGTAGTATTGACTTCACAGGGCTTGTTAGGAGGATTAAAGTAGATACTGTTCATTTAGCACAGTTCCTGGCCTATAGAAGGCACACATAAAAGTTGATTATCGTTTTTATGGACCTCCAAATTTAAGCCTTCTATAAAGAACCAAATGATATCTCTGAAAAATACCAACTGCCTACAAGGTTGTAGGGAAAGTGGTATCTATGTTGACCTGATTAGAAAAAAGTGGAAAATATCTCTTGTTTAAGCCTTGTTGAAAATTTTCTAAACTCTGTCCGCTCTTCTGCTTTAGTAATTAGAACAAACGTTGGAGACTCGTGGTTTTCTGATAATTGAGTTGCTCGTTGTAACACAGGGCAATTCGACTTTAGTGTTTATTTTAAAAATTACCGCAAATGAAGATAAGTGGTGAGACGTGCACTAAATTTAATGAAAATCCTGATGTGAGTGTTTCTTCTTGGGATTCTCTCTCTCTCTCTTTTTTCTCCTATGATCTGAGAGCGGATTACATTCTACTTGGGTGATGGCTCAGGTCAAATGTGTGGTTTTGCAGGTGCCTAGCCTTTCACAGACAATCTTGGAAGCACCATCATTGTCTCTGTAAGAAAACGGAGGGAAAGATGTGATTTTAACACTCAGCCTACAACAGTTCAACAATCTACCAATGTGAATTTAGAAACGCTGAGCAGGTCCCCCTTCTAGTAAGGAATATCTCTCCCGTTTTCTTATAATACCTGAGTTTCTACAACTGAGCAATCTACTCTTTTGTGTAAAACAGCTTCCCAGGATTGTTTCTCCTTTAAACGCAAGTGAACTTTGGGGATGGCACTCAGATCCCTTTCTTTTACTGGACAACTGTGGAGCAGAGGTTGGGTGTGTTTCAAGAGGGAAAATATCCACAAGGGGACAGAAAAAGAACATAAATGTACAAAATCCCATTTTCCATGAATGTAAAAAGCTAACTTCCAGGGGAGCCTGGGTAGCTCAATTGTTAAGCATCTGCCCTTCGGCTCGGGTCATGATCCCAGGGGCCTGAGAATCCAGCCCCGCGTCGGGCTCCCTTTTCAGTGGAAAAACGTGCTTCTCCCTCTCCCACTCCTCCTGCTTGTATTCCCTATCTCATTGTGTCTCTGTCAAATAAATAAATAAAATTTTAAAAAAAATGCGAACTTCCAATATGTATTTTTTTCCTTTGCTCTAAATATCTCAATGTTCACTTGTTGAAAGCAATTGATTGAAGCCCTGGGAAGAAATGGTAGATTGAAGCACTCATCGGAGTTTTTTGTGCTGCTTTGCAGGGGTCTGGCTGCACTAAATTATTTCAAGAAGTATTAATTATCTAAGTCACTCAGAAGAAGCCATTTACCTATTTCATTTTCTTTTTTTTTTTTTTGAAGAGAATCTTTTTTTTTTTTAAGATTTTATTTATTTGTCAGAGAGAGAGAGGGAGCGAGAGCGAGCACAGGCAGACAGAGTGGCAGGCAGAGACAGAGGGAGAAGCAGGCTCCCTGCCGAGCAAGGAGCCCGATGTGGGACTTGATCCCAGGACGCTGGGATCATGACCTGAGCCGAAGGCAGCTGCTTAACCAACTGAGCCACCCAGGCATCCCCCTATTTCATTTTCTGTGGTTCTTGATCCTTCCCCCAAATTCTCACAGGCCTCCGCAGCTGGCACAGAGTCCGCTCCCATAACTATAATCCCTGTCCCATACTCTCACCTCCATCATACATCATACATACCTGATAAAACCCCACCTTGGTAAAAACCCAACCCTCTGTCCACCCTACGTCTGCCCCTGGCAGCGGAACGTGGTTGGTGAGAAAAGCAACGATGCTGGAAGCTTTCACATTAAATTCTTTTTTTTTAAGAGTTTATTTATTTATTTGACAGAGAGAGATCAAGGGAAGAGATCACAGAGAGAGAGGAAGGGAAGCAGGCCCCCTGCTGAGCAGAGAGCCCGATGTGGGACTCGATCCCAGGACCCTGAGATCATGACCTGAGCCGAATGCAGCGGCTTAACCCACTGAACCACCCAGGCGCCCCTTTCACATTAAATTCTCAGCCACAAATCCAAGTATGTTTCTCTGACCGACAGAATCTCCACTCTTCTCGTGAAATATTTTGACTATTTCACATCTTCTTTCCTCCAACCTTAAGCCAGGGCTTCTCAACACTGGCCACACTTTTGAATCACCTGGAAGACTAAAACACAGGAGTGCCCACCTCCAGAGGATCTGATCTAATTGGTGTAGAACCAATTAGATTAATATCCAATTAGGGTCTACATATAAGTGTGCTTTTAAAGTTCTCCCAGTGATTCTAATGTACAGCCATTTTGTTCAGAGCGAGAACTGAACACCTTCCATCAGAGACAGCTGATGACCGACCATTCTGATGACTTCACTGAGAAAAGTAAATTGGGGGCACCTGGGTGGCTTCAGCTCAGGTCATGGTCTCAGGGTCTTGGGCTCTTGCATCGGGCTCTCTGCTCAGCAGGGAACTTGCTTCTCCCTCTCCCTCTGCCTGCCTCTCTGCCTACTTGTGATCTCTCTCTCTCTTTCTCTCTGTGTCAAATAAATAAATGAATAAAATATTAAAAAAAAGAAAGAAAAACAAATTGGGTGGGTGTCTAGGTGGCTAAGTGGTTAAGCGTGTGAATCTTGTCTCAGGTCATGAGCTCAGGGTTATGGAATCGAGCCCCACGTCAGGCTCCATGCTCAGCGGGGAATCTGATTGAGATTCTCTCCCTCTCCTTCTGTCTCTTCCCCCTGCATGTGTGTGCTCCTGCTCTCTCTCTCTCTCTCTCTCAAATAAATCTTGAAAAGAAAATCAAATCAGTAAGGAAAGAAGACCCACAGAATCCCACTAAGTTTACCTGGGTGGAACCCTTACTCCAATCCCTTCTGAGTGAGGACAAGCCCCTCCACTTGGGGTTTCTTCTCATTTCCCTGATCTCTGAGTATGAATGTGCTCAAGGACCCAAACTCAGACTTCTCCTCTGTCTACACTGAGTCCTTGGTGACTGTCCCTCTTCTACCATCTATCTACAGATGACTCCACATCTCCACCTCCAGTCCAGAACTGGATTTTGAACTGTCTTCCACTGCCTGCTTTCCAGATCTACCTAGATGAGTTAAACCCAACATGTTCAAAGCCAAGCTCTTATTCTTCTCGAGCTCTGCTGGTCTTGCAATAGCTCAAACAGGAAACTGTAGAGTCATTCTTGATTCATCTCTTTCTTTCACTGCCCACGTTTAATTCTTTGGTAGAAGCTATGGATTCTATCTTCAAAATATATTCTAAATCTGACCAGTTCTCCACACTTCAGTTACTCCCACTGTGGTCCAAAACACCATCTTCTATGAGTTATTGTAATAGTCTGCTATCTGGTCTTCTGGATTCCATCTTTGCTCTGTTCTAGATTATTTTCCACTCAGCAGTTAAAGCAATCCGTTTAAGACAAAAGTCAGACCTTGTTAATTCTCTGCTCTAAGATCTCCAATGGCTCCCCACTTCACTCAATAGAAAATTCAGTCTTACAAAATTTAACACTCAACTTTCTTCTCAATTCATCTCCTACCTCTTCACTCAGCTGTCTCTGCCTCCGCTCACCAGCCTCCTTAGTGTTTAACAGAGTACAGCAAGTGCGTGCCTCCCTTGGGGGGTTGCACTTGTTTCCTCTTCTTAAATGTACCTGTCTTGTTCTCTGAATCCACTCAAGGATCTGCCAATGTCTTCTTATCAGAGTAATCTCCCCTAACTGCACACACAGCCAGCACCAGCACCATCACAATCAACATAATTTCTGTCTCTCTCTACTTTTGACTTCTTATCAACAGCTGACATATTATATATTTATATATTTACTGTCTGTTCTCTCTCTTCTATTTGAATACATGTGCTATAAAAATGGTATTTGTGGGTTTTTTTTCCTGATTTATTCTGTGTTCAGAAGAGGATTTGATACATAATACTCAGTACATAATTGAATGAATGAATGAATCAATCAATCAATCAATGGAAATATCAGGTTATCTCAATCATAAGAGAGATTTCTCTCAAGCATTTTCTATAGAATTGCCCTATTTCATTCTCTGCATCTCTGGATTGATTAGTAGATAAAATCATCATGTAAAATCAGTTTGAGCAAGGTTGGATCCTTAAGCTTCTATGTCACCTAGGACTCCAAATGTAACGGTGTACCATGCACATTTGCCTCCAGCCTTCTCACCCATATTTTAGTCATGGTTCAGCAGCTGTGGCATCGTTCAGCTTTCTTTTCCCCTCCCCTGTCTCAGTTCCAGGAGGTGCTCCTTGGCTTTGGGCCCCCTCCTTGTGGGTGATGAAGGCAATGTAGGGAGAGGCAGCAGCTGCCCTGACTCACCCCTGCTTTCTCCATTCATACTGATCCAGTAATGCACAGCCTGTGCAGTACAGGGCTGGCCAGGTCAGTCTCTGCCACCTTAGGACCTCATTTTTGTTCCCTGTGGCAGCTTTGCCATTTGCAAAATCAGAAATTGTAAAAGTACAAACAGGAGACAATATGCCATATTTTAAGGATTTTAAGATGCCCCTCCCCTCCCATTTTCTTTCACATCTCCAATGTCAGGAATTGTCTTATAGTTGAAGCTGAGCAGGTGGAAGTCCCTATAAAGTTACCACAGCTTGACCCTGTGCCATGTGGTTACTGCTCCTAGGGCACAACTGATCATCTACATCCCTTGGCATGCCAAGCCACAGGCCTTTTGAGGACAATTTAAAGAAAGAAAATTAACTGGTTATTATATGAAAATCTCAGATAAGGAAATAAAAAAGAAAAAAAAAAGAGAAACCCCACCAGCATCAAACCAAGCAGAACGGAGGGGTGGCAATTTGGATGACCTCAGAATACTTTTATAAGAAGTGCAGCATGCAAAACAATCTTGAGAAAGGAGAACAAAGCTGGAGGTATCAGTTTCTTGGATTTCAAGATATATTACAAAGTTATAGTAATCAAAACAGTAGGGTACTGGGAGAAAATATACGCATAAATCAATGGAAACAGGATAGAGAGCCCAGAAATAAATCCACAATTATATGGTCAATTAATCTTTGACAAAGGAGGCAAGAATATGTAACAGAAGAAAGTCTCCTCAAAAACAGTGTTGGGAAAACTGGGGAGCCATATGCAAAAGAATGAAACTAGACCACATTCTTTTACCATACACGTAAAGAAACTCAAAACGGATCAAAGATCTAAATGTGAAATCTGAGGTGTGCCTGCCTGGCTCAGCCTGTACAGCATGCGACTCTTATTCTTGAGGCTTTGAGTTTAGGTCCCACATTCAGTATAAAGCTTCCTTAAAAAAAATTAAATGAATAAATGAGAGACCTGAAACCATAAAACTCCTAAAAGACAATAAGCAGTAATCACTTGGAGATTGGTTTTAGCAACATTATTTGTGGATATGTCTGCTTAGACAAGGGAAACAAGATCAAAAATAAATGATTAAGACTACAACAAAATAAAAAGCTTTTGCACAGTAAGGGAAACCCGCAACAAAACCAAAAGGCAACCTACAGAATGGGAGAAGATAGGGGTGAATGATAAATATAATAAAGGATTAATAACCAAAATATGTAAAGAACACACACACACACACACACACACAAAACCCCCCAAAAACCCAAACCCCAACATATAATCCAATTGAAAAATGGGCAGAGGACTTAATAGACATTTTTCAAAAAAATACATACAGACATCCAATAGACATGTGAAACGATGCTCAATATCACTCATCATCAGGAAAATAAAATCAAAACCACAGGGAGATCTATCACCTTATACTTGTCAGAATGGCTAGTATTAAAAAGACAAGAAAGAACAAGTGTTGGCCAGGATGTGGAGAAAAAGGAACCTCTGTACATTTTTAGTGGGAATGTAAATTGGTGCAACATCTGTGGAAAACAGTATGGAGGTTACTCAAAAAATTAAAAATAGATTTACCATATGCTTCAGTAATTCTAGTACT
This sequence comes from Mustela lutreola, assembly GCF_030435805.1. Lineage (NCBI taxonomy): Eukaryota > Metazoa > Chordata > Mammalia > Carnivora > Mustelidae > Mustela > Mustela lutreola. The sequence goes on along the minus strand of NC_081308.1, from coordinate 55,789,214 downwards.
TGATATTTACCCAAAGGATTCAAAAAGATATATGCCCTCCTACGTTTTCTGCAGCACTATTTATAATAGCCAGGATATGGAAGCAGTCCAGGTGTTCATCAGTATATGAATGGGTAAAGATATGGTGTATATAGATATATAATGGAATATTATCCAGCTATAAAAAAGAATGAGATATTGCCATTTGTGACAACATGGCTGGATCTAGAGGGTATTAGGTTAAGAGAAATAAGTCAGATTGAGAAAGGCAAATACCATATGATTTCACTTCCTTTTTTTTTCAAGATTTTATTTATTTATTTGAAAGAGAGAGAGAGAGAGATCACAAGTAGGCAGAGAGACAGGCAGAGAGGCAGGTGAAGCAGGGTCCCCACCGAGCAGAGAGCCTGACTTGGGGCTCGATTCCAGGAACCTGGTATCATGACCTGAGCCAAAGGCAGAGGCTTTAACCCACTAATCCACCCAGGGCCCCCTGTAATTTCACTTCTATATGGAATCTAAAAAAAGAAACAAGTGAACAGACAAAAAAAAAAAAACAGAAATAGACTCTTAAATACAAAGAACAAACTGGTGGTTATGGGAGGGAAGGTGGATGGGGGATGGGTGAAATAGGTGAAGGGGATTAAGAGGTAAAAATTTCCTGTTATCAAATAAATAAAATAATTTCCTGTTCTCATCTGGAGATGAAAAGTACAGCATTGGGAATACAGCCAATGATATTATAATAATTTTATATGGTGACGTGATGATATACTTACTGTGGTGATCACTGAGGAATGTAGAGAATTGTCAAATTACTATGTTGTACACCTGAAACTAATTTAACATTGAATGTCAGCTATATGTCTAATAATAATTTTTTAAGTGCAGCATGACAGAAGCTCTGGGTGGCTCAGAGGAACATATTGTGAGAAAAATCTGGGCACTGAAATCTCTCAGTTAGAAAGTAAATAAAAGTAGTGAGATTCTTAATGTGAGGTTTGGAAAAAAGTTAACCAAAAATTTTAACTTTTATTTTTATGTATGCATTAAGGCCATACGTGATAAAAAATATGTCTAAATACTTACCAAAGAGCTTTTTGAATATATTTATATTAAAATATTAATGAAAAGAAAACATTGTATCATAGTTTGAATGGTAGCATTTTTTGTTTCTTATTAAACTATACCAGGAAAGGAGGCCAAGACTCAATGAAATATGGCTATTATCCCCAGGTTCACAAGAGCATGAACCTCTCTGGCTTAACAAAGCCTAAGGAATCTACTACAGAAATGGATTGTTCTTACTACTCTGGAGCCTTTTGTGCAGACTATGAACCAAAAGCTCAATATTAATCTTAAAATTAATTATATTACAAAGTTGTATTATTTGGAAGATGTGTTTAAATGACTCAAAGTTAAAAGATCTCAGTATAATGCTGGTTCTATAATTATCTTCCCAGACAACATTACTTGTAAAACTTAATGATGTAGAACCATAATCATAGCATCGAGGAGGTTGCCAAGCAGATGGGAAAGTTTTTTGGTTTTTGTTTTCCAGTTGTTTTCTTCCCTTTCCTCCCCTCCTTTCACAAGGAGAATCAGCCACTTGTTTTTAAAGGCTGAAGTATTTTTACTGTTCTTGGTTGGAAACATTTGTTTAAACAAAGTAGCACTTGGTTGCTAAACCCTTGATTCTAAATGGACATAGCCATTCTATTTTTGTTGGGCCAGGGTTTGGATAACAATTTGATTTCCCAGTCTGTTTCTTTTGTGGCCATATAATCCTCTCCCAGTGTTGCATGCTGTGTGAGCTACAAGCACTTGAGAGCTCATAAGCACAAAGACTCTAAGGTTTCTTTGGGATTAGCACCATACAAATGCAGATTTGGGACAATGGAAGACTGTGTCCATCCTTGTAACTGTTACTGCTCTACTTCCTGCTTCCTCTGGGTAGCAAAGCAAGCCACTGTTTTTAAAATACTCACTCACTTTAGCCGCTGACTTTTTCATTGGCTGCCTGGAGAAGAGAAGGAGTTCTTGCCTATGTATTTCAGTGTTTTGATCCCTTTCAATTATTTTTTAAAATATATATCATTAAATTTTACAAGAGTAGTACAGAATTCCTAATTGCAGAATTTGAACTTGAGCTACGCAGTCTTACTTTTCGTCTTCAATCTATGTGTCATTGACCTTTTTAAGTCTGATTACCTGTATGAACTCTCTTCAGAATCTTTCCTTGGTTAACACAGTATAGAGAAGTGCTGGAAACCAGTTCTTTTCTGTGACACAATTCTTCCAACGGAGTTGAAATGCTTTGCAAACAATTTCACGTATATCAGCCAATTCATATACAAAGCAATGTCATGTGAATCCTTTCCTTTTTATATATCATCTTTCAGTGATGATCAGGAATTCATGCTGGTACAGAGACTCTGGTTTGGGAGGAGGAAACAGGGGCTTGTTAGGGGAGGGCGAGAGCAGAAGCTGCTCACCTGCTGTTAGAACTGTCCATAGCTGGTGGTCCCAACATCTTCACCCTTTATGCATCTGCATCCTTTATGCATGAAATAGCAATATGCCTTTCCCTTTCATGTAATCCTTATTTAGTTAATACCCAGTAGGATTTGCAAGCCCTTCACATCTCTGTGGATTTATTTTATTTCAGAATGCAAGTGACTTTATGGCCCAGTTACCATCATTGTGACTTATTGCATTATTGTGGGAGAGCGAGAGGAGCAAGAAACGCCTGATCATGTGTATCGTCATCAACGGAATGAGTGCCACACACTCCTGGCCAAGGCAGAGGGATGGATGAAACCTTTCTGATCTATTGTTTATCAGAACACTGAAGCCTGGGTGATTGTGCCGTATTTTAACAGACAAGTTTGTCAAATGTATGGGTGAAGATGTTGCAATGGTGCTGTTAGAGTAATTAATATTGGGAAGGTAATGAATATTTTGAGTTTAAAGATGTCAAAGGTCAAAGACGGGAGAAATAACTAAGATCGGATGTTGATCCCCTCAAATTACAGGGGTATTGAAGCGAAACTGAGTCACCACCTTACGCCAGGAATGAACCGGCAAGGCGGGCTCCTTATTAGAGCAAGGCTCCAGGAAGCCAGATAGTCCTTGTGCTTGCAAGAGCTCAAGGCACAGCCGGCTTGGAGCACGGAAGTAGCAGCAGCCACAGCAGCCACGGGAATCCTGACCCTCGGGCCAGGCGCCTACCTGGAATTTCCGCAGCGCCTGGTTCAGAACCACAGGGGCGGACAGCTCCCAGCCGCCGCCAGCGCTGACTGCGGAAGGGGACCAAGAGCGTGGGCTTCACGCTCCCTGAGACGGCTCGGGTGGCGGGAAGACCGGCTGCGTCCCCCCCAACCGCCGACATCCACTCGGTTCCTCCTTCCCCGCTGCGGGGCCGCGCGGGGCCTGCGGGAGGCCGTCCCGAGCCACACGTCCCGCAGGCGAGGAAGCCACCGGCCGCCCTCCCCTTTGTCGCCGCCGCCGCTGCTCTCCTCGCCCCGCTCGGCCAAGGGGTGTGGGGCCTGCCCCGCGCGGGCCCCCCGCCCCGGCCTGCTCCCCATTGGCCGGCGGGCCGGAGGTGCGAGGAGGCGGGGTCCCTCTCTGGCTGCTCGCGCCCGGGAACGTAGGCCAGGGAGCGCTGGATGCCGCGGGAGGGTGCGCGGGGACAGCGGGCGCCAAGGAGACGCAGCGGCGGCGGTGGCGGCGGTAGCGGCGGCGCCTGGGCCCGGCCGCAGCCCCTGCCTCCCGCCCGCGCGCCCTGCGTCCCGCCGGGCCTGCAGCCTGCGGCGCCCGAGCTCCCAGGGCGCTTCCTGGGGCGCTGGGCCGGAGGCGACCAAGACGGCGGGGCGGCGGGCACTGTGCTGCGGGCTGCGCTGGTGGGGGGCGGCGGGCCGCGGCGCAGGCCGGGCCCGGCGCGTGCGGCTGGGAGGCACTGTGGGGAACGGGCCCACGGGCGGCGGCCGGGGCCTTGGCCGAGGTCGGCGGGAGCGCGCGGAGGAGGGCGCCCGAGCTGCTCGAGGCGGTCCGCGCGCGCTAGGAGAGCCTGCACATCTGGGACGACGTGTTCGGCGAGTCCGGCCAGGACAGCGGCGGGAACCCCTTCTACAGCACGTCCGTCTCATCGCGCACCTCCTCGCCCGCCTCCTCAGACGAGGAACAAGAGCGCCCCGGCCCCCCGCCGCCTCCCGGCGCCCCCAAAGCGCAGGAGTCCGACGATGACGAGGCCAGCGCGGGTTGGAGTGCCACGCTGCGGAACCGCCCGCCCTCGCGCTTCGAGGACACTGGCGGTAAGGCGCGGCCCGCGGGGGCGGGGGCGGCCTGGGGAGGCGCGAGCGCGGGGCCGGGAGAACCCCAGACGCTCCGCAGGCGGGTTGCTCGAGGGCGGCTTTTCGCGTCAGCACACAGATGGGGCCCCGGCAGCGGGGATTTGAAGTGCGAGAATCAATCTGGTTGCGTGGTGGTGGTTGGTGGGGGCGGCTCCGACTTCCCTGCGGATGGAGAGGATGAGGCGGAGGCCCAGGCGGCACCCTGCCGCTGGCAAGGACCCAGGGGGGGCCTTCCCTCCCTTGCTGGGAGTGTCCAACCCAGTCACACCTGTGGGGTTGTTCGTTAGGGGTGCGTTTGAGTTAGCCCGATGCAGCTTGTGTGTGTGTGTGTGTGTGTGTGTGTGTGTCTGTGTCTGTGTGTCTGTGTGTGTGTTGCGGGTGGGGGGTGCGTAAATCGTTTTGTGTGGATGGCCCCAGAGCAGCGTTACCCAGGTGCCAGGTGTGGGGCAGCCAGCCTTTGGAGGGAGGCCCAGTGCGAGCCGGGACGTCTTCACTGGCTTGTGTTTGCTCCAGTGAATCTGACCAACTTTGTCCATGCCTTTCAGGATCACTTGCTCAGAGCAGAGAAGAGTGAGAGGACCAGTTAGCAGCATTAAGCGGTCTGCTCTCGCTCCAGAAGACACTTGTGTGTTCTGCTTACCGACATGGTCATGGTCAAGCGCCTGATATCTGGAGGTCGCAGGCCTGCTGGCAGTTGTGGCTGCTTGAAGTCCTCCTTTACTGCCTTCTTTTTGGGAAGGTAATTCTGACACATCTCTGCTTAGCCTGCAGAAGCTCTGCGGCCTCTGCCCTCTGGGAGAGGTGGAGACCAGCCAGCAGTCCCACCTGTCCCCTGATGCTTTCTGTTCCTTGCTCGACAGCCTACTGTGGCAGGCCCTTATTTCTGCACACCATTTTCTTGTGTTGAAGAGTGTGCAACCAGTGTTGTGGAGGACCAGGGAGTGGCCATACTGGACCCAATGCCGCTCTCCCTGTGGCTCTCCATGATTGTTGTTCAACCATAGGAGGGCAGGCCAAAGGGAACCCTGGCTGGTGCCTGGGCTTGGAGCTGGACCTTGTGCCACAGCCTGCTGGTAGGCTGATTGGGTTGGCTGGACTCTCTCAGCAGGGAGTGGTCTGCAGACCTCCCACGGATAGGCTGCAGTGTGGACACCCTGAGCTACAGCTGGGCTCTAGGGTCCGAGTCAACGGTGCTGTGTTTTGGAATGGGTGAATTTAACATATTCTCATTTAGGCTTCAGTTCAGAGTTTGGGAATTTTGAAAGTCACATCACCCTGCATAAAAAACCCCATACATTTCCCAGAATGTCATAAGGGTTTCCAGCCCCAGATGGCTGTTTTCCATTCAATTAGCTCTTTAAGAATTGTACGTACCCAGAACTCTGGTTTAGTAGACTTGATGCTGTGAGTGCTGTGATCCAGTTTTTGATCTTGGAACAAGAGAGACATGTCCTCTTGTTTCCCTCCCTTTCTAGGGGAATCATGTTAGCTTAAGCCTGGTTATGACTAAGAGCCATGAGTGTTGGTCTGAGAAGGATGAGCGCACCTAAATACATTTTCAAGCAATATTATGTTTCTCAGTAACCTCTACTTGGGAGAAATTCTGCATCAGAGCAATTTAATCTAGCCACTGCCGCACTTAAATGGTCATGAAGTTCAGGATCATTTGTCATTTAGCATCAGGTTCAAATTCTGCTTCTTTTGGATGTGCACTGAGCTCACATCTGGACCCGAGAATCACAGGCAGGCAGGTGCTTTAACCAAAGACATTTAGTGGTTATTGGATGGTATTTATACCCAATTTTGTTTTCCCGTTTTTTGTGGAAGCTTGCTTTTAAAATCCAGCCCTAATGAAGAATTTCCTTTTCTTCTTGAAACAGTCTTTCCCTGTGGGAAATTCGGGGTGGTGGCGTAAGGGTGAGGTGGATGGTTTATTAAGCATGAGTTCAGATGGCCTGGAACAATGGGATATGATTTATGGGGCCTGGAAATAGATGCCGGGCAGAGAAAACCCTTGTGCCCCGCGGTAGGGGGAGAGAGATGGACGGGTTTGTTAAGAGTGAGAGCTGCACCCTGGCCAGTCTGAGAGCAGAGAGGCTCAGGCTCTGAGGTTTATTAAAGTGTCAAATATAACCCCACTTTCAAGGAAGGCAGCTTGGGCCTGTCTTCCATCTTTGTTCCCTGGTTCACTGACAGACGTCAGCGGGCCGGTGGAGTAGGAAAGGGTGGCAAACAGGACGGTGGCATTTGGATCTGTGATCAACCCTCGAATAGGAAAATCCGTAGCAGAAATGGCTGTTGCTGCTAGAAGCAGATGAGGAAAGCAAAGGACTTAGGGAACAGGTTTCCTGCCTGCCTTCTGCTGCAAAAGCGTGTGTGTGTGTGTGTGTGTGTGTGTGTAGATAAGTGAATGTGTAATAAGTGAATGTGTATGTATGCATAGGTGTCTTACACATAAATATGTATTGCTTGTGCTGGCTTGGGCTGGTTGGGGATTTTGGTTTTGGTTTTAAATTAGAGATCACAGGTGCTGTCTGGGAGTCCTACTGATGCCCTAGAGTCCCTGCACCGGAGAGAGGCATCGGCACTGGGCACCCCTGAGCTTGGATCTGCATCTGGAGTGCAGTAGGGAGGCACCTGGTGCCCAGCCGAGGGGAGGAGGGCAGGGAGGCAGAGGTGTTTCTGTGGTTCAGGTTGAGACTAGTCCGCGAGCAGCTCTTCTAGTCTTCCAGTCTTCCCAGATTCTTCCTTCTGTTCTGTCCACGCATTTAGCTTCCTGGATCAGGCGCTCCAGAAGTGCAGCCAGCAGATAGGAGTGGAGGTACCCTCTCCCTCTCCTGCTTCCCTCTCCTCCCTGGGTTCTGGTTGTGCCTGGAGATATGGGCCCCCTTGAGGTGATTTAAATACAAAGACCATGCTTGCCTGGCTGCCTCTTAAACCCTGTCTGAAGGGAGGGTCAGCCTGGAAGCTGGAGATGCGTGCTGGGACCCCAGGGTCTAGAAACTTCTCCTGATCAGACTTACAGCTCTCCCTCTAAAATAACCCCCTCAAGCTGTCAGCCTCACCTGTCCACTGTGTAAATAACTGACACAGCAGGTGGGCTCACTCCTTGGAAGCAGCACGAAATTCAGGACCCGCTGCTTTCTGGGCTTCTGCCCTTTCCATTTCTCATTCCGAGCAGTCTTGTGACTCGTTCCCTCTGAGGAGGCAAAGGAACAGGCAGATTCCCAGATGCTCAGGGGCCCCTCTGTGTTTGACTTTGTCGGTGGTTCCTTTGCTGTGGTTGGTTGGATTCTGAGCTGTTTGCTTTTTTTCTTAGAGGGATATCCTAAGAGTGTTTTCTCTGTGTACCATGTCAGCAACCCTCGGTAATCATTCAGCAGGGAGGTGTGACCTTGAGAAGCTGAAGACGGCCGTAGGGCTTTGGAAATTAACATGGTTAAATGTTTTATCTTAGGGTTTGTTGTTGGTTTACTCGGCTTAAAGTCTTTTTTAACTGAGAAGTAAGAGGAGAAACATCTTAAAGCTAGAGTTAAATGTATACGCTCGTAATGGGTTTGTGAGCTGAGGTACCTGGGCCCTCGTCATTGGTGTCCACAGTGAGCCCTTGCTCCCAGCTTTAGCTGGCATTCGGTGGCTCTGGGAGGAGCTGGGCGTCTGGGTGAGCGACAGGGTATGCCTTATGCAGTGCTCCCTAATAGTCAGCCACGTACCCCTACCACACAGAATTCAGAGAAGGGAGCTTCCTGGAGGGAGGTGGTGTTCAGGCTGTGGGCATGACGGTGACCACAACCAGCGGGCCCCAGTCATAGCGTTCCATTTCATAACCACGCCAAACCTTTGCGAGTACTCCGAGAGAGCCGCGATCACCTCCACTTCACAGAGAAACATGGTTTTGTCTGAGGCAATGAGATTACCTGGGGAAGTGGTAGCCTTCTCTCGAGAGAGACTTGATTAATCAGGGAAGGTCGTGCCTTTTTAGTTTATTTTTTCTTTACAGCATCTGAAGACTTTTGCTGTCAGAAATACTTTCGTATTTTTACAGGGAATTGCTTGTAACTTTTTCTCAGGGTGTACGCAGTTCAGTGAGGTCTAATGCATGTATGGATTTTGATTTGTGTAACCAATCTACACAGTCGGATAAGAGACAGGAAATCTGGAATGTTATCTCTTTATTTAATCTGTCTCAGCCACTGTGATGAGCGTCGATAGAGCGCTTCTGCAGGCAGCAGGGCTCTGAATCCATGGGGAATCTAGGGGTTGTGTGGGGTCTGGTACTCAGTTTGATTTTATTGATTTTATTTTTTTTAAAGATTTTATTTATTTTATTTGACAGATAGAGATCACAAGTAGGCAGAGAGGCAGGCAGAAAGAGGGACGAGGAAGCAGACTCCCTGCTGAGCAGAGAGCCCGATGCGGGGCTCGATCCCAGGACCCTGGGATCATGACCTGAGCTGAAGGCAGAGGCTTTAACCCACTGAACCACACAGGCGCCCCTGGTACTCAGTTTTAGAGTTGAAAAATCACCTTTATTTTTAAGAAGTGTGATTGTGTATTTTTTCTTATTAATAAGTAATATATGTACATTTTAAGGAAAAAATGATAAAATTTTAAGAAATCCCATAACCCCTCATGAGCTTAGCTAACCATAGTTAATCATATTTAGTATATTCTTCATATATCTTAGGTGTCACCTTGTTGGGTGACCTGCTCTTTAATTGTAATTAATATATTGTAGTCGTTTTCCATTTACATTTTTAAATGTCGATTTTAATGAGTCCGCGGTATCACACAGTTTCCTCTGGGTCGGTGTTTTTGCTCCCTCCCTCTTGTATTTGTTCTGCTGTGATAAATATTCTTGAAACCTAAGTCTGTGTGCACATCTGTAGCACAATCCTTAGCAGAAAATGACCGAAGCAGAATTGAATCAAGGACCCACTGTAAGGTTTTTGGTGTCTGTGGTGAAATAGGTCTCCAGAAACATATCTACAATGCTCCTGCTGGCTGTGCACCGAAATCCTTAGAAAGTCATGCTCGGAGGACCTGCTCCAGTGTGTGATTCCTGCCCACTGGGGCTCTTAGAGGACCGTTGCCTTTGGTAAAGCTTGCTGAGGTGTAATACACACACACAGCACGTGAGTCCTAGCATGTGGCACGCTGTGTGTAACTACTACCCAGATGAGGATCAGGAATGTTCTGAGCACACCAGAGGTTCCCTCCTGCTCCTTCCCAGTCAGTCACTACCTGCCCCCTGCTTCTCTTCCATCATCAGCGATCAAATTTGCCTGTTACCTTGCTCTGGTGGTTCGGTTCCTCAGGACATCTGTGGATTCCTTCTTGTTGTCGCGTATGTGGCATCTTAAATTTCGTCACCGTGTGTTGTCTTCCATCATGTAAGTACTGTAGTCGGCTATCCATTCTCCCGTTAATGGTCTTTTACATGGCGTCCAGTTTGGGGCTTCTGAGGATAAGCTGCTTCAGACATTCTTGTGGTTTTGGCGGACAGATACATTTCCCTTGAGCATGTAAACCTAGGAAAAGGTTTGCCAGGTCCTAGATTAGATGCGGGTCTCCCCTTCTGCACTGTCGACCTCGTGGACTGGGTGATGTTTTGCTGAGGCCTGTCTTGTGCATGGCCAGATGTTGGCCGCCTCCATTCAGCCTCTCCCCACCAAATGCCCAGTGGCGCCCTTTCCTCCAATTACATCAACCAAACGTTTCTCCAGGCATTGCCATATGTCCCCTGGGGAGCCAAATCACCTGCAGCTGAGAACAACTGCTTAATTTTTTTAAATATATTTTAAATTTATTTTTTGAAAAGATTTTATTTATTTATTTGAGAGGGAGGGGAGAGGCAGAGGGAGAGGGAGAAGCCAACTTCCTGTTGAGTAGGGAGCCCGGCGCAGGGCTGGATCCCAGGACCTTAGGATCATGACCTGAGCCGAAGGCAGATGCTTCACCGACTGAGCCCCCTGGAGCTCTGAGAACCCCTGCTTCAGTACATGCTGCCACACTGTGTTCCAGTTCATCCAGCTGCCAGCGATGTGCGAGACATGCCATGTGGTAATTCAGCAACATATTGAACCCTGCTGGGATAAAATGATGAGTGAGACCTATCTCCTGGGGTCCAACAGGAGAGACAAAGTAAAGACAAGGAGAAAGAGCCTCTGGGAAGCAGTGGGATCAACGTTAACAGGGATTTATATGGAATTCTGGGGAGGGTCACCTGGTCCAGCGGGGTTGGGGAGGAGGTGGCCCCTATGATGGAGGTGGCCCCCTGAGCTGCTTCTGGAAGCAGAGATAATGATTACTCAGGTGAAGAGGAAGGAACAGGGCATCTCCAACTCGGGCAAAGGCCAGGAGGAGAGAGAAGGTATGCCACTCTGCCCAGGGGCGGACCCACCCTTTTCCTATCCTGAGCATCCCGACCCGAGGCCTTATTTACGAAAATGTCCTGAAACGCGACATGATGTCATTGTTACCACAGCACAAGTAACTGTAGCTGGGATCCAAGGTCCCATGTTCAGGTGCAGATACAGATGTTTCCGGCGTTTCCTGGCGCCCACGGGGAGGGGAATGTGGTCAGCTCGGTGAGATCTACGAACTTAGGATGAAATCTCTGGAGAAGCCCTGAGCTCTGCCCTCGAAAGAAGGAAGAGGGAAAGGGAAAAACTCAACTTATGTTGGCGGAAAGAGGCACGGTGTTGTCTCGGGGTGGGAGGGATGTCGAACTAAAAGGATAACAGGCTCCGAAAACACCCTGTACTGTGACGATGATGTTCCGCCCCGACTGGCACGTGGTGCAGAGAGCCCCTCTCCCCTTTTTGAGTTTCAGAAAAAACTTATTACAAAAGTAGGAACCCCGGGCCATAGTTAGCTGTGTGTTTAATAAGCCACTTTACTAAAAAGTTTAGAACTGCAAATCTTTACACTCTCACTGCGACAGACTCACTCCTTGGCCAGGATATTGGAAACTTCATCTGCTTCCATTTCCAGCTTCTAGGCTCGTGGACACCCCCACCCCATCCCCATTTCTTCTGTGGAAGAGGAGCGATCTTTTACAAATATAGGCTAATCTGATGATTCCCCGCTTAAACCTTCATGTAGCTTCCGGCTGAAACCAAAGGGAATTCCAGAGTCCTTCGCAAGGCCTCCAATGCTGACAGCTGCTCCGCAGCCTTCCTTTCCAGTGTCCCCTTAGTCCCCTGTCCTGCCGTCTGCACATAATCTATTCATTTCTGCCTTCATACCTATGGGGCCCATACCTGGAATGTTCTTCATGGCAGGCTCTGCTTGTTAGTTTGGTCTTGATTCAGATGTCACTGCCTTACCCCATCCCTCTTTGCTGCCACATTTGCTAATATGTTTCCCTTGTGGGATGAGATGCTGGATGTCTTGGTCACAGTTAGGACACGGTGAGTCCTCTGTGTTTGTTGAATAAAGGAACTAACAGAAGACCAGATGAACATACAGCTAGATTGTTAAAAATGAGGATGGAATCAGCACCAATGGAGAAATGTCTAAACGTTTTCTACATCCCAAATAATGGAAGAGAGGTTGGACCACTCTTGAGGGAACGGATTCCCTACTAGGAAGGCAGCGAAGCAAGTCTGGGATGTATTTTACAGGTTTTCTGTCCTGCATAGAAAACTGAACTTGGCCTCAGAGGAACTCTACAACCTTGGGCTTCTGCGGCCTGTCCACTTCCTAAGAGCTAGAGACCCTCAGACAGGAGCCTATTAGAAATCTGAAGGGAAGGCAGCCTCTTGTACCCTTTTATCTGTTTAACAAGTGCTTTTGTGTCCTGTACTATGTGCAGATAGTGTTCTAAGAACTTCGTTTTATTTTTAAGATTTTATTTATATATTAGAGAGAGAGAGGGCAGGAAGTGAAGAGGGATGGAGAGGGACATGCAGACTCCTCGCTGAGCAAGGAGCCTGACACGGCCCTATCCCAGGAACCTGAGATCGTGACCTGAGCTGAAGTCAGATGCTTACCCTCTGAGCCACCCAGGTGCCTCTAAACACTTTGTAACGTGTGTGCTCCTCAAAACAATCTTCTGAGGTATTATTATCCTCATTTTTAGTATCAGGAAACTGAGTCACCGATTGGTCAAGTGATCTCAGGTGAAAGAGTTCCTTTGATTAGGGCACGAGGAAACCCCATCCTTACGGCGTGAATGTGGAACACAGTATATCTGGTCAGATCTGCTAATTAATTGTATTTCCCTTGTGAGGGGCCCTTGAAGGCCAGTGTCATTCTCCAGATCTGTCTGACCTGCTGCCTCTCTTCCTGGTGGCGGCACCTCGTTACTCAGCACCCTTTGTAGTGTGACGGGGCCACTGCTTGGATTCAGGGTGGTGGAAAATGAGCCCAAGGGTTGGCTCCACTCTCAGGCCTGGCCGCAGGGGGGCCCCTCGGAGCCACACGTCAGGGATGTTGGGGGCCGGCAGGCAAAAGGACCTCGTATCGAAATCACCATTTGGAGAAAATCTGCTCCCGCATCAGCCACAGCTCTCAGGGATTAAAGGCTTGTAGACCAGAAATGAACTTCTTCCCCAGTTGGTTCATGGTACGTTTGGTGGGGGGTGTTAGAGGAGCCGGGTTTGCAGACACAGACGCTGAAGAAAAGCGGATTCCTTGGGGGAAGTGGATTCAGAGCAGTAGGGCCCATGCGGCATTGCTGCGTGGGGACTCCTGAGGGGCTACGAGGGAAGACAACCTAGAGGATAAAAATTGATTCCCTGTCTCCTTGCTGCGACATTCCCACGGTGATTTGGGGAGCGGCCAGGGAAGGGTGCTGGGAAGCCACGTGCATCCGGCGCTCTGGAGATGGGTGCTGAACCGCACGTCGGTGGTTTGAGGCTGTAGACGGTTTGGAAGGCCTGGGCTCTGCGTGGGCTCACCCTGTGACTTTGCACCAAGGGGCTCCTTTCCAGGGTTCTGAGGGTCAGGAAAGATGTGCGGGGAAGCCCAGAGCTGCTGGCTTATCTGGGGAGCTTTATCTTTCTTCCTTTAAACTCCCTCTGTCCCGTGTGGCCAAAATGCACATGATGGCTTTTGTGCTACTTAGGAGATTTTCAGACCTTTGCAGCAACCAGGAACCTTAAAGAGGGCAAACCCAGGGTACCTATATGAGGCAGGGGAAAGCAGGCGCTGTCTTTGAAGTTGGGAGTGGGAGGGCCCCAGAGCCCCCCACCCCACCCCAGGGTGCTTCCACACCCCATCCCGCTTCCCGGCAGCCCCTCAGTTCCTCATACTTTAATGTGAAGGACCTTTGCTGGGACCTGTGTCAGGAGGGGAGAGAGGCCTCTGAGAGGCACCCAGTCCTTTTCTGAGATGGTGAAGAGGACACTGATAAGTCAATGAGATTCTGGTGTTTCAAAGCCACCCAAAAGTGTCTATGGCAAAGTGATTAAAAATTGAATTATTTTGGGGCTTCCTGGGTGCCTCAGTTGGTTAAGCATCTGCCTTCAGTTCAGGTCATGGTGTCAGGGTCCTGAGATCAAGCCCCAAATCGGGCTTCCTGTTCAGTGGGAGAGTCTCCTTGTCCCTCTGCTTATGTGCTCTGTCTCAACAAATCACAATTTTTTTTAATTTTAAAGATTTTTATTTTATTATTTTGGATGGAACTGGAATGGGAGGACACCTGTTTCCTTCTTTAGGAAACTGTTACAAAAAGAAGATCATGGATTGGGAGAGAGGATGATTTTGTAGGAAGAAATAATGTAAATAAGTGTAATTGTCTAAAAGTGGTGACAGTCTTTCTTGTAGATGTTCCTCCTGCATTTTGGGAAGTTGGAGAATCCGTAATACTTTCAATTAAAGTTTTTCTGAGAATCCCCAGCTGACTTTGGGGGTGGGGGGCATTGTCCTTTGTGAAGATTTTGAGCTTCTGTGAGTGAGCAGACCTCCACTCCAGAGTGACATAAAAAGCAATCTGCACCTCCTTCCTGATTTGTCTGTAATGAAACTTGCTTTCCTCAGGTCCCAGCATTCGAGGCAGATAAATATGTTCCCTTTCGTTGGCTCTTACTCATACTGCAGCAAGATTTCCCATGTGCTTTCCTGGGCTGGCTGGGAAACTGGGCCACAATTTATGGCATCTTAGGGTACAGGCGCGTAGGATTCCAGTGGGATCCCGGAACAGAACCTAATTGGAGATTACAGACCATTGCGGTGCAAAGCTTTTCTTTGAGATCGAAAGAGGTGCATGTTATGCAAATATTAGCAAGTGTAAGTTCACACTGTCTATTGAAAATTTATAGACTCATTATGGTCAAGAAGGCTGGAAGATAAGTAGATTTTGGGAAAGATGCAGGTAAATTCAGGGAGGTGGCAAATTACCCCAGGGAAAAGTAGAATGGCTAAAGAGTATGGCCCAAACTTTTTAAAAAGATTTTATTCATTTATTTGACACACAGAGAGCCACAAAGCACAAGTGTGGGGAATGGCAGAGGGAGAAGGAGAAGCAGGCTCCCCGCTGAGCAGGGAGGCAAATGTGTGGGACTCGATCCCAGGACCCTGGGATCATGACCTGAGCTGAAGGCAGACACTTAACCGACTGAGCCACCCAGGCGCCCCCTGGCTCCAACTTCCAAAGATGGTGTATGAGATACCTTTGGTGGGAAGGAATGTAGATCAGCAACTGTCCTTGATTCTGCTTCTCAGGAAGGCATTGTGATGTGGTGCCCAGGACTTTGGAGACAGACACACGCTTGGTGCCCTCCGGCTCTGCCGCTACAGCAACACCTTCCAGAGGGCAGCTGCAGGCACCGGGTGGCGTCACACAGGGTCAGACCTGGGAGGCACTCAGCCATGTACCCCTTCCACCATCCTGCTGGGGTTGAAAAAATTACCTATATAAAAAAAAATGAACCAGAATAGTGGGAATGAATGAAAAATAAAAGTTTTCCTATGAAGTAGTGGTGGTTCTCTTGTAGTACTTTTTTTCTCTCTCTCTCTTTTTTTTTTTCTTTCTTGGTTTGTTTTCTGTGGAAGGGGCCTGCCTTGTGGGTTTTCAGTCAATGATGTTCCCTGACTTAAGTCATCCCGCCCCCCTCAAAAGGGTGGGCTCTGAGGAAACTTTTTTTTTTTTCCAAGCTTTTGTTCTCTGGCGGTTTTTTGTTTCTTCACTTTTTTTTCCTCACTTTGACCGCTTTTGATGGTTTTTGTAGTTTTAGAGGAAAACAAACCACACCCTGGTCTCCCTCTCAGAGAGAAGCCTCAGTCTGGCTGCAGAGCCCAAATAAGTTCCCCCTTGGTTGCTGGCTGAGCAGGTTCCAAGTCACTGTCCCTGGGGATGGAGGATCTTTTGCTTGTACCCCAAACCATGGCAGCAGCAGCTTTGGGCATCTCCAGACCGTAGAGAGGTTCCAAGCAGCAATCGCACACTGAGATTTTCCCGCTGGCCCGGGCTGGGAGTGCCTGGTCTTTCTGGGTCTAAGAGCGCCCACCTTGCATGCACCAATTTCAGGGAAGGCAGAGGTTCGCGCGGGTCTCAGGCTCTGAGAACAGGGCACAGGTGGGAGAGCACCGGCTGGGCCTTCACGCACCTCTCTGGGGGGAGAGTTTGGTGCAGGCTCTGAAACAAGTTGTATCAAAGGGCACCGGCTGGGCCTCTATACCTCTCTCAGCGGAGTATCTCAGGCTCTATAGCAGGACTCTCGCATTCTGCTGCCTGGTGTGGCTCCCATCCCCTCACAGGAAACAGACCCCATGCATTCTCGGGTGCGCTGGCAGCTTAGGGACCAAGAGCTGGTTTCTCAGCCGCACTCTCTCTGCCTCAGCATCACGGGAGGCTGTCCTGGGTCCCAGGACTTAAGACCCTGTTCCTAGCCGCCCCAATTCCCACAATTTCCCCTGAGATCCTTTGCTCTTTTGGAGTGCTTTCAATCAGTCTCCGAGTTAATGCTGGTCCCCAGACGCAGGGCACTCTTGCTCATATTGGGGTATTACTTTCCAACTGGTCGCCTCTGGTAGCTCCCTCCCCCTTTTGTTTATCCAGGGAACAAACACAGCAGTACACAAGATCTTCTGATATCAGTTCGCAGTTCCCACTCCGCTTTACCTGCCCACTGGCATCTTCTCCCCCTGTAGAGATCCAGACGTGTATAATTCTGATCTCAGGCTGATTTCATGGGTGACTGGTAGGTAATCAGCTCATTTTGGGGCACAAGTTGAAAAGACGCCTCCTCCTACTTCCGCGCCATTTTGTCCCCCCTCTTAACTTTTTTTTTTTTAATTTTATTTGACAGCACAAGTAGAGGGAGAGGATGAAAGAGAAGCAGGATCTGCACTGAGCAGGGAGCCAGATGCAGGGCTGTATCCCAGGACCCTGGACAGATGCTGCACTGAGGGAGCCACCCAGACACCCTTTTAGACCTAGGATACAGGTAGGAGAAGCAAGCCAGGGGTTCCTTGGCCCAACACTAATGACCATGGCTCAGACAAATCCATCTTCCACTGCAGGCTTCAAGATACTCTGCGAAGGAGAAATTCCCCTTCCTGTCCCTGAATGCTCTGCCAGTTCAAGGCAGATCCATGTTTCTGAGGGTTCCTCTTTGGTCATTCTGTCAGGGAAAGCCAAGAGGGCTCCAAGCCTTGTGTGAAACCCAGGCCTGGGGATCCCAGCCCTGAACTCTTTCCTCTGTCCTTGATGACCCCAGAATAGATCAATTCAGCAACTGTCAATCCATGCCAGGCCAGGGAACAAACACAGCAGTACACAAGATCAACTCGCTTTGGCCCCAGGAGCCTGGATTCCCCAAGGAGGGCTTCACCTGGTCTCTGAAGGGGATTCCGGGGGTTCCAAGATGGCTATGGGTGGAGCCCACCAGGTAGAGAGGCCCCTGGAGAGTGTCCACTGGCGCTGAGCAGACAGAAGATCCCCTCAGGCCTTCCCTCGCGGCTCCACTGTGCCCTGGGGAGAGAAAAGGGCCGGCCATACCGCACCGGGGCCGCAGCTCGGGCGCTCAGGAGCGGCAGCGGGCCTAGCCTGGAGCTCAAGCAGCGGCAGGGAGGCCGGGACTGGGCAGGGGACTGGGGTCCTGGCATCAGCAGAAGAGCAGCGGGAGCCGGCAGGGGGCGCAGCCAGCCCCCTCACCGGACAGGACAGAACAGGAGGCTGGGCGAGGGCGCGCGGGCCTGCAGAGACATTCACCGCTGTTTGCCGCCCCCCACCCGCTGCAGCGCGCCCGCACCTGCCTGCCCCACCCACCGCCTTCTGCGGGCCCAGCGAACTCACTGCGCAAGTAGCGCCTCCCGGGGAGGCAGGGGTTCTGGGCTGGCCGGGCAGGGCACAGGGGATTGCATAGGAGTCCCACTGACTCAGGTACTGAGGGGCTGGGGAGCGGTAGGGGCGCTAGGGAGAGAGGGAGGCTGGGGCCCTCCTGTCCGCTGCCACCTGCTGCTTCGTCCGCAGGAGCGGGAGGGGGGCCTGGCAGACAGGTTCCTGGCGGCCTGGTGCTCCTACGCCCCACAGCCCTTGCCCCACAGCCCTCGCTCCACTTCTCGGTATCCAGGGAACCCGTGGGGCCCTACTGACATCAAGGGGCCCAGCACCACTGGGCTCGTCTGACCCCCTGAGAGACGCCTGTGCTGACAGGCTTCTTTTCCAGAACTTGATGGAAAATTTTGGCCCTCAGAATCGCCGGGCTCCCCAGCCTGAGAGGAGCTGGCTCTGCCCGCACAGCCTGGGCCCCACTGGGCCCCCTCCACCTCAAGTGCCTTTTACCCAGGAGCCCCAGGATACCATTCCTTTCTGGCCCATGGACTCCTTCCCCCCACCCCCACCCCCACACCTCTACTTTGGGGCTGCGACCACCCTGGGATCACTTTCATCTCCGGCCCCCTACCCCACAAGTCCTTGTCCACCTCCAGGCCTGACTCCTGGACCCTCTCACCTCTGGAATCACTGAAACCCTTCCACTAGGGGGCCACTGGCATCTGCGATCCTGGACTCCCGGGACTCCTCTCCACCTTGGAGCTCCCTACCCTGTTTCCTCTAGGAACTGCTGTGCCTAGAGCGCAGATACCCCACATTCTCAAGCCAGCTGTCTTTGGGCCAGGGACTCAGATATCCTCAGGGACCCTCCTTTCCAGGGCACATACTCCTCTCTGTGCAGGAGAGACCAGAGAGAGCAGGCTTGGGGATCCTTCACTCCAGCTGGATGGAGGGGCAGAAGCTGGGGTGTGTGTGAGGGGGTGCTCACAGGTGGCCTCCCTGGGTAAGGAGCTTCCAGGAGGAAACTTCAGGGCGAGGCCATGATGTGGAAGCCTCAGGCAGCACTGCCTGCACAGACTCCAGGCTCCTGGCTTGGGCAGTGGGCATTTAGTGGCCAGAGCCCTACAGGGCCAACCCCATCCAAACCCACCCCACCCTGGCTGGCTTTTTTGTCTTGAATTTGCACAGCAACCTTTACCCAGTATGAAATTGAAAGCTTTGCTTTGGAAAGTTTTGTGTCCAGGAGGCTCCTGGGCATCCACTTACTTTATTTCCGGAGGCTAGTTGAGGAGGGTGGAGTCTTTGGGACCTTAACAGCAGGTCTCCTGATCCTTCCTGACTTCCTTTTTTTTTTTAGATTTATTTATTTAAGAGAGAGAGAGAGAGAGATAAAGAGCACACCACAGAACACATGCAGGCACAGGCACAGGTGAATGGACCTGTGCCAAAACAAAGAGTCAGATGCTCAACCAGCTGCAACCACCACCCCCGCCCCCCTTTTACAGATGAGTTACATCTACACACTTTTAGGTCTTTTGCCTGGACCCGGCTAGTCTTTTTTTTTTTTTTTTAAGATTTTATTTATTTATTTGGGGGAGAGAGAGAGAGAATGAGAGGAGAGAGGTCAGAAGCAGACTCCCTGCTGAGCAAGGACCCTGATGTGGGACTCGATCCTAGGACCCCGGGATCATGACCTGAGCTGAAGGCAGAGGCTTCAACCCACTGAGCCACCCAGGCGCCCCTGGACCCGGCTAGTCTTACAGCAGTCTTAAGACACCGTCTCTTGCCCAGTGTCTCTGGTCAGTACCAACCCATGCCTCAAGTGTGGAAATGACTTCATCCTGGCTCCTTTTTTTTTTTTTTTAAGATTTTTTATTTTATTTTATTTATTTGACAGAGAGAGATCACAAGTAGGCAGAGAGAGATAGAGGAGGAAGCAGGCTCCCGCTGAGCAGAGAGCCCTTGCGGGACTCGATCCCAGGACCCTGAGATCATAACCTGAGCCGAAGGCAGCGGCTTAACCCACTGAGGCATCCAGGCGCCCTTCCTGACTCTTTCTTAACTCCCTGTCCAGCCTGCGTTGCCCACCCCCCTCCAGGCTGTCCTAGTTGTATATATTGGATCCCTGTAGATTGTGGGCACCATCAGATCCTCACCTGTCGTGGCCAGCACAACAAATCAACCAGGAACATGAGGATAAGAGGATGAAGAAAAGAACTCGAGAAGCAAAGAGATGGGGGCAGGAGGAGCACTGAGGAGGATGTCCAACAGTGCTAAGTTTATTCAAAGCATTAAGGCCATATATATAGTGACATTACATCTGTGTCTAGTTAAGCAACCACGGTTCCTCATGACGCCAAATGGCTGATGCCAGTACAAATACAGCAAACCTGAAAGTAATTTATGGGCTGTACTAAGGCAGCAAGGACCAGCAACGAACTTTTTAGCCCAACCGAATTGTTCTCATTTGTTTAGCAAGCATGTGGGAAGTCACGTAGGCGAGCGCACAACACATAGCACAGACCCTTTCCCAGTGCTACTCAACTTTTCCTGTCCTAAACCTTTTGTTAGGTTATTTGGACTTTAAAGGAGGCACAAGTCAGGGTCTGGTTTGGTTCTTGTCTCAAGCCTTATTGCGACCTCCCACACTCACCGAAATGAGAACATGGCTCAGGGTTATGGAGTGAATATACCCTTTCAGAAACATTAAAGGATGTAGCATAACTGGTCTGGGGTCACCCAGCCTGTGAGAGGCATGGGTGAGATTCAGACTGCACTGGGTCCCACAGCCATTTTCAGCTCACCTTAGTGTCCAACCTGGTCCCAGAAGGTTCCTGCTCAGGACTTTGCTTTGTGCTGAGGTGGGCTTGCTTCCTGCCTGTGAAGCCATTTTCACAGTGTGTCCCCAGCCCACCCTCTCACATTGAGCATCAGTGCTGCCTTGGCTGGCCTCTGTTGATCGTGCCGTTCCTCTCCATCCCTCTGTCACCCCTCTGGCCCACTGTCCTACTGCCCTCTGTCCAGTGGGCCAAGTTCTGAGTTTCTTGCCTGCACTTCCTCTTAACTGTGCTCTGTTGAAATCCTCTCTAACAGGGAGGACCTGCTTATCAGAGCAGCTTGATTTGGAATCCGGCTCTCCTGGGGGTCAGAGCTTCTGACCATCATGTCCCCAGCCTCAGCACTGGGGATGCCTGCCCAGCCTATTCTGGGTGCTCGTGGAGCTCTGGGATCTTGGAGAAGATTTGCCATGAAAATAAGCATTTATACATAATACGGAAGAGAAGATTTGAGGAAAATGAGTGGGTGTCATCTGGTAATGTTTGTGTTAGGATGGTTCTGAAATTTCTGGGCCCTGAGTTACCAAGAATCCTAGGTTGCCCAGCTGGAAGGACCTCAGATAGATCAGCTGGGCTCCTCACCTCATTTGACAGATGGGAAGTTGAGGCCCAGAGCTTAGTGCCACAGAGCAGGAGTGAGGAGAGATGTTAGTGACAGGAAGAAACCATAGGGTAAGCACAAAGTGGCTGAGCCTGGGCTTTGTTTATGCAAATGAGTTGCTAAAACAGTGGGCCTGAGGCTGCTGACCCTATCTAGTGCCCAGCAAGAAGTAACACCAGCCCACACCTTCTGAGGTTTAACTCATGCCAGGAATGATTCTCAGTGTTTTATTTGTGGGCGCCTGGGTGGCTCAGTTGTTCAGCTGAGGTTATGCTCCCAGGGTGCTGGGATCTAATCCTCACCAGGCTTCCTGTTCAGTGGGAAGCCTGCTTCTCCCTTTCACACTCCCTCTGTGTGTGTTCCCTCTCACCCTGTCTCTCTCTCTGTCAAATAAATAATAAAATCTTAAAACAACAACAACAACAACAACACCAAAATTCTTTATTTGCCTTAGGAGATAAGGTCTGTTATGGCTACCATTTTAATGCATGGAATAATGGGCACAGGGGAGCTAAAGGAGTCCAAGGTCACACAGCTTGCAAGTGGAGGAGCCAAGATTTGAACCATGGGCAGCCTGCCTCCAGAACCTGCATTATTTTTTCCCCTTGTGTATGTCATTTTTAAAAACCTTTCCCTGAATTCTAACAGAGATGTGTAAACATTGTTAAGCATGTAGTTTATTGATCATCACAAAGCTTAGGTTCTGAAGCATTGCAGCAAGCTGGGGTGGGCTTTGATGTCAGACCTGGTTGGAATCCAGTTTCTGGTGCTGCATGACCTTAGGTGACTTACTCAGCCTCAATTTCTGCTCTGAGTTTGGCAGTCTTGTGATGAGTAGAGCGTGTGACAGCGCCTAGCGGGTTTGGTGCCTGGCGAGTGTTTAATAAATGGTTTTCTCTTCTCAATAATGAAGATTCTAAGTTGTGTTGGTTTTGTTAAGCGGTCCAAATACCTTCCTCATCGGTCAGTTGCCTGTCAGTCGCCTTATAGGTACTTGTGATGAGTCACTTTGGTAAGTCTCTATATATAGCTGAAACATTTGGGGGTAGTAGGGGGACACGCCCCCTGCCTCCACTGCCCCTGCATTGAAAGTCTGTAATTTAAAATGTTCCACCTGTGCCTATTTTTTTTTTAACATAACCACTTTGGGACAGTGAAAGTTCTATGTCTTCTCCTTAGGGTTGTGACGGAGCCTTTGGGGACCTGCAACAGCTTACTTCCAGTTTCTGTCTGGCATGCTGATGGGCCAGAACTTATTTTAAAAACATTCCATCACATTCCAGGCACCTGGAAGTAGGAATATGTTGAACTTCTCGGAAATTATTTTTTGGAACTGTTTTTATCCTGAGGAATAACCCATTTAAAAATTGAATGACCTTTATGGTTGACTTTTCCACTCTACATAATGCAAACTGAAAAACTCGTTTTCAGCTGCTTCTGTAGCAGTGGGAAGAGCAAGCCTGTGGGAGTCCTCCCCAGGTTGGCCCCAGCACAGAGCTGCATCATTCTACACACCCCTCATGCCTTGTCTCCTTGTCTGTGAGGTGGTAATGGTGGTGCAGGGAGCTCCGGGAATTGTCGTGAAGGTTACAGAGATGGGGGGTGTAAACTTTGAACAGTGTGCCCCACATAAAATGCAGATCTGGTGAGCAGAGGCAGCTGTTCACATTAATTGTTGATGCCAAGGCACTGGAGTTCCACAACAGCCTATACCTTTCTTTCCTGGGTCCTTTTTGTCTCAGCCACCACCTTAGAGAAAGTGACTCAGCAAGGCTGGTGCTTGTGGAGCCCTCTACAAAGCCAGCTAATTCACATGGGCGATGCCCTGGAGATAAGGGGGTTTTCCTGGGTGGTAGGACCCCATTTCAGAGGCTTAACTAGCCAGTTTCTCCTAACTGGTCCTGTCCTCCGGGGTCAAGATGAAGGCCTGCCAGGAGAATGGTGGTCTCACCAGAGATTTCCACTGGAAACATGAAGGACCCCATGGGGCCTCATGCAGAATGACATGGGTGCTGGAGGGAGAACAGGGGGGACATCGCCTGTACAATCATGGGCAGCTCACTATATCTGGCTCAAGCCGGCTTTCTTCCCATCTGGGAAATGGCAGAAGACCATGCTTTTTCACAGGAGGGATGAGGGTTTAGGGAGGTATTTGATGACTGTGTTGGGGCTGCATGAGTAGCAGAGTTGACGGAGGGGCCTTGGAGTCACAGACTTGGGTTCAGGCCCCTGCTGCTGCCACATAAAAGTAGATCATTTGGGTAAGCCATGGACCTCAGTGTCCTCCTCTGTGCACTGGGGATAATACCTAGCATGTAGGTCTGTGAGGGGTACAAAATAGAAGGCCATATTAGGAGCTTAGAGCAGAGCCTGGTACTCACTAGATTGTAGTTTTGTGGTGATACTCTGGCATCACTGGTGTTGCAGACCTGGTCCTACCCTCTGGAAACTTTGGCTGTGTGACAGATGGCTGACAGAAAGAAGCAGTGTTTGTCTTTTCTTAAGATTAAGGGTACAGTGGGGTGCCTGGTGGCTCAGTCGTTGATGCATCCAACTCTTGGTTTCAGCTAAGGTCATGATCTCAGGGTGGTGGGATTGAGCCCTGAGGTGTGCTCTACTCTCAGTGTAGAATCTGCTGTGTGTGTGTGCTCTCTCTGTATCTCTGTCTCTCCCTAAAGTAAATGAATCTGTAAAAATAAATAAATACATACATGCATAAGTTAATTAATTATGGGTACAGAAATCAGTGATGGAGCTGGGCTGATGGGACGTTTGGCAGCAAAGACAGGTGCACCGTGCTTGAAGGCTCAGGGGTAGCTGCGGTGTCGCCAGTGGTGATGGGGGTGTGAGGAAGTTGCCTCGTGCAGCATCCAGAGAGGAACTTAGATGGGGAGGGTTCCAGGGAGTAAATGCCCATGGGTAGGAAGCATCTTCAGGCAGATGAATGTCAGAGGGTGTCCTCATGGATGGGGAGGCACCCTTTCTCCCTGAAGCTGCCCACGAGTGGAGGTGTGCCTGCTGGGGACATAACTAAATCATTGGGGTTTAGCCTCCTAAGCTGTTAATTTATGAAGATGTGGCCAAGACCTTGTCTCACTGCTTTTTAAAGAGAAGTAAATTAAACTGTTGTTTGGGATGGTGTTGTCTTCCAAAGGCTCATTCAGAGTCAGTGGCAGAGCTGCTGTGGGCTTTCCAACTTGTCTTGAAAGCCTGGTCCAGGCAGGGTGAGGGATATTCCCATCTCTTGGGGTCTCTTGCCCTCTCTGCTTATGGCAGAACATGGTTTTGTGACTGGTAAATAAACAGGCATCTTGTGCAGATCCTTCAGCTCTTCGTGTGGCTGCAGTAGAGGAAATTCCCATTCACTGGGCACAGACTGTGGCTGGACGGGCGGTGTGGCGGGGCTCTCACCGAGCATTCTCCTTTCACGTAATCCCCGACCAGACATGAGTTTTCTGGTGTTGCCACTTTCCTGCTGGCCAGGAGGGAAGTTGAGGCCCAGGAAAGTTACACTTTCTCGCTGTGGTAAGCGGCTGAGCCATGTCAGCTGGTCCAGGCCCTGGCTTTCAGGTCTCTTTGCTGTGAGCATTTCCTCTTGTGTTTCCAGCTTTTGACCTGTTTGACCTATCAAACTATTGATGGTGTAGTGATAATTCTAATACTCTCGACATTGTGAGAGATTAGCTCTTCACTTTGTGCTAGAAATATTTCTTGCTGTATTTTTCTTTTAATTAAAAAAAAAGTCAAAGTCCCACTTTTCTGCCCATTTGAATCTCCCTGGGTCTCCCTGTTGTGAAGTGGTTGGGTTTGGGGATTTCTAGGGCAGGGGCCCTGACATAGTTGGTGGTGGCTTTGCCTGGAGGAGCCCATGGCTCAGGACGTAGAGTGAGGACTGGAGCAGTGTGAACTGTGGCCTGAAAATATGTTCGTGTGTGCTGAGGTGGTACCCAGATTCTTTTGGAGGATGAACTGAGGTTTTGATCAGTAGGTTAGAGAAACACTTGATGGAATAACACTGATAATTTTGTTTTTGTATTCAATCCTAATTTTGTGTTTTTCTTTTCGTGTAGTGCAGTGTGCTCTATGTTCTAAGAAAAAATTGGCAATCAATTCATACAGTATCGTGATTTAATAATCCTTCCTCACTCGCCGGGTCATATTTCAGGTTTTTATATGTAGTTTTTATATCTGTAGTTCTGTTTCTGAATTCTGCATTTTGATTCATTCCTTCATTTTTAAATTTCTTATTTTAAAAATTTTATTTATTTGAGAGAGAGAGAGAGAATGAGCTAGGAGCAGGGGCAGAGGGAGAATGAAAGGGAGACTCCTCACTGAGCAGGGAGCCTGATGTGGGTCTCAGATCCAGGTCTCTGAGATCAGGACCTGACCCAAAGGCAGATGCTTAACAGACTGAGCTACCCAGGTGCCCCCACATTCCTTCATATTTTTATTTTTACTCCAGTGCTGCACTGTTTGGCTGGTTCCTTCAGTTTCTGGGAGGGAGAGAGATGACCCCCTCCCCTGTTCTTCTAACAAGTTTGCTTTTGCTGCGTTGACTGGAGAAGGGCCAGGCTTCCTGAAGATGAGTAGGATGATTCAGTGACACCCAAAAGGCAGTGGCTATCATTGTTCCCACTGTGCTTCAACAACTTCACCCACTGACTCTTTGATGATGGCAGCCACCAGCAAATCTTCTGCAGAGGACTGCTGCCTTGGGATGCTTTTCTTGTGGTGCTGGACTTCATTCCCCCTGGCAGCCAGTACAGCTAGGATTAGAACCTAGGAAAAGTCCCATTAGAACCCAAGAAAGTGGGGTTCCTGGGTGGTTTAATCGATTGTCTGCCTTTTCCTCAGTTCATGGTCTTAGGGTCCTGAGATCAAACTGTGCACTAGTGTCCGTGCTGGCTGTGGAGCCTACTTAAAATCAAACAAACAGAAATCAGCCCAAGAAAGTACCATCCTTTGTGTTGTTCTATACTGTGGATCAGATTTTATTTTTCTTTTCTTTTTTTCTTTCTTCTTTCTTTTTAAAGATTATTTATTTGTCAGTGAGAGAGCACAAGCAGGGGGAGCAACAGGCAGAGGGAGAGACAGGCTCCTGGTTGGGTAAGGAGTCTGATGCCGGACTTGATCCCAGGACCCTGTGATCGTGACCTGAGTCATGTTAGGCTGCTGCCTAACAGACTGAGTCAACCAGGCATCCCCCAGGATCAGACTTCAATAACCCTACCAGATTTCTTTAGCTTTGACATTTTAAAGGACAATGAAAGCTAGCTAAACCTACACCAGGATTCTGCATCTGCTGGGGCTGTGCTGTCCGGGCCTATGTGCCTCCTGTTCTTCAAACCCCATCAATTCCACCCATGTTTTAGCCAGAGAACTGTAGGCAGGTGTGTGTGTGTCACTGAAAGCTTTGACTCATCATTCATATCTTTATTGTAAGCTTATAATCTTTATTTTTTCTTTTTTTTTGGGTAAGATTTTATTGATTTGTTTGTTTATGAGAATGAATGGGGAGCAGAGGCAGAGGGAGAAGCAGACTCCCTGCTGAGCAGGAAGTCTGACATAGGGCAAGATCCCAGGATTATGACCTGAGCCCAATGCAGATGCTTAACCGACTGAGCCACCCAGGCGCCTCTTTATTTTTCCTTTATTGATTATCTGCCTTTCTGAGGCAGCGTTCTACCTGGGTTTTCATAACTCCACACTAAGGTGTTCTTCCACTAGTGTGGCCTGTTTTGAGGTAATTCCTATACATTCTGGCTATGCTGCTAAATGATGCTATGATCTTGGACTCTTTTTTTTTTTTTTTTTTAACCTCTCTGAGCCTTGGTTTCCTCTGTGCTAATGGGGATAATATACCCTCTCTTGCAGATGTGTGGAGGGCCATGGCTGACTTGGATGCAGTTGGGGTCATCTCACGGCACATGGAATACACAATTTATCTTGCTTCCTGTCTTGATAATGACATCTTGGTTTTCATGCTGTCTTAGAACAAGTAGAACTTGACTTACATGTAAGTTGTGAATTCACGTACTTTTGACAGAGGTGTTATTTTAATTTAGTTTAGTTTAGTTTAGTTTAGTTTAGTTTAAAGCAGGCTCCACACCCTGTGCAGAGCCCAGTGGAACTGACTCATCACCGTGAGATCAAGACCCGAGCTGAGATCAAGAGTTGGCCGCTCAACCAGCCTAGTCACCCAGGCATCCCTTCTGTTTATCATTTTTCAAAAAATGTGACAAGTAACACTTTCTCTGCCTGGACCTGTCCTCACACCTGCTATGCTGGCCTGGGGGTCAGACGTGTAACTGGTGTGGTGCTGGTGATGATGAGCAAGACAACTGTTAAGTCTTTTTACCCTAATTGCTGTTGTCCTATTATTTCCTTTTTTTTTAAGATTTTATTTTATATCGTGGTGATATATGCTAACAACCCTTCTCTGTTTCACAGTCTAGCTTTTAAGGGCAAAGGCCATGCGGTCAGGCCTGGCCACGCACATGTGACCAATGAGATTTTAACACACACGGGAAACTCCACAGTGACGCTAGGTGACCAATTGAGGTACAATTTACCCTAGTATAGACATTTGACCCAGCCTATTACACCTTGATTAGGATTGGTGCCAAAAAGGTTCCCAAAGGGCGGAGGAGTGGGGCATACTCCTTAGTATCTGGGGAGACAGTATGCACCCCCCCCCCCCCCCCGCTGATTGATGTCTCCACCTGGCCTGACCCACCCTTGTATATGGGCTTTGTTACCTGGAGCTGATTTCCAGGACTTGTTTTTAAGTGAATCCCCTGGGGGAAGGGGAGCAAGGAGAGTTTAAGGGTTAAACAACGTTTTTGTTTAACCTCAATGAAAGCCTCTTGCTAAAATATAAAAATATAAAATAGGTCCTTACATTACAACAACTCAGTAGGGAAAGTCCCAGTGTGGTGATAAAAGAAGTGATGTAACTTGCATTGCACATTTTATTTTTAAAACGTGTAAGTCGTATTTTTCCCTGCCATGACATCATACTTTATCTTCACCTCTGTCTACTACTTTAAAACTAGTTAAACAAACTCAACAATTTTTTAAATATTTTATTTATTTATTTGAGAGCAAAAGCCAGAGAGAGAGAGAGAGCGCATGAACAATATGAGGCTCGATCCCAGGGCTCTTGAGATCATGATCTGAGCCAAAGGCAGACTCTTAACTGACTGAGCAAATGAGACTCCCACAAACTCAACAATTTTATAAAATTTTTATTTGTTGGGGTGCCTGGCTGGATCAGTCAGTAAAACATGTAACTCTTGACCTTGGGGTTGTACGTTTGAAATCCACCTTGGGTGTAGAGGTTGTTTAAAAATAAAATCTTTAAAAAAATTTTTTTCATTTTTTTATTTAAGCCATTGTATGGCAGTGTTGATCACTATATTGTACACCTGAAACTAATATTAACCTTATTTTAACTAACTGGAATTTAAATAAAAACTTTAAAAATAAAATAAAAATAATAAAAATAAAAAAGAGGAAAAATTATTTGGCAGGCAATTTTCTTAATTGCATTATTATTTATTATTATCATAGTGTGTGTGTGTTGGTGGGAAGTGGCTGGTATTACAGTGAGTTCCATATCTGTGTTACACTGAGGTCCATGTCTGTAGTCAGTCTTTTTTTTTTTCTTTTAATTTATTTTCAGTGATCCCAAATTCATTGTTTATGCACCACACCCAGTGCTTCATGCAATAAATTCCCTCCTTAATACCCACCAGTGGGCTCACCTAACCACCTGCCACCCTCCTCTTCAAAACACTCAGTTTGTTTCTCAGAGTCCACAGTCTCTCATGGTTTGTCTCTCCCTCCAATTTCCCCCAGCACACTTCTCTCCATCTCCCAGTGTCCTCCACGTTATTCCTTATGTATTGAGTCTTATAAAAACTTTTATTTCTTTCCCTATTCTGCTTTGCATATGCTTACCTTAGATGTTAAAATGTTGTAAACTTCTCCTGGCTGGTCCATTTTCTCTCTCTGCTCTCATGATTTCTCATGCTCTCCCTGCCAACCCCACATGCCTCACAATATCTGGATATGACTAATTTCTTCCTGAGCTACTTTATTCTACTCTGCCATATGGTTGCCCTTCCCTCTTCTGTACCATAACTTCTATCCCCTGCATTTGTACTTTAACAATACCTAATTCTTTTCACTACATCTATATCTTTGTGTTCAATACTCAGTAGTGCAATTGCTGGGTCATAGGCTAGCTCTATTTTACTGAAAAGAAGGGCCATTTGCACCCCAGTGTTCATAGCAGCAATGTCCACAATAGCCATTCTGTTGAAAGAGCCAAGATCCCCTTCAACAAACAAACGGATAAAGAAGATGTGATCTATGTATACAATGGAATATCACTCAGCCATCAGAAAGGATGAATACCCAACTTTTGCATCAACATGGGACTGGAGGAGATTATGCTAAGTGAAATAAGTCAAGCAGAGAAAGTCAATCATCATATAGTTTCACTTATTTGTGGAACCTAAGGAATAGCATGGAGGACATTAGGAGAAGGAAAGGAAAAATGAAGTGGGGGAATTGGAGGCGGAAATGAAACGCAAAAAACTATGGACTCCAAGAAAGAAACTGAGGGTTTTAAAGATGAGAAGGGTGTGGGGATGGGTGAGCCTGGTGATGGGTATTAAGGAGGGCACATATTGCATGGGACACTGGGTGTTTTACATAAACAATGAATCATGGAACACTACTTCAAAAACTAATGATGTATTGTATGGTAACTAACATAACATAATTTTTAAAAAAAAAGGAGGGGGACAATACCTAACACTCACTCATTGCTAGTTTCTTGTTTACCTCCTTTTAAGAGTAAGCTCATTAGTGTTTTTTTGTTTGTTTGTTTGTTTTGTCTCAACTAAAAGAAGAAAAATAATACACATTATTTTGAAAACATTTTGAACAGTGTACAAACCTTAGTCAAGTCCACAATGTCTCATCTCTTCTTGCTCTTAACATGGATAAGTTGAAAAACCCTTGATCTGGGAAAAGATCATTCTACTGCTGCCTTGTGTAAGATTTTGGCTTTAGCTTAGATTATCCTTTCTTTCCTTTTCTGAAAATAAGTTGAAAATATTAACAGCCTCAGTTTCTTCTTCCAAAATATGACTGCTTCTTTACCAAGTGCAAAAGCAACCCATTTTGACCATAGTAAACAGCTTGGACCTACTTTTTTGGCTCACTGTTTTAGTGAGACAAGTGGAGTGAAGATGACACACCATTTCCAAATGTATTAATAATTGGTAGACCATACTTCTAAATTGAAGTTTTGTTGTCATTAAACTACCACCAGACTCGCTATAATTACAGAGGTAAATTCTTTATATTTACTATATTTGAAATTATCATATAATACCAAAATAAAATTATGATTATGTGAAGAGTCTGGAATATTAAGAAGATGACTTTGAAGTTATTGCTTATCTAAATGAAATTTCCCATTTTATAATCTTGTATAAGCTTCCGTTGTCATTTCCTATTTAAAATCTATTAGAAGGCACTCTTATTTTCCCTTAAGTGGGAAGTCAAATGTGGAACAAATTCATCCCAAAGGAACTGATTCTATATTCCACTGAAGACCAGGTGGCTTCCATGTGGCATTTTGCCTCTTGCATATTGTTCATCTCCTACAACAAATGGGAGTATGCTCTTTAGTAAACTAATTCAACTCAATTAGAGACATTGTCTTCAAGGGATAACATCATAGAGACTAGAATCAGAATCATACTTTTGGGAAAGTTGGGCCCAGGTTTTTTTTGTTTTGTTTTGTTTTAAGATTTTATTTATTTATTTGACAGACAGAGACCACAAGTAGGCAGAGAGGCAGAGAGAGAGGGGGAAGCAGGCTCCCTGCTGAACAGAGAGCCTGATGTGGAGCTCGATCCCAGGACCCTGAGATCATGGCCTGAGCCGAAGGCAGAGGCTTAACCCACTGAGCCACCCAGGCGCCTCTGGGCCCAGGTTTTGATGGCTTCTTTCCTCAATCTTATAAAACCTATTTGAACTCTACTGGATGCCAGAACTGCTTAAAAATATTTGGTCCCTTGTAATTTTATCCTTCCAGTATTCAATGCACCTGATCCATGTAATATCCTATAGTATTTTTGTCAAATGAAGACTCTCAAAGTGTGTTTGTTGGGAGACACTTCTCAATTGTTTGCTTACATTTCTGCATTCATTATTTGTTCTAGACCATCCTTTGAAGATGGTTGTATTGAATAGACTTGGAAGACAGAAATAGTATCTTTTTTGTTAACTTAATCTGTTGTGTTTGCACATATTATTTGCCTCTGTTTTGATTCTTCTTGTGGGAACTGAGGCTCAGAACTGATATATAACTCCCACCCCTACACAGACACACACACACACACACACACACACACACAAATACTGTTAATATTCTGGCTACCTCTATTGCTGTGAATAATGAACTATATTATTTCTGAACCATGAGTCTGTGTCTTCTATCAACACCCAAGAAACCATGGCAGACTCATACACCAGCTTTCAAATAAGGGAAAATAATCTCAGATGCTTTATATTTTTTGATAGTGTTACCTACTTCTGAACATATGACTGAACACATATAAAGCTGGAGCCATGACCATTTAGAGCTTCTTCTGTGGCAGAACTATGCATTCACTAGTAAACAAAAGTAGTTTCATGCTTTGTTTTGTTTTTTTTCCCTCCTGGACACCATTTCCTCTCTCACACTGTTGCTCAGATTGGATGGGGTCTAAGGTCCTTTGAGGAAATTTTGTTTAATGACTCAAAATAAAATAAGAAGAGTCTAAAGTGCTAAAAATAATTCTAGATAAAAGGTATAAGATCATGCCAGAAAGGATAGTAATTTTATCTAACAACTGCCTGTTCACCCCTTTATTTGTTCAATAACTAATCTCCAAATTCCTGACTAAATCCCTTTTGTAAGCCAGAATGTGAGCTAAAAACCGGGTATTTTGAAAAAGTTTTCATTTGAAATCCAGTTAGTTAACATATACAGTTGTATTAGTTTCATATGTACAATATAACATATAACACTCAGTGCTCATCATGACAAGTGCCCTAATTAACCCCCATCATTTATTTAATCCATCACTCCTTTCAGATCCCCTCAAGTAACCATCAGTTTGATCTCCATAATAAAATGTCTGTCTCTTGCTTTGTTTCTCTTTCTTTTTTTTTTAAAGATTTTATTTATTTATTTGACGGAGAGAGATCACAAGTAGACAGAGAGGCAGGCAGAGAGAGAGGGAAGCAGGCTCCCTGCTGAGCAGAGAGCCTGATGCGGGCCTCGATCCCAGGACCCTGAGATCATGACCTGAGCCGAAGGCAGCGGTTAACCCACTGAGGCACCCAGGCACCCTTTGTTTCTCTTTCTATGTCTTATTATTTTCCCCTTTGCTTGTTTGTTTTGTTTCTTTTTTTTTTTTTAAGATTTTATTTATTTATTTGACAGAGAGAAATTACAAGTAAGCAGAGAGGCAGGCAGAGAGAGGAGGAAGCAGGCTCCCCGCTGAGCAGAGAGCCCGATGCGGGACTCGATCCCAGGACCCTGAGATCATGACCTGAGCCGAAGGCAGTGGCTTAACCCACTGAGCCACCCAGGCGCCCTGTTTTGTTTCTTTTATTCCATATATGAGTGAAGGTATTTGTCTTTCTCTGACTGACTTATTTCACTTTTAGCATTATACTGTCTAGTTCCATCCATGTTATTGCAAATGGCAAGATTTCAGTCTTTTTTTATGGCCGAATAATATTCCATTGTATATACATACCACTTATTCTTTATTCATTCATCAATTGATGGATACTTGGGCTCTTTCCATATCTCAGCTTTATAAATAATGGTGCTATAAACATGGGGTGCTAGTATCCCTTTGAATAAGTTTTCTTATATTCATTGGGTAAATACACACCAACAGGATTGTTGGATCACAAAGGACTTCTATTTTTAAATTTTATGGAAATTCCATACTGTTTTCCAGTGTGGCTGTATCAGTTTGCATTACCACC
The DNA here is from genome assembly GCF_030435805.1 of Mustela lutreola. Classification (NCBI taxonomy): domain Eukaryota; kingdom Metazoa; phylum Chordata; class Mammalia; order Carnivora; family Mustelidae; genus Mustela; species Mustela lutreola. The sequence continues at coordinate 55,756,151 of NC_081308.1, read as the reverse complement.
AACAGTTCACAATTTTTACTTTCTCTTTTTTTTTCTTTTTTTTTTTTTTAGGATTATATTCATTTGACAGAGAGAGATCACAAGTAGAGAGAGAGAGAGAGGAGGGAGCAGGCTCCCCGCCTGGCAGAGAGCCCAATGTGGGACTTGATCCCAGGACCCTGAGATCATGACCTGAGCTGAAGGCAGAGGCTTAACCCACTGAGCCACCCAGGCAGCCCCCACAAGTGTTACTTTTTCACATCCTCTCCAACACCTTTTGTTTCTTGTAGTGTTGATTTTAGCCATTCTGACAGGTGTGAGGTGGTATCTCTTTCTAGTTTTGCTTTGCAATTTCCTGATGATACATGATGATGGACATCTTTTCATGTATCTACTGAACATTTGAATGTGTTCTTTGGGGAAACACTTGTTCATATCTTCCATCCATGTTTTTATTGGATTATTTGTTTTTGGATGATGACTAAAAACTGGATATTAAGTAACAAACAAGACAGGCTTCCTTGAGCTTAAATTTTATTTGCAAGAGTATCATTAACAGGAAAAAATATGCATATGTGTATGTACAAGTGTGTTTATGTATATATCTATCTATCTATCCTCTATCCCCTATCTTCTAATAGTGGTAAATCCTGTAAGGTGGGGAATGGGATAGTCTGAAGAAATATGCTGCTGGATATGTTGGGTAAGCAAATTTAATTGCACTCAAATGCATTGGATATAAGTGAATCACTCAAATGAATTATTTAATATTATATAGAAACAAATTAAAATTTTATATAGTTGAAAATAATAGGTAGTTAAAATAATTTTTTTGTTTGTTGTTTTTGTGTCTTTTTTTTTGTTTATATATACTATGATGTGAATGTTTGTGTCTCCCGAAATCATATTATGAAATCTAACTCTGGAAGTGATAGTATTAAAACATAGGGACCTTTGGGAGGTGATTAGGTCATAAGTGGGATTACAGTCCTTTTAAAGGAGACCCCAGAGAGTTCTATTGATCATTCATCGTGTAAGTTTATAGTGAGAAGATAGCCATCTGTGAGGAAGTGGGCTCTTCCTGGATCTGCCCATTCCTTAATCTTGAACTTCTCAGTTCTAGAACTGTGAGAAATAAATTCCTGTTCTTTATAAGCTATTCAGTCTATATCGTGTCTGTTATAGCAGCCTGCATGCAGAAGGACAATATGACCTAAAATGAGAGCAATAAATATAAAGTTTCAGTAAAGTCAGCTGGTACAATGGTTTTTTACTTAGAGAAGACATGCTGCTTCATGTTAAACCTTGATATTGTATATGTTTCTTGAAGGGCCACTTCTTACTCCTTTGTATGTTTTCCACAAAGTCCAGGATGATGCCTTACATAAAGATAATATTTTATAAATACTGTTGAAAATATATACTTCTCTGAAATCTTACTTTGCCTACAGATTACTTGGATCCACTTTGCCTTGTGTAGAATATTTGAAATATATTAAGAACAGAATGTCTCTCTAAATAACATTTAGAATCATCATTAGTTTATGACTCCTGACTCATTTGTTTATGAAGTGATACATACTGCAAGAACACTAAAGTTTGTAATATAATTTTTTAATTCATCACCAAGCTAGTTTATTATAACTTATGAAAAGATAATTTCTCATGTTGGTTTAATTCTGCTCTTACATTATGGTCATGACATTTTCATTAAAATAAAGTAGAAAATAAAAGTAAATAAATAAAAATAATAAATAAAAAAATAAAAGTAAAACTCTTGTGAAATGTTAAACTTTTCTTACTTATTTTGTTTTGCTTTTCCTCTACCATGCTGGAAAAGCTGTATTTTGCAGATAGATACAATTTTTTAGTTGCTAGGTTTGTTACTTTTGCTAAAATTTTCAAAATATAAGAAGTTGAATAGTCATGGGTTGTTTACTAAACTCCTTATCTACACATATAAAAATAAAACAATGATGGTGACCTGGGTATTTCTAAAATTGTATTCTGTTTTTCCATATTATGTTTTACAATGTAATTAATAAAGATTCTGCATATATTAACACCCATCCCCTTCTATCTCATCTGTATGTCCATTACAGAGCATGTATGATTTCTATTCATTGCTATGTTGTGGTGAAGAGATTGTCTGAAGTAGTCCTATATTTATGCAGGTAGATCTTAAGCTACAGTGCTCTTGTTTATTTGCTTGTTCGTGATCAGTATGTCTGAAAGATGGTAACTATTGCATCAGGTATGACGATCAAAAAATATTATTGGTGCCTGATACACTGTGATGAAATAGGTAAGTCGATTCATAATTTGTTAATTAAATTAGAAAAGAAATTCCTTTGGATTTGTCCTTTATTAAGAGTTTTTTTTTTTTAAACGAATTCCTTGGGATGGTTTTTGTGTAATATATATCACATGCCTCAACCTTTAAACTTGAATGTAGAAAAGAGTTATCAGATGAGGCTAGAAAATATTGTTATGAAATATTTTTGTTCTGTTATATTATGTTAACTTAGGAAATAATGGTAGTTATTTTTATTAGCATTTCCTACTTTCCACATGCCCTTACAGATGAGATATCATGTTTTTCCTACTCTTTTTATCGTGGTTGTTATGTTCTTCATGATCAATAACAATCAATGAAAATTCATAACATTAATTTTCTTTGGGAAAGTGATATTTTAGCAAGAATCCATGACCAAAAATTTTAGCTGTTGTTCATACCTACTGGTGAGACTATCAATGTTCCCGAAATTTCAAGAAATAGAACTTATTAATTGTGTTGGTTAATGTTTATTGTCTCTGAACTTAGAGGTGCATAATTCAATTTAAAATTTATTTTGAATTGAAAACAAGATCTTACTGAAGTTTAGTCATCCCACTTTATATCAGGCCTCCAGTACATTCTAATTTATTTATAGAAAATATCATAAACATGAATGTCACTTTTCCTATTGCATTTATACTGAAACTGCAGTGACTCAAAGATGTCAGATCTGAAAAGCACTACCTTTCTATAATTTCTGTTTCCTAGGAGGAATGGATATACCATTTTAGCACATTATCCAACAGTATTCAAAACCACCATGAATTTTAAAACATAGTTATTACACCCTAAAAATCAAGTATGAAAATGTATAAACAACCAAGTCTCTATCTGTAAATAAAATACTCCCACACAGACTGGTTTTAAAACTTTCTAACTTAAGGAATTTGATAGCACAGACTCAGGGTAGTAGTTTCAGTGCCTACAGTATACTTTCATGGAGAGAGTAATGTAGGCTCTGAGTCACTTTCTGCCTAGAGATGACCTAATAGTGGGTCTGGCATTGTTTGTTTGTTTGTTTTTGAAAATACTTTCCTGGGCGTTATTCAGAAAATGCAGAGTTTGGCAATCTATATAAATTAAGGATGATCTTTTTGAATGTTTGTCTTTCACTACATCAAATTAACATAATTGGACAGAAATTTCACTAAATTAAGCATTGTTAGGAAACGTGTAAATTGGAGCTGCTCAAATTAGTTGCTCTTTGAACTATGTGCTGTTGGTTCAGGATTAGATAAGGAGTTTGAAGGAAAACCTAAATCATTGCTTTCTTTTTTGAGAGAGTCTTAGCATATTTTCTTAAAATTAGCTGAAATAAACAATGTGTTTAGTCGCAAAGTGATTTGCATTTTTGCACAAACTCCCTATCTCCTTGAGAGTTATAACAAATATTACATGAAACATCATTGATCTTTACTTTGTTACACTGCTGTAAAGCACATTCAGAGTTGCCAGTTAAAAGTGTTAGTGTTGAGATGAAATGTCGTGCCTTTTACTTCACTTCCATGCAAATGAACACAGTAATTTATTAAGACACAATGAAGAAAAAAAATTGACAATGAGTTCCAGATTTTAAAAATCACTTGCCATTCAGTCCAAATTGTGAGTTTGATCGGTTACCGAACACTTTATAATGCACCCCTGGTAATTTTACAGAGATTATTTTTTTCTTACCAATTCTTGATTATTCTGTCCAGCAATGCAGAGAAAGCTAACTAATTTAAAATAAACTTCCGTTAATTTTGATTGTTATAAACTTAAAATTGATTAATTTCCATATACAGAGTTTAAAATGTTCACAATTTATATTAAATATATATTCTTTATATACCTTGGAAAAATTATACTGAAAATTGAAATTAAAATGATGTTGCATATAGCTGCAAGAAGCCACCTGTCCCATTTCATCTTACTATATAAGTTGTGTCAGGTAATTTATAAAATACCTACTGCATAACAAATCTATTTTGTGTTGGAATGGGTAGTAATGTTTCTTCTTCTTTTTTTTTTTGTAATGTTTCTTCTTATTTCTAAATAAGTGTTGGTCTATGAGTGCATCTGCAACTGTATTTTTCCTAAGTGGCTTCATGGTCTTGAACTGAAGAAGCTCAGAACATTAAACATCAAAATGATATATTTTGACATAATTACACATCAAAGAAATGCAATTAAAATGACATTGAGATATCACTACACACTTATAAGAATGGCTAAAATAAAATATAATGACAAGACCAAAAGAAAAAAAATATACCATTTGATGATACACAATGGCAAGTTGTACCATAACTTAACCATCTCAGACTAGTGTAGTGTTAAATTTGGTTTTCTAAGCAATGTTTTGGGTCACTTACCACTTTTCAAGGATAAAAAGTGCTATCATTTTACTTAAAACTGTGAAATTTGGTCAGATTTAAATTTCAATTTATGTTAAAACATTCTGTAAACTGTGTTAAACTTTGACATTTGTTCCCTCTGTTCAGTGAATAACACTATATCATATTCTGAAAAATACCCTAATTTTCATTTTGAAAAATATCCTTTTTTCCTCTTTTGGTAATTATTAATATGAATGAATATTAGAATTTGATATGGTTCCATATGACCATAAATACTTTATTGTATATTATCAAATTTAATAATGAATATAATATACTTCTTTGGACTATTTTTAAAGACCAGTCTACTCTTAAAAAAAAAAAAAATGGAGACGCACTTCTTTAGTTCACACAAATTTCATTTTATTATATATAACTTCAGATAAATTTCAACAAATCATAATTTATTAAAATTATGTCTACTTAAAAATCTCATAGAAGAGTAAAACCATCTAAAATAAAAATAAACACACACAACACACAAATCACCCATGTATTGGCAAATCACAATTGCTGTAACAATACATTAGGCATTCCACAGTTAAGGGCTATCAAAATTTCCATCAGTGACAAAAAGATCTGTATCCAAATGGACTTATTTTCCAGAATCTAAGAAAAAGTCTTCTAGGGTTTATTTAAAGATAAATATTTGAACAAATACTTCTTAAATTTAGGAAATTCAGAACATAAGGATTAAAGAATATTTGCAGTGCAGACTATATACAATCCTTCCTTCAAATATGCCTTTGAGTACATAATTCTGTTTTCTCTATCTAAATTGAGCTGTCCTCCAAGGAAGTTTTCTAAAATGTGTGTCTCTGTGTGATAAATGTTCTAAGACCTAACATGCTTCATTGTATTTTTACTGTGCTCTCAAATGTAATCAATAATTTGGCTTGATGTATAATATCTAGTTTCAAATATCTTTTCCATCTATACAAACACCCAGCTGTCTCCTTTATATGCTATTACTCTTGAGAATTCTGCTGTCAGTATTATTCTTGTACATTTTAGGTGATCTTTTTTTCTCTTGGGCATCATTTATGCTCTTCTCTGTTTTTGATATTCTTAAAACCCACCATAATATATATGAGTGGTTTTTTGTGTGTGTGGTTTTTGTTTTGTTTTGTTTCTGATTTCTCATGGTTGGCATTCTTTTAAGTCTGGTATCTTTCATCTTTCTTTAATTCTCCAAAATTTATCTCAGTACTTATTTAAATATTTTCTTTATTTTTTTTCTCTTCTGCTGCATTTGGGCAGAAGTCATTAATATGTTTGTTTGTTTGTTTGTTTGTCCCAACTCATTTATTCATTTTACATTTATTGTATTCTTTATTTCAACAATTTTCACTTAATTTATATTCACAGTATAGTATCTTTCTTTTCTTTGTATATGTATATCATTATTATATCATATACTTTTAAGCTATTTTTTAAAAGTACAGTTATTCTTTTTTTTAAGATTTTATTTATTTATTTATTTGACAGAGAGAGAGATCACAAGTAGAGGGAGAGGCAGGCAGAGAGAGAGAGAGAGAGAGAGAGAAAGAGAGAGAGAGAGAAGCAGACTCCCTGCTGAGCAGAGAGCCTGATGCAGGACTTGATCCCAGGACCCTGAGATCATGACCTGAGCTGAAGGCAGTGGCTTAATCCACTGAGCCACCTAGGCACCCCTAAGCTATTTTTTTTAATTCCTGTTCCAATAACACTTGGATTGCCATATCAAGTTAACCACATCATCTTTTTTAGGTAAGTGTTTGTGCTTTTTATGTGCATAGTTATTTTGGTCTATGAGTTCAGCTCCTCTTAGGATCATCAAATCTCTGTAAAGTCTGGGTATGCTAGGATTTTCTAAGCAACAATAAAATACATTGAAACCTGGTAGCTTAATTATAATAATGTTTTCTTTCTCAATCATTCACAATAGCATTACATTCTGAGTAGCTTCCTTCTATTTTGCAGCTATAGTGTTTGGAAAAACTTGAATTGTGATATCACTGTGATAATGTGAATTAGTCAAGGTTTTTCAGAGAATCAGGAAGAGAAAAAAAGGAAGATATTCTCCAGGGCCAACTCTAGAAGTGACTCTTAAAACATCTGTCCAAATCCAATTGAACAAAACTCAGCAATGCCATCTCCAATGAAATACAAAGAAGATTATATATAGTTCTGGGTACACACATCTCATTTGACCCAATGATGTGCATCAATGAAAGACTGAAGGCCAATCACCACTCCATGGAAGAATTTAAAAATAAATTTACTAATGAGGCGAAGAATTCAGAATCACAAATACTTCAGAACTAATAATAACTGCCTTCACTTGATGTTATTCTATAAGGTAAATCCTACGATCAAGTTTCAATTTTAAATTCTTACAATTTTAAATTCTTAAATCCTTATGAAGAAGCATCATTTGGAGGGAGCAGTTTTCATAATTTATCATCCATCAGCCTTTTTTAAAAGATTTTATTTATTTATTGGACACACACACAGAGAGAGAGAGAGAGAGAGAGAGAGAGAGAGAGATCACAAGTAAGCAGAGAGGCAGGCAAGCGGGGAGGGAAGCAGGCTTCCTTTTGAGCAGAGCCCAATGTGGGGCTGGATCCCAGGACCCTGAGACCATGACTTGAGATGAAGGCAGAGGCTTAACCCATTACCCACGTGATGAGAGAGCCACTCAGGTGCCCCTCATCCATCAGCCTTAATTGTTTGGAGGAAAATGTGTGGAGGAATAATGCCTTAGGGAGCCAATCTCTCTAAAGAATTTTCAAGTCTTTACCCCTTCAAGGTTTTTGCATAGTTCTGATAGCCTCTAAACATCCAGCTGATTTCTACAGTGACAGGCCTGTTAAAACCTGTCCTCAAACCAGGAATAGAGCTTGAAACATACCAGTCAAGAGCAACTTTGAGTCTTTTAAGGAATTTATCATCATTTCTTTGTTTTTGGTTAATATCTGAAATAGTTCTATATTACACTTGCATAATTTCTCCAGAGCTGACTTTGAAGGAGGCATTCAGTTCCAGCTAGTTCCATATTTTGGCAAGAACTATAATTCTATATAAAAAAACATATTTTAGGGCGCCTGGGTGGCTCAGTGGGTTAAAATCTCTGCCTTCAGCTCAGGTCATGATTCCAGGTTCCTGGGATTGAGTCCCACAATGGGCTCTCTTCTCAGCAGGGAGCCTGCTTCCATTCCTCTCTCTCTGCCTGCCTTTCTGCCTACCTGTGATCTCTGTCAAATAAATAAATAAAATTTAAAAAAACATATTTTATACCCGTTATTCATGTTTATTAACTAAGATATCACAATACAAATAATACAAACAGTTGCTCTTTATTAATACCTTCAACAAAGATAAAAAAAAATATGTCGTATTTTCTCCAAAAATTTTATATCATCTGATAGGTCAGATTTATATAAAATTACATTTAAAGTTTTAAAAATATCAGCAAATATTTTCATTTAAGTGCAAATTTGAAAAATATCTACCTTTCCAAACACGACTTTTTATCCTATTTTTTTTAATTTTGTCGACAACTGATAAAATGTTTAGAGAGACTATAAATGTTAGATCGAAAAAATGATTAATAGATGTAGGTTCAAATTATTATTTCCATTAAAAATGATTTAGTCTTTGATGAACATCTGTTTGGTAATATGTTGTATCCAGATATAGTAAATTAATGACATATATAAAATTATAGGGAAATGACACCTTCTGTTCCATTCTGAGTAGAGCTTTTTTTTTTTTTTTTATACTTTTTTTATTTTTTATAAACATATATTTTTATCCCCAGGGGTACAGGTCTGTGAATCACCAGGTTTACACACTTCACAGCACTGAGTAGAGCTTTTAAAATACTATTTGTCACAACCTGTCATCTTGTCATTATGTAGCATTATGTAGCATTTAAAAAATGTATACTCTTCACTTCGAAGTCTTTTAGAAATCTAAAATATGACTTTCTATGGTTTGTGTTTCCATATTCCTTTATTGCCAGTTTGAACAAATCCACATGCTTTGATTCAAAGGTAATAAATTCCTCTTATTTGGAAAAGTGATGATTATTTTTGTTCTCTCACCCTTAGCAGGTGGTTTCATTTTAGAACACTTCAGAGTTATAATTTCATGCTTATTAAAAACATTTATTATGATCTACATAGATGAATGAAACTTTTATTTTATTAAATTATTTGCCAAAAAATCTGTTATTTTTAAAAATGTATTTCCTTTGAAGGGTTATTTTAGAGCGTTCAGAGAGGATCTAGGAGTGTGGCATTATGCAATTTTTAAGTAGGTATGAAATGGTTATTTATATGATTGTTTCTTTAAGGCTTATGTATATTGTCCATTATATGCTATAAAATATTTTGAAAGTAAATTTAAGGTATGTTTTACATAGTTTACTTTTTGGAAAAAAATATTGAAATGACTTATGAAATTCAGTACACTCTCAACATTAATTTATTCTGAAATTTACCAATTGTCTATTGAACCTATTATATGGCAGATATTACTTCAGACTACACTGGTAAATGAAATACTTGGCTTTGTAGAACTTTTATTTTAATGGGTGAGACAATTAAAAGCTATAAACCTTAATAAAAATTGCATAGTGCATTCAAAAATGATGAGTACAATGGGGAAAAAGAAAAATTAGATCAGGGTGAGAAAAATCAAGGTTGCTAGGCAGGGGATGGGGAGTTAAAAATTTTAATAGGAAGATCAGGGGAGTTACAATGAAGCTGACAATTGAACAAAGGTATGGAAAGGTGATGAATTTGCCCAGAACTATCAGCAATAAGGTCACTCCAGACAAAGGAATTGGCTACCTTGAAGGCCATAAGGTTGGATCATGCCTGGCATATCTGAGGAATAGCAAGGAGACCACAGTGAGTGACTGAAGAGTAGCAGGGACAGAGGTTAAATGAGTGGCTAGATCATGTAAAAGCTTAGAAGTCATTGTAAAACTCTGGCTTTTATATTTGGAAACTTACTGTGTGATAGATTTTCTGCTAATAACTGAGAGTTCAAATGTCCATAAAATTTCAAGGATTCTTATTCTAGTAAGACAGAATAAAGAAAAAGAGCTCATATTTTCACATGGTGTAACAAATGCTCGGAGATCCAAGTGTAGGAAGCTATGGGAGCACAGAAGAAGGCACTAAAATCACACCAATATATTTGATGACTGTGACTATATATAAATTTGTATTTTCTAGATTTTTTATAGTCATGGAATCACACAGTATATACTATTCATTGCCTGACTTTTCTTTTCTCAGCATCATTACTTTGAGAACCTCCAATTGTAAATAGTTCATTTTGATGTTGAATAGTAATCTCTTTAATGAATATATCATAATTTGTCTTTGCTCTATTGATGGACATTGATGAACATTTCCACTGTTTTCAATTCTTAAAAATAAAGCTGCTATGAAATTCATATACAAGTCCTTGTATGAACATAGGGTTTGTTTCTCTTGGTTAAATGCCTAGAAGTAAAATGGTTATTTGTGTAACTGCAACATATTTTGCATTTAAAAAAAATTTTCAAACTATTTTCCAAAGTGGTTGTATCATGATATATGCCAACAACAGTTTAAATTTTTTGTTGCTTCTCAATCTAGCTCAGACGAAGTACAATTAGCCTTTATAATTTTAGCCATTCTAATAGATATGTAAGCATGTCTCATTATGATTTTAATTTGTATTTCTTTAATGTCTAAATGTTGACAAATTTGTCATGTGCTTATAAGCCATCCATATACTTTTGGTGACATGTCTCTTCAATTATCTTCTTCACATGTAAAATTGGATACTCTGTTTGGTTAATTAGTAAGGTTTTTAAATATTTATTCATTTTTTAATAATCTGAGTAGATGTCCATTATCAGATATATAATTTGCAAATCCCTTCTCCATCTTTACGGTTTCTCAATGGAACTTTGATAGCTGTGTCTTTCAAGAAATATGCTACTTCTTTCCTGGTACACGGAGGTATGACTAGAACATTATCAATGTTGACCTTTGCAAAGAAAATCATGGCTTAAGATATATGTAGTCTGCGGTTGTTGGGAGTGTTCTGTAATATCAAGCATATCTAGTTAGTTGATAATTTTGCTCAAGTCTTATATATCTTACCAATTTGATGACCATTTGTCTATAAAATCTTAAAATAAAGGTGTTGAAAGTTTTTTCCATTTCTCTTCTAAGGTAGGAGTTATGATTTTTGTTCTTAGTTTTTCCCTATATATCCCCAAATCTGTTATTAAGTATTAAAAGTCAAGAATTATTATACACCCCGATGAATTCATCCTTTTACTCTTCTGTAATTTTGACTTGATCTTTATGTCTGACAATGAAATTTGCTTTAAAATCACTTTTCATTATCTTGATATAACCACCAAAGTTACAGTGTGATTAGTGTTAATATAGCATATTTTTTTCTTTTACTTTTTAAAGCACTTCTATATTTAATCCTGACAAAGAAACAAAACAGCTTTTTAACTCTGGAAGCAACTTTCTAAATTATCTTTTTTTTTTAAATGAAGCAGTAGCAATTTTTGTTAAGGGACCTAAACTGAAAGTAGGTTTAGAACTTAATTTATTTATTTATTTAGTAAAAGATTTTATTTTGTTTATTTGACAGCAGGAGAGAGAGAGAGAGAGAGAGAGAGAGAGAGAGAGAGGAAGCGCACAAGCAGGGGGAATCACGTGCAAAGGGAGAGGAAGAAGCAAGCTCCTTGGGGTGCAAGTAGTCCCATGCAGGGCTGGATCCCTTTACACTGGGATCATGACCTCAGCCAAAGGCAAACATCTGCTTAAACAACTGAGTCATCCAGGCACCCCTAGAAAATTTAAAAAAAAAAAAGACTTTTTAAAAACATTTTTTCTTTCTTTTTTTAAAAAATATTTTATTTATTTGACAGACAGAGAGACAGGAAGAGGAACTATAAGCAGGGCAGAGGGAAAGGGAGAAGCAGGTTTCCAACTGAGCAGAGAGCCTAATGTGGGGCTCCATCCCAGGACCCTGGGATCGTGACCTGAAAAGAAGGGACACTTATGGAGGAAGCCACCCAGACACCTCTTTTCTTTGTTTTTAATATATGGCAATGGATGCTTCCCAGCCACGAGGAGCATATTACCCATTGATTAAATCTTTGATAACAACCTATTCAAAAAGGTGTGTAAATATATACTTACTCAGATTTATACACTTTGTGTTTTCTTCATAGTTTGGGACTGGACCCCATGGTCACAACACTGCTTCCAGTCTTTGCCTTCCCATCTTTTGATACCAGGTACTTGGTCAGCAAAGGAAATTAGTATCGAAATTAATAAGCCCTTGGCACCATATCTCTGGAGCAGGGGTTGCTCTTAGCCAAGGCCCAGAGCAGTTGACCTCCCCTCGCTAGTGCTATAGCCCCAAGGACTAGGACCCTGCCACCAGAACTCAGTCTTACATGTTATGTTAAGCAGACAAAACCAAAACAGGAGAGCTCCGACAGCTTTCACTGGCATGACTCACCCCCACTCCCTCGACGTCCAGGCAGTACCAGATGACAGGGAGGGGCCTTGGTCCAACATATGGGAGGGAAGGAAGTAGCCACGAGCAAGTACCTGCCTCTCTGTTCCTTTCTTTCATGAGCAGGTTGTAAGGAGGAGGAAGAGGAAAGGGAAGAGAGGTGAAATTCAAGGGGTTAAGGCGTCAGGTAGGCAGCTGGCTCCTGCCAGTAGGAAAAGGACAAATGAGAAGGCAGTGAGTCTTGCATGGAGGGTGGGGGGTAAGGGTTACGGCTTATGACGGAATCTGGACAGGAGTAATAGGGATACTAGTCATTTGAGTCGACCATTGGCAAGCTGGGCTGGGTGTCAGGGCAGATAGGCCTCCCTGGACAACGGCTCATGAGAGAAGGTGGAATTCTTCCCTGAGGATCAGGTGGAGCTTTGGGTGTTGGGAAAGCATAGACAATATTGTTCCAGGGCCAAGGACAGGTCCAGGTACTCCTGGTTGGAGGTCAAGGCCACAGGATGATCCAGGTCTTCTACCAGCAGCTTGAAGGTACCACATGCCAGCCACCCCTCATTATTGTGTATAACTCTCTGGTGCAGTTATTGGCTTATCCATCAAATGACTCCTTCAGCAGCTTGAAAACCACCTCCACAGGTACTCCAGGATATGGGAGGCTTCCAGAGTGAAGATTTCGCACAAGATCACACCAAAAGACCAGACGTCACTCTGGTGGATGTAGATCTGGTCAAACATGGCCTTAGGGACCATCCACTTCACAGGCAGTCCACTTTTGGTTGTCTTTTTATAGTAATTGATGTGGTGATATCTCTGGCAAGGCTGAAGTCTGAGATCTTCATCATGTTGTCCTTTGTCACCAGCACTTCCCTGGTGGCCAGGTCTTGGTGTATGCACTTCTTGGAGGCAAGGTACTCCGTGCCTCAGGCTACCTGATAGGCACAGGATACCAGGTCCTTGGAGGAGAGTTGCTCTGCTGCATTGTGGCTGATATTGTAACAGTACTCCAGGTCAGGAGGCCTCTGGGTCTGCAGGTACTCCTGTATGTTGTCTTTGGAGGCATACTCCATGATAGTGTACAAAGGACCATCCTGTGTGCAGGACTCAGCAGGTTGATGGTGTCCTTGTGCTTTCCAATCATCTTCATCTTCTCCATTTCTGAGATTAGGTTTGACAGGTCTTTCTCTGTTGCATCTGACTTCAACATCTTCACAGACACTTTAGTCAAATGGTTGGATTTGTCCTTGTCCAGCCCAATGGCCTCCTCCAACACCACCTGCCCAAAGTAGGCCTGTCTTAGGGGTCTGCCTAAACTGCCTACAACCAGCCTGTCTAAAGGCAGTTATGAACTCTAGATTATCCTCAAAAACATTAAACCACAAGCTAAAAATTCTCTTCACTAGGTCTCTGTCACAGGTCTAATTTTCTTATCTTTCATCATTTATCTTTTTCCTAATTCTTATTTTCAGTATAGTTTATTTTGCTTCCAGGTGTTTCCCCTGTTTTCTGTATGCTGTTTCATAGGGAAGAATTATCCTGTCATAAAATTATTTCTTGAGAATTCATGACGTCTCTCAGTTAGAATGGGTTCTTTTATGGTATTGATTCATTTGAGTTTTCTCAAAATGGGAAGAATTTTCAAAATGGTGTTTTCCTCAAGGTTCAGAGTATGTCTTAGCCTCATCTTTACTCTTTTTGAAATTCACTTTTCAAATTCTTGTCCCTCTTTTTATCTTTTTAAATTAAAATGTTTTATTTTTACTATTTTTTTATTTGAGTATAGTTGATATTCAGTGTTACATTGGTTTCAGGTTTTCAATATCTCCATATATTATTCTATGATCACTACAAATATAGCCACCATCTGTCACCATATAACACTATTATAATATCATTGACTATATTTTCTACACTGTCCCATATCTCTTTTTAAAATCTCTGATTTTTATGTTTTCTGTTATTCCAATTTTCGACCATCATTTTACTTGGTTCCTTTAATAAAATATGCCTGATTACACAGTCTTGGCTGAAAACGATAGCATTGGATTTATAGTAGTCTTTTCTTCTTCTTCTTCTTCTTCTTCTTCTTCTTCTTCTTCTTCTTCTTCTTCTTCTTCTTCTTCTTTTTAAATTAACATATAATGTGTTATTAGCCCCAAGGGTACAGGTCTGTGAATCGTCAGGTTTACACACTTCACAGCACTCACCACAGCACATACCCTCCTCAATGTTCATAACCCCACCACCCTCTCCCTACCCTCCTCACCACCCCGGCAACTCTCAATTTGTTTTATGAGAATAAGAGTCTCTTATGGTTTGTCTCCCTCCCGATCCCATCTTGTTTCATTTACTCTTTTCCTGTCCCCCAAACCCCCCACATTGCACCTCCATTTCCTCATATCAGAGAGATCATATGATAGTGTCTTTCTCTGATTGACTTATGTTGCTAAGCATAATACCCTCTAGATTTCATTTCTTTTGATGGCTGCATAGTATTCCATTGTATATATATATATATATATATATATATATATATATATTGTATATATATATAACATATATATATACAATATATATATATACCATTCATTTGTTGATGGACATCTATATTACAAAAATAATATATCAGAGTAAGTATATTGATAGCTTTGAAGGTATGCTCTGGTTGGGCACTGTTTACTACTTAAAGGGGAATCAAATATGTGATGCTTATGGTGTGACTATATTAAAATTCAACAAGTTCAGAAGCATACGACGAGTAGAATAAAGATAAAAGATGACCCTTACTTATCCTAAATATAGACAATGGTATATATGTGCTAGTTGGGGAGAGAATCCAGTCAGTAGATGGAGGATGTGGTAGTGGAAAAAAAAAAGACACAACGTTTTGGTTGAAACTTTAGCACTATATTTAACAAAGTGAAATTGTGTGTTAATAGCCTTCAATAAAATCCCCCAAATATTTTCAATTCATTGAAGATTATTTAGGAAAATCTTGAAAAATACAACTTGATAAGGATTCCAATAAAAGATTCATAAGCAATACAAGTTTCAGAATTTTCGGTATATTTTCCCTAAAAAGCCATTTCATTTAAATTAAAAAGAATTCTATTTTCCTGCCACTTAAATAAGAGGAAATTATTGGGTTTTGTAATAAGTCAATAGAATAAATTAACATATCTTTAGAAAACAGACATGCACACTAATTTAAAAATAATAGTGCTTAATCTGTTCAGCAAACATTTGTAAAATTCCTTGCCGACAGCTAGCTCTGGAGTTCTGCTAGGTGAGTAAGGCCATGTATGTTACTGCTCAGAGTACTGACGCAAAGCAATTGTCCCCTTCACATCCATTTTTTGCTGTTGATATGTCATGCTATGTTGTTTAGAGATACATAGATGGCCCTACATGAAGGCCTTTTTTTTGTGTGTATATGGGTGACTGTGATTTAACTTTCAAATAAGATGGCTCCTGATTTACAATGATGCAACTTATGATATATTTTGCAATGATGTGAAAGTGAAAGTGATTCAGTAGAAACTGTACTTTGAATTTTGAATTTGGGTCTTTTTATGGGCCAGTGGCATGTGGTATGGTGCCGTCTTGTGATGCTGGGCAGGGGCAGTGAGCCACAGCTCCCAGTCAGCTAGAAGATTACAGGGGTGAACACCTGATATACTTACAACCATTCTATATATAAACATTCTTCTTTTCTTAAGTGTAATATTTAATAAATTGCATGTGATATTTGATACCTTGTTATAAAGTAGGCTTTGCTTAAGATGATTTTGCCCAAATGCAGGGAAATGTAAGTGTTCTGAGTATGTTTAAATAAGGTTAAGGTAAGCTATGATATTTCATAGTTTAGGGGTATTAAAAGCATTTTCAATTTTTTACGTGTTTCTCTGTACATAGCCCCCTTGTAAGCTGAGGAACATCTCTATATGAATATGTAGCCTTGGTATGGCTTACATATTATTGGCATGAAGCATCTAGAACAGTACATGTGCCATATAATTGTCTACAACATCAAACAAGTTTCTTGAAAACTTGTGCCAAGGGGGTTATATCTTTAAGGATTCTTATTTCAGAAGGGTTCTCTCTTTTCAGAAGTTAAGTGAAAATCTGACCAAACTAAACATTTTTCCGTTTCCCTTAGTGAGCAAAGAGTGCTAAAATCTATCTGCCATTTTCAACACTGTACTCAACGATTGTAATTCTAATTTAAGAACAGATTATTTATATCAAAACCACATGTTGGCCTAATCTTATACAATATTCATAAATCTCACTCAGAGCCTTGGATACTTTTATTTGTTGAGTCTATATGGTACTACGGACATTCATCTTTTTTGACCTCATAGCTTCATGTATGTCTATACTTTTGAAAATATATGCATCATAGTTCCATTGTAAAATGTCTATGCTATCAAAATGTGCTATGCTATCAAAATGGTAATAAGAACATACAAATGACCTGATGTAATGAACTGGACCAGATTGCCAGATATCACATTTCATACCAGAAAGATGCAGTGGTAAGTTTTAAAATGGCCAGCTATACTTCGAATGAATTATAACTCATTTAACTTCTTTCTTTGTGTACAGTATTATACATTAGTCAGTGTTATAGTAAATAAGTACTTTGGACAGATGTAAATATGCTGTAATGAAAAATGTTTTTCTTCTTTCTTTTAGTCCTTTTAACTTGTAAAACTAGCCACAAATACCATGCCTCCCCCAAAATAATTTGCAATCCAAATTTATCTCTAAATGAATTTATTGCACAGAAAAAAATATATATATACACATTTACAGTAGACATGTTCAAAAATAGTTACACAACAGCGGGGCCCTAAATGTAAGCAGTATAGTTGTTTTGTTTTTTTCTTTAAAAAAAAAAAGAGGTTATGTGAAATATTGGAATTTTATTTCCAGGCCTAGTATTTCAAGAAAGTTAACTACACTTATGGTGTCAACAGCCTCTTGTTGGCAGTATGATTTTATTGGCTCCATGGAATAACAGCAAGAATTTACTATTGCTTCTTTCTTTTATGACACACACAGAAAAAAAAATTGACACATTTACTCAAGACCAACCAGAATCATTTTAACCTATCAAAATTGATGGGAGGCCTTCACTGCCAAAGTCACTGCTGGCTTTTCACAACTCATTGCAGACAATCTGCTACTCCCATTCTAATAAAGGAGAGAAGAGTCATAATCAGGGAAGAAAGCTAGATTAATACTTGTAATTATCATTGAATTATTTAGCCTGCTCTAGGATTATTATTATTAGAGTCATTTGATAATTTTCTCTCATTTTATTAAACACAACTGTGAGTAATTACCCTACCTAATATTTCTCTGTATTGGCTGACTAGCTAGCAAACATTCATGAAAATATCCATTAGCCACACATATAAAATGCAGCATTATGATGCTGTTGAATCAGAACATACCACTACCTGAATCTGTAGCTCTTTGAGGATTTGCAAATCAACTAATTATATTTTTCTTGGATTCTTCCCATACAATTAGAAAATTTATAATAGAGTCCATGAACATTATTAGTTTTACCATTTTAAACCAGCAATCACACTTTGATTTTTACAACAAAAGCAGAAATATAAACACACACATTTGGATCAGTTTTCTGTTAGTCTGTCCGGACTTCAAAATCCTATTCCTCAACATAATGCACACCAAAGTTCTGGATTAAACAAGAAATTAGATGGCACCTGAACACTTGGTTTAATATTCTCTAAAGGACTATGCAACTTATTTCTTACATTATGACATTGTTTTACAAATATCCACACTTTTTAATGTTAATATTTTAATCATGATTAAAAAATCAAACATAAAAATTTCTACTTTTTGCTTTTGCCCCCTCCATTTGGAACTTATTTATAGCCTGATAATTCAAAGGTCTCCATGTTTATGAAAATCTGGACAGAAATAGCTCTAAGATCCCATTCAGAACTTGATATTAATCTAAGTCTTTTGGCTCCATTTATCCTGAGAGCAAAGAGTAGGACAAAGGATTTGAGTACTGTTAGTTTATCTGGGGGATTATCCAAGGTAGAAAAGAATGGGAAAGTGAGACAGTGAAGAAGCAACTTTGTCAAAAAGGTACATTGTTGATATAATTGTTGTGGATAGAAAATGAAGGCTTGCTTTTACTGAAAGTTCCTGAGAAACTTCTTTAAGTTGTCCTCATGAAGACCTGAAAACTGACAATTTTATCTATGGTTCTTATTTCCACTTCACTGAGAGCTGTCCTCGGAGGACATTAATTCTCCTACACTTTTGGGTTGTGTTGGAGACATTCTAAAATGAGAGAGAGAACATGAGATGCTATCCGTGTTACATAACTGTGATTTCCCATGGAACTATCCACCACAGGTGTGGCTATAATCAGGTGTTGGGCCTTGATATCAGAGGTATTTGAGGCAGTATCATTTTAGGTTAATCACTATATCTGAAATTTCCAAAAACTTAAACTGATGAAAATTTGATTATAAATCTACAAATATAACAATAAATCTACTGTATTCAAATTATTTTCATAGAAATTCACAGAAAAGCATCAATTGATTAATATTTAAATGTTACAAAATACTGAACTGAAAGAGTTTGGTCATATAACAACGTGTAAGAAGTAGAACTTAGGTTTAGGTTAGAACTCAGGATGCATTTGAGACTCAGTTAAGAAATTGAATGGAGGGACGCCTGGGTGCCTCAGTGGGTTAAGCCGCTGTCTTCCACTCAGGTCATGATCCCAGGGTCCTGGGATCGAGCCCCAAATCGGGCTCTCTGCTCAGCAGGGAGCCTGCTTCCTCCTCTCTCTCTGCCTGCCTCTTTGCCTGCTTGTCATCTCTCTGTGTCAAATAAATAAAAAAAATCTTAAAAAAAAAGAAATTGAATGGATGTCTGACTATCTTATAGGTTTGCTAAAAATCAGTGACTTTGTGTTCACTTGTGGCTATGCAGGAATTTTTAACTTTCTCTAAGAAGCTATTAGATTTGATTATATAATGGCAGTAAAGGATGGGGAAAAGCAAAGTACAAACCCCATAAAGACAAAGACACAGAGTATGAGAAACGAGTAATAGATAAGAAGAATCAATGCATTTGAGGAAAATGGGAATTGAAATACACAATGATTGTTGATTTTTTCAGATGGAGAAAACAAATCTAGCTTGCAAGAAGGAAATAACAGAAGACATGTTGTGATGTGATACAGAATCCTGGAAAAGGCAGTAACGTGGAATAAAGGAGTAGGGAGAGCATATCAGGTAATTTGGATAGGAAGGAGTTAGGAGATAATTGCTTGATAAATTTTATATGGCCCACTTAAATGCACAGATTTCTCTTCTTTAATTTATATGGAGAACAGGGCGTCCTTTCTCTTCCCTTTCAGAGCACCAGAGGTGTACTCTTTCAGACTGAAAACCTGAAAAGCTCAGGACTCAGTTGCTTAAGCACAGCTGAGAGAACATATTTCAATTAAGATTTACATTTTGCTTTATGTAGTAGACTGTCAAAAGTGGTTTAACCATAGTTTTTCATTTAACAAGAGGACTACAGAGAGTGTTTTCGGGTGTTGGTTCAGAGTCTTAAGAAAGTCCAGTGAACTATCTTAAAGGTTTTCATGGCTTTTTATTCACGGTTGCAAAAATTGCTGTTGGAGTTCTCACTATTAAGCCCACATTTCTGGCAGAAAGATAGAGGTAAAAGAGAATGATATCTTGTAAGACTGATACTTTGTCATATGGTTACAATGTAACTAGAAAAGAGACAATAAAATATTTGATGTTGTTTTAAGTTTCCTGTTGTCAGTCCCTCAGTGCTTTCTGATATTAAAGGAAAAAGTAGATGGATATTGACCTGGCAACTATCAACACCTGTCAGTCTCTCTTGGATAACCAATATCTCTATAATCTCTTCTTCCCAGTAAAAAAAAATATATATATTCATAACCCACACTGTGCCATCTCAAGTTACTGCACCAAGATAAAATTACAATGATTTTCAGTCATTCCAAATGGACAGAATACCCTTCCTTATGATATCATGTCTTATAAGATGGATATTGCTACCAATATACCCAGATGTGACTGTGGAAGATACAGGAAAAAAATAATAATCTTTATACATTCCTTGGGTTGACCCTGTTTACACAGATGCATTACTATTAGAAAAGGTTGGTTTGGGACATTGGAATGAATTTACTTAATGGGTCTGTATGTAATTGGGTTGGAGGAAATTTTTAATTTCTACAAAAATTATTAGAATTCTACCTTATTCTCTTTTGTTAATTTTCACATGTTAACAAAGCCAACGTTTTTGTCTAGCAGACAAGATCTTAAATCCTAACAAAACTCAATTTTTTCCTTTTTTTTAAAGTTTGAGAGCCTCATGTTCTCTCATGCTGCTTTAAATACAACTCAAAAAAAGGGAGCTAAATGGGGCAGTAAGACCAGACTTTTTATTTTATTTTATTTATCTTATTTTTAATTAAAAAGTTAAAGATTGTATTTATTTATTTGAGAGAGAGAGAGAGCATGAGTGGGGCAGGGGGAGGTAGCTGCAGAGAGAGACTGAGAAGTATACTCCCTAATGAGCAGGAAGCCCAATATGGGGCTTGATCCCAGGATCCTGACTGAGATCATGACCAGAGACAAAGGCAGGTACATGTGCAAAATCCCTTTTTTCTGGGAAACAATACTTTACAAGAGATGTTTGAAAAAGTACTGGGGAATCAACTTTAATCGGAGATACAAAAATTTAATTGACTTTTGTAAAGCTACAGGGATCCAAATGATGGGAATCCCAGCCCGTTTAGGTTGTGGACCACAGAGTATTCTTCTCTGTAATATTTTATTTTCTTCCATGTCTACTAACTCCAGTCCAAGTTCACTGATCTCATTTTAGATAGTGCAAAACCTGGCAAAGAATACCAAACAAGTGCCCAATATTCTACATTTATTATATCATTTCTAACATATAGAAGTGTGTTATCAAGGCTGGTTCTGTGAATGAACATAGTTATGCTAAAGTGTGTTTTTTTCTCCAAGAAATTAAATGCATGATTATCACACAATTATAAAATACTTGTGTCAAGAATTTTTATTCAAAAATTAATAAGAGAAGCAGATATTAAAACTAGTTCACATGGTACTTTGGGATATAAGTAGAGTTGTGTAGCAGAAGTGCTCTGGGCCCATAATTTGGGTTATAGAATTTATGTTTTCTAATGAAAAATCATTAACTTGCATTATTGTTAACAAGAATCTTGTGCATTACCATCAGTTTTCTATATTATAACCTGTTGCTCTACAGTTTGTAAATAACTTTGTCAATAGCAAGCTAATAAACGGTGTGACTCCAAAGGATTGAGATAATCTCCAGAGTTTCTGCTACATAATGCCCAGGACTCCATTGAAAGGACACCTAAGAATTAATTTTGCCCAAAAATTTGATCATTGTTTTCACTGTCCTTACCTATTTTCCAAACCTAGTCCTTTTGATCACCTTTCACTCTGTGGACAACCCTGTATTTGATTGACTTGTTAATTCTGGGAATGTTTTGCAGATTAATTTGCTTGCCAGAGGTGGTTCCTCTAATTGATGTCTAAGAACCCTAATTAGTTAAGAATACTTTTTTTTTTAACATTTTCATTGCTATTTGTTATTATTATTATTGCTAATATCTCTATTATAAATAATTCACAATGGCATCTATCTGACAAAAGACAAAGAGCTGGCTACTAGTAGAAAAAGTACATTTGACTCTGTCAGTGAAAATGGTAAAGGGATTTGAGAAAATAAGGCAAAGCACTGGAATCATGTGTTAAAACTTGAAATATTATAGACACATTTACTTAATTTCTAATACTGTTGTTGCTTATAATTAAATAAGATGTTTTCCATGAACCACGCATTACAGCAAATATGTTGTTTATACAGATTAAATTTTCATCAAAATGGATGCCTGGGTGGCTCAGTTGGTTAAGCAGCTGCCTTTGGCTCAGGTCATGATCCCAGCGTCCTGGGATTGAGTCCCGCATCGGGCTCCTTGCTCGGCCGGGAGCCTGCTTCTCCCTCTGCCTCTGCCTGCCATTCTGTCTGCCTGTGCTTGCGCTCTCGCCCACTCCCTCTGATAAATAATTTAAATCTTAAAATAAATAAATAAATAAATAAATAAATAAATAAATTCTCATAAAAAAATTGTAAGTGTATTTTATTGTAGGATCATGATCAGCATTTTGCAGATGAGAAAAATGAAATTTGGAAATGTCTCTTCAAATCCCTCATACAATATCTGGCCTAGATAGAAGGATATACTATCACAATTGAGGAAGATAATTGAGATTACTTAAAATGATAAACTTTATTGTTTAGGGTTTTTTAAAAGTTTGCCACAGATTCAGATTTTTTTAAAATATGTATCTATTTTGTGTACAGAGAATGAACTGAGAAGTAAAAAGAAAGTGATATATCAGTGCTACCAACTAATGGCTATACTATCATCACCTTATTTATGAACAATGAAACAGCGTGCAATATTTAAATCAATTTAAATAAATTCCTATTCATTTTATATATTTATAAATTTAAATAAATTCTTATTTATTTATTATTAAAGAAATTCCTCTAACAAACAGTATATGTTGAAGGTTCCTAGCAGAAAAGTGTTGTACTTCATGGAAGTAATCAGAAAATATGATCTAAAATTCTGCTTTCAAGGGCGCCTGGGTGGCTCAGTGGGTTAAAATTCTGCTTTCAAGAAGCTATAACAGTAAGTACTGAGCTTTAGCTATTATATGCTATGGATGAATAACTGAAATCTACATTTGAAACTAATGGTACACTATATGTTAACTAATTGAATTTTTAAAAGATAGTAGAAAAAATACCACTATTTCATAAAACAATATTCCCAACAGGCTCTTTTGCTTTAAAATACTCACTTTGTAATGAGGGTCATTACTTTTGTCTAGCCAATTCTTACATCACTGTTTATCCCTTCTCTGCTTTATTCCTTCCCAGTATCAATAAAGGCTCACTTGGGGTACCTAGAAGCCATGAGAAAGCTTGTAATAGATCTGGCTGGCTTTCACCAGCAATTTGACCACCATGTGCACAGGGAAGTCTATTGATAAAGGCTTTATTGCAATAAATTGCAAATACATGGATGATTTTGAATTCTCTTTCTTGAGGTCTTGTTTCATGATAATAAATTTAGGGTGGCTTATTGGAATGGATGTTATTAACATATTTTCATAGTTCTAAGTACATAGAATTGTAAAATAGATTAATGAATGTGGCATTACTGACAACTGTCCTCATTTTGAAATCAAATTACAGTGTACTGAGCTGAGGAGGCAAAGCAGATTTGGGATTATGAGTGAACTAATTGAAAAAAGTCTTAGGGGTGTGATCAGACTATTGGGTAATTCAGTAGAAAAATGTCAACTGATTGAGATTCTGTGTTCCCTGATTTCAGAGAGAAGTTAAGATAAATAAGTAACACGAGGAGACTAGGAAGCCAAACATAAGTGAAAATTTTTTGCCAGGGTGTGTATACATCTGTTTATCTTCTTGCTTTACCATTAAGGTTGTTCCTAGAGGAGAGTTTAAATATGTGTTGGAGCTAATCTCTGTGGATTACACAAGAAACCACATCCTACAGCTCTCCCTGAAACACCCCTTATGATTTCAATGTAACTTGGTTTTTGCATTTTTAGAAATAACAAAATACTTTGCAAACTCATCTACTTTATTATTTCTACAAGTTACCACCACAAGTGAGTCAGCTGGCTCCACATTTTAACACAGTGACAGTCACAGAGGAATGGAGGAATGAGTCGAGTTATCAATATATGTGCTTTTAAGAAGTATGACAGGGTAGCAGCTATTTCCAGGAACCAAAACATGGGTCAGCAGCTGTGCAGGAAAAGTGGTGGAATAAATGACTCATTTCAGAGTTCTATAACATATTAGTTCTATAATGTATCTTCAGCACCCAATTACCCGCTTTGATCTAAAGATAAGGATTTACAGTTAAGGTCCCATTTATGATTTGACTGGTAGGGTCTGAAGAATTTTTACTATTGTTTTGACTATTACTTGAAACCTATAGTAGTACTTGGGATATGTGTTGTGTAATCTGTGAACATGTGCTAATTTTAGATTAGATAATTCCTGTCTCAAACCCCTGTTAATTTGTTTGTTTTTGATTACTTGTTAGTGGTTTCAGTAAATGGATATATCTGAACAATAGCAAAGCCACTATTAAAATAAGTTATTATTATATAGAGCATGGAATTGCACATTCCTCCTTTGAATCCGACAGAGTTTCACCATATCCTTAACAATTTGGGGAAAACATGCTATTATTTTTCTTTATAAAATTTCTCCTGTTAGGCTGTGATGATTGTCATCAGCAGTAACTCCTCTGAAGGCTTTGTCAAAAGAGTTGAAAAAATTGGAAAGGTGTGAAGGTAGCTGTTTGCTGAATATAAAGAGAAGAGCATTGAAGTACAATTCACATTCTTACTTCTCTTTCTATGCTTTCAGATGTTTGACATTTGAAAATTTTGCTTCTAGAAGAGATGCCCTATATAATTCTTTTTTTAAAATTTTTTATTTTTTATAAACATATATTTTTATCCCACGGGGTACATGTCTAGGAATCGCCAGGTTTACACACTTCAAAGAAACCCTAAGCCCAGCAGGAGAAGAGAAATCGTAATGATCAGAGCAGAAATCAATGAAATAGAAACCAAAAAAACAATAGAGCAAATCAACGAAACGAGGAGCTGGTTCTTTGAAAGAATTAATAAAGTTGATAAGCCCCTGGCCAGACTTATCAAAAAGAAAAGAGAAAGGACTCGAATAAATAAAATCATGAATGAAAGAGGATAGATCACAACTAACACCAAAGAAATACAAACTATTATAATAGCACACTATGAGCAACTCTATGCCAACAAATTTGACAAACTGGAAGAAATGGATGCATTCCTAGAAACATATAAACTACCACAACTGAACCAGGAAGAAATAGAAATCCTGAACTGACCCATAACCAGTACGGAGATTAAAACAGTCATTAAAAATCTCCAAACAAACAAAAGCCCAGGGCCAGACGGCTTCCCAGGGGAATTCTACCAATCATTTAAAGAAGAAATAATTCCTATTCTCCTGAAACTGTTCCAAAAAATAGAAATGGAAGGAAAACTTCCAAACTCATTTTATGAGGCCAGCATCACCTTGATCACCAAACCAGACAAGGATCCCATCAAAAAAGAGAGCTATAGACCAATATCCTTGATGGACACAGATGCAAAAATTCTCACCAAAATACTAGCCAATCGGATTCAACAGTACATTAAAAGGATTATTCACCACGACCAAGTGGGATTTATTCCAGGGCTGCAAGGTTGGTTCAACATCCGCAAATCAGTCAATGTGATACAACACATCAATAAAAGAAAGAACCAGAACCATATGATACTCTCAATAGATGCTGAAAAAGCATTTGACAAAGTACAGCACCCCTTCCTGATCAAAACTCTTCAAAGTGTAGGGATAGAGGGCACATACCTCAATATCATCAAAGCCATCTACGAAAAACCCACTGCAAATATCATTCTCAATGGAGAAAAGGTGAAAGCTTTTCCACTAAGGTCAGGAACACACCAGGGATGTCCATTATCACCACTGCTATTCAACATAGTACTAGAAGTCCTAGCCTCAGCAATCAGACAACAAAAGGAAATTAAAGGCATTCAAATCAGCAAAGAAGAAGTCAAATTATCATTCTTTGCAGATGATATGATACTATATGTGGAAAACCCAAAAGACTCCACTCCAAAACTGCTAGAACTTGACAGGAATTCAGTAAAGTGTCAGGATATAAAATCAATGCAAAGAAATCAGTTGCATTTCTCTACACCAACAACAAGACAGAAGAAAGAGAAATTAAGAAGTCCATCCCATTTACAATTGCACCCCAAACCATAAGATACCTAGGAATAAACCTAACCAAAGAGGCTAAGAATCTATACTCAGAAAACTATAACGTACTCATGAAAGAAATTGAGGAAGACACAAAGAAATGGAAAAATGTTCCATGCTCCTGGATTGGAAGAATAAATATTTTGAAACTGTCTATGCTACCTAAAGCAAGCCCTATATAATTCTTACTTTAAGGAACAAGTTGCTTTTATAATTTTTAAATTATTCTACCATTCAAGTATTTTCATTTAAATTAAATTCAATATCATTTAAAAAATAATCAAAAGTGCAGCCAGTATTCAATTCCTGGGCTAAATAATTTTAGAAAGCTTTGTGTTATTGAACCTACAGAGTTTTTCTGTAGTTTTAACTCTTTCTTTCTGTGATTTTTCCCATTAGTCACGTAAGTGACTGCAATATAACAGACATTGAGGATAAAGAAGTACTGAATAGAACAAACCTTGGCCTCATGAAGTTGAGAATCTAGCAAGGGAGTCAAACAATTCAATCATTCAGAGACAATTTATTGAGTGCCTGGCCTAAGATGAGCACAACAAAACCCCAGCTCAGAGGAATCATTTTAATGGGAGAGATAGATAATAGGTAAGCCAACTTAAAAAAAATTGTACTGGTTTTTCTTTAATAGTGATGCATATTTGAACTAAATAAGCACATTTTAAAAAGAGCAGTGATTGAGAAGAAGAGGTTTTTTAACTGAGTGGTCCGAAAAGGACTCCCTTAAAAAGTCTGTTTTGAACAGATTTCTGAATAATATCAGCTATGAAGCTGTGTAAAGATCTCAGGGGTGGGTGATTTTTCCAGTCAAAAAACTGTAAAGGCTCCAAAGTCACAATACAGCTGTAAGTTTCTCTAATAAAGTAACTTCTGACAAAGGATGAGAAGAAATAACTAACCCAGGTTTGAAAGAAAAGGGACAGACTTTCTATGGAATTAATATTTAATTAAAGCTCTAAAGGACAAAAATACACTAGAGCAAAATCCTGGTGATGCTGATATACCTAATGAAAGATCATAAACAAGGTGTGGGTAGCAAAGAGTGTGTGGGAATGTTGGTAAGAACAGTGGGGAAGAGTCATCCCTGAACATGTTCTTAAATGAAGCAATTCTTGTGTTGTTTTAAAAGGTAAATTGGAGTTTGTCTAAGTGATTAGAGAAGGATGCCTCAGCTTATGGAACTTCGAAGCCATAAAGATGTGATAAACTACTGCAGATATTTTCATGTATATTTGTTGTTGCTTCTAGTACTGGTGATCTAAAAACTCCTACTTAAGACAACTAAAAATCCAGACAAAATAGCTTTTAAAGTTAAAAATATCAGAATGATTATAAAAATAAGTGAGGGATTACTGGGCCAATATACGAAATACAATGAGAGCCTAGAGATATATGCCCTGAAGCCATTTTAGCTATGAGAGCATTTGAAACTGCTAAAACACACTGAGCTGTGTTTTTAATAGACTCTTGATACTAGAGAAACAAAATTCAAAATCCAGCAACAATCAAGTTTGAGGACTTTGGTACAACCCAAATTTAAGTTGAGATCCCCAAAGCACAAGGAGAAGCAGAAATAAGACTATAGCCTGCCTTGCCTTCTGTGTAAACTGAGAAAGTCAGTCACTGAATTTGGAGTATGATTGTCTTGTAGAGTCTCAGATATAATAGAAAATCCTGCCAAGGAGGACCATACCATTATTATAGCTCTTAATTATCCCTACTCAATAAGAGTTTCAAATATAATGTCTTGAACATAGCAAAATGTAACAAAGCACACAAAGAAAAACCATTAACAAGATTTGATAGACAAAATGGGATTAAGTATGATATTAAAATGATCAATAAAGATTGTAAAATGGCTTGATTACTCTGCTCAAAGAAATGAGAGGGGAAGCAAATTGAACAAAAAACTGACACTAAAAATGATATTGAGAAAGATTTTATAAATGAACCAAATGGATACTCTAGAACTTTAAAGATATGACAGCTAATTTAAGATACCACAGGGGTGCCTGGGTGGCTCACTTAATTAAACCTCCAATTCTTTTCCTTTTATTTAACACCTTAATTTTATTTTATTTCTTTCATTTTGGCTCAGGTCATGATGTCAGGGTTGTGAAATAGAGCCCAGAGTTGGGCTCTGTGCTGAGCCTGGAGCCTGCTTAAGATTCTTTTCTCTTCTTTTTCTATCCCTCCCTGCACTCTTGCTCGCTCGCTCTCTCTTGCTTGCTAATAAATAAATAAATATATAAATATATAGATAATAGACAAAGCAAAATAAAAGCAGATTATGGAAATAAATATAAAGATTTTGAAATGAAAACAAGTTCAAAATAAAATAGAGAAGACCTACACAGCTAAAAGTTCATTCAAAAATCTACTATTAAAGAATTCAGTATGACACAATGTTAAGATATCAAAAGATTTGAGCATGTACTTTACAGAAAGGGTAATCCAAATGGCCACTCATATATAAAAACTGTTTATCTTTATTATGAATCTGGAATTAAATTAAAATTAAAATTAAATTAAAACCTAGAATGGCATACTATTACACACTTACCATATTGGGCAACAGTAAAAATGTCTTGCAAGAATGTGAAAGAATGACAGTGCCCATAATAAAAACATTTGAGGTAAGTTGTACAATATTTAGAAAACTTAACAATAAAAATAAAAAAAAATTGGTCCATTCCTAGAAACACAACATGGAACTAAATGAATATTTTCACCAGGATATGCAAACAGATGATTATAGTTATTTCATTCATAACAGCAGATCAGCAGTGGTATATTTGCACAATGTTACATTAAATAAGAGAGAATATTAACAACCTGGGAGGAGGGGCTAGGTTGTTATCATAAAGAGATCTTCTATGGTGCTGATTATGTTCTATTTCTCAAAATCTTTAAGTTAAAAAAGTTTTCCAGTTTATATCTAGATAGATAGAGAGATAGATAGATAGATGATAGATAGACAGATATCCCAGAAGCTGCAATGCTAGGCTAGGACCAGGCTTTAAAGGGCTTTTCTATACTCTACTAAATACTTTAAACCTTTCATTATATCATAGCTCAGTGTTCAAATCTCCATTGGTTTCCTCAGTTTCCTAATATTTCTCTTAAGGTGACCTGATCTAGACTTTTGATCACCTTTGTCTAAATATTTCTATTTTAACAAAGTCCTTTTTAACACTCAGAGACTGAAACTTAGAAAAATACTCTGTTATCTCACTAGAGTGGAAAATATATAGTTACCCATTAACTAATGATATCCATGTCTACATTAGATCCATGACATTTTTAATTCTTGGGAGCTTTTGGTTAAATGAATTTTTTAAGCTTCCTTTAAATGAAGCTTTAAGCCACCACCACATGAATAAAATTGAAGAACTAAATGAAAACAAGCCAAGTATTTACAGAGTAATAGAATGTGCAGTGGAAAGAGTACAATTCTGAAATCATAAAGCCTAAATTAGTGTGATGCATCTTTACTAGCCATGTAATCATAAACCAGTTATCTAAATTGTGTTTCCTCGGTTTTTTCACCCATGAAATGGTGATGATAATACTTATTATGCAGAGTTGTTGTGTGGCTGTAATGAAGCATGGAGCATGAGAGTCTCATATTCCATGCTAAAATGATAGCTATTTTTATACTTATAATAATTCTAATAATAGTAATTAAATTGTTCAAAATGATAATATTCATTTATATTGAGGCATTGTATTGACTATTCATAGACACATTTACCAAAATAAATTTCATTTTACTTTACCCCCCCTGAGGATATATATTTTCTAATTCAATATGAATCTCATTATGAATAATAATTATCATGATAAATATGCTGATTTTTCTTCTATTTATTTTTAGGGAAGTATCCTAAACTGTTGAACATAAAGAAACTTAAGCAAGTCTGTCTTATTCAAAATTTGCATGCTGCTTTCTTATGAAACTAGATTATAGAGTTGTATGAAATAAATTCATGCAGTTAAGATATTTATGTTTGGAAAACTGGGTGGTCAGTTTAGTATCTCAAAAGAAGATTTTAAATTTAAACCTTAAAAATGAGCTCTTTCAGCCTTATTTATAGACCATCCTTCATGCTTCATAAGTATTCCTTCATTGTAAACTAAGTAATAGTTTTTGTCACAGTGTATATAACTAAAATGGATTTTATATTCTATTATTTCAGAGTTAGTTGCAGTTTCTACTTCCTTACTTCCTTTTTTGAAAAATAGATTAATTCTACAAAAAGTTTTTTCCAGCTTTATTGAAAAATAATCGACATATTATAATTTGTAAATTTAAGAAATGATTTCTTATAACATTGCAAACTTTTAACATTGTGTAAATTTTGTACAATTTGATAAATTGGTATACATCTGTATTGCAATATAATCTACATAAAAATGTTAATACATCTACTATCTCATATAGTTGCCACTGTTTTTATGCATGTATCGTAAGGAATTTTAAGATCTACTCTCTTAGCAACTTTTATGTATATAGTACAGTAGAGATAAACTTCAGAGTTCTTGTGGGTTTTGTTCCAGACCACCTCAATAAAGAGATTATCTCAATAAACTAAGTCAAATTATTATTGTTTTTTTGGTTTCCCAGTGCATATAAAAAAATAAACACTATACTGTACTGTTCAAAAGCATTATGTCTTTAAAGAAAAACAATGTATATACCTTAAGTAAACTAGTTCTGAGTTTTTAGTGGGTCGTAATTACTGATCACAGATCACCATAACAAATACAATAATAATGAAAAAACTTGAAATATTGCAAGAATTACCAACATGTGACAGAGAGACACAAAATGAACAAATGTTGTTAGAAAAATGGAGGCAGCAGACCTTTTTTATACAAGAATCCTATAAAATTTCAACTTGTAAGAATGTGATATATGCAAAGTTTAATAAAGGGAAGCACAATAAAAAAGTATGTATATATTATTAACTATGATCATCATGCTGTACATTAGATCCCCAGAACTTTTTCATATTATAGTTGCAAGTTTGTACCCTTTGACCACCTTACTCCACCCCAGGTTCACCCCTTGTCAACTCAACTCTAAGTTTCTATTAGTTTGCCTTTTCTTCAGATTCTGTATGTAAGGGATATCATAATACATAAATTTAAAAAATATATAAAATCTTTGAAATATTTCACTTAGTATAATACCTTCAAGATCCATCCATGCTGTTGTAAATGGCAGTATTTCTTAATTTTTCATGGTTAAGTAGTAGTATTCCATAGTATATATTTACCATACTTATTTTATTCATTCATCCATTAATGGATACTGAAGCTATTTCCATCTCTTGCTTAGAGTTAATAATTTTATAATGAACATAAGAGTGCAGATATGTCTTCGAATAGTGACTCCGTTTCCTTTAGATATATACCTAGAAGTGGGATTACTGAATCATATGGTAATTTTACTTTTAATAATATGAATCATCTCCATACTGTTTTCCATACAAATTTATATCCCTATCACAGTGCATAAGTTCCCCATTTTCCCCAATATTTAACAAAATTTTTAGTTTTAATTTTTTGGTAGTATATATTCTAATAGGTAGTAATATCTTGCTGTGTTTTCCAGAAGTAAACAACAACAACAACAACATAATGACTTTGCCCTGAGTTTTTACATTGAGCACTTTTTAATGCTCCTGTTGGTCATTTATATAACTTTTTGAAAAAAAAAGTCTATTGAGATCCTTTTGCTATTTTTTAAATTATATATTTTTTTCTATTTGTATCTGTTGGTTATTAACCTCTTTTCAGATATAAGATTTGTAAGTATTTTCTTCCATTCTGTGGATTGTGTTTTTATTCTCTCTCTCTCTGTCTCTCTTTTTCGGCAATTCAGAAACTTTAGTTTGATGTAATACCATTTATTTATTTTTGGTTTTTTACTTGTGTTTTTGGTCTGGTATCCAAAAAACTATTGGCAAGACCAATGTCAAGGAGAATTTTTCCTATATTTTCCTTTAGGAAATTTAGTTTCATGCATCACATTTAAGTCTTTAATCTATTTCAAGTTAAGATTTATGAGTGATATAAGGCTCCAGTTTCATACTGTTTTATGTGACTATTCAGTTTTAAATATCATCTATTGAACAGACTATCCTTACCCATTACATATGTTGGCCCCTGTCAAATATTAGGTGACTGCATGAAAGGATTTATTTCTGGACTCTCAATTCTGTTCTACTTGTTTATTGGTCTGTTTTTATGCCAGTATACTTTATTGTTTTGAGCTTGAGGGCTTTGTAGTATAATTTCAAATCAAGAAGTGTAATTTCTCTTCTTCATTCTTTCTCAGAACTGCTTTGATTATTTGTTGTCTTTTATGGTCTCATATAAATTTTAGGATTCTTTACTTACTTCTGTCAAAAAATAATATTGGATTTTTTTAAAAAGATTTTTTATTTATTTATTTGACAGAGAGAGATGACAAGCAGGCAGAGAGGCAGGCAGAGAGAGAGGAGGAAGCAGGCTCCCTGCTGAGCAGAGAGCCTGATGCAGGGCACGATCCCAGGACCCTGGGATCATGACCTGAGCCGAAGGCAGCGGCTTAACCCACTGAGCCACCCAGGCGCCCCTAACTTTGGATTTTTGATAGGAATAGAATTTACAGATGGTTTCCGGTAGTATGGACTTTTTAACAATGTTAATTCTTACCGTTCATAAATATGGGCTATCTTTCCATTTGTATCTCCTTCAATTTCTTTATCAATGTCATAGTTTATGGGGTACAGATCTTTCATCTTCTTAGTTAAAACTTTTCCTAAGTATTTTATTATTTTTGATGCTATTGTGAATTAGATTGTTTTTCATCATTAGAGTGTAAAAATGCTCCTGTCTTGTGCTTACTTTGGCAGCACATATACTAAAATTGGAATGATGCAGAGAAGATTAGCGTGATCACTGAACAAGGATGACATGAAAAACTGGGAAGCATTCCACATTAAAAACAAAACAAAACAAAACAAAATTCTTGTCTTTTATATATTGATCTTGTATTTGGCAGCTTTACTAAATTTGTTTATTCAAATATTTTTGTGACGTTTTTAGGATTTTTTTACATGTAAGTTCATGTTATCCAAAAAAGGAAAATTTTATTTCTCCTTTTTTTTTTTGGAGTCTTTTATTTCTTTGTGCTCCTTGTTTCTCTGGCTAGGACATCCAGTACTATGTCAAATGAGAGTAGTGAAAGTGGACACACTTGTCTTGTTTCTGATCTTTAAGGTGAAAACTTTCAAACTTTTTTGATTGAATATGAGATTAGCTCTGGGCTTGCAAAATGTGTTTTTTAATTGATTTTTTAAAATTTTTTATAAACATATAATGTGTTTTTATCCCTAGGAGTACAGGTCTGTGAATCACCAGGTTTACACATTTCACAGCACTCACCATAGCACATACCCTCCCCAATGTCCATACCCCCACCCTCCTCTCCCAACACACCTCCCCCCAGCAGCCCTCAGTCTGTTTTGTGAGATTCAGTGTTTTATGGTTTGTGTCCCTCCCAATCCCATCTTCTTTTATTTTTCTTTTCGTACCCCCCAAACTGCCTATGTTGCATCTCCACTTCATCGTATCAGGGAGATCATATGATAGTTGTCTTTCTCAGATTGGTTTATTTCGCCAAGCATAATACCCTCTAGTTCCATCCACGTCATCACAAATAGCAAGATTTCATTTCTTTTGATGGCTGCATAGTATTCCATTGTACATATATACCACATCTTATTTATTGATTCATCTGTGGAAGGACGCTTAGGTTCTTTCCATAGTTTAACTATTGTGGACATTGCTGCTATAAACATTTGGGTGCATGTCCCCCTTCAGAATGCCACGTTTGTATATTTAGGGTATATACCCAGTAATACAATCACTGGGTCATAGGGTAGTTCTATTTTCAGCTTTTTGAGGAACCTCCACGCTGTTTTCCAGAGTGGTTGCACCAGCTTGCATTCCCACGTACAGTGTAGGAGGGTTCCCCTTTCTCCACATCCTCGCCAGCATCTGCCATTGACTGACTTGTTCATTTTAGCCATTCTGAAAGGTGTGAGGTGGTATCTTATTGTGGTTTTGATTAGTATTTCCCTGATGCCGAGTGATGTGGAGCATATTTTCATGTGTCTGTTGGCCATTTGGATTTATTCTTTGCAGAAATGTCTGTTCATGTCTTCTGTCCATTTCTTCATTGGATTATTTGTTCTGAGGGTGCTGAGTTTGATAAGCTCTTTATAGATTTGGGATACTGGCCCTTTATCTGGTATGTCATTTGTAAATATCTTCTCCCATTCTGACAGTTATCTTTTGGCTTTGTTAACTGTTTCCTTTGCTGTGCAAAAGCT
Source organism: Mustela lutreola (assembly GCF_030435805.1). Taxonomy (NCBI): domain Eukaryota; kingdom Metazoa; phylum Chordata; class Mammalia; order Carnivora; family Mustelidae; genus Mustela; species Mustela lutreola. Next base: position 55,721,487 of record NC_081308.1, on the reverse strand, counting down.
TTTTGATCTGATGAAATCCCAATAGTTCATTTTTGCCCTTGCTACCCTTGCCTTTGGCGATGTTCCTAGGAAGAAGTTGCTGCTGCTGAGGTCAAAGAGGTTGCTACCTGTTCTCTCCTCAAGGATTTTGATGGATTCCTTTCTCACATTATGCTTCTTCATCCATTTCCAGTCTATTTTCATGTATGGTGTAAGGAAATGGTCCAATTTCATTTTTCTGCATGTGGCTGTTCCATTTTCCCAACACCTTTTGTTGAAGAGGCTGTCTTTTCTCCATTGGACATTCCTTCCTGTTTTGTTGAAGATTAGTTGACCATAGAGTTGAGGGTGTATTTCTGGGCTCTCTATTCTGTTACATTGATCTATGTCTGTTTTTGTGACAGTTCCCTACTATCTTGATGATGACAACTTTGTAATAGAGCTTGAAGTCTGGAATTGTGATGCCAACAACCTTGGCTTTCTTTTTCAATATTCCTCTGGCTACTCGAGATATTTTCTGGTTCCATATAAATTTTAGGATTATTTGCCCCATTTCTTTAAAAAAAAAAAAAGGATGGGATTTTGATAGGGATTGCATTAAATGTGTAGATTGCTTTAGGTAGCATAGACATTTTCACAATATTTGTTCTTCCAATACAGGAGCATGGAACATTTTTCCATTTCTTTGTGTCTTCTTCGATTTTTTTCATGAGTGCTTTAGAGTTTTCTGAGTATAGATTCTTTGTCTCTTTGGTTAGGTTTATACCTAGGTATCTTAGGGTTTTGGGTGCAACTGTAAATGGGATTCACTCCTTAATTTCTATTTCTTCTGTCTTATTGGTATAAAAAAAATGCAACCAATTTCTGTGCATTGATTTTATATCCTGACACTTTACAGAATTCCTATACAAGTTAGAGCAGATTTAGAGTGGAGTCCTTTAAGTTTTCCACATACAGTATCATATCGTCTGCAAACAGTGATAGTTTGAATTCTCTTTTGCCAATTTGGCTTAATTTCGATGCCTTTAATTTCTTTTTGTTGTCTGATTGCTGAGGCTAGGACTTCTAGTACGATGTTGAATAGCAGTGTCATGATAACGGACATCCCTACTGTGTTCCTGACCTCAGCGGAAAAGTATTCAGTTTTTCTCCATTGAGAATGGTATTTACAGTGGGTTTTTCATAGATGGCTTTGATAATATTGATAATATGTAATTTCTATCCCTACACTTTGAAGAGTTTTAATCAGGAATGGATACTGCACTTTGTCAAATGCTTTTTCAGCATCTATGGAGAGTATCAGATGGCTCTTGTTCTTTCTTTTATTAATGTGTTGTATCACATTGATTGATTTGCAGAAGTTTAACCAACCTTGTAGCCCTGGAATAATTCCCACTTGGTCGTGGTGAATAATCCTTTTAATGTACTATTGAATCTGATTGGCTAGTATTTTGGTGAGAATTTTCGCATCTGTGTTCATCAAGGATATTGGTCTGTAGTTTTCTTTTTTGATGGGATCCTTGTCTGGTTTTGGGTTCAAGGTGATGCTGGCCTCAGAAAAAAAGAGTTTGGAAATTTTCCTTCCATTTCTATTTTTTGGGAACAGTTTCAGGAAAATAGGAATTAATTCTTCTTTAAAAGTTTGGTAGAATTCCCCTGGGAAGCCATCTGGCCTGGCTTTTGTTTGTTTGGAGATTTTTGATGACTGTTTCAATCTCCGTACTGGTTATGTGTCTGTTCAGGTTTTCTATTTCTTCCTGGTTCAGTTGTGGTAGTTTATATGTCTCTAGGAATGTATCCATTTCTTCCAGATTGTTGAATTTGTTGGCGTAGAGTTGCTCATAGTATGTTCTTATAATTGTTTGTATTTCTTTGATGTTGGTTGTGATCTATCTTCTTTCAATCATGATTTTATTTATTTGAGTCCTTTCTCTTTTCTTTTTGATAAGTCTGGAAAGGGGTTTATCAATCTTATTAATTCTTTCAAAGAACCACCTCCTAGTTTCGTTGATTTGTTCTATTGTTTATTTTTGTTGGTTGTGGGTTTTTTTTTGTTTCTATTTCATTGATTTCTGCCATGATCTTTATTATTCCTCTTCTCCTGCTGGGTTTAGGCTTTCTTTGTTGTTCTTTATGCAACTCCTTTAGGAGTAGGGTTATGTTGTGTATTTGAGATCTTTCTTATTTCTTGAGAAAGGCTTGTACAGCTTTATATTTTCCTCTCAGGACTGCCTTTGCTGTATCCCACAGATTTTGAACATTTTTGTTTTCATTATCATTTGTTTCCATGAATTTTTTCAATTCTTCTTTAATTTCCTAGTTGACCAATTCATTTTTTAGAAGGATGCTATTAGTCTCCATGTATTTGTGTTCTTTACAAATTTCCTCTTGTGATTGGGTTCTAGTTTCAGAGCATTGTGGTCTGAGAATATGCAGGGGATGATCCCAATCTTTTGATAATGGTTGAGATCTGATTCATGACCCAGGATGTGGTCTATTCTGGAGAATGTTCCATGTGCACTAGAGAAGAATGTGTATCTGTTATTTTGGGATGGAATGTGTTGAATATACCTGTGATGAACATCTTGTCCAGTGTGTCATTTAAGGCCTTTTTTCTTGTTGATCTGTTGCTTGGATGATCTGTCCATTTCAATGAGGGGAGTGTTAAATTCCCCTACTATTATTTTATTATTGTCGATGTGTTTCTTTGATTTTGTTATTAATTGGTTTATTTAGTTGGCTGCTCCCATGTTAAGGACATAGATATTTAAAATTGTTAGGTCTTCTTGTTGGACAGACCCTTTGAGTATGATATAGTGTCCTTCCTCATCTCTTATTATAGTCTTTGGCTTAAAATCTAATTGATCTGATATAAGGATTGCCACCCCAGCTTTCTTCTGATGGCCATTAGCATGGTCCATTGTTTTCCACCCCCTCTCTTTAAATCTGGGGGTGTCTGAGGTCTATGAATAGTATCTTGGGCAGCATATTGACGGGTTTTGCTTTTTATCCATTCTAATACCCTGTGTCTTTTGATTGGTGCATTTAGGCCATTTACATTCAGGGTAACTATTGAGAGATATGTTTTTAGTTGCATTGTATTGCCTATAATGTGACTGTTACTGTATATTGTTTCTGTTCCTTTCTGATCTACTACTTTTAGGCTCTCTCTTTGCTTAGAGGACTCCTTTCAATATTTCCTGGAGAGTTGGTTTGGCGTTTGCAAATTCTTTCAGGTTTTGTTTGTCCTGGTAGCTTTTTAATCTCTCCTTCTATTTTCAATGATAGCCTAGCTGTATATAGTATTCTTGGCTGCATGTTTTACTCACTTAACACTCTGAAGATATCATGCCAGGTCTTTCTGGCCTGCCAGGTCTCTGTGGATAAGTCTGCTGCCAATCAAATGTTTTTACTGTTGTACAATACAGACTTCTTCTCCCAGGTTGATTTCAGGATTTTCTCTTAGTCATTAACAGTTGTAAATTTTACAATCAGGTTACGGGGTGTGGACATATTTTTATTGATTTTGAGGGTCATTCTTTGTATCTCCTGGATTTTGATGTTTGTTCCCTTTGCCATATTAGGGAAATTCTCTAGAAATTTCTCTCCAATATACCTTCTGCTCCCCTCTCTTTTCTTCTTCTTCTGGCATCCCAATTATTCTAATGTTTTGTCGTCTTATGGTCTCACTTATCTCTCAAATTCTCTCCTCATGGTCCAGTATTTGTTTGTCTCTCTTTTGCTCAGCTTTTTATTCTCCATCATTTGGTCTTCTGTATCACTAATTCTTTTGCCTCATTTATCCTAGCAGTAAGAACTTCCATTTTTTATTGCACCTCATTAATAGCTCTTTTGATTTCAACTTGGTTAGATTTTAGTTCTTTTATTTCTCTAGAAAGGGCTTTTATCTCTCTGGAGAGGGTTTCTTTAATATCTTCCAGCTAGAACCCTGAGAGTTGTCATTCTGAACTCTAGTTCTGTCATATTACCAATGTCTGTTTTGATTAGGTCCCTAGCCTTTGGTACTGCCTCTTGTACTTTTTCTTGTGATGAGTTTTTCCACCTTGTCATTTTGAGAAGATAAGAATATATAAAGGAGCAAATAAAATGCTAAAAGGGTGGCAAAGACACCAGGAAAATGTGCTTTAACCAAATCAGAAGAGATCCCAAGTTGTGGGAGAACGAAAGGGGATAAAAAAGAAGTTCTAGGGGGAAAAAAGGTTTAAAAAAAGAAAACAAGGAAAAATATTACAGAAGAAAAAAATTATATATATACTAGACTTGTGAATAGAACAGGGTCACTCACTTAATTTTGGGAGTATTTTGGTCTCTTAGAAGAAACTACCTCCAAAGATTTTAAAGGATGAAAAACATAAAACAGTAGGCACAATGACGGGATGGAACAAACCTATAAATATGAGTTAAAAATTTAATTTCTAAAAAATAAGTTGATAGAGCAAGTTGGTGGGGACAATAAAGAAAAATAAACTGGAGAGAATTTGCTCATGCTGGACAGTAGAAAAATCTTGGAGCTAGATTTAGGGTATATTTTGGTCTATTAGGAGAAGTTATACCCATAATTATTTAGAAGAAAAAACCCTATGTGTAAAAAAATATATAGTTAGATACAATGGAGGATAAAATATGACTATAATAATGAAGGTTCAAAATAGATTATTATTTTTGTAAGGTATTTTTAAAATAAACTCGTTAAAAAATCATTGAAAGACGAATATGTAAAAGTTAAAAAAAAGTAGCAGAAGAAAAAAGAAAAAATATATAACTGCAAGACTAAAGAATCATTGGGAGAAAGCCATGAATTCCTTGTTTTGCTTTCTCCTCCTCTGGAATTCCACTGTTCTCTTTAGTAAGTGAAGTTGATCTTGACTGGGTTTCTTGTTGGTCTTCTGGGGAAGGGGCCTTTTGTATTGATTCTCAAGTGTCTTTGCCCGAATGGATTTGTCCTGCCCTTACCTAGGGTAGGGCTAAGTAATCCGGGAACTTTTGATCCCTGAAGGCTTTCCGTAGAGTTCTGGATGATGAAATGATAATGGCGGCCTCACAATCCGGCCCAGAGGAGTGGAGAGCTCAGGGCCCTGCTCCTCAGTGCACCTTCAGAGAAAAGTGCTTAATCACCCCCATCTTCCCGGCCTCTGGCCATGCTTGGAGAAAAGCGCTCTGTCATTCGCACTTGAAGAAATGTCCTTGGTCATTCTCATCTCCCTGGCCTCTGGCCGTGCTTGGAGAAAAGGTCTCAATTACTCCTGTCTCCCTGGCCCTTGGCCATGCTCCAAGCTCACCCTGCCTATTCCTGGTTCAAAGTAACCCTGGGTTGAGAGCTCACTCCTCAGCTTTGTCTCTGTAGCCGGCTTCCCCACTCTAATACCTGTGAATTCTGTGACATTCAGATACCCCTGGTCCTTCTGTGACCCTGAGGGACCTGGGGCTATGCTGACCCCACTTGGGCTTCACTCTGATTTAGCCTCTGGGGTGATATCCTTCAGTGGATCAAATTTAAAAAGTCCTGATTTTGTGCTCCATTGCTCCACAGCTTGCCTGGAGCTGGTCCCACCCCCCGCAGTCTACCTTCCCTTTCTTTGGGTTCACTTTTCCGCCGGTTCTACCTTTCAGAAAGTGATCAATTTTCTCTTTCTAGAATTGTTGCTCTCCTTCTCTTTGATCTCCCATTGGACTTGTAGGTGTTTGCAATGGTTAGATAAGCTATCTACTGATCTCCTGCTACCTGATGTCGTCTCAGCCTGCTACTTCTCGGCCAATTTGAATCCTTCCACGGAATATGTGGTTTTCATTGTATTGATGTGTATTCTTTCTGTACCCAGTTTGGTGAGTATTTTTATTATGAAAGGGTGTTGAATTTTGCCAAATGCCTTTTCTGCATATATTGAATTGATCATATGAGATTTCATTGATCATTCTATTAATATAATGCATCACATTTACTGATATGTGCTGGTGAATTCAGTTTTGTAGCATTTTGTAGAGAATTTTTACATTTTTTATTTATCAGGGATATGATCCAGTAGTTCTTTTTGTTGCTGATTTGTAAAGTGCCTCGGAGTATTTCAACCACTTCAACTTTTGGGAAGGGTTTTACAAGTGTTTGTATTATTTCTTCTTAAAATGTTTGGTAGAATTCACTGTGGACATCATCTGATTCTGGACTTTTATTTGTTAGAAGGTTTTTATTACGAATTCAATCTCCTTATTCCTAATTGGTCTGTTCACATTTTTTATGTCCTTATGATTCAGTCTTGATAGGTTGTATGTGCCTAGGAATTTGTCCATTTCCTCTAGGCTTTTGATTTGCTGGCATTTAACTGTCTGTTATCTTTTATATTTCTGTGGTATCTGTTATAATGTCTCCTTTTACATTTCTGATTTTATTGAGTCTTCTCTCTTTTTTCTGAGTTAGTCTAGCTGTCTTTTTTTATTTATCATTACCAAGTCTAATTTTATTTACCATTTTAAAAAACTTTCTAATTTTGTAATTCTATATTTCATTTATTTCTGCCCTAATTTTTATTTTTTTCATTGCTTTTGCTGCTTTTAAGTTTACTTTGTTCTTTCTGTACTTTTTTGAGCTGTTATATTGTTCTTTATTTGAAATCTTTTTTTAATACATTTATAGCTATAAAATTTCCTTTTATAACTGCTTTGCTGCTTCTCATAATTTTTTGGTATATATTTTTTTATTTTCCTCATGATGTATTTTTATTCCCACTTTGTCTTCTTTTTTTGATTTTTTGTTTGTTTAAAAATGTGTATGTCTGTGTATTTTTAAATTTTCCAAATTTCCTTCTGTATTGATTTCTAGCTTCATATTATTTTGGCTGGAAATATACTCGATATGCTTTCGATATTATTGATTTTGGGGGGACTCTTGTTTTGTGGTTTAAAATGTGATCTATCCTAGACAATTTTCCATGTGTGTTTGAGAAGAATATTTATTATGATATTATTGGATGGAATATCCTGTAAATATGTTAGGTTCATTTGACATAGTTCTTGTTTTTTTGTTTTGTTTTGTTTTGTTTGTTTGTTTGTTCGAGAGAGAGCAGGGCAGAGAGAATGAGCAAGGGGTAAGGGCAGAGACAGAGGGAGAAGATCCCCTCCTGAGCAGGGAGCCCAATGTGGGATTCTATCTCAGGATCCTTGGATCACGACCTGAGCCAAAGGCAAAGGCTTAACTGACTGAGCCACCCAGTTGTCCATGCATAGTGTTTAAATTCACTATTTTCTTACTGATTTTCTGTCTGAATGATCTATCCATATGTAAGAGTGGGGTATTATTGTCCCCAGATACTATTGTATTGCTATTTATTTCTCCTTTTTGTTTTGTTAGTATTTGTTTTATATATTTATGTGGCTCAATATTAGGTACATGATATTTACAATTACTGTATGGATGAATTGATGGCACTTTTCTTATTGTATAATGACTGTGGTGATTTTTAGCTTATATAAACCCTATTTTGTCTGTTATAGTTATTGCTACCCTTGTTTTCTTTTGTTATCATTAGCTTGGAATATCTTTTTCCATCCCTTTACTCTCTGCCCATGTGTGTCCTTAAAGCTATAGTGATTCTTTTATATGCAACATATTGTTGGATCTTGTGTTTTTTGTTTGTTTTTTAAATCTATTCTAGCCTTTCTATGATTTCCAACTGGATTATTCCATTCACTTACAGTTAAAGTAATTATTGATAGGTAAAGACTTAACTATTGCCTTTGATTCTTTTTATATTTCCTGATTTATTTAAATTTTAGTTAATATATAGTGTAATATTAGTTTCAGGAGTAGAATTTAGTAATTTGTCATTTACATATAACATTCAATGCTCATCACAAGTGACCTCCTAATAATTTTTACTGACTTAGCCCATTCCCCTGCCCATCTCCCCTCCAGAAACAATCAGTTTGTTACTTATGGTTAAGTGTATTATGGCTTGCCTTCCCTCCCTTTTTTTTTTTTAAATTTTTTTCTTTCCCCAGTGTTTATCTGTTTTGTTTTTCTGTTAATTGTTTGCTCTTTTGTAGATACTCTGCTCTTTATTTCCTGTATTGTTCTCTTTGTAATCTGATGACTTTTTGTGGCAGTATGTTTTAACTTCATTATCAAAATCTTTTGTGTATCTACTACATATTTTTTTATATTATATTATATTATTATAAATAAAATATGTTAGTTATAACATTCCATTATATGTTGAAAACAACTGAACTTCAATAGTGTACAGAAAATTTATACTTCTATAACAAGAGGTTATTGATGTTTTTACATTTAGATCATTTTTATATTGTACTTTTAATAACATATGATTGCATTTATAGTTATTTTTAATAAGCTTGTTTTTTATCTTTTAAACTAGACTAGTAAATGATTTTTATATCACCATTACAATATTGGAGAATCTGGATTTGACTATACATTTACCTTTAGCAATAAATAAGGAGCCATCCATGCATCCATGTTGCCATCTTGATGATATCACCGTCCCCAAATCTTCAGTAAGTGTTACTTTATATTTATCATTTTTTTAAGATTTTCTTTATTTGACAGAGAGAGAGAGAGCTCAAGTTGGCAGAGTGGCAGGCAGAGGAAGATCTAGAGGCAGGCTTATTACCCAGCAGTGAGCCTGATGCAGGTCTTAATCCCAGGACCCTGGGATCACGACCTGAGCCAAAGGCAGCTGCTGAACCGATTGAGTCACCCAGGGTCCCCTAAATTTTACTTTAGTTAATATATGACCATTTTTTATTTCTACTAATAGACACATCAATTTTATTGCTTTTAATATTAAGGTCTTCTCTTTAACATCATTATCATCTATTCATCTATTTCTTTTTCATTTTAAAAGTGTTGTTTACATTTGTGGTGGTAAGTATGTAATTCATGTATGTGGTGGTATGTAAGTAATTCAAATATGAATTTTAAACTCTAGATCATATGCTCCATTGTGGCAGATATTTGTCTTATTCATCCCACCCACAAAAAATTAGTACTCAATAAATAGGTCTTTGTTGATTGAATGAATGAATTAAGTGTTCTGACACTAGAATAGCTGACCAAACCAGAGATCAAGGAGAAAATATAATGATAGTCAAATGGATGAACCTGAGATAAAAAGACATTTCAGCTTCGTTAGTTTGATATACACTCTGGATAATATTCCAACTTTGCATGGATTTTTGGAAAGCAAACAACTCCTCTCCTAAATAATAAATGTATTGTGGCTCCTGGGTGCCTCAGTGGGTTAAGCCGCAGCCTTCGGCTCAGGTCATGATCTCAGAGTCCTGGGATCGAGTCCTGCATCGGGCTCTCTGCTCAGCGGAGAGCCTGCTTCCCCTATCTCTCTGCCTGCCTCACCATCTACTTGTGATTTCTCTCTGTCAAATAAATAAATAAAATCTTTAAAAAAAATAATAAATGTATTAATTGCCTTCCTTATGAGTCCTGACAGCAGTCAGCTTTGTGGGTTTCTGATTCCATTCCAAGAGGTAGAATGTCTGTTTGATTTATGTCATAAGCAACAGTGTCATGAGGAAAGACTTGTAGGATAAAATTTCTTAAAGATGGGAACACAGATGGCTGCCTATGGACTGTGAGGTGGGTGTTAATGAAAATGCATTGAGCAGTCAGGGAAGGGCAGCTCACAACCATAGGAAAGGTGCCTGTGTTTTTGTTTTTTGTTTTGTTTTACAAACAGATACCATTTCCCCTCCCCATGGAAATTTTCAAATTTACTTTTCTCTAACAACCACAAATACTTGGGACATTATGAACACAATATGGGCCTTAAAGGATAAAAATAAACAAAAATTTAAGTAAATGTTAAGTGTTTATCATTATTTCAGCCATGTTTTTCTATGTTTAACTTCTCAAAGAAATTACAGAGTCTGGTTTCTAAATATTATACCAGGCTGTATTAAACCAATGCAAAGGGTTTTATGGAATTTTCTATAACACCATCTAGATTTTCTACATTGGCTGTCACTCCTGAAAATTCTCAGTTTATAAATGTGCATGAATTGAAACAGCATATATTTACATTATAGTAAATATTCACTGGTTATTTACCTGGTTTATTACTGTATTTTGATCCTTTCTAATTGTTCACTTTCTTCCATATTTCCCCCTTATTTCTACAAATGTCAATCCATCACATGTTATGTAAAGTGAAACAAAGAGGAACAGCTGTTAGTAGAAAGGATTAATAGGTGATTTGATGTTATTCTGTGAGATATTAAGTAATAGGCAAGGTCTTTCCATATCATCATTTTAATATATTTCAGTAATACAACATAGTTTTTATGCTTTAATTAAAATATCTCTGTGAGATATTAATAGGCAAGGTATTTCCATATCATCATTTTAATATATTTCAGTAATACAACATAGTTTTTATGCTTTAATTAAACCTTCATTAAGTCTTTATATATATATATATATTTCCAAACTCACAAGTCCGCCCTTCATGTCCCATTCAAAACCCACTCATTTTATGGAATAACTATTTTATCTTCCCAGTACAATCTTCATTTAACTTATTGCTCTGGTGTGCTCCGTTGGCAGCACATATATTAACTTATTGTTCTGGGTATACAAAAGGATAGGAATAGAATATTTTGTAATATGATATTTTGTCCTGTCTGCACTACAGAGTCTGTGTAAGCATTCTTAGATCAGAGACCTAGGAGGAGGTCCAAATTGAAGAAAAACAAACAAAAAAAAGAAAATGTTCTCAGCCCTTTCTTGTAGTTTCATTTGCAGGAACCACAAAAGCAAAGATATTAAAAAATTTTTTTCTTATATTTTAAAATTAAGTTTAAAATTTTTATTGGATTATGCTCCCTTAAACTCATCTGATACCATGAATAGAAAACCCAAGCAATCCACCAAACATTCTTTCATGATGTTGCCTTTAAACATGTTGCCTTTAAAATTTTTACAGTGTAGTCTCATCTGTAGAGTACATGAGCCTTGATTCAAAAATGTCATCAAAGACTGTGGTGACACTTGTCTTGCCACCCGCCCGCTGTTCCTGCCATGCCAGGCTCTCCTGCTTCACGACCGTTTCCCGACAGCAAGGCCAAGGGCTCCTTCTCTCCTCCCAGGACGGTGTGCTGTGCCTTCCCCAGATATGCTACTGGGGAGTGCAGTCACAGACGTGTCCCTTTCCTTAAGGCTCTTTCCACGGGCTTAACCACGTTTCTCTCCCAGGCAGAGGGAATGCCCGGGCTAAGAGGATTTCGCTCCATACGGGTTTCTCCCACCATGCTTCGGAGACTATGTTCAGGCAAGCAGCATCAGCATCCCACAGAACCAACACTGTTTTCCCAGCGAATGCTGTGCTTTCCCAGAGGGGATGCAGGATCAAAGAGGCTTTTGCTCTATGCGGGTTTCTCCCACTGTGCTGTGAATACAAGGTTAAGGTAAGCAGCAACAGCAGCCCGCAGAACCGACTCTGATTTCGCAGAGCCTGCTATGCACGCGCAGAGGCTTTGGGCTTGGCGCGATCCGCACTTTGCCACTCCTTTCTCAGGAAGGCTTTGGGCGTTCGCTCTGTCGCATCAGGGAAGAAGAGCTGCGGGAGAGCTGGTGCCTCTTGGGCCTTGCTTTCGCGGGCTCTATGTTCGCGCCCTGGGTTCAACCTGCCAGGCCGAACTAAGCAGACACAGCCACAACCTGCAGCAGCGTGCGTGGCCTAGGATGGCACTCTATGCACACTACCATCTCCCGGTGTATGCAACGCTTGGCCTTTTGCTCTGGTGCTCAGGCGGACTCGGGGACTAGGCCAGTGCCTTCCCCACAGGAGAGAAGAGGCGACAGGATCCCTGCACACCGCCAGTGCCCTGGGATGGGGAGCTGTGCGGGACTTACCTCACTCTTTCCCCGGACACCCCGTGCCTCCGCGAACGCTTCCACATCCTGGAGGAAGATGGCATCTGACGGCCCGTTCATTCAGGGATCTACTTCTGCGAGTTCAGGGTAGGGGCCTGGTGGCAAGCACATGTCTGAACCAGGGACTGGTGGCCAAGGAGCGACTTGCCCCTTGGGCCCAGAGGCTCAGGACAGGCATGCCTTCTGCCCAGACTCCTTCCTCAGAGTGGAGCACATGCCCCTGCCCTAGTCATTCCCTCCACTCTCCTTAGCAGCCAGGCTTCCGTCTCTCTGCACAGGGCGCGGGTGACACTTGTCTTGCCACTGCCCGCTGTTCCTGACAGACCGGCTCTGCTGTATGGAGACCGTTTCCGAAAACAAGGCCAACGGCTCCTTCTCTTCTCCCGGGGCAGCGTGCTGCACCTCCCCAGTCATGCTCCTGGGGAGCGCAGTGACAGACGTGTCCCTGTTTCCTTAAGGGTCTTTCCACAGGAGCAACCACGCTTCTCTCTCAGGCAGATGGGATACCCGGGCAAAGAAGATTTCGCTCCATGCGGGTTTATTACACGGTGCTGTGGAGACTAGCTCAGGCGAGTAGCAGCAGCATCCCACAGACCCGACTCTGATTTCCCAAAGAATGCTGTGCTGAGGCGGACTCGCGGACTAGGCCAGTGCTTTCTCCACAGGAGAGGAGAGCTGACAGGATCTCGACACACCGCCCGTGCACTCGGTTGAGGAGCAGTGACGGACTGACCCCACTCCTTCCACGGACACCGCGTGTTCCGCGAACGCTTCCACTTCCTGGAGGAAGACGACATCTGACGGCCCGTTCTTTCAGGGAGCTACTTCTGCGAGTTCAGGGTACGCGCCTGGTGTCAAGCACATGTCTGCACCAGGGACAGGTGGCCAAGGAGCTGCTTTCGCCTTGGGCTCAGGGGCCCAGGACAGGCAGGCCTTCTGCCCAGACTTCTGCCTCACAGTGGAGCACGAACCCCTGCCCTAGTCGTCCCCTCCTGCCTCCTTAACAGCCAGGCATACCTCTCTCTGCACAGGGAGTGGGTGACACTTGTCTTGTAACTGCCCACTTTTCCTGACAGGACCGGCTCTCCTACTTGGAGACCGTTTCCGAAAACAAGGCCCACGGCTCCTACTCTTCTCCCGGGGAAGCGTGCTGCACCTCCCCAGTTATGCTCCTGGGAAGCGTAGTGACAGACGTGTCCCTTTCCTTAAGGCTCTTTCCACAGGCATAACCACGCTTCTCTCTCAGGCAGAGGTTATCCCCGGGCAAAGAAGATTTTGCTCCTTGCGGGTTTATTACACCGTGCTGTGGAGACTAGCTCAGGTAAGCAGCAGCAGCATCCCACAGACCCGACTCTGATTTCCCAAAGAATGCGGTGCTTTCCCAGAGGGGATGCCTGGGCAAAGAGGCTTTTGCTGTATGCGGGTTTCTCCCACCGTGCTGCGAATACTAGGCTATGGCAAGCAGCAAGAGCAGCCCACAGAACCGACTCTGATTTCCCAGCGACTGCTATGCTTTCACAGTACTATTCAGCTTGGCGCAAACCGCACTTCGCTGCTGCTTCCTTAGCAAGAATTCAGTCGCGTCAGGGAAGAAGAGCTGCAGGAGAGCTGGTGCCTCTTAAGCCTTGCTTTCCCGGGCTCCATGTTCACGTCCTGGGTTCACCCTGCCAAGCCAAAATAAGCAGACACAGCCTCGACCCTGCAGCAGCATGTGTGGCCTAGGATGGCACACTGCTCACAATGCCATCTCCTGGTGTAGGCAAGGTCTGCCCTTTTGCTCTGGCGTTCATGTGGACAGGGGACTAGGCCAGTGCCTTCCCGAGCCGAGAAGAGATGCGACAGGATCGATGTACACCGCCCGTGTCCTGGGATGGTGAGTAATGGGTAACTGTCCCTCCTTCCCCGGTACACCCGCTGCCTCCGCCAACGCTGCGACATCCTGAAGGAAGACGGCTTCTCACTCTCCGTTCCTCCAGGAGCTGTTTCTGCGAGTTCAGGACCAGGCGCCTGGTTGCAAGCCCATTTCTGCCTTATGGACCGGTGGCCGACGTGGCCCAGAGGCACAGGACAGGCCTGCCTTCTGCCAGACTCCTTCCTTAGAGTGGAGCACACACGTCTGCTCTAGTCATTCACTCATGTCTTCTTAGCAGCCAGGCTTCCTTCTCTCCATACAGGGAGCGGGTGATACCTGTCTTGCCACCCGCCTGCTGATCCTGACAGTGCCGACTCTCTCCTGCTTCGCGACCTTTTCCCGACTATAAGGCCAAGGGCTCCTTCTCTTCTCCCGAGGCGTCGTGCTGCACCTTCCCAAGACAAGCTCCTGGGGAGTGCAGTGACAGATGTGTCCCTTTCCTTAAGGCTGTTTCCTCAGGCGCAACCAAGCTTCTCTTTCAGACAGAAGGGATCCCCGAGCAAAGAGGATTTCGCTCCATGAGGGTTTATTACAACGTGCTATGGAGAATGCTGTGCTTTTCGCAGCACGGTGGGAGAAACCCGCATAGAGCGAAAGCATCTTTGCCCGGGCATCCCCTCTGGGAAAGTACAGCATTCTTTGAGAAATCAGAGTCGGGTATGTGGGATGCTGCTACTGCTTGCCTGAGCTGGTCTCGACAGCACGGTGTAATAAACCCGTATGGAGCGAAATCCTCTTTGTCCCGGCATCCCCTCTGCCTGAGAGAGAAGCGTGGTTGCGCCTTTAGAAAGAGCCTTAAGGAAAGGGACACGTCTGTCACTGCGCTCCCCAGGAGCGTGTCTGGGGAAGGTGCAGAAGGCTGCACCGGGACAAGAGAAGGAGCCGTTGGTGATATTGTCCGGAAACGGTCGAGAAGCAGGAGAGCCGGACCTGTGAGGAACAGCGTGTCGGTGGAAAGACAAGTTTCACCCGCTACCTGTGCGGAGAGATGTGAGCCTGGCTGCTAAGGTGACACGAGAGGACGACTAGGGCAGGAGCGCGTGCTCCACTCTGAAGAAGGAGTCTCCGCAGAAGGGAGGCCTGTCCTGGGCCCCTGGGCCCAAGGGGACAGCAGCTCCTTGGCCACCTGTCCCTGGTGCAGACATGTGCTTGCCACCAGGCGCCTATGCTGAACTCGCAGTTGTAGCTCCCTGAAAGAAAGGACCATCAGAAGCCGTTCTCTCCATGATGTGGAAGCTTTCGTATGGCACGTGTTGTCCGGAGGAGTGAGGACAGTCCACCACTGCTCCCCATCCCAGGGCACGGCGGTCTGTAGGGATCCTGTCGCCTCTCCTCTACTGTGAGGAAGGCACTGGACTAGTCCCCCAGTCCACCTGAGCACCAGAGCAAATTGCCAAACCTCGCCTACGCCAGGAGATGGTAGTGTGCATAGAGTGCCATGCTAGGCCACGCACGCTGCTGCAGGGTTGTGCCTCTGTTTGCTTAGTTCGGTTTGGCAGTTTGAACCGACGACTCCAAAATGGAACCCTGGAAAGCAAAGCCAAAGAGGAATTAGCTCTCCCGCAGCACTTCTTCCCTGACGCGACAGAGGGAAAACCCAAAGCCTAGCTGAGGAAGCGGCGGCGAAGTGCTGTTGGCTCCAAGCCTAAAGCCTCTCGAAAGCACAGCATTTGCTGAGAAATCAGAGTCAGTTCTGCTGGCTGCTGTTGCTGCTTGCCTTAGCCTAGTATTCGCAGCACGGTGGGAGAAACCCTCGTAGAGCGAAAGCCTCTTTGCCCGGGCATCCCCTTTGGGAAAGCACAGCATTCTTTGGGAAATCAGAGTCGGGGCTGTGGGATGCGGCTGCTGCTTGCCTGAGCTAATCTCCACAGCACGATGTAATAAACCCGCATGGAGAGAAATCCTCGTTGCCCCGTCATTCTCTTTGCCTGAGAGACACTTTGGCTGCGAAGGAGACACGAGAGAACGAGAAGGGCAGGGGCGCGTGCTCCACTCTGAAGGAGTCTGGGCAGAAGACATGCCTGTCCTGGGCCCCTGGGCCAAAGGGGACAGCAGCTCTTTGGCCACCTGACGATAGGGCAGACGTGGGCTTGCCACCAGGCGCCCAGCCCTGAACTCGCAGAAACAGCTCCTGGAGGAACGGGCAGGATGTAGCAGCATTGGCAGAGGCAGCGAGTGTCCCGGGGAAGAGGGACAGTTACCCATTACTCCCCATTCCAGGGCGCGGCGGTGTGCAATGATCGTGTCGCATCTCCTCTCGGCTGGAAAGGCACTGGCCTAGTCCCAGTCCACCTGAAAACCACAGCAAAAGGGCTGGTCTTGCCTACGGCGGGAGATGAAATTGTGAGCAGAGTGCCATCCTAGGCCACACACGCTGCTGCAGGGTCGAGGCTGTGTCTGCTTATTTCGGCTTGGCAGGGTGAACCCAGGACTAGAACATGGAGCCCAGAAAAGCAAGGCCCAAGAGGCACCAGCTCTGCCGCAGCTCTTTATCCCTGACGCGACAGAGCGAACGACCAAAGCCTTGCTGAGGAAGCCGCAGAGAAGTACCATTCTCGCCAAGCTGAACACCTCTGCGATAGCATAGCAGTCACTGGGAAATCAGAGTCGGTTCTGTGGGCTGCTCTTGCTGGGTGCCTTGGCAGCAAGGTGGGATAAACCCGCATACAGCGAAAGCCTCTTTGCCAGGGCATCCCCTCTGGAAAAGCACAGGATTCTTTAGGAAATCAGAATCGGGTCTGTGGGATGCGGCTGCTCCTTGCCTGAGCGTGTCTCCACAGCTCAGTGTTACATACCCGCATGGAGCGAAATCGGCTTTGCCCGGGCATCCCCTCTGCCTGAGGGAGATGCTTGGTTGCGCCTGTGGGAAGAGCCTTAAGGAAAGGGACTCGTCTGTCACTGCGCTCCCCAGCAGCATGTCTGGGGAAGGTGCAGCACGCTGCCCCGGAGAAGAGAAGGAGTCGTTGGCCCTGTTTTCAGAAACAGTCTCCACGCAGGAGAGCAGGTCCTGTCAGGAACAGCGGGCGGTGGCAAGACAAGTGTCACCCTCGCCCTGCGCGGAGAGACGGAAGCCTGGCTGGTCGGTGGTAAGACAAGTGTCACCCTCTCTCTGTGTGGAGAGACGGAAACATGGCTGAGAAGGAGACCCGAGGGGACGACTAGGGCAGGGGCGCGTGCTCCACTGTGAGGAAGGAGTCTGGGCAGAAGGCATGCCTGTCCTGGGCCCCTGAGCCCAAGGGGAAAGCAGCTCCTTGGCCACATGTCCCTGGTTCAGACATGTGCTTGCCACCAGGACCATAACCTGAACACACAGAAGTAGCTCCCTAAAGGAACGGGTCGTCAGATAAGATCTTCCTCCAGGATGTGGAAGCATTCGCGGTGGCCGGGCTGGCTGGGGAAGGAGTGAGATAAGTCCCCCACAGCTCTCCATCCCAGTGCACAGGCAGTGTGCAGGGATCCTGTCGCCTCTCCTCTCCTGTGGGGAAGGCACTGGCCTAGTCCCCTAGTCCGCCTGAGCACCAGAGCAAAAGGCCAAGTGTTGCCTATACCGGGAGATGGTAGTGTGCATAGAGTGCCATCCTAGGCCACGCATGCTGCTGCAGGTTGTGGCTATGTCTGCTTAGTTCGGCCTGGCAGGTTGAACCCAGGGCGCCAACATAGAGCCAATGAAAGCAAGGCCCAAGAGGCACCAGCTCTCCCCCAGATTTTCTTCCCTGATGCGAAAGAGCGAACACCCAAAGCCTTCCTGAGGAAGCAGCGGCGAAGTGCGGTTCGCGCCAAGCCCAAAGCCTCTGCGTGCGCAAGGCAGTCTCTCTGAAATCAGAGTCGGTTCTGCGGGCTGCTGTTGCTGCTTGCCTAAACCTAGTGTTCACAGCACAGTGGGAGAAACCCGCATAGAGCAAATGCCTCTTTGTTCCTGCATCCCCTCTGCGAAAGCACAGCATTCACTGGGAAATCAGTGTCGGTTCTGGGGGATGCTGATGCTGCTTGCCTGAACATAGTCTCTGGAGCATCGTGGGAGAAACCTGTATGGAGCGAAATCATCTTAGCCCGGGCATCCCCTCTGCCTGGGAGTGAAGCGTGGTTAAGCCCGTGGAAAGAGCCTTAAGGAAAGGGACACGTCTGTGACTGCACTCCCCACTAGCATGTCTGGGGAAGGCACAGCACGCCGCCCCGGGAGAAGAGAAGGAGCCATTGGCTTTGCAGTCGGGAAACAGTTGTGAAGCAGGAGAGCCTGGCATGGCAGGAACAGGGGGCGGATGGCAAGGCAAGTGTCACCACAGTCCTTGATGACACTTTTGAGTCAAGGCTCATCTACTCTACAGATGAGACTACTCTGTAAACTTTGTAAAGGCAACATGTTTAAAGGCAACATCATGAAAGAATGTTTGGTGGATTGCTTTGGTTTTCTATTCATGGTATCAGATGAGTTTAAGGGAGCATAATCCAATAAAAAATTTAAACTTAATTTTAAAATATAAGAAAAAAATTTTTTAATATCTTTGCTTTTGTGGTTCCTGCAAATGAAACTGCAAGAAATGGCTGAGAACATTTTCTTTTTTTCTGTTTGTTTTTCTTCAATTTGGACCTCCTCCTTAGATCTCTGAACTAAGAATGCTTACACAGACTCTGTAGTGCAGAAAGGAAAAAATATCATATTATAAAATATTCTATTCCTATCCTTTTGTATACCCAGAGCAATAACTTAATATATGTGCTGCCAACGGAGCACACCAGAGCAATAAGTTAAATGAAGATTGTATGGGGAAGACAAAACAATTATTCCATAAATTGAGTGGGTTTTGAATGGGACATGAAGGGCGGATTTGTGAGTTAGGAAAAAAAAAATATATATAAAGACTTAATGAAGGTTTAATTAAAGCATAACAACTATGCTGTATTACTGAAATATATTAAAATGATGATATGGAAAGACCTTGACTATTACTTAATATCTCACAGAGTAACATCAAATCACCTATTAATCCTTTCTACTAACAGCTGTTCTTCTGTTTCACTTTACATAACATGTGATGGATTGACATTTGTAGAAATAAGGGGGAAACATGGAAGAAAGTGAACAATTAGAAAGGATCAAAATACAGTAATAAACCAGGTAAATAACAAGTGAATATTTACTATAATGTAAATATATGCTGCCTCAATGCATGCACATTTATAAACTGAGAATTTTCAGGAGTGACAGCCAATGTAGAAAATCTAGATGGTGTTATAGAAAATTCCATAAAACCCTTTGTATTAGTTTAACAGCTTGGTATAATATTTAGAAACCAGACTGTGTAATTTCTTTGAGAAGTTAAACATAGAAAAACATGGCTGAAATAATGATAAACACTTAACATTTACTTAAATTTTTGTTTATTTTTATCCTTTAAAGCCCATATTGTGTTCATAATGTCCCAAGTATTTGTGGTTGTTAGAGAAAAGTAAATTTGAAAATTTCCATGGGGAGGGGAAATGGTATCTGTTTGTAAAACAAAACAAAACAAAACAAAACAAAGACACAGGGCACCTTTCCTATGGTTGTGAGCTGCCCTTCCCTTACTGCTCAATGCATTTTCATTAAAACCCACCTCACAGTCCATAGGCAGCCATCTGTGTTCACATCTTTAAGAAATTTTATCCTACAAGTCTTTCCTCATGACACTGTTGCCTATGACATAAATCAAACAGACATTCAACCTCTTGGAATGGAATCAGAAACCCACAAAGCTGACTGCTGTCAGGACTCATAAGGAAGGCAATTAATACATTTATTATTTAGGAGAGGAGTTGTTTGCTTTCCAAAAATCCATGCAGAGTTGGAATGTTATCCAGAGTGTATATCAAAGTAACGAAGCTAAAATGTCTTTTTATCTCAGGTTCACCCATTTGACAATCATTATATTTTCTCCTGGATCTCGGGTTTGGTCAGCTATGCTAGTGTCAGAACACTTAATTCATTCATTCAATCAACAAAGACCTATTGAGTACTAATTTTTTGTGGGTGGGATGAATAAGACAAATATCTGCCACAATGGAGCATATGATCTAGAGTTTAAAATTCATATTTGAATTACTTACATACCACCACATACATGAATTACATACTTACCACCACAAATGTAAACAACACTTTTAAAATTGAAAAAGAATTAGATGATTAGATGATAATGATGTTAAGGAGAAGACCTTAATATTAAAAGAAATAAAATTGATGTGTCTATTAGTAGAAATAAAAAATGGTCATATATTAACTAAAGTAAAATTTAGGGGTCCCTGGGTGACTCAATCGGTTAAGCAGCTGCATTTGGCTCAGGTTGTGATCCCAGGGTCCTGGGATTAAGACCTGCATCGGGCTCACTGCTGGGTAATAAGCCTGCCTCTCGATCTTCCTCTGCATGCCACTCTGCCAACTTGAGCTCTCTCTCTCTCTCTCTGTCAAATAAACAAAATCTTTAAAAATAGATATCTATAAAGTAACACTTACTGAAGATTTGGGGACGGTGATGTAATCAAGATGACATCATGGATGCATGGATGGCTCCTTATTTATTGCTAAAGGTAAATGTATAGTCAAAATCAGATTCTCCAATACTGTAATGGTGATATAGAAATCATTTACTAATCTAGTTTAAAAGTTAAAAAACAAGCTTATTAAAAATATCTATAACTGCAATCATTTTTTATTAAAAGTACAATATAAAAATGATCAAAATGTAAAAACATCAATAACCTCTTGTTATAGAAGTATAAATTTTCTGTACACTATTGAAGTTCAGTTGTTTTCAACATATAATGGAATGTTATAACTAACATATTTTATATAACCTTAATGGTAAATATAAAAAAATATGTAGTAGATACACAAAAGATTTTGATAAAGAAGTTAAAACGTACTGCCACAAAAAGTCATCAGATTACAAAGAGAACAATACAGGAAATAAAAAGCAGAGCATCTACAAAAGAGCAAACAATTAACAGAGAAACAAAAGAGATAAGCACTCGGGAAAGAAAAAAATTTAAAAAAAGGGAGGGGAAGACAAGCCATAATACACTTAACTATAAGTAACAAACTGATTGTTTCTGGAGGGGAGATGGGCAGGGGAATGGGCTAAGTCAGTAATAATTATTAGGAGGTCACTTGTGATGAGCATTGAATGTTATATGTAAATGGCAAATTACTAAATTCTACTCCTGAAACTAATATTACACTATATATTAACTAAAATTTAAATAAATCAGGAAATATAAAAAGAATCAAAGGCAATAGTTAAGTCTTTATGTATAAATAATTACTTTAACTGTAAGTGAATGGAATCATCCAGTTGGAAATCATAGAAAGGCTAGAATAGATTTAAAAAACAAACAAAAAACACAAGATCCAACAATATGTTGCATATAAAAGAATCACTATAGCTTTAAGGACACACATGGGCAGAGAGTAAAGGGATGGAAAAAGATATTCCAAGCTAATGATAACAAAAGAAAACAAGGGTAGCAATAACTATAACAGACAAAATAGGGTTTATATAAGCTAAAAATCACCACAGTCATTATACAATAAGAAAAGTGTCATCAATTCATCCATACAGTAACTGTAAATATCATGTACCTAATATTGAGCCCCATAAATATATAAAACAAATACTAACAAAACAAAAAGGAGAAATAAATAGCAATACAATAGTATCTGGGGACAATAATACCCCACTCTTACATATGGATAGATCATCCAGACAGAAAATCAATAAGAAAATAGTGAATTTAAACACTGCCTGGACACCTGGGTGGCTCAGTCAGTTAAGCCTTTGCCTTTGGCTCAGGTCGTGATCCCAGGGTCCTGAGATAGAATCCCACATTGGGCTCCCAGTTCAGGAGGGAATCTTCTCCCTCTG
The DNA here is from genome assembly GCF_030435805.1 of Mustela lutreola. Taxonomy (NCBI): domain Eukaryota; kingdom Metazoa; phylum Chordata; class Mammalia; order Carnivora; family Mustelidae; genus Mustela; species Mustela lutreola. Next base: position 55,699,775 of record NC_081308.1, on the reverse strand, counting down.
TCTCTGCCCTTACCCCTTGCTCATTCTCTCCGCCCTGCTCTCTCTCAACCAAACAAACAAACAAAACAAAACAAACAAACAAACAAGAACTATGTCAAATGAAACTAATATATTTACAGGATATTCCATCCAATAGTATCATAATAAATATTCTTCTCAAACACACGTGGAAAATTGTCTAGGATAGATCACATTTTAAACCACAAAACAAGAGTCCCCCCAAAATCAATAATATCGAAAGCATATCGAGTATATTTCCAGCCAAAATAATATGAAGCTAGAAATCAATACAGAAGGAAATTTGGAAAATTTAAAAATACACAGACATACACATTTTTAAACAAACAAAAAATCAAAAAAAGAAGACAAAGTGGGAATAAAAATACATCTTGAGGAAAATAAAAAAATATATACCAAAAAATTATGAGAAGCAGCAAAGCAGTTATAAAAGGAAATTTTATAGCTATAAATGTATTAAAAAAAGATTTCAAATAAAGAACAATATAACAGCTCAAAAAAAGTACAGAAAGAACAAAGTAAACTTAAAAGCAGCAAAAGCAATGAAAAAAATAAAAATTAGGGCAGAAATAAATGAAATATAGAATTACAAAATTAGAAAGTTTTTTAAAATGGTAAATAAAATTAGACTTGGTAATGATAAATAAAAAAAGACAGCTAGACTAACTCAGAAAAAAGAGAGAAGACTCAATAAAATCAGAAATGTAAAAGGAGACATTATAACAGATACCACAGAAATATAAAAGATAACAGACAGTTAAATGCCAGCAAATCAAAAGCCTAGAGGAAATGGACAAATTCCTAGGCACATACAACCTATCAAGACTGAATCATAAGGACATAAAAAATGTGAACAGACCAATTAGGAATAAGGAGATTGAATTCGTAATAAAAACCTTCTAACAAATAAAAGTCCAGAATCAGATGATGTCCACAGTGAATTCTACCAAACATTTTAAGAAGAAATAATACAAACACTTGTAAAACCCTTCCCAAAAGTTGAAGTGGTTGAAATACTCCGAGGCACTTTACAAATCAGCAACAAAAAGAACTACTGGATCATATCCCTGATAAATAAAAAATGTAAAAATTCTCTACAAAATGCTACAAAACTGAATTCACCAGCACATATCAGTAAATGTGATGCATTATATTAATAGAATGATCAATGAAATCTCATATGATCAATTCAATATATGCAGAAAAGGCATTTGGCAAAATTCAACACCCTTTCATAATAAAAATACTCACCAAACTGGGTACAGAAAGAATACACATCAATACAATGAAAACCACATATTCCGTGGAAGGATTCAAATTGGCCGAGAAGTAGCAGGCTGAGACGACATCAGGTAGCAGGAGATCAGTAGATAGCTTATCTAACCATTGCAAACACCTACAAGTCCAATGGGAGATCAAAGAGAAGGAGAGCAACAATTCTAGAAAGAGAAAATTGATCACTTTCTGAAAGGTAGAACCGGCGGAAAAGTGAACCCAAAGAAAGGGAAGGTAGACTGCGGGGGGAGGGACCAGCTCCCGGCAAGCTGTGGAGCAATGGAGCACAAAATCAGGACTTTTTAAATTTGATCCACTGAAGGATATCACCCCAGAGGCTAAATCAGAGTGAAGCCCAAGTGGGGTCAGCATAGCCCCAGGTCCCTCAGGGTCACAGAAGGACCAGGGGTATCTGAATGTCACAGAATTCACAGGTATTAGAGTGGGGAAGCCGGCTACAGAGACAAAGCTGAGGAGTGAGCTCTCAACCCAGGGTTACTTTGAACCAGGAATAGGCAGGGTGAGCTTGGAACATGGCCAAGGGCCAGGGAGACAGGAGTAATTGAGCCCTTTTCTGCAAGCACGGCCAGAGGCCAGGGAGATGAGAATGACCAAGGACATTTCTCCAAGTGCGAATGACAGAGTGCTTTTCTCCAAGCATGGCCAGAGGCCGGGAAGATGGGTGTGATTAAGCACTTTTCTTTGAGGGTGCATTGAGGAGTGGGGCCCTGAGTTGTCCACTCCTCTGGGCCGGATTGTGAGACCGCCATTATCATTCCATCATCCAGAACTCTACGGAAAGCCTTCAGGGAACAAAAGTTCACGGATTACTTAGCCCTACCCTAGGTAAGGGCAGGATAAACCCATTCGGGCAAAGACACTTGAGAATCAATACAAAAGGCTCCTTCCCCAGAAGACCAACAAGAAACCCAGCCAAGATCAACTTCACTTACTAAGGAGAACAGTGGAATTCCAGAGGAGGAGAAAGCAAAACAAGGAATTCATGGCTTTCTCCCAATGATTCTTTAGTCTTGCAGTTATATATTTTTTCTTTTTTCTTCTGCTACTTTTTTTTAACTTTTACCCATTTGTCTTTCAATGATTTTTTAACGAGTTTATTTTTTAAATAGCTTACAAAAAAATAAACTATTTTGAACCTTCATTACTATAGTCATATTTTATCCTCCATTGTATCTAACTATATATTTTTTTACACATAGGGTTTTTTCTTCTAAATAATTTGGGGTATAACTTCTCCTAATAGATCAAAATATACCCTAAATCTAGCTCCAAGATTGTTCTAGTGTCCAGCCTGAGCAAATTCTCTCCAGTTTATTTTTCTTTATAGTCCCAACCAACTTGCTCTATCAACTTATTTTTTAGAAGTTAATTTTTTTAACTCATTTTTATAGGTTCATTCCATCCCATCATTGTGCCTACCCTTATATGTTTTTCATCCTTTAAAATCCTGGGAGGTAGTTTCTTCTAAGAGACCAAAATACTCCCAAAATTAAGTGAATGACCCTGTTCTAGTCACAAGTCTAGTATATATATAATTTTTTTTCTTTGGTAATATTTTTTCCTTGTTTTCTTTTTTTTTAACCTTTTTTTCCCTAGAACTTCTTTTTTATCCCCTTTCGTTCTCCCACAACTTGGGGTCTCTTCCAATTTGGTTAAAGAACATTTTCCTGGGGTCTTTGCCACCCTTTTAGCATTTTATTTGCTCCTTTATATATTCTTATCTGCTCAAAATGACAAGGTGGTAAAACTCATCACAAGAAAAAGAACAAGAGGCAGTACCAAAGGCTAGGGACCTAATCAAAACAGACATTGGTAATATGACAGAACTAGAGTTCAGAATGACAACTCTCAGGGTTTTAGCTGGGCTCGAAAACGGCATGGAAGATATTAGAGAAACCCTCTCCAGAGAGATAAAAGCCCTTTCTAGAGAAATAAAAGAACTAAAATCTAACCAAGTTGAAATCAAAAGAGCTATTAATGAGGTGCAATAAAAAATGGAAGTTCTTACTGCTAGGATAAATGAGGCAAAAGAATTAGTGATACAGAAGACCAAATGATGGAGAATAAAAAGCTGAGCAAAAGAGAGACAAACAAATACTGGACCATGAGGAGAGAATTTGAGAGATAAGTGAGACCATAAGACGACAAAACATTAGAATAATTGGGATGCCAGAAGAAGAAGAAAGAGAGAGGGGAGCAGAAGGTATATTGGAGAGAATTTTTGTAGAGAATTTCCCTAATATGGCAAAGGGAACAAACATCAAAATCCAGGAGATGCAAAGAATGACCCTCAAAATCAATAAAAATAGGTCCACACCCCGTAACCTGATAGTAAAATTTACAACTGTTAACGACAAAGAGAAAACCCTGAAAGCAGCCTGGGAGAAGAACTGTACAACAGTAAAAACATTTGATTGGCAGCAGACATATCCACAGAGACCTGGCAGGCCAGAAAGACCTGGCATGATAACTTCAGAGTGTTAAGTGAGTAAAACATGCAGCCAAGAATACTATATACAGCTAGGCTATCATTGAAAATAGAAGGAGAGATTAAAAAGCTACCAGGACAAACAAAAGCTGAAAGAATTTGCAAACACCAAACCAACTCTAAAGGAAATATTGAAAGGAGTCCTCTAAGCAAAGAGAGAGCCTAAAAGTAGTAGATCAGAAAGGAACAGAAACAATATACAGTAACAGTCATATTATAGGCAATACAATGCCACTAAATTCATATCTCTCAATAGTTACCCTGAATGTAAATGGCCTAAAGGCACCAATCAAAAGACACAGGGTATCAGAATGGATAAAAAGCAAAACCCGTCAATATGCTGCCCAAGAAACTCATCATAGACCCGAAGACACCCCCAGATTTAAAGAGAGGGGGTGGAAAACAATGTACCATGCTAATGGCCATCAGAAGAAAGCTGGGGTATCAATCCTTATATCAGATCAATTAGATTTTAAGCCAAAGACTATAATAAGAGATGAGGAAGGACACATTATCATACTCAAAGGGTCTGTCCAACAAGAAGACCTAACAATTTTAAATATCTATGTCCTTAACATGGGAGCAGCCAACTAAATAAACCAATTAATAACAAAATCAAAGAAACACATCGACAATAATAAAATAATAGTAGGGGAATTTAACACTCCCCTCATTGAAATGGACAGATCATCCAAGCAACAGATCAACAAGGAAAAAGGCCTTAAATGACACACTGGACAAGATGGACATCACAGGTATATTCAACACATTCCATCCCAAAATAACAGATACACATTCTTCTCTAGTGCACATGGAACATTCTCCAGAATAGACCACATCCTGGGTCATGAATCAGATCTCAACCATTATCAAAAGATTGGGATCATCCCCTGCATATTCTCAGACCACAATGCTCTGAAACTAGAACTCAATCACAAGAGGAAATTTGGAAAGAACACAAATACATGGAGACTAAACCGCATCCTTCTAAAAAATGAATTGGTCAACCAGGAAATTAAAGAAGAATTGAAAAAATTCATGGAAACAAATGATAATGAAAACAAAAGTGTTCAAAATCTGTGGGATACAGCAAAGGCAGTCCTGAGAGGAAAATATAAAGCTGTACAAGCCTTTCTCAAGAAATAAGAAAGATCTCAAATACACAACATAACCCTACTCCTAAAGGAGTTGCATAAAGAACAACAAAGAAAGCCTAAACCCAGCAGGAGAAGAGGAATAATAAAGATCATGGCAGAAATCAATGAAATAGAAACAAAAAAAAAAACCACCAACAACAACAACAAAAAAAAAAACAATAGGACAAATCAACAAAACTAGGAGGTGGTTCTTTGAAAGAATTAATAATATTGATAAACCCCTTTCCAGACTTATCAAAAAGAAAAGAGAAAGGACTCAAATAAATAAAATCATGATTGAAAGAAGATAGATCACAACCAACATCAAAGAAATACAAACAATTATAAGAACATACTATGAGCAACTCTACGCCAACAAATTCAACAATCTGGAAGAAATGGATACATTCCTAGAGACATATAAACTACCACAACTGAACCAGGAAGAAATAGAAAACCTGAACAGACACATAACCAGTACGGAGATTGAAACAGTCATCAAAAATCTCCAAACAAACAAAAGCCCCGGGCCAGATGGCTTCCCAGGGGAATTCTACCAAACATTTAAAGAAGAATTAATTCCTATTCTCCTGAAACTGTTCCCAAAAAATAGAAATGGAAGGAAAATTTCCAAACTCTTTTTTTCTGAGGCCAGCATCACCTTGAACCCAAAACCAGACAAGGATCCCATCAAAAAAGAGAACTACAGACCAATATCCTTGATGAACACAGATGCAAAAATTCTCACCAAAATACTAGCCAATCGGATTCAATAGTACATTAAATGGATTATTCACCACGACCAAGTGGGAATTATTCCAGGGCTACAAGGTTGGTTCAACTTCTGCAAATCAATCAATGTGATACAACACATTAATAAAAGAAAGAACAAGAGCCATCTGATACTCTCCATAGATGCTGAAAAAGCATTTGACAAAGTGCAGTATCCCTTCCTGATTAAAACTCTTCAAAGTGTAGGGATAGAAGGCACATATTATCAATATTATCAAAGCCATCTATGAAAAACCCACTGTAAATACCATTCTCAATGGAGAAAAACTGAATACTTTTCCGCTGAGGTCAGGAACACAGCAGGGATGTCCGTTATCATGACACTGCTATTCAAAATCGTACTAGAAGTCCTAGCCTCAGCAATCAGACAACAAAAAGAAATTAAAGGCATGGAAATTTTGCCAAATTGGCAAAAGAGAATTCAAACTATCACTGTTTGCAGATGATATGATACTGTATGTGGAAAACTTAAATGACTCCACTCAAAATCTGCTCTAACTTGTATAGGAATTCTGTAAAGTGTCAGGATATAAAATCAATGCACAGAAATTGGTTGCATTTTTTTTATACCAATAAGACAGAAGAAATAGAAATTAAGGAGTGAATCCCATTTACAGTTGCACCCAAAACCCTAAGATACCTAGGTATAAACCTAACCAAAGAGACAAAGAATCTATACTCAGAAAACTCTAAAGCACTCATGAAAAAAATCGAAGAAGACACAAAGAAATGGAAAAATGTTCCATGCTCCTGTATTGGAAGAACAAATATTGTGAAAATGTCTATGCTACCTAAAGCAATCTACACATTTAATGCAATCCCTATCAAAATCCCATCCTTTTTTTTTTTTTTTAAAGAAATGGGGCAAATAATCCTAAAATTTATATGGAACCAGAAAATATCTCGAGTAGCCAGAGGAATATTGAAAAAGAAAGCCAAGGTTGTTGGCATCACAATTCCAGACTTCAAGCTCTATTACAAAGTTGTCATCATCAAGATAGTAGGGAACTGTCACAAAAACAGACATAGATCAATGTAACAGAATAGAGAGCCCAGAAATACACCCTCAACTCTATGGTCAACTAATCTTCAACAAAACAGGAAGGAATGTCCAATGGAGAAAAGACAGCCTCTTCAACAAAAGGTGTTGGGAAAATGGAACAGCCACATGCAGAAAAATGAAATTGGACCATTTCCTTACACCATACATGAAAATAGACTGGAAATGGATGAAGAAGCATAATGTGAGAAAGGAATCCATCAAAATCCTTGAGGAGAGAACAGGTAGCAACCTCTTTGACCTCAGCAGCAGCAACTTCTTCCTAGGAACATCGCCAAAGGCAAGGGTAGCAAGGGCAAAAATGAACTATTGGGATTTCATCAGATCAAAAAGCTTTTGCACAGCAAAGGAAACAGTTAACAAAGCCAAAAGATAACTGTCAGAATGGGAGAAGATATTTACAAATGACATACCAGATAAAGGGCCAGTATCCCAAATCTATAAAGAGCTTATCAAACTCAGCACCCTCAGAACAAATAATCCAATGAAGAAATGGACAGAAGACATGAACAGACATTTCTGCAAAGAATAAATCCAAATGGCCAACAGACACATGAAAATATGCTCCACATCACTCGGCATCAGGGAAATACTAATCAAAACCACAATAAGATACCACCTCACACCTTTCAGAATGGCTAAAATGAACAAGTCAGTCAATGGCAGATGCTGGCGAGGATGTGGAGAAAGGGGAACCCTCCTACACTGTACGTGGGAATGCAAGCTGGTGCAACCACTCTGGAAAACAGCGTGGAGGTTCCTCAAAAAGCTGAAAATAGAACTACCCTATGACCCAGTGATTGTATTACTGGGTATATACCCTAAATATACAAACGTGGCATTCTGAAGGGGGACATGCACCCAAATGTTTATAGCAGCAATGTCCACAATAGTTAAACTATGGAAAGAACCTAAGCGTCCTTCCACAGATGAATCAATAAATAAGATGTGGTATATATGTACAATGGAATACTATGCAGCCATCAAAAGAAATGAAATCTTGCTATTTGTGATGACGTGGATGGAACTAGAGGGTATTATGCTTGGCGAAATAAACCAATCTGAGAAAGACAACTATCATATGATCTCCCTGATACGATGAAGTGGAGATGCAACATAGGCAGTTTGGGGGGTACGAAAAGAAAAATAAAAGAAGATGGGATTGGGAGGGACACAAACCATAAAACACTGAATCTCACAAAACAGACTGAGGGCTGCTGGGGGGAGGTGTGTTGGGAGAGGAGGGTGGGGGTATGGACATTGGGGAGGGTATGTGCTATGGTGAGTGCTGTGAAATGTGTAAACCTGGTGATTCACAGACCTGTACTCCTAGGGATAAAAACACATTATATGTTTATAAAAAATTTTAAAAAATCAATTAAAAAACACATTTTGCAAGCCCAGAGCTAATCTCATATTCAATCAAAAAAGTTTGAAAGTTTTCACCTTAAAGATCAGAAACAAGACAAGTGTGTCCACTTTCACTACTCTCATTTGACATAGTACTGGATGTCCTAGCCAGAGAAACAAGGAGCACAAAGAAATAAAAGACTCCAAAAAAAAAAAGGAGAAATAAAATTTTCCTTTTTTGGATAACATGAACTTACATGTAAAAAAATCCTAAAAACGTCACAAAAATATTTGAATAAACAAATTTAGTAAAGCTGCCAAATACAAGATCAATATATAAAAGACAAGAATTTTGTTTTGTTTTGTTTTGTTTTTAATGTGGAATGCTTCCCAGTTTTTCATGTCATCCTTGTTCAGTGATCACGCTAATCTTCTCTGCATCATTCCAATTTTAGTATATGTGCTGCCAAAGTAAGCACAAGACAGGAGCATTTTTACACTCTAATGATGAAAAACAATCTAATTCACAATAGCATCAAAAATAATAAAATACTTAGGAAAAGTTTTAACTAAGAAGATGAAAGATCTGTACCCCATAAACTATGACATTGATAAAGAAATTGAAGGAGATACAAATGGAAAGATAGCCCATATTTATGAACGGTAAGAATTAACATTGTTAAAAAGTCCATACTACCGGAAACCATCTGTAAATTCTATTCCTATCAAAAATCCAAAGTTAGGGGCGCCTGGGTGGCTCAGTGGGTTAAGCCGCTGCCTTCGGCTCAGGTCATGATCCCAGGGTCCTGGGATCGTGCCCTGCATCAGGCTCTCTGCTCAGCAGGGAGCCTGCTTCCTCCTCTCTCTCTGCCTGCCTCTCTGCCTGCTTGTCATCTCTCTCTGTCAAATAAATAAATAAAAAATCTTTTTAAAAAAATCCAATATTATTTTTTGACAGAAGTAAGTAAAGAATCCTAAAATTTATATGAGACCATAAAAGACAACAAATAATCAAAGCAGTTCTGAGAAAGAATGAAGAAGAGAAATTACACTTCTTGATTTGAAATTATACTACAAAGCCCTCAAGCTCAAAACAATAAAGTATACTGGCATAAAAACAGACCAATAAACAAGTAGAACAGAATTGAGAGTCCAGAAATAAATCCTTTCATGCAGTCACCTAATATTTGACAGGGGCCAACATATGTAATGGGTAAGTATAGTCTGTTCAATAGATGATATTTAAAACTGAATAGTCACATAAAACAGTATGAAACTGGAGCCTTATATCACTCATAAATCTTAACTTGAAATAGATTAAAGACTTAAATGTGATGCATGAAACTAAATTTCCTAAAGGAAAATATAGGAAAAATTCTCCTTGACATTGGTCTTGCCAATAGTTTTTTGGATACCAGACCAAAAACACAAGTAAAAAACCAAAAATAAATAAATGGTATTACATCAAACTAAAGTTTCTGAATTGCCGAAAAAGAGAGACAGAGAGAGAGAGAATAAAAACACAATCCACAGAATGGAAGAAAATACTTACAAATCTTATATCTGAAAAGAGGTTAATAACCAACAGATACAAATAGAAAAAAATATATAATTTAAAAAATAGCAAAAGGATCTCAATAGACTTTTTTTTTCAAAAAGTTATATAAATGACCAACAGGAGCATTAAAAAGTGCTCAATGTAAAAACTCAGGGCAAAGTCATTATGTTGTTGTTGTTGTTGTTTACTTCTGGAAAACACAGCAAGATATTACTACCTATTAGAATATATACTACCAAAAAATTAAAACTAAAAATTTTGTTAAATATTGGGGAAAATGGGGAACTTATGCACTGTGATAGGGATATAAATTTGTATGGAAAACAGTATGGAGATGATTCATATTATTAAAAGTAAAATTACCATATGATTCAGTAATCCCACTTCTAGGTATATATCTAAAGGAAACGGAGTCACTATTCGAAGACATATCTGCACTCTTATGTTCATTATAAAATTATTAACTCTAAGCAAGAGATGGAAATAGCTTCAGTATCCATTAATGGATGAATGAATAAAATAAGTATGGTAAATATATACTATGGAATACTACTACTTAACCATGAAAAATTAAGAAATACTGCCATTTACAACAGCATGGATGGATCTTGAAGGTATTATACTAAGTGAAATATTTCAAAGATTTTATATATTTTTTAAATTTATGTATTATGATATCCCTTACATACAGAATCTGAAGAAAAGGCAAACTAATAGAAACTTAGAGTTGAGTTGACAAGGGGTGAACCTGGGGTGGAGTAAGGTGGTCAAAGGGTACAAACTTGCAACTATAATATGAAAAAGTTCTGGGGATCTAATGTACAGCATGATGATCATAGTTAATAATATATACATACTTTTTTATTGTGCTTCCCTTTATTAAACTTTGCATATATCACATTCTTACAAGTTGAAATTTTATAGGATTCTTGTATAAAAAAGGTCTGCTGCCTCCATTTTTCTAACAACATTTGTTCATTTTGTGTCTCTCTGTCACATGTTGGTAATTCTTGCAATATTTCAAGTTTTTTCATTATTATTGTATTTATTATGGTGATCTGTGATCAGTAATTACGACCCACTAAAAACTCAGAACTAGTTTACTTAAGGTATATACATTGTTTTTCTTTAAAGACATAATGCTTTTGAACAGTACAGTATAGTGTTTATTTTTTTATATGCACTGGGAAACCAAAAAAACAATAATAATTTGACTTAGTTTATTGAGATAATCTCTTTATTGAGGTGGTCTGGAACAAAACCCACAAGAACTCTGAAGTTTATCTCTACTGTACTATATACATAAAAGTTGCTAAGAGAGTAGATCTTAAAATTCCTTACGATACATGCATAAAAACAGTGGCAACTATATGAGATAGTAGATGTATTAACATTTTTATGTAGATTATATTGCAATACAGATGTATACCAATTTATCAAATTGTACAAAATTTACACAATGTTAAAAGTTTGCAATGTTATAAGAAATCATTTCTTAAATTTACAAATTATAATATGTCGATTATTTTTCAATAAAGCTGGAAAAAACTTTTTGTAGAATTAATCTATTTTTCAAAAAAGGAAGTAAGGAAGTAGAAACTGCAACTAACTCTGAAATAATAGAATATAAAATCCATTTTAGTTATATACACTGTGACAAAAACTATTACTTAGTTTACAATGAAGGAATACTTATGAAGCATGAAGGATGGTCTATAAATAAGGCTGAAAGAGCTCATTTTTAAGGTTTAAATTTAAAATCTTCTTTTGAGATACTAAACTGACCACCCAGTTTTCCAAACATAAATATCTTAACTGCATGAATTTATTTCATACAACTCTATAATCTAGTTTCATAAGAAAGCAGCATGCAAATTTTGAATAAGACAGACTTGCTTAAGTTTCTTTATGTTCAACAGTTTAGGATACTTCCCTAAAAATAAATAGAAGAAAAATCAGCATATTTATCATGATAATTATTATTCATAATGAGATTCATATTGAATTAGAAAATATATATCCTCAGGGGGGGTAAAGTAAAATGAAATTTATTTTGGTAAATGTGTCTATGAATAGTCAATACAATGCCTCAATATAAATGAATATTATCATTTTGAACAATTTAATTACTATTATTAGAATTATTATAAGTATAAAAATAGCTATCATTTTAGCATGGAATATGAGACTCTCATGCTCCATGCTTCATTACAGCCACACAACAACTCTGCATAATAAGTATTATCATCACCATTTCATGGGTGAAAAAACCGAGGAAACACAATTTAGATAACTGGTTTATGATTACATGGCTAGTAAAGATGCATCACACTAATTTAGGCTTTATGATTTCAGAATTGTACTCTTTCCACTGCACATTCTATTACTCTGTAAATACTTGGCTTGTTTTCATTTAGTTCTTCAATTTTATTCATGTGGTGGTGGCTTAAAGCTTCATTTAAAGGAAGCTTAAAAAATTCATTTAACCAAAAGCTCCCAAGAATTAAAAATGTCATGGATCTAATGTAGACATGGATATCATTAGTTAATGGGTAACTATATATTTTCCACTCTAGTGAGATAACAGAGTATTTTTCTAAGTTTCAGTCTCTGAGTGTTAAAAAGGACTTTGTTAAAATAGAAATATTTAGACAAAGGTGATCAAAAGTCTAGATCAGGTCACCTTAAGAGAAATATTAGGAAACTGAGGAAACCAATGGAGATTTGAACACTGAGCTATGATATAATGAAAGGTTTAAAGTATTTAGTAGAGTATAGAAAAGCCCTTTAAAGCCTGGTCCTAGCCTAGCATTGCAGCTTCTGGGATATCTGTCTATCTATCATCTATCTATCTATCTCTCTATCTATCTAGATATAAACTGGAAAACTTTTTTAACTTAAAGATTTTGAGAAATAGAACATAATCAGCACCATAGAAGATCTCTTTATGATAACAACCTAGCCCCTCCTCCCAGGTTGTTAATATTCTCTCTTATTTAATGTAACATTGTGCAAATATACCACTGCTGATCTGCTGTTATGAATGAAATAACTATAATCATCTGTTTGCATATCCTGGTGAAAATATTCATTTAGTTCCATGTTGTGTTTCTAGGAATGGACCAATTTTTTTTTATTTTTATTGTTAAGTTTTCTAAATATTGTACAACTTACCTCAAATGTTTTTATTATGGGCACTGTCATTCTTTCACATTCTTGCAAGACATTTTTACTGTTGCCCAATATGGTAAGTGTGTAATAGTATGCCATTCTAGGTTTTAATTTAATTTTAATTTTAATTTAATTCCAGATTCATAATAAAGATAAACAGTTTTTATATATGAGTGGCCATTTGGATTACCCTTTCTGTAAAGTACATGCTCAAATCTTTTGATATCTTAACATTGTGTCATACTGAATTCTTTAATAGTAGATTTTTGAATGAACTTTTAGCTGTGTAGGTCTTCTCTATTTTATTTTGAACTTGTTTTCATTTCAAAATCTTTATATTTATTTCCATAATCTGCTTTTATTTTGCTTTGTCTATTATCTATATATTTATATATTTATTTATTTATTAGCAAGCAAGAGAGAGCGAGCGAGCAAGAGTGCAGGGAGGGATAGAAAAAGAAGAGAAAAGAATCTTAAGCAGGCTCCAGGCTCAGCACAGAGCCCAACTCTGGGCTCTATTTCACAACCCTGACATCATGACCTGAGCCAAAATGAAAGAAATAAAATAAAATTAAGGTGTTAAATAAAAGGAAAAGAATTGGAGGTTTAATTAAGTGAGCCACCCAGGCACCCCTGTGGTATCTTAAATTAGCTGTCATATCTTTAAAGTTCTAGAGTATCCATTTGGTTCATTTATAAAATCTTTCTCAATATCATTTTTAGTGTCAGTTTTTTGTTCAATTTGCTTCCCCTCTCATTTCTTTGAGCAGAGTAATCAAGCCATTTTACAATCTTTATTGATCATTTTAATATCATACTTAATCCCATTTTGTCTATCAAATCTTGTTAATGGTTTTTCTTTGCGTGCTTTGTTACATTTTGCTATGTTCAAGACATTATATTTGAAACTCTTATTGAGTAGGGATAATTAAGAGCTATAATAATGGTATGGTCCTCCTTGGCAGGATTTTCTATTATATCTGAGACTCTACAAGACAATCATACTCCAAATTCAGTGACTGACTTTCTCAGTTTACACAGAAGGCAAGGCAGGCTATAGTCTTATTTCTGCTTCTCCTTGTGCTTTGGGGATCTCAACTTAAATTTGGGTTGTACCAAAGTCCTCAAACTTGATTGTTGCTGGATTTTGAATTTTGTTTCTCTAGTATCAAGAGTCTATTAAAAACACAGCTCAGTGTGTTTTAGCAGTTTCAAATGCTCTCATAGCTAAAATGGCTTCAGGGCATATATCTCTAGGCTCTCATTGTATTTCGTATATTGGCCCAGTAATCCCTCACTTATTTTTATAATCATTCTGATATTTTTAACTTTAAAAGCTATTTTGTCTGGATTTTTAGTTGTCTTAAGTAGGAGTTTTTAGATCACCAGTACTAGAAGCAACAACAAATATACATGAAAATATCTGCAGTAGTTTATCACATCTTTATGGCTTCGAAGTTCCATAAGCTGAGGCATCCTTCTCTAATCACTTAGACAAACTCCAATTTACCTTTTAAAACAACACAAGAATTGCTTCATTTAAGAACATGTTCAGGGATGACTCTTCCCCACTGTTCTTACCAACATTCCCACACACTCTTTGCTACCCACACCTTGTTTATGATCTTTCATTAGGTATATCAGCATCACCAGGATTTTGCTCTAGTGTATTTTTGTCCTTTAGAGCTTTAATTAAATATTAATTCCATAGAAAGTCTGTCCCTTTTCTTTCAAACCTGGGTTAGTTATTTCTTCTCATCCTTTGTCAGAAGTTACTTTATTAGAGAAACTTACAGCTGTATTGTGACTTTGGAGCCTTTACAGTTTTTTGACTGGAAAAATCACCCACCCCTGAGATCTTTACACAGCTTCATAGCTGATATTATTCAGAAATCTGTTCAAAACAGACTTTTTAAGGGAGTCCTTTTCGGACCACTCAGTTAAAAAACCTCTTCTTCTCAATCACTGCTCTTTTTAAAATGTGCTTATTTAGTTCAAATATACATCACTATTAAAGAAAAACCAGTACAATTTTTTTTAAGTTGGCTTACCTATTATCTATCTCTCCCATTAAAATGATTCCTCTGAGCTGGGGTTTTGTTGTGCTCATCTTAGGCCAGGCACTCAATAAATTGTCTCTGAATGATTGAATTGTTTGACTCCCTTGCTAGATTCTCAACTTCATGAGGCCAAGGTTTGTTCTATTCAGTACTTCTTTATCCTCAATGTCTGTTATATTGCAGTCACTTACATGACTAATGGGAAAAATCACAGAAAGAAAGAGTTAAAACTACAGAAAAACCCTGTAGGTTCAATAACACAAAGCTTTCTAAAATTATTTAGCCCAGGAATTGAATACTGGCTGCACTTTTGATTATTTTTTAAATGATATTGAATTTAATTTAAATGAAAATACTTGAATGGTAGAATAATTTAAAAATTATAAAAGCAACTTGTTCCTTAAAGTAAGAATTATATAGGGCTTGCTTTAGGTAGCATAGACAGTTTCAAAATATTTATTCTTCCAATCCAGGAGCATGGAACATTTTTCCATTTCTTTGTGTCTTCCTCAATTTCTTTCATGAGTACGTTATAGTTTTCTGAGTATAGATTCTTAGCCTCTTTGGTTAGGTTTATTCCTAGGTATCTTATGGTTTGGGGTGCAATTGTAAATGGGATGGACTTCTTAATTTCTCTTTCTTCTGTCTTGTTGTTGGTGTAGAGAAATGCAACTGATTTCTGTGCATTGATTTTATATCCTGACACTTTACTGAATTCCTGTCAAGTTCTAGCAGTTTTGGAGTGGAGTCTTTTGGGTTTTCCACATATAGTATCATATCATCTGCAAAGAATGATAATTTGACTTCTTCTTTGCTGATTTGAATGCCTTTAATTTCCTTTTGTTGTCTGATTGCTGAGGCTAGGACTTCTAGTACTATGTTGAATAGCAGTGGTGATAATGGACATCCCTGGTGTGTTCCTGACCTTAGTGGAAAAGCTTTCACCTTTTCTCCATTGAGAATGATATTTGCAGTGGGTTTTCCGTAGATGGCTTTGATGATATTGAGGTATGTGCCTCTATCCCTACACTTTGAAGAGTTTTGATCAGGAAGGGGTGCTGTACTTTGTCAAATGCTTTTTCAGCATCTATTGAGAGTATCATATGGTTCTGGTTCTTTCTTTTATTGATGTGTTGTATCACATTGACTGATTTGCGGATGTTGAATCAACCTTGCAGCCCTGGAATAAATCCCACTTGGTCGTGGTGAATAATCCTTTAAATGTACTGTTGAATCCGATTGGCTAGTATTTTGGTGAGAATTTTCGCATCTGTGTCCATCAAGGATATTGGTCTATAGCTCTCTTTTTTGATGGGATCCTTTTCTGGTTTGGGGATCAAGGTGATGCTGGCCTCATAAAATGATTTTGGATGTTTTCCTTCCATTTCTATTTTTTGGAACAGTTTCAGGAGAATAGGAATTAGTTCTTCTTTAAATGATTGGTAGAATTCCCCTGGGAAGCCGTCTGGCCCTGGGCTTTTGTTTGTTTGGAGATTTTTAATGACTGTTTTAATCTCCGTACTGGTTATGGGTCAGTTCAGGATTTCTATTTCTTCCTGGTTCAGTTGTGGTAGTTTATATGTTTCTAGGAATGCATCCATTTCTTCCAGTTTGTCAAATTTGTTGGCATAGAGTTGCTCATAGTGTGTTCTTATAATAGTTTGTATTTCTTTGGTGTTAGTTGTGATCTATCCTCTTTCATTCATGATTTTATTTATTCGAGTCCTTTCTCTTTTCTTTTTGATAAGTCTGGCCAGGGGCTTATCAACTTTATTAATTCTTTCAAAGAACCAGCTCCTCGTTTCGTTGATTTGCTCTATTGTTTTTTTGGTTTCTATTTCATTGATTTCTGCTCTGATCTTTATGATTTCTCTTCTCCTGCTGGGCTTAGGGTTTCTTTGAAGTGTGTAAACCTGGCGATTCCTAGACATGTACCCCGTGGGATAAAAATATATGTTTATAAAAAATAAAAAATTTTAAAAAAAGAATTATATAGGGCATCTCTTCTAGAAGCAAAATTTTCAAATGTCAAACATCTGAAAGCATAGAAAGAGAAGTAAGAATGTGAATTGTACTTCAATGCTCTTCTCTTTATATTCAGCAAACAGCTACCTTCACACCTTTCCAATTTTTTCAACTCTTTTGACAAAGCCTTCAGAGGAGTTACTGCTGATGACAATCATCACAGCCTAACAGGAGAAATTTTATAAAGAAAAATAATAGCATGTTTTCCCCAAATTGTTAAGGATATGGTGAAACTCTGTCGGATTCAAAGGAGGAATGTGCAATTCCATGCTCTATATAATAATAACTTATTTTAATAGTGGCTTTGCTATTGTTCAGATATATCCATTTACTGAAACCACTAACAAGTAATCAAAAACAAACAAATTAACAGGGGTTTGAGACAGGAATTATCTAATCTAAAATTAGCACATGTTCACAGATTACACAACACATATCCCAAGTACTACTATAGGTTTCAAGTAATAGTCAAAACAATAGTAAAAATTCTTCAGACCCTACCAGTCAAATCATAAATGGGACCTTAACTGTAAATCCTTATCTTTAGATCAAAGCGGGTAATTGGGTGCTGAAGATACATTATAGAACTAATATGTTATAGAACTCTGAAATGAGTCATTTATTCCACCACTTTTCCTGCACAGCTGCTGACCCATGTTTTGGTTCCTGGAAATAGCTGCTACCCTGTCATACTTCTTAAAAGCACATATATTGATAACTCGACTCATTCCTCCATTCCTCTGTGACTGTCACTGTGTTAAAATGTGGAGCCAGCTGACTCACTTGTGGTGGTAACTTGTAGAAATAATAAAGTAGATGAGTTTGCAAAGTATTTTGTTATTTCTAAAAATGCAAAAACCAAGTTACATTGAAATCATAAGGGGTGTTTCAGGGAGAGCTGTAGGATGTGGTTTCTTGTGTAATCCACAGAGATTAGCTCCAACACATATTTAAACTCTCCTCTAGGAACAACCTTAATGGTAAAGCAAGAAGATAAACAGATGTATACACACCCTGGCAAAAAATTTTCACTTATGTTTGGCTTCCTAGTCTCCTCGTGTTACTTATTTATCTTAACTTCTCTCTGAAATCAGGGAACACAGGATCTCAATCAGTTGACATTTTTCTACTGAATTACCCAATAGTCTGATCACACCCCTAAGACTTTTTTCAATTAGTTCACTC
Organism: Mustela lutreola; assembly: GCF_030435805.1. Classification (NCBI taxonomy): domain Eukaryota; kingdom Metazoa; phylum Chordata; class Mammalia; order Carnivora; family Mustelidae; genus Mustela; species Mustela lutreola. Next base: position 55,681,636 of record NC_081308.1, on the reverse strand, counting down.
ATAATCCCAAATCTGCTTTGCCTCCTCAGCTCAGTACACTGTAATTTGATTTCAAAATGAGGACAGTTGTCAGTAATGCCACATTCATTAATCTATTTTACAATTCTATGTACTTAGAACTATGAAAATATGTTAATAACATCCATTCCAATAAGCCACCCTAAATTTATTATCATGAAACAAGACCTCAAGAAAGAGAATTCAAAATCATCCATGTATTTGCAATTTATTGCAATAAAGCCTTTATCAATAGACTTCCCTGTGCACATGGTGGTCAAATTGCTGGTGAAAGCCAGCCAGATCTATTACAAGCTTTCTCATGGCTTCTAGGTACCCCAAGTGAGCCTTTATTGATACTGGGAAGGAATAAAGCAGAGAAGGGATAAACAGTGATGTAAGAATTGGCTAGACAAAAGTAATGACCCTCATTACAAAGTGAGTATTTTAAAGCAAAAGAGCCTGTTGGGAATATTGTTTTATGAAATAGTGGTATTTTTTCTACTATCTTTTAAAAATTCAATTAGTTAACATATAGTGTACCATTAGTTTCAAATGTAGATTTCAGTTATTCATCCATAGCATATAATAGCTAAAGCTCAGTACTTACTGTTATAGCTTCTTGAAAGCAGAATTTTAACCCACTGAGCCACCCAGGCGCCCTTGAAAGCAGAATTTTAGATCATATTTTCTGATTACTTCCATGAAGTACAACACTTTTCTGCTAGGAACCTTCAACATATACTGTTTGTTAGAGGAATTTCTTTAATAATAAATAAATAAGAATTTATTTAAATTTATAAATATATAAAATGAATAGGAATTTATTTAAATTGATTTAAATATTGCACGCTGTTTCATTGTTCATAAATAAGGTGATGATAGTATAGCCATTAGTTGGTAGCACTGATATATCACTTTCTTTTTACTTCTCAGTTCATTCTCTGTACACAAAATAGATACATATTTTAAAAGAATCTGAATCTGTGGCAAACTTTTAAAAAACCCTAAACAATAAAGTTTATCATTTTAAGTAATCTCAATTATCTTCCTCAATTGTGATAGTATATCCTTCTATCTAGGCCAGATATTGTATGAGGGATTTGAAGAGACATTTCCAAATTTCATTTTTCTCATCTGCAAAATGCTGATCATGATCCTACAATAAAATACACTTACAATTTTTTTATGAGAATTTATTTATTTATTTATTTATTTATTTATTTTATGATTTAAATTATTTATCAGAGGGAGTGGGCGAGAGCGCAAGCACAGGCAGACAGAATGGCAGGCAGAGGCAGAGGGAGAAGCAGGCTCCCGGCCGAGCAAGGAGCCCGATGCGGGACTCAATCCCAGGACGCTGGGATCATGACCTGAGCCAAAGGCAGCTGCTTAACCAACTGAGCCACCCAGGCATCCATTTTGATGAAAATTTAATCTGTATAAACAACATATTTGCTGTAATGCGTGGTTCATGGAAAACATCTTATTTAATTATAAGCAACAACAGTATTAGAAATTAAGTAAATGTGTCTATAATATTTCAAGTTTTAACACATGATTCCAGTGCTTTGCCTTATTTTCTCAAATCCCTTTACCATTTTCACTGACAGAGTCAAATGTACTTTTTCTACTAGTAGCCAGCTCTTTGTCTTTTGTCAGATAGATGCCATTGTGAATTATTTATAATAGAGATATTAGCAATAATAATAATAACAAATAGCAATGAAAATGTTAAAAAAAAAGTATTCTTAACTAATTAGGGTTCTTAGACATCAATTAGAGGAACCACCTCTGGCAAGCAAATTAATCTGCAAAACATTCCCAGAATTAACAAGTCAATCAAATACAGGGTTGTCCACAGAGTGAAAGGTGATCAAAAGGACTAGGTTTGGAAAATAGGTAAGGACAGTGAAAACAATGATCAAATTTTTGGGCAAAATTAATTCTTAGGTGTCCTTTCAATGGAGTCCTGGGCATTATGTAGCAGAAACTCTGGAGATTATCTCAATCCTTTGGAGTCACACCGTTTATTAGCTTGCTATTGACAAAGTTATTTACAAACTGTAGAGCAACAGGTTATAATATAGAAAACTGATGGTAATGCACAAGATTCTTGTTAACAATAATGCAAGTTAATGATTTTTCATTAGAAAACATAAATTCTATAACCCAAATTATGGGCCCAGAGCACTTCTGCTACACAACTCTACTTATATCCCAAAGTACCATGTGAACTAGTTTTAATATCTGCTTCTCTTATTAATTTTTGAATAAAAATTCTTGACACAAGTATTTTATAATTGTGTGATAATCATGCATTTAATTTCTTGGAGAAAAAAACACACTTTAGCATAACTATGTTCATTCACAGAACCAGCCTTGATAACACACTTCTATATGTTAGAAATGATATAATAAATGTAGAATATTGGGCACTTGTTTGGTATTCTTTGCCAGGTTTTGCACTATCTAAAATGAGATCAGTGAACTTGGACTGGAGTTAGTAGACATGGAAGAAAATAAAATATTACAGAGAAGAATACTCTGTGGTCCACAACCTAAACGGGCTGGGATTCCCATCATTTGGATCCCTGTAGCTTTACAAAAGTCAATTAAATTTTTGTATCTCCGATTAAAGTTGATTCCCCAGTACTTTTTCAAACATCTCTTGTAAAGTATTGTTTCCCAGAAAAAAGGGATTTTGCACATGTACCTGCCTTTGTCTCTGGTCATGATCTCAGTCAGGATCCTGGGATCAAGCCCCATATTGGGCTTCCTGCTCATTAGGGAGTATACTTCTCAGTCTCTCTCTGCAGCTACCTCCCCCTGCCCCACTCATGCTCTCTCTCTCTCTCAAATAAATAAATACAATCTTTAACTTTTTAATTAAAAATAAGATAAATAAAATAAAATAAAAAGTCTGGTCTTACTGCCCCATTTAGCTCCCTTTTTTTGAGTTGTATTTAAAGCAGCATGAGAGAACATGAGGCTCTCAAACTTTAAAAAAAAGGAAAAAATTGAGTTTTGTTAGGATTTAAGATCTTGTCTGCTAGACAAAAACGTTGGCTTTGTTAACATGTGAAAATTAACAAAAGAGAATAAGGTAGAATTCTAATAATTTTTGTAGAAATTAAAAATTTCCTCCAACCCAATTACATACAGACCCATTAAGTAAATTCATTCCAATGTCCCAAACCAACCTTTTCTAATAGTAATGCATCTGTGTAAACAGGGTCAACCCAAGGAATGTATAAAGATTATTATTTTTTTCCTGTATCTTCCACAGTCACATCTGGGTATATTGGTAGCAATATCCATCTTATAAGACATGATATCATAAGGAAGGGTATTCTGTCCATTTGGAATGACTGAAAATCATTGTAATTTTATCTTGGTGCAGTAACTTGAGATGGCACAGTGTGGGTTATGAATATATATATTTTTTTTTACTGGGAAGAAGAGATTATAGAGATATTGGTTATCCAAGAGAGACTGACAGGTGTTGATAGTTGCCAGGTCAATATCCATCTACTTTTTCCTTTAATATCAGAAAGCACTGAGGGACTGACAACAGGAAACTTAAAACAACATCAAATATTTTATTGTCTCTTTTCTAGTTACATTGTAACCATATGACAAAGTATCAGTCTTACAAGATATCATTCTCTTTTACCTCTATCTTTCTGCCAGAAATGTGGGCTTAATAGTGAGAACTCCAACAGCAATTTTTGCAACCGTGAATAAAAAGCCATGAAAACCTTTAAGATAGTTCACTGGACTTTCTTAAGACTCTGAACCAACACCCGAAAACACTCTCTGTAGTCCTCTTGTTAAATGAAAAACTATGGTTAAACCACTTTTGACAGTCTACTACATAAAGCAAAATGTAAATCTTAATTGAAATATGTTCTCTCAGCTGTGCTTAAGCAACTGAGTCCTGAGCTTTTCAGGTTTTCAGTCTGAAAGAGTACACCTCTGGTGCTCTGAAAGGGAAGAGAAAGGACGCCCTGTTCTCCATATAAATTAAAGAAGAGAAATCTGTGCATTTAAGTGGGCCATATAAAATTTATCAAGCAATTATCTCCTAACTCCTTCCTATCCAAATTACCTGATATGCTCTCCCTACTCCTTTATTCCACGTTACTGCCTTTTCCAGGATTCTGTATCACATCACAACATGTCTTCTGTTATTTCCTTCTTGCAAGCTAGATTTGTTTTCTCCATCTGAAAAAATCAACAATCATTGTGTATTTCAATTCCCATTTTCCTCAAATGCATTGATTCTTCTTATCTATTACTCGTTTCTCATACTCTGTGTCTTTGTCTTTATGGGGTTTGTACTTTGCTTTTCCCCATCCTTTACTGCCATTATATAATCAAATCTAATAGCTTCTTAGAGAAAGTTAAAAATTCCTGCATAGCCACAAGTGAACACAAAGTCACTGATTTTTAGCAAACCTATAAGATAGTCAGACATCCATTCAATTTCTTTTTTTTTAAGATTTTTTTTATTTATTTGACACAGAGAGATGACAAGCAGGCAAAGAGGCAGGCAGAGAGAGAGGAGGAAGCAGGCTCCCTGCTGAGCAGAGAGCCCGATTTGGGGCTCGATCCCAGGACCCTGGGATCATGACCTGAGTGGAAGACAGCGGCTTAACCCACTGAGGCACCCAGGCGTCCCTCCATTCAATTTCTTAACTGAGTCTCAAATGCATCCTGAGTTCTAACCTAAACCTAAGTTCTACTTCTTACACGTTGTTATATGACCAAACTCTTTCAGTTCAGTATTTTGTAACATTTAAATATTAATCAATTGATGCTTTTCTGTGAATTTCTATGAAAATAATTTGAATACAGTAGATTTATTGTTATATTTGTAGATTTATAATCAAATTTTCATCAGTTTAAGTTTTTGGAAATTTCAGATATAGTGATTAACCTAAAATGATACTGCCTCAAATACCTCTGATATCAAGGCCCAACACCTGATTATAGCCACACCTGTGGTGGATAGTTCCATGGGAAATCACAGTTATGTAACACGGATAGCATCTCATGTTCTCTCTCTCATTTTAGAATGTCTCCAACACAACCCAAAAGTGTAGGAGAATTAATGTCCTCCGAGGACAGCTCTCAGTGAAGTGGAAATAAGAACCATAGATAAAATTGTCAGTTTTCAGGTCTTCATGAGGACAACTTAAAGAAGTTTCTCAGGAACTTTCAGTAAAAGCAAGCCTTCATTTTCTATCCACAACAATTATATCAACAATGTACCTTTTTGACAAAGTTGCTTCTTCACTGTCTCACTTTCCCATTCTTTTCTACCTTGGATAATCCCCCAGATAAACTAACAGTACTCAAATCCTTTGTCCTACTCTTTGCTCTCAGGATAAATGGAGCCAAAAGACTTAGATTAATATCAAGTTCTGAATGGGATCTTAGAGCTATTTCTGTCCAGATTTTCATAAACATGGAGACCTTTGAATTATCAGGCTATAAATAAGTTCCAAATGGAGGGGGCAAAAGCAAAAAGTAGAAATTTTTATGTTTGATTTTTTAATCATGATTAAAATATTAACATTAAAAAGTGTGGATATTTGTAAAACAATGTCATAATGTAAGAAATAAGTTGCATAGTCCTTTAGAGAATATTAAACCAAGTGTTCAGGTGCCATCTAATTTCTTGTTTAATCCAGAACTTTGGTGTGCATTATGTTGAGGAATAGGATTTTGAAGTCCGGACAGACTAACAGAAAACTGATCCAAATGTGTGTGTTTATATTTCTGCTTTTGTTGTAAAAATCAAAGTGTGATTGCTGGTTTAAAATGGTAAAACTAATAATGTTCATGGACTCTATTATAAATTTTCTAATTGTATGGGAAGAATCCAAGAAAAATATAATTAGTTGATTTGCAAATCCTCAAAGAGCTACAGATTCAGGTAGTGGTATGTTCTGATTCAACAGCATCATAATGCTGCATTTTATATGTGTGGCTAATGGATATTTTCATGAATGTTTGCTAGCTAGTCAGCCAATACAGAGAAATATTAGGTAGGGTAATTACTCACAGTTGTGTTTAATAAAATGAGAGAAAATTATCAAATGACTCTAATAATAATAATCCTAGAGCAGGCTAAATAATTCAATGATAATTACAAGTATTAATCTAGCTTTCTTCCCTGATTATGACTCTTCTCTCCTTTATTAGAATGGGAGTAGCAGATTGTCTGCAATGAGTTGTGAAAAGCCAGCAGTGACTTTGGCAGTGAAGGCCTCCCATCAATTTTGATAGGTTAAAATGATTCTGGTTGGTCTTGAGTAAATGTGTCAATTTTTTTTTTTCTGTGTGTGTCATAAAAGAAAGAAGCAATAGTAAATTCTTGCTGTTATTCCATGGAGCCAATAAAATCATACTGCCAACAAGAGGCTGTTGACACCATAAGTGTAGTTAACTTTCTTGAAATACTAGGCCTGGAAATAAAATTCCAATATTTCACATAACCTCTTTTTTTTTTTAAAGAAAAAAACAAAACAACTATACTGCTTACATTTAGGGCCCCGCTGTTGTGTAACTATTTTTGAACATGTCTACTGTAAATGTGTATATATATATTTTTTTCTGTGCAATAAATTCATTTAGAGATAAATTTGGATTGCAAATTATTTTGGGGGAGGCATGGTATTTGTGGCTAGTTTTACAAGTTAAAAGGACTAAAAGAAAGAAGAAAAACATTTTTCATTACAGCATATTTACATCTGTCCAAAGTACTTATTTACTATAACACTGACTAATGTATAATACTGTACACAAAGAAAGAAGTTAAATGAGTTATAATTCATTCGAAGTATAGCTGGCCATTTTAAAACTTACCACTGCATCTTTCTGGTATGAAATGTGATATCTGGCAATCTGGTCCAGTTCATTACCTCAGGTCATTTGTATGTTCTTATTACCATTTTGATAGCATAGCACATTTTGATAGCATAGACATTTTACAATGGAACTATGATGCATATATTTTCAAAAGTATAGACATACATGAAGCTATGAGGTCAAAAAAGATGAATGTCCGTAGTACCATATAGACTCAACAAATAAAAGTATCCAAGGCTCTGAGTGAGATTTATGAATATTGTATAAGATTAGGCCAACATGTGGTTTTGATATAAATAATCTGTTCTTAAATTAGAATTACAATCGTTGAGTACAGTGTTGAAAATGGCAGATAGATTTTAGCACTCTTTGCTCACTAAGGGAAACGGAAAAATGTTTAGTTTGGTCAGATTTTCACTTAACTTCTGAAAAGAGAGAACCCTTCTGAAATAAGAATCCTTAAAGATATAACCCCCTTGGCACAAGTTTTCAAGAAACTTGTTTGATGTTGTAGACAATTATATGGCACATGTACTGTTCTAGATGCTTCATGCCAATAATATGTAAGCCATACCAAGGCTACATATTCATATAGAGATGTTCCTCAGCTTACAAGGGGGCTATGTACAGAGAAACACGTAAAAAATTGAAAATGCTTTTAATACCCCTAAACTATGAAATATCATAGCTTACCTTAACCTTATTTAAACATACTCAGAACACTTACATTTCCCTGCATTTGGGCAAAATCATCTTAAGCAAAGCCTACTTTATAACAAGGTATCAAATATCACATGCAATTTATTAAATATTACACTTAAGAAAAGAAGAATGTTTATATATAGAATGGTTGTAAGTATATCAGGTGTTCACCCCTGTAATCTTCTAGCTGACTGGGAGCTGTGGCTCACTGCCCCTGCCCAGCATCACAAGACGGCACCATACCACATGCCACTGGCCCATAAAAAGACCCAAATTCAAAATTCAAAGTACAGTTTCTACTGAATCACTTTCACTTTCACATCATTGCAAAATATATCATAAGTTGCATCATTGTAAATCAGGAGCCATCTTATTTGAAAGTTAAATCACAGTCACCCATATACACACAAAAAAAAGGCCTTCATGTAGGGCCATCTATGTATCTCTAAACAACATAGCATGACATATCAACAGCAAAAAATGGATGTGAAGGGGACAATTGCTTTGCGTCAGTACTCTGAGCAGTAACATACATGGCCTTACTCACCTAGCAGAACTCCAGAGCTAGCTGTCGGCAAGGAATTTTACAAATGTTTGCTGAACAGATTAAGCACTATTATTTTTAAATTAGTGTGCATGTCTGTTTTCTAAAGATATGTTAATTTATTCTATTGACTTATTACAAAACCCAATAATTTCCTCTTATTTAAGTGGCAGGAAAATAGAATTCTTTTTAATTTAAATCGAATGGCTTTTTAGGGAAAATATACCGAAAATTCTGAAACTTGTATTGCTTATGAATCTTTTATTGGAATCCTTATCAAGTTGTATTTTTCAAGATTTTCCTAAATAATCTTCAATGAATTGAAAATATTTGGGGGATTTTATTGAAGGCTATTAACACACAATTTCACTTTGTTAAATATAGTGCTAAAGTTTCAACCAAAACGTTGTGTCTTTTTTTTTTCCACTACCACATCCTCCATCTACTGACTGGATTCTCTCCCCAACTAGCACATATATACCATTGTCTATATTTAGGATAAGTAAGGGTCATCTTTTATCTTTATTCTACTCGTCGTATGCTTCTGAACTTGTTGAATTTTAATATAGTCACACCATAAGCATCACATATTTGATTCCCCTTTAAGTAGTAAACAGTGCCCAACCAGAGCATACCTTCAAAGCTATCAATATACTTACTCTGATATATTATTTTTGTAATATAGATGTCCATCAACAAATGAATGGTATATATATATATTGTATATATATATGTTATATATATATACAATATATATATATATATATATATATATATATATATATATACATACAATGGAATACTATGCAGCCATCAAAAGAAATGAAATCTAGAGGGTATTATGCTTAGCAACATAAGTCAATCAGAGAAAGACACTATCATATGATCTCTCTGATATGAGGAAATGGAGGTGCAATGTGGGGGGTTTGGGGGACAGGAAAAGAGTAAATGAAACAAGATGGGATCGGGAGGGAGACAAACCATAAGAGACTCTTATTCTCATAAAACAAATTGAGAGTTGCCGGGGTGGTGAGGAGGGTAGGGAGAGGGTGGTGGGGTTATGAACATTGAGGAGGGTATGTGCTGTGGTGAGTGCTGTGAAGTGTGTAAACCTGACGATTCACAGACCTGTACCCTTGGGGCTAATAACACATTATATGTTAATTTAAAAAGAAGAAGAAGAAGAAGAAGAAGAAGAAGAAGAAGAAGAAGAAGAAGAAGAAGAAAAGACTACTATAAATCCAATGCTATCGTTTTCAGCCAAGACTGTGTAATCAGGCATATTTTATTAAAGGAACCAAGTAAAATGATGGTCGAAAATTGGAATAACAGAAAACATAAAAATCAGAGATTTTAAAAAGAGATATGGGACAGTGTAGAAAATATAGTCAATGATATTATAATAGTGTTATATGGTGACAGATGGTGGCTATATTTGTAGTGATCATAGAATAATATATGGAGATATTGAAAACCTGAAACCAATGTAACACTGAATATCAACTATACTCAAATAAAAAAATAGTAAAAATAAAACATTTTAATTTAAAAAGATAAAAAGAGGGACAAGAATTTGAAAAGTGAATTTCAAAAAGAGTAAAGATGAGGCTAAGACATACTCTGAACCTTGAGGAAAACACCATTTTGAAAATTCTTCCCATTTTGAGAAAACTCAAATGAATCAATACCATAAAAGAACCCATTCTAACTGAGAGACGTCATGAATTCTCAAGAAATAATTTTATGACAGGATAATTCTTCCCTATGAAACAGCATACAGAAAACAGGGGAAACACCTGGAAGCAAAATAAACTATACTGAAAATAAGAATTAGGAAAAAGATAAATGATGAAAGATAAGAAAATTAGACCTGTGACAGAGACCTAGTGAAGAGAATTTTTAGCTTGTGGTTTAATGTTTTTGAGGATAATCTAGAGTTCATAACTGCCTTTAGACAGGCTGGTTGTAGGCAGTTTAGGCAGACCCCTAAGACAGGCCTTCTTTGGGCAGGTGGTGTTGGAGGAGGCCATTGGGCTGGACAAGGACAAATCCAACCATTTGACTAAAGTGTCTGTGAAGATGTTGAAGTCAGATGCAACAGAGAAAGACCTGTCAAACCTAATCTCAGAAATGGAGAAGATGAAGATGATTGGAAAGCACAAGGACACCATCAACCTGCTGAGTCCTGCACACAGGATGGTCCTTTGTACACTATCATGGAGTATGCCTCCAAAGACAACATACAGGAGTACCTGCAGACCCAGAGGCCTCCTGACCTGGAGTACTGTTACAATATCAGCCACAATGCAGCAGAGCAACTCTCCTCCAAGGACCTGGTATCCTGTGCCTATCAGGTAGCCTGAGGCACGGAGTACCTTGCCTCCAAGAAGTGCATACACCAAGACCTGGCCACCAGGGAAGTGCTGGTGACAAAGGACAACATGATGAAGATCTCAGACTTCAGCCTTGCCAGAGATATCACCACATCAATTACTATAAAAAGACAACCAAAAGTGGACTGCCTGTGAAGTGGATGGTCCCTAAGGCCATGTTTGACCAGATCTACATCCACCAGAGTGACGTCTGGTCTTTTGGTGTGATCTTGTGCGAAATCTTCACTCTGGAAGCCTCCCATATCCTGGAGTACCTGTGGAGGTGGTTTTCAAGCTGCTGAAGGAGTCATTTGATGGATAAGCCAATAACTGCACCAGAGAGTTATACACAATAATGAGGGGTGGCTGGCATGTGGTACCTTCAAGCTGCTGGTAGAAGACCTGGATCATCCTGTGGCCTTGACCTCCAACCAGGAGTACCTGGACCTGTCCTTGGCCCTGGAACAATATTGTCTATGCTTTCCCAACACCCAAAGCTCCACCTGATCCTCAGGGAAGAATTCCACCTTCTCTCATGAGCCGTTGTCCAGGGAGGCCTATCTGCCCTGACACCCAGCCCAGCTTGCCAATGGTCGACTCAAATGACTAGTATCCCTATTACTCCTGTCCAGATTCCGTCATAAGCCGTAACCCTTACCCCCCACCCTCCATGCAAGACTCACTGCCTTCTCATTTGTCCTTTTCCTACTGGCAGGAGCCAGCTGCCTACCTGACGCCTTAACCCCTTGAATTTCACCTCTCTTCCCTTTCCTCTTCCTCCTCCTTACAACCTGCTCATGAAAGAAAGGAACAGAGAGGCAGGTACTTGCTCGTGGCTACTTCCTTCCCTCCCATATGTTGGACCAAGGCCCCTCCCTGTCATCTGGTACTGCCTGGACGTCGAGGGAGTGGGGGTGAGTCATGCCAGTGAAAGCTGTCGGAGCTCTCCTGTTTTGGTTTTGTCTGCTTAACATAACATGTAAGACTGAGTTCTGGTGGCAGGGTCCTAGTCCTTGGGGCTATAGCACTAGCGAGGGGAGGTCAACTGCTCTGGGCCTTGGCTAAGAGCAACCCCTGCTCCAGAGATATGGTGCCAAGGGCTTATTAATTTCGATACTAATTTCCTTTGCTGACCAAGTACCTGGTATCAAAAGATGGGAAGGCAAAGACTGGAAGCAGTGTTGTGACCATGGGGTCCAGTCCCAAACTATGAAGAAAACACAAAGTGTATAAATCTGAGTAAGTATATATTTACACACCTTTTTGAATAGGTTGTTATCAAAGATTTAATCAATGGGTAATATGCTCCTCGTGGCTGGGAAGCATCCATTGCCATATATTAAAAACAAAGAAAAGAGGTGTCTGGGTGGCTTCCTCCATAAGTGTCCCTTCTTTTCAGGTCACGATCCCAGGGTCCTGGGATGGAGCCCCACATTAGGCTCTCTGCTCAGTTGGAAACCTGCTTCTCCCTTTCCCTCTGCCCTGCTTATAGTTCCTCTTCCTGTCTCTCTGTCTGTCAAATAAATAAAATATTTTTTAAAAAAAGAAAGAAAAAATGTTTTTAAAAAGTCTTTTTTTTTTTTAAATTTTCTAGGGGTGCCTGGATGACTCAGTTGTTTAAGCAGATGTTTGCCTTTGGCTGAGGTCATGATCCCAGTGTAAAGGGATCCAGCCCTGCATGGGACTACTTGCACCCCAAGGAGCTTGCTTCTTCCTCTCCCTTTGCACGTGATTCCCCCTGCTTGTGCGCTTCCTCTCTCTCTCTCTCTCTCTCTCTCTCTCTCTCTCTCCTGCTGTCAAATAAACAAAATAAAATCTTTTACTAAATAAATAAATAAATTAAGTTCTAAACCTACTTTCAGTTTAGGTCCCTTAACAAAAATTGCTACTGCTTCATTTAAAAAAAAAAGATAATTTAGAAAGTTGCTTCCAGAGTTAAAAAGCTGTTTTGTTTCTTTGTCAGGATTAAATATAGAAGTGCTTTAAAAAGTAAAAGAAAAAAATATGCTATATTAACACTAATCACACTGTAACTTTGGTGGTTATATCAAGATAATGAAAAGTGATTTTAAAGCAAATTTCATTGTCAGACATAAAGATCAAGTCAAAATTACAGAAGAGTAAAAGGATGAATTCATCGGGGTGTATAATAATTCTTGACTTTTAATACTTAATAACAGATTTGGGGATATATAGGGAAAAACTAAGAACAAAAATCATAACTCCTACCTTAGAAGAGAAATGGAAAAAACTTTCAACACCTTTATTTTAAGATTTTATAGACAAATGGTCATCAAATTGGTAAGATATATAAGACTTGAGCAAAATTATCAACTAACTAGATATGCTTGATATTACAGAACACTCCCAACAACCGCAGACTACATATATCTTAAGCCATGATTTTCTTTGCAAAGGTCAACATTGATAATGTTCTAGTCATACCTCCGTGTACCAGGAAAGAAGTAGCATATTTCTTGAAAGACACAGCTATCAAAGTTCCATTGAGAAACCGTAAAGATGGAGAAGGGATTTGCAAATTATATATCTGATAATGGACATCTACTCAGATTATTAAAAAATGAATAAATATTTAAAAACCTTACTAATTAACCAAACAGAGTATCCAATTTTACATGTGAAGAAGATAATTGAAGAGACATGTCACCAAAAGTATATGGATGGCTTATAAGCACATGACAAATTTGTCAACATTTAGACATTAAAGAAATACAAATTAAAATCATAATGAGACATGCTTACATATCTATTAGAATGGCTAAAATTATAAAGGCTAATTGTACTTCGTCTGAGCTAGATTGAGAAGCAACAAAAAATTTAAACTGTTGTTGGCATATATCATGATACAACCACTTTGGAAAATAGTTTGAAAATTTTTTTTAAATGCAAAATATGTTGCAGTTACACAAATAACCATTTTACTTCTAGGCATTTAACCAAGAGAAACAAACCCTATGTTCATACAAGGACTTGTATATGAATTTCATAGCAGCTTTATTTTTAAGAATTGAAAACAGTGGAAATGTTCATCAATGTCCATCAATAGAGCAAAGACAAATTATGATATATTCATTAAAGAGATTACTATTCAACATCAAAATGAACTATTTACAATTGGAGGTTCTCAAAGTAATGATGCTGAGAAAAGAAAAGTCAGGCAATGAATAGTATATACTGTGTGATTCCATGACTATAAAAAATCTAGAAAATACAAATTTATATATAGTCACAGTCATCAAATATATTGGTGTGATTTTAGTGCCTTCTTCTGTGCTCCCATAGCTTCCTACACTTGGATCTCCGAGCATTTGTTACACCATGTGAAAATATGAGCTCTTTTTCTTTATTCTGTCTTACTAGAATAAGAATCCTTGAAATTTTATGGACATTTGAACTCTCAGTTATTAGCAGAAAATCTATCACACAGTAAGTTTCCAAATATAAAAGCCAGAGTTTTACAATGACTTCTAAGCTTTTACATGATCTAGCCACTCATTTAACCTCTGTCCCTGCTACTCTTCAGTCACTCACTGTGGTCTCCTTGCTATTCCTCAGATATGCCAGGCATGATCCAACCTTATGGCCTTCAAGGTAGCCAATTCCTTTGTCTGGAGTGACCTTATTGCTGATAGTTCTGGGCAAATTCATCACCTTTCCATACCTTTGTTCAATTGTCAGCTTCATTGTAACTCCCCTGATCTTCCTATTAAAATTTTTAACTCCCCATCCCCTGCCTAGCAACCTTGATTTTTCTCACCCTGATCTAATTTTTCTTTTTCCCCATTGTACTCATCATTTTTGAATGCACTATGCAATTTTTATTAAGGTTTATAGCTTTTAATTGTCTCACCCATTAAAATAAAAGTTCTACAAAGCCAAGTATTTCATTTACCAGTGTAGTCTGAAGTAATATCTGCCATATAATAGGTTCAATAGACAATTGGTAAATTTCAGAATAAATTAATGTTGAGAGTGTACTGAATTTCATAAGTCATTTCAATATTTTTTTCCAAAAAGTAAACTATGTAAAACATACCTTAAATTTACTTTCAAAATATTTTATAGCATATAATGGACAATATACATAAGCCTTAAAGAAACAATCATATAAATAACCATTTCATACCTACTTAAAAATTGCATAATGCCACACTCCTAGATCCTCTCTGAACGCTCTAAAATAACCCTTCAAAGGAAATACATTTTTAAAAATAACAGATTTTTTGGCAAATAATTTAATAAAATAAAAGTTTCATTCATCTATGTAGATCATAATAAATGTTTTTAATAAGCATGAAATTATAACTCTGAAGTGTTCTAAAATGAAACCACCTGCTAAGGGTGAGAGAACAAAAATAATCATCACTTTTCCAAATAAGAGGAATTTATTACCTTTGAATCAAAGCATGTGGATTTGTTCAAACTGGCAATAAAGGAATATGGAAACACAAACCATAGAAAGTCATATTTTAGATTTCTAAAAGACTTCGAAGTGAAGAGTATACATTTTTTAAATGCTACATAATGCTACATAATGACAAGATGACAGGTTGTGACAAATAGTATTTTAAAAGCTCTACTCAGTGCTGTGAAGTGTGTAAACCTGGTGATTCACAGACCTGTACCCCTGGGGATAAAAATATATGTTTATAAAAAATAAAAAAAGTATAAAAAAAAAAAAAAAAAGCTCTACTCAGAATGGAACAGAAGGTGTCATTTCCCTATAATTTTATATATGTCATTAATTTACTATATCTGGATACAACATATTACCAAACAGATGTTCATCAAAGACTAAATCATTTTTAATGGAAATAATAATTTGAACCTACATCTATTAATCATTTTTTCGATCTAACATTTATAGTCTCTCTAAACATTTTATCAGTTGTCGACAAAATTAAAAAAAATAGGATAAAAAGTCGTGTTTGGAAAGGTAGATATTTTTCAAATTTGCACTTAAATGAAAATATTTGCTGATATTTTTAAAACTTTAAATGTAATTTTATATAAATCTGACCTATCAGATGATATAAAATTTTTGGAGAAAATACGACATATTTTTTTTTATCTTTGTTGAAGGTATTAATAAAGAGCAACTGTTTGTATTATTTGTATTGTGATATCTTAGTTAATAAACATGAATAACGGGTATAAAATATGTTTTTTTAAATTTTATTTATTTATTTGACAGAGATCACAGGTAGGCAGAAAGGCAGGCAGAGAGAGAGGAATGGAAGCAGGCTCCCTGCTGAGAAGAGAGCCCATTGTGGGACTCAATCCCAGGAACCTGGAATCATGACCTGAGCTGAAGGCAGAGATTTTAACCCACTGAGCCACCCAGGCGCCCTAAAATATGTTTTTTTATATAGAATTATAGTTCTTGCCAAAATATGGAACTAGCTGGAACTGAATGCCTCCTTCAAAGTCAGCTCTGGAGAAATTATGCAAGTGTAATATAGAACTATTTCAGATATTAACCAAAAACAAAGAAATGATGATAAATTCCTTAAAAGACTCAAAGTTGCTCTTGACTGGTATGTTTCAAGCTCTATTCCTGGTTTGAGGACAGGTTTTAACAGGCCTGTCACTGTAGAAATCAGCTGGATGTTTAGAGGCTATCAGAACTATGCAAAAACCTTGAAGGGGTAAAGACTTGAAAATTCTTTAGAGAGATTGGCTCCCTAAGGCATTATTCCTCCACACATTTTCCTCCAAACAATTAAGGCTGATGGATGAGGGGCACCTGAGTGGCTCTCTCATCACGTGGGTAATGGGTTAAGCCTCTGCCTTCATCTCAAGTCATGGTCTCAGGGTCCTGGGATCCAGCCCCACATTGGGCTCTGCTCAAAAGGAAGCCTGCTTCCCTCCCCGCTTGCCTGCCTCTCTGCTTACTTGTGATCTCTCTCTCTCTCTCTCTCTCTCTCTCTCTCTCTGTGTGTGTGTCCAATAAATAAATAAAATCTTTTAAAAAAGGCTGATGGATGATAAATTATGAAAACTGCTCCCTCCAAATGATGCTTCTTCATAAGGATTTAAGAATTTAAAATTGTAAGAATTTAAAATTGAAACTTGATCGTAGGATTTACCTTATAGAATAACATCAAGTGAAGGCAGTTATTATTAGTTCTGAAGTATTTGTGATTCTGAATTCTTCGCCTCATTAGTAAATTTATTTTTAAATTCTTCCATGGAGTGGTGATTGGCCTTCAGTCTTTCATTGATGCACATCATTGGGTCAAATGAGATGTGTGTACCCAGAACTATATATAATCTTCTTTGTATTTCATTGGAGATGGCATTGCTGAGTTTTGTTCAATTGGATTTGGACAGATGTTTTAAGAGTCACTTCTAGAGTTGGCCCTGGAGAATATCTTCCTTTTTTTCTCTTCCTGATTCTCTGAAAAACCTTGACTAATTCACATTATCACAGTGATATCACAATTCAAGTTTTTCCAAACACTATAGCTGCAAAATAGAAGGAAGCTACTCAGAATGTAATGCTATTGTGAATGATTGAGAAAGAAAACATTATTATAATTAAGCTACCAGGTTTCAATGTATTTTATTGTTGCTTAGAAAATCCTAGCATACCCAGACTTTACAGAGATTTGATGATCCTAAGAGGAGCTGAACTCATAGACCAAAATAACTATGCACATAAAAAGCACAAACACTTACCTAAAAAAGATGATGTGGTTAACTTGATATGGCAATCCAAGTGTTATTGGAACAGGAATTAAAAAAAATAGCTTAGGGGTGCCTAGGTGGCTCAGTGGATTAAGCCACTGCCTTCAGCTCAGGTCATGATCTCAGGGTCCTGGGATCAAGTCCTGCATCAGGCTCTCTGCTCAGCAGGGAGTCTGCTTCTCTCTCTCTCTCTTTCTCTCTCTCTCTCTCTCTCTCTCTGCCTGCCTCTCCCTCTACTTGTGATCTCTCTCTCTGTCAAATAAATAAATAAATAAAATCTTAAAAAAAAGAATAACTGTACTTTTAAAAAATAGCTTAAAAGTATATGATATAATAATGATATACATATACAAAGAAAAGAAAGATACTATACTGTGAATATAAATTAAGTGAAAATTGTTGAAATAAAGAATACAATAAATGTAAAATGAATAAATGAGTTGGGACAAACAAACAAACAAACAAACATATTAATGACTTCTGCCCAAATGCAGCAGAAGAGAAAAAAAATAAAGAAAATATTTAAATAAGTACTGAGATAAATTTTGGAGAATTAAAGAAAGATGAAAGATACCAGACTTAAAAGAATGCCAACCATGAGAAATCAGAAACAAAACAAAACAAAAACCACACACACAAAAAACCACTCATATATATTATGGTGGGTTTTAAGAATATCAAAAACAGAGAAGAGCATAAATGATGCCCAAGAGAAAAAAAGATCACCTAAAATGTACAAGAATAATACTGACAGCAGAATTCTCAAGAGTAATAGCATATAAAGGAGACAGCTGGGTGTTTGTATAGATGGAAAAGATATTTGAAACTAGATATTATACATCAAGCCAAATTATTGATTACATTTGAGAGCACAGTAAAAATACAATGAAGCATGTTAGGTCTTAGAACATTTATCACACAGAGACACACATTTTAGAAAACTTCCTTGGAGGACAGCTCAATTTAGATAGAGAAAACAGAATTATGTACTCAAAGGCATATTTGAAGGAAGGATTGTATATAGTCTGCACTGCAAATATTCTTTAATCCTTATGTTCTGAATTTCCTAAATTTAAGAAGTATTTGTTCAAATATTTATCTTTAAATAAACCCTAGAAGACTTTTTCTTAGATTCTGGAAAATAAGTCCATTTGGATACAGATCTTATTGTCACTGATGGAAATTTTGATAGCCCTTAACTGTGGAATGCCTAATGTATTGTTACAGCAATTGTGATTTGCCAATACATGGGTGATTTGTGTGTTGTGTGTGTTTATTTTTATTTTAGATGGTTTTACTCTTCTATGAGATTTTTAAGTAGACATAATTTTAATAAATTATGATTTGTTGAAATTTATCTGAAGTTATATATAATAAAATGAAATTTGTGTGAACTAAAGAAGTGCGTCTCCATTTTTTTTTTTTTTTAAGAGTAGACTGGTCTTTAAAAATAGTCCAAAGAAGTATATTATATTCATTATTAAATTTGATAATATACAATAAAGTATTTATGGTCATATGGAACCATATCAAATTCTAATATTCATTCATATTAATAATTACCAAAAGAGGAAAAAAGGATATTTTTCAAAATGAAAATTAGGGTATTTTTCAGAATATGATATAGTGTTATTCACTGAACAGAGGGAACAAATGTCAAAGTTTAACACAGTTTACAGAATGTTTTAACATAAATTGAAATTTAAATCTGACCAAATTTCACAGTTTTAAGTAAAATGATAGCACTTTTTATCCTTGAAAAGTGGTAAGTGACCCAAAACATTGCTTAGAAAACCAAATTTAACACTACACTAGTCTGAGATGGTTAAGTTATGGTACAACTTGCCATTGTGTATCATCAAATGGTATATTTTTTTTCTTTTGGTCTTGTCATTATATTTTATTTTAGCCATTCTTATAAGTGTGTAGTGATATCTCAATGTCATTTTAATTGCATTTCTTTGATGTGTAATTATGTCAAAATATATCATTTTGATGTTTAATGTTCTGAGCTTCTTCAGTTCAAGACCATGAAGCCACTTAGGAAAAATACAGTTGCAGATGCACTCATAGACCAACACTTATTTAGAAATAAGAAGAAACATTACAAAAAAAAAAAAGAAGAAGAAACATTACTACCCATTCCAACACAAAATAGATTTGTTATGCAGTAGGTATTTTATAAATTACCTGACACAACTTATATAGTAAGATGAAATGGGACAGGTGGCTTCTTGCAGCTATATGCAACATCATTTTAATTTCAATTTTCAGTATAATTTTTCCAAGGTATATAAAGAATATATATTTAATATAAATTGTGAACATTTTAAACTCTGTATATGGAAATTAATCAATTTTAAGTTTATAACAATCAAAATTAACGGAAGTTTATTTTAAATTAGTTAGCTTTCTCTGCATTGCTGGACAGAATAATCAAGAATTGGTAAGAAAAAAATAATCTCTGTAAAATTACCAGGGGTGCATTATAAAGTGTTCGGTAACCGATCAAACTCACAATTTGGACTGAATGGCAAGTGATTTTTAAAATCTGGAACTCATTGTCAATTTTTTTTCTTCATTGTGTCTTAATAAATTACTGTGTTCATTTGCATGGAAGTGAAGTAAAAGGCACGACATTTCATCTCAACACTAACACTTTTAACTGGCAACTCTGAATGTGCTTTACAGCAGTGTAACAAAGTAAAGATCAATGATGTTTCATGTAATATTTGTTATAACTCTCAAGGAGATAGGGAGTTTGTGCAAAAATGCAAATCACTTTGCGACTAAACACATTGTTTATTTCAGCTAATTTTAAGAAAATATGCTAAGACTCTCTCAAAAAAGAAAGCAATGATTTAGGTTTTCCTTCAAACTCCTTATCTAATCCTGAACCAACAGCACATAGTTCAAAGAGCAACTAATTTGAGCAGCTCCAATTTACACGTTTCCTAACAATGCTTAATTTAGTGAAATTTCTGTCCAATTATGTTAATTTGATGTAGTGAAAGACAAACATTCAAAAAGATCATCCTTAATTTATATAGATTGCCAAACTCTGCATTTTCTGAATAACGCCCAGGAAAGTATTTTCAAAAACAAACAAACAAACAATGCCAGACCCACTATTAGGTCATCTCTAGGCAGAAAGTGACTCAGAGCCTACATTACTCTCTCCATGAAAGTATACTGTAGGCACTGAAACTACTACCCTGAGTCTGTGCTATCAAATTCCTTAAGTTAGAAAGTTTTAAAACCAGTCTGTGTGGGAGTATTTTATTTACAGATAGAGACTTGGTTGTTTATACATTTTCATACTTGATTTTTAGGGTGTAATAACTATGTTTTAAAATTCATGGTGGTTTTGAATACTGTTGGATAATGTGCTAAAATGGTATATCCATTCCTCCTAGGAAACAGAAATTATAGAAAGGTAGTGCTTTTCAGATCTGACATCTTTGAGTCACTGCAGTTTCAGTATAAATGCAATAGGAAAAGTGACATTCATGTTTATGATATTTTCTATAAATAAATTAGAATGTACTGGAGGCCTGATATAAAGTGGGATGACTAAACTTCAGTAAGATCTTGTTTTCAATTCAAAATAAATTTTAAATTGAATTATGCACCTCTAAGTTCAGAGACAATAAACATTAACCAACACAATTAATAAGTTCTATTTCTTGAAATTTCGGGAACATTGATAGTCTCACCAGTAGGTATGAACAACAGCTAAAATTTTTGGTCATGGATTCTTGCTAAAATATCACTTTCCCAAAGAAAATTAATGTTATGAATTTTCATTGATTGTTATTGATCATGAAGAACATAACAACCACGATAAAAAGAGTAGGAAAAACATGATATCTCATCTGTAAGGGCATGTGGAAAGTAGGAAATGCTAATAAAAATAACTACCATTATTTCCTAAGTTAACATAATATAACAGAACAAAAATATTTCATAACAATATTTTCTAGCCTCATCTGATAACTCTTTTCTACATTCAAGTTTAAAGGTTGAGGCATGTGATATATATTACACAAAAACCATCCCAAGGAATTCGTTTAAAAAAAAAAAACTCTTAATAAAGGACAAATCCAAAGGAATTTCTTTTCTAATTTAATTAACAAATTATGAATCGACTTACCTATTTCATCACAGTGTATCAGGCACCAATAATATTTTTTGATCGTCATACCTGATGCAATAGTTACCATCTTTCAGACATACTGATCACGAACAAGCAAATAAACAAGAGCACTGTAGCTTAAGATCTACCTGCATAAATATAGGACTACTTCAGACAATCTCTTCACCACAACATAGCAATGAATAGAAATCATACATGCTCTGTAATGGACATACAGATGAGATAGAAGGGGATGGGTGTTAATATATGCAGAATCTTTATTAATTACATTGTAAAACATAATATGGAAAAACAGAATACAATTTTAGAAATACCCAGGTCACCATCATTGTTTTATTTTTATATGTGTAGATAAGGAGTTTAGTAAACAACCCATGACTATTCAACTTCTTATATTTTGAAAATTTTAGCAAAAGTAACAAACCTAGCAACTAAAAAATTGTATCTATCTGCAAAATACAGCTTTTCCAGCATGGTAGAGGAAAAGCAAAACAAAATAAGTAAGAAAAGTTTAACATTTCACAAGAGTTTTACTTTTATTTTTTTATTTATTATTTTTATTTATTTACTTTTATTTTCTACTTTATTTTAATGAAAATGTCATGACCATAATGTAAGAGCAGAATTAAACCAACATGAGAAATTATCTTTTCATAAGTTATAATAAACTAGCTTGGTGATGAATTAAAAAATTATATTACAAACTTTAGTGTTCTTGCAGTATGTATCACTTCATAAACAAATGAGTCAGGAGTCATAAACTAATGATGATTCTAAATGTTATTTAGAGAGACATTCTGTTCTTAATATATTTCAAATATTCTACACAAGGCAAAGTGGATCCAAGTAATCTGTAGGCAAAGTAAGATTTCAGAGAAGTATATATTTTCAACAGTATTTATAAAATATTATCTTTATGTAAGGCATCATCCTGGACTTTGTGGAAAACATACAAAGGAGTAAGAAGTGGCCCTTCAAGAAACATATACAATATCAAGGTTTAACATGAAGCAGCATGTCTTCTCTAAGTAAAAAACCATTGTACCAGCTGACTTTACTGAAACTTTATATTTATTGCTCTCATTTTAGGTCATATTGTCCTTCTGCATGCAGGCTGCTATAACAGACACGATATAGACTGAATAGCTTATAAAGAACAGGAATTTATTTCTCACAGTTCTAGAACTGAGAAGTTCAAGATTAAGGAATGGGCAGATCCAGGAAGAGCCCACTTCCTCACAGATGGCTATCTTCTCACTATAAACTTACACGATGAATGATCAATAGAACTCTCTGGGGTCTCCTTTAAAAGGACTGTAATCCCACTTATGACCTAATCACCTCCCAAAGGTCCCTATGTTTTAATACTATCACTTCCAGAGTTAGATTTCATAATATGATTTCGGGAGACACAAACATTCACATCATAGTATATATAAACAAAAAAAAAGACACAAAAACAACAAACAAAAAAATTATTTTAACTACCTATTATTTTCAACTATATAAAATTTTAATTTGTTTCTATATAATATTAAATAATTCATTTGAGTGATTCACTTATATCCAATGCATTTGAGTGCAATTAAATTTGCTTACCCAACATATCCAGCAGCATATTTCTTCAGACTATCCCATTCCCCACCTTACAGGATTTACCACTATTAGAAGATAGGGGATAGAGGATAGATAGATAGATATATACATAAACACACTTGTACATACACATATGCATATTTTTTCCTGTTAATGATACTCTTGCAAATAAAATTTAAGCTCAAGGAAGCCTGTCTTGTTTGTTACTTAATATCCAGTTTTTAGTCATCATCCAAAAACAAATAATCCAATAAAAACATGGATGGAAGATATGAACAAGTGTTTCCCCAAAGAACACATTCAAATGTTCAGTAGATACATGAAAAGATGTCCATCATCATGTATCATCAGGAAATTGCAAAGCAAAACTAGAAAGAGATACCACCTCACACCTGTCAGAATGGCTAAAATCAACACTACAAGAAACAAAAGGTGTTGGAGAGGATGTGAAAAAGTAACACTTGTGGGGGCTGCCTGGGTGGCTCAGTGGGTTAAGCCTCTGCCTTCAGCTCAGGTCATGATCTCAGGGTCCTGGGATCAAGTCCCACATTGGGCTCTCTGCCAGGCGGGGAGCCTGCTCCCTCCTCTCTCTCTCTCTCTACTTGTGATCTCTCTCTGTCAAATGAATATAATCCTAAAAAAAAAAAAAAGAAAAAAAAAGAGAAAGTAAAAATTGTGAACTGTTGGTGGTAATGCAAACTGATACAGCCACACTGGAAAACAGTATGGAATTTCCATAAAATTTAAAAATAGAAGTCCTTTGTGATCCAACAATCCTGTTGGTGTGTATTTACCCAATGAATATAAGAAAACTTATTCAAAGGGATACTAGCACCCCATGTTTATAGCACCATTATTTATAAAGCTGAGATATGGAAAGAGCCCAAGTATCCATCAATTGATGAATGAATAAAGAATAAGTGGTATGTATATACAATGGAATATTATTCGGCCATAAAAAAAGACTGAAATCTTGCCATTTGCAATAACATGGATGGAACTAGACAGTATAATGCTAAAAGTGAAATAAGTCAGTCAGAGAAAGACAAATACCTTCACTCATATATGGAATAAAAGAAACAAAACAGGGCGCCTGGGTGGCTCAGTGGGTTAAGCCGCTGCCTTCGGCTCAGGTCATGATCTCAGGGTCCTGGGATCGAGTCCCGCATCGGGCTCTCTGCTCAGCGGGGAGCCTGCTTCCTCCTCTCTCTGCCTGCCTCTCTGCTTACTTGTAATTTCTCTCTGTCAAATAAATAAATAAAATCTTAAAAAAAAAAAAGAAACAAAACAAACAAGCAAAGGGGAAAATAATAAGACATAGAAAGAGAAACAAAGGGTGCCTGGGTGCCTCAGTGGGTTAACCGCTGCCTTCGGCTCAGGTCATGATCTCAGGGTCCTGGGATCGAGGCCCGCATCAGGCTCTCTGCTCAGCAGGGAGCCTGCTTCCCTCTCTCTCTGCCTGCCTCTCTGTCTACTTGTGATCTCTCTCCGTCAAATAAATAAATAAAATCTTTAAAAAAAAAAGAAAGAGAAACAAAGCAAGAGACAGACATTTTATTATGGAGATCAAACTGATGGTTACTTGAGGGGATCTGAAAGGAGTGATGGATTAAATAAATGATGGGGGTTAATTAGGGCACTTGTCATGATGAGCACTGAGTGTTATATGTTATATTGTACATATGAAACTAATACAACTGTATATGTTAACTAACTGGATTTCAAATGAAAACTTTTTCAAAATACCCGGTTTTTAGCTCACATTCTGGCTTACAAAAGGGATTTAGTCAGGAATTTGGAGATTAGTTATTGAACAAATAAAGGGGTGAACAGGCAGTTGTTAGATAAAATTACTATCCTTTCTGGCATGATCTTATACCTTTTATCTAGAATTATTTTTAGCACTTTAGACTCTTCTTATTTTATTTTGAGTCATTAAACAAAATTTCCTCAAAGGACCTTAGACCCCATCCAATCTGAGCAACAGTGTGAGAGAGGAAATGGTGTCCAGGAGGGAAAAAAAACAAAACAAAGCATGAAACTACTTTTGTTTACTAGTGAATGCATAGTTCTGCCACAGAAGAAGCTCTAAATGGTCATGGCTCCAGCTTTATATGTGTTCAGTCATATGTTCAGAAGTAGGTAACACTATCAAAAAATATAAAGCATCTGAGATTATTTTCCCTTATTTGAAAGCTGGTGTATGAGTCTGCCATGGTTTCTTGGGTGTTGATAGAAGACACAGACTCATGGTTCAGAAATAATATAGTTCATTATTCACAGCAATAGAGGTAGCCAGAATATTAACAGTATTTGTGTGTGTGTGTGTGTGTGTGTGTGTGTGTGTGTCTGTGTAGGGGTGGGAGTTATATATCAGTTCTGAGCCTCAGTTCCCACAAGAAGAATCAAAACAGAGGCAAATAATATGTGCAAACACAACAGATTAAGTTAACAAAAAAGATACTATTTCTGTCTTCCAAGTCTATTCAATACAACCATCTTCAAAGGATGGTCTAGAACAAATAATGAATGCAGAAATGTAAGCAAACAATTGAGAAGTGTCTCCCAACAAACACACTTTGAGAGTCTTCATTTGACAAAAATACTATAGGATATTACATGGATCAGGTGCATTGAATACTGGAAGGATAAAATTACAAGGGACCAAATATTTTTAAGCAGTTCTGGCATCCAGTAGAGTTCAAATAGGTTTTATAAGATTGAGGAAAGAAGCCATCAAAACCTGGGCCCAGAGGCGCCTGGGTGGCTCAGTGGGTTAAGCCTCTGCCTTCGGCTCAGGCCATGATCTCAGGGTCCTGGGATCGAGCTCCACATCAGGCTCTCTGTTCAGCAGGGAGCCTGCTTCCCCCTCTCTCTCTGCCTCTCTGCCTACTTGTGGTCTCTGTCTGTCAAATAAATAAATAAAATCTTAAAACAAAACAAAACAAAAAAAACCTGGGCCCAACTTTCCCAAAAGTATGATTCTGATTCTAGTCTCTATGATGTTATCCCTTGAAGACAATGTCTCTAATTGAGTTGAATTAGTTTACTAAAGAGCATACCCCCATTTGTTGTAGGAGATGAACAATATGCAAGAGGCAAAATGCCACATGGAAGCCACCTGGTCTTCAGTGGAATATAGAATCAGTTCCTTTGGGATGAATTTGTTCCACATTTGACTTCCCACTTAAGGGAAAATAAGAGTGCCTTCTAATAGATTTTAAATAGGAAATGACAACGGAAGCTTATACAAGATTATAAAATGGGAAATTTCATTTAGATAAGCAATAACTTCAAAGTCATCTTCTTAATATTCCAGACTCTTCACATAATCATAATTTTATTTTGGTATTATATGATAATTTCAAATATAGTAAATATAAAGAATTTACCTCTGTAATTATAGCGAGTCTGGTGGTAGTTTAATGACAACAAAACTTCAATTTAGAAGTATGGTCTACCAATTATTAATACATTTGGAAATGGTGTGTCATCTTCACTCCACTTGTCTCACTAAAACAGTGAGCCAAAAAAGTAGGTCCAAGCTGTTTACTATGGTCAAAATGGGTTGCTTTTGCACTTGGTAAAGAAGCAGTCATATTTTGGAAGAAGAAACTGAGGCTGTTAATATTTTCAACTTATTTTCAGAAAAGGAAAGAAAGGATAATCTAAGCTAAAGCCAAAATCTTACACAAGGCAGCAGTAGAATGATCTTTTCCCAGATCAAGGGTTTTTCAACTTATCCATGTTAAGAGCAAGAAGAGATGAGACATTGTGGACTTGACTAAGGTTTGTACACTGTTCAAAATGTTTTCAAAATAATGTGTATTATTTTTCTTCTTTTAGTTGAGACAAAACAAACAAACAAACAAAAAAACACTAATGAGCTTACTCTTAAAAGGAGGTAAACAAGAAACTAGCAATGAGTGAGTGTTAGGTATTGTCCCCCTCCTTTTTTTTAAAAAATTATGTTATGTTAGTTACCATACAATACATCATTAGTTTTTGAAGTAGTGTTCCATGATTCATTGTTTATGTAAAACACCCAGTGCCCCATGCAATATGTGCCCTCCTTAATACCCATCACCAGGCTCACCCATCCCCACACCCTTCTCATCTTTAAAACCCTCAGTTTCTTTCTTGGAGTCCATAGTTTTT
Source organism: Mustela lutreola (assembly GCF_030435805.1). Classification (NCBI taxonomy): domain Eukaryota; kingdom Metazoa; phylum Chordata; class Mammalia; order Carnivora; family Mustelidae; genus Mustela; species Mustela lutreola. Next base: position 55,654,521 of record NC_081308.1, on the reverse strand, counting down.
TGCGTTTCATTTCCGCCTCCAATTCCCCCACTTCATTTTTCCTTTCCTTCTCCTAATGTCCTCCATGCTATTCCTTAGGTTCCACAAATAAGTGAAACCATATGATGATTGACTTTCTCTGCTTGACTTATTTCACTTAGCATAATCTCCTCCAGTCCCATGTTGATGCAAAAGTTGGGTATTCATCCTTTCTGATGGCTGAGTGATATTCCATTGTATACATAGATCACATCTTCTTTATCCGTTTGTTTGTTGAAGGGGATCTTGGCTCTTTCAACAGAATGGCTATTGTGGACATTGCTGCTATGAACACTGGGGTGCAAATGGCCCTTCTTTTCAGTAAAATAGAGCTAGCCTATGACCCAGCAATTGCACTACTGAGTATTGAACACAAAGATATAGATGTAGTGAAAAGAATTAGGTATTGTTAAAGTACAAATGCAGGGGATAGAAGTTATGGTACAGAAGAGGGAAGGGCAACCATATGGCAGAGTAGAATAAAGTAGCTCAGGAAGAAATTAGTCATATCCAGATATTGTGAGGCATGTGGGGTTGGCAGGGAGAGCATGAGAAATCATGAGAGCAGAGAGAGAAAATGGACCAGCCAGGAGAAGTTTACAACATTTTAACATCTAAGGTAAGCATATGCAAAGCAGAATAGGGAAAGAAATAAAAGTTTTTATAAGACTCAATACATAAGGAATAACGTGGAGGACACTGGGAGATGGAGAGAAGTGTGCTGGGGGAAATTGGAGGGAGAGACAAACCATGAGAGACTGTGGACTCTGAGAAACAAACTGAGTGTTTTGAAGAGGAGGGTGGCAGGTGGTTAGGTGAGCCCACTGGTGGGTATTAAGGAGGGAATTTATTGCATGAAGCACTGGGTGTGGTGCATAAACAATGAATTTGGGATCACTGAAAATAAATTAAAAGAAAAAAAAAAAGACTGACTACAGACATGGACCTCAGTGTAACACAGATATGGAACTCACTGTAATACCAGCCACTTCCCACCAACACACACACACTATGATAATAATAAATAATAATGCAATTAAGAAAATTGCCTGCCAAATAATTTTTCCTCTTTTTTATTTTTATTATTTTTATTTTATTTTTAAAGTTTTTATTTAAATTCCAGTTAGTTAAAATAAGGTTAATATTAGTTTCAGGTGTACAATATAGTGATCAACACTGCCATACAATGGCTTAAATAAAAAAATGAAAAAAATTTTTTTAAAGATTTTATTTTTAAACAACCTCTACACCCAAGGTGGATTTCAAACGTACAACCCCAAGGTCAAGAGTTACATGTTTTACTGACTGATCCAGCCAGGCACCCCAACAAATAAAAATTTTATAAAATTGTTGAGTTTGTGGGAGTCTCATTTGCTCAGTCAGTTAAGAGTCTGCCTTTGGCTCAGATCATGATCTCAAGAGCCCTGGGATCGAGCCTCATATTGTTCATGCGCTCTCTCTCTCTCTCTGGCTTTTGCTCTCAAATAAATAAATAAAATATTTAAAAAATTGTTGAGTTTGTTTAACTAGTTTTAAAGTAGTAGACAGAGGTGAAGATAAAGTATGATGTCATGGCAGGGAAAAATACGACTTACACGTTTTAAAAATAAAATGTGCAATGCAAGTTACATCACTTCTTTTATCACCACACTGGGACTTTCCCTACTGAGTTGTTGTAATGTAAGGACCTATTTTATATTTTTATATTTTAGCAAGAGGCTTTCATTGAGGTTAAACAAAAACGTTGTTTAACCCTTAAACTCTCCTTGCTCCCCTTCCCCCAGGGGATTCACTTAAAAACAAGTCCTGGAAATCAGCTCCAGGTAACAAAGCCCATATACAAGGGTGGGTCAGGCCAGGTGGAGACATCAATCAGCGGGGGGGGGGGGGGTGCATACTGTCTCCCCAGATACTAAGGAGTATGCCCCACTCCTCCGCCCTTTGGGAACCTTTTTGGCACCAATCCTAATCAAGGTGTAATAGGCTGGGTCAAATGTCTATACTAGGGTAAATTGTACCTCAATTGGTCACCTAGCGTCACTGTGGAGTTTCCCGTGTGTGTTAAAATCTCATTGGTCACATGTGCGTGGCCAGGCCTGACCGCATGGCCTTTGCCCTTAAAAGCTAGACTGTGAAACAGAGAAGGGTTGTTAGCATATATCACCACGATATAAAATAAAATCTTAAAAAAAAAAGGAAATAATAGGACAACAGCAATTAGGGTAAAAAGACTTAACAATTGTCTTGCTCATCATCACCAGCACCACACCAGTTACACGTCTGACCCCCAGGCCAGCATAGCAGGTGTGAGGACAGGTCCAGGCAGAGAAAGTGTTACTTGTCACATTTTTTGAAAAATGATAAACAGAAGGGATGCCTGGGTGACTAGGCTGGTTGAGCGGCCAACTCTTGATCTCAGCTCGGGTCTTGATCTCACGGTGATGAGTCAGTTCCACTGGGCTCTGCACAGGGTGTGGAGCCTGCTTTAAACTAAACTAAACTAAACTAAACTAAACTAAATTAAAATAACACCTCTGTCAAAAGTACGTGAATTCACAACTTACATGTAAGTCAAGTTCTACTTGTTCTAAGACAGCATGAAAACCAAGATGTCATTATCAAGACAGGAAGCAAGATAAATTGTGTATTCCATGTGCCGTGAGATGACCCCAACTGCATCCAAGTCAGCCATGGCCCTCCACACATCTGCAAGAGAGGGTATATTATCCCCATTAGCACAGAGGAAACCAAGGCTCAGAGAGGTTAAAAAAAAAAAAAAAAGAGTCCAAGATCATAGCATCATTTAGCAGCATAGCCAGAATGTATAGGAATTACCTCAAAACAGGCCACACTAGTGGAAGAACACCTTAGTGTGGAGTTATGAAAACCCAGGTAGAACGCTGCCTCAGAAAGGCAGATAATCAATAAAGGAAAAATAAAGAGGTGCCTGGGTGGCTCAGTCGGTTAAGCATCTGCATTGGGCTCAGGTCATAATCCTGGGATCTTGCCCTATGTCAGACTTCCTGCTCAGCAGGGAGTCTGCTTCTCCCTCTGCCTCTGCTCCCCATTCATTCTCATAAACAAACAAATCAATAAAATCTTACCCAAAAAAAAAGAAAAAATAAAGATTATAAGCTTACAATAAAGATATGAATGATGAGTCAAAGCTTTCAGTGACACACACACACCTGCCTACAGTTCTCTGGCTAAAACATGGGTGGAATTGATGGGGTTTGAAGAACAGGAGGCACATAGGCCCGGACAGCACAGCCCCAGCAGATGCAGAATCCTGGTGTAGGTTTAGCTAGCTTTCATTGTCCTTTAAAATGTCAAAGCTAAAGAAATCTGGTAGGGTTATTGAAGTCTGATCCTGGGGGATGCCTGGTTGACTCAGTCTGTTAGGCAGCAGCCTAACATGACTCAGGTCACGATCACAGGGTCCTGGGATCAAGTCCGGCATCAGACTCCTTACCCAACCAGGAGCCTGTCTCTCCCTCTGCCTGTTGCTCCCCCTGCTTGTGCTCTCTCACTGACAAATAAATAATCTTTAAAAAGAAAGAAGAAAGAAAAAAAGAAAAGAAAAATAAAATCTGATCCACAGTATAGAACAACACAAAGGATGGTACTTTCTTGGGCTGATTTCTGTTTGTTTGATTTTAAGTAGGCTCCACAGCCAGCACGGACACTAGTGCACAGTTTGATCTCAGGACCCTAAGACCATGAACTGAGGAAAAGGCAGACAATCGATTAAACCACCCAGGAACCCCACTTTCTTGGGTTCTAATGGGACTTTTCCTAGGTTCTAATCCTAGCTGTACTGGCTGCCAGGGGGAATGAAGTCCAGCACCACAAGAAAAGCATCCCAAGGCAGCAGTCCTCTGCAGAAGATTTGCTGGTGGCTGCCATCATCAAAGAGTCAGTGGGTGAAGTTGTTGAAGCACAGTGGGAACAATGATAGCCACTGCCTTTTGGGTGTCACTGAATCATCCTACTCATCTTCAGGAAGCCTGGCCCTTCTCCAGTCAACGCAGCAAAAGCAAACTTGTTAGAAGAACAGGGGAGGGGGTCATCTCTCTCCCTCCCAGAAACTGAAGGAACCAGCCAAACAGTGCAGCACTGGAGTAAAAATAAAAATATGAAGGAATGTGGGGGCACCTGGGTAGCTCAGTCTGTTAAGCATCTGCCTTTGGGTCAGGTCCTGATCTCAGAGACCTGGATCTGAGACCCACATCAGGCTCCCTGCTCAGTGAGGAGTCTCCCTTTCATTCTCCCTCTGCCCCTGCTCCTAGCTCATTCTCTCTCTCTCTCTCAAATAAATAAAATTTTTAAAATAAGAAATTTAAAAATGAAGGAATGAATCAAAATGCAGAATTCAGAAACAGAACTACAGATATAAAAACTACATATAAAAACCTGAAATATGACCCGGCGAGTGAGGAAGGATTATTAAATCACGATACTGTATGAATTGATTGCCAATTTTTTCTTAGAACATAGAGCACACTGCACTACACGAAAAGAAGAACACAAAATTAGGATTGAATACAAAAACAAAATTATCAGTGTTATTCCATCAAGTGTTTCTCTAACCTACTGATCAAAACCTCAGTTCATCCTCCAAAAGAATCTGGGTACCACCTCAGCACACACGAACATATTTTCAGGCCACAGTTCACACTGCTCCAGTCCTCACTCTACGTCCTGAGCCATGGGCTCCTCCAGGCAAAGCCACCACCAACTATGTCAGGCCCCTGCCCTAGAAATCCCCAAACCCAACCACTTCACAACAGGGAGACCCAGGGAGATTCAAATGGGCAGAAAAGTGGGACTTTGACTTTTTTTTTAATTAAAAGAAAAATACAGCAAGAAATATTTCTAGCACAAAGTGAAGAGCTAATCTCTCACAATGTCGAGAGTATTAGAATTATCACTACACCATCAATAGTTTGATAGGTCAAACAGGTCAAAAGCTGGAAACACAAGAGGAAATGCTCACAGCAAAGAGACCTGAAAGCCAGGGCCTGGACCAGCTGACATGGCTCAGCCGCTTACCACAGCGAGAAAGTGTAACTTTCCTGGGCCTCAACTTCCCTCCTGGCCAGCAGGAAAGTGGCAACACCAGAAAACTCATGTCTGGTCGGGGATTACGTGAAAGGAGAATGCTCGGTGAGAGCCCTGCCACACCGCCCGTCCAGCCACAGTCTGTGCCCAGTGAATGGGAATTTCCTCTACTGCAGCCACACGAAGAGCTGAAGGATCTGCACAAGATGCCTGTTTATTTACCAGTCACAAAACCATGTTCTGCCATAAGCAGAGAGGGCAAGAGACCCCAAGAGATGGGAATATCCCTCACCCTGCCTGGACCAGGCTTTCAAGACAAGTTGGAAAGCCCACAGCAGCTCTGCCACTGACTCTGAATGAGCCTTTGGAAGACAACACCATCCCAAACAACAGTTTAATTTACTTCTCTTTAAAAAGCAGTGAGACAAGGTCTTGGCCACATCTTCATAAATTAACAGCTTAGGAGGCTAAACCCCAATGATTTAGTTATGTCCCCAGCAGGCACACCTCCACTCGTGGGCAGCTTCAGGGAGAAAGGGTGCCTCCCCATCCATGAGGACACCCTCTGACATTCATCTGCCTGAAGATGCTTCCTACCCATGGGCATTTACTCCCTGGAACCCTCCCCATCTAAGTTCCTCTCTGGATGCTGCACGAGGCAACTTCCTCACACCCCCATCACCACTGGCGACACCGCAGCTACCCCTGAGCCTTCAAGCACGGTGCACCTGTCTTTGCTGCCAAACGTCCCATCAGCCCAGCTCCATCACTGATTTCTGTACCCATAATTAATTAACTTATGCATGTATGTATTTATTTATTTTTACAGATTCATTTACTTTAGGGAGAGACAGAGATACAGAGAGAGCACACACACACAGCAGATTCTACACTGAGAGTAGAGCACACCTCAGGGCTCAATCCCACCACCCTGAGATCATGACCTTAGCTGAAACCAAGAGTTGGATGCATCAACGACTGAGCCACCAGGCACCCCACTGTACCCTTAATCTTAAGAAAAGACAAACACTGCTTCTTTCTGTCAGCCATCTGTCACACAGCCAAAGTTTCCAGAGGGTAGGACCAGGTCTGCAACACCAGTGATGCCAGAGTATCACCACAAAACTACAATCTAGTGAGTACCAGGCTCTGCTCTAAGCTCCTAATATGGCCTTCTATTTTGTACCCCTCACAGACCTACATGCTAGGTATTATCCCCAGTGCACAGAGGAGGACACTGAGGTCCATGGCTTACCCAAATGATCTACTTTTATGTGGCAGCAGCAGGGGCCTGAACCCAAGTCTGTGACTCCAAGGCCCCTCCGTCAACTCTGCTACTCATGCAGCCCCAACACAGTCATCAAATACCTCCCTAAACCCTCATCCCTCCTGTGAAAAAGCATGGTCTTCTGCCATTTCCCAGATGGGAAGAAAGCCGGCTTGAGCCAGATATAGTGAGCTGCCCATGATTGTACAGGTGATGTCCCCCCTGTTCTCCCTCCAGCACCCATGTCATTCTGCATGAGGCCCCATGGGGTCCTTCATGTTTCCAGTGGAAATCTCTGGTGAGACCACCATTCTCCTGGCAGGCCTTCATCTTGACCCCGGAGGACAGGACCAGTTAGGAGAAACTGGCTAGTTAAGCCTCTGAAATGGGGTCCTACCACCCAGGAAAACCCCCTTATCTCCAGGGCATCGCCCATGTGAATTAGCTGGCTTTGTAGAGGGCTCCACAAGCACCAGCCTTGCTGAGTCACTTTCTCTAAGGTGGTGGCTGAGACAAAAAGGACCCAGGAAAGAAAGGTATAGGCTGTTGTGGAACTCCAGTGCCTTGGCATCAACAATTAATGTGAACAGCTGCCTCTGCTCACCAGATCTGCATTTTATGTGGGGCACACTGTTCAAAGTTTACACCCCCCATCTCTGTAACCTTCACAACAATTCCCGGAGCTCCCTGCACCACCATTACCACCTCACAGACAAGGAGACAAGGCATGAGGGGTGTGTAGAATGATGCAGCTCTGTGCTGGGGCCAACCTGGGGAGGACTCCCACAGGCTTGCTCTTCCCACTGCTACAGAAGCAGCTGAAAACGAGTTTTTCAGTTTGCATTATGTAGAGTGGAAAAGTCAACCATAAAGGTCATTCAATTTTTAAATGGGTTATTCCTCAGGATAAAAACAGTTCCAAAAAATAATTTCCGAGAAGTTCAACATATTCCTACTTCCAGGTGCCTGGAATGTGATGGAATGTTTTTAAAATAAGTTCTGGCCCATCAGCATGCCAGACAGAAACTGGAAGTAAGCTGTTGCAGGTCCCCAAAGGCTCCGTCACAACCCTAAGGAGAAGACATAGAACTTTCACTGTCCCAAAGTGGTTATGTTAAAAAAAAAAATAGGCACAGGTGGAACATTTTAAATTACAGACTTTCAATGCAGGGGCAGTGGAGGCAGGGGGCGTGTCCCCCTACTACCCCCAAATGTTTCAGCTATATATAGAGACTTACCAAAGTGACTCATCACAAGTACCTATAAGGCGACTGACAGGCAACTGACCGATGAGGAAGGTATTTGGACCGCTTAACAAAACCAACACAACTTAGAATCTTCATTATTGAGAAGAGAAAACCATTTATTAAACACTCGCCAGGCACCAAACCCGCTAGGCGCTGTCACACGCTCTACTCATCACAAGACTGCCAAACTCAGAGCAGAAATTGAGGCTGAGTAAGTCACCTAAGGTCATGCAGCACCAGAAACTGGATTCCAACCAGGTCTGACATCAAAGCCCACCCCAGCTTGCTGCAATGCTTCAGAACCTAAGCTTTGTGATGATCAATAAACTACATGCTTAACAATGTTTACACATCTCTGTTAGAATTCAGGGAAAGGTTTTTAAAAATGACATACACAAGGGGAAAAAATAATGCAGGTTCTGGAGGCAGGCTGCCCATGGTTCAAATCTTGGCTCCTCCACTTGCAAGCTGTGTGACCTTGGACTCCTTTAGCTCCCCTGTGCCCATTATTCCATGCATTAAAATGGTAGCCATAACAGACCTTATCTCCTAAGGCAAATAAAGAATTTTGGTGTTGTTGTTGTTGTTGTTGTTTTAAGATTTTATTATTTATTTGACAGAGAGAGAGACAGGGTGAGAGGGAACACACACAGAGGGAGTGTGAAAGGGAGAAGCAGGCTTCCCACTGAACAGGAAGCCTGGTGAGGATTAGATCCCAGCACCCTGGGAGCATAACCTCAGCTGAACAACTGAGCCACCCAGGCGCCCACAAATAAAACACTGAGAATCATTCCTGGCATGAGTTAAACCTCAGAAGGTGTGGGCTGGTGTTACTTCTTGCTGGGCACTAGATAGGGTCAGCAGCCTCAGGCCCACTGTTTTAGCAACTCATTTGCATAAACAAAGCCCAGGCTCAGCCACTTTGTGCTTACCCTATGGTTTCTTCCTGTCACTAACATCTCTCCTCACTCCTGCTCTGTGGCACTAAGCTCTGGGCCTCAACTTCCCATCTGTCAAATGAGGTGAGGAGCCCAGCTGATCTATCTGAGGTCCTTCCAGCTGGGCAACCTAGGATTCTTGGTAACTCAGGGCCCAGAAATTTCAGAACCATCCTAACACAAACATTACCAGATGACACCCACTCATTTTCCTCAAATCTTCTCTTCCGTATTATGTATAAATGCTTATTTTCATGGCAAATCTTCTCCAAGATCCCAGAGCTCCACGAGCACCCAGAATAGGCTGGGCAGGCATCCCCAGTGCTGAGGCTGGGGACATGATGGTCAGAAGCTCTGACCCCCAGGAGAGCCGGATTCCAAATCAAGCTGCTCTGATAAGCAGGTCCTCCCTGTTAGAGAGGATTTCAACAGAGCACAGTTAAGAGGAAGTGCAGGCAAGAAACTCAGAACTTGGCCCACTGGACAGAGGGCAGTAGGACAGTGGGCCAGAGGGGTGACAGAGGGATGGAGAGGAACGGCACGATCAACAGAGGCCAGCCAAGGCAGCACTGATGCTCAATGTGAGAGGGTGGGCTGGGGACACACTGTGAAAATGGCTTCACAGGCAGGAAGCAAGCCCACCTCAGCACAAAGCAAAGTCCTGAGCAGGAACCTTCTGGGACCAGGTTGGACACTAAGGTGAGCTGAAAATGGCTGTGGGACCCAGTGCAGTCTGAATCTCACCCATGCCTCTCACAGGCTGGGTGACCCCAGACCAGTTATGCTACATCCTTTAATGTTTCTGAAAGGGTATATTCACTCCATAACCCTGAGCCATGTTCTCATTTCGGTGAGTGTGGGAGGTCGCAATAAGGCTTGAGACAAGAACCAAACCAGACCCTGACTTGTGCCTCCTTTAAAGTCCAAATAACCTAACAAAAGGTTTAGGACAGGAAAAGTTGAGTAGCACTGGGAAAGGGTCTGTGCTATGTGTTGTGCGCTCGCCTACGTGACTTCCCACATGCTTGCTAAACAAATGAGAACAATTCGGTTGGGCTAAAAAGTTCGTTGCTGGTCCTTGCTGCCTTAGTACAGCCCATAAATTACTTTCAGGTTTGCTGTATTTGTACTGGCATCAGCCATTTGGCGTCATGAGGAACCGTGGTTGCTTAACTAGACACAGATGTAATGTCACTATATATATGGCCTTAATGCTTTGAATAAACTTAGCACTGTTGGACATCCTCCTCAGTGCTCCTCCTGCCCCCATCTCTTTGCTTCTCGAGTTCTTTTCTTCATCCTCTTATCCTCATGTTCCTGGTTGATTTGTTGTGCTGGCCACGACAGGTGAGGATCTGATGGTGCCCACAATCTACAGGGATCCAATATATACAACTAGGACAGCCTGGAGGGGGGTGGGCAACGCAGGCTGGACAGGGAGTTAAGAAAGAGTCAGGAAGGGCGCCTGGATGCCTCAGTGGGTTAAGCCGCTGCCTTCGGCTCAGGTTATGATCTCAGGGTCCTGGGATCGAGTCCCGCAAGGGCTCTCTGCTCAGCGGGAGCCTGCTTCCTCCTCTATCTCTCTCTGCCTACTTGTGATCTCTCTCTGTCAAATAAATAAAATAAAATAAAAAATCTTAAAAAAGAAAAAAAAAGGAGCCAGGATGAAGTCATTTCCACACTTGAGGCATGGGTTGGTACTGACCAGAGACACTGGGCAAGAGACGGTGTCTTAAGACTGCTGTAAGACTAGCCGGGTCCAGGGGCGCCTGGGTGGCTCAGTGGGTTGAAGCCTCTGCCTTCAGCTCAGGTCATGATCCCGGGGTCCTAGGATCGAGTCCCACATCAGGGTCCTTGCTCAGCAGGGAGTCTGCTTCTGACCTCTCTCCTCTCATTCTCTCTCTCTCTCCCCCAAATAAATAAATAAAATCTTAAAAAAAAAAAAAAAAGACTAGCCGGGTCCAGGCAAAAGACCTAAAAGTGTGTAGATGTAACTCATCTGTAAAAGGGGGGCGGGGGTGGTGGTTGCAGCTGGTTGAGCATCTGACTCTTTGTTTTGGCACAGGTCCATTCACCTGGCCCATTCACCTGTGCCTGCATGTGTTCTGTGGTGTGCTCTTTATCTCTCTCTCTCTCTCTCTTAAATAAATAAATCTAAAAAAAAAAAAGGAAGTCAGGAAGGATCAGGAGACCTGCTGTTAAGGTCCCAAAGACTCCACCCTCCTCAACTAGCCTCCGGAAATAAAGTAAGTGGATGCCCAGGAGCCTCCTGGACACAAAACTTTCCAAAGCAAAGCTTTCAATTTCATACTGGGTAAAGGTTGCTGTGCAAATTCAAGACAAAAAAGCCAGCCAGGGTGGGGTGGGTTTGGATGGGGTTGGCCCTGTAGGGCTCTGGCCACTAAATGCCCACTGCCCAAGCCAGGAGCCTGGAGTCTGTGCAGGCAGTGCTGCCTGAGGCTTCCACATCATGGCCTCGCCCTGAAGTTTCCTCCTGGAAGCTCCTTACCCAGGGAGGCCACCTGTGAGCACCCCCTCACACACACCCCAGCTTCTGCCCCTCCATCCAGCTGGAGTGAAGGATCCCCAAGCCTGCTCTCTCTGGTCTCTCCTGCACAGAGAGGAGTATGTGCCCTGGAAAGGAGGGTCCCTGAGGATATCTGAGTCCCTGGCTCAAAGACAGCTGGCTTGAGAATGTGGGGTATCTGCGCTCTAGGCACAGCAGTTCCTAGAGGAAACAGGGTAGGGAGCTCCAAGGTGGAGAGGAGTCCCGGGAGTCCAGGATCGCAGATGCCAGTGGCCCCCTAGTGGAAGGGTTTCAGTGATTCCAGAGGTGAGAGGGTCCAGGAGTCAGGCCTGGAGGTGGACAAGGACTTGTGGGGTAGGGGGCCGGAGATGAAAGTGATCCCAGGGTGGTCGCAGCCCCAAAGTAGAGGTGTGGGGGTGGGGGTGGGGGGAAGGAGTCCATGGGCCAGAAAGGAATGGTATCCTGGGGCTCCTGGGTAAAAGGCACTTGAGGTGGAGGGGGCCCAGTGGGGCCCAGGCTGTGCGGGCAGAGCCAGCTCCTCTCAGGCTGGGGAGCCCGGCGATTCTGAGGGCCAAAATTTTCCATCAAGTTCTGGAAAAGAAGCCTGTCAGCACAGGCGTCTCTCAGGGGGTCAGACGAGCCCAGTGGTGCTGGGCCCCTTGATGTCAGTAGGGCCCCACGGGTTCCCTGGATACCGAGAAGTGGAGCGAGGGCTGTGGGGCAAGGGCTGTGGGGCGTAGGAGCACCAGGCCGCCAGGAACCTGTCTGCCAGGCCCCCCTCCCGCTCCTGCGGACGAAGCAGCAGGTGGCAGCGGACAGGAGGGCCCCAGCCTCCCTCTCTCCCTAGCGCCCCTACCGCTCCCCAGCCCCTCAGTACCTGAGTCAGTGGGACTCCTATGCAATCCCCTGTGCCCTGCCCGGCCAGCCCAGAACCCCTGCCTCCCCGGGAGGCGCTACTTGCGCAGTGAGTTCGCTGGGCCCGCAGAAGGCGGTGGGTGGGGCAGGCAGGTGCGGGCGCGCTGCAGCGGGTGGGGGGCGGCAAACAGCGGTGAATGTCTCTGCAGGCCCGCGCGCCCTCGCCCAGCCTCCTGTTCTGTCCTGTCCGGTGAGGGGGCTGGCTGCGCCCCCTGCCGGCTCCCGCTGCTCTTCTGCTGATGCCAGGACCCCAGTCCCCTGCCCAGTCCCGGCCTCCCTGCCGCTGCTTGAGCTCCAGGCTAGGCCCGCTGCCGCTCCTGAGCGCCCGAGCTGCGGCCCCGGTGCGGTATGGCCGGCCCTTTTCTCTCCCCAGGGCACAGTGGAGCCGCGAGGGAAGGCCTGAGGGGATCTTCTGTCTGCTCAGCGCCAGTGGACACTCTCCAGGGGCCTCTCTACCTGGTGGGCTCCACCCATAGCCATCTTGGAACCCCCGGAATCCCCTTCAGAGACCAGGTGAAGCCCTCCTTGGGGAATCCAGGCTCCTGGGGCCAAAGCGAGTTGATCTTGTGTACTGCTGTGTTTGTTCCCTGGCCTGGCATGGATTGACAGTTGCTGAATTGATCTATTCTGGGGTCATCAAGGACAGAGGAAAGAGTTCAGGGCTGGGATCCCCAGGCCTGGGTTTCACACAAGGCTTGGAGCCCTCTTGGCTTTCCCTGACAGAATGACCAAAGAGGAACCCTCAGAAACATGGATCTGCCTTGAACTGGCAGAGCATTCAGGGACAGGAAGGGGAATTTCTCCTTCGCAGAGTATCTTGAAGCCTGCAGTGGAAGATGGATTTGTCTGAGCCATGGTCATTAGTGTTGGGCCAAGGAACCCCTGGCTTGCTTCTCCTACCTGTATCCTAGGTCTAAAAGGGTGTCTGGGTGGCTCCCTCAGTGCAGCATCTGTCCAGGGTCCTGGGATACAGCCCTGCATCTGGCTCCCTGCTCAGTGCAGATCCTGCTTCTCTTTCATCCTCTCCCTCTACTTGTGCTGTCAAATAAAATTAAAAAAAAAAAAAGTTAAGAGGGGGGACAAAATGGCGCGGAAGTAGGAGGAGGCGTCTTTTCAACTTGTGCCCCAAAATGAGCTGATTACCTACCAGTCACCCATGAAATCAGCCTGAGATCAGAATTATACACGTCTGGATCTCTACAGGGGGAGAAGATGCCAGTGGGCAGGTAAAGCGGAGTGGGAACTGCGAACTGATATCAGAAGATCTTGTGTACTGCTGTGTTTGTTCCCTGGATAAACAAAAGGGGGAGGGAGCTACCAGAGGCGACCAGTTGGAAAGTAATACCCCAATATGAGCAAGAGTGCCCTGCGTCTGGGGACCAGCATTAACTCGGAGACTGATTGAAAGCACTCCAAAAGAGCAAAGGATCTCAGGGGAAATTGTGGGAATTGGGGCGGCTAGGAACAGGGTCTTAAGTCCTGGGACCCAGGACAGCCTCCCGTGATGCTGAGGCAGAGAGAGTGCGGCTGAGAAACCAGCTCTTGGTCCCTAAGCTGCCAGCGCACCCGAGAATGCATGGGGTCTGTTTCCTGTGAGGGGATGGGAGCCACACCAGGCAGCAGAATGCGAGAGTCCTGCTATAGAGCCTGAGATACTCCGCTGAGAGAGGTATAGAGGCCCAGCCGGTGCCCTTTGATACAACTTGTTTCAGAGCCTGCACCAAACTCTCCCCCCAGAGAGGTGCGTGAAGGCCCAGCCGGTGCTCTCCCACCTGTGCCCTGTTCTCAGAGCCTGAGACCCGCGCGAACCTCTGCCTTCCCTGAAATTGGTGCATGCAAGGTGGGCGCTCTTAGACCCAGAAAGACCAGGCACTCCCAGCCCGGGCCAGCGGGAAAATCTCAGTGTGCGATTGCTGCTTGGAACCTCTCTACGGTCTGGAGATGCCCAAAGCTGCTGCTGCCATGGTTTGGGGTACAAGCAAAAGATCCTCCATCCCCAGGGACAGTGACTTGGAACCTGCTCAGCCAGCAACCAAGGGGGAACTTATTTGGGCTCTGCAGCCAGACTGAGGCTTCTCTCTGAGAGGGAGACCAGGGTGTGGTTTGTTTTCCTCTAAAACTACAAAAACCATCAAAAGCGGTCAAAGTGAGGAAAAAAAAGTGAAGAAACAAAAAACCGCCAGAGAACAAAAGCTTGGAAAAAAAAAAAAAGTTTCCTCAGAGCCCACCCTTTTGAGGGGGGCGGGATGACTTAAGTCAGGGAACATCATTGACTGAAAACCCACAAGGCAGGCCCCTTCCACAGAAAACAAACCAAGAAAGAAAAAAAAAGAGAGAGAGAGAGAAAAAAGGTACTACAAGAGAACCACCACTACTTCATAGGAAAACTTTTATTTTTCATTCATTCCCACTATTCTGGTTCATTTTTTTTTATATAGGTAATTTTTTCAACCCCAGCAGGATGGTGGAAGGGGTACATGGCTGAGTGCCTCCCAGGTCTGACCCTGTGTGACGCCACCCGGTGCCTGCAGCTGCCCTCTGGAAGGTGTTGCTGTAGCGGCAGAGCCGGAGGGCACCAAGCGTGTGTCTGTCTCCAAAGTCCTGGGCACCACATCACAATGCCTTCCTGAGAAGCAGAATCAAGGACAGTTGCTGATCTTCATTCCTTCCCACCAAAGGTATCTCATACACCATCTTTGGAAGTTGGAGCCAGGGGGCGCCTGGGTGGCTCAGTCGGTTAAGTGTCTGCCTTCAGCTCAGGTCATGATCCCAGGGTCCTGGGATCGAGTCCCACACATTTGCCTCCCTGCTCAGCGGGGAGCCTGCTTCTCCTTCTCCCTCTGCCATTCCCCACACTTGTGCTTTTTGGCTCTCTGTGTGTCAAATAAATGAATAAAATCTTTTTAAAAAGTTTGGGCCATACTCTTTAGCCATTCTACTTTTCCCTGGGGTAATTTGCCACCTCCCTGAATTTACCTGCATCTTTCCCAAAATCTACTTATCTTCCAGCCTTCTTGACCATAATGAGTCTATAAATTTTCAATAGACAGTGTGAACTTACACTTGCTAATATTTGCATAACATGCACCTCTTTCGATCTCAAAGAAAAGCTTTGCACCGCAATGGTCTGTAATCTCCAATTAGGTTCTGTTCCGGGATCCCACTGGAATCCTACGCGCCTGTACCCTAAGATGCCATAAATTGTGGCCCAGTTTCCCAGCCAGCCCAGGAAAGCACATGGGAAATCTTGCTGCAGTATGAGTAAGAGCCAACGAAAGGGAACATATTTATCTGCCTCGAATGCTGGGACCTGAGGAAAGCAAGTTTCATTACAGACAAATCAGGAAGGAGGTGCAGATTGCTTTTTATGTCACTCTGGAGTGGAGGTCTGCTCACTCACAGAAGCTCAAAATCTTCACAAAGGACAATGCCCCCCACCCCCAAAGTCAGCTGGGGATTCTCAGAAAAACTTTAATTGAAAGTATTACGGATTCTCCAACTTCCCAAAATGCAGGAGGAACATCTACAAGAAAGACTGTCACCACTTTTAGACAATTACACTTATTTACATTATTTCTTCCTACAAAATCATCCTCTCTCCCAATCCATGATCTTCTTTTTGTAACAGTTTCCTAAAGAAGGAAACAGGTGTCCTCCCATTCCAGTTCCATCCAAAATAATAAAATAAAAATCTTTAAAAATAAAAAAAATTGTGATTTGTTGAGACAGAGCACATAAGCAGAGGGACAAGGAGACTCTCCCACTGAACAGGAAGCCCGATTTGGGGCTCGATCTCAGGACCCTGACACCATGACCTGAACTGAAGGCAGATGCTTAACCAACTGAGGCACCCAGGAAGCCCCAAAATAATTCAATTTTTAATCACTTTGCCATAGACACTTTTGGGTGGCTTTGAAACACCAGAATCTCATTGACTTATCAGTGTCCTCTTCACCATCTCAGAAAAGGACTGGGTGCCTCTCAGAGGCCTCTCTCCCCTCCTGACACAGGTCCCAGCAAAGGTCCTTCACATTAAAGTATGAGGAACTGAGGGGCTGCCGGGAAGCGGGATGGGGTGTGGAAGCACCCTGGGGTGGGGTGGGGGGCTCTGGGGCCCTCCCACTCCCAACTTCAAAGACAGCGCCTGCTTTCCCCTGCCTCATATAGGTACCCTGGGTTTGCCCTCTTTAAGGTTCCTGGTTGCTGCAAAGGTCTGAAAATCTCCTAAGTAGCACAAAAGCCATCATGTGCATTTTGGCCACACGGGACAGAGGGAGTTTAAAGGAAGAAAGATAAAGCTCCCCAGATAAGCCAGCAGCTCTGGGCTTCCCCGCACATCTTTCCTGACCCTCAGAACCCTGGAAAGGAGCCCCTTGGTGCAAAGTCACAGGGTGAGCCCACGCAGAGCCCAGGCCTTCCAAACCGTCTACAGCCTCAAACCACCGACGTGCGGTTCAGCACCCATCTCCAGAGCGCCGGATGCACGTGGCTTCCCAGCACCCTTCCCTGGCCGCTCCCCAAATCACCGTGGGAATGTCGCAGCAAGGAGACAGGGAATCAATTTTTATCCTCTAGGTTGTCTTCCCTCGTAGCCCCTCAGGAGTCCCCACGCAGCAATGCCGCGTGGGCCCTACTGCTCTGAATCCACTTCCCCCAAGGAATCCGCTTTTCTTCAGCGTCTGTGTCTGCAAACCCGGCTCCTCTAACACCCCCCACCAAACGTACCATGAACCAACTGGGGAAGAAGTTCATTTCTGGTCTACAAGCCTTTAATCCCTGAGAGCTGTGGCTGATGCGGGAGCAGATTTTCTCCAAATGGTGATTTCGATACGAGGTCCTTTTGCCTGCCGGCCCCCAACATCCCTGACGTGTGGCTCCGAGGGGCCCCCCTGCGGCCAGGCCTGAGAGTGGAGCCAACCCTTGGGCTCATTTTCCACCACCCTGAATCCAAGCAGTGGCCCCGTCACACTACAAAGGGTGCTGAGTAACGAGGTGCCGCCACCAGGAAGAGAGGCAGCAGGTCAGACAGATCTGGAGAATGACACTGGCCTTCAAGGGCCCCTCACAAGGGAAATACAATTAATTAGCAGATCTGACCAGATATACTGTGTTCCACATTCACGCCGTAAGGATGGGGTTTCCTCGTGCCCTAATCAAAGGAACTCTTTCACCTGAGATCACTTGACCAATCGGTGACTCAGTTTCCTGATACTAAAAATGAGGATAATAATACCTCAGAAGATTGTTTTGAGGAGCACACACGTTACAAAGTGTTTAGAGGCACCTGGGTGGCTCAGAGGGTAAGCATCTGACTTCAGCTCAGGTCACGATCTCAGGTTCCTGGGATAGGGCCGTGTCAGGCTCCTTGCTCAGCGAGGAGTCTGCATGTCCCTCTCCATCCCTCTTCACTTCCTGCCCTCTCTCTCTCTAATATATAAATAAAATCTTAAAAATAAAACGAAGTTCTTAGAACACTATCTGCACATAGTACAGGACACAAAAGCACTTGTTAAACAGATAAAAGGGTACAAGAGGCTGCCTTCCCTTCAGATTTCTAATAGGCTCCTGTCTGAGGGTCTCTAGCTCTTAGGAAGTGGACAGGCCGCAGAAGCCCAAGGTTGTAGAGTTCCTCTGAGGCCAAGTTCAGTTTTCTATGCAGGACAGAAAACCTGTAAAATACATCCCAGACTTGCTTCGCTGCCTTCCTAGTAGGGAATCCGTTCCCTCAAGAGTGGTCCAACCTCTCTTCCATTATTTGGGATGTAGAAAACGTTTAGACATTTCTCCATTGGTGCTGATTCCATCCTCATTTTTAACAATCTAGCTGTATGTTCATCTGGTCTTCTGTTAGTTCCTTTATTCAACAAACACAGAGGACTCACCGTGTCCTAACTGTGACCAAGACATCCAGCATCTCATCCCACAAGGGAAACATATTAGCAAATGTGGCAGCAAAGAGGGATGGGGTAAGGCAGTGACATCTGAATCAAGACCAAACTAACAAGCAGAGCCTGCCATGAAGAACATTCCAGGTATGGGCCCCATAGGTATGAAGGCAGAAATGAATAGATTATGTGCAGACGGCAGGACAGGGGACTAAGGGGACACTGGAAAGGAAGGCTGCGGAGCAGCTGTCAGCATTGGAGGCCTTGCGAAGGACTCTGGAATTCCCTTTGGTTTCAGCCGGAAGCTACATGAAGGTTTAAGCGGGGAATCATCAGATTAGCCTATATTTGTAAAAGATCGCTCCTCTTCCACAGAAGAAATGGGGATGGGGTGGGGGTGTCCACGAGCCTAGAAGCTGGAAATGGAAGCAGATGAAGTTTCCAATATCCTGGCCAAGGAGTGAGTCTGTCGCAGTGAGAGTGTAAAGATTTGCAGTTCTAAACTTTTTAGTAAAGTGGCTTATTAAACACACAGCTAACTATGGCCCGGGGTTCCTACTTTTGTAATAAGTTTTTTCTGAAACTCAAAAAGGGGAGAGGGGCTCTCTGCACCACGTGCCAGTCGGGGCGGAACATCATCGTCACAGTACAGGGTGTTTTCGGAGCCTGTTATCCTTTTAGTTCGACATCCCTCCCACCCCGAGACAACACCGTGCCTCTTTCCGCCAACATAAGTTGAGTTTTTCCCTTTCCCTCTTCCTTCTTTCGAGGGCAGAGCTCAGGGCTTCTCCAGAGATTTCATCCTAAGTTCGTAGATCTCACCGAGCTGACCACATTCCCCTCCCCGTGGGCGCCAGGAAACACCGGAAACATCTGTATCTGTACCTGAACATGGGACCTTGGATCCCAGCTACAGTTACTTGTGCTGTGGTAACAATGACATCATGTTGCGTTTCAGGACATTTTCGTAAATAAGGCCTCGGGTCGGGATGCTCAGGATAGGAAAAGGGTGGGTCCGCCCCTGGGCAGAGTGGCATACCTTCTCTCTCCTCCTGGCCTTTGCCCGAGTTGGAGATGCCCTGTTCCTTCCTCTTCACCTGAGTAATCATTATCTCTGCTTCCAGAAGCAGCTCAGGGGGCCACCTCCATCATAGGGGCCACCTCCTCCCCAACCCCGCTGGACCAGGTGACCCTCCCCAGAATTCCATATAAATCCCTGTTAACGTTGATCCCACTGCTTCCCAGAGGCTCTTTCTCCTTGTCTTTACTTTGTCTCTCCTGTTGGACCCCAGGAGATAGGTCTCACTCATCATTTTATCCCAGCAGGGTTCAATATGTTGCTGAATTACCACATGGCATGTCTCGCACATCGCTGGCAGCTGGATGAACTGGAACACAGTGTGGCAGCATGTACTGAAGCAGGGGTTCTCAGAGCTCCAGGGGGCTCAGTCGGTGAAGCATCTGCCTTCGGCTCAGGTCATGATCCTAAGGTCCTGGGATCCAGCCCTGCGCCGGGCTCCCTACTCAACAGGAAGTTGGCTTCTCCCTCTCCCTCTGCCTCTCCCCTCCCTCTCAAATAAATAAATAAAATCTTTTCAAAAAATAAATTTAAAATATATTTAAAAAAATTAAGCAGTTGTTCTCAGCTGCAGGTGATTTGGCTCCCCAGGGGACATATGGCAATGCCTGGAGAAACGTTTGGTTGATGTAATTGGAGGAAAGGGCGCCACTGGGCATTTGGTGGGGAGAGGCTGAATGGAGGCGGCCAACATCTGGCCATGCACAAGACAGGCCTCAGCAAAACATCACCCAGTCCACGAGGTCGACAGTGCAGAAGGGGAGACCCGCATCTAATCTAGGACCTGGCAAACCTTTTCCTAGGTTTACATGCTCAAGGGAAATGTATCTGTCCGCCAAAACCACAAGAATGTCTGAAGCAGCTTATCCTCAGAAGCCCCAAACTGGACGCCATGTAAAAGACCATTAACGGGAGAATGGATAGCCAACTACAGTACTTACATGATGGAAGACAACACACGGTGACGAAATTTAAGATGCCACATACGCTACAACAAGAAGGAATCCACAGATGTCCTGAGGAACCGAACCACCAGAGCAAGGTAACAGGCAAATTTGATCGCTGATGATGGAAGAGAAGCAGGGGGCAGGTAGTGACTGACTGGGAAGGAGCAGGAGGGAACCTCTGGTGTGCTCAGAACATTCCTGATCCTCATCTGGGTAGTAGTTACACACAGCGTGCCGCATGCTAGGACTCACGTGCTGTGTGTGTGTATTACACCTCAGCAAGCTTTACCAAAGGCAACGGTCCTCTAAGAGCCCCAGTGGGCAGGAATCACACACTGGAGCAGGTCCTCCGAGCATGACTTTCTAAGGATTTCGGTGCACAGCCAGCAGGAGCATTGTAGATATGTTTCTGGAGACCTATTTCACCACAGACACCAAAAACCTTACAGTGGGTCCTTGATTCAATTCTGCTTCGGTCATTTTCTGCTAAGGATTGTGCTACAGATGTGCACACAGACTTAGGTTTCAAGAATATTTATCACAGCAGAACAAATACAAGAGGGAGGGAGCAAAAACACCGACCCAGAGGAAACTGTGTGATACCGCGGACTCATTAAAATCGACATTTAAAAATGTAAATGGAAAACGACTACAATATATTAATTACAATTAAAGAGCAGGTCACCCAACAAGGTGACACCTAAGATATATGAAGAATATACTAAATATGATTAACTATGGTTAGCTAAGCTCATGAGGGGTTATGGGATTTCTTAAAATTTTATCATTTTTTCCTTAAAATGTACATATATTACTTATTAATAAGAAAAAATACACAATCACACTTCTTAAAAATAAAGGTGATTTTTCAACTCTAAAACTGAGTACCAGGGGCGCCTGTGTGGTTCAGTGGGTTAAAGCCTCTGCCTTCAGCTCAGGTCATGATCCCAGGGTCCTGGGATCGAGCCCCGCATCGGGCTCTCTGCTCAGCAGGGAGTCTGCTTCCTCGTCCCTCTTTCTGCCTGCCTCTCTGCCTACTTGTGATCTCTATCTGTCAAATAAAATAAATAAAATCTTTAAAAAAAATAAAATCAATAAAATCAAACTGAGTACCAGACCCCACACAACCCCTAGATTCCCCATGGATTCAGAGCCCTGCTGCCTGCAGAAGCGCTCTATCGACGCTCATCACAGTGGCTGAGACAGATTAAATAAAGAGATAACATTCCAGATTTCCTGTCTCTTATCCGACTGTGTAGATTGGTTACACAAATCAAAATCCATACATGCATTAGACCTCACTGAACTGCGTACACCCTGAGAAAAAGTTACAAGCAATTCCCTGTAAAAATACGAAAGTATTTCTGACAGCAAAAGTCTTCAGATGCTGTAAAGAAAAAATAAACTAAAAAGGCACGACCTTCCCTGATTAATCAAGTCTCTCTCGAGAGAAGGCTACCACTTCCCCAGGTAATCTCATTGCCTCAGACAAAACCATGTTTCTCTGTGAAGTGGAGGTGATCGCGGCTCTCTCGGAGTACTCGCAAAGGTTTGGCGTGGTTATGAAATGGAACGCTATGACTGGGGCCCGCTGGTTGTGGTCACCGTCATGCCCACAGCCTGAACACCACCTCCCTCCAGGAAGCTCCCTTCTCTGAATTCTGTGTGGTAGGGGTACGTGGCTGACTATTAGGGAGCACTGCATAAGGCATACCCTGTCGCTCACCCAGACGCCCAGCTCCTCCCAGAGCCACCGAATGCCAGCTAAAGCTGGGAGCAAGGGCTCACTGTGGACACCAATGACGAGGGCCCAGGTACCTCAGCTCACAAACCCATTACGAGCGTATACATTTAACTCTAGCTTTAAGATGTTTCTCCTCTTACTTCTCAGTTAAAAAAGACTTTAAGCCGAGTAAACCAACAACAAACCCTAAGATAAAACATTTAACCATGTTAATTTCCAAAGCCCTATGGCCGTCTTCAGCTTCTCAAGGTCACACCTCCCTGCTGAATGATTACCGAGGGTTGCTGACATGGTACACAGAGAAAACACTCTTAGGATATCCCTCTAAGAAAAAAAGCAAACAGCTCAGAATCCAACCAACCACAGCAAAGGAACCACCGACAAAGTCAAACACAGAGGGGCCCCTGAGCATCTGGGAATCTGCCTGTTCCTTTGCCTCCTCAGAGGGAACGAGTCACAAGACTGCTCGGAATGAGAAATGGAAAGGGCAGAAGCCCAGAAAGCAGCGGGTCCTGAATTTCGTGCTGCTTCCAAGGAGTGAGCCCACCTGCTGTGTCAGTTATTTACACAGTGGACAGGTGAGGCTGACAGCTTGAGGGGGTTATTTTAGAGGGAGAGCTGTAAGTCTGATCAGGAGAAGTTTCTAGACCCTGGGGTCCCAGCACGCATCTCCAGCTTCCAGGCTGACCCTCCCTTCAGACAGGGTTTAAGAGGCAGCCAGGCAAGCATGGTCTTTGTATTTAAATCACCTCAAGGGGGCCCATATCTCCAGGCACAACCAGAACCCAGGGAGGAGAGGGAAGCAGGAGAGGGAGAGGGTACCTCCACTCCTATCTGCTGGCTGCACTTCTGGAGCGCCTGATCCAGGAAGCTAAATGCGTGGACAGAACAGAAGGAAGAATCTGGGAAGACTGGAAGACTAGAAGAGCTGCTCGCGGACTAGTCTCAACCTGAACCACAGAAACACCTCTGCCTCCCTGCCCTCCTCCCCTCGGCTGGGCACCAGGTGCCTCCCTACTGCACTCCAGATGCAGATCCAAGCTCAGGGGTGCCCAGTGCCGATGCCTCTCTCCGGTGCAGGGACTCTAGGGCATCAGTAGGACTCCCAGACAGCACCTGTGATCTCTAATTTAAAACCAAAACCAAAATCCCCAACCAGCCCAAGCCAGCACAAGCAATACATATTTATGTGTAAGACACCTATGCATACATACACATTCACTTATTACACATTCACTTATCTACACACACACACACACACACACACACGCTTTTGCAGCAGAAGGCAGGCAGGAAACCTGTTCCCTAAGTCCTTTGCTTTCCTCATCTGCTTCTAGCAGCAACAGCCATTTCTGCTACGGATTTTCCTATTCGAGGGTTGATCACAGATCCAAATGCCACCGTCCTGTTTGCCACCCTTTCCTACTCCACCGGCCCGCTGACGTCTGTCAGTGAACCAGGGAACAAAGATGGAAGACAGGCCCAAGCTGCCTTCCTTGAAAGTGGGGTTATATTTGACACTTTAATAAACCTCAGAGCCTGAGCCTCTCTGCTCTCAGACTGGCCAGGGTGCAGCTCTCACTCTTAACAAACCCGTCCATCTCTCTCCCCCTACCGCGGGGCACAAGGGTTTTCTCTGCCCGGCATCTATTTCCAGGCCCCATAAATCATATCCCATTGTTCCAGGCCATCTGAACTCATGCTTAATAAACCATCCACCTCACCCTTACGCCACCACCCCGAATTTCCCACAGGGAAAGACTGTTTCAAGAAGAAAAGGAAATTCTTCATTAGGGCTGGATTTTAAAAGCAAGCTTCCACAAAAAACGGGAAAACAAAATTGGGTATAAATACCATCCAATAACCACTAAATGTCTTTGGTTAAAGCACCTGCCTGCCTGTGATTCTCGGGTCCAGATGTGAGCTCAGTGCACATCCAAAGGAAGCAGAATTTGAACCTGATGCTAAATGACAAATGATCCTGAACTTCATGACCATTTAAGTGCGGCAGTGGCTAGATTAAATTGCTCTGATGCAGAATTTCTCCCAAGTAGAGGTTACTGAGAAACATAATATTGCTTGAAAATGTATTTAGGTGCGCTCATCCTTCTCAGACCAACACTCATGGCTCTTAGTCATAACCAGGCTTAAGCTAACATGATTCCCCTAGAAAGGGAGGGAAACAAGAGGACATGTCTCTCTTGTTCCAAGATCAAAAACTGGATCACAGCACTCACAGCATCAAGTCTACTAAACCAGAGTTCTGGGTACGTACAATTCTTAAAGAGCTAATTGAATGGAAAACAGCCATCTGGGGCTGGAAACCCTTATGACATTCTGGGAAATGTATGGGGTTTTTTATGCAGGGTGATGTGACTTTCAAAATTCCCAAACTCTGAACTGAAGCCTAAATGAGAATATGTTAAATTCACCCATTCCAAAACACAGCACCGTTGACTCGGACCCTAGAGCCCAGCTGTAGCTCAGGGTGTCCACACTGCAGCCTATCCGTGGGAGGTCTGCAGACCACTCCCTGCTGAGAGAGTCCAGCCAACCCAATCAGCCTACCAGCAGGCTGTGGCACAAGGTCCAGCTCCAAGCCCAGGCACCAGCCAGGGTTCCCTTTGGCCTGCCCTCCTATGGTTGAACAACAATCATGGAGAGCCACAGGGAGAGCGGCATTGGGTCCAGTATGGCCACTCCCTGGTCCTCCACAACACTGGTTGCACACTCTTCAACACAAGAAAATGGTGTGCAGAAATAAGGGCCTGCCACAGTAGGCTGTCGAGCAAGGAACAGAAAGCATCAGGGGACAGGTGGGACTGCTGGCTGGTCTCCACCTCTCCCAGAGGGCAGAGGCCGCAGAGCTTCTGCAGGCTAAGCAGAGATGTGTCAGAATTACCTTCCCAAAAAGAAGGCAGTAAAGGAGGACTTCAAGCAGCCACAACTGCCAGCAGGCCTGCGACCTCCAGATATCAGGCGCTTGACCATGACCATGTCGGTAAGCAGAACACACAAGTGTCTTCTGGAGCGAGAGCAGACCGCTTAATGCTGCTAACTGGTCCTCTCACTCTTCTCTGCTCTGAGCAAGTGATCCTGAAAGGCATGGACAAAGTTGGTCAGATTCACTGGAGCAAACACAAGCCAGTGAAGACGTCCCGGCTCGCACTGGGCCTCCCTCCAAAGGCTGGCTGCCCCACACCTGGCACCTGGGTAACGCTGCTCTGGGGCCATCCACACAAAACGATTTACGCACCCCCCACCCGCAACACACACACAGACACACAGACACAGACACACACACACACACACACACACACACACAAGCTGCATCGGGCTAACTCAAACGCACCCCTAACGAACAACCCCACAGGTGTGACTGGGTTGGACACTCCCAGCAAGGGAGGGAAGGCCCCCCCTGGGTCCTTGCCAGCGGCAGGGTGCCGCCTGGGCCTCCGCCTCATCCTCTCCATCCGCAGGGAAGTCGGAGCCGCCCCCACCAACCACCACCACGCAACCAGATTGATTCTCGCACTTCAAATCCCCGCTGCCGGGGCCCCATCTGTGTGCTGACGCGAAAAGCCGCCCTCGAGCAACCCGCCTGCGGAGCGTCTGGGGTTCTCCCGGCCCCGCGCTCGCGCCTCCCCAGGCCGCCCCCGCCCCCGCGGGCCGCGCCTTACCGCCAGTGTCCTCGAAGCGCGAGGGCGGGCGGTTCCGCAGCGTGGCACTCCAACCCGTGCTGGCCTCGTCATCGTCGGACTCCTGCGCTTTGGGGGCGCCGGGAGGCGGCGGGGGGCCGGGGCGCTCGTGTTCCTCGTCTGAGGAGGCGGGCGAGGAGGTGCGCGATGAGACGGACGTGCTGTAGAAGGGGTTCCCGCCGCTGTCCTGGCCGGACTCGCCGAACACGTCGTCCCAGATGTGCAGGCTCTCCTAGCGCGCGCGGACCGCCTCGAGCAGCTCGGGCGCCCTCCTCCGCGCGCTCCCGCCGACCTCGGCCAAGGCCCCGGCCGCCGCCCGTGGGCCCGTTCCCCACAGTGCCTCCCAGCCGCACGCGCCGGGCCCGGCCTGCGCCGCGGCCCGCCGCCCCCCACCAGCGCAGCCCGCAGCACAGTGCCCGCCGCCCCGCCGTCTTGGTCGCCTCCGGCCCAGCGCCCCAGGAAGCGCCCTGGGAGCTCGGGCGCCGCAGGCTGCAGGCCCGG
Source organism: Mustela lutreola (assembly GCF_030435805.1). Taxonomy (NCBI): domain Eukaryota; kingdom Metazoa; phylum Chordata; class Mammalia; order Carnivora; family Mustelidae; genus Mustela; species Mustela lutreola. The sequence goes on along the minus strand of NC_081308.1, from coordinate 55,628,695 downwards.
CGGGACGCAGGGCGCGCGGGCGGGAGGCAGGGGCTGCGGCCGGGCCCAGGCGCCGCCGCTACCGCCGCCACCGCCGCCGCTGCGTCTCCTTGGCGCCCGCTGTCCCCGCGCACCCTCCCGCGGCATCCCGCGCTCCCTGGCCTACGTTCCCGGGCGCGATCAGCCAGAGAGGGACCCCGCCTCCTCGCACCTCCGGCCCGCCGGCCAATGGGGAGCAGGCCGGGGCGGGGGGCCCGCGCGGGGCAGGCCCCACACCCCTTGGCCGAGCGGGGCGAGGAGAGCAGCGGCGGCGGCGACAAGGGGGAGGGCGGCCGGTGGCTTCCTCGCCTGCGGGACGTGTGGCTCGGGACGGCCTCCCGCAGGCCCCGCGCGGCCCCGCAGCGGGGAAGGAGGAACCGAGTGGATGTCGGCGGTTGGGGGGGACGCAGCCGGTCTTCCCGCCACCCGAGCCGTCTCAGGGAGCGTGAAGCCCACGCTCTTGGTCCCCTTCCGCAGTCAGCGCTGGCGGCGGCTGGGAGCTGTCCGCCCCTGTGGTTCTGAACCAGGCGCTGCGGAAATTCCAGGTAGGCGCCTGGCCCGAGGGTCAGGATTCCCGTGGCTGCTGTGGCTGCTGCTACTTCCGTGCTCCAAGCCGGCTGTGCCTTGAGCTCTTGCAAGCACAAGGACTATCTGGCTTCCTGGAGCCTTGCTCTAATAAGGAGCCCGCCTTGCCGGTTCATTCCTGGCGTAAGGTGGTGACTCAGTTTCGCTTCAATACCCCTGTAATTTGAGGGGATCAACATCCGATCTTAGTTATTTCTCCCGTCTTTGACCTTTGACATCTTTAAACTCAAAATATTCATTACCTTCCCAATATTAATTACTCTAACAGCACCATTGCAACATCTTCACCCATACATTTGACAAACTTGTCTGTTAAAATACGGCACAATCACCCAGGCTTCAGTGTTCTGATAAACAATAGATCAGAAAGGTTTCATCCATCCCTCTGCCTTGGCCAGGAGTGTGTGGCACTCATTCCGTTGATGACGATACACATGATCAGGCGTTTCTTGCTCCTCTCGCTCTCCCACAATAATGCAATAAGTCACAATGATGGTAACTGGGCCATAAAGTCACTTGCATTCTGAAATAAAATAAATCCACAGAGATGTGAAGGGCTTGCAAATCCTACTGGGTATTAACTAAATAAGGATTACATGAAAGGGAAAGGCATATTGCTATTTCATGCATAAAGGATGCAGATGCATAAAGGGTGAAGATGTTGGGACCACCAGCTATGGACAGTTCTAACAGCAGGTGAGCAGCTTCTGCTCTCGCCCTCCCCTAACAAGCCCCTGTTTCCTCCTCCCAAACCAGAGTCTCTGTACCAGCATGAATTCCTGATCATCACTGAAAGATGATATATAAAAAGGAAAGGATTCACATGACATTGCTTTGTATATGAATTGGCTGATATACGTGAAATTGTTTGCAAAGCATTTCAACTCCGTTGGAAGAATTGTGTCACAGAAAAGAACTGGTTTCCAGCACTTCTCTATACTGTGTTAACCAAGGAAAGATTCTGAAGAGAGTTCATACAGGTAATCAGACTTAAAAAGGTCAATGACACATAGATTGAAGACGAAAAGTAAGACTGCGTAGCTCAAGTTCAAATTCTGCAATTAGGAATTCTGTACTACTCTTGTAAAATTTAATGATATATATTTTAAAAAATAATTGAAAGGGATCAAAACACTGAAATACATAGGCAAGAACTCCTTCTCTTCTCCAGGCAGCCAATGAAAAAGTCAGCGGCTAAAGTGAGTGAGTATTTTAAAAACAGTGGCTTGCTTTGCTACCCAGAGGAAGCAGGAAGTAGAGCAGTAACAGTTACAAGGATGGACACAGTCTTCCATTGTCCCAAATCTGCATTTGTATGGTGCTAATCCCAAAGAAACCTTAGAGTCTTTGTGCTTATGAGCTCTCAAGTGCTTGTAGCTCACACAGCATGCAACACTGGGAGAGGATTATATGGCCACAAAAGAAACAGACTGGGAAATCAAATTGTTATCCAAACCCTGGCCCAACAAAAATAGAATGGCTATGTCCATTTAGAATCAAGGGTTTAGCAACCAAGTGCTACTTTGTTTAAACAAATGTTTCCAACCAAGAACAGTAAAAATACTTCAGCCTTTAAAAACAAGTGGCTGATTCTCCTTGTGAAAGGAGGGGAGGAAAGGGAAGAAAACAACTGGAAAACAAAAACCAAAAAACTTTCCCATCTGCTTGGCAACCTCCTCGATGCTATGATTATGGTTCTACATCATTAAGTTTTACAAGTAATGTTGTCTGGGAAGATAATTATAGAACCAGCATTATACTGAGATCTTTTAACTTTGAGTCATTTAAACACATCTTCCAAATAATACAACTTTGTAATATAATTAATTTTAAGATTAATATTGAGCTTTTGGTTCATAGTCTGCACAAAAGGCTCCAGAGTAGTAAGAACAATCCATTTCTGTAGTAGATTCCTTAGGCTTTGTTAAGCCAGAGAGGTTCATGCTCTTGTGAACCTGGGGATAATAGCCATATTTCATTGAGTCTTGGCCTCCTTTCCTGGTATAGTTTAATAAGAAACAAAAAATGCTACCATTCAAACTATGATACAATGTTTTCTTTTCATTAATATTTTAATATAAATATATTCAAAAAGCTCTTTGGTAAGTATTTAGACATATTTTTTATCACGTATGGCCTTAATGCATACATAAAAATAAAAGTTAAAATTTTTGGTTAACTTTTTTCCAAACCTCACATTAAGAATCTCACTACTTTTATTTACTTTCTAACTGAGAGATTTCAGTGCCCAGATTTTTCTCACAATATGTTCCTCTGAGCCACCCAGAGCTTCTGTCATGCTGCACTTAAAAAATTATTATTAGACATATAGCTGACATTCAATGTTAAATTAGTTTCAGGTGTACAACATAGTAATTTGACAATTCTCTACATTCCTCAGTGATCACCACAGTAAGTATATCATCACGTCACCATATAAAATTATTATAATATCATTGGCTGTATTCCCAATGCTGTACTTTTCATCTCCAGATGAGAACAGGAAATTATTTTATTTATTTGATAACAGGAAATTTTTACCTCTTAATCCCCTTCACCTATTTCACCCATCCCCCATCCACCTTCCCTCCCATAACCACCAGTTTGTTCTTTGTATTTAAGAGTCTATTTCTGTTTTTTTTTTTTGTCTGTTCACTTGTTTCTTTTTTTAGATTCCATATAGAAGTGAAATTACAGGGGGCCCTGGGTGGATTAGTGGGTTAAAGCCTCTGCCTTTGGCTCAGGTCATGATACCAGGTTCCTGGAATCGAGCCCCAAGTCAGGCTCTCTGCTCGGTGGGGACCCTGCTTCACCTGCCTCTCTGCCTGTCTCTCTGCCTACTTGTGATCTCTCTCTCTCTCTCTTTCAAATAAATAAATAAAATCTTGAAAAAAAAAGGAAGTGAAATCATATGGTATTTGCCTTTCTCAATCTGACTTATTTCTCTTAACCTAATACCCTCTAGATCCAGCCATGTTGTCACAAATGGCAATTTCTCATTCTTTTTTATAGCTGGATAATATTCCATTATATATCTATATACACCATATCTTTACCCATTCATATACTGATGAACACCTGGACTGCTTCCATATCCTGGCTATTATAAATAGTGCTGCAGAAAACGTAGGAGGGCATATATCTTTTTGAATCCTTTGGGTAAATATCAAGTACTAGAATTACTGAAGCATATGGTAAATCTATTTTTAATTTTTTGAGTAACCTCCATACTGTTTTCCACAGATGTTGCACCAATTTACATTCCCACTAAAAATGTACAGAGGTTCCTTTTTCTCCACATCCTGGCCAACACTTGTTCTTTCTTGTCTTTTTAATACTAGCCATTCTGACAAGTATAAGGTGATAGATCTCCCTGTGGTTTTGATTTTATTTTCCTGATGATGAGTGATATTGAGCATCGTTTCACATGTCTATTGGATGTCTGTATGTATTTTTTTGAAAAATGTCTATTAAGTCCTCTGCCCATTTTTCAATTGGATTATATGTTGGGGTTTGGGTTTTTGGGGGGTTTTGTGTGTGTGTGTGTGTGTGTGTTCTTTACATATTTTGGTTATTAATCCTTTATTATATTTATCATTCACCCCTATCTTCTCCCATTCTGTAGGTTGCCTTTTGGTTTTGTTGCGGGTTTCCCTTACTGTGCAAAAGCTTTTTATTTTGTTGTAGTCTTAATCATTTATTTTTGATCTTGTTTCCCTTGTCTAAGCAGACATATCCACAAATAATGTTGCTAAAACCAATCTCCAAGTGATTACTGCTTATTGTCTTTTAGGAGTTTTATGGTTTCAGGTCTCTCATTTATTCATTTAATTTTTTTTAAGGAAGCTTTATACTGAATGTGGGACCTAAACTCAAAGCCTCAAGAATAAGAGTCGCATGCTGTACAGGCTGAGCCAAGCAGGCACACCTCAGATTTCACATTTAGATCTTTGATCCGTTTTGAGTTTCTTTACGTGTATGGTAAAAGAATGTGGTCTAGTTTCATTCTTTTGCATATGGCTCCCCAGTTTTCCCAACACTGTTTTTGAGGAGACTTTCTTCTGTTACATATTCTTGCCTCCTTTGTCAAAGATTAATTGACCATATAATTGTGGATTTATTTCTGGGCTCTCTATCCTGTTTCCATTGATTTATGCGTATATTTTCTCCCAGTACCCTACTGTTTTGATTACTATAACTTTGTAATATATCTTGAAATCCAAGAAACTGATACCTCCAGCTTTGTTCTCCTTTCTCAAGATTGTTTTGCATGCTGCACTTCTTATAAAAGTATTCTAAGGTCATCCAAATTGCCACCCCTCCGTTCTGCTTGGTTTGATGCTGGTGGGGTTTCTCTTTTTTTTTTCTTTTTTATTTCCTTATCTGAGATTTTCATATAATAACCAGTTAATTTTCTTTCTTTAAATTGTCCTCAAAAGGCCTGTGGCTTGGCATGCCAAGGGATGTAGATGATCAGTTGTGCCCTAGGAGCAGTAACCACATGGCACAGGGTCAAGCTGTGGTAACTTTATAGGGACTTCCACCTGCTCAGCTTCAACTATAAGACAATTCCTGACATTGGAGATGTGAAAGAAAATGGGAGGGGAGGGGCATCTTAAAATCCTTAAAATATGGCATATTGTCTCCTGTTTGTACTTTTACAATTTCTGATTTTGCAAATGGCAAAGCTGCCACAGGGAACAAAAATGAGGTCCTAAGGTGGCAGAGACTGACCTGGCCAGCCCTGTACTGCACAGGCTGTGCATTACTGGATCAGTATGAATGGAGAAAGCAGGGGTGAGTCAGGGCAGCTGCTGCCTCTCCCTACATTGCCTTCATCACCCACAAGGAGGGGGCCCAAAGCCAAGGAGCACCTCCTGGAACTGAGACAGGGGAGGGGAAAAGAAAGCTGAACGATGCCACAGCTGCTGAACCATGACTAAAATATGGGTGAGAAGGCTGGAGGCAAATGTGCATGGTACACCGTTACATTTGGAGTCCTAGGTGACATAGAAGCTTAAGGATCCAACCTTGCTCAAACTGATTTTACATGATGATTTTATCTACTAATCAATCCAGAGATGCAGAGAATGAAATAGGGCAATTCTATAGAAAATGCTTGAGAGAAATCTCTCTTATGATTGAGATAACCTGATATTTCCATTGATTGATTGATTGATTCATTCATTCATTCAATTATGTACTGAGTATTATGTATCAAATCCTCTTCTGAACACAGAATAAATCAGGAAAAAAAACCCACAAATACCATTTTTATAGCACATGTATTCAAATAGAAGAGAGAGAACAGACAGTAAATATATAAATATATAATATGTCAGCTGTTGATAAGAAGTCAAAAGTAGAGAGAGACAGAAATTATGTTGATTGTGATGGTGCTGGTGCTGGCTGTGTGTGCAGTTAGGGGAGATTACTCTGATAAGAAGACATTGGCAGATCCTTGAGTGGATTCAGAGAACAAGACAGGTACATTTAAGAAGAGGAAACAAGTGCAACCCCCCAAGGGAGGCACGCACTTGCTGTACTCTGTTAAACACTAAGGAGGCTGGTGAGCGGAGGCAGAGACAGCTGAGTGAAGAGGTAGGAGATGAATTGAGAAGAAAGTTGAGTGTTAAATTTTGTAAGACTGAATTTTCTATTGAGTGAAGTGGGGAGCCATTGGAGATCTTAGAGCAGAGAATTAACAAGGTCTGACTTTTGTCTTAAACGGATTGCTTTAACTGCTGAGTGGAAAATAATCTAGAACAGAGCAAAGATGGAATCCAGAAGACCAGATAGCAGACTATTACAATAACTCATAGAAGATGGTGTTTTGGACCACAGTGGGAGTAACTGAAGTGTGGAGAACTGGTCAGATTTAGAATATATTTTGAAGATAGAATCCATAGCTTCTACCAAAGAATTAAACGTGGGCAGTGAAAGAAAGAGATGAATCAAGAATGACTCTACAGTTTCCTGTTTGAGCTATTGCAAGACCAGCAGAGCTCGAGAAGAATAAGAGCTTGGCTTTGAACATGTTGGGTTTAACTCATCTAGGTAGATCTGGAAAGCAGGCAGTGGAAGACAGTTCAAAATCCAGTTCTGGACTGGAGGTGGAGATGTGGAGTCATCTGTAGATAGATGGTAGAAGAGGGACAGTCACCAAGGACTCAGTGTAGACAGAGGAGAAGTCTGAGTTTGGGTCCTTGAGCACATTCATACTCAGAGATCAGGGAAATGAGAAGAAACCCCAAGTGGAGGGGCTTGTCCTCACTCAGAAGGGATTGGAGTAAGGGTTCCACCCAGGTAAACTTAGTGGGATTCTGTGGGTCTTCTTTCCTTACTGATTTGATTTTCTTTTCAAGATTTATTTGAGAGAGAGAGAGAGAGAGAGCAGGAGCACACACATGCAGGGGGAAGAGACAGAAGGAGAGGGAGAGAATCTCAATCAGATTCCCCGCTGAGCATGGAGCCTGACGTGGGGCTCGATTCCATAACCCTGAGCTCATGACCTGAGACAAGATTCACACGCTTAACCACTTAGCCACCTAGACACCCACCCAATTTGTTTTTCTTTCTTTTTTTTAATATTTTATTCATTTATTTATTTGACACAGAGAGAAAGAGAGAGAGAGATCACAAGTAGGCAGAGAGGCAGGCAGAGGGAGAGGGAGAAGCAAGTTCCCTGCTGAGCAGAGAGCCCGATGCAAGAGCCCAAGACCCTGAGACCATGACCTGAGCTGAAGCCACCCAGGTGCCCCCAATTTACTTTTCTCAGTGAAGTCATCAGAATGGTCGGTCATCAGCTGTCTCTGATGGAAGGTGTTCAGTTCTCGCTCTGAACAAAATGGCTGTACATTAGAATCACTGGGAGAACTTTAAAAGCACACTTATATGTAGACCCTAATTGGATATTAATCTAATTGGTTCTACACCAATTAGATCAGATCCTCTGGAGGTGGGCACTCCTGTGTTTTAGTCTTCCAGGTGATTCAAAAGTGTGGCCAGTGTTGAGAAGCCCTGGCTTAAGGTTGGAGGAAAGAAGATGTGAAATAGTCAAAATATTTCACGAGAAGAGTGGAGATTCTGTCGGTCAGAGAAACATACTTGGATTTGTGGCTGAGAATTTAATGTGAAAGGGGCGCCTGGGTGGTTCAGTGGGTTAAGCCGCTGCATTCGGCTCAGGTCATGATCTCAGGGTCCTGGGATCGAGTCCCACATCGGGCTCTCTGCTCAGCAGGGGGCCTGCTTCCCTTCCTCTCTCTCTGTGATCTCTTCCCTTGATCTCTCTCTGTCAAATAAATAAATAAACTCTTAAAAAAAAAGAATTTAATGTGAAAGCTTCCAGCATCGTTGCTTTTCTCACCAACCACGTTCCGCTGCCAGGGGCAGACGTAGGGTGGACAGAGGGTTGGGTTTTTACCAAGGTGGGGTTTTATCAGGTATGTATGATGTATGATGGAGGTGAGAGTATGGGACAGGGATTATAGTTATGGGAGCGGACTCTGTGCCAGCTGCGGAGGCCTGTGAGAATTTGGGGGAAGGATCAAGAACCACAGAAAATGAAATAGGGGGATGCCTGGGTGGCTCAGTTGGTTAAGCAGCTGCCTTCGGCTCAGGTCATGATCCCAGCGTCCTGGGATCAAGTCCCACATCGGGCTCCTTGCTCGGCAGGGAGCCTGCTTCTCCCTCTGTCTCTGCCTGCCACTCTGTCTGCCTGTGCTCGCTCTCGCTCCCTCTCTCTCTCTGACAAATAAATAAAATCTTAAAAAAAAAAAAGATTCTCTTCAAAAAAAAAAAAAAGAAAATGAAATAGGTAAATGGCTTCTTCTGAGTGACTTAGATAATTAATACTTCTTGAAATAATTTAGTGCAGCCAGACCCCTGCAAAGCAGCACAAAAAACTCCGATGAGTGCTTCAATCTACCATTTCTTCCCAGGGCTTCAATCAATTGCTTTCAACAAGTGAACATTGAGATATTTAGAGCAAAGGAAAAAAATACATATTGGAAGTTCGCATTTTTTTTAAAATTTTATTTATTTATTTGACAGAGACACAATGAGATAGGGAATACAAGCAGGAGGAGTGGGAGAGGGAGAAGCACGTTTTTCCACTGAAAAGGGAGCCCGACGCGGGGCTGGATTCTCAGGCCCCTGGGATCATGACCCGAGCCGAAGGGCAGATGCTTAACAATTGAGCTACCCAGGCTCCCCTGGAAGTTAGCTTTTTACATTCATGGAAAATGGGATTTTGTACATTTATGTTCTTTTTCTGTCCCCTTGTGGATATTTTCCCTCTTGAAACACACCCAACCTCTGCTCCACAGTTGTCCAGTAAAAGAAAGGGATCTGAGTGCCATCCCCAAAGTTCACTTGCGTTTAAAGGAGAAACAATCCTGGGAAGCTGTTTTACACAAAAGAGTAGATTGCTCAGTTGTAGAAACTCAGGTATTATAAGAAAACGGGAGAGATATTCCTTACTAGAAGGGGGACCTGCTCAGCGTTTCTAAATTCACATTGGTAGATTGTTGAACTGTTGTAGGCTGAGTGTTAAAATCACATCTTTCCCTCCGTTTTCTTACAGAGACAATGATGGTGCTTCCAAGATTGTCTGTGAAAGGCTAGGCACCTGCAAAACCACACATTTGACCTGAGCCATCACCCAAGTAGAATGTAATCCGCTCTCAGATCATAGGAGAAAAAAGAGAGAGAGAGAGAATCCCAAGAAGAAACACTCACATCAGGATTTTCATTAAATTTAGTGCACGTCTCACCACTTATCTTCATTTGCGGTAATTTTTAAAATAAACACTAAAGTCGAATTGCCCTGTGTTACAACGAGCAACTCAATTATCAGAAAACCACGAGTCTCCAACGTTTGTTCTAATTACTAAAGCAGAAGAGCGGACAGAGTTTAGAAAATTTTCAACAAGGCTTAAACAAGAGATATTTTCCACTTTTTTCTAATCAGGTCAACATAGATACCACTTTCCCTACAACCTTGTAGGCAGTTGGTATTTTTCAGAGATATCATTTGGTTCTTTATAGAAGGCTTAAATTTGGAGGTCCATAAAAACGATAATCAACTTTTATGTGTGCCTTCTATAGGCCAGGAACTGTGCTAAATGAACAGTATCTACTTTAATCCTCCTAACAAGCCCTGTGAAGTCAATACTACTGACTATTCTCACTCCAAGGGGGGGCAAAGCAGATGCTTCGAGAGTTGAACTCAGTTTTCCAAGTTCATACAGCTCGTATATGATGGAATCAGGACTTGAGCTCAGTCTAATGCCAGGTTGGACCCTCAGTGGCAGCTACTGTAGTTTTTTGGACCATCACCTGCTTCCCTCCCCCACCCCCGCCCCCAACTCATTCCCATTTAGGGATAATCAGCCATACCTAAATGACAGTGGCCAGGCAGGAAGGGTGGCTACTGGGTTTAATTATTTATATCCAGGGGGAAGAGCCACCTCGCCCCATACATTCTGCTTCAGCTCTTGCCCTGCCAGGGGAGTAGCCATCCTTCAAACCATCAGTGTTAAATGCTGGTGAGGGATGAATTAGGCGGCACGGGTCACACACAGTTTACTAGTCATGCATATTTCTTTCAGAATACCTAAGTACCATTCCCTTGGAGATGAGAAGAAATGATGGGAGGGATGTTAAAAGGGACTCCCAGAAATATTTCTGGACCAGTCATGATCACTAGCCTTTATGATACTCTTGGAGTCATTTTACTGGTTCTTGAAATGAGTGCACTTGCCCTAGGATGGCTTGGCCCCTCCCAGTAATCAGAAGCTCCCAGGATGGGTCAAAGATTACTTTATTTGCTGTAATTCTGCAAGTTGAATGTATCTCTCAGCCATTTCCTGAGAATGATATTATGGGGCAGGCACAGGGGGATGACTATCGGACAGAAACATATCAGGTGAGAGGGATCCTATGCTTTTGTATGAAGGAGAAGCCCATTCTCCTTGGTGATGGGAGTTTCCCTTCTGCTCTGACTTCTGCCCAGCCGGGATCAGTGGGGAGCCTCCTCCTTTGGGCGACAGGTCTCTTTCTTTCTAAATCCTTTTTTTTGGGGGCCAAAAAGCAAGACTACCCTTCTTTTCATCTTTCAGCTTTTTCATCATGGCCAATGACACTCAAACAACCTCGCCCCCATTTTGGGCTGCTAGACTATGGCAAGAGGCCACATACTGGGTATATTACCTCAGGCCCAGTGTTTGGACTTCACTGAACCTTAATTGTAACATCTGAGAAGGGTTGGGGGGGTGGATGTTGTGAGGATTCATTAAGACAATGTTAAATTTTTATCACGGAGTCAAGGAAGATCTCTTGTTAGGAATGTGTTCCATCTTACCAGGATAGAGGGCAAAATAGCATTTTCCTTATTTTTTTTAATAAAGTATTTCTTTTTAAAAAATTATTTATTTGACAGAGAGACAGAGCAGGAATACAAGCAGGGGGAGTGGGAGAGGGAGAAGCAGGCTTCCTGCTGAGCAGGGAGCCCAATGTGGGCCTCAATCCCAAGACCCTAAGATCATGACCTGAGTGGAAGGAAGACACTTAAGGACTGAGCCACCCAGGTTCCCCGCAAAACAGCATTTTATTTAAAAGATTTTATTTATTAATTTGACAGACAGAGATCACAAGTAGGCAGAGAAGCAGGCAGAGAGATGGGGAGAAGCAGGCTCCCCGCTGAGAAGAGAGCCCGATGCGGGGCTGGATCCCAGGACCCTGGGATCATGACCTGAGCCGAAGGCAGAGGCTTTAACCCACCGAGCCACCCAGGCGCCCCGCAAAACAGCCTTTTAAACAATATTTTTATTTTTATTTTATACATATATATGTAAACATAGAATTAAATGTATACATATAAATATAATTTGTAAACACATTTGATATATATTTATGTTTATCCTAGGACGCAACACTGCCCTCCTGAGCAGCGCAAGAGGGTGGATTTTTACACAGAATCACCAAACAGCTTGACCCAACTGAAGGGCCAGCCTTGCGCTGCTGCTTAAGAGAAAGCCTTGAGTTGGGAAAGGTTTGACAAATACTGAGAAAAACCAGTCAATTAATATGTTAAAAACACTACCCAACCACAGTATGAACCATTTAGACATATGGCTTTAATTTTGACTTTAGTCTCCAAGCCTAGGGGTCCCTGGAGAAAGGGAGCAGAGGGAGAGACAGGACCAGCTTCTCTGTGGGCCAGGTTTCTGGGGTTGCTCCCAGCCCTGCCCCCCGAGGGAACCCCCCCACCCAGGGCTTTGCTCCCAGAAGGGCCCCTCCCCCAGAAAGCCCCTTCCCAAAGGGCCCTGCCCTTTGGGCCACACCCTCAGAGGTCCCATTATCCACCCCCAACCCCCCCACACGCCCCTACCCCCGCCAAGCACCGCCCTCAGAAGGGTTCTAAGGTGAAGTCAGTGTGCTTCTCTCTCACTGTCTAGGAATTACTCAGTTTTATTTTTGACTTTGTGTTTTTTGAGCGAAGTGGGTAGTGTAAGGACCTATTTTATATTTTTATATTTTAGCCAGAGGCTTCCATTGAGGTTACACAATAACCTTGTTGTTTAACCCTTAAGCTGTCCCTGCTCCCCTTCTCCCAGGGGACTTACTTAAAAACAAGTCCCGGAAATCAACCTCAGGTAACAAAGCCCAAATACAAGGGTGGGTCAGGCCAGATAAAGACATCTGATCAGTGGAGAGTTGCATACTGTCTCCCTAGCTACCAAGGAGTATGGGTCCCGCCCTTTGTGAGTCTTTTGGGCACCAATCCTAACCAAGGTGATAGGCTAGGTCAAATGTCTACTAAAAGGTAAGTTGTAATTCAATTGGTCACCTAGCATCACTGTGCAGCTCTCTCTGTGTGTTACAATTTCATTGGCCACCTGTTCTTGGCCAGGCCCAACTGCATGGCCTTTGCCCTTAAAAGCTAGTCCATAAAGGAGAGAGGGGTCGAATTCTCTGTAAGAGAAGCGGCCCTGGCTGGTCAGTTTGATTCTTGATGCTTGGTGCGAAATAAAGCTTTGTTTGACCTTCGCTTTGTATCAGTCTCGCTCTTTTAATCATGGACCCATTATTGGGGCATAACAGGTGGGACAGTGGAGCCCGTACATAGTGGAGGGGACAGCTCACTTTGGGTATCCACCATTCCTTGCCTCCTCATTTGCATGTACTGCTCGCCCTGCCCGGTGAGCACAGCATGGAAATGGACACCTCGTGAGTGGTGGTCAACGAGACTCGCTGACCACGTGACGTCTATGACTGAGTCAACCGGAGCTCGCCTTCCCTACAGACCAGAGCTTGCTCTGAGCACCGGCAGGAGGCGGTGGCCTCTTGTGAGCAGCCCAGAACCCTGTCTTGTCCTTTCTCACTCATGTCACCTCCCTGTGTTAGCCAAGCCTTGGAAGTGGTGACTTAGGAGGGAAGGGAAAGAAAGGCAGCCCCCGGCTCCTGATCCTGACAAGTTCCTTACTCATCAGGAAGCCGAGGGCGGCAGGGTCGGTGGAACAGGTTTGAGTCCCCAGGTGAGGTAAAGACGGCAGAGCTGGTCTTGTGCAGGATTTCCACGGTTCTGATAAGAAGAGGGCACGTGGGTGTGCCCCAGCTGTGGAATCCCTGCGTGAATTATTTAACACTGACATTGCACCCTGCGAAGATGAATGGCAAAAATCATGCCCATAATCACATTTTAAAATTTTTATTTGCTTGGAATGACATTAAATGCAAATAGAAAACAGCAGCCATGCCCCTTCAGAAGACAGACCATGGAGTAAATGAGCTTTCTATTTTAGTACCTTTAACAAACACTTCCTCCCTGTTTTTGCCCAAAGGGCCCTATATCTTCATTTTGCATGGGGCTTGTAAATTATGTAGCCAGCCCTGGGGACAGCTGTGCAGTGTCTCAATGACCCAGTGTGAGGAATGGCAGGAGCCTCCCTCCTTGATACAGTAGTATTACACAAGCCCCTGAAGCTGAAACAGAACTTCAGGATAAAGTCTAGGGGGGAGGTCCTCAAATTTCTGAGTCATGGGCTGTCGTAAACAAAATATCAACAGCCGGGTGGCTTAGGCAACATACAATTTATTTTCTCATGGTTCTGGGCGCTGGAAGTCCAAGATCAAGGTGGCAGTAGGGTTCGATTCTTCAAACGTCTCTCATTGGCTTGCAGATAGCTGTGTTCTCCACTCTGTCTTCAAACGATTGTCCTTCAGTCTGTATTGTCTGTGTCCTAATCTCCTCTTCCTGTAAGCACACCAGTCCTGTTGGCTTGGTGCCCATCCCCAGTGAGCTCGTTTTCCCTTTATCACCTCTTTAAAAATCCCATCTCTGAATACTGCCACATTCTGAGATGCTGGGTGTTAGGACGTCAACGTAGGAATCTGGGGGCATCCAACTAAGCCCATAACAATAGTCAAAACTGGATCCGAAACTGAAATTTAGACACATTTTAAAATGCTAAAAGTGTATATATATAATTTTTGTGGTAGGCCTGAGATGGTTGGTAGGCTGAGATGTATTTGTAACCTTTCAGGGAAACATCCTTTGGAATGATCAAAGAGAGCTTCTATGTAATTCCATACATCCACAATTAAACCCCAAGGCTTTCTAATTTGGAATTTGGCTGTTTTGTGCTTGGTGGCAACCAAAACCAGCCTAGGGCTTTTCTTTTGTTTTGGCAGAAAAGTAGGAGGCAGAGGACTTGAGCATTTAGACATCTTGCTGCTCTTTGGTTTAATCATACTCTACTGAGTTGCCCGAAACTAATTAAGCTCTTGGCTCTGTAGAGGAGAGATGATGTTCATTACATGTCATTGGCCACAATGTTCCTTTTTTAAATTGTTGTTAACATTTGTGTTATTTTTCAGCATAAGAGACAAGCTTTATCTTAGTTTGGGCTGATGTAACAAGAGCACCATAAACTAGGTGCTTTAAAGACATACTTATTTCTCTCAGTTCTGGAAGCTGGGAAGTCTACGGTCAAGACCCTGGAAGATTCCGTGTCTGTTCAAGTGCCCACTTCCTGGGTCACAGATGACCATCTTCTCCCTATAACCTCCAAGGTGGAGGGGGCGAGGGATCTCTGTGGGGTCTCTCTCATGGAGACACTAATCTCGCCCATGAGGACTCCACCCTCATGACCTAAACATCTCCCAAGGACCCCATCTCCTAGTTATGTCCCTTTGGACATTGAGTTTTTAACTTATGAATCCGGGAGGGATACACTGTCTACAGTGAGCTTCATCAAACATCTTTTATGTTCAAGGCACTGTTTTTTGGCAAAATTAATCATTTCCTACACATCCTTTAAAGCAAGAGTATTTCTGCACTTTGCCTTCCTTTAGAACCTTTCTTTAGAGAGGATCCTAAAAAGTTCAGAAAAGACGCAGAAGAAACCTGCTGGTTAGCTCGTTTTTCACAGTAGAGCAGAATTCATTTTGAAGCAGGTTAATCTTAGAAATCCAGGCAAAGACAATTCGCTTGAAAATCATCTCAAATGATCAGTTTTGTTAGTATGAGTAATAGTAACTATAAGATCAATAAAACAACTTTTTGTTCTACTGTGGGCCTACTGTACCTCAGAGCACCTGAGTCGAACCATCTCATGACCCTTTCAACATCCCACTGAGGGTCACACTGTCTTCTCCTCCACGTTATGGATGAGCATGAAGTCTAGGCCAGAAATGACACAACTTTCCCAAAGCCATATTGCTACTGAGGGGCCAGCTGGGATCTACGCCCACTCTGGTGCCAGAGCCTGTGATTGCAAACGTGGGCTGCACTAGCTGTTCAGAACAAAGGACTATTCATGGGGGTGACACAGCAAACCCGTGAGACCCACCACCCTTTTCCCTTAGGTCATTCCAGTACAGCCTGCAGTGATGGCCCGAGTTAAGCATTTGAACTTGGTACTGCAGAAGGCATGTTTTAGGGACAAGATTGGTGTTAAGGGGGTCTAATGAAACCCAGAGGGAATGGAAGGAAATAGGACTTGGGGAAATATCTGGGTCCCTGGAGCAGTGATCTCCTTTTATTACTGTGCACCTCTCTTTCACATAAATAAATAAATAAATACATACATACATACAAAAATATTTGCAGACATACCACCAATTTAAGCAAATTTTTGATAAATTATAGACTCTACTACTCTACTAAATTATTATGCACATTATAAATGACATGCAAAATCTAAACAGTTAAATGGATGACAGGAAATATGAATAAAACTTATAATATTTTCTTCCAGCCCCTTACTGGACTATTTCTCAAACTCCCTTTGGAGAAGACTTTTTAAATTTGTTTATTTATTTATTGAGAGAGGGAGAGAGACAACACGTGTGTGTACATGTGAGTAGTGGGGTGGGGCAAAGGGAAAAGGAGAGAAGCAGACTCCCCATTGAGCGCAGAGGCCTCACTAGGGCTCAATCCCATGACCCTGAGATCATAACTTGAGGCAAAATCTTGACTCAGACATTTAATCCACTGAGACACCCAGGTTCCCTGGAGAAGACTTTTTAAGAAAGAGATAGGACACTTGGATTTAAAGCAATAATTCCTAGAATTAATCTTTAAAAGTGGGAAGATAGAAATGTTTTTTTTTAATTTTTAAAGATTTTTTTAATTTATTCATAAGAGACGGGAGGCAGAGCAGAACCAGGTTTCCCACAGAGCAGGAAGTCCAGAGTGGGACTTGATACCAGGACCTGGGATCGTGACCCGAGCTGGAGATAGATGCTGGAGATACTGATAAACCAAAATTTAGGGGAAAATACTGAACTTTACTAGGAAGATGAAGCAGAAAAACAGCATATTGCAGCAACATGAGTTTTAGATAGCTGTTGGTAACCCAGAAGGCTTAAGATGGAGAGAAAAACTAAAGGCTGTAGCGACCCAAAATTGTACGAGTTGTGTAATTTGACCCAGGAACTTCCGGGTGACATAAAGATTTGTTTATTTATTACACGGACAGCGCCATGTGGGGACAGAGCGAGGGGGAATGAGAATTCCATACAAACGTGTGAGTGGCTCTTCTCCCATCTCCAGGGGGGAAGGAAGAGATTGGGTTTACTCCAGTAAGCATGGTGATGAGTTGGTGAGGTAGGTTGACTAGATGTCTGGACACCTGAAAAAGCCAGCTAAGGGGGCTTCCTGGCCATCTTGTCAGTGTCTTATTGAAAGCTTGTCATGTGCAAGACTTTCTTTTAACAGGTTGCCAGGGGAATTGATGTACAAATCAGACTACCGGCCGCCATGTGTCATTGCTTAGGTAGTCTATGACACAATGTCCTGCAACTAAGGGGATGCACTTAGCATTGCAGAAATCGTTCTGTCTTTGTTATTTTGAAATTTAGAAAATATCTTATTAATTTGTTCACTCCAAAGAGGCAATTTATTGCTTACTATGACCGTCTTTTGGTAGAGGACACAAAACTGCTTTCTTTGTTAGGAGAATCAATGTGTTACACCAATTTTCTGAAAGATGGAAATGAAGTGCCTCCTTCCAGCTGGGTCAGGACATAAGTGTACCCTATGTATTGGTTTTTCAATAGAGTCCATTTACAGAATGTACACGTCTCTCAATACAGAAGACATTTGCTCACATTTATGTGTAGAACATTCCCAAACCTGGTCCAGGTTGCAGATGAAACCGTCACTCTGACTGGCAAGGCATAATGAAGAAGAGTTTTCCTGTAAACAATATGTGGTCATGGAAGGCATCAGCACTGCAATTCGTGGCTGATTCCAAAGGCTCTAAGAGGTGGTAGATGCACAGGCAAAGTGGTGACTTTTGCAGAGGAAGCAGGCTGGGGAGAGATAGCAAAACAGAAGTTTGAGAGGGCCCTAAAATCTCCTCCTGTGGGATTATTGGCCATTGAGCTTGAGAAAGGCTATGGTGAAAACTTGAAAGAGCATCAGATCAAACCCTTGGCCACTGGAGGTTGAAACTGACATGAGCAGCAATATCTCTATTCTTGACCCAAGGCCATAGGATGACAATCTTTGCTTTTTCAATGTGGTCTCATGTCTCTATACTGCCCTATAAAGAAATTAATACACATAAATGCTGAGAGTGTAAAGTGTAAGCAGAGCTCCCCTTGGCCATTTCCTAAGTTTTGTCCACTCCGAAGTGAGTATCACTTTGGTGAGTGCATTGCAGGAAATGGCCTTAATGATCAATGGCAGACCTCCACTCCAGAGTGACATAAAAAGCAATCTGCACCTCCTTCCTGATTTGTCTGTAATGAAACTAACTTTCCTCAGGTCCCAGCATTCGAGGCAGATAAATATGTTCCCTTTCGTTGGCTCTTACTCATACTTCAGCAAGATTTCCCATGTGCTTTCCTGGGCTGACTGGGAAACTGGACCACAATTTATGGCATCTTAGGGGACAGGCGCGTAGAATTCCAGTGGGATCCCGGAACAGAACCTAATTGGAGATTAGAGACCATTGCGGTGCAAAGCTTTTCTTTGAGATTGAAAGAGGTGCATGTTATGCAAATATTAGCAAGTGTAAGTTCACACTGTCTATTGAAAATTTATAGACTCATTATGGTCAAGAAGGCTGGAAGATAAGTAGATTTTGGGAAAGATGCAGGTAAATTCAGGGAGGTGGCAAATTACCCCAGGGAAAGTAGAATTGTGAAAGAATATGGCCCAAACTTTTAAAAAAGATTTTATTCATTTATTTGACACACAGAGAGCCAGAAAGCACAAGTGGGGGGAATGGCAGAGGGAGAAGGAGAAGCAGGCTCCCCGCTGAGCAGGGAGGCAAGTGTGTGGGACTCGATCCCGGGACCCTGGGATCATAACCTGAGCTGAAGGCAGACACTTAACCGACTGAGCCACCCAGGCGCCCCCTGGCTCCAACTTCCAAAGATGGTGTATGAGATACCTTTGGTGGGAAGGAATGAAGATCAGCAACTGTCCTTGATTCTGCTTCTCAGGAAGGCATTGTGATGTGGTGCCCAGGACTTTGGAGACAGACACATGCTTGGTGCCCTCCGGCTCTGCCGCTACAGCAACACCTTCCAGAGGGCAGCTGCAGGCACCGGGTGGCGTCACACAGGGTCAGACCTGGGAGGCACTCAGCCACATACCCCTTCCACCATCCTGCTGGGTTTGAAAGAGCACTATCAAAGTCCCTGCTGCCAAAGGACCATCCAGAGTGACATGTCCCATGGGGCACGCCGGCATTCCTTTACCCCTTCAGGTTATTGGCAGCAACGCTGGAAATTTTTTTAAATTGCCTGGGAAAATGATAGCAAAGGGCTCCAAAAAGGAGTTTCAAAACGCAGACTTCATACTATGTTTTGAGTACATTTCATTCATTTGGCAGGTACTGACAGGGTGCTTAAGTGCCAGGTGCTGCTGCATTAGAAATTGACTTTAGAAGTTAACAGGAGGGGGCTCCAGCCCTCAACCAGCACAAAGTGGATCAATGGACGCATGTGACAGACAGAGCACTGTGACGGGGAGTACTAGGTGCTCTCATAAGAAGGGTGTGCTAGGAGCTAAGGGAACACTCGGGGGGAGCCAGCACCAACACTCGGGGAGAGCTGTGGGAAACATGATGGATGCAGATGGCTCCAGGGGGAATCAGAGAACTGCTCAGATCCCTGCTTCTTAACAGCTCCAAGTGCCCGCCGCTTCAGAATGGGGGCTGGGCGAGCAGGGAGCTGGGGTGGGCACAGCGATGCCTGAGTTCCGACCTGCAGCTCCTGTGCTGTTTCACCTGTCCCTTTAGGAGTACAATGACATAGGATGTACCAACGGAGGATCTACTCCTGCATCCTGGTACTGGGAAAACACGCGAGGGCTGCGGAGCTGAAAGCAAGAGTTGGTAGTTCCAGGAATGTGTGCAGGGTTTTAAAAAACTATACACGGGAAAATATCCGGTCTTATTTGCATGTGTTTGTATCATGCACAATTTTTAACTGCAATCTTCCTTTTACCTTCTTCCATGTTGTTAAGACTCTCCTCGCCTCACCGCTGCCTTTGTCCCTATAATACCTGTTGACAGCCTGGTGCTCATCCATGAGCTCATTCGCCTCTATCCACGCACGCATGGGGCTCTGTCACTGTTTAACAAATATGGGCTCCTTTTATCTACCTCTTGATCTAGTGCTTCCCGGTTAATAATCCCTCCTGCATATCGTCCTTGTTTTTATCTTCATTTTTTATAAAGAATGGCTGCTCACCTTTTATCAGGTTCCTTTATTTTTTATGAAATGCATTTATTGCTATGGTCTTAAGAGTTTTTTCACAGTTAATTTAGTGATGAGGTAAATCTTATTGATTTTCTGGTCTTGAGCTCCCTTTATTTTCCTGGAATGAATCCAAGTTGGTCTCAGGATATAGTCTTTTGATAGATGCTTGACTTCTGATATTTGCTAACATTAGTTCAGTTTCTGTTAACTAATCTGTCCTAAGCCAGATGTGTTAATAGCTTCCCCGTTCCTCCCTCTCAGGTTTGGGTATTAACATTGTGCTCAGCTTCATCAAGTGAATTGACTTATTATTGCTTAATTGCCTGCTGCCATTTAACAGTAGAATGACAGTTATCCAGCTGCAAACCTGTCTGATCTTGGAACTCCTCTTCTGAATTTTCCATTCTTGAATCATTTGGATGATTTGGTTTTCCTAGGAAATCATCGTTTCTTCTAGGTTATCAAATTGATTAGTATAAAGTGCCTTGCAGTTTAGTGCTTCTTTTATATTATGCATTTGCTTTTATATCTCTGTTCCCAATCCTTATCTGTTTTGCAACTCTCTCTCTCCCTCTCTCTGTCCCCTCCTCCCTGAAACCCCCCTTTCCCCATCCCCCTTCCCTCCCTCCCCACCTCCTCCCACACCCCATCTTTCCCCTCTCTTATCCGTAATAGGACATGTGAAGTTTTTTTATTATTATTTCATTAGTCTTTCATAGAAACAACTTTGAGTTTATTTGCCCCTCATATTTTTTATTACTTTAAAAATTTATCTTTATTATAATTACTTCCTTTCTTTTGATTGAGCTGCCCTTTTCTGATGGGTTTAAATGAGTAGTTTCTTTTATTCAAAAAAATGTTTGAAATTGAAGACATTTGACACTGAAGTCTCCTTAGAGTATAACTTCTGGTGTCTTCTGTAAGTTTTGGTATGAAATAGTCTCCTTTCCATTGCTTTCAAGATTTTCTTCAGTCGTCTTATGATTTCTTCTTTGACTAAAGACTGTATTTCTTAACTTGTATGTAGTTTCAATTATATGTTACCAGGTTATCTAATTCTGATTCTACTGGATTGTGATCAAAGAACTGTTCTTTAAATCTTTAATTTGGAAGGCTTGTAAAGGTTTCCTTTGTTGCCTAGTATGCAATTAATCTTTACAAATATGGCTTTTCTTAGGTGTAAGAAAGAAATGTTTTCCGAGAGAAATAAGGATGTCTATTTTCTTTTTTTTTTTTTTTTTAAAGATTTTACTTATTGGACGCCTGGGTGGCTCAGTGTGTTAAGCCGCTGCCTTCGGCTCAGGTCATGATACCAGGGTCCTGGGATTGAGTCCCACATCAGGCTCTCTGCTCAGCGGGGAGCCTGCTTCCCTCTCTCTCTGCCTGCCTCTCCATCTACTTGTGATTTCTCTCTGTCAAATAAATAAATAAAATCTTTAAAAAAAAGATTTTATTTATTTATTTGACAGACAGAGATCACAAGTAGGAAGAGATGCAGGCAGAGAGTGAGAGAGAGGAGGAAGCAGGCTCCCCGCGGAGCAGAGAGCCCTATGTGGGGCTTGATCCTAGGACCCTGGGATCGTGACCTGAGCCGAAGGTAGAGGCTTTAACCCACTGAGCCACCCAGGCGCCCCAGGATGTCTATTTTCTGTGTGTCCTTGTTTTTCCCTCCTTCTAGTAGATACTCCCATTTGAAAAGCTAAAACTTTACCTTGTTATTGCATTTTTAGTGTCTTTAGGTATTATGTTGTTAGATGTATACCTGCTTATACCTTTTACATCTTCTTTCCAAACTCTGCCTTTAAAATGTCCCTCTTCATCTTAGTACCTATAACTTTAGACCCAACTTGTCTGCGATAAATTTTGCCATTCCGGCTTTCTCTTTTGCATGGTATCTCCTCACCTGATACATTCTCAATCCCTTTTGCATTTTAAGTATGTTTCTTGAACAGCGTGGATCTGTAATTCCCTGATAGGCGCTTTAATAGAAAAAGTCAGTCTGTACACATTTAAATTAATGATAAACAGTCATGATCTTATTCCTCCCATCTTATTTTGTTTGTTTTTATTTTCCCCATTTTTGATGTTTTTAATCAAGTTCATTCTTTTTCTACTTGATAAATATAGAAGTTCTTTGCAATTTTCGATGACAGCTTAATTGAGATATAATTCACAGGACATACCACTCACCATCTAATGTGGACATTTTAATGGCTTTCACTATAGTTAACTATACTATACTGAACTACCTACACATTTTCATCATCCTCAAAAGAAAACTTTAGCCATCACCACCAGTCTTAGGCAACTGCTAATCTACTTTCGGTCTCTGTAGATTTAGCTATTCTGCAAATTCCATATAAATCAAATTATGCAATATGTGGTCTTCTGTGACTGACTTCTCTCAATCAGCAGAATGTTCTCAAGGCTCCTCTGAGTTGTGGCAAATAGCAAAATTCTATTCCTTTTCAAGGCTGGGTAATATTCCACTGGCTGGATGGATCATATTTTATTTATCTGTTCATCAGTTGATGAACATCTGGGTTGTTCTCACCTTTTTGCTATTACAAATAAACCCTAAACCTTCATGCACAAGTTTTTGTGTGGGCATAGTTTTTTTCTTGGCTCTATACACAGGAGTGATATTGGTGTGTCATATGGCAACTCTGTGTTCAGCATTTTGAGGAGCTACTAAACCGTTTCTAATGTGGCTGCACCATTTTCCAAGCCCACCAGCAATTTACAGGTTCCAGCTCTTCACATCCTTCCAACACCTGCTTTTGGGTTTTTTGATAGTAGCCATCCACGTGGGTGGGAGGTGGTATCTCACCATGGTTGTGATTTGCATTTCCTGAATGATTAGTGATGTTGAGCATATTTTCACGTGCTTATTGTCCCATATATTTTATATATACCTTGTATGTATCTTTAAATATATATTATATATTTCATATTTTATTTATATTTAAATACATATTTAAGAATGTAAATATATTTACATAAATATGTTTATATAAATATATGATAATGTAAAATATATTTATATATACATTTATATATTAATGTATACATTTGAATATTGGAGAAATGTGTATTCAAGTTCTTTGCTCATTTTTTTAAAGATTTTATTTATTTATTTGAGAGAGATTTATTGAGAGAGATCACAAGCAGGCAGAGAGAGAGGAAGCAGGCTCCCTGCTGAGCAGAGAGCCCGATGCGGGACTCGATCCCAGGACTCCGAGTTCATGACCTGAGCCGAAGACAGCAGCTTAACCCGCTGAGCCACCCAGACACCCCTCTTTGCTCATTTCTTAACTGGGTTGTCTTTTTATTTGAGTTGTAAGAATTCTTCACACAGCCTGAATGCATGTTCCTTATATATGACCTGCAAATATTTAATCCCATTTAGTGGCTTGTCTTTTGACTTTGTCAATGGGGTCCTTGGAAACACAAAACTGGGACATTTTGGTTGAGTCCCATTTATTTGTTTACTATTTTTTTTAAGTTGCTTGTACTTTGGTGTTATGGCTGAGGAGCCGTTGTTAGATTCAAGACCACTAACATTTACCTTTGTGTTTTCTTCTGAAAACTTTATCATTTTATTTTATTTTTATTTTTTAAAAGATTTTATTTATTTATTTCAGAAAGAGACAATGAGAGAGAGCATGAGCGAGGAGAAGGTCAGAAGGAGAAGCAGACTCCCGGTGGAGCTGGGAGCCTGATGCAGGACTTGATCCGGGAACTCCGGGATCATGACCTGAGCAGAAGGCAGCCGTCCAACCAACTGAGCTACCCAGGCATCCCGAACTTTATCATTTTAATGCTTACATTTATGTCTTTGATGCATTTTGGGTTATTTTCTCTGTATGGTGTGAGGCAGGACTCCCGTTTCATTATTTGCATGTGGCTGCTTGGGAGTAAAATACTGTTCTTATCCCCATTGAATTGTTTGGCACCCTTGTCAAACATTAGTTGACTGTAATTTATTTTCCTTTTTTTTTCCCCCATTGAGGCATTTCATGTGCCATGTATATTATATTTCTAGGAAAAAGGAATCCTAGGATTTTCCCTCCTGCCTGGAGTCTTCCTTCTTCATGGTGCATGATGCCAGAAAAATTTTTCCATGCAGTGAAACCAAACTGAGGGGATGGAAATATTCTGCCACTTTTCTAGATCTTTCAGTTATACAAGTCTAGGGCTGATCATGCCACACTTGTTTAACTTGCCCGTGAGGCTCACAGCAGTTTTCCCAGCTCTGTGGTCAATAATTTCAAATTTGCCAATGTACTCATTCTTCGTCATCACAGTGAGGAAATGGGACGATGACTTTGGTGCAGGGCCTCCTAAGAACCTGGCCTTCGCCTCCCCATTCAGCAGTGTTAATGTTCTTGAGGGCATCTGTGGGACATTTGTTCACACTGTTACTGCAGCACGAAAAGATGGCAGAAAAGCTTTTTTCCCTTTTATTAATATTTGGTCTTGTTCTCCTTCCCTTTCTCATAACCAAATGCGTATTTCCCCTCCGTCATTTGAAAACTGCATACTGTTCACCAGCTGTTTTCCCCAGAACGAGACCTTGTGTATCAAGAATCCTTATTTTACAGTTATTATACACAATCTTAAAGATTTATGACTGTCCTCTTATTTTACACATGCATACACACGAAGCACTAAATACGGACTTTATCTGAATGGCTAAATGTTGGCCAAGAGAGAAGCCAGTTGTAGTGGGAACTTCTAGGATAAAGATATAGTCTGAAGTTTTTGTTCTTTAAAAAAAGCCTTCATGGGGCGCCTGGGTGGCTCAGTGGGCTAAAGCCTCTTGCCTTCAGCCCAGGTCATGATCCCAAGGTCCTGGGATCAAGCCCCGCATCGGGTTCTCTGTTCAGTGGGGAGCCTGCTTCCCCATCTCTCTGCCTGCCTCTCTGCCTATTTGTGATCTCTGTCTTTCAAATAAATAAAATCTTAAAAAAAAAGGTCTTCATATTTTATTAAAAATTTTAGGTGTCCAAATTCTAAAGGTTAACAATATAGTACAATAATAATAATAATAATAATATCTAATAATAATATAATAATTTCTCCTGCATAGTCACTGCTGCACACTAGTAAAATGAGATGTTTCTTTTCTTTTCTTTTTTTTCTTTTTTAAAGATAATTTATTTTATTTATTTGACAGACAGAGATCACAAGTAGGCAGAGAGGCAGGCAGAGAGAGAAAGAGGGAAGTGGGCTCCCCGCTGAGCAAAGAGCCCGATGTGGGGCTTGATCCCAAGAGCCTGAGATGACCCGAGCCAAAGGCAGAAGCTTAACCCACCCAGGCGCCCCGAGATTTTTTTTTCATTTGGAATTATGGAGAGGCAAGGTGTTTTTGGTTCTCCTGCTGAAGTAGGGACTCCTGTCAGTATTGTCTCCACCTTTTTCCCTAATAGTAGCTCTGGAAAATGAAGACGTCCCTCCATCTCCCAGACATGAGGGTTTGACCAAAACATGGGATGGTATAAGCTCATTGACATAGTCTCATGAACTAAGCCCTGGTTTATTGGCCACAGTCGTTCTCCAAGTATTTTCAGGAGTAAACTTCAGGTGTTGCCCTTACTCTAATTTTTCTTTCTGAGATTTCTGACTGCAATCGCTACTTCCTGCAGTCACTCGAGGAGAAACAAGGCATGTGGCAGCGCAACAGTGTGTTTTTCTTTCAAGATGACAGAATCACTCTTGATTTCTATATGCATCTCAGATTTTCATATACGAACATGGATTTTGGTGTCTACCCTGAGGAGATGATACGTACGGTGTGAGGCACACCTGTATTCTCATGACACGTCACCTGGGTTACCCAGAACTTTCAGGGCCTGGCAGAAAGGCAGAAACCCGGGTGAATTCCTCATTGTTCCAGCAGGCTGTCAGCCCTCAAAGGCCTTCTGGATGTGTTTGTGCATCGCAGTGTCTGCTGTGTAAGATACAGAAAGAGCACAGTAGTTCAGGGGGAAAATATTTAGGAACACATTTTCCAGGAGGAACCAGGATTCAGTTTGGGTGACTCTTGATCATTTTTCATCTTCTGACGACTGAAAGTGGTAGTTAGTCTACAGTCATGGTTTTAACATGCATTTCGAATGTAATGTTAGTTTCCATCAACATAAAACTATAAGAACTGTCTTCCTAAAGGGCATTCGTGTAAGGCCCGTTATTTTCCAGCTTGATTAATGAAAACAAAATTTTTCTGTAATGCTTTCTTCCTACTCTGTATTAGTTTTCAGGACTGGATTGAAAGTGATTTATTGTGGATAGGGTTATACCTGCTCGTGGAATTTTTTTCTGTTCCTGGGTTTTTAAAGGCGGCAGAGTTGACTTTCTGATTTTAATTCATCTTCACTAGATGAAGAATTCACAAATAGGACTTTTTCTTGAAATAATCATAGCCTGGGGGCGCTTGAGTGGCTCAGGTCATGATCTCAGGGTCCTGGGATCGAGTCCCACATCGGGCTTCCTGCTCAGTGGGGAGCCTGCTTCACTCTTTGCCTCCCCCTCTGCTTATGCTTTCTCTAATAAGTAAATAAATTAATAACCTAAAAAAAAGAAGTTGTATTTGACTGGAGCTTCATGTGGAGTGACAGATCAACAGAAAGACAAAGGGATATGAGACAGGAAGCAATGAAGGAAAACACAGAGGCGCACAGTACAGACAGATGTTCCTCAGCTTATGACGGCCTCGGCTTCTAATAAACCCATTGTTCAGCTGGAAATCTCTTTAGTTGAAAATGCATGGAAAACACCTAAGCGACTGAACATCAGAGCTTAGCCCCGCCAACCTTAAATGTGTTGAGAACACTTACAGTATTGCACAGTTGGGCAAAATCCTCTAACACAAAGCCTATTCCACAATAAAGTGTCTGGTATCTCATGTAACTTACTGAACACTGCACTGAAAGCCAGAATAGGACAGTTGACCCTTGTGATCACGTGGTTTGCCTGGGGGCTGTGCTCACTGCCCCTGCCCAGCATTACAAAAGAGGACCCTACTGTAGATCGCCAGCCTGGGAAAAGATCCAAACTAAATGCATATCACTTCTGCACTATTATAAAAAGTCAAAAAACCATAAACTGAACCAAGGTGAAGTCAGGGATCTTCTGTACCAGGTGTGTTAGGGAAGGTCAAGCGCTCCTCTCTGGCCAGGAACCATAGTGGTATGGGGGAAAGTTCCACAGTAGAAAGTTCTACAGCAGAGAACCACTAGGACTCAAGCACCAAGGGTCACAGGTTGCGCCAGGAAGACTGGATGCTCCTCTGTGGGCGATGAGAAGCCATGAGCGACTCAGAAAGGCTGCAGAGCTCTGGGCAGGTGGGACAGCTGAGGGCTGCAATGAAGAGGGACAGGTGGAGCTGGGAGACCAGGTGGGGAGAGCCCGCTACCCTCGAACAAAAGGCGACAAAGGTCTGGACTGGGATGACGGAGATGGTGGAAGGTAATGGGATATTCATGAAACAGAACTGGAAAGCCATGGAAATGAAATAAGAGAGGGAGGGAAAACCGAACATGACTTTAATTGCCATCAGTATAAAACGTGTTGAATTAAAATGAATTGGTATTTCTAGACCGATGATGACATCACAATAATGGAAGGAAACCAATTTTGATTTTGAACCTGGTTAAGGAGAAAGTATAGACAAGAGAAAAGCAGAGGCTCTGGAGTCACACAAATGTCACCGTTGAGATTCGTCCCCACTCTTCATTCCCTTTCCCTGTAAACCCAGGCAAGCGACACCTGCCTCACAGCACTGGTAACAAATAGGGAAGAGCACACGTTCCCGGGTCAGACAGGACAGCCAGGGATCAGCGGCACATGAGGAGGTGACAGGTGGTCACTAAACTGAGCTCAGGTGCATACACAGCAGTTTACGTCACCTTGAGATGGCTCCTCCTGTGACCTCTCAAAGAAGGCGGCAGTGGTGAGGAACGAACTCCAGGAGCTTATTAGCATACATGATCTTCAGGCCGTCCAGATGAGACTCAACGATCTGCTCTACAATCACCTAGCAGAAGGAAGAGCGTTTTATTTTTATTTATTTATTTATTTGTTTCTTTGTGTTTTTGTTTGTTTTTAAAGCACCTACAAGAGAAGTATGAACTATACACTACAGAGAAAAGAATCGAGTAAACCTTAAAAATGCACTTCGTCCTTCCTCCTCCCCACTCAGTATGCTTTCTAAACAGGAGGTAAGTAACAACGGCACAAAAATCTAGGTCCAGGGATTTGGGAATACTGCTCCAACCCTGGGGGACACAGAGGCTGAGGGACAGAGACTGGCCTGAAGCTAAAACATCACACACACTCATCTGCTTCCCTTCTGAGCTTAAAAGCGAAGTACTGTATCTGCAGACAACAGCTCTGTACCATCTTCACCCTGGCCTTATCCTCTACCGTCTCCAGAACAGGGAAAGGGCTGAGATGGAAAGTGATGGAAGAAAACACATCTTATTTTGCTTTAGTATTTTATTTTTTTGGTGAGGCTGAGTTGCAGGAGGTGAATGACAAGCATACAAACTTAAAATACAAACGTGGCCACAGTTCATTTAACGACACGGAAGCATAAAGTACTTCCCTAATTTAGCATATTAGATTCAGTTCAATGAAAAGGGCATAAATTAAATACCTAAAATATTTTCATATAGTGACAAAGAATAATGTGATCTTTTTCACCCCCACAGAGAGAGCTATGAACTATAATAGGATACATACAAAGAACTGACAGATCATTTACTTTTAGTAGTCCTAATGAAGCTGAGAAGATTACTGAAATTAATCCTTCAATTTCACTTCTATCACTGGGATACTGTCCCGTTTTAAAACTGGAAGCCTTTCATCCTGAAGTCATGGTGGGTAGCTTTATACTTACCGGACAGAAAGAACACTCGCACTGGCAGGTGACTGGAAGAAAGCCCTCAAACACTGAGACTGGCTTCATGACTTCTGTCAGCCTGAACTAGATGAAACCGATGCTGATTGCTGGCGGCCTCACACGGTGCAGCCCATACTCCGGCCGCTCAGAGGCAAGATACACTGACTCCCTGTATTTAACTGTATCCTCATAGGTCAAGAACACTGGGTAACCAAGTTCTGGACTTAAGGTACTACCCTGCTAACTCGCCCTTAAAAGCCCTTTATCTTTGAATATTCCCTCCCTCCCACCTTCCTAGCCTGGCAAACTCCCCCATGGTCTTCAAGACTTAGGCCACATCAATTCTGCGAAGATGCCTACCCTCACGGACTTTCCCTGAGCACAGAGCTGTCTTCCACCTCCTCCTGTGGGCATGGGCGCCTTGGTGGGGTCACGCTTTTCGGCAACTTCATTGACGTATAACTTAGGGAAATGGAAATTGACCTGAAAATGTTCTGATCCGTACCTTCTTCCTAGGCAAGTCCCTCACCCCTACTAAATTAAGATGATCCCTGAGCTATGGCATCACTGGAAGAGACCAGAGCGCATGCCTGATTCCTGGCATGCTGATGGGCACCAAGCGGGACCAACCTTTTCTTACAACCAGAAGAGCAGGAACTAGGAGCATCTTCAAGGAAGAGCCCTGAGCTCTCTCGCACCCAGTCAAGAAACGAAGCCAGATTAGATGCTCTGTGTTTGCGGAATGAGGTGCATGGGGCAGAAACCTCAACCATGTACGGTTTCACCAGTACTTGACAGACTAACGCCTCTGCATCCCGTGTCTTGTCAATTGTAGCGTAAATCCGGAGGCAGTGCCATATGATGTCCACATTGGAAGTCTGAAGCCCTTCTAGCAGCAGGCCTCCCAGGAACTGCTGCAGCATGGCCGTAATGTGGGCTATACGCTGCAAGAACAGAGAGACCAGGAAAGAAGGTCCAGGCACAACAGTTTCTAAAAGCTCAAATATATGTGTATAATTTATATACATATGTGTTATACATATAAAGCGAGCCTCTAATTCTACCAGAATATATGTAAGATTAAAATCCCAACATTTCCTAGAGAATAAGAATCAATCTCTTCTCCCCATGATTGCTTTCCTTCTTTCTTTCTTTCTCTCTTTCTTTTTTTTGTTTAAGGTTTTTATTTATTTATTTGTCGAGAGAGAGCACAAGCACACAAGGAGGCACAGGCAGAAAGAGAAGCAGGCTTCCTGCCAAGCAAGGAGCCCAAGGTGGGACTCAATCCCAGGACCCTGAGATCATGACCTAAGCCAGAGGCAGTGGCTTAACGGACTGAGCCACTGAGGCGTCCCCTCCCTGTGATTTCTTTGAAAGTAAGTCGGCTTCATCAAAGTGAAGTTTAGACAATTACTGAACGACAAAAAGTTATTTGCCTCTTAAGCTACGGAGTAAATCTGACAAACGTGCATTTAAACCCAGTCAAAGGCTTTGGATAAATGAACTCTGACTACATCATATGATGTGTCAAGTTACATGAAATTCAGAATTAATTTTACTTGCACAGTTTGGAGACTACGCTTGTGTCTTTACACAAAATCTATCTAGCGTGACATAATGGAAGCAGGGTCCCAAGCAAGAGACACTGAAAAAAAAATTCAAAGCTAGCTTCAAAATCCTATAGAGTAGCAATTATCAGGGGGCAATGCTAGGTCAAACCAAAATCATCCAGGAAATTCGCAAACAGCAAATTGAAAATCGAAACCAACACTTACTGGTCTTACTTTGTCCAGAAGAGGCAGGCCTTTGCTCTGAACAGCATGAAACTGTAACTGGTTAAATTCTGTGGCAATTCTCTCCAAAATCTCTCTAGTCCAGAGAGGGCTAGTAGAGACAATTAGAGAAGTGTAATTCCCAAAGTTAAAACCTGCCACCCCCACCGCCCCCCATGCCACCTGCACCTGCATGCCATCAATTTTCAGGACAAACTGTCTGTGCAGCAGGCCCCAGGTGCGAGGGGTGAGGAGCGGGGAGGTCGTAGAAGCCACTGACGCAGCCTGGCCCAGGCCACAGGGCCCAGGCAAGGGGATGGAGCTATTTTAGGTCAGTGTGGGTACAACTGCAAGTTTCCATCACGTTCCTCGGGCTCTCCCATTCGTGCCCTTCTTCTCCCTTCTTTTCCCATTCTCTAACCCCCTCCTCTCTCTTTCCCTGTCCTACCGTTCATACCCGCATCCCCCTCTTCTTCTCCGCCTGCCTCATTCTCCCTCCCAAGTACCTCCCCAGTACTAACTACTGCTGTCTCCTCAATCAGCTAAAACTGACCGCCTAGCAGCAACCTGGGAAATCGCTCAGAGCAGCGGACTCCAAGTTTACATTTACCCAACGGGAGAAAGAGCAAGCTCGGTGCTCTGGGAGCTGGTGAGAAATCACTCACAGTGCATCTGCCATCAAGTGGACTGGATACACTTCCCTCTTGCCCCCCACATTAGAAAGCGTCAACCCCATTCAAAAAGAAGCTGAACAGTGAAAGAAAAAAAAAAACAAAACAAAACACAACAAAGACCCAAAGCCCCTGCTGGGCTCTATGAGGCATCCCACATCTGAGGATGGGCAGTCAGGTAGTGAGGAAACACACTGTAAGGAAACCCAAAATGTCTGGAGACCTGCCACGTTGTGCCCCGTCCCAGAGCATCAGAACTGGTGTGGAGGGAAGGCAAGCGCTCGGCACGACCAATGCCGAAGCCTAATCCCAACCTCTACTGATTGATCCCATGCGCATTTCCTATTTATCCTTATCTCAGCATTTCTGGGCCTGGCAGAGCATGATGGATTTGCCGTGCGCTGACGCTGCTCTGGCTTTCCTGACTCTAGAGCTCAGAGCTGCTCTTCTGGAGAAAAAAGTCCTCCAAGGTAATTCTGAGCAAGAAAGCGCACAATGTCTGTTTATCAAGGACAGTGTTGCAAAGGGACAGGATTGTAGACACAGAGCTCACCGAGGTGTTTCTATCCGAGGAGCACAGCAGCAACAGCAAAGACGGGAAGAACACTGGAGGGCCAGCTCCCCAGGGGCCGAACGTGGACATGGCTGGAGGGGCTGCAGGCGCTGCCAAGGGCCGCAGCGAAGCAGAGCCGCTGGAGACACACGGGCTGCAGAAGGGCCGTGTACACACTGTCTGCTAAGTGTGGACGAACAGGGGCAGAAGCACGAGTGCTACGGGCTAGAGACACAAGCACAGTGGAGGCTGACCACTTAGTTGAACGCCTTGATGTGAAAGGGGGCAGACACCTAGGACCAGAGAATCGCTTCCTTTGGGATGTGTCCGTTCTTAATGTCCATCATGAGACATGTGGAGCATATGGTCTCTCAAGTTCCTTCCAAATCTAAAACCTTAATTCCTAAAATTTAGAAACCTAACTCCGCCTGCAGGGGGAGGGACTGTTAGCCTCACACAACAGAGCACGCAGGGCACCAGGCGACCTTGACGCAGGCAGCCCAGCTGGCATGTGCAGGACCAGCCCAGGCTACTCCCACTGCAGCACTGTGCGTCTCACGGTGCTGACAGGACCTAACTACTCATTTTCTGAGTCACTCATCTACCCTGGCTGACTGAAAATTCACACCAGGAAGGGAACAAGACAATCACAGTATAACAAAGAGAGCCATCATCTTTTTCCTATTTCATAAGCTTTTTCTTTCCTGTTTGTAAATTTCAACTGGATGTGTCCTATACTGTTTCATAATAATATAATGCTGGTGCAAAATACATCAATGGTAATACTCTGGGCATGTCTAGGAAAAAAAAAATGAGATGGAGAAAAACCAAGATGAATGGTAGGTATGCCTTAAAGATCAACAGGTCTTTGCTAGTCCTCAGGGAAGGTGATTCCAAATATACTTTTCCACTGCAAGCATAATGACGTGTTGGAACTGTGGTCTATAACCAAAGGGTTTATAGGAACGTGTTATAGATTTCACCATTTCATGCTCTCCACTCTCCTGGAGCTACATTCTAGCCACAAACCTGGATTTTCTTCTTGTTCATAAATGAATTCTAACTAAGCTGTCCCCACCTACTTAGACTGGATGTGAAGTATTAATTTATGTGCTACTTAGTTAAAAAAAATGCTTACCTGCTTGCTTCTAGTGCAGAGGTTTCTTTAGAACTTTGTGAATTTAAGATTTTTTCAATCTTTTCAACTGATCAAATAACTTGTATAAGCCTCAACACACACATCTATAAAAATAAAAATTAAGCAAACAAAAAACATCACCATCTTTACTCTTAATCATCTTTATTTCCCATGCTAAATGCAGGAAAATATAAGCCCAAAAGTTAACTTCAAATATATAGGGCATGCTATATTTTGAATATTTCTATGAAACACAGAATTCTCAAGAATTCAAATCTTAGTTCTAGAATAAGCATACTTCCATATTCTATTGCAAGTTTATAGAGAAAAAAAAAAAAAACCCGACTTTGCTTTCTCATATTCTATACTCTTATTTCTTCTTTTCCCCATCCTGAATCTTTCTATGGGCATTTCTTTCCTATTTTTTTAAAAAAGATTTGTTTATTTGAGAGAGAGAGAAACTGCATGTGCACATGCAGGGGAGGGGCAGAGGGAGAGAGAGAATCGCGAGCAGACATCCTGCTGAGCACAGAGCTCAATGCAGGGCTCAATCTCATGACCCTGAGATCATGACCTGAGCCAAAATCAAGAGTCGGACGTTTAACCAACTGAGCCACCAGGCACCCCTCCATTTGTTTTCTTATGGCCCTTTATTCATGTTTTAACTTTGGCTTCCGATCATACTGACCCTCTCAGTTTACATGTGCATATACCTATATACCCAAGCACCAAATAATTAAAGACCTTTTACACTACAAATATTATCAAAGAGGTTGAGGAACATTATGAAAACTCTCATCCTAAAAGAACAAAAAATACAAAGTCATCCATTCAATAAATAGTTACTGAACACCGCTGGGAGCTCGACATTCATTCCGACGGGGGGTGGGGGAGGAGGGGGGACACGAGAAAATAAAGCAAGAAATACACCCTGCTCTCATAAAGCTTACTGTTTTGTCTGGAAGCGCATGACAAGCATTCTTTGGATAAAAGCTGTGAGGAGATCCAGAGGCGAATTAAACAGAAGGTCCCTCAAACAGGCTTTCTCCCCACTGAGATTTTAACAAATATGCTAATAATACACATAGAAAACATTGTACAGAGCAGCAGGCGAGAGTCAGAAGCCCAGACTCCCAATGCCCGCTGTGCCCCTACATCGTTATGATCATGAATGACATCGGGGACACTTGAAACTGGAGATAGCACTAAGGGGCACACTCCCGGGGTGAGCCCTCAGATGTACAGAGCCGTTGCCTGTCTCACACACCTGAAACTAAGCCAACACTGCATGCTAACTACTGGGAATCGAAAAAATTAAAGTGAACACCAGAACATAAAGAACACAGGATCAGAAAATAACAACAAACCTATGGCAGAATCCTGAGTTTGCTTTGGAAAACCCACTTCTCCCCTAGTCTCTAATATAGGCCTATTTTCTTTACAGGGCCACTGACAATTTATACAGTCGTTAACTGTCAAGCGCTGCACCGACAACAGTTATCACTGTTTCTTGTTCTGGAAAAAGTGGGTGATCTTGAGATCGTGTGGGTACCTCTAAAATTCTGTCTTATTATTTCAGGTAGATAAGGTGACATAATGCATAAAATGCACATGCGTGAGAGCTTTGAAAAAAAGCTGAATAGTGCTGACAAGTTCGCAGAGACAAGAGGAGAAGGCTTCAACTGGCATGCAGCATAAGAAAACTACTGGAGGGTACGTTTTTCTTCCTTATGTCCTCTTGTTTACACATTCGTTCATCTACTGCCCGAATTCCTTAACTGACAGATGACCTGAGACTCTTTAAAAGAATAATAAAGAAAACGTATTACAGACATTGTTTTGTCACATTATCAAGTTCCTACATCTCATTCAATTCCAGAGAACTTAATACCTGTGCACCAGTACTATGCAGGTATTGACAAAAAAAATATATATATACCAGACACAGTTACTGTTGAGGGGACTCATGATCTGGGGGCATAATGACACGAAGGCAGGGTCGCATGGCCAGAAGAAGAATGACACATATACAGTGAAAGTTATGGGGATGAGGGGGCTTAGAATGGAGAACAGATAATATGAAGCAAAGTACAGGAGAGTCTGGAAATGTGACGGGGCTCGAATCGGACTCTGAAAGCCATGTGTACACAGCTGCCGAGGTGGGGAGGGGATGGGGAGCAGATATAAGTGCAGACACACTCAGGGGCAGGGGCAGACAGGCACACAGCCATGTGCACTGCAGGCTTCCTTCTGGAGAGAAGCAGAAATAGGAATGGAGGGCCAACTTCACTGAGATGAGGTCTTTAGATTCTTCATATTTTGGAGAACGGGAGAATGTCAAAGCACTGATGCATGATGATGAAATGTGGGTATGGAAATACCAGGAATCAAGAATGAAGAACAGAAGACCAGAAAAAGGCAGAACGCAGAGGTGGAGAAACATGTCCAGAAGCTAATGAATAAAGAGATAATTAGGAATTAGGGCCAAAACAAAGGTTAACAGAAACAACTAGAATGAAGTAGGCATATCACAAAAATTCCACAGGAAGGTGAATTAATTCACTCCATCAACATTATGAAACACCTCCTGGATGTCAGTATTGTGGCACCTCACAGGGATACAATGAAGACAGATATAGTCGTATCCCTCAGTGGTCTGAGAATCTCACAGAACAGCTTCAGAGTTGGGACCACAAAGGCAGGTCAGGCCTGTGGCTGAGCAGGACCAAAGTGGCCATAAAGACAGGCCATGGAAAAGGGAGGGGATACGGTGATGGCAGGGGGTGAGGCAGGACGGGAACCTGTGTGAGTAGAGCAAATCTGCCTCCGGGGAGGGGTTCGAGAGAAGAGTGGGAGGCCAAAGGAAGGCTAGGCTTGGGAAACAACACCACTATGAGGCCCTGGGAGGAAGAGGCACACCAAGGAGGCAGTGGGAGAGCCCCACAGCGGCTGGTGTGGAATCCAACAGCGGACCAAGAAAATTCCTTCCATTGCAAGGAAAAGTACCTTTAACAAGATTTTGTAAAATTCAAATGAGACATAAACCATGGAAAGTATTGGCTACCTCAAGGCACAACTCAAGATTTTTACCTCTTTCACGAACTCTTTCCTGCCTGCCCCTCCCCTAGGCTTCTCAGCACTGATATTTCCGTTACTCTGCATTTTTCTTGGTTCTAACCATGTACTGTGTCCTCCCTTAAATTATGTTCTCCTTATATTCTCTCTAGGATGCAGGCACTGTCTTAGGGGAGGGATGCACGAGGCCACTCAAGCTAGAGGAGACACACAAGGAAGGATGGTGTCGTTTATGACAAGTTTATGACAGGGCATCAGAACGGACAGAGGCCGGAAGTCAGGGCACCAAACACAGACGGGGGGGGGGGGGGAGACAGGGCAGCACAGTTTTCTGTTAGAAGTGATGCCACAACTCCCCCTCCACTGTTCACCCAGGTGGAGTTCCTATTCCCAATGGTTTAGAGGTCGGGAGTCCCATTCCCACAACAGAGATTTTTCTGAGAGAACATGCAAATGTAACATTTATTAAGTATTACATTTTATTTATATTATCCTTCAGTTCCATTAGGGATTACACAGTTTTTGTAGATCAGCCCAGGAACCTAACCACATGTAGATTACGTGGGCAGGGGGGGATATTTACAAGATTACAAACTGTTAAAATACAAGTCATTCGTAAGTTAGAAACCACTTACATATGACCAAAGGGGCATTAATACGTTGAATTTGGAAATATGCTTCCTCTCCCCTGACATTTTAAGGTTGTCTAATCTGAGAATATGTCTTCTTCAAATCGAACATGTTTTTTTAGGTTTTTAGCATATGCAAAAACAAAATCATTTACAACTCTTCTGAAGGTGAATATTATAATCATGAACCGTTAAAATACAACCACCAGTACCACCAAACTAACAGATGAAAAGAATTCTTAGAGAAAAGCCGACGAGGACAACAGGCATCACAGCAGACTGTTTTCATTAATTTGGGACTTACCAGAACTTCTCGTAACTGTCCCAAAGGCACAGAAAGTTGATTGAGGGCTTTGTCCATGCCAACCTAAAGGCAAAACCAGGTTGGCACAAACACATCACGATAAGGAGTAATAGTGACGTATCTATTTAACAATCAAAGCAGTACCAGATTTAAATTATGTTTTTTGGCACAACCGTATTTTGCTAAATAACTAGCTAAACAACAGAAGTGTTATTTGGCCATTAATGTTGTTCATAGTATATGAAAAAAATCTGTTGAAATACATGAAACTATAAAAATAAGGGAAGTCATGAGAAATGAAAGTTTCCTTAAGAACAATTTGCCTTTAGATGACATTTTAAATGAATGTGAAAAATTTTCAGAGAAGGTGAACACTTCTCTGTCTGTAACTGATGATACTCAGCCAGCTGAGTATCGGGCTGAGAGACGGGCTACGTCTCTCTTAAACATTATTATAAGCCTTGAGAAAAATAGAAATTAAACAGAAGTAAAATTTTCTAGGTTTTTAATCCTATTGGGATATTTATCTTAGTGGTATATTTCCCAAAAGCAAATGTGCACCATTAATTTTAATGCTTCTTGAAATTCCCACGGAGCTGCAACTTTCTGTGCTTCTCTGCACAAACAGATTTAAAACAAAATGAAGCATCAACAAGGAGACTTTTCTGCCAAGTAACAAAATTCAACATTTCTAAAAGGCTTTTACAAACAATTGATAAGCTCACTGCAAATCATTCTTATATTGTTATAAAACCAAACTTTTAAAATATCAATATTGGCCAATGTTCCCTCAACCTAGCTCTGGCTAACATATACCTGGGAGTAAATTAAACATTGTAAGAGTGGTGGACATTTGCTCCTAAAAATTAGTCTAAATCAAGGAAGACTTCAGGGTAATCACTTAGCAACTAATAAAACAACCCCTTGGGTATTATCATCCTTTACTTTTCACTGTTGACTAATGAATTTGAAACATAATCTAACTAGAGCAACCATAAATGAATAAAAACTAAAACAAACAAAAAAATGTATTCCCAAAAGTTTAGTTCTTTTATTAATGAAATTGGTAATTTCTTCAAGTTTCTGGTGGGGTTGGTGGGGTAATCAACTGAAAGGTTTCTAAAAACTCTGCCCTTTTAATAAATATGAAGGAGAGAGAAAGTGTGTGTGTGTGTGTGTGTGTGTGTGTGTGTGTGTGTGTGTGTGTGTGTGTGTGTTTGTAGGACTTGTGAATTTCAGGTTTACCAAGTTTGTGGAAAGGTTGACAAAATCTGCATAATCCTTATTGATGAGCTCGACCATGGCTATTTTAAGATGTTTATAGTAGAGTTCCAGATCTCCTCTTAGTTCCTCCAGCTGGACATGCTTCCTATAGTCAGACACAAAGTGATCGACGTCAAAATCTTCCTGAAAATCAAACCAGAAAGAAAAAAATGATTGCAATGATACCACATTTTACATAGAAAAATAAGATCAGAGAAAGAATAAGAGGCCGTATTACTGCATGGGAACACACACAGGGACATCAGGGGGTCTGCTCACTTCCTAAGATTATGGGAAAGGGGGCCCCTCACCAAGACCATTCTCTCCTGTTGCCTAACTCTACAGGTATTTTATTTCTTTTAATTATACATTTCAAAGAGGCTCTTCTTAAAATAGAAACAGCTTTTTCTTCTTAATTTTAAAAGTAACAAATGTTCACTGTCAAACTTTCAACCAACCAAGAAATACTTATGTAAGAGAGAAAAAAAAAATCACCCACTCTCTAATGCTCTGCAGTTAAGCACTGTTAATGTTTATTTTTCTTCACTATTTAACACAGCGATTCACATTCTTCCAGACTTTGTTTTGGTCTTTCTCTTTACTTTTTTTTTTAAGATTTTATTTATTTGAGAGAGAGAGACTGAGAGAACAAGTGGGAGAAGGGGCAGAGGGAGAAGCCGGCTCTCTGCTGAGCTGGGAGCCTGATGCCAGGGTTCATTCCAAGACCCTGAAATCAAGACCTCAACCGAAGGCAGACGCTTAACTGACTGAGCCACCCAGGTGCCCTAGTCTTTCTCTTTAAAATATAAATTACTTTTGGGGTGCCTGGCTGGTTCAGTGGGTTAAGGCCTCTGTCTTTAGCTCAGGTCGTGATCCCAGGGTTATGGGTTCAAACCCCGCATTGGGCTTTCTGCTCAGCAGAGAGCCTGCTTCCCTGTCTCTCTCTCTGCCTGCCTCTCTGCCTACTTGTGATCTCTGTCAAATAAGTAAATAATTTTTAAAAAAATAAATATCAATTACTTTTTAAAGAAACTGACATATAATGGACACATGTTAGTTTCAGGCGTACAACATAAAAATTCCATATTTTTATCTGTTGTGAAATGATCACCCTAAGACTAGTTAACATCCATCACCAAACATACACATTTTTTTCTTGTGCTAAGAACTCTTAAGCTTTAGCAACTTTAAATATATAATAATATAGGGCACCTGGGTATCTCAGTGAGTTAATGCCTCTGCCTTCGGCTCAGGTCATGATTCCAGGGTCCTGGGATCGAGCCCCACATCAGGTTCTCTCCTCAGCAGGGAGCCTGTTTCCTCCTCTCTCTCTGCCTGCCTCTCTTCCTACTTGTGATCTCTGTCAAATAAATAAATAAAATCTTAAAATATACATATATATATATATATATATATATATATATATATATATATAATATACTATGCAGCCATCAAAAGAAATGAAATCTTGCCATGTGCAGTGATGTGGATGGAACTAGAGAGTATGCTGAGTGAAATAATCAGAGAAAGACAATTATCATACCATCTCCCTGATATGAGGAATTTGAGAGGCAAAGTGGGGGGTGTGGGGGTAGGGAAGGAAAAAAAATGAAACAAGATTGGATTGGGAGGGGGGCACCTGGGTGTATCAGTGGGTTAAAGCCTCTGCCTTCGGCTCAGGTCATGATCCCAGGGCCCTGGGATCGAGCCCCACATCGGGCTCTCTGCTCAGCGGGGAGCCTGCTTCCTCCTCTCTCTCTGCCTGCCTCTCTGCCTACTTGTGATCTGTCTGTCCAATAAATAAATAAAATCTTTAAAAAAAAAAGATTGGATTGGGAGGGAGACAAACCATAAGAGACTCTTAATCTCACAAAACAAACTGAGGGTTGCTGGGGGGAGGGGTGTAGGGAGAGCGTGGTGGGGTTGTGGACATTGGGGAAGGTATGTACTATGATGAGTGCTGGGAAGTGTGTAAGCCTGACAATCCACAGACCTGTAACCCTGGGGCTAATAATACATATTTCTAATAAAAAATAATAAAATAAATATACAATAATACACAGTATTATTTACTACAGTCACTATGATGTACATTACATCCCCAGGGCTTATATTATTAACTGGAAGTTTATAACACTGGACCCCTCATCTATTTCCTCCACAACCTCACCTCTGGCAACCACCAATCTGTTCTCTATGACTTCATTTTGTTTTGTTTTTTAGATTCCACATGTGAGGGAGATCATACAGTATTTCTCTTTCTCTGTCTGACTTATTTCACTCAGCACAATATCCTCAAGGTCCATCCATGTTGCTGCAAATGGCAAGACTTCCTTCTTTTTATGGTTGAGTAATA
Source organism: Mustela lutreola (assembly GCF_030435805.1). Taxonomy (NCBI): domain Eukaryota; kingdom Metazoa; phylum Chordata; class Mammalia; order Carnivora; family Mustelidae; genus Mustela; species Mustela lutreola. The sequence continues at coordinate 55,588,202 of NC_081308.1, read as the reverse complement.
TTCCATCGTATACACACACATTTTCTTTATCCATTCACCCCGTTGGTGGACACTTTAGTTATTTCCAAGTCTTGGTTGTTGTAAATACTGTAATACTCACTACTGTGAGTATGAGTCTTGCTGGCCGCTAGAGCCAGGTGATCTAGAGGTATACCCTGGGTAGCAACTGCAAACCTCGGGGCATCATACGAGCATTCAAGCTCCTTTCCAGGAGATACCAGAAAGCAGAAGCGAGGCAGAGGGACAGCGCAAAGATGGTACCCATCAGCTCCATCTTTGGAGAATACCTTACTAGGCTCCTAGATCCATGTTAAATGAGATGCCTGCCCCTCAGGGCTTTAAGATAAGCAAATGGGCCTCTTTCACAGAAATCTGAACGCATTTCAGTCTGCTGCTTCTGTGCTGAGTTCCAGGGTGGGTCAGTCTACTCCCGCGACTGCTTTAAGAACTCTTTCTCAGTTTGCTATAGCCTTGTGGGTCTCATGGGTGCAAGCTCTGATGGCTTTCAAAGCTGGATGTTTTGGAGTCTTGTCTCTTAGATGTACATCTTGAAAGTTGGGGTGCCAGAAGTGGGGCTCAAAGCCTTTACTCCTCAGGGAGAAGCCTGGGGTTGTGAGTACCCTCTCAATCCCAGGTCGCTGTACCAGGGGTGGGGTTTATGGCAAGAGTGATTCTTAATTCAACATAGGTTTTTTTCCTTACTCACCTAATGTGTAGGAGTCACTCAGCTAGTTGTAGGGTTTTTTCCACAGGAAATTTTTCCATATGGAGCTATAGATTCAGTGTGTATTTCATAGAAGAGATGAGTTCAAGATCCTCCTATGCCACCATCTTGAATGGAAATCCCAGACCTTCTCTATGTATGTGTGTAAACATACACACACACACAAATATTCATGCTCTTCTAAACTATTTCCCATCTACGGGCACCTGGGTGGCTCAGTGGGTTAAGCCTCTGCCTTCGGCTCAGGTCATATCTCAGGGCCCTGAGATTAAGCCTCACATCAGGCTCTCTGCTCCGCCGGGAGCCTACTTTTCCCCTACTTTTCCCCCTCTCTCTGCCTGACCTCTCTCTCTCTCTGTCAAATAAATAAATAAAATCTTAAAAAAATTAAAAAATAAAAAACAAAAAACCATTCTATAAAAAAAAATTTCCCATCTAAAAATATAACTTGAATGTCTTTACGTAAAACACATACATTTCTATTAATATTTTATGTGCATGCTGAGTGTCCCATTGAACAGATGTTCCAAATCTTTCATAACCTATTTCCAAGTATTGGTCTCACAGGATTAGCTATCCTGTGTTTCCCCTTTACAATACTGTGATACCCCGGTAGGCTTATATGCTTAGAGGCAATAAATTACTATCTACTTCCCCTGTGACTCTGCTACTCCATGACCTGTTTAGTCAGCAAGAATCAAATGTGATGATTCCCAAACTAGTTAAGGACACCTACACTTACTTCGTAATTATATAGCTTCATTAAACACTATGTAAACCAACAAAATATGACTGCAAAAAAAATCACTGTTCTTTTGAAAACTAACACAGCTACTTTGGAAAGATTTGATACAAAGAAATCAATAAGAAAATTTTTGCTAAGTTAGGTATGGGTGAGATGACCACATGCCAGGCAGGGAGGGAGTGATCACAGGATTCTCACTCAATTCAGTTAAAGAAACTGAAACTGAATGCAAAAAAAGACAACATAGAAAGCTTTTTTAAAAAAGATTCTTTTTATTTATTTGAGACACAGACAGACAGTATGAGCAGGGAAAGGGGCAATGGGAGAAGGAGATTCCCTGCTGAACAGGGAGCCCAATGCGGGACTCTATCCCAGGACCCTGAGGTCATGACCTGAACCGAAGGTAGATGCCTAACCTATTGAGCGACCCAAGTGCTGTGATAACTCAGAAATCTAATCTGCAGGCCAGTTTCCAAAGAAAAGACCTGGCACTGTTTCAATGGAGAATAAATGTACATATATTTTTTCCAAATAAAATGCTAAAAACTGTATATACCATTCCCTAAGAGTACTTGTTTAAACTGACTTTCTTAGTTAATCAACCAAAGACTGACCCTGCTAGTGTCGAAGAGAAGGACTTCATACCAAACCGTAATTTCACAGTCATCTACAGAAAGCCACCTGCTTCTTACACTGGTGACCAAATTAGCCTGGACCTTTCTCTCCTGAGACCATCTCAGACCTTACATCATAGTTATGTAGTACATCACGGGAGGGGGTCTCGGTTCATAATCCTGGCCATCCTACTCACCAACTGTATACCTTTAGGTCGATCACTTTCCCTGCCTCAGTTACACATTGTTGAAGTTCTTGAACTTCATGATGGCATTCTAAATTGTATAACTGGGGTGCCTATGTGGCTCAGTTGGTTAAGCATCTGCCTTTGGCTCAGGTCATGATCCCAGTCTCTTGGGTTTGAGTTCCACATCAGGCGCTCTGCTGAGCAAGGAGCCTGCTTCTCCCTCTGTCCCTTCCTCCTGCTCCCGCACTCTCTCACTCTCAAATAAAATCTTAAATAAATAAATAATTCATATAACTTAGCCTCAGTGAACAAATGCTATTAGGTAATATTAGTACTCAACTCACCATTTATGCATTTGTTCTCAGATAAACAAAAGTTGCATAACACATGACTAAATAACTCAGAACATCTGTGAATACTGGGTTAGGCAGCGTTTGCTGTGAAAAGCAAACCCAAACTCACAGTGCCATAATAGAGACCCATTTCACTTAACCAAGAATGGTTTTACTACTTTAGGAATGGTTTTACTTTATAGTGTAGATTTCCCAAGTATTCAAAAAGAAAGTATTTACAACCCATACATTTATGGTCAACTGATTTTTCACAAGGATGCCAAGACCATTTAATGGGGGGAAAAACAGTCTTTTTGAGTGCCTACTACTGGGACAAATGAATATCTACATGCAAAAGGATGAACTTGGAACAGCAACGTCACACATACACAAAAATATAACTCAAAATGGATCAAAGATTTAAATGTAAGAGTAAAAACTGTAACACTCAGAGAAAACAGGTGAAAATCTGTATGACTTGGGATCGGGCAAAGCTTTTTTAGACATGATACACAAAGCAATAAGAAATATTAGATAAGCTGAACTTGTTCAAAATAAAAACTTTCGTGTGTCAAAGGACACTACGGAGAACGTGAAAAGACAACCCACAGAATGGGAGAGAGTATCTGCAAATCATTTGTCTGACAAGGACCTAATAACCAGAATATGCAAATATACTCTTAGAACTCAACAACAAAAAGACAAATAACCTAATTTAAAAACAAGCCAAAGACTTTTGAATAGACATTTCTCCAAAGATGATACACAGACGGTCAAGAGCACATGTCGGGATGTTCGACATCCTTAGTCATTGGGGAAATGCGAATCAAAAGCACATGCAGATGCCACGTCACACCCACTAGGACAACTATGGTAAAATAAGAAAAAGAAAAAGAAAAAAAAAGAAGAAGAAAAGTGCTGGCAAGAAGGCGGAGAAGCTGGAACCCTCCTGTATTGTCGGTGAGAATGTAAAATAGTGTGGCTAAGGCAGCAAACAGCTCGGTAGCTCCTCAAGAAGTTACACACGTACAATTACCCAGCAGTTCTACGTCTAGGGGTATGACACCGACAGAACTGACAACAGATGTTCCTGCCACAACCTGTACATGAATGTGCACAGCAGCGCTGCTCGTAACAGCCAAATGAGTATATACCCAACGTCCATCAACTGATGAATGGATACATAAAAGGTGAAAGAGCCTCTTACACAACCACAAAAAGGAATAAACTGTTACATGCTACAACACGAGTGAAGTCTGAAAACATTCTACTCTCAGGTTAAAGGAAGCCAGACACAAAAGGTCACGTGTTATACAATTCCACTGATAGGAGATGTTCCAGAAAAGGCAAATCCATAAAAACAGAAAGTAGATTCATGATTGCCAGGGAATAAGGGGAGGGGAGAATTGGAACCAAGAGGTTTATTTTTCGGGTGATGGAAGCATTCTGGAATTAGACAGAAGTGACGTATGTACCATATACACAGTAAATATACTAAAAACCAGAGAAGAGTACACTTTCAAATGGCAACTATTATGCTTTGTGAATTATATTTTGATGAAAAATGAAACAACTTAAATATCAACAAGTTAAATGCTAGAATACATTAAAAAAAATCCAAAGTAACACTAATCACAGGAACAATGGAGTAGCTACATGAATTTCAGACAAAGCAGATTTCAGAGAAGGAAAACTATCCGGCATAAAGAGCAGCATTACATAATGATAAAGAAATCGACTGACCAAGAAGACACAATTATCCTTAACGTATGTGTGCCTGATCAACACAGGTGAGACACAACCTAACAGAACTGTAGGGAGAAATAAACAATTCCATTTTCTCAGCTGGTGACTTCAACACTTCTCCATCAGTATTGGGCCGATCCAGCAGCAGGGCAACAAGGATCTGACAGATGTGGACATTCAGTCCAGACATGGCACACTCAACACCACCATCAATTACCATACAATAGACGTACACAGACAATTTCGCCCAGTAATAGTGCAACACACATTCTTAAGCTCATCAAGACAGAATAATTCTGGGCCACAAAACACAACAAATTTTTAAAACTAAAAATTATACCAAGTATGTTCTCAGACCGCAATGGTATTAAAAATCAGTAACAGAAGATAGCTGAAAAAGTCCAAAATACATGGAGATTAAATGACACACTTCTAAATGACAGGAGACCAGTCTCAACAAAATACAATGTAGCAAAATGTGTGGAATGCTGCTTAAAGGGAAAATACAGTACTGAATGCAAATATTAGAAAAAAAAAGATTAAAGTTAATAATCTAAGCTTCCATTTTAGGCAACAATGACAAATATCAAATCTAAGGTAAGGAGGGGCTCCTGGGTGGTTCAGTTGGTTAATCATCTGCCTTTGGCTCAGGACATGGTCCTAGGGTCCTGGGACAGAGCCCTGCATCAGAGCTTCCTGCTCAGGGAGGCTGCTTCTCCCTCTCTGATTCCTCCTGTCTGTATTCCCTCTCTCACTGACTCTCTCTGTGTCAAATAAAATCATAAAAAATAAACCCTAAAGGAAGTAGAAAAAAATAAAAATTAGAGCAGAAATCAATGTAATTAAAACCAGGAATTTTTTTTTTAAATCAATAAACCCCAAGTCTGTTTCTTTTAAAACATCAATAAAACAGATACACCCTTAGCCAGGCAAACAAAGAAAAAAAGGTAGAAGACATAAATTACTAATATCAGATGAAAGAAGGGAGGGCCACTGCTAACAATCTCAATCACTGTAAATTCAACCAAACATTTATGGAATACTACACAATTCTCTAAAATCTCTTCCAGAAAGTAAAACTACACGGAATACTTTCTAAATCATTCAAGGAGATCATTATTACCCTGACACCAAAACCAATACTACAAGAAAAGAAACTACAAACTAGTATCTCTCATGAACACAGACACAAAAATCTTCAACAAAAATTAGCAAATAAAAGCAAACACTATATTAAAAAATTATACACCAGGATCATGTAGGATTTATTCCAGGTATGCAACGTTAGAAAATGTTCAACATTAGAAAATCAATGTGATCCATCATATCAACAGAAAAAAAATCACATGATCATATCAATGAAGGGAGGAAAAAAAGCATTTAACAAAATCCACACCTCTTCATTATTAACCCTCAGGGAACTAGGAATAGGAGGACTTCCTCAACTTGATAAGAATGTCTCCAAAAATCCACAGCTAACATGATATTAATACTGAGAAAATAGAAGACAGGGAATCAAGGCAAGGATGTCCCTCCTACTACTACTATTCAATACTATACTGGAAGGCCAAACTAATGAAATAAGGTAAGAAAAGGAAACAAAAGGTATACAACCTGGGAAAGAATAAAACTTTGTTCACAGATGACATGACTGTCTACAGAAATTACAAAGACTTCCCACCCCACACCCACACCCTCCTGAAACTAGTCAAGTGATTATAGCAAGATTGCATGATACACAGTTAAAATACAGAAGTCAATTGCTTTCCAATGATGTATCAGACAAAGGGCCAGTATTCAAAATTTATAAAGAATTTATTAAACTCAACATCCAAAAAACAAAAAAATCCAGTCAAGAAATGGACAGAAGATATGAACAGACCAAAGAAGACATCCAAATGGCCAACAGACACATGAAAAAGGGCTCCACATCACTCAGCATCAGGGAAATACAAATCAAAACCACAATGAGGGGCGCCTGGGTGGCTCAGTGGGTTAGGCCGCTGCCTTCAGCTCGGGTTATGATCTCAGGGTCCTGGGATCGAGTCCCGCATCGGGCTCTCTGCTCGGCAGGGAGCCTGCTTCCCTCTCTCTCTCTCTCTGCCTGCCTCTCCATCTACCTGTGATTTCTTTCTGTCAAATAAATAAATAAATAAATAAAACCACAATGAGACACCACCTTACATCAGTCAAAATGGCTAAAATTAACAAGTCAGGAAACAACAGATGTTGGCAAGGATGTGAAGAAAGGGGAATCCTCCTACACTGTTGGTGGGAACGCAACTCTGGAAAACAGTATGGATGCTCCTCAAAAAGTTAAAAATGTAACAACCAAACGACTTAGCAATTGCCCTATTAGATGTTTATCCAAAGTACACAAAGTGATTTGAAGGGGCAAAAGCACCCCAATGTTTATAGTCAAACTATAAGAGCCCAGATGTCCATCAACAGATGAATGGATAAAAAAGATGTGGTGTACACACACACACACATTACTCAGCCATCAAAAAGAACAAAATCTTGCCATTTGGAAGGAAATGGATGGAACTAGAGGAACACAAATACCATATAGTTTCAGTCACATGTGGAACTTAAGAAACAACAGATGAATATAGGAGAAGAGAAGGAAAAATAGAAACAGACAGGGAGGCAAATCACAAGAAAGTTAACTACAGGAAACAAACTGAGGGTTACTGGAGAGGGGAAAGTTGGGGTAACTGGGTGAGGGGTATTAAAGAGGGCACTTGTTGCGATGAGCTCTGGGTGTTGTATGCAACCAATGAATCACGAAATTCTAACCATGAAACTAAAATTACACTCTATGTTAACGAGATTGAATTTTAATTAAAAAATTTAAAAAGTCAATTGCTTTCGTATATACCAGCAATGTACAAGTGGAATTTGAAGTTAAAAACACAAGACCATTTACATTAGCATACCAAAAAAAAATTAATACTTAGGTGCAAATCTAATGAAATATGCACAAGACCTATGTGAGAAAAAGTATAAAATTCTGATGAAAGACAACAAGCAAGGTAAGATGTGAAGTGGAAAGAAAGTCCATAATCTTGAGGAAGAACACTCAATACTGTTAAGAGGTCAGTTCTTCCCAAACTGATCGACAGACTCAATGCAATCCCAATCAAAATGCCAGGAAGTTATTCTGTGGATACCAACATGTTGACTCTAAAATTTGGATGGAAAACTGGAAAACCAAGAGTCCCAGAGTAGTCAACAAAATATTAAAGAGCGGGGAAAAAAAGGAAATTGAGGATTGCCACCACCCATCTCTAGACTTACTATTCAAGCTATAGTGATTAAGACAGAAGGTGCCTGGCAAAAGAGACAGGTGCTTGGAACAGAGTGGAGAGCCCAGAAAAACATCCACACACACAGGCAAAGGCAACTCAATGGCAAGGACAGTCTTCAACAAATGGAACCGAACAATGGCACATTGATAAGAAAAAACAAACAAATGAAAAGAATAAAAACAAACTTTTCACACCTTTCACAAAACCTAAACGTAAAATGCAAAACTTCTTAAAGATGACAGAACAAAAAATGTAGGGATCCTTGGATTTGGCAATGATTTTTCAGATATAAAACCAAAAGCATGATCTACGAAAGAAAAAATTGATGAGAGGGACTTTGCTAAAATTAAACTTCTCTGTAAGACACTGTTAAGAGAATGAAAAGACGGGACACCTGGGTGGCTCAGTTGGTTAAGCAGCTGCCTTCGGCTCAGGTCATGATCCCAGAGTCCTGGGATCGAGTCCCACATCGGGATCCTTGCTCCGCAGGGAGCCTGCTTCTCCCTCTGACTCTGCCTTACACTCTGACTGCCTGTGCTCGCTCTCGCTCGCTCGCTCTCTGACAAATAAATAAATAAAATCTTAAAAAAAAAATAGAGAGAGAGAATGAAAAGACCAGTCACAGAGTAAATATCTGCAAAACACATCCATGGTAAAGGACTTAAAATAAGAAATATAATATAAAGAAGAACTAATTCCTATTCTCCTGAAACTGTTCCAAAAAATAGAAATGGAAGGAAAACTTCCAAACTCATTTTATGAGGCCAGCATCACCTTGATCCCAAAACCAGACAAGGATCCCACCAAAAAAGAGAGCTATAGACCGATATCCTTGATGAACACAGATGCGAAAATACTCAACAAAATACTAGCCAATAGGATTCAACAGTACATTAAAAAGATCATTCACCACGACCAAGTGGGATTTATTCCAGGGCTGCAAGGTTGGTTCAACATCCGCAAATCAGTCAATGTGATACAACACATCAATAAAAGAAAGAACCAGAACCATATGATACTCTCAATAGATGCTGAAAAAGCATTTGACAAAGTACAGCATCCCTTCCTGATCAAAACTCTTCAAAGTGTAGGGATAGAGGGCACATACCTCAATATCATCAAAGCCATCTATGAAAAACCCACCGCAAATATCATTCTCAATGGAGAAAAACTGAAAGCTTTTCCGCTAAGGTCAGGAACACGGCAGGGATGTCCATTATCACCACTGCTATTCAACATAGTACTAGAGGTCCTAGCCTCAGCAATCAGACAACAAAAGGAAATTAAAGGCATCCAAATCGGCAAAGAAGAAGTCAAATTATCACTCTTCGCAGATGATATGATACTCTATGTGGAAAACCCAAAAGACTCCACTCCAAAACTGCTAGAACTTATACAGGAATTCAGTAAAGTGTCAGGATATAAAATCAATGCACAGAAATCAGTTGCATTTCTTTACACCAACAGCAAGACAGAAGAAAGAGATATTAAGGAGTCAATCCCATTTACAATTGCATCCAAAACCATAAGATACCTAGGAATAAACCTAACCAAAGAGACACAGAATCTATACTCAGAAAACTATAAAGTACTCATGAAAGAAATTGAGGAAGACACAAAGAAATGGAAAAATGTTCCATGCTCCTGGATTGGAAGAATAAATATTGTGAAAATGTCTATGCTACCTAAAGCAATCTACACATTTAATGCAATTCCTATCAAAGTACCATCCATCTTTTTCAAAGAAATGGAACAAATAATGCTAAAATTTATATGGAACCAGAAAAGACCTCGAATAGCCAAAGGGATATTGAAAAAGAAAGCCAACGTTGGTGGCATCACAATTCCGGATTTCAAGCTCTATTACAAAGCTGTCATCATCAAGACAGCATGGTACTGGCACAAAAACAGACACATAGATCAATGGAACAGAATAGAGAGCCCAGAAATAGACCCTCAAATCTATGGTCAACTAATCTTCGACAAAGCAGGAAAGAATGTCCAATGGAAAAAAGACAGCCTCTTCAATAAATGGTGCTGGGAAAATTGGACAGCCACATGCAGAAAAATGAAATTGGACCATTTCCTTACACCACACACAAAAATAGACTCAAAATGGATGAAGGACCTCAATGTGCGAAAGGAATCCATCAAAATCCTTGAGGAGAACACGGGCAGCAACCTCTTCGACCTCTGCCGCAGCAACATCTTCCTAGGAACAACGCAAAAGGCAAGGGAAGCAAGGGCAAAAATGAACTATTGGGATTTCATCAAGATCAAAAGCTTTTGCACAGCAAAGGAAACAGTTAACAAAATCAAAAGACAACTGACAGAATGGGAGAAGATATTTGCAAACAACATATCAGATAAAGGACTAGTGTCCAGAATCTATAAAGAACTTAGCAAACTCAACACCCAAAGAATAAATAATCCAATCAAGAAATGGGCAGAGGACATGAACAGACATTTCTGCAAAGAAGACATCCAGATGGCCAACAGACACATGAAAAAGTGCTCCATATCACTCGGCATCAGGGAAATACAAATCAAAACCACAATGAGATATCACCTCACACCAGTCAGAATGGCTAAAATCAACAAGTCAGGAAATGACAGATGCTGGCGAGGATGCGGAGAAAGGGGAACCCTCCTACACTGTTGGTGGGAATGCAAGCTGGTGCAGCCACTCTGGAAAACAGTATGGAGGTTCCTCAAAATGTTGAAAATAGAACTGCCGTATGACCCAGCAATTGCACTATTGGGTATTTACCCTAAAGATACAAACGTAGTGATCCAAAGGGGCACGTGCACCCGAATGTTTATAGCAGCAATGTCCACAATAGCCAAACTATGGAAAGAACCTAGATGGCCATCAACAGATGAATGGATCAAGAAGATGTGGTATATATACACAATGGAATACTATGCAGCCATCAAAAGAAATGAAATCTTGCCATTTGCGACAACATGGATGGAACTAGAGCGTATCATGCTTAGCGAAATAAGTCAAGCAGAGAAAGACAACTATCATATGATCTCCCTGATATGAGGAAGTGGTGATGCAACATGGGGGCTTAAGTGGGTAGGAGAAGAATCAATGAAACAAGATGGGATTGGGAGGGAGACAAACCATAAGTGACTCTTAATCTCACAAAACAAACTGAGGGTTGCTGGGGGGAGGGGGTTAGGGAGAAGGGGGTGGGACTATGGACATTGGGGAGGGTATGTGCTTTGGTGAGTGCTGTGAAGTGTGTAAACCTGGTGATTCACAGACCTGTACCCCTGGGGATAAAAATATATGTTTATAAAAAATAAAAATTTATAAAAAAAAAAGAAATATAATATAAAGATGTCTTAGTAGCAACAAGAAATCAAACCTAATTTAAAAATGTGAAAAGAGCGGTGGCTGGGAAACCCAGTCAGTTAAGCATCTGCCTTTAGCTCAGGTCCTGGGACTGAACCCCACACTGGGCCCCCAGCTCAGCGAGGAGCCTGCTTTTTTCCCTCTCCCGCTGCCTGCTGCTACCTCTTCCTGTGCTTGTGCTGTTAATAAATAAATAGAATCTTTAAAAAAGAAAAAAAAGGATCTGAAAAGATGCTCAACTTTGTATGTCACTAAGAAATTGCAAATTTAAACAAGGTACTATTACATATCACGTAGAATATAAAAAATCCAAAGCACTAGTAATACCAAATGCTAGCAAGGATGTGGGACAACTGAACTCTCATTCACTGTTTGGTCAGAATGCAAAATGGGAGGCACTGTGTGAGACAGCTTGGCAGTTTCTCACAGAACTACACACATTCTCACTGTAAGATCAGTAATTGTGCTCCTTTGTATTTACCCAAAAGAGCTTAAAACTAGTGTCCACACAAAAACCTGCACACGGATGTTTACAGCAGCTTTATTCTCTGAAGTGCCAAAACTTGGAAGCAATCCAAATCTCCTTCAGTAGGTGAACAGGTACACTGTGCCACACCCACACAATGGATTATTCAACAATTAAAAGATGAATTATTAAGCTACAAGACTTCGAAGAACCTTAAATGCATATTGCTAAGTGAAAGACCAGTCTCAAAGGCTAAATACTATATGATTCCAACTCTATGGCATTCTGGAAAAGGTAAAAATTAACCAACATTTTAATTTTTATTTATTTTTTAGGTCATCTCTATACCCAATGTGGTGGCTAGAACTCACAACCCCGAGATCAAGAGTCAGATGCCCTAGCAACTAAGCCAGCCAGGTGCCAATGAAAGACCCGCGGATCCCCTTACCCAAGAATTCAACACTGCCACAGGATGCAAACAGCAAGAGGTTCTTTATTGTTACGCAGGCACCTGCGGGTGGTCAGCGCGCACCTGTGGGTGGTCAGCAGCTCCTGCTAGCTGAGCACACCTGGCTGGGGTGGTGCAGGATTTTTATAGACAGGTACAAACAAGTCCCGGATGGGACGGGGCCGATTGGCTGACAATTTGAACATTTGAAAAAAGGCATACTTGGTGTTAGCGGATTGGCCTTGGAAGAACCCCTCACGCGAAGAGAAAGGCGGGAAGGGGAAACAAAGAGGGGAAGTTTGACCTTATTACTCAGCAGAAAGACATCCTGTCTACGTGACTATGCAGCCCCCCCTACGTGACCTACGTGACCATGCAGCCCCCTTGCCTATGTGACCATGCCTCGGCTATTAGGAGAAGGTATCTTGTTCAAACAGGAGACAAGTGTCATGCCCCAAAAGCCAAGCAGCCACAGAAAGGCAAAAGAGCAGCCACACTGAATTCAACCCTGGGGGAAGGGTCCCTTCACTGCAAGGGGAGGAGGGGCACTTCCACACAACAAAAGAGCAGTTAATTAGTTAACGAGGGGGGGGGTCTTTCATTCCCCCCTTTTTCTTCATCATGGATAGAATCTTATATCCATTTGTCCTTTTCTTGCACTAAGTGGGGTGCACGGCGCCAGGTTTTGCTTTCTCCTCAGCCAGCCTCCTGCTCCTTCATTTCCCCCTGAACAATCTTGACCCTGAAATCTTTAAGGGGGTTGAAGGTGGAAGGTCTCATCTTCTGTAACTTCTTCGTGCTGAATAGGGGTGTAGAGCTGTCCCTACCTACTGGGGTCAATATTGATCAGGGTAGGAATGTATAAGGGAGTTAGGAAAGGTGGAGGCAGCTGAATCCAGCGCTGACAGTGAAGAGGCGTCCTCTCGCGCGACAAGGATCGTCTGTCGTGGTGTAGTCATTGTAGCAATGGAGTCTCGGCACCAAGTAGGGAAACAGTGAACAAAGCAACATATTAAAATTAATAAGGCAATAAGAATGAGAAGCCCGAAAGGGAGATTCGGCCATAGTCCTCCTTCAAATTAGGAACTTAACCATTTACTGAGAGAGAGAAGGATCTTGTAGGGCCTTAATCTGGGCATTTATATCCTTTATTAGTTCTGTGATACTTTTGTGATAGTCTGGGATATATACACAACATTCTGTCTTGATAATTGCACATGTGCCACCCTGGGCTGCTGTCAGGACATCCAAGGCCATCCTATTTTGTAGGACTGCCTTGCATATCTGTGACACCTCGGTATTAAGCTGGGAGATGCTATTTAGTGAATCATTGAGTGCCTTTGTAGTATATTTATTAAGGGCTTCTACATGCCACCTGACATCCTCTAGTCCCGCAGATGGAACAAAGATGGATGCTAAGTGATCATACCATTTAAAAACAGATTGCGTCCATCTTTGTTTCAAGTTGGGGAGATTAGCTGGAGTTGTAATGGTTTTAGTAATGCGCCCATGGATCCAGGCAAATCCTAAAGTACAGCGACCTATCCACCCTGGAGGAAGCCAGGGCCACAGGTTGGTTCCACATATCCAGTGGGTTCCGTTTGGAGCTGGCCATCTGATGCCAGGTCGCCTTGCCCAATCAGTAGCAAACCAGTCAGTAGCCTGGAGTACTATTACTTGGGAACACATTTCTAAAGACAGCCATCCTAGATGTCGTGTGTTATTTGCCCAAGTATCATACATATGATTTCTTTGTTCCCAGCATAAAACTGTCTTCTGACTGAGCCATCCAATCGTGTGTGTAAGCCACAGATATGTATCCCAGATTTGATATATGCCATCCTTAGTATAGCGATAAGGAGGGTTTTGTAACTTAGGCCCTAGCCGGTGAGTATCATCTTGTGAGCCTGTAAAGCCAGTTAGAATTTTAATAGTTTGAGAATATGAAAAACTTTGATTATGTCCTGGTGAATCCCATGTTTTACTGATCATGGGCCAGGAAGAAACATTTTGATTAGTAATAGATTTATCCCGGAATGTGCTGCCTCCATCTATCATCTCTGAGATATAATTTTGTAGAGAATGCCAATCAGTGCCCTGTAAAGGAAAAACCCACCAGGGTAATCCAGATGTACTTGAAATAGGCAAACTTCCGCAGATCCAGCAATCTGTCTGATTATGCCGATATGGACCTTTCCATCTTGGATGTAAGTTTTCAGTTATATCTGACTTCCAATTTTTTAAGTAAACCATATCTCCGGGATTTACATGGGGTGGGCTTTCAGTTATAGTTAAATCAGGTTTGGGAAGAATACGATTAGTATACTCATTAAGTGACTTATGAATTAACCCAGCTTCCAGCGAATAATTTAGTAATGCATTATAATCTCCATCTAATAGCAGATCTACAGAAAGAAATGGTCTTCCATATATTAACTCAAAAGGGCTGAGTCCTATAGGTTGTTTTGAAGCAGTTCTCATCCTAAGAAGTCCTATTGGTAGGAGAGTAACCCAATTTTCCTGGGTTTCTAGACTAAGTTTAGTAAGATGACGTTTTAAAGTATGATTAGCTTTCTCCACCTTCCCGGAGGACTGTGGATGCCAGGCTGAATGTAAGAAATATTTAATTTTTAAGGCTTGAGCTATCTGCTGAGTTATCTGAGCAGTAAAAGAAGGACCATTATCACTTTGAAGAGATTGAGGAAGGCCAAATCTAGGGATAATTTCTCGCAACAAAACCTTAGTTACTTCTACGGCCCTTTCAGTTTTACATGGAAAGGCTTCAACCCATCCGGTGAAGGTATCAACAAATACTAATAGATATTTATAGCCTTTGCAAGGTGGCATTTGTGTGAAATCAAGTTGCCAGTCCTCTCCTGGATAGGATCCACGCCTCTGGACTGGTTTTAAGAGAGGTGGGGGGCGAGCCGCACCCTCCGGATTTACTTGGGCACAGATGCTACAGGATCGACACACTTGTTTTATTGTGGTTGTTAAATTCACTCCATCAAATATATTTTTGATTAAATGTTTTAAGGCGTCTTTGCCCAAATGAGTAGCCTGGTGCAAGCCCTGTATTATTTTCCATTGACTAATCTTAGGCATAAAGAATTTTCCCTCATCGTTAACAAGCCAGTCTTGTGCATTTTTAGTATACCCTCGCTCCTGAGCAATATGAATTTCTTGCTCTGAATAGACTGGAGTCATGGACTCCATTGGAGTCAAGACTGGTATAAGGCTTAATATCTGCTTACCCTTTGCTGCCTCTTTGGCTGCATGGTCTGCTAGATTGTTTCCTTTAGATTCCAAGGTCATATCCTTCTGATGTCCTTTGATGTGAATCACCGCTACCTCCTTAGGCAAGTATACAGCCTCAAGAAGGGCTATGATCTCAGGACCATATTTGATTGGGGAGTTATGGCTTGATAGCAATCCCCTTTCCTTCCAAATAGCTCCATGGGCATGTAGTACCAGGAAGGCATATTTGGAGTCAGTATAAATGTTAATTCTTAGGCTTTGGCAATTGCAAAGTGCTAGTGAGCACTATGGCATACCTAGCTTATCTTATTTTTTCTATGAAAACTACTGTTATCAGAAATCCAACTGTCATTCGTATTTTTAACAGGGGCATCTTAAATCTGGACCAATAGAGTAAGCAAGATCAATAACCTCTGAACATTTTTGCTCTATAGAGAAAGAAGTACAGTGGTCAGGTTCAGGCATACAGGTAACTAAGTTTAAAGTTTGACAAGTTTTAAGTATTAATTCTGGCATATCTATAAGTATAGTCCAATACTTAATTAGTTGGTTTCTATCATCCACTGATTGCCTTTGAATTCTAAGACAAATCTGGACCTGATGTGAAGTCATTACAGTCAGGGACTGTCCCATAGTGAGCTTTGAGGCTCCTTTTATGAGGGCTGTTCTATGCTTAGCTAAAGCATCTATTTGCAATTGCACCTCAACAGAGGTGGCCTCTAGGATAAATATGACTAAGGGATGAAACCAATAAGAAGACCTTTGAGTGGTCCAGCCTTAACAATATCCTGATTACAGAGGATCATTGGCAAGTGAGAAAACTTGTCAAGAGATAAGGGGAGTTCCCCATGCATCATTCAATCCACTCATAAAGAAAATGGGGTCATCCACGGTGCCTCCAAGTCCATAGTTAATCCTATGGAGTGTGACAGGTTGGCTTTTAGGCAATTTCATTATCCCCGCCACACACAAGGTGTTAGTTAAGTTAAATAATTGTAGGGAATTAATCCCATTTTCCAGTTGTTTAATCATGTGCCGTGGGGTCTGCGAATATCCCCACAAAACAGTAAGATCGACGAAAGGAGCTATTGTACAACTTCTCTGAAGTTTACCTCAAATTGTTTAGCTTAGGTAAACAAACATTTAAAGACAATCAAATCTAGAATTTAACATCCATAAAGGTGTGTTACTAAAACATAATTTTTCTCTCTAAAATAACCCTCAATTACAGAGATAGCCAAATCAGGACTAATTCACTTGTGAAACAAGTCCAGTTTTAACAAACTTGGCCTAATTATTTAGATAAGCTCAGCAAGAACCATTGAGTGTGATCAATAGATCTTTTAGCATCTGCTTTGCTGGAACTTTTTATAAGGAATCTCTAGGTTAAACTTTTAGTAGCCTCTCCGGGCCAGAAGCCAAGCCCTGTACTTGCCATCAGGCATGCCTGCAATACCTGTTGATTTGGGCGAATTCCTCTTCTGAGACTGCACCTACCAAGGAGTGACATTCTTTACTCACCTGGTGAGGCTGCTGGGAACTCTGTAAGCAAGGTATCAGGCCAACAGTCCCAAGGGGCTTTATGGCTCCAGGTTTCATAAAGTCAACCTTAGTTCCTTTAAACTGTCTGGTCATATCTGAGTCTTTTCAAATATGACATCCCAGTCAAAGCCTTTGTAAAATAATCAGTTTCCAATGGTGTCCTGTTACAAGGAGAACAGATTCTTATTGAACTTATGCAAATGACTGATTGCCATGGAAGAATGCTTCCTGAGACCTTTTGGTTTCAGAGGGTTCATATAGAGAGAAAAGCTTGAATGCTTTGAGCACTTTTACAAATGAGCACTTATACAACTCTATAAGTTACAGATAACTAGGAGGAAGTATCCCTAGTCTGGAAGAGCGAACATTATAGAGAACCAGCAATGTTTAAAGTAAGACAAAACATTAAGAGACACAACATTATAATCTTTTAGTTCATTTAGTCCCATGTTACTAAATCTGGTGAATGCGGCTTTAGTCAGTTTTGGAAATTCTTACCCATTTCAGTTTTAGGATTTTCAAGTATATCAAATATCTGTATTTGTCCTGAAAGTCCTTTATAGGAATCTCCTTGAAGATAAAACTCATTTTACAAGAAAATTAAAACAATTATAAATGACAAAAACTCAGAATGGATATGGTTAGAGCTAAAGAGACACGGGAGTTTACAATTTAGCTGCAAGGAAATCAGGTTATTTCTGTGATACATAACATTTCCATAATTACAGTATCAAGCAATGATCTCTCAAAACATTAAAACTTTAAGAAGTGCATAGAATCTCTAGAATAGTTATAGCATTTTCCCAAATGTAATCCAAGGTTTATCATTGGTTCAGTAGTACTTCATGAGCAACTTCATATACCAAGGAAAAGCCTGAGTTAAAGAGATTTACAATTTAAATCCTGTCAACATTTCCTAAAATCTTAGAAAGTGTTGAAGCACATGCCTAAATATAACTAGGGATGTTAAACACCTGATAAACAAAACATAGAAACTGGTTTTTCTGGGCAGGCAAAGAGAAAACCATTTACATTTTCTTAACAGCAGATCAATTGATCTAAGTAAACATTGTCCTTTTGAACAGAGACAATTTCAGTCTTGTACCAATGTACCTTTAAAACCCATTCATTTCAATCTTAGTTCATTCTTGATCATAGCTAAAATTCCTTTTCTTCAGATTTCCCTTCACAAACCTTCTACAACTTTCCTTTGCATTCAGGTTTTGTCCCAAGCCATTTCCTTCCAAACAACCATCTCATTTAGGACAAAATTATTTTCCCTTACCTTCAACAAAATGTATTCCCATTCCTTAAATCTTTCTTACATATCTCCTACTTTCCTACATACAGTTTCCCTTTATTTCCATCAGTCTTAGTTACACTAAGCAGAACTTTGTATTCTTAGAAACACCTTTAGTTATTAACCAATTGTGAACTGTTACAACAGAATTCTTCAGGTGGCAATTTATCAATCAGTTAAGTGGCAAACAAGTTTACCAACAGATTTAAATACTCTTAGTTTCCTTGCAGTAAGAAGTCAAAAGCACAAACCTACATCCAGTAATTAACGACTTAGCTTTATATGCTGTTTGGTTAAGATATAGATGTCCACAATTTAATTCCATTGTCATCCAAGCAAAACTTTAAAACTTTCAGGTTACCAAAGACTTTTAAAGTTACTTCAGCAATTACCCATTAGAACTTTGAGACAATTAACCATCAGTTTAGTCATTTCTTTGCTAACATATTTTAATAACACAAGCTTATCTGACCTTCAGTAAACTTTGATAGAATAAAAGTTTCACATTTACTGCTGTAACTTCAAAGACACATCTTATCTTAATTAAACCAACAAACTCAACTTAGTTCCAACTCTGATTTATGTTCCACCTGGACCCACTCCACTTTGAATGTTTACGTTTACCTGAGACATGCGTGGGAAGATCTGGAGTGGGGAGGTGTTAGGTCCAGGAGGTGTTGTTCTTGCTCTTTGACAGTGAAGAGAGAAGGAGCTGTGGTGCATGATCTAGAGGCCAGTCATGCAGGCTGCACACACGTTGGTACAGAAACACGTAAGGGGGAAACAGAAGACACAAAGTGCCGCCAGGAGGCAGAGAAAAGATTCCTGGTTTTAGAGCTCATAAAGCCCAACAGAGGAGCAGACACCATGTTTTCCCCTCAGCCAGGGGGGAGGGGTTAGGCAGTCCAAGTCAGGCCAGAGAACACAGGGAAACTTCCCCGAAACAAAGAGAGTTTCGGCAGCTGCTTGGGAATATTCCTTATAGTCTCTGTCTTGAGTTAGACTAACCCCAGTTGGCTCCAGTTAACCTTAATCAAGGGAAACACAAAGGGCGACGAGAAAGACACATAAAACAATTAACAAGCCGGCAAAGGAAAACGCTGCGTGATTTCGGTGCAACACCGAAAGTACAGATTCAGAAGGCCGCGAGGAACTGCAAGTTTCCTCTGAGGCCTACAGACAGACGTATCCCTCGGATACTTGTGGGGCCCCAATAAACCGGGCCCCTCTGATCCCTGGGGCGTCCCCCAGGGTGGCAGGGGAGAAGTCCGAGTTCGTCAACTCCTTCTCAAGCTGCCCAGAATACAGAGCTACTACGCGTAGTAGTACAGTCCTATACAGGCGTATAGGCAGGACAGAGGACAAACAAGAACACGAGACAGGAGACAAGAACACAGTTATTAAAATTTAAATGCTGGCCAGCTTACCTCCCAGTGGGAGTCAGTTGGATCCTTGGGCAGGAGTCCGATGATCTCGGTGGGACCTCCAAATGAAAGACCCGCGGATCCCCTTACCCAAGAATTCAACACTGCCACAGGATGCAAACAGCAAGAGGTTCTTTATTGTAGCGCAGGCGCCTGCGGGTGGTTAGCAGCTCCTGCTAGCTGAGCACACCTGGCTGGGGTGGTGCAGGATTTTTATAGACAGGTACAAACAAGTCCCGGATGGGACGGGGCCGATTGGCTGACAATTTGAACATTTGAAAAAAGGCATACTTGGTGTTAGCGGATTGGCCTTGGAAGACCCCCTCGCGCGAAGAGAAAGGCTGGAAGGGGAAACAAAGAGGGGAAGTTTGACCTTATTACTCAGCAGAAAGACATCCTGTCTACGTGACTATGCAGCCCCCCCCCCCGTCTACGTGACCTACGTGACCATGCAGCCCCCTTGCCTATGTGACCATGCCTCGGCTATTAGGAGAAGGTATCTTGTTCAAACAGGAGACAAGTGTCATGCCCCAAAAGCCAAGCAGCCACAGAAAGGCAAAAGAGCAGCCACACTGAATTCAACCCTGGGGGAAGGGTCCCTTCACTGCAAGGGGAGGAGGGGCACTTCCACACAACAAAAGAGCAGTTAATTAGTTAACGACGGGGGGGGGGGGGGGTCTTTCAACTCTGAAAAGGTAAAAGCCTAGACAGTAAAAAGATCCTGGGCTGAGGGGTGAGGGAGGAGGGTGCAGAGAGAGGAGAAGAAACAAAAAGATGAGGAACAGGGGTTTTCAAGGCAATGAAACTAGGCTGTAAGATACCAACAGTAGGTAAATAACATTATACATTTTTCAAAACCCACAGAACTATAGAAAGAGGAGTGAACCTTAATGTAAACCATGGATTTTAATTAATACTGTATCAATGCTGGTGGTTCATCAGTTGTAACACATGTACCACAACAATGTAATACATTAATAATAGGAGATAGTGAAGTTAGAAGAAAAATAACTTCTCTTTGTACTCAGGGGTATTTCCTATCTGAACCCAGTTAAAGTACAAATCCCCCAAAAGGCCAGAAGTTGGGAGATCACAAGAGGTGTTGGAACACAGGAAAATAAATGAGCAAACCAGACAAGCTGCAGGTAATTAAGAACCATTAACCATAAGAGAAGCAGTGACATCACTCAAAATTAAAACCAAGTAGAGTTTAAAAGTTTAGCTACTTTACTAACTAGCTGCAATCAGGGATGGCAAACAAAGACTAATTCAAAGTAACCTGGGAATTAATCATTTAAAACTTACCAATAATCTGAAATTAGTAGCTTTAATGCTATGAAAATTACATGGAATGTGGAAAGATTGAAGTTCTCTAAGCTGCCAAGAAGTAAAACACTCCTTCCCAGATACATGGACTTATAAAATCACTATATACTATCTCCACGAGAAGCAGAATCCCCCAGAACCATCACTCTGTAATGATGAGAAGTACTAAGAGGGCATATGAAATTTATGAGCTCTGCCCTGAAACATGTCCCATTTCATCGAGACAAAAAACCAAAATAGTTAAGCACTAATCTGCACACTACATAGGGGTTGAAAGACATAGAAAGTTTGTGTGAGCTCACGTATGTGTGTATTTCCAACCATTCTTGAAAACAATGGACAACAGAGATGAATAAATGTCCCTGTATATCCCATAAATATTCCTCAAATATTTATCATGCAACTCCAGCTCTGCTCTAAGACCTGGGGACACAGTCATGAAAAGAAAAGACAAGGTCTCTGCTTTTAAGGAGCAGATATTCTAATGCAGAAATGAGAAAATAAATATGTAAACAAACATTATATTAATGAACAGTGATCAAATAGTGATTAATGAATAGTGATCACAGCTAAAAAGAAATGAGGACACAGTAAAGGTCTGAGTGACAAATGGGATGTATTTAAACTTGGATGAACCCGGAAATATAGAACAATGAGTTGAGATCCAAATGACACAAAGGAGCTAGCCACAGGAAGTGTGGGAAGAGTGTTCCCGCCCAAGGTATCAGCATGTATACAAAAATGTCCTTGGAGCTCCTCCCTCCAGCCCCTGCTCTCAAATCTCTGCCCCAGCTAGGTGGGGACATAATCTAGGACTTGTGTCTCCCAAAACTCATTCTAAATGTTTGTTCAGTGACTAAATTATTCAAGCTTGAGAAATTAAAAACATATGCTAACAAGATCTTCCCACCATCTACAGAGAGATCATCTTAAAAGCATCATGAAATAGTAACACTAAAATTCTAAAAAACTTCTGTTCTAACATTTTAATCAATTTTATATCAAACTCCTTTGTTGAATTTATATACCCATTTGACATATTTATGAAGAGACAAAAAAAAAAAAAACCCTACATTCCGTAAATGTATTTATCCATCTAACAAATATTTGAGTACCTAATTACACTCTGTTCCAGCTGATTTCTTCTCTTTATCTCTTTTTTCCCCTCAATTTAACACCAATCATAAATTATGTAGGCTTTTAGTTCGCTTTTCAAAATTAATTTCTTGAGCTATTTAAAGGAATTATCCAGTGCTAGAGTTCTCAACACTGGTCACACATTACAATCACTTAAGGAACTTTTTTTTTTAAGATTTTATTTATTTATTTGACACAGAGAGAGAGATCACAAGTAGGCAGAGAGGGAGGGAATCATGCTCCATGCTGAGCAGAGTGTCCCATGCAGGGCTCGATCCCAGGACCCTGAGACCATGACCTGAGCTGAAGGCAGAAGCTTAACTCTCTGAGCCACTAAGGCACCCCCTCACCTGAGGAACTTAAAAACAAAAAGCCCAAAGGGCACCTGGCTCGTTCAGTCACTGGAGCGTGCAGGTCTTGATCTCAGGGTTGTGGGTTCAAGTCCCCTGTTGGGTGTAGAGATTACTTTAAAAAAAAAAAAAGAAAAAGCCCAAGCCCAAGTTTGTGATTAATTTGTTTAAATGTTTCAAGAAATTTGATGCTAAATGTTGTAAAACTAGTTAAATAACAAAAAGATATATTTACATAATACTTCTTGCTCTCAAATTTTGAACAAAGAACTTACTAATAATCAATAACTTAGTAGGCCAACATTTTATTTAAATAAGTTTTATGGTACTACACAGAATGAATTATAAAATCAAAAGCAAGGAGAAATGGGCATGGTGTGAACATGGGGAAGCAAGAGAAAGCAAGCAAGTATGTGACCGGGAAGCGAATGCTTAGCTCTGAGATCCTTCTCCGAGAGAAGGACAGATTAAAACCTAAAAAGAAAGAAAAGAAGGATCCCATGCACTCAAGGAAAGAGAAGTCCCCCAACACCCCTCCTGCTTTTTCCAATATAAACACACAGCTGGGCCGACTTACCACATCCTGGTTGGTACCGACTTTATCAACTTTTCTATTTAGGCCAAACTTGACCGGTCAATGATGGACGGGCTGTGTGCCAAGTGTACCAGTTGTACAACTGACTGTGTAATGGCTGAAACCGGGGTGAAAGTATCAAGAGGCTCTAAGGATTGCGAAAGAGCCAAGATTCAAACAATTACCACGTACACACAAGACAAACTATGCAGATGACTGCTCAGTACGGAAGCAATTCAGAGTGTTACACTGTGGCATCAGCTGACCCAGACCCAGAAGATTGCTGGAGTTCCCATCATGGACATCTCTAACCATATAGACGACACTGAGCGAATGTCAGATGATGACAGAGCCCCTCACTCCTATGTCTTAATAGAGTTCCTCAGCTCTCCTTTACCAACTTTTCCTGTTGCCAGTTCATACAAGCAATTCTCCTTACCCAGTTCCTCTGTTCTGAGCTATGGCTAAAGACACTCACTTTTTTATGTTTTGAAACTGATTATCTTGTACCATTTTACTTTTTGTTGCATCTTTTTATAAATCAGATGACCGCTCACAAGACAAAAAAAAAATAATAATAATGATAATGGAAAGGAAAGATCAAAAGGGAGGACAACAACAACAGAAAAAACAGTTCTTTTTTGCCGGGAACCCTTCTTACAAGTGCCAATCAGATAAACTTTATCTGATGTTACATCGTCACAACTCCTCTATCATCAGGGAAAGTAGTTCACATAAGAAAATTTCTCTATAAAATGAGTTGCAGGCTTACATTCCATATTTGGCTAATTAGAATTTCATTAAGATATCTGTCTCAAACTGATGCGGAAGAGAATGGAATCTTGTCATCAAGCCGTGACATCGAACTAAGAACCCACAGGGTAAGGACTCAGCTCCTGTGATACGAAGACGGCTCCTGGGGATGGGCGAGCCTGGGCAACAGTGGCTGACCTGCGGGCCTGCGGCTATCTGCTGTCTGTCACTCTTCCCTCTTCCTCCTCTGTCAGCTGCTATCCCCAGCCACCTCAAAGTCCACCTCAAACAGCCATCACTTCCCTCTGGTCCCGTTTACCGTAGCTAAGCTCCAGGCCAGGCATCCAGATCACCAGCCCTGTGGGAACTTCTTCTAAGGTAAGAGGTGGCCCTATTGGTGAAATGCAGGTGCCAAGGCATGCGGACATTGTGCCATCTTCTGCGCTATTCTTAATGTTCTGATTGTCCCACTTCCCTCAGTTCCCACCTGTGGCCTCTGGAAAGGAACATATTACAGTAGGATTTCCAAGGACTGATGTGTGGGGGTCAGGAGATCTGGCCTGTGATTGGCCCCAACTAGCTGTGTGGCTTTAAAGGAAGTCATCACACCTCAGGCCTCAGTTTCCTTATCTGCAAGCCAGGTTGGACGAGTCTTTTCAGAGGATCTGGCAAAGATCACATAGATAAGCACCACCTCATTATACTAACAAGCAAACAGAAGGCCGGAGGCGAGTGATTTGCCCCAAGTCAGACATAAGCAGGCAGAGAGCAGAGCCGAGGATGGGACCCACATCTGCAGGTCACAGCTAATCAGCCAGCACAGTAAAAACAGATCTGAGCAGCTGCTCATTCTTCCCCTTTTCCGTTTTGTCCATCAGAATGCATGCTCCCTGCAAACAAGGACACACATGACCTGCTTCCTGTCTCAAAATTCCCAGTTCACCCAATTAGAACGGGGAGGAGCCTCAAGGACTTATCCCCCCCACCCACATACACGGTTCTTTTACCTATGGAACATGAGGGTACATACATTCACCATCCAGAGGGCTCCTGCCTTTACTTCTCATGGAAAAGGTCATCATCTGCCTACCCGGGGTGCCAACGAAGCCACAGGTTCCAGAGAGGAACTGACACAGAGAAGTTCGAAGGAGGCAGACTGGCACAGCGCAGAAACAAACTGTCTACCAAGGAAAACTACCCCATGGGGGACTGATTCTCTTTGAAATACGTTCGAGTGCGTGGGAAAATGGTTTTTCAAGAGCCGGTGGACTGACCAGTCACCTGGTACATACAAGATCACATCCACATTCTGACAAGAGTGGCTAGCCTGCAGTGTAGACCAGGGGTCAGAAAGACAAGGAAGGCACATGGAGACTGGGTGAGAAGCTTCTACGGTGTGATGGCAAGGGCGCACTGCAAAGGTATGAGAAGAGATGGAAAGAAGTATATGGGTTCAAGAGGTTTAGGAAGCGAAATCCACAGGACTTGGTGTGACAGACTAGATTTTGGAAAGGTGACAGAGTAGGAGTTGACTTCTGGTTTCCCGACTCCAGGCTAAACGGATGAAGTGTTTACCGAGAGAGGCAATAGAATAAGAAAGGTGGCTTTTAGTGGAGGAGGTGCTCATGAATTCCGTCTTGAACCTGATGAGTCTGAGGGGCCACAGACACATCCGAGAAGAAAGGTCAGCAAGTCCGATACACAGAACTGGTGCTCAGGAGGCGTGTGGGCCAGAGACAGGAATCTACCTTACCTGCTGATAGGTGGTCATGAAGCTGCACAAAAGGTCATCTAGGGAAAGAAAGCAACACGGGGCTGAGCCCATAATGAGCATTCAGTGGCTACCAGGAGCATGACTTTGCACAGGAGACACATAAGAGAGGTCGAAGAAAGACAGGAAGCAATGCAGAGCATTTGGTCTACTGCGATGTCGAGTAAGGAGACAGAGAAAGGTCAGGTGCGCTGACTTAGAAACAGTTTTGGTAAGAACTCTTTAGTGGAATGACAGGGCCTGAAGGGTGGAAGGTGGGAAAGTCAAGTCAACCCCTGAGCACTGGCTGTGATGTGCGACACTGACAGGGCAATACCTAGAGGTGGGGCATTCAAGTGGGAGAGGATCAAACAGGAGCACGTGATGGGAAGGAGTGCAGGGGAGAGGATCCTCGCAGGCTCCTGGAAGGGCGGGAGGGCATGGACTCCGAGCCAGAGTGGAGACTGAACCCGAGGAGGAAGGAGAGCCCCTTCCCGTACCAGGCGAGGAGGAGAAGGGGACAAATACAAGAATGGGATCATGATCAGCAGGATGGAGGAGGTCCCGTGGGATGGCTGCTAATTTTTCTGTACGACTGGAGATGAAGTCATATGTTGAGATGGAAGAGGAAGGCTACATGTGATGTCAATAGCACACCCATGTAAATGGTCTAATTTATCTGTTATGCCACTTTCTCCCCCTACTACCAATACCTTATGTCCTGCTCATCTATTAGTTGGCTGTCAACCCAAAGGATTTTCGTATTTCTAAGCCGACAAAGTATGATGTTGCCAGTGCCTCTGCCCCAGGTGACCCTTCCCCATCTGCCATTCCTGCACTTTGATCACCTACCTCTTTTGCATACCTTTCCCATTCTATTTCTCATTAGATCTCATAAACATGACTTTTTTTTTAAAGATTTTATTTATTTATTTGACAGAGAGAAATCACAAGTAGATGGAGAGGCAGGCAGAGAGAGAGAGAGAGAGAGAGAGAGAAGCAGGCTCCCTGCTGAGCAGAGAGCCCGATGCGGGACTCGATCCCAGGACCCTGAGATCATGACCTGAGCCGAAGGCAGAGGCTTAACCCACTGAGCCACCCAGGCGCCCCTAAACATGACTTTTTAAGTAGTCTCCTGCCACCAGTCCACTCGAACTCAACAGATATGACCATGCAACTTCCTGCTGTAAACCTGACTGCAGCTCTACCGTGAAGACTGCATCAATGTGGACCCCTCAATGTATGCAGTGTCCAAGGTGCAACCCGCAGCCCCACCCCATCTCCCTTTCTACCATCCCAGTCTCATTCCAAAATGTGCCAAACAAGACACCTATGTAGAAATACAACCCCGACAGCAAGCTCTCCACTCATTTCTGCCTCGGAACTGTAACTTAACAAAACATCTCTCTGACGGAAACACAGATTGCAAATAACCTTTATCTCCAGCTCCCACATAGAAGATCAATACCACTTTACACAGAACAGCTGTTCCATGTATTTTTCTTCTATGTATGAAGGGGTCACGTTCATTAACACTACAAATTGTACATTATATTCAGAAATTTCAGAGCCTTGAAAGAATATGGAATTGCTGGCATTCTAGCCACTTTCCCAGTTTGCTCTCTCCCTACCTCTAAGTCCTACTTTAGAACTGCTATTTTGAGATTTCTATTTTCCGAAGCTGCTTTGACCAAAGGCATTCTGTCAGCTCAGAGTGAGAAAGATGGCGGGGCGAGGAAGTGTGAGAAAATGCTAGTGTTAGGCCCAAAGAAAGCCTGACGAAGTCCAAAGACAGACAAGCTAAAGAGACTTCCGTGCTTTGAGATTCTTTAAGTCTGTGTGTGTGCTTTTCTTCTTCCAATGACCTCTCTCCTCATCACGTGTCCTTCGTTAAAAAAAGGTTTCTGGATCAGAGAATTCACTCTGTGCTCTCCTTCAGACACTCCATTCAATTTACACCTTTTATTACAGTGGCTTAACATCACCATACAAGAACAAGAGTACAATATACCTTCATCTAGACATCCCTACATATTAAAAATGATATGGCCACACCGCAGAGGATCCAGACATAAGCACTTTTAAAACCAGAGTTTGGGAGATGTGATCTGAATGCAAGTATCAAAAAGGAACTAGCTGGTTAACCCAAAAAAGAAAAAAACATATTATGACTTGAAGCCATAAAAAAGTAAGAAATTCAAACTCTTTTCAGAATTTTAGGTACCGGCAGAGCC
This sequence comes from Mustela lutreola, assembly GCF_030435805.1. Taxonomy (NCBI): domain Eukaryota; kingdom Metazoa; phylum Chordata; class Mammalia; order Carnivora; family Mustelidae; genus Mustela; species Mustela lutreola. The sequence continues at coordinate 55,560,616 of NC_081308.1, read as the reverse complement.
AAAACTTTTTAACACTGAACCCAGCTACTAAATCCCAATCCTTAGAAATTAAACATATACGTTTTGATAGTTTAAGTACAGACCCAGAGGGATACAGAAAACAGATAAAGCTCCTCCTGGCTCTGATTCAAACCTTGGGACATTTTCAAGGCTATGTCTGATGAACCTTTCCTGTCAGTAAAGTCTTTTCAGTTTAAATTTCTATTCTGTAAGTTTATGTCCTACAGTTATCTGCTGCCAGCTTCAGGCTGACCTCACCAAGAGAAGTAGGGCAACTTTAGAAAAGGAGCTTGGTATGCTTTGTAGTACTGGACCAGAACCAGTAAGGACAGTACAGTCTTTCAGATTTCTCATTCCGGGAGCTTAAGACGAAAGTCAGGCATAAACGTTAGGTTAAGTGCCTTTTTGACCCGATTTCTGGTAAGTACGTGCGTTCAGAGATGTGTTCAACGCACAGTCGCTGAGCTTCTAGGCACAAGGCACTGGGAGACTTCTGTCAGGCCGGGGGAGCGGCGGTCTGACTGTGCCGCACGGTACCAGAGGCGGATCCTACGGGTCCGGGGCTTTTACGTTTAGCTCAAAACCACTTGCCCTGAACGTTCAGGCCTTTTCATTCAATGTGTACGATTTCACAGGAGTGCTTTCTTCAGGCTGCACCTAGCCCACCCGAGGCCAAGAGACTCACTGCGAAGTGCAGTGAGGTCCCGGCCGAGGACCCCTCCGGGGCGGGGACGGCCCAGGAAGCCCGCAGGAGAAGCCCGAGGAGAGGCCCCGGAGGGCCAAGGAGGGCAGGCCACACACGGCCCGGCTCCGGGGAGCAGAGACCAGGCGCGCACCTTCATGAACTCGTCCTTGTCGAAGCAGAGCGTGTCCGGCCCCTTGGGCAGGTTCATCCTACTTCTCTCCATCCCGCCGGCCGCCGCCTCTCAGCACCAACACTCCAGCGAGAAGGAAAGGTAGGAGGCTGCGCTCCCCAACGCTATGGGTGAAGCCACGGCGTTTCCACCTCACAGAAGGCACCGCTTCCTCCAACATGGCAGCGCCCTCGCCGCGGCCAATGAAAGAGGACGCCGCAGGCGCGCCTCCGCCTGCCTCCACCAAGAGAGGAGCCCGGACCGATGCCGCCGAGCCAGCAGGTGATCCAGCCCCGTGTGGCGGAGGGCGACACTACAACCCCGAGTACGTTTCTTCGGAACAGTCCTGTCGCCTGTGCGGCCGGGTGAGCGGGAGAGGGGAGGGCGGGGAGGGTCATGGGCGCTCCCTCCCCACCTCGCCGTTTCCCTCGGAAAACCGGCCTGCGAGCCTCTTCCAGGACCTTCTCCCGAGATTGTCCCGCGGGAAGCATAGCTGTGGCGGGATGCTGGCCCTTTACTTCTGCGGCCGGTTGTCCAGAGTGGGGGGCGCATCCCGGTGTCAGGCCTCCGGTCCCCCGGCGCCGCCGCTGCAGCCGCCTGGGCGCGGAGGCCTCTGTGGGAACCCGGCTTCCGCCCTTAGCCCCGGCACCCACCCGCGAGCGTGGCTTCTCCCCCGCTGAGCTTGGCTCCAGCGATCTGTAGGGAGGAAGGTGGTCAGCTGGCAGCCTCAGGTCGTCTGGGCAGCTCCCAGCTCCACTTCGGCTCAGCTGCGGGGCGGCCACAAGTTTGGGTTCTCAGAGCTCTTAAAGAATCACCTCGCTACCGGCAGACAAAACGCAGCCGACAAGTAGATGTGCGAGCATGTTTATGTCCAGTCCACTCTAGAATGGGCGGAATCGTGTGTTTGTGACTAGCGTTGGTTCGATCGCCACACCTGTCCCCAATTTCCGAGACCCCCTCCTCCTCCTGCCATCCACCCCATATTTATTTTGAGATTTTTCTTTCCTCTTCCCTTGCTCTTTCTCCCGCTGTCCTCCCCTTTAGTGGGAATGTCATGGTCAAATGATGATTCATTTCTCTTTTTTTTTCTCCGTGAGACTCTGACAGCTCAAACCACAGATCTCACGCGCGCCCTTCAGGCTGCAGCTTAGCTGTAATAGCCCAGGCCTGGGCTGCCCCTCCCAATGCTGTGATCTCACAGAGATAGCACAAGCAGTCCTTAGAAAGGGGTGGGACACAGCAAGACAAGGGCTTAGAGTGAGTCTTGCATTCGAGTCACTCCAAACGGAAAACTGGTCACTTTTTTTTTTTTAGGACGTGAGTACAGGGACGCCTGGGTGGCTCACTTGGTTAAGCAGCTGCCTTCTGCTCAGGTCATGATACCAGCGTCCTCGGATCGAGTCCCACATCGGGCTCCTTGCTCAGCAGGGAGCCTGTTTCTTCCTCTGCCTCTGCCTGCCATTCTGTCTGCCTGTGCTCGCTCTCTCCCCCTCTCTCTCTCTGATAAATAAATTAAAAAGAATCTTTAAAACGTGAGTACAGAATCTGAAACAATACATTCCCTAGCAGTGGGCCTGGCAAGGCCTTGTTGAGGAAAACGTTGCCAGTCAATATCCAGAGACTATGACAGGTAGGACGAGAGTTGGAATCTTATTTGGAGAATCAGAATAAATTGCCAGGGGAGCAACTATGAAAGTGCATTCTATGCCCTGTTGTGGTCATTTGGATATAGGGAATGAAAGCCTCATTATTTGGTCTTTGTTTGTTTACTCTTATTATGAAAATTCTCAAGCATACACCAAAGTGTGTAGAGTAGAAGGATCGCAGCCCTTCCCAGTACTTATCACTCTGCTTCCCCAACTGTTTCTTAGGCCCTCCTCCTTCTACTGCCCCCGAAGTGCCTGTATTTTTGTTTTGGGGGGAGGGGGGAGGTCTGGAATATATTTTAAAGTAAATCCCAAACATCACATCATTCCCTGCTCCCCAAATACCTTGGTTTACACATCAAAGAAGGAGGAGGAAGAGGTGGAGGAGGGGAAGACTGAGAAGGAGGAGGGATGAAGAAGAGAGATTTCTGCACAGGCCCACTATGTCAGAATCAATAGTTCTAATAAGCTATTCCGATTGGCTCTGAGAGGCATGACTTTTAGCCCAGGGCCACAGTGCTAATAAGCAACAAGGGCAAATTCAAGCAGCACAAACAGCAAGGCCCACACTCATCACCAAGGCACCGAGAGGGGGGGCAAGGGTGCCAGACCGACGGAACAAAGTTGTCTGGGAACCCCACCTGCCCTAGAAGTCCAGATGAGCGAGTAGTTGAACTGTTTTTTACCTTCATTGTCATTCCTTTCTGAAATTATTGCCGGCCTTTGGTAAAGACATGAACCTGAGCTTGTGCAGCCTGGGGTACTGATCTTGGGGTTGCTGAAGAGAGTAGGTGCCAACAAAGAATGAAAATCCCTGCTGCCTGCTCTCCTTACGAGAGTCAGGAGGGAACAGTCAAGACCCCATACAGTGCACTGCCACTTGGAGCCCTGGCTGTGGCAGTGGCGTGGCCCACCAAAGCCAGGAGCAACAGGCAAGACCCCAGACCCCAAATGCTAATGGAACACCCTGGGGAAGACGAAGGAAAGGCAGAGAGTCAGCGGAAACCTTCCCAAAGGACATTTCCCTCAGTTTCATCTGGGAGCTGACATTCAGCTGGTACACACACCCCTTCAGCCACACAAAGTTTGGTGACTAGCCTCTGGCCAGAACCTGCTGTATGTCTCCCTACCCTGAACCCTTCCCAAGATCCCTACCATGGCCTCGCGATCCAGGAACTGGGCGTGTAACACTTGACTCTGCAGGGGTCCCCGGGCCAGGTTTTGGTTAGTTAGTTGTCCGCGCTGTTAAAGATTTGACTACTGTTACATGTTTGACTCTCGTCTTTGGTGATGGTACCTATTTCATAGGAAATAGAAGCTGGAATCCAGGAAACAGGCTGCAATATGAAATGAAAAAGTGGATACAAATCAGAGCCAGACACAATTGGCGATCAACTATATCCCAGTCTCTCCCCTCTTCTCTGATCTGTACTTTCCTTAATGAGGAATGAGACTTTAAGTTGACTTCTTTTTATCTTCAAGTCTCTCTCTCTCTCTCGATTCCCTAACTTGCCTCTCTTTCCTTCATTTCATCCTAGAGCTTGTGCCCATGACTTCTTTTCTAAGTAAATATTAAACCCTTTGACTCTGAATCTCTGGAAGTTTCTCAGTTCCCTATTTTCGCTGACACTGTGACAGGTCCTCATTTCTCCTTCCTACTCCTCTATATTTATAGTTTTCACATTTTTTTGGCAGGTTGGCTACAGAACACTCAAAAATTGCAAAGAGAAATATTGTTTTCTGGAAATTCGTCCGAGCATTTTTTCCCAATATCGTCCTTATGCTCTTCTGATCCTCTCTTGAACTGTTGGACTAAAGCAGCTGACGCTTCCACCAGAAACCAGAGTCATCCTGTCCACCACTGTGGGAACAGAGGGTTTCCATTTGGAACTGCAGACTGAGCCTAAAGTGTGGTGCCCCTGTGGTGCCAGGATAGCAGGTATGGGACGGGTGGGACATAGAGGACAAGCATCATGGTAGAGGTCTCCATTCAACCAGGAAAGCTCACAATGAGCCAACAGGTCCATTTCAACATCTTCTGTATTTTCCTTATAACCCGTTTCATTCCAGAGTGGATTTGAGATCATTTAGTTTGATTCTTAAATGTTTCCCATTCCAACCAGAAACAGACTCATCCTAGGGGCTCCCAAATTCTGCCTCATCTTCCTAATCAGTTAGTACCCCAAATTGGGTATGATAGTGCCAGAACATTCTTCCATGTGTATTTTATAACAGACTAGTATTTTATTAGTTTTTTTCAAACTAATAAGAATGATAAGGGTAACTTTTTTTTCTTTTAAAGCATAGGCAAAATCACGAAAGATATTGAAATGAACCTAAAAGATTATAGTGTCTTCCAAGGGAAAACAGGTGTTGTCTCATGTACCCTTCTGGGCTGACCAATTCTATGGGATATTCTGTGCCTTTCTTGTCTTTGAGCTATTTTGTAACTCTATAGACTGTACATAATTGATGTGGATGCAGATGATCTTGTCTAGCTATATGTAAATGAATTTTGTCCACTGGAAGTACAGTTGACCCCCTTTCTTTTGGTAGAAGGCAGTTTTGCATCCATTTGCATTCTACTTGCATATCTATTTGCATCTATCAAAGCAAATTCGTTTAAGTATTACTGATTGTATATGTGTCTGCCTTGAGATTCTTGCTTGAAGTGGTGGTAACCTCTTAGTGGTTCTCGAGCTAATGAATGAATTAAACAAAATCCCTCAGGCGTTCATCTCATATTTGTAAAATGGTCCTTATTTAATCTTTTCGAGAAAATGATACACTAGCAAACCATGACAAGATTCTGGTAAATGAAAAGTGCAATGAAATCAAATCGGAATGAATTTTAAAATTACCATCAATGTGGCCCAGGCTATGCCAGAGGCAGAGAATGAATGAATCTCAAAGACATGGCTTCTGGCCCCCAGGAGTTACAATAATCTGTGTCAACATTGGCATGCCTGAGAAATGCATGTGACTTTCCCATCAGGGTTTCCCCAGGGGTTCAGTTAACCTTTCTCTTCCAAGCTACCCGCTCTTGTAGTGATATCAACTGTGCCCTTGGTTTCAGCTCCCATTCCCTAGCCAACATCTCTCCCACTGATACACGACCATCTGTTTCTTTCCTACCCACCAGGCCCGTGTAACTGACTACCTACTCATGCTATTTCATTGATGTCCCACCTGTGCCTCAAAACCCAGCATGTTCAAAACTTGATTCATCATCGTTTCTGAAAGAACGGCTTATCCTCTTTTGTTTTGTTTCTTTAGAAATGATTCTACCAATGCCAGCGGCATGCACCAGAAACCAGGAAGGAATCATACAGCTGAGCCAACCTGCTGTACTTTAAAACACTTGACCACAATTCTCCAGTGGATACTCAACTCTGGCTTCAAACTCCCTTGTCTCTCCGGTGAGTTTGCTTTCCCTCTAATGGATGACCGTTTCACACCTTCAAGACTTGCCTCAACAATCCCTACCCCCACCTCTTCTGAACTATGTCACCTCACTCTCAGCTCCTGTCCTATGGATGAGGGAGCAGAAGGCAAACTGAGGACAAAGCAGAAACTGGCAGCCTACACCCTCTCCCCATGCCATATGTGTAACATTCCTCATGCACTCCCGGCTGCCCTAAAGGAAAAACGATGCTTAACTGATAGAGATCCCAGTCCTGCAGGACAGGAGTCTCCCTCCATCTACAAATGTCCTAGCGACTTACAAGGAAGGAAGAAGCTTTCTCATCAATAGCCTGACTTCCAGAGACGCATACCTCAGTTTCCGGAAGCCCTAACATCACCCTCCCCTCCATAAAATTGAGGGAGGCTAAGGGGAAGGGAAGTGTAATAAAACTGAATTTTTTCTAAGCCCAAAGCCCACTGACAAGGATGTGTGATAGGAGGAATGTAACATATCTCCAGGAAACTCTCAACTGTCTTCATGCTTTCCCTCATTGGAGGCAAAAACAGCCTTGACTTGACAATAACCAGGTCTCACTCATCCTGAAATTCTTCTTGAGCATATGACAGTCCTTCTGGACACCCACTTTGTCCTCACCTTCCTCAGCTCCCAGTCAACCATGCCTCTGTCTGAGTAGCTCTTTCTGCCCCTGGGTCCTGTCCCTGTGTTTTAATAAAACCACCATTTGCACCTAAGACGTCTCAAGAATCCTTTCTTGGTCATCGGCTCTGGACCTCACCCCCCAAACCTCACCTGTGTTCCAAAACTTCATCACTAGTGTCACACTTCAAGAAAATAAAAGCCCCTTGTGCAGGAATTCCCTTATCTTACCACCACCCAATCAAATCTATACCTACATTTGTATCCATTTTTAATTTTTTTTAGACATTTACTCAACAAATATTTAGTCAGTACCTACTGTGTGCTACACACTGCCCTGAGTGTTTGTAAATCTGTGGTGAACGACACAAAAAAGTCCCTGGCATCATGGAATTTACATGGTAATTGGAGAAGTGTACAAGAAACACAGAAAGAGTTGAAGACAGCGCAGGTTTATTGAGAAGAGCAGACATCCCCAGCTGGGGTTTGTTCTTCCTTATGCCTGGGATTTGTTCCCTCCAGCCCTCTCCAGGACTTCACTCCAGGGTCAATATCAAGTTCTTGTTCCAATGGATCCTTCCAGTCAGAAGACAAATGACCTTTTTCTTAAAAACAAAAGGAAAAAACGCAAAACAAAGACTTCCTTTAACCTTCTATCTTCCTATAACAACCTCCATATTTCTCTCCCCACCTCATTCCCAGCATAGCTTGTAAAATATTTGTCTACACCTGTGGGTGTAGGGTACCATGTCCCCAAGGGTAGTTGAAAAATCTCTATAAAGAATCCTTATGTGCAGATCATTTTAAGGGAGTCCATTTCCAGATCCAAACTCCATGTATGCTCTGTAGGATAGGTGATATGCCCATTCTTGGGTCTGATATCAGGATACTCCTCTCCTTCCTGGAAGATCAAGACACTCCTCTCAGATCTTATTAGAGTGTAGGACTTGGGCTGATACCAAAGTTGAAATACCAGTTTTGTTTCAAATAATGCCCTTCTGTGGGCAGTCCTGGGGCTCTGCCTTTAGGGCTTCCTCTCCTTATTAGGGTAAAGGTTAACATCGGAAAGGGGATTTGGGCAGATGTTGGAAGTGCTCTGACATCAGAATAACAATCAGTTTTGGTTAATGACACTCATTCCTTCATATTTAAATTAAACAACATATTTTTAGGGACATAATAGGAAAAAGCACAAGTAAGGATTTTAATGGTTTCATTCCATTCCAGTGTGGTTTGGGAAATAAAATAACAGAAAATGAGACTGTTCTGCTTTAAAAAAATAAAATCAACTTGGAGCAGCAAATGTTATTCCAATGAAGTCGATCCTTTCCTATCTCATTTTCTTTTTCAAGATTTATTTATTTATTTGGTAGAGACACACACACACACAGAACACAAGTAGGGAGAGCAGGGGAGGGAGAAGGAGGCTTCCTGCTGATCAGGAATGTGGGTCTTTCCCCTGGGATCATGACCTGAGCCAAAGGCAGCTGCTTAGTGACTGAGCCACCCAGATTCCCTCTATCTCATTTTTTAAATGTTTAATATTTTCAACACCTAGTTAATAAAATATACATATATTGTGATGAAAATTTTATGATTAAAAAGTTTCAGATGTCCACTTAAAAATGTGCAAGGTGTGTGAATTCTCATAGGCGGTCCATGCACCATACACGCCTATTACTAGCAAACGTGGATGTACTCAGTGTCTCCAGGTTCCCGCTTCCTTAGTGCCCTCTTAATCACATGGTTTCTCTTCCTACCATCCTGGATCTGTATTCTCAATTTGCTTTTCTATTTCATCTCCGCCCCTTTGAAGAGCTTGATTCTGGGTCTTCTGTAGCTATGAGTTCACTCTCTCTCTCTCTCTCTCCCTCGATCAGGCTTTCTCAACCTAGCACTATTGATACCTGGTGGGTGATTCTCTGCTGTGGGGCTGTCCTGTGCCCTGCAGGACAGTTAGCAGCATCTCTGGTCTCTAGCTACTAGATGCCAGCAGCACCCCCCCCAAGTGGTGACCACCAAAAATGTCGCCAGATATTGTTCAATCAGCCCTGGGAGCAAAACTCCTGGCCTCCCAGCCCCAGTTTAAAAACCACTGCTTTAGCCGATTCCATTCAGCATCATTGATTTAAGTTCTTTGTAGAAGCTGAAGGCTCTGAAGTTAACGTCTTTAATTCTAACCCGCCCTTGGAGCTGAGAATCACATGGCCAGCTGCCTGCAGCATATTTCTCCATGAATATGTAACAGGAGTCTTATTTTCACCATGATTTCTATCCTGCTCCCTCCTCAACCTGATCCTGTCCCAGTCTCCCCATCTTAGTAAACAGCATCCCCACCACCTACTGGCTAAAGCCTCAGCCCCTGGGATAAATTCCCCCTTTCCCTTTTCTCGTATCTAATCCATCAGCAAAACCAACTGATTTGACCTCCAAAACAGAAGTCAGACTTGCTCACTGCTTTTTATATCCACTGCTCCCATTTGAATCCAAACCCTGAAATTTTTTTTGCACTTCAGACACTGTTAACAGTCATTGGTCCCACGACTACACCTACACAGATATTTTACAAGATAGCTAATCACCACCAAGTTGCCAAACCCAATGGTTAACCCTCAGATCCAAATGACTCAACCTGTCAGTCCTATAGACATAGAAGTCCCTCCACTTCTCTGGAAATATTCTATCTTTTTCATCGTGATGTTGGCTCTCCCTTCCTCTTCCACACTGGTCAGTGATGATGGCTCCTTTCCTGGCTGGGTTTTTTTGAGCTTCCTGACCTTTAGACATCAGTCCTGTGCTCTGGGACTCGGACCTTCTGCTTGAGTTTTCTGTTTTGTTAAAAAAAATAAAAATTCAGCTGAGTACATTTTAAAGAACCTATTGCCTTTATTCAATGATTCACGAAATGGGCAGCATCCTGCTTGCAGACTGAAAGGAGCTCGGAGGAGCAGTACAAAATGAAATACTTTTATAGGCAGAAGAGAGGAGGAGCAAGGAATTCACATCAGGCAAACAAGGCAGGTTGGTTATGTCCAGGTGACTTGGCTTCTGGGGATGGCAGGTGTCCGAGGGAGTGGGGATCAGGTGGTGTCTGCTTGCCTGGGCTCAGATTCCATTTCTGGGACAGCTGAAATCATAATTAAGTCTGGTTTGGGGGACATGGGGCTTAGCATAAGCAACTCCATTTTGGGCCTCTTGTTTTGTTTTTAATAGTTACTTCATAACAAATAATAACAAGTTTAGTAACTTTAAACAGCTCAGTTTACTATCCTACCATCTCTAGCTGTCAGGAGGCCAGACACAGCTTAACCAGGGTCCTCGGCTCTGCGTCTCACTCAAAGGAGGAGAGAAGGCGCCCACCAAGCTGTGTTCTCACGTGCAGGTTCCACTAGGGAAAGCTCTGCTTCCAAAGTCACTCGGGTTGTTGGCAGAACTCATTTCCTTGTAGCTGTGTGATTTGGGGGGCAACCCATGCTGGGGCGGGCCAGGGAGATTCTCCAGGCTGTTAACTGGAAACCATCCTCAGCCCCCAGAGGCTGCTTGCGGTTTCCTGCCATATAACTCTCTCCACAGGTGATTCTGAACTTGGCTCTTTGCTTCTTCAAGTCCAGGACAGCCTCTCACTCCAATCAGTAAAACAGTCTGATTTAATATAATGAGATTATAATAGTGACATCTTCTTTCCTTGCCAAATTCTATTGGTTAAAAGCAAGTCCTAAGTCCCATACACACTCCAATCCATACTCACAGGACAAATACCAGGGGACAGATATCATGAAGCTGCCTTATCATGTTGCCAAACACACCTCTGTCCATACTCACTGCATAGGTAAGCCCACTTCTTCTCAGAGCTTGAACCCTATGTCCTAACGGTGCTCATATTTGTGCCTCAAGCCTAGACCTCACCCATGAATGCCACACTCGTGTGTTCAGCTGCTGGTTGGGCATCCCCATGTGGATTCAGCCACCATCTCCAGAACCAAACACCTGTTGCCTATCAAACTTGCTTCTCCCGTCGTCTTTCCCATCTTAGCAAGTGGTAACGTCACTGTTCCAGGGCCTCAGGCTCCCAAAATTGTAAAATCATCCCAACTCTTGTCTTTTCCGCACACTCCACACTTAATATATTTATAAATCCTGCGTGTTTTGTCTTCAATATACACCCAGAATCTCCCCCCTTCTCCCCACCCCTGCATCTACTACTCTGGTCTGGGCCAATACCCCCTCTCACCCAGATCAGTGGTCCTCAACCAGGAGAGTTTTGTGCACCTGCTCCCCCCCCCCAGGGGATTTTGACAGGGTCTGGACACACTTTTCGTTGTCACAACTTGGGAGTTGGGAAAGGGCGCTCCTGTGATCTAGTGGTCAGTGCACAGGACAGCTCCCCATAGCAAAAATTAATATGGCCCCAAATGCCAGCAGTATAGAAATCTCAGTCTACATTAATGCAAGTAGCATCCCCACTTCACAACCCCGCAAGTCCGTTCTGCACACAGCAGCCTGAGTGATTCTTTTCTTTTCTCTTTAAGATTTTATTTATTTATTTGACAGAGTGCGAGAGAGACCCATGTAGGCAGAGAGGCAGGCAGTGGGAAAGGGAGAATCAGGCTCCCTGATGATCAGAGAGCCTAATGCGGGGCTCGATGCCAGGACCCCGAGACAATGACCTGAGCTGAAGACAGAGGCTTAACCCACTGAGCCACCCAGGCGCCCTGATCCTTTTCTAATCTAAATCAAGTCAAGCCTCTGAAAGACCCTCGATCCGCACCCAAGAAGCAGACACCAAGCCTCCACTGGATGCAAGTTGCAAGAGGTTTATTGGTTACACAGGCGCCTGCGGACGCATCAGCCTTTGTGGGCTGAGCGCGCCGGGCTAAGTTGGGGAGCAGATTATATAGGGCAAGGTTGGGGTGGCGGGAAGCGTGCTTACAGAAGCAGATGCTTGGTTACAGGGATCTGATTGGTTAACTTAAATCAAGCATTGTCAGGCACTGGGTTTAAGGCAAGGACACAACGGTTTGCTCTGGTGGGCCTTGGCTCAGCACTCTGGAAAGTCCCAGGTATACTCTATTCCTCATCTGTCTTTTCTTTTGACAGACCAGGTGATCACAGACAATAGACATCCTGGTATGTGTTGCCATCCGGCTATGGGAACAATCAAGCCTTCAGCAAGGGGATAGGGGGTGCTTTGGGGACATCAGGTTACTTAAACAAGCCTTTAGCAAGGGGAGAGGGGTCTTTCACCTCTTCAAAACCATCCAAGCTCTTCTCATCTGGCACAAAGTTAAAGGCAAATCTTTACAATGGCCTTCAAGACTTTATGTGATCTGACCCCACTACCTTCCTTACCTACCTCCTACCACTTGCCATCTTGCTCATTTTTTGCCCAGCATTATTGGTCGCCGTGTCATTCTTTTAACACACTAGATGTGCTCCCACTTTGGGCTTACTGTTTGCTTTGTGTGGGATGCTCTTCTCCAAACAGCACAACTGCTCGTTCCTTAATTTCCTCCAGGTCTTTCCTCAAATGAGGGAGACTTCCCTGACACAGTCCCATAGAAAATACCAACCTGCTCCCCTAAACCCCCACACCCCATGTCCACTCACTCAGCTTAGTTTCCTTCCTACCCCACATCAACCCCTGATATGTATGTATATTTATTTGCTTCATTTCTCACTCAACAACTAAAATGAAAACTCCAAGAGGACATCAAATTTATTTTGTCTCTTGTTAACCATTCTGTCTTTAGGGTTTAGAACAGTACCTGACACATAGTAGATGTTCCGGAAATATTGGAGAATGATTTGTTTCTATTTTTGCCTTTTCTCTATCCATTCTTTACACAGCATCCAAAAATGACATTTTAAAAATGCAAAAGGAATCCCATGACCACCCTCCACCCGCCAGTGTAAAACCCTTCAATGGCTTTTCGTTGTGCTCAAGCCGCAGCTGACATTCTACAGCCCAGGCCAGATTAAGATTTCAGAGTTCTTAATCACTGGAAAGACGATGGTGTTGTTACCACCAGAGATATTTAAATATTTTTGAAGATTAGATCCCAAAGTAAGTGTGCTAAAAGCCTAGCAATATCCGATTTCACAAACTCAGATTTCATAAAGTCTCATTAGTCTTCTCACCTTGTGTAAGTTTAATCTTTCCTCAGCCCCCTTTTCTCTTCTGTTTCAGGCACTCACCATACTTTGCCAGAATGACCATAACGGCCTTCCAACCTGTCATCTCATCTTCAGGAATATGCCCCTTTCCCTCCCCTCCTCACACCAATTCATCCTCTAAACTTATTCTAAGATGATCACTCTAAAATGTGCATCTCATTGTGTCCTTCCCCCTACAGGAACTTACTCAATAGCTCCTAAGGACGTGTGAATTTCCTTGGTGTGGTATTTTTACAAGACCCTTTGCTTGCAAGTGGCAGCAATCCAAAGAAAACTGGAGGAACCAAAAGGGAAAAGCAAGCAGACAAACAAAAAACAAAGGAATGTCCAGGTTCCTGTAGGGGTGGATACCACAGAAGTTCATACAAATCCAAAAGAAGACGGGGCACCTGGGTGGCTCAGTGGGTTAAGCCTCTGCCTTCGGCTCAGGTCATGATCCCAGGGTCCTGGGATGGAGCCCCACATCGGGCTTTCTGCTCTGCAGGTAGCCTGCTTCCTCCTCTCTCTCTGCCTGCCTCTCTGCCTACTTGTGATCTCTGTCAGATAAATAAAGAAAAAATCTTTTTAAAAAGTCAAAAGAAGAGCTGCAGAACTAAAATTTCAGAATCAAGAACTAGGGACTGGAAACCGGCAAAACACTTTTCTCTTTGTCCATGTCTCATGTTTACTTGTCTCCATATGGCTGCTTTCTTCTCTGGTCGGACTCTTCAAGTGTCCAGGAAGATGGCCATTGCCAGCTCCTGAATCCCATCCAGCAAGGCCAGTCACTCGCCTAAAGAGAGAACCTTGTCTTCCTGTCATTTACATATCAATCCCAGGGAGACTCAGATTGGTCCTATTGGTGTCAGGTGGACCAATCACTATATGGGTTTATATGTGTGCCCATCCTCCCTCAGACTGCATAAAGCACAGGTGAAATTTTTTTAAATTAACTTATAATGTATTATTTGCCCCCAAGGGTACAGGTCCGTGATTCATCTGTGTTACACATTTCACAGAACTCATCATATCATATACCCTGCCCAATGTTCATAACCTAGCCACCCTCTCCATACCCCCTCCATCCCCGCAAACCTCAGTTTGTTTTGTGAGATTAAGTCTGTTATGGTTTGTCTCTCTCCCCATCCCATCTTGTTTCATTTTTTCCTTCCCTACCTCCCATGATCCCCTACCCTGCATTTCAAATTCCTCATATCAGAGAGATCATATGATAATTGCCTTTCTCTGATTGACTTACTTCACTTAGCATAATACCCTCTAGTTCCATCCAAGTCATTGAAAATGGCAAGATTTCATTTTTGATGGCTGCATAGTATTCCTGTGTGTGTGTGTGTGTGTGTGTGTGTGTGTGTGTGTGTGTATTACATCTTCTTTATCCATTCCTCTGTTGATGAACATCTTGGTTCTTTCCATAGTTTGGCTATTGTGGACATTGCTGCTGTAAACATTCAGGTTCACATGCCCCTTTGGATCACTACATTTGTATCTTTAGGTAAATACCCACTAGTGGGATTGCTGGGTCCTAGGGTAATTCTATTTACCTCTTTGAGGAACCTTCATACTGTGAAGCACAGGGGAAATTATCCAGAGTGAACGGCGTTGTGTACCCAGAAAGAGGAAGATGAGAAAGTACAGCGGTCAGGCACAACACATAGCCCACAGTTTCCACCATTTACATGATCTCCTCGATTCCACTTTTCCCTGCTCCTTCCGCAGGTTCTGTGCTTGAACCACAGTGAGCCCCTGTGAATTCGTGGATTGCTTTGGCTCTCTCTTACCTGCATCTGGCCACACCTGCTGCTCTCTGTGCCTAAAACCCTGTTTTCTGGCTTGTTATACAAAGATAATACTTCCAGACATTCTTCACACATCGTACACCTCATACATCACCTCCTCCAGGAAGTCTTTGTTTGGACTTAGGGGTTTTATTGTCATTTAGGGATAGCAAGGCCAACAGACCAGGAGATCACTGCTGTTGAAAAGACAATTGGTTACTCACAGATCCCAGAAGGAGGGGGCTGGCGCAGCCACCAGGGAGGGGTGGGGGAGGACAAAGGGGAGCACCGGGTTCCGTCAGGATGGGACTGAGGATAAGAGCCTTTATTGTGGTTTCTGTAGGAAGGAATGGGGGAAGTAGGGATGGTAGGTTGGGACTGGCTGATTTGGACACTTTCAGCAGGAGCTGGGGTATAACGGCTGTCCCTGGTTGTCTGGTACTTGGCCCTGGGGTGATTCGGACCCTGAGTAACAGTTCCACAGAGAAGGTGGTCAGGAATTCAGACTCTAGATTCATTGCTTTGCATTTAAAAACCTCACTCCCAGCTGAGGGGTAACTCTCTCTAGGAGCTGACCAACCCTGGAGGGGCAGTCCTTCCAGCTTCAGCAAGCACTCATGATGGTCAAAGTATCAAAATATGGAAAATAAAGGACGGTTACTCATCTTCCCTGATTTTTTTTTCTTTTTAAACTTCTTTTATTTAAATTCAATGAGTTAACGTAGACTGTATCAATAGTTTCTAATGCAGAGTTCAATTATTCTTCCCTGATATTTTTTTCACCCTCTTCCCCTAAATCAGGTTTCTGTGACTCTTCCTTCTGATCCCATAATAACCAGTGCATATTTCTGTCCTTGCAAGGTGACAGCGCCAACAATGGCATCCCAAGTGACAGCATAGCAATGTTCAACCTTCAGATTCCTTTGAGGGAAGAGGGTGAGAACTTGAAGCCATTTTAATTTCGATGTAATGGATGTGTGACCTCATTTGATGTGGGTAGCCTGTAAGGACTGCACTTCTAGTCTTTACTCACGTGTCTTAAAAATATTTTTATTCATATTTTTTTATTAAAATGATGACAGCAAAACTCGAGGTGTGCTATATATCCTGAATTTCCACCATCACATTCACTTATAAAGCCATTGTTCATTCATCCTCATACTGATTATTGAATACGTTTTTTTCTCTGCATTATTGTGCCTATCTTCGACCTTCCAAATACGCAATTAACCAGGAAAATTTAAACTCTGACTGCTCTTTTAAGAAATTCAGGCTTGTAAATATCCGTGCATAGAAAATCAAAACAATATGCCTGATTACACAAGGACCCCTCCCACTGCTGAATGTATGGTGTCTTATTATCTTTGTATGGTGCTTGGGTGTGGATTAGGAAAAGAAGCACCTTCCTTTGCATGGTTGCAGCTGTGTGCTGTGGAGACTGCTTGGGGAGCAAAGCACAGGTTGGTTTTTAGCCCAAAGTGTCTCCTTCTGGTAACCCTTAAAACGTCAGGCGAAGATGCTGAATGTGCACTATTTTGCCCCAATGGGCGTAGCTCAATTCATGTTCCTCCCTGGAATTTCCTCCGGGACCGGATAGTGTTATACAATAGCAAGTGAGGGACTAACCCATCACTGTGTAAATTTCTGCTGCCATAATAAAATGTGCATGTTTCTGTTTAGGAATCTGAACACGTATTTGACCTTCTTAGTGATTCAACTTTGAAGCAAAGGCTTTTTTCATCTTTTCTTCAAGACTTTGGGTTAAATTAAGGGGTGCTCTGAGATTTTAAGGCAAATTGTCACGAGCCAGCCTTTATCTACAGTTACTTATCTCTGTAATCAGATTATTCTCAAGACACAAAATACACGTACACACAAAATAAAACACAGATACAGTTTAGATGCCAACTCAAATTGTCAGGCAAAGCTGTTGAATCCACATTTTTTAATCATCCCAGGTGATTGATTATATTAAGTGAATATTAGCAGTTACAAAATAAATCTACAGTAATACAATGTACTTTTATCATTTTTTTTACATTAATGGTTTTTGGTTAATTATTCCTGTTTCTTAAAAAATAATTTAAAAAATATAGCTCCTCTATAGTCCGAATGTTTGTGTCCCCTCTCAAAAGTCATATGTTGGAGGGACGCCTGGGTTGCTCAGTGGGCTAAGCCTCTGCCTTTGGCTCAGGTCATGATCCCAGGGTCCTGGGATCGAGCACTGTATCAGGCTTTTTGCTCAGCAGGGAGCCTGCTTCCCTCCCTCTATCTGCTTGCCTCTCTCCCTACTTGTGATCTCTGTCTGTCAAATAAATAAATAAAATATTAAAAAAAAAAAAGTCATATGTTGGAACCCTAATCCAAGTGTAATGACATTTACAGATAAGGCCTTTAAGAGATTATTAGGTCATGGTGGTGGGGCCCTAACAATGGGATTAGTGCCCTTATGGGAAGAGACGGGAGAGAGCCAATGATATGATATACTACATATAATATATGAAATATTATCATAATGTTATATTATTATATCAATAAATGAAATGCAATAAATAAATAAAATTGCGATGCAATAAATAAATAAATTACAATGGAAGATTATTCAGCTTAACAAAGGAAGGAGTGTGGGTGATGTCCCTGGTGGGCCACGCTGTCTCTTGGCTGGGACCTAAGCCAGGACTGGACTGAAAACCTGCATCGTCCAACCAACTTGGTGCTTCCTGATATCTGCCCCCCAAAGGACAAGTGTCCAGTGTCGGAGCGTGGGGACAGAAATAGCCTCAGTTAGTTCCTACTCTAAGAGTAGCTTTGGAAACTTCTGAAAACCCAACTCATCATCCATCTGGCTATGAAGGGACGTCTACAACATTAATCCCATGACCCATGTTTTACTTTGTAGAATTCCAAACATTCAACAAGCTTGTGAGTGGCCTATTTATTTGCAAGCTTAGGTTGCTGCTTCTTGCCTTTAAAAGCCAAGCACTGTAGTTGCTACCATAGATTGGTAGACTTTTACAGTTTTCAAAGCACTTATGAGTTCTTCCCCTATTCTTTACTTCTGAAAAGCAAAATGTGTATCAGTCAATGATGTAATTAGTTTGAACAGAAAAGAACTTTATTGAACATTATCAAGGGCCTTGAAGATGCCCGGAGTGCCAATGCCAGGTTCTGGGGCTGTACCACCGTAGGACTGCCCAGGGGAGATAGTGCAGTGATACCCCAACAGTTGACCCCTGGATGGAACCGTGGGCATGGCTGCTCAGAGAACTCCAGTCTTTTGCATACATCCTTAGAAACAGATCCTACCTACTTGGTGCTTGCTTCTTCTTCTCCCATCAGAGCCTCCTGTGGGTGCATCTGATGGGCAGACCTTGTATCATTTGCAAAGTAATTTCTGGCTTCTCTTGGGGTAGAAAGTCAACATGGGAAAATTCCTCAGAGGTAGGAAGAGTGTCCAAAGGATGCTGGCTGTTGCAAATTACAACAAACATGACAAACAATACCACTGACCATCAGAAGTGGGGTTTTCATGTCTTGAAACAGTTATTATTGGGTTTTAATGTTACTGGGAATCATTTACTGTAGGTTCATAAGATATCTCATAAGAGAGCACCTTTTAGATTTCTCTAACCAATAATGTCTGCATTCTGATCCTGCAGAAAAAAGGTCTCTGAAAGTGCTGGCCAGTTTTGATTGCAATACAATTTCTCAGCTGATTCTTTTCATATCCTATTTGAAGCAGAGCTCAAAGCTCTGTACTCAGTGGGTGGTTGTATAATTGTTTTAATTCATTTGTTAAACATAATTATCTTTCCTCACTTCTGTCCTATTCCTTTGATATATGCTCAGCAACTAGGTCCCTAATGGATGTGATTAGAGCTTCCCATGGTGTGCAGCATGTGAGGGAAGGGGTGTTATATCGTTAAGGTGGGGACACATCTTCATTTTATGTTTCAGGGACTTAAGCTGTTTCTTTTGACACCTGGGGGCTAAGTTAATGAGAGAGTTCTTTGATAGCTTTATGTGAGCTAATTCTGCTTGTCACATGCTATAGGGATCCTGGAGAAGAGGGAGGAAGTCAGAGAGCAGAGGATAGGTGGGGTGCCTTTGTTCAGTGACCATCCCCTCATGCCAACCACCAACCCAATCATTAACTGTGCGTTTAAACACAGACATCCTGAGACAGATCAAAGACAGGTTCCTGACAACAGGTCAGTCCTCCTTTTGCTGTTCTCATCAATAGGATTTTCAAGCTTTGTTTGTATGTCCCAGGAGTGCATTGAATTTTCCTGAATTTTTAACTTCTATCTGATGACGTGGAGGAATTTACTTCCTGATTCTCATACTTTGTCCATTCTCTTAGAATATGTTTCTATACACATTTCACTCTTTGTTTTTTATCCAGTTGTTGTACCTTCAGTGTTTCCCCCATCCCTTCTTATACTCGCTATGATGTCCCCTTCTCGGTTGGTAGAAATCTTGTTCAATTTTAGGTTTTCAGTACTACCGAATTTTGTTTCTGCCTTCGTGAGCTGATTCTGTCCCTCCTCGAAGCAGCACAGAGTTCTGTGTGGATGTGGGTATTGATGCAATCTAACCAAGTTCATCTTTTCATTAGAGTAGAAAAACCATTGACATTTCATGAAACGACTGAGCCCCTCAAATGATGCCCATGGTCTCGCATTTTCTTTGCTTCATCCCTTCGTACATCCCCATTTATTTATTTATTATTTTATTTCAATTATTTTTTTAAATAAATATAGATTATATTTTTATCTCCAGGGGTACAGGTCTGTGATTCACCAGGTTTACACAACTTAAAGCCCTCATAGATCTTTTTTTAAAAATCTGTTTTTTTCTTTAAATGTTTTTATATATGTTTTTTTTTCATTTTTCTCTTTTGTTTTTAATTTTTATTTCAGCATACCAGTATTCCTTGGTTTACACCAAATCCAGTGCTCCATGATGCAATCTGGGCCTTTTCTAATAACCACACCTGGTTCCCCCTACCTCCCACCCCTCGCCCCATCAAAGCCCTCATGTTGATTTTCAGAGTACTTAGTCTCTCAGAGGTCTTAGTCTCACCTCCCCTTCCAATGCATTTAATTTATATTTTTAATTGTAAATTTTCATTTGTATTTTCAAGTTTCAATTGAATTAAATATATTTAATTTAACTTCATTTAAATTAAATTTAATTTTTTTAAAGGCTGATACATGCTGTCAGCTGCCAAATCTGTGGTCTCATAAAGTACAAAGAAAATGGGGAAAGGGAATGTAGACTTACAAAGAAGAACCATTTCACTTTTCTAGGTCCTTCTTTTTAAAGAGTAGAAAATATACTTTCCCAGAAAAAAACAAACTCAGAAGGAAAGAGTAGGATGAAAGTTACCTTTATCAGCCTATAAACAGATACTCAAACCAAAAACACTGGAAACTGCAAAAAGATGCCAACTGTTTTTAAAGAAATGGCGGAAGACTTTAGGTAAGAATAACTTTCATGCAAATTGAAGTTGTAGACGTGGTCGAATTGTTCAGGAGGCACCAAAAGAATGAGAATAACATTCTACTGGAAGGAAGGAAGACTGAGGAAGGAAGACTGAGATTCTGAACAAAAATGTTTTATTAGGTAAAAGAATGGATAATATAGATATATTATATATATTATAAATATTATATATACATATATACATATATACATATATACATATATATTATGTATATATTATGTATATATATACATATATACATATATGTAATATATATATTATATATATTACAAATATATATAATATATTATATATATTATAAATATTATATATACATATATACATATATATTATGTATATATTATGTATATATTATATATTATGTATATATTATATATATATTATGTATATATTATGTATATATATACATATATACATATATGTAAATATATATATTATATATATTATAAATATATATATAAATATATATTATATATATTATAAATATTATAAATATTATATATACATATATATGTATATGTATATATGTATATATAATATTTATAATATTTATAATATATATATTATATATTATATTATACATTCTTTTACCTAATATTATTCTTATTCTAATATTACCTAATATACATTCTTTTACCTATATATATATAATGGTTTTTCTATGGCTGCTATTACAAGATACCAGAAGCCTGGAGGCTGAAACCACAGAAGTGGACAGTGTTACATTTCTAGAGGCTACAATGTTGGTAGGACATGCTACTTTTGTAAGTATTGTGTATGGATCTGTTCCAGGCCCCTTTTCCAGCTTGAAGTATTGCTCTGGCTTTGGACGTCTTCACCGGGCCTTCTCCCTCAGTGCATATCTGTGTATCCACACTCTCTCTTCTTAGTAGCACACAAGTCCTCCTGAATTAGGGGCCCAGTCTACTCAAATATGACCTCATCCTAGATAGTTACATCTTCAGGGACCCTATTTCCAAAAAAGGACATGTTCCCAGGTGCTGGAGTTTAGGACTGGGATAGTTTATATGCATAAACACACACACACACACACATACACACACACACACATACGTGTGTGTGTATATGTATTACTATATATATCTATGTGTATAGATAGAAAGGTAGGAAGGAATAGATAGGAAAAAGAAAATACGCCTAGCGAGTTAGTAGACTTCACCTTTAACTTTTCAACAATGACCTGCAGAATGAAGGACTGAAATTCTATTGAAAGAAAAGACCTGGATAGGTCAGTGAAAAATAAACTCTACATAGGCGGATGCAGAGTGTAGTATAGATTTTGTGGAAAGAGAAAAGATGAAAAGGGCTAGACCGTACCCAAAGGAATCCTCAAAGGCTGATTTTCTGAGGTCTTGAGAAGAGACAATGGAAAGACACCCGATCCGTGAACAGAGAAAGAAACCATGGCAGAACAACAACAAGGGATCCTTTTAGAAAGACATGGCTATCCTCAAGGTGTCTGCATGCGATGAGAAAACTCACTGAGATCCACCACATTCAAGCCCATCCAACAAGGCTCCAGACACTTTTTGGAAAGCTTGGCTTTCTTTCATGGAGCGAGAATGAGTGAGAGAGAGCATGAGAGAGGAGAAGGTCAGTGGGAGAAGCCGACTCCCCCAGGAGCTGGGAGCCCGAGGCGGGACAAGATCCTGCCAGTCCGGGGTCATGACCTGAGCCCAAGGCAGTCGCTGAACTAACCGAGCCACACAGGCGCCCATCTCCAGAAACGGGTCAACAACAGCTGAGGAGCACCTGGGCGGCACCCTCAGTGAAGTGCCCAACTCTGGGTTCTGGCTCATGTGGTGATCTCAGGCTATTGAGATTGATCCCTGAGGCTAGCTCTGGGCTCAGGGAAGAGTCCACAAGTCTCTCTTCAGGTCATGCCCTTTCCCCTTTCCCCATGAAGAGTGCTCTTGCCCTGAAACAAACTAGGAAAAGCCTTCACAGAAATAAACAATGGTTGAGAGGGGAGGGATGGGGAGAAAAGCGACTGGCCTGGTCCCCTAAAAATTAATGGCACTAGAGATGATGAGCTTTGGGAACTATAGCTTACTGGATACAACGTGTAAAAAGCTTCAGTGAGTCATGGTGGGAACAAGCCATGAGGGCAGCAAATACAATCTTAGATGATGTTATTAGTAGCACTACAGGCTCTAGATTTCCTGTGGTGGTGTTCTTGGCACGACCGGCCCCACCAAAGTGCATATGGACAACCTGGAACAGAGGGTCTTGGAGATCCCAGCACGTGAGGTATGATGAGAGGGTAAAATGATAGGAGGTGTCCTTTGGAAGGACTGTCTCCTTGACTTTAAAAGGGAGAACCCAAATCTGTAGGTGAAATCTTTTTGGCTACAAAGAGGGCCGAGGGCTCCTAAGGTCAAGGTCTCCTCGTCACTTGCAAAGATATTGAAGAACATATTCAGACATTTCAAAGTTGTCCTCATGTCCATCCGTTCCCACTCTGGAATTCTATCAATGAGGTGAGAGTTCCTCTAGTTGGAAAAAAGATCTAAAATGACTTCCCTTTCTCATGTAATTTCTGTAACCTCCAGGACACACCCACCTACCCCTTCCAGTGCTGTAATGAAGCCACAGCTGGTGCCAATTTGCGGAACTCATTAAAGGCTATTTTCCCTTATATACCCCCGGACCAAGTTCCCATGCTCCCTCACCTGATTCCCTGCACTCACCTCCCACCTGGTGTGTTCACACCTGCACGTGCCTTTTACCAACCGCTTTGCCAAAAGGTAGCCAGAGTGACCTTTCAAAGACCTATCAGTTCCTGGCATTTGTCTCCATAGAAATCTGCACTGATCTTCTAACAAATTCTCAGTCCTCCAAAGGCATCCATAATCCTCCCATCCGTCTCTTCCTACCCCTCCAACTGACTGATGCCTGTTCTGCCCTGTCTCTCTGCCCTTCAACCACGCTGCCTCCCTCTTCCTGTGAAGACCCCTCATGGCACCTGCCTCCAAGCACAGGTGATTCCCATTGATGGGAAGACCCTCTTCCTCTCCCCTGTCTCCCCACTCCAGGTACTCCCACTTATTCGTGAGCTCACAAGCCCCATGGTACACACTCTCCATGCAGCCTGCTCTCTCTTTTCTACCACTGGCCTCCATTTCTAGCTGTGGTTGTGACATGGATGTCCCTCCCCTGCCAGCCTTCAAGCTCTCCGTCCATTTAGCTCCAACACCTGAACACAGTGCCTGGCATGTAGTAAGCCCTGGCTAGCTTCTAAGAACCTCACTGAGGGACTGAAAGCGTTTTAATAATGTCACCACGTAGGCTTCAAACTGTAGGCAGAAAAAGCTTTGCCTGGATTGACATTTTAGAGACTTATTCGTCAAGTTAGATGTGTTCATTGACTTTACCTTGTAAAATTTTAAAAAAGGACCTCTGTATCGCTTTGCATGTAACGAAGGCACATGTATACTATTAGACCACGTTATGAGCTTAATGGAAGGAGACAAGAGTTTTTCGCTAAGAAAATGTATAAGACTGTTGAGGTCACGTGGGAGGAAATAGTCCGTTTGTTGGAGCATTGCTGTCTTACTCTATCACAGCCACTAATAAAAATCTGACACGGGGTGAGTCAGAATTGTCTGTCAGAGATGAGTTAGATCTGGCTCATGTTCGTACAGACATGAAAGCCAGGAACGAAGAAGGAGGCTTTGGAAGCCTGGGTGGAGGAGGCGGTGTGGTTCACTGCGATGAGCTAAGTGCCCAGAGCCACCGGCAGACATGCGGGCCTGTGTCCTTCCTTTGTTCTGGGGTCCCTCTTGCACCATGTGGTGAGGCTGGCAGCTGGGAGCAGCTCAGGACAGGACCCGGTGGCATCTTACCTCTCCCACCCTCCTGTGGGCTCCAGTGGGCTCCAGTGGGTCCCAGGGGACAGCCTGCCTTCCTTGCAAATCCCAGTAGCACTGGGAGCAGAAACTGGGACCAAGGAGTGAGCACCCTGTTTGACCAGCCACCTCTTCTTCAGATGCAGGGGGAGCCCTGGCATGCTGACCCTTCCCTTCTCCCTTTCCCCTTTCCTCTCTTCCTTCCTCTTCCCTTCCCCTCTCTCCTTCCCTGGTGGTGCCCTTTCCCAATGCCCACTTCCTCCCTTTTCCTTTCTTACATGCCTGTCTTCTAGATTTTCTTCTCTGTCCTCCCAATTACTTCCCTTCGTCTGAATCTCCTCTTTGGTCCCTCTGTCCCCGCTCTCTGCTCCTCCTCCCGTTCCCTGGCCCCTGTTCAGCTCCATCCCGACTGCAGGCAGAGCTGGACTAACACGCTCACTCGCTAGCTCAGCCACCCTCCAGAGAAGTCACTCTTCGGTGGCCACCTTCCTGACCCCCTGGTCCTTTCTCCACTTGTTCAGCTATTGCTCTGAAGTCTGAGGAGGACAGAGCGGGGCTGCCGCAGAATCAGGCCAGAGGAGAAACCAAACCATGTGTCCACACTGTCCCCCAGCACTGCTGCTCTGAGAGCTTTCGGAGTCCTCAACAGGGTTAGGATTTAGGGGCTTCTTCAGAACCGGGAGTGAAAACAGCCATAGGTCAAAAGAAAAGCTATGGCCCCCACACAAAAATAATAATCACAAATGAAAACTAAGTTAACTCTGAAGTCCCAAATTCAAAGAATTGCCTTGAATCGGTCACTAGAAAGCACCCGAGGCCTCACTCTCTGGGTTCTGGGTGCCCTGGGAATGGCAGGAGGCTCTGACCCCCTTCCCTCTTCATTCACTCCCAAAGAACGTCCTCTGAGGTGGTCTTCAAACTTCCTCTGAGAAACTGTCTCTGGGAACTGTAGGCCCTCGGCTTCTGGGACTAATGAGGGTGATGTCAGGACCTGATGGGCAGCTTTACAAGGAGATTGTGGCTTTTGGATGCAGTCCTCAGGTCCCATGGCCTGGGTGAGATCTGGGTCTTTGAGTGGAGGAGGACGGATGAGATTTCAGATTTTGAGTTGATTCTGGAATGATTAGTGCTTTGGGGGGCATTGGGTGAAGGCATTTTGCACATGGGAAGGACACGAATTTGGGGTGCCAGAGAGTGGACTGTTAAGAGCTGACCTGCATTTCCCCCAGAAACCTTGCTGCTGTCCTCATCTCTGGTACCACAGAACGTGACCTTATTTGGAACTAGAGTCCTTACAGATGCAATCACATTACAATGAGGTCGTTAGAGTGGGCCCTAATCTCCTGTAACTGACCTCCTTATGTAAAGGGAAAATCTGGACAGAGAGATGCCCCTACTGTCAGTGGTGGGCAGTGCGTGAACTTCTAGAACCCTGACAGTAGTGGAAAACAGACACAGGCTGGGCACTTTGTCAATAGCAAGCTAATAAACGGTGTGACTCCAATGGATTGAGATAATCTCCAGAGTTTCTGCTACATAATGCCCAGGACTCCATTGAAAGGACACCTAAGAATTTATTTTGCCCAAAAATTTGATCATTTTTTTCACTGTCCTACCTATTTTCCAAACCTAGTCCTTTTGCTTCAACTTTCAGTCTACGGACAACCCTGTATCAGATTGATTGTTAATTCTGGGAATGTTTTGCAGATTAATTTGCTTGCCAGAGGTGGTTCCTCTAATTGATGCCTAAGAACCCTAATTAGTTAAGAATACTTTTTTTAACATTTTCATTGCTATTTATTATTATTATTATTATTATTATTGCTAATATCTCTATTATAAATAATTCACAAGGGCATTTATCTGACAAAAGACAAAGAGCTGGCTACTAGTAGAAAAAGTACATTTGACTCTGTCAGTGAAAATGGTAAAGGGATTTGAGAAAATAAGGCAAAGCACTGGAATTATGTGTTAAAACTTGAAATATTATAGACACATTTACTTAATTTCTAATACTGTTGTTGCTTATAATTAAATAAGATGGTTTCCATGAACCACGCATTACAGCAAATATATTGTTTATACAGATTAAATTTTCATCAAAAGGGATGCCTGGGTGGCTCAGTTGGTTAAGCAGCTGCCTTTGGCTCAGGTCATGATCCCAGCGTCCTGGGACTGAGTACCGCATCGGGCTCCTTGCTCGGCCGGGAGCCTGCTTCTCCCTCTGCCTCTGCCTGCCATTCTGTCTGCCTGTGCTTGCGCTCTCGCCCACTCTCTCTGATAAATAAATTAAATCTTAAAATAAATAAATAAATAAATAAATTCTCATCAAAAAATTGTAAGTGTATTTTATTGTAGGATAATGATCAGCATTTTGCAGATGAGAAAAGTGAAATTTAGAAAAGTATGTCTCTTAAAATCCCTCATACAATATCTGGCCTAGATAGAAGGATATACTAGCACAATTGAGGACGATAATTGAGATTACTTAAAATGATAAACTTTACTGTTTAGGGTTTTTTTAAAAGTTTGCCACAGATTCAGATTCTTTTAAAATATGTATCTATTTTGTGTAAAGAGAATGCACTGAGAAGTAAAAAGAAAGTGATATATCAGTGTTACCAACTAATGGCTATACTATCATCACCTTATTTATGAACAATGAAACAGCGTGCAATATTTAAATCAATTTAAATAAATTCCTATTTATTTTATATATTTATGAATTTAAATAAATTCCTATTTATTTATTATTAAAGAAATTCCTCTAACAAACAGTATGTGTTGAATGTTGCTAGCAGAAATGTGTTGTACTACATGGAAGTAATCAGAAAATATGATCTAAAATTCTGCTTTCAAGGGCGCCTGGGTGGCTCAGTGGGTTAAAATTCTGCTTTCAAGAAGCTATAACAGTAAGTACTGAGCATTAGCTATTATATGCTATGGATGAATAACTGAAATGTACATTTGAAACTAATGGTACACTATATGTTAACTAATTGAATTTTAAAAAGTTAGTAAAAAAATACCACTATTTTATAAAACAATATTCCCAACAGGC
Organism: Mustela lutreola; assembly: GCF_030435805.1. NCBI lineage: Eukaryota > Metazoa > Chordata > Mammalia > Carnivora > Mustelidae > Mustela > Mustela lutreola. The sequence goes on along the minus strand of NC_081308.1, from coordinate 55,533,665 downwards.
TCTTTTGCTTTAAAATACTCACTTTGTAATGAGAGTCATTACCCTTGTCTAGCCAATTCTTACATCACTGTTTATCCCTACCCTGCTTTATCCCTTCCCAGTATCAATAAAGGCTCACTTGGGTTCCCTAGAAGCCATGAGAAAGCTTGTAATAGATCTGGCTGGCTTTCACCAGCAATTTGACCACCGTGTGCACAGGGAAGTCTATTGATAAAGGCTTTATTGCAATACATTGCAAATACATGGATGATTTTGAATTCTCTTTCTTGAGGTCTTGTTTCATGATAATAAATTTAGGGTGGCTTATTGGAATGGATGTTATTAACATATTTTCATAGTTCTAAGTACATGGAATTGTAAAATAGATTAATGAATGTGGCATTACTCACAACTGTCCTCATTTTGAAATCAAATTACAGTGTACTGAGCTGAGGAGGCAAAGCAGATTTGGGATTATGAGTTAACTAATTTAAAAAAGTCTTAGGGGTATGATCAGACTATTGGGTAATTCAGTAGAAAAATGTCAACTGATTGAGATTCTGTGTTCCCTGATTTCAGAGAGAAGTTAAGATAAATAAGTAACACGAGGAGACTAGGAAGCCAAACATAAGTGAAAATTTTGAGCCAGGGTGTGTATACATCTGTTTATCTTCTTGCTTTACCGCTGAGGTTGCTCCTAGAGGAGAGTTTAAATATGTGTTGGAGCTAATCTCTGTGGATTACACAAGAAGCAACATCCTACAGCTCTCCCTGAAACACCCCTTATGATTTCAATGTAATTTGGTTTTTGCATTTTTAGAAATAACAAAATACTTTGCAAACTCATCTACTTTATTATTTCTACAAGTTACCACCACAAGTGAGTCAGCTGGCTCCACATTTTAACACAGTGACAGTCACAGAAGGATGGAGGAATGAGTAGAGTTATCAATATATGTGCTTTTAAGAAGTATGACAGGGTAGCAGCTATTTCCAGGAACCAAAACATGGGTCAGCAGCTGTGAAGGAAAAGTGATGGAATAAATGACTCATTTCAGAGGAATTCTATAACATATTAGTTCTATAATGTATCTTCAGCACCCAATTACTCGCTTTGAACTAAAGATAAGGATATACAATTAAGGTCCCATTTATGATTTGACTGGTAGGGTCTGAATCATTTTTACTATTGTTTTGACTATTACTTGAAACCTATAGTAGTACTTGGGATATGTGTTGTGTATTCTGTGAACATGTGCTATTTTAGATTAGATAATTCCTGTCTCGAACCCCTGTTAATTTTTAAATTTTTGATTATTTGTTAGCGGTTTCAGTAAATGGATATATCTAAAAAATTGCAAAGTCACTATTAAGATAAGTTATTATTATATAGAGCATGGAATTGCACATTCCTCCTTTGAATCCGACAGAGTTTCACCATATCCTTAACAATTTGGGAAAAACATGCTATTATTTTTCTTTATAAAATTTCTCCTGTTAGGCTGTGATGGTTTTCATCAGCAATAACCCCTCTGAAGGCTTTGTCAAAAGAGTTGAAAAAATTGGAAAGGTGTGAATGGAGCTGTTTGCTGAATATAAAGAAAAGAGCATTGAAGTACAATTCACACTCTTACTTCTCCTTCTATGCTTTCAGATGTTTGAAATTTGAAAATTTTGCTTCTAGAAGAGATGCCCTATATAATTCTTTTTTAAAAATTTTTTTATAAACATATTTTTTTATCCCCAGGGGTACAGGTATGTGAATCTCCAGGTTTACACACTTCAAAGAAGCCTTAACTCCAGCAGGAGAAGAGAAATAATAAAGATCAGAGCAGAAATCAATGAAATAGAAACCAAAAAAACAATAGAGCAATCAACGAAGCTAGGAGCTGGTTCTTTGAAAGAATTAATAAAATTGATAAGCCCCTGTCCAGACTTATCAAAAAGAAAAGAGAAAGGACTCAAATAAAATCATGAATGAAAGAGGAGAGATCACAACTAACACCAAAGAAATACAAACTATTATAAGAACATACTATGAGCAACCCTACGCCAACAAATTTGACAATCTGGAAGAAATGGATGCATTCCTAGAAACATATAAACTACCACAACTGAACCGGGAAGAAATAGAAATCCTGAACTGATCCATAACCAGTAAGGAGATTGAAACAGTCGTTAAAAATCTCCAAACAAACCAAAGCCCAGGGCCAGACGGCTTCCCAGGGAATCCTACCAAACATTTAAAGAAGAACTAATTCCTATTCTGCTGAAACTGTTCCCAAAAAATAGAAATGGAAGGAAAACTTCCAAACTCATTTTATGAGGCCAGCATCACCTTGATCCCCAAACCAGACAAGGATCCCATCAAAAAAGAGAGCTATAGACCAATATCCTTGATGAACACAGATGCGAAAATTCTCACCAAAATACTAGCCAATCGGATTCAACAGTACATTTAAAGGATTCTTCACCACGACCAAGTGGGATTTATTCCAGGGCTGCAAGGTTGGTTCCACATCTGCAAATCAGTCAATGTGATACAACACATCAATAAAAGAAAGAACCAGAACCATATGATACTCTCAATAGATGCTGAAAAAGCATTTGACAAAGTACAGCACCCCTTCCTGATCAAAACACTTCAGATTGTAGGGATAGAGGGCATATACCTCAATATCATCAAAGCCATCTAAGAAAAACACACCGCAAATATCATTCTCAATGTGGAGAAAAACTGAAAGCTTTTCCGTTAAGGTCAGGAACACGGCAGGAATGTCCATTATCACCACTGCTATTCAACATAGTACTAGAAGTCCTAGCCTCAGCAATCAGACAAAAGGAAATTAAAGCATCCAAATCGGCAAAGAAGAAGTTAAACTATCACTCTTCGCAGATGATATGATACTATATGTGGAAAACCCAAAAGACTCCAATCCAAAACTGCTAGAACTTGTACAGGAATTCAGTAAAGTGTCAGGATATAAAATCAATGCACAGAAATCAGTTGCATTTCTCTACACCAACAACAAGACAGAAGAAAGAGAAATTAAGGAGTCCATTCCATTTACAATTGCACCCCAAACCATAAGATACCTAGGAATAAACCTAACCAAAGAGGCTAAGAATCTATATTCAGAAAGCTATAAAGTACTCATGAAAGAAATCGAGGAAGACACAAAGAAATGGAAAAATGTTCCATGCTCCTGGATTGGAAGAATAAATATTGTGAAAATGTGTATGCTACTGAAAGCAAGTCCTATATAATTCTTACTTTAAGGAACAAGTTCCTTTTATAATTTTTTTATTATTCTACCATTCAAGTATTTCCATTTAAATTAAATTCAATATCATTTAAAAAATAATCAAAAGTGCAGCCAGTATTCAATTCCTGGGCTAAATAATTTTAGAAAGCTTTGTGTTATTGAACCTACAGGGTTTTTCTGTAGTTTTAACTCTTTCTTTCTGTGATTTTTCCCATTAGTCACGTAAGTGACTGCAATATAACAGACATTGAGGATAAAGAAGGACTGAATAGAACAATCCTTGGCCTCATGAAGTTGAGAATCTAGCAAGGGAGTCAAACAATTCAATCATTCAGAGACAATTTATTGAGTGCCTGGCCTAAGATGAGCACAACAAAACCCCAGCCCAGAGGAATCATTTTAATTTTTTATTTTTTTATAAACATATATTTTTATCCCCAGGGGTACAGGTCTGTGAATCACCAGGTTTACACACTTCACAGCACTCACCAAAGCACATACCCTCCCCAATGTCCATAATCCCACCCCCTTCTCCCAACCTCCCTCCCCCCAGCAACCCTCAGTTTGTTTTGTGAGATTAAGAGTCACTTATGGTTTGTCTCCCTCCCAATTCCATCTTGTTTCATTGATTCTTCTTCTACCCACTTAAACCCCCATGTTGCATCACCACTTCCTCATATCAGGGAGATCATATGATAGTTGTCTTTCTCTGATTGACTTATTTCGCTAAGCATGATATGCTCTAGTTCCATCCATGTTGTCCCAAATGGCAAGATTTCATTTCTTTTGATGGCTTCATAGTATTACATTGTGTATATATACCACATCTTCTTGATCAATGAATATGCTACCTAAAGCAATCTACAGAATGCAATTCCTATCAAAGTACCATCCATCTTTTTCAAAGAAATGGAGCAAATAATTCTAAAATTTATATGGAACCAGAAAAGACCTCGAATAGCCAAAGGGATATTGAAAAAGAAAGCCAAAGTTGGTGGCATCACAATTCCGGACTTCAAGCTCTATTACACAGCTGTCATCATCAAGACAGCATGGTACTGGCACAAAAACAGACACATAGATCAATGGAACAGAATACAGAGCCCAGAAATAGACCCTCAACTCTATGGTCAACTCATCTTCGACAAAGCAGGAAAGAATGTCCAATGGAAAAAGACAGCCTCTTCAATAAATGGTGCTGGGAAAATTGGACAGCCACATGCAGAAAAATGAAATTGGACCATTTCCTTACACCACACACGAAAATAGACTCAAAATGGATGAAGGACCTCAATGTGCGAAAGGAATCCATCAAAATCCTTGAGGAGAACACAGGCAGCAACCTCTTCGACCTCAGCCGCAGCAACATCTTCCTAGGAACAACGCCAAAGGGAAGGGAAGCAAGGGCAAAATTGAACTCTTGGGATTTCATCAAGATCAAAAGCTTTTGCACAGCAAAGGAAACTGTTAACAAAATCAAAAGACAACTGACAGAATGGGAGAAGATATTTGCAAATGACATATCAGATAAAGGACTAGTGTCCAAAATCTATAAAGAACTTAGCAAACTCAACACCCAAAGAACAAATAATCCAATCAAGAAATGGACAGAGGACATGAACAGACATTTCTGCAAAGAAGACATCCAGATGGCCCACAGACACATGAAAAAGTGCTCCATATCACTGGGCATCAGGGAAATACAGATCAAAACCGCAATGAGGTATCACCTCACACCAGTCAGAATGGCTAAAATCAACAAGTCAGGAAATAACAGATGCTGGCGAGGATGCGGAGAAAGGGGAACCCTCCTACACTGTTGGTGGGAATGCAAGCTGGTGCAGCCACTCTGGAAAACAGCATGGAGGTTCCTCAAAATGGTGAAAATAGAACTGCCCTATGACCCAGCAATAGCACTACTGGGTATTTACCCTAAAGATACAGACGTAGTGATCCAAAGGGGCACGTGCACCCGAATGTTTATAGCAGCAATATCCACAATAGCCAAACTATGGAAAGAACCTAGATGCCCATCGACAGAGGAATCATTTTAATGGGAGAGATAGATAATAGGTAAGCCAACTTAAAAAAAATTGTACTGGTTTTTTCTTTAATAGTGATGCATATTTGAACAAAATAAGCACATTTTAAAAAGAGCAGTGATTGAGAAGAGGTTTTTTAACTGAGTGGTCCAAAAAGGACTCCCTTAAAAAGTCTGTTTAGAACAGATTTCTGAATAATATCAGCTATGAAGCTGCATAAAGATCTTAGGGGTGGGTGATTTTTCCAGTCAAAAAACTGTAAAGGCTCCAAAGTCACAATACAGCTGTAAGTTTCTCTAATAAAGTAACTTCTGACAAAGGATGAGAAGAAATAACTAACCCAGGTTTGAAAGAAAAGGGACAGACTTTCTATGGAATTAATATTTAATTAAAGCTCTAAAGGACAAAAATACACTAGAGCGAAATCCTGGTGATGCTGATATACCTAATGAAAGATCATAAACAAGGTGTGGGTAGCAAAGAGTGTGTGGGAATGTTAGTAAGAACAGTGGGGAAGAGTCATCCCTGAACATGTTCTTAAATGAAGCAATTCTTGTGTTGTTTTAAAAGGTAAATTGGAGTTTGTCTAAGTGATTAGAGAAGGATGCCTCAGCTTATGGAAGTTCATTGCCATAAAGATGTGATAAACTTCTGCAGATATTTTCATGTATATTTGTTGTTGCTTCTAGTAATGGTGATCTAAAAACTCCTACTTAAGAAAACTAAAAATCCAGACAAAATAGCTTTTAAAGTTAAAAATATCAGAATGATTATAAAAATAAGTGAGGGATTACTGGGCCAAAATACGAAATACAATGAGTGTCTAGAGATATATGCCCTGAAGCCATTTTATCTATGAGAGCATTTGAAACTGCTAAAACACACTGAGCTGTGTTTTTAATAGACTCTTGATACTAGAAAAACAAAATTCAAAATCCAGCAGCAATCAAGTTTGAGGACTTTGGTACAACCCAAATTTAAGTTGAGATCCCCAAAGCACAAGGAGAAGCAGAAATAAGACTAGAGCCTACCTTGCCTTCTGTGTAAACTGAGAAAGTCAGCCACTGAATTTGGAGTATGATTGTCTTGTAGAGTCTCAGATATAAGAGAAAATCCTGCCAAGGAGGACCATACCATTATTATAGCTCTTAATTATCCCTACTCAATAAGAGTTTCAAATATAATGTCTTGAACATAGCAAAATGTAACAAAGCACACAAAGAAAAACCATTAACAAGATTTGATAGACAAAATGGGATTAAGTATGATATTAAAATGATCAATAAAGATTGTAAAATGGCTTGATTACTCTGCTCAAAGAAATGAGAGGGGAAGCAAATTGAACAAAAAACTGAAACTAAAAATGATATTGAGAAAGATTTTATAAATGAACCAAATGAATACTCTAGAACATTAAAGATATGACAGCTAATTTAAGATACCACAGTGGTGCCTAGGTGGTTCGCTTAATTAAACCTCCAATTCTTTTTCCTTTTTTTTTAACACCTTAATTTTATTTTATTCCTTTCATTTTGGCTCAGATCATGATGTCAGGGTTGTGAAATAGAGCCCAGAGTTGGGCTCTGTGCTGAGCCTGGAGCCTGCTTAAGATTCTTTTCTCTTCTTTTTCTATCCCTCCCTGCGCTCTCGCTCGTTCGCTCGCGCTCCCTTGCTTGCTAATCAATACATAAATATATAAATATATAGATAATAGACAAAGCAAAATAAAAGCAGATTATGGAAATAAATATAAAGATTTTGAAATGAAAACAAGTTCAAAATAAAATAGAGAAGACCTACACCGCTAAAAGTTCATTCAGAAAATCTGCTATTAAAGAAGTCAGTATGACACAATGTTAAGATATCAAAAGATTTGAGCATGTACTTTACAGAAAGTGTAATCCAAATGGCCGCTCATATATAAAAACTGCTTATTTTTATTATGAATCTGGAATTAAATTAAATTAAATTAAAATTAAATTAAAACCTAGAATGGCATACTATTACACACTTACCATATTGGGCAACAGTAAAACTGTCTTGCAAGAATGTGAAAGAATGACAGTGCCCATAATAAAAACATTTGAGGTAAGTTGGACAATATTTAGAAAACTTAACAATAAAAATAAAAAAAATTGGTCCATTCCTAGAAATACAACATGGAACTAAATGAATATTTTCACCAGGATATGCAAACAGATGATTATAGTTATTTCATTCATAACGGCAGATCAGTAGTGGTGTATTTGCACAATGTTACATTAAATAAGAGAATATTAACAAACTGGGAGTAGGAGCTAGGTTGTTGACATAAAGAGATCTTCTATGGTGCTGATTATGTTCTATTTCTCAAAATCTTAAATTTAAAAAGTTTTCAAATTTATATCTAGTTAGATAGATAGTTAGATTGATGATAGATAGATATCCCAGAAGCTGCAATGCTAGGCTAAGACCAGGCTTTAAAGGGCTTTTCTATACTCTACTAAATACTTTAAACCTTTCATTATATCATAGCTCAGTGTTCAAATCTCCATTGGTTTCCTCAGTTTCCTAATATTTCTCTTAAGGCGACCTGATCTAGACTTTTGATCACCTTTGTCTAAATATTTCTATTTTAACAAAGTCCTTTGTAACACTCAGAGACTAAAACTTAGAAAAATACTCTGTTATCTCACTAGAGTGGAAAATATATAGTTACCCATTAACTAATGATATCCATGTCTACATTAGATCCATGACATTTTTAATTCTTGGGAGCTTTTGGTTAAATGAATTTTTTAAGCTTCCTTTAAGTGAAGCTTTAAGCCATCACCACACGAAAAAATTGAAGAACTAAATGAAAACAAGCCAAGTATTTACAGAGTAATAGAATGTGCAGTGGAAAGAGTACAATTCTGAAATCATAAAGCCTAAATTAGTGTGATGCATCTTTACTAGCCATGTAATCATAAACCAGTTATCTAAATTGTGTTAGCCTCAGTTTTTTCACCCATGAGATGGTGATAATAATACTTATTATGCAGAGTTGTTGTGTGGCTGTAATGAAGCATGGAGCATGAGAGTCTCATATTCCATGCTAAAATGATAGCTATTTTTATACTTATAATAATTCTAATAATAGTAATTAAATTGTTCAAAATGATAATATTCATTTATATTGAGGCATTGTATTGACTATTCATAGACACATTTACCAAAATAAATTTCATTTTACTTTACCCCCCCCGAGGATATATATTCCCTAATTCAATATGAATCTCATTAGGAATAATAATTATCATGATAAATATGCTGATTTTTCTTCTATTTTTTTTTAGGGAAGTATCCTTTACTGTTGACCATAAAGAAACTTAAGCAAGTCTGTCTTATTCAAAATTTGCATGCTGCTTTCTTATGAAACTAGATTATAGAGTTGTATGAAATAAATTCATGCAGTTAAGACATTTATGTTTGGAAAACTGGGTGGTCAGTTTAGTATTTCAAAAGAAGATTTTAAATTTAAACCTTAAAAATGAGCTCTTTCAGCCTTATTTATAGACCATCCTTCATGCTTCATAAGTATTCCTTCATTGTAAACTAAGTAATAGATATTGTCACAGTGTATATAACTAAAATGGATTTTATATTCTATTATTTCAGAGTTAGTTGCAGTTTCTACTTCCTTACTTCCTTTTTTGAAAAATAGATTAATTCTACAAAAAGTTTTTTCCAGCTTTATTGAAAAATAATCGACATATTATAATTTGTAAATTTAAGAAATGATTTCTTATAACACTGCAAACTTAACATTGTGTAAATTTTGTACAATTTGATAAATTGGTATACATCTGTATTGCAATATAATCTACATAAAAATGTTAATACATCTACTATCTCATATAGTTGCCACTGTTTTTATGCATGTATCGTAAGGAATTTTAAGATCTACTCTCTTAGCAACTTTTATGTATATAGTACAGTAGAGATAAACTTCAGAGGTCTTGTGGGTTTTGTTCCATAGCACCTCAATAAATCGATTATCTCAATAAACTAAGTCAAATTATTATTATTTTTTGGTTTCCCAGTGCGTATAAAAAATAAACACTATACTGTACTGTTCAAAAGCATTATATCTTTAAATAAAATCAATGCATATACCTTAAGTAAACTAGTTCTGAGTAGTTAGTGGGTCATAATTACTGATCACAGATCACCATAACAAATACAATAATAATGAAAAAACTTGAAATATTGCAAGAATTACCAACATGTGACAGAGAGACACAAAATGAACAAATGTTATTAGAAAAATGGAGGCAGCAGACCTATTTTATACAAGATTGCTATAAACTTTCAACTTGTAAGAATGTGATATATACAAAGTTTAATAAAGGGAAGCACAATAAAAAAGTATGTATATATTATTATCTATGATCATCATGTTGTACATTAGATTCCCAGAACTTTTTCATATTATAGTTGCAAGTTTGTACACTTTGACCACCTTACTCCACCCCAGGTTCACCCCTTGTCAACTCAACTCTAAGTTTCCATTAGTTTGCCTTTTCTTCAGATTCTGTGTGTAAGGGATATCATAATACATAAATTAAAAATATATATATATAATCTTTGAAATATTTCACTTAGTATAATACCTTCAAGATCCATCCATGCTGTTGTAAATGGCAGTATTTCTTAATTTTTCATGGTTAAGTAGTATTCCATAGTACATATTTACCATTCTTATTTTATTCATTCATCCATTAATGGATACTGAAGTTATTTCCATCTCTAGCTTAGAGTTAATAATTTTATAATGAACATAAGAGTGCAGATATGGGGGCGCCTGGGTGGCTCAGTGGGTTAAGCCGCTGCCTTCGGCTCAGGTCATGATCCCAGGGTCCTGGGATCGAGTCCCACATCGGGCTCTCTGCTCAGCAGGGAGCCTGCTTCCTCCTCTCTATCTGCCTGCCTCTCTGCCTACTTGTGATCTCTGTCTGTCAAATAAATAAATATAATCTTTAAAAAAAAAAGAGTGCAGATATGTCTTCAAATAGTGACTTCGTTTCCTTTAGATATATACCTAGAAGTGGGATTTCTGAATCATATGGTAATTTTACTTTTAATAATATGAATCATCTCCATACTGTTTTCCATACAAATTTATATCCCTATCACAGTGCATAACTTCCCCATTTTCCCCAATATTTACCAAAATTTGTTAGTTTTAATTTTTTGGTAATATATATTCTAATAGATAGTAATATCTTGCTGTGTTTTCCAGAGGTAAACAACAACAACATAATGACTTTGCCCTGAGTTTTTACGTTGAGCCCTTTTTAATGCTCCTGTTGGTCATTTATATAACTTTTTTGAAAAAAAGTCTATTGAGATCCTTTTGCTATTTTTAAAATTATATATTTTTTTATTTGTATCTGTTGGTTATTAACCTCTTTTCAGATATAAGATTTGTAAGTATTTTCTTCCATTCTGTGGATTGTGTTTTTATTCTCTGTCTCTCTCTCTCTCTTTTTTTTTTTTGGCAATGCAGAAACTTTAGTTTGATGTAATATCATTTATTTATTTTTGGTTTTTTTTGCTTGTGTTTTTGGTCTGGTATCCAAAAAACTATTGGCAAGACCAATGTCAAGGAGTATTTTTCCTATGTTTTCCTTTAGGAAATTTAGTTTCATGCATCACATTTAAGTCTTTAATCTATTTCAAGTTAAGATTTATGAGTGATATAAGGCTCCAGTTTCATACTGTTTTATGTGACTTCAGTTTTAAATATCATTTATTGAACAGACTATCTTTACCCATTACATATGTTGGCCCCTGTCAAATATTAGGTGACTGTATGAAAGGATTTATTTCTGGACTCTCAATTCTGTTCTGCTTCTTTATTGGTCTGTTTTTATGCCAGTATACTTTATTGTTTTGAGCATGGGGGCTTTGTAATATAATTTCAAATCAAGAAGTGCAATTTCTCTTCTTCATCCTTTCTCAGAACTGCTTTGATTATTTGTTGTCTTTTATGGTCCTTTATATATTTTAGGATTCTTTACTTACTACTGTAAAAAAATAATATTGGATTTTTAAAAAATATTTTTAATTTATTTATTTGACAGAGAGAGATGACAAGCAGGCAGAGAGGCAGGCAGAGAGAGAGAGGAGGAAGCAGGCTCCCTGCTGAGCAGAGAGCCTGATGCAAGGCTCGATCCCAGGACCCTGGGATCATGACCTGAGCCGAAGGCAGCGGCTTAACCCACTGAGCCAACCAGGCGCCCCTAACTTTGGATTTTTGGTAGGAATAGAATTTACAGATGGTTTCCGGTAGTATGGACATTTTAACAATGTTAATTCTTACCGTTCATAAATATGGGCTATCTTTCCATTTGTATCTCCTTCAATTTCTTTATCAATGTCATAGTTTATGGGGTACAGATCTTTCATCTTCTTAGTTAAATCTTTTCCTAAGTATTTTATTATTTTTGATACTATTGTGAATTAGATTGTTTTCTTTATTTTTTCAGATAGTTCATCATTAGAGTGTTAAAATGCCCCTGTCTTGTGCTTACTTTGGCAGCACATATACTAAAATTGGAATTATGCAGAGAAGATTAGCGTGATCACTGAACAAGGATGACATGAAAAACTGGGAAGCATTCCATATTAAAAACAAAACAAAACAAAAAAATTCTTGTCTTTTATATATTGATCTTGTATTTAGCAGCTTTACTAAATTTGTTTATTGAAATGTTTTTTGTGAAGTTTTTAGGATTTTTTTACATGTAAGTTCATGTTATCCAAAAGAAGAAAATTTTACTTCTTCCTTTTTTTTTGGAGTCTTTTATTTCTTTGTGCTCCTTGTTTCTCTGGCTAGGACATCCAGTACTATGTCAAATGAGAGTAGTGAAAGTGGACACACTTGTCTTGTTTCTGATCTTTAAGGGGAAAACTATCAAACTTTTTTGATTGAATATGAGATTAGCTCTGGGATTGCAATATGTGTTTTTTTTAATGGATTTTTAAAATTTTTTTATAAACATATAATGCGTTTTTATCCCTAGGGATACAGGTCTGTGAATCACCAGGTTTACACATTTCACAGCACTCACCATAGCACATACCCTCCCCAATGTCCATACCCCCACCATCCTCTCCCAACACATCTCCCCCCAACAAACCTCAGTCTCTTTTGTGAGATTCAGTCTTTTATGGTTTGTCTCCCTCCCAATCCCATCTTCTTTTATTTTTCTTTTCGTACCCCCCAAACCACCTATGTTGCATCTCCACTTCATCATATCAGGGAGATCATATGATAGTTGTCTTTCTCAGATTGATTTATTTCGCCAAGCATAATACCCTCTAGATTCATCCACGTCATCACAAATAGCAGGATTTCATTACTTTTGATGGCTGCATAGTATTCCATTGCACATATATACCACATCTTATTTATTGATTCATCTGTGGAAGGACATTTAGATTCTTTTCATAGTTTAACTATTGTGGACATTGCTGCTATAAACATTTGGGTTTATGTGCCCCTTCAGAATTCCACGTTTGTATATTTAGGGCATATACCCAGTAATACAATCACTGGGTCATAGGGTAGTTCTATTTTCAGCGTTTTGAGGAACTTCCACGCCGTTTTCCGGAGTGGTTGCACCAGCTTGCATAACCATGTACAGTGTAGGAGGGTTCCCCTTTCTCCACATCCTCGCCAGCATCTGTCATTGACTGACTTGTTCATTTTAGCCATTCTGAAAGGTGTGAGTTGGTATCTCATTCTGGTTTTTATTTGTATTTCCCTGATGCCGAGTGATGTGGAGCATTTTTTCATGTGTCTGTTGGCCATTTGGATGTATTCTTTGCAGAAATGTCTGTTCATGTCCACTGCCCATTTCTTCATTGGATTATTTGGTCTTAGGGTGTTGAGTTTGATAAGCTCTTTATAGATTTTGGATACTGGCCCTTTATCCGGTATGTCATTTGCAAATATCTTCTCCCATTCTGACAGTTAACTTTTGGCTTTGTTAACTGTTTCCTTTGCTGTGTAAAAGCTTTTTGATCTGATGAAATCCCAGTAGTTCATTTTTGCCCTTGCTTCCCTTGCCTTTGGCGATGTTCCTAGGAAGAAGTTGCTGCTGCTGAGGTCAAAGAGGTTGCTACCTGTTCTCTCCTCAAGGATTTTGATGGATTCCTTTCTCACATTATGCTTCTTCATCCATTTCCAGTCTATTTTCATGTATGGTGTAAGGAAATGGTCCAATTTCATTTTTCTGCATGTGGCTGTTCCATTTTCCCAACACCTTTTGTTGAAGAGGCTGTCTTTTTTCCATTGGACATTCCTTCCTGTTTTGTTGAAGATTAGTTGACCACAGAGTTGAGGGTGTATTTCTGGGCTCTCTATTCTGTTCCATTGATCTATGTCTGTTTTTGTGACAGTTCCCTACTATCTTGATGATGACAACTTTGTAATAGAGCTTGAAGTCTGGAATTGTGATGCCAACAACTTTGGCTTTCTTTTTCAATATTCCTCTGGCTACTCGAGGTATTTTCTGGTTCCATATAAATTTTAGGATTATTTGTCCCATTACTTTGAAAAAAATGAATGGAATTTTGATAGGGATTGCATTAAATGTGTAGATTGCTTTAGGTAGCATACACATTTTCACAATATTTGTTCTTCCAATACAGGAGCATGGAACATATTTCCATTTCTTTGTGTCTTCTTCAATTTCTTTCATGAGCACTTTAGAGTTTTCTGAGTATAAATTCTTTGTCTCTTTGGTTAGGTTTATTCCTAGGTATCTTAGGGTTTGGGGTGCAATTGTAAATGGGATTCACTCCTTATTTTCTATTTCTTCTGTCTTGTTGGTATAAAAAAAATGCAACCAATTTCTGTGCATTGATTTTATATCCTGACACTTTACAGAATTCCTATACAAGTTAGAGCAGATTTGGAGTGGAGTCCTTTAAGTTTTCCACATACAGTATCATATCATCTGCAAACAGTGATAGTTTGACTTCTCTTTTGTCAACTGGAAAAATTTGAATGACTTTAATTTCTTTTTGTTGTCTGATTGCTGAGGCTAGGACTTCTAGTACGATGTTCAACAGCAGTGTCATGATAACGGACATCCCTGCCATGTTCCTGACACTAGCGGAATAGGATTGAGTTTTTCTCCATTGAAAATGGTATTTGCGGTGGGTTTTTCATAGATGGCTTTGATAATATTGATAATATGTGCCCTCTATCCCTACACTTTGAAAGTTTTAATCAGGAAAGGATACTGCACTTTGTCAAATGCTTTTTCAGCATCTATGGAGAATATCATGTGGTTTTTGTTCTTTCTTTTATTAATGTGTTGTATCACATTGATTGATTTGCAGATGCTGAACCAACCTTGTAGCCTTGGAATAAATCCCACTTGGTCGTGGTGAATAATCCTTTTAATGTACTGTTGAATCCGATTGGCTAGTATTTTGGTGAGAATTTTCGCATCTGTGTTCATCAAGGATATTGGTCTGAAGTTCTCTTTATTGATGGGATCCTTGTCTGGTTTGGGGATCAAGGTAATGCTGGCCTCGGAAAAAAAGAGTTTGGAAGTTTTCCTTCCATTTCTATTTTTTGGGAACCGTTTCAGGAGAATAGGAATTAATTCTTCTTTAAAAGTTTGGTAGAATTCCCCTGGGAAGCCATCTGGCCCGGGGCTTTTGTTTGTTTGGAGATTTTTGATGACTGTTTCAATCTCCGTACTGGTTATGGCTCTGTTCAGGTTTTCTATTTCTTCCTGGTTCAGTTGTGGTAGTTTATATGTCTCTAGGAATGTACCCATTTCTTCCAGATTTTTGAATTTGTTGGCGTAGAGTTGCTCATAGTATGTTCTTATAATTGTTTGTATTTCTTTGGTGTTGGTTGTGATCTCTCCTCTTTCATCCATGATTTTATTTATTTGGATCCTTTCTCTTTTCTTCTTGATAAGTCTGGAAAGGGGTTTATCAATCTTATTAATTCTTTCAAAGAACCAGCTCCTAGTTTCATTAATTTGTTCTATTGTTTTTTTTTTTTTTTGTTGGTAGTGTTTTGTTTTGTTTTGTTGGTTTCTATTTCATTGATTTCTGCTCTGATCTTTATTATTCCTCTTCTCTTGCTGGGTTTAGGATTTCTTTGTTGTTCTTTCTCCAACGCCTTTAGGTGTAGGATTATGTTGTGCATTTGAGATCTTTCTTGTTTCTTGAGAAAGGCTTGTACAGCTTTATATTTTTCTCTCAGGACTGCCTTTGCTGTATCCCACAGATCTTGAACACTTTTGTTTTCATTATCATTTTTTTCCATGAATTCTTTCAATTCTTCTTTAATTTCCTGGTTGACCAATTCATTTTTTAGAAGGATGTGGTTTAGTCTCCATGTATTTGTGTTTTTTCCAAGTTTCCTCTTGTGATTGAGTTTTAGTTTCAGAGCACTGTGGTCTGAGAATATGCAGGGGATGATCCCAATCTTTTGATAATGGTTGAGATCTGATTCATGACCCAGGCTGTGGTCTATTCTGGAGAATGTTCCATGTGCACTAGAGAAGAATGTGTATCTGTTATTTTGGGATGGAATGTGTTGAATATACCTGTGATGTCCATCTTGTCCAGTGTGTCATTTAAGGCCTTTTTCCTTGTTGATCTGTTGCTTGGATGATCTGTCCATTTCAATGAGGGGAGTGTTAAATTCCCCTACTATTATTTTATTATTGTCAATGTGTTTCTTTTATTTTGTTATTAATTGGTTTATTTAGTTGGCTGCTCCCATGTTAAGGTCATAGATATTTAAAATTGTTAGGTGTTCTTGTTGGACAGACCCTTTGAGTATGATAATGTGTCCTTCCTCATCTCTTATTATAGTCTTTGGCTTAAAATCTAATTGATCTGATATAAGGATTGCCACCCAAACTTTCTTCTGATGTCCATTAGCATGGTACATTGTTTTCCACCCCCTCTCTTTAAATCTGGGGGTGTCTTCGGGTCTATGATGAGTTTCTTGGGCAGCATATTGATGGGTTTTGCTTTTTATCCATTCTGATACCCTGTGTCTTTTGATTGGTGCATTTAGGCCATTTACATTCAGGGTAACTATTGAGAGATATGAATTTAGTGGCAATTGTATTGCCTATAATGTGACTGTTACTGTATATTGTTTCTGTTCCTTTCTGATCTACTACTTTTAGGTTCTCTCTTTGCTTAGAGGACTCCTTTCAATATTTCCTGGAGAGTTGGTTTGGTGTTTGCAAATTCTTTCAGCTTTTGTTTGTCCTGGTAGCTTTTTAATCTCTCCTTCTATTTTCAATGATAGCCTAGCTGTATATAGTATTCTTGGCTGCATATTTTACTCACTTAACACTCTGAAGATATCATGCCAGGTCTTTATGGCCTGCCAGGTCTCTGTGGTTATGTCTGCTGCCAATCAAACGTTTTTACTGTTGTACAATACAGACTTCTTCTCCCAGGCTGCTTTCAGGATTTTCTCTTTGTCGTTAACAGTTGTAAATTTTACTATCAGGTTACGGGGTGTGGACCTATTTTTATTGATTTTGAGGGTCATTCTTTGCATCTCCTGGATTTTGATGTTTGTTCCCTTTGCCATATTAGGGAAATTCTCTACAAAAATTCTCTCCAATATACCTTCTGCTCCCCTCTCTCTTTCTTCTTCTTCTGGCATCCCAATTATTCTAATGTTTTGTCGTATTATGTTCTCACTTATCTCTCAAATTCTCTCCTCATGGTCCAGTATTTGTTTGTCTCTCTTTTGCTCAGCTTTTTATTCTCCATCATTTGGTCTTCTGTATCACTAATTCTTTTGCCTCATTTATCCTAGCAGTAAGAACTTCCATTTTTATTGCACCTCATTAATAGCTCTTTTGATTTCAACTTGGTTAGATTTTAGTTTTTTTATTTCTCTAGAAAGGGTTTTTATCTCTCTGGAGAGGGTTTCTCTAATATCTTCCATGCCTTATTCGAGCCCAGCTAGAACCCTGAGAGTTGTCATTCTGAACTCTAGTTCTGTCATATTACCAATGTCTGTTTTGATTAGGTCCCTAGCCTTTGGTACTGCCTCTTGTTCTTTTTCTTGTGATGAGTTTTTCCACCTTGTCATTTTGAGAAGATAAGAATATATAAAGGAGCAAATAAAATGCTAAAAGGGTGGCAAAGACCCCAGGAAAATGTGCTTTAACCAAATCAGAAGAGACCCCAAGTTGTGGGAGAACAAAAGGGGATAAAAAAGAAGTTCTAGGGGAAAAAAAGGTTTAAAAAAAAGAAAACAAGGAAAAAAATATTACAAAAGAAAAAATTATATATATACTAGACTTGTGATAGAACAGGGTCACTCACTTAGTTTTGGGAGAATTTTGGTCTCTTAGAAGCAACTACCTCCAAAGATTTTAAAGGTTGAAAAACATATAAGGGTAGGCACAATGACAGGATGGAAGAAGCCTATAAAAATGAGTTAAAAAATTTAATTTCTAAAAAATAAGTTGATAGAGCAAGTTGGTGGGGACAATAAAGAAAAATAAACTGGAGAGAATTTGCTCAGGCTGGACACTAGAACAATCTTGGAGCTAGATTTAGGGTATATTTTGGTCTATTAGGAGAAGTTATACCTCAAATTATTTAGAAGAAAAAACCCTATGTGTACAAAAATATATAGTTAGATACAATGGAGGATAAAATATGACTATAATAATGAAGGTTCAAAATAGATTATTATTTTTGTAAGATATTTTTAAAATAAATTCGTTAAAAAATCATTGAAAGACGAATGGGTAAAAGTTAAAAAAAAATTAGCAGAAGAAAAAAGAAAAAATATATAACTGCAAGACTAAAGAATCATTGGGAGAAAGCCATGAATTCCTTGTTTTGCTTTCTCCTCCTCTGGAATTCCACTGTTCTCTTTAGTAAGTGAAGTTGATCTTGGCTGGGTTTCTTGTTGGTCTTCTGGGGAAGGGGACTTTTGTATTGATTCACAGGTGTCTTTGCCCGAGATGGATTTATCCTGCCCTTACCTAGGGTAGGGCTAAGTAATCCGGGAGCTTTTGATCCCTGAAGGCTTTCTGTAGAGGTCTGGATGATGAAATGATAATGGCGGTCTCACAATCCGGCCCAGAGGAGTGGAGAGCTCAGGGCCCTGCTCCTCAGTGCACCTTCAGAGAAAAGTGCTTAATCACTCCCATCTTCCCGGCCTCTGGCCATGCTTGGAGAGAAGCACTCTGTCATTCGCACGTGGAGAAATGTCATTGGTCATTCTCATCTCCCTGGCCTCTGGCCATGCTTGGAGAAAAGAGCTCAATTACTCCTTTCTCCCTGGCCCTTGGCCATGCTCCAAGCTCACCCTGCCTATGCCTGGTTCAAAGTAACCCTGGGTTGAGAGCTCACTCCTCAGCTTTGTCTCTGTAGCTGGCTTCCCCACTCTAATACCTGTGAGTTCTGTGACACTCAGATACCCCTGGTCCTTCTGTGACCCTGAGGGACCTGGGGCTATGCTGAGCCCACTTGGGCTTCACTCTGGTTTAGCCTCTGGGGTGATATCCTTCAGTGGATCAAACTTAAAAAGTCCTGATTTTGTGCTCAGTTTCTCCACAGCTTGCCGGGAGCTGCCCCACCCCCCCCGCGGTCTACCTTCCGGTTCTTTGGGTTCACTTTTCCGCCGGTTCTACCTTTCAGAAAGTGATCAATTTTCTGTTTCTAGAATTGTAGCTCTCCTTCTCTTTGATCTCCCATTGGACTTGTAGGTGTTTGCAATGGTTCGATAAGCTATCTAGCTGATCTCCTGCAACCTGATGTCGTCTCAGCCTGCTACTTCTCCGCCATCTTGAATCCTTCCACGGAATATGTGGTTTTTATTGTGTTGATGTGTATCCTTTCTGTACCCAGTTTGGTGAGTATTTTTATTATGAAAGGGTGTTGAATTTTGTCAAATGCCTTTTCTGCATATATTGAATTGATCATATGAGTTTTTATTGATCATTCTATTAATATAATGCATCACATTTACTGATATGTGCTGGTGAATTCAGTTTTGTAGCATTTTGTAGAGAATTTTTACATTTTTTATTTATCAGGGATATGATCCAGTAGTTCTTTTTGTTGCTGATTTGAAAAGTGCCTCGGAGTATTTCAACCACTTCAACTTTGGGGAAGGGTTTTAAAAGTGTTTGTATTATTTCTTCTTAAAATGTTTGGTAGAATTCACTGTGGACATCATCTGATTCTGGACTTTTATTTGTTAGAAGGTTTTTATTACGGATTCAATCTCCTTACCCCTTATTGGTCTGTTCACATTTTTTATGTCCTTATGATTCAGTCTTAATAGGTTGTATGTGCCTAGGAATTTGTCCATTTCCTCTAGGCTTTTGATTTGCTGGCCTTTAACTGTCTGTTATCTTTTATATTTCTGTGGTATCTGTTATAATGTCTCCTTTTACATTTCTAATTTTATTGAGTCTTCTCTTTTTTCTGAGTTAGTCTAGCTGTCTTTTTTTATTTATCATTACCAAGTCTAATTTTATTTACCATTTAAAAAAACTTTCTAGTTTTTTAATTCTATATTTCATTTATTTCTGCCCTAATTTTTATGTTTTTCCTTCCTTTTGCTACTTTTAAGTTTACTTTGTTCTTTCTGTACATTTTTTGAGCTGTTATATTGTTCTTTATTTGAAATCTTTTTTATATACATTTATAGCTATAAAATTTCCTTTTATAACTGCTTTGCTGCTTCTCATAATTTTTTGGTATATATTTTTTATTTTCCTCAAGATGTATTTTTATTCCCACTTTGTCTTCTTTTATTGATTTTTTGTTTGTTTAAAAATGTGTATGTCTGTGTATTTTTAAATTTTCCAAATTTCCTTCTGTATTGATTTCTAGCTTCATATTATTTTGGCTGGAAATATACTCGATATGCTTTCGATATTATTGATTTTGGTGGGACTCTTGTTTTGTGGTTTAAAATGTGATCTATCCTAGACAATTTTCCACGTGTGTTTGAGAATAATATAATAAATATAATAAATGATACTATTGGATGGAATATCCTGTAAATATGTTAGGTTCATTTGACATAGTTCTTGTTTGTTTGATTTGTTTTGTTTTGTTTGTTTGTTTGTTTGAGAGAGAGCAGGGCAGAGAGAATGAGCAAGGGGTAAGGGCAGAGACAGAGGGAGAAGATTCCCTCCTGAGCAGGGAGCCCAATGGGGAATTCTATCTCAGGACCCTGGGATCACGACCTGAGCCAAAGGCAAAGGCTTAACTGACTGAGCCACCCAGGTGTCCAGGCATAGTGTTTAAATTCACTATTTTCTTATTGATTTTCTGTCTGGATGATCTATCCATATGTAACAGTGGGGTATTATTGTCCCCAGATACTATTGTATTGCTATTTATTTCTCCTTTTTGTTTTGTTAGTATTTGTTTTATATATTTATGTGGCTCAATATTAGGTACATGATATTTACAGTTACTGTATGGATGAATTGATGACACTTTTCTTATTGTATAATGTCTGTGGTGATTTTTAGCTTATATAAACCCTATTTTGTCTGTTATAGTTATTGCTACCCTTGTTTTCTTTTGTTATCATTAGCTTGGAATATCTTTTTCCATCCCTTTACTCTCTGCCCATGTGTGTCCTTAAAGCTAAAGGTATTCTTTTATACACAACATATTGTTGGATCTTGTGTTTATTGTTTGTCTTTTTAATCTATTCTAGCCTTTCTATGATTTCCAACTGGATGATTCCATTCACTTACAGTTAAAGTAATTATTGATAGGTAAAGACTTAACTATTGCCTTTCATTCTTTTTATATTTCATGATTTATTTAAATTTTAGTTAATATATAGTGTAATATTAGTTTCAGGAGTAGAATTTAGTAATTTGCCATTCACATATACCATTCAATGCTCATCACAAGTGACCTCCTAATAATTATTACTGACTTAGCCCATTCCCCTGCCCATCTCCCCTCCAGAAACAATCAGTTTGTTACTTATAGTTAAGTGTATTATGGCTTGCCTTCCCCTCCCTTTTTTTTTTAAATTTTTTTCTTTCCCCAGTGTTTATCTGTTTTGTTTTTCTGTTAATTGTTTGCTCTTTTTTAGACGCTCTGCTCTTTATTTCCTGTATTGTTGTCTTTGTTAATCTGATGACTTTTTGTGGCAGTATGTTTTAACTTATTTAACAAAATCTTTTGTGTATCTACTACATATTTTTTTATACCTACCATTAAGGTTATATAAAATATGTTAGTTATAACATTCCATTTTATGTTGAAAACAACTGAACTTCAATAGTGTACAGAAAATTTATACTTCTATAACAAGAGGTTATTGATGTTTTTACATTTAGATCATTTTTATATTGTACATTTAATAACAAATGATTGCAGTTATAGTTATTTTTAATAAGCTTGTTTTTTAACTTTTAAACTAGACTAGTAAATGATTTCTATATCACCATTACAATATTGAAGAATCTGGTTTTGACTATACATTTACCTTTAGCAATAAATAAGGAGCTATCCATGCATCCATGTTGTCATCTTGATAACATCACCGTCCCCAAATCTTCAGTAAGTGTTACTTTATATTTATATATTTTTTTAAGATTTTGTTTATTTGACAGAGAGAGAGAGAGCTCAAGTTGGCAGAGTGGCAGGCAGAGGAAGATCTAGAGGCAGGCTTATTACCCAGCAGTGAGCCCGATGCAGGTCTTAATCCCAGGACCCTGGGATCACGACCTGAGCCAAATGCAGCTGCTTAACCGATTGAGTCACCCAGGGACCCCTAAATTTTACTTTAGTTAATATATGACCATTTTTTATTTCTACTAATAGATACATCAATTTTATTGCTTTTAATATTAAGGTCTTCTCCTTAACATCATTATCATCTATTCATCTATTTCTTTTTCATTTTAAAAGTGTTGTTTACATTTGTGGTGGTAAGTATGTAATTCATGTATGTGATGGTATGTAAGTAATTCAAATATGAATTTTAAACTCTAGATCATATGCTCCATTGTGGCAGATATTTGTCTTATTCATCCCACCCACAAAAAATTAGTACTAAATAGGTCTTTGTTGATTGACTGAATAAATTAAGTGTTCTGACACTAGCATAGCTGACCAAACCAGAGATCAAGGAGAAAATATAATGATTGTCAAATGGGTGAACCTGAGATAAAAAGACATTTTAGCTTCGTTACTTTGATATACACTCTGGATAACATTCCAACTCTGCATGGATTTTTGGAAAGCAAACAACTCCTCTCCTAAATAATAAATGTATTAATTGCCTTCCTTATGAGTCCTGACAGCAGTCAGCTTTGTGGGTTTCTGATTCCATTTCAAGAGGTTGAATGTCTGTTTGATTTATGTCATAGGCAACAGTGTCATGAGGAAAGACTTGTAGGATAAAATTTCTTAAAGAAGGGAACACAGATGGCTGCCTATGGACTGTGAGGTGGGTGTTAATGAAAATGCATTGAGCAGTAAGGGAAGGGCAGCTCACAACCATAGGAAAGGTGCCCTGTGATTTTGTTTTGTTTTGTTTTGTTTTGTTTTACAAACAGATACCATTTCCCCTCCCCATGGAAATTTTCAAATTTACTTTTCTCTAACAACCACAAATACTTGGGACATTATGAACACAATATGGGCCTTAAAGGATAAAAATAAACAAAAATTTAAGTAAATGTTAAGTGTTTATCATTATTTCAGCCATGTTTTTCTATGTTTAACTTCTCAAAGAAATTACACAGTCTGGTTTCTAAATATTATACCAGGCTGTTAAACCAATGCAAAGGGTTTTATGGAATTTTCTATAACACCATCTAGATTTTCTACATTGGCTGTCACTCCTGAAAATTCTCAGTTTATAAAGTGCATGCATTGAAACAGCATATATTTACATTATACTAAATATTCACTGGTTATTTACCTGGTTTATTACTGTATTTTGATCCTTTCTAATTGTTCACTTTTCTCCATGTTTCCCCCTTATTTCTACAAATGTTAATCCATCACATGTTATGTAAAGTGAAACAAAGGGGAACAGCTGTTACTAGAAAGGATTAATAGGTGATTTGATGTTACTCTGTGAGATATTAAGTAATAGGCAAGGTATTTCCATATCATCATTTTAATATATTTCAGTAATACAGCATAGTTGTTATGCTTTAATTAAACCTTCATTAAGTCTTTATATATATATATATATATATATATATATTTCCTGACTCAACAGTCCGCCCTTCATGTCCCATTCAAAACCCACTCATTTTATGGAATAACTGTTTTATATTCCCAGTACGATCTTCATTCAACTTATTGCTCTGATGTGCTCCTTTGGCAGCACATATATTAACTTATTGTTCTGGGTATACAAAAGGATAGGAATAGAATATTTTGTAATATGATATTTTGTCCTTTCTGCACTACAGAGTCTGTGTAAGCATTCTTAGATCAGAGACCTAGGAGGAGTTCCAAATTGAAGAAAAACAAACAGAATAAAAGAAAATGTTCTCAGCCCTTTCTTGTAGTTTCATTTGCAGGAACCACAAAAGCAAAGATATTAAAAATTTTTTTCTTATATTTTAAAATTAAGTTTACAATTTTTATTGGATTATGCTCCCTTAAACTCATCTGATACCATGAATAGAAAACCCAAGCAATCCACCAAACATTCATTCATGTTGTTGCCTTTGAACATATTGCCTTTAAAATTTTTACAGAGTAGTCTCATCTGTAGAGTAGATGAGCCTTGACTCAAAAGTGTCATCAAAGACTGTGGTGACACTTGTCTTGCCACCCGCCCGCTGTTCGTGCCATGGCAGGCTCTCCTGCTTCACGACCGTTACCCGACAGCAAGGCCAAGGGCTCCTTCTCTCCTCCCAGGGCGGTGTGCTGTGCCTTCCCCAGATATGCTACTGGGGAGTGCAGTCACAGACCTGTCCCTTTCCTTAAGGCTGTTTCCTCGGGCTTAACCACACTTCTCTCCCAGGCAGAGGGGATGCCCGGGCTAAGAGGATTTCGCTCCATACGGGTTTCTCCCACCATGCTTCGGAAACTATGTTAAGGCAAGCAGCATCAGCATCCCACAGAACCGACACTGATTTACCAGCGAATGCTGTGCTTTCCCAGAGGGGATGCAGGAACAAAGAGGCTTTTGCTCTATGCGGGTTTCTCCCACTGTGCTGTGAATACAAGGTTAAGGCAAGCAGCAACAGCAGCCAGCAGAACCGACTCTGATTTCGCAGAGCCTGCTATGCACGCGGCGAGGCTTTGGGCTTGGGCGAACCGCCAACTGCACTTCACCGCTCCTTTCTCAGGAAGGCTTTGGGCGTTCGCTCTGTCGCATCAGGGAAGAAGAGCTGCGGAAGAGCTGGTGCCTCTTGGGCCTTGCTTTCGCGGGCTCTATGTTTGCGCCCTGGGTTCAACCTGCCCAGCCGAACTAAGCAGACACAGCCACAAACCGCAGCAGCGTGCGTGGCCTAGGATGGCACTCTATGCACACTACCATCTCCCGGTATAGGCAACGCTTGGCCTTTTGCTCTGGTGCTCAGGCGGACTCGGGGACTAGGCCAGTGCCTTCGACACAGGAGAGGAGAGGGGACAGGATCCCTGCACACCGCCAGTGCACTGGGATGGGGAGCTGTGCGGGACTTACCTCACTCTTTCCCCGGACACCCCGTGCCTCCGCGAACGCTTCCACATCCTGGAGGAAGATGTCATCTGACGGCCCGTTCTTTCAGGGAGCTACTTCTGCGAGTTCAGGGTGGCAAGCACATGTCTGAACCAGGGACAGGTGGCCAAGGAGCGGCTTGCCCCTTGGGCCCAGAGGCTCAGGACAGGCATGCCTTCTGCCCAGACTCCTTCCTCAGAGTGGAGCACACGCCCCTGCCCTAGTCATCCCCTCCACTCTCCTTAGCAGCCAGGCTTCCGTCTCTCCGTACAAGGCGCGGGTGACACTTGTCTTGCCACCGCCCGCTGTTCCTGACAGGACCGACTCTCCTACTTGGAGACCGTTTCTGAAAACAAGGCCAACGGCTCCTTCTCCCGGGGCAGCGTGCTGTACCTCCCCAGTCATGCTCCTGTGGAGCGCAGTGACAGACGTGTCCCTTCCTTAAGGGTCTTTCCACAGGAGCAACCACGCTTCTCTCTCTAGCAGAGGAGATACCCGGGAAATGAAGATTTCGCTCCATGCGGGTTTATTACACGGTGCTCTGGAGACTAGCTCAGGCAAGCAGCAGCAGAATCCCACAGACCCGACTCTGATTTCCCAAAGAATGCTGTGCTGAGGCGGACTCCCGGACTAGGCCAGTGCTTTCTCCAAAGGAGAGGAGAGGCGACAGGATCTCAACACACCGCCCGTGCACTCGGTTGAGGAGCGGTGACGGACTGACCCCACTCCTTCCACGGACACCGCGTGTTCCGCGAACGCTTCCACTTCCTGGAGGAAGACGACATCTGACTGCCCGTTCTTTCAGGGAGCTACTTCTGCGAGTTCAGGGTACGCGCCTGGTGTCAAGCACATGTCTGCACCAGGGACAGGTGGCCAAGGAGCTGCTTTCCCCTTGGGCTCAGGGGCCCAGGACAGGCATGCCTTCTGCCCAGACTTCTGCCTCACAGTGGAGCACGCGCCCCTGCCCTAGTCATCCCCTCGTGTCTCCTTAACAGCCAGGCATACGTCTCTCTGCACAGGGAGCAGGTGACACTTGTAACCGCCCGCTGTTCCTGACAGGACAGGATCTCCTACTTGGAGACCGTTTCCGAAAACAAGGCCCACGGCTCCTACTCTTCTCCCGGGGCAGCGTGCTGCACCTCCCCAGTCATGCTGCTGGGGAGCGTAGTGACAGACGTGTCCCTTTCCTTAAGGGTCTTTCCACAGGAGCAAGGACGCTTCTCTCTCAGACAGAGGTTATCCCCAGGCAAAGAAGATTTTGCTCCATGCGGGTTTATTACACCGTGCTGTGGAGACTAACTCAGGCAAGCAACAGCAGCATCCCACAGACCCGACTCTGATTTCCCAAAGAATGCGGTGCTTTCCCAGAGGGGATGCCCGGGCAAAGAGGCTTTTGTTGTATGCTGGTTTCTCCCACCGTGCTGCGAATACTAGGCTAAGGCAAGTAGGCCACAGAACCGACTCTGATTTCCCAACGACTGCTATGCTTTCACAGTAGTATTCAGCTTGGCGCAAACCGCACTTCGCTGCTGCTTCCACAGCAAGGCTTTTGGCGTTCGCTCTGTCACGTCAGGGAAGAAGAGCTGCAGAAGAGCTGGTGCCTCTTGGGCCTTGCTTTCCCGGGCTCTATGTTCACGCCCTGGGTTCACCCTGCCAGGCTGAACTAAGCAGACACAGCCACAACCCTGCAGTAGCATGCGTGGCCTAGGATGGCACTCTATGCACACTACCCTGCTCTGGCGCTCAGGCGGACTCGGGGACTACGCCAGTACCTTCCCCACAGGAGAGGAGAAGCGACAGGATCTCTGCACACTGCCCGTGCACTGGGATGGAGAGCAGTGAGGGACTGTCCCCACACCTTCCCTGGACACCCTGTACATCCGCGAACGCTTTCACATCTTGGAGGAAGACGTTCTTTCAGGGAGTTCTTTCTGCAAGTTCAGCGTAAGCGCCTGTTGGCAAGCACATGTCTGCACCAAACACAGGTGGCAAGGTGCTGCTTTCCCCTTGGGCCCAGGGGTCCAGGACAGGCATGCCTTCTACCCAGACTCCTTCCTCACAGTGGAGCAAGCGCCACTGACCTAGTCGTCCCCTCGTTTCTCTTTAGCAGCCAGGTTTCGGTCTCTCCGCACAGAGAGCGGGTGACACTTGTCTTGCCACCGGCTCGCTTTTCTTACCAGGGAGACTCTCCTGCTTCTCGACTGTTTCCCGAGAACAAGGCCAACGGCTCCTTCTCTTCTCCCGAGGCATCGTGCTGCACCTTCCCAAGACAAGCTCCTGGGGAGTGCAGTGACAGATGTGTCCCTTTCCTTAAGGCTGTTTCCTCAGTCGCAACCAAGCTTCTCTTTCAGGCAGAAGGGATGCCCGAGCAAAGAGGATTTCGCTCCATGAGGGTTTATTACAACGTGCTGTGGAGAATGCTGTGCTTTTCGCAGCACGGTGGGAGAAACCAGCATACAACAAAAGCCTCTTTGCCCGGGCATCCCCTCTGGGAAAGCACAGCATTCTTTGGGAAATCAGAGTCGGGGCTGTGGGATGCTGCTACTGCTTGCCTGAGCTGGTCTCAACAGCACGGTGTAATAAACCCGCGTGGAGCGAAATCCTCTTTGCCCCGGCATCCCCTATGCCTGAGAGAGAAGAGTGGTTGCGCCTTTGGAAAGAGCCTTCAGGAAAGGGACACGTCTGTCACTGCGCTCCCCAGGAGCATGTCTGGGGAAGGTGCAGAAGGCCGCCCCGGGACAAGAGAAGGAGCCGTTGGTGATATTGTCCGGAAACGGTCAAGAAGCAGGAGAGCCAGACCTGTCAGGAACAGCGTTTCGGTGGCAAGACAAGTTTCACTCGCTACCTCTGAGGAGAGATGTGAGCCTGGCTGCTAAGGAGACACGAGAGGACGACTAGGGCAGGAGCGCGTGTTCCACTCTGAAGAAGGATTCTCCGCAGAAGGCAGGCCTGTCCTGGGCCCCTGGGCCCAAGGGGACAGCAGCTCCTTGGCCACCTGTCCCTGGTGCAGACATGTGCTTGCCACCAGGCGCCTATGCTGAACTCGCAGAGTTAGCTCCCTGAAAGAACGGACCATCAGAAGCCGTTCTCCTCCATGATGTGGAAGCGTTCGTGGAGGCACGTGTTGTCCGGACAGTGAGGACAGTCCACCACTGCTCCCCATCCCAGGGCACGGCGGTGTGTAGGGATCCTGTCGCCTCTCCTCTCCTGTGAGGAAGGCACTAGACTAGTCCCCCAGTCCGCCTGAGCACCAGAGCAAATTGCCAAGCCTCGCCTACGCCAGGAGATGGTAGTTGGCATAGAGTGCCATGCTAGGCCACGCACGCTGCTGCAGGGTTGTGCCTCTGTTTGCTTAGATAGGCTTGGCAGTTTGAACCGACGACGCCAAAATGGAGCCCTGGAAAGCAAAGCCAAAGAGGATTTAGCTCTCCCGCAGCACTTCTTCCCTGATGCTACAGAGGGAAAACCCAAAGCCTTGCTGAGGAAGTAGGCGGCGAAGTGCTGTTGGCTCCAAGCCTAAAGCCTCTGCGAAAGCACAGCATTTGCTGAGAAATCAGGGTCGGTTCTGCTGGCTGCTGTTGCTGCTTGCCTTAGCCTAGTATTCGCAGCTCGGTGGGAGAAACCCTTGTAGAGCGAAAGCCTCTTTGCCAGGGCATCCCCTCTGGGAAAGCACAGCATTCTTTGGGAAATCAGAGTCGGGGCTGTGGGATGCGGCTGCTGCTTTCCTGAGCTAGTCTCCACAGCACGATGTAATAAACCCGCATGGATCGAAATCCTCATTGCCCGGGCATTCTCTCTGCCTGAGAGAGATGCTTGGTTGCGCCTGTGGGAAGAGCCTTAAGGAAAGGGACACGTCTGTCACGGCGCTCCCCAGGAGCATGACTGAGGAAGGTACACCACGCTTCCCGGGAGAAGAGGAGCCGTTGTCCTTATTGTCGGGAAATGGTCACAAACCAGGAGAGGCGATCCTGTCAGGAACAGCGGGCCGTTGGCATGACACGTGTCACTTGCTCCCTGTGGGGAGAGATGGAAGCCTGACTGCGAAGGAGACACGAGGGAACGAGAAGGGCAGGGGCGCGTGCTCCACTCTCAAGGGGTCTGGGCAGAAGACATGCTTGTCCTGGGCCCCTGGGCCAAAGGGGACAGCAGCTCTTTGGCCACCTGACGATAGGGCGGACGTGGGCTTGCCACCAGGCGCCCAATCCTGAACTCGCAGAAACAGCTCCTGGAAGAACGGGCAGTCAGATGCCATCTTCCTCCAGGATGTAGCAGCATTGGCGGAGGCAGCGAGAGTCCCGGGGATTGAGGGACAGTTACCCATTACTCCCCATTCCAGGGCGCGGCGGTGTGCAGTGATCGTGTCGCCTCTCCTCTCGGCTGGAAAGGCACTGGTCTAGTCCCTGTCCTCCTGAACACCACAGCAAAAGGGCTGGCCTTGCCTACGCCGGGAGATGAAATTGTGAGCAGAGTGCCATCCTAGGCCACACACGCTGCTGCAGGGTCGAGGCTGTGTCTGCTTATTCCGGCTTGGCAGGGTGAACCCAGGACTAGAACATGGAGCCCAGAAAAGCAAGGCCCAAGAGGCACCAGCTCTGCCGCAGCTCTTCATCCCTGACGAGACAGAGCGAACGACCAAAGCCTTGCTGAGGAAGCCGCAGAGAAGTGCCATTCTCGCCAAGCTGAAAACCTCTGCGATAGCATAGCAGTCACTGGGAAATCAGAGTCGGTTCTGTGGGCTGCTCTTGCTGGGTGCCTTAGCCTAGTATTGGCAGCAAGGTGGGAGAAACCCGCATAGAGCGAAAGCCTCTTTGCCCCGGCATACCCTCTGGGAAAGCACAGCATTCTTGGGGAAATCAGAGTCGGGTCTGTGGGATGCGGCTGCTCCTTGCCTGACCTGGTCTCCACAGCACGGCGTAATAAACCCGTATGGAGCGAAATCCTTATTGCCCGGCATTCCCTCGGCCTGAGAGAGATGCTTGGTTGCGCCTGTGGGAAGAGCCTTAAGGAAAGGGACACGTCTGTCACTATGCTCCCTAGGAGCATGTCTGGGGAAGGTGCAGCACGATGCCCCGGGGAAGAGAAAGAGTCGCCTTGTTGTCGGAAACGGTCGCAAGCAGGAGAGCCAACCCTGTCAGCAACAGCGGGTCCGTGGTAAGACTAGTGTCACCCGCTCTCTGTGCCGAGAGACGGAAACCTGGTGAGGAGACACGAGGGGACGACTAGGTCAGGGGCGCTTGCTCCACCCTGAGGACGTAGTCTGGGCAGAAGGCATGCCTGTCCTGGGCCCCTGTGCCCAAGGGAAAAGCAGCTCCTTGGCCACCTGTCCCAGCTTCAGACACGTGCTTGCCAACAGGCTCCTTCCCTGAACTCGCAGAAGTAGCTCTCTGAAAGAACGGGCAGTCAGATGCCATTTTCCTCCAAGATGTGAAAGCGTCTGCGGATGCACGGGGTGTCCGGGGAAGGAGTGGGAAAAGTCCCTCACTGCTCCCCATCCCAGTGCACGGGCGGTGTGCAGAGATCCTGTCGCCTCTCCTCTCCTGTGGGGAAGGCACTGACCTAGTCCCCGAGTCGGCCTGAGCACCAGAGCAAAAGGCGTAGCGTTGCCTACACCGGAAATGGTAGTGTGCATAGAGTGCCATCCTAGGCCACGCATGCTACTGCAGGGTTGTGACTGTATCTGCTTATTTCGGTTGGGACGGTGAACCCAGGTCGTGAATATGGATCCCGGGAAGCAAGGCCCAAGAGGCACCAGCTCTCCCGCAGCTCTTAATCCCTGACGGGCCAAAGACTTGCTGAGGAAGCAGCAGCCAAGTGGGGTTCGCAGCAAGCTGAAAACCTCTGCGAAAGCATAGCCGTCACTGGCAAATCAGAGTCGTTTCTCTGGGCTGCTCTTGCTGGTTGCCTTAGCTTAGTGTTCGCAGCACATTGGGAGATAGTCGCATAGAGCAAAAGCCTCTTTGCCCGGGCATCCCCTCTGGGAAAGCACCGCATTCTTTGGGAAATCAGAGTCGGGTCCGAGGGATGCGGCTGCTCCTTGCCTGAGCGTGTCTCCACAGCTCAGTGTAACAAACCCGCATGGAGCGAAATCGTCTTAGCTCTGGCATCCCCTCGGCCTGAGAGAGATGCTTGGTTGCGCCTGTGGGAAGAGCCTTAAGGAAAGTGACTCGTCTGTCACTGCGCTCCCCAGCAGCATGCCTGGGGAAGGTGAAGCACGCTGCCCCGGGGAAGAGAAGGAGTCGTTGGCCTTGTTGTCCGAAACGGTCGTAAGCAGGAGGGTCGGACCTGTCTGGAACAGAGGGTCGGTGGTAAGACAAGTGTCACTCTCTCTGTGCGGAGAGACGGAAACATGGCTGAGAAGGAGACACGAGGGGACGACTAGGTCACGGGCACGTGCTCCACTGGGATGAAGGAGTCTGGGCAGAAGGCATGCCTGTCCTGGGCCCCTGAGCCCAAGGGGAAAGCAGCTCCTTGGGCATCTGTCCTGGTGCAGACATGTGCTTGACACAAGGCGCATACCCTGAACTCACAGAAGTAGCTCCCTGAAAGAACGGGCAGTCTCCTGTCGTCTTCCTCCAGGAAGTGGAAGCGTTGGCGGAACACGGGGTGTCCGTGGAAGGAGTGGGGACAGTCCGACACTGCTGCTCAACCGAGTGTACGGGTGGTGTGTCGAGATCCTGTCGGCTCTCCTCTCCTGTGGAGAAAGCACTGGCCTAGTCCGCGAGTCCGCCTCAGCACAGCATTCTTTGGGAAATCAGAGTCGGGTCTGTGGGATGCTGCTGCTGCTTGCCTGAGCTAGTCTCCACACCACCGTGTTATAAACCCGCATGGAGCGAAATCTTCTTTGCCCGGGTATCCCCTCTGCCTGAATGAGAAGCGTGGTTGCTCCTGTGGAAAGACCCTTAAGGAATGGGACACGTCTGACACTGCGCTCCCCAGGAGCATAACTGGGTAGGTGCAGCATGCTGCCCCGGGAGAAGAGAAGGAGCCGTTGGCCTTGTTTTCAGAAATGGTCTCCAAGCAGGAGAGCCGGTCCTGTCAGGAATAGCGGGCGGTGGCAAGACAAGTGTCACCCGGGCCTTGGGTGGAGAGACGGAAGCATGGCTTCTAAGGAGACAGGAGGGGATGACTAGGGCAGGGGCGCCTGCTCCACTCTGAAGATGGAGTCTGGACAAAAGACATGCCTGTCCTGAGCCTCTGGGCCCAAGGGGCAAGCCGCTCCTTGGCCACCTGTCCCTGGTTCAGACATGTGCTTGCCACCAGGCCCCTAACCTTAACACGCAGAAGTAGCTCCCTAAAGGAAACGGTCGTCAGATAAGATCTTCCTCCAGGATGTGGAAGCGTTCGCGGAGGCCGGGGTGTCCGGGGAAGGAGTGAAATAAGTCCCCCACAGATCCCCATGTCAGTGCACAGGCGGTGGGCAGGGATCCTGTCGCCTCTCTTCTCCTGTGGGGAAGGCAGAGGCCTAGTCCCCGAGTCCGCCTGAGCACCAAGCGTTGCCTATACCGGGAGATGGTAGTGTGCATAGAGTGCCATCCTAGGCCACGCACGCTGCTGCAGGTTGTGGCTGTGTCTGCTTAGTTTGGGCTGGCAGGTTGAACCCAGGGCGCGAACATAGAGCCCGCGAAAGCAAGGCCCAAGAGGCACCAGCTCTCCCGCAGCTCTTCTTCCCTGATGCGACAGAGCGAACGCCCAAAGCCTTCCTGAGGAAGCAGCGACGAAGTGCGGTTCGCGCCAAGCCCAAAGCCTCTGCGTGCACAAGGCAGGCTCTGTGAAATCAGAGACGGTTCTGCGGGCTGCTGTTGCTGCTTGCCTTAAACTAGTATTCCCAGCACAGTGAGAGAAACCCGCATAGAGCAAAAGCCTCTTTGTTCGTGCATCCCCTCTGGGAAAGCACAGCATTCGCTGGTAAATCAGTGTCGGATCTGGGGGATGCTGATGCTGCTTGCCTTAACATAGTCTCTGGAGCATCCTGGGAGAAACCTGTATGGAGCAAAATCCTCTTAGCCCGGGTATCCCCTCAGCCTGGGAGAGAAGTGTGGTTCAGCCCGTGGAAACAGCCTTAAGGAAAGGGACACGTCTGTGACTGCACTCCCCAGTAGCATGTCTGAGGAAGGCACAGCACGCAGCCCCGGGAGAAGAGAAGGAGCCGTTCGCCTTGCTGTCGGGAAACACTTGTGAAGCAGGAGAGCCTGGCATGGCAGGAACAGCGGGCGGATGGCAAGGCAAGTGTCACCACAGTCTTTGATGACACTTTTGAGTCAAGGCTCATCTACTCTACAGATGAGACTACTCTGTCAAAGTTTTAAAGGCAACATGTTTAAAGGCAACATCATGAAAGAATGTTTGGTGGATTGCTTTGGTTTTCTATTCATGGTATCAGATGAGTTTAAGGGAGCATAATCCAATAAAAAATTTAAACTTAATTTTAAAAAATAAGAAAAAAACCACATTTTAATATCTTTGCTTTTGTGGTTCCTGCAAATGAAACTGCAAGAAATGGCTGAGAACATTTTCTTTTTTTCTGTTTGTTTTTCTTCAATTTGGACCTCCTCCTTAGGTCTCTGATCTAAGAATGCTTACACAGACTCTGTAGTGTAGAAAGGACAAAATATCATGTAAAATATTCTATTCTTATCCTTTTGTATACCCAGAGCAATAACTTAATATATGTGCTGCCAAAAGAGCACACCAGAGCAAGAAGTTAAATGAAGATTGTATGGGGAAGACAAAACAATTATTCCATAAATTGAGTGGGTTTTGAATGGGACATGAGGGCGGACTTGTGAGTTAGGAAAAAGTACATATATATAAAGACTTTATGAAGGTTTAATTAAAGCATAACAACTATGCTGTATTACTGAAATATATTAAAATGATGATATGGAAATACCTTGCCTATTACTTAATATCTCACAGAGTAACATCAAATCACCTATTAATCCTTTCTACTAACAGCTGTTCCTCTTTGTTTCACTTTACATAACATGTGATGGATTGACATTTGTAGAAATAAGGGGGAAACATGGAAGAAAGTGAACAATTAGAAAGGATCAAAATACAGTAATAAACCAGGTAAATAACCAGTGAATATTTACTATAATGTAAATATATGCTGTTTCAATGCATGCACATTTATAAACTGAGAATTTTCAGGAGTGACAGCCAATGTAGAAAATCTAGATGGTGTTATAGAAAATTCCATAAAACCCTTTGCATTAGTTTAACAGCCTGGTATAATATTTAGAAACCAGACTGTGTAATTTCTTTGAGAAGTTAAACATAGAAAAACATGGCTGAAATAATGATAAACACTTAACATTTACTTAAATTTTTGTTTATTTTTATCCTTTAATGCCCATATTGTGTTCATAATGTCCCAAGTATTTGTGGTTGTTAGAGAAAAGTAAATTTGAAAATTTCCATGGGGAGGGGAAATGGTATCTGTTTGTAAAACAAAACAAAACAAAACAAAATCACAGGGCACCTTTCCTATGGTTGTGAGCTGCCCTTCCCTTACTGCTCAATGCATTTTCATTAACACCCACCTCACAGTCCATAGGCAGCCATATGTGTTCCCATCTTTAAGAAATTTTATCCTACAAGTCTTTCCTCATGACACTGTTGCCTATGACATAAATCAAACAGACATTCAGCCTCTTGGAATGGAATCAGAAACCCACAAAGCTGACTGCTGTCAGGACTCATAAGGAAGGCAATTAATACATTTATTATTTAAGAGAGGAGTTGTTTGTTTTCCAAAATTCCATGCAGAGTTGCAATGTTATCCGGAGTGTATATCAAACTCACGAAGCTAAAATGTCTTTTTATCTCAGGTTCACCCATTTGACAATCATTATATTTTCTCCTGGATCTCTGGTTTGGTCAGCTATGCTAGTGTCAGAACACTTCATTCATTCATTCAGTCAATCAACAAAGACCTATTTAGTACTAATTTTTTGTGGGTGGGATGAATAAGACAAATATCTGCGACAATGGAGCATATGATCTAGAGTTTATAATTCATATTTGAATTACTTACATACCACCACATACATGAATTACATGCTTACCACCACAA
Organism: Mustela lutreola; assembly: GCF_030435805.1. Classification (NCBI taxonomy): domain Eukaryota; kingdom Metazoa; phylum Chordata; class Mammalia; order Carnivora; family Mustelidae; genus Mustela; species Mustela lutreola. Next base: position 55,498,592 of record NC_081308.1, on the reverse strand, counting down.
ATGTAAAAACACTTTTAAAATGAAAAAGAGATGAATAGATGATAATGATGTTGAGGAGAAGACCTTAATATTAAGAGCAATAAAATTGATGTGTCTATTAGTAGAAATAAAAAATGGTCATATATTAACTAAAGTAAAATTTAGGGGTCCCTGGGTGACTCAATCGGTTAAGCAGCTGCATTTGGCTCAGGTCGTGATCCCAGGGTCCTGGGATTAAGACCTGCATTGGGCTCACTGCTGGGTAATAAGCCTGCCTCTAGATCTTCCTCTGCCTGCCACTCTGCCAACTTGAGCTCTCTCTCTCTCTCTCTCTGTCAAATAAACAAAATCTTTAAAAATAGATAAATATAAAGTAACACTTACTGAAGATTTGGGGACGGTGATGTCATCAAGATGGCAACATGGATGCATGGATGGCTCCTTATTTATTGCTAAAGGTAAATGTATAGTCAAAACCAGATTCTCCAATATTGTAATGGTGATATAGAAATCATTTACTAGTCTAGTTTAAAAGTTAAAAAACAAGCTTATTAAAAATAACTATAACTGCAATCATTTGTTATTAAAAGTACAATATAAAAACGATCTAAATGTAAAAACATCAATAACCTCTTGTTATAGAAGTATAAATTTTCTGTACACTATTGAAGTTCAGTTGTTTTCAACATAAAATGGAATGTTATAACTAACATATTTTATATAACCTTAATGGTAGGTATAAAAAAATATGTAGTAGATACACAAAAGATTTTGATAAAGAAGTTAAAACGTACTGCCACAAAAAGTCATCAGATTACAAAGAGAATACAGGAAATAAAGAGCAGAGCATCTACAAAAGAGCAAACAATTAACAGAGAAACAAAACAGATAAACACTGGGGAAAGAAAAAAATTTTTTAAAAAAGGGAGGGGAAGGCAAGCCATAATACACTTAACCATAAGTAACAAACTGATTGTTTCTGGAGGGGAGATGGGCAGGGGAATGGGCTAAGTCTGTAATAATTATTAGGAGGTCACTTGTAATGAGCATTGAATGTTATATGTAAAGGGCAAATTAATAAATTCTACTCCTGAAACTAATATTACACTATATATTTACTAAAATTTAAATAAATCAGGAAATATAAAAAGAATGAAAGGCAATACTTAGGTCTTTACCTATCAATAATTACTTTAACTGTAAGTGAATGGAATCATCCAGTTGGAAAACATAGAAAGGCTAGAATAGATTTAAAAAACAAACAAAAAACACAAGATCCAACAATATGTTGCATATAAAAGAATCACTATAGCTTTAAGGACAAACATGGGTAGAGAATAAAGGGATGGAAAAAGATATTCCAAGCTAATTATAACAAAAGAAAACAAGGGTAGCAATAACTATAACAGACAAAATAGGGCTTATATAAGCTAAAAATCACCACAGTCATTATACAATAAGAAAAGTGTCATCAATTCATCCATACAGTAACTGTAAATATCATGTACCTAATATTGAGCCCCATAAATATATAAAACAAATACTAACAAAACAAAAAGGAGAAATAAATAGCAATACAATAGTATCTGGGGACAATAATACCCCACTCTTACATATGGATAGATCATCCAGACAGAAAATCAATAAGAAAATAGTGAATTTAAACACTATGCCTGGACACCTGGGTGGCTCAGTCAGTTAAGCCTTTGCCTTTGGCTCAGGTCGTGATCCCAGGGTCCTGAGATAGAGTCCCACATTGGGCTCCCTGCTCAGGAGGGAATCTTCTCCCTCTGTCTCTGCCTCTACCCTTTGCTCATTCTCTCTGCCCTGCTCTCTATCAAACAAACAAACAAACAAGAACTATGCCAAATGAACCTAACATATTTACAGGATATTCCATCCAATAGTATCATAATAAATATTCTTCTCAAACACACGTGGAAAATTGTCTAGGATAGATCACATTTTAAACCACAAAACAAGAGTCCCCCCAAAATCAATAATATCGAAAGCATATCGAGTATATTTCCAGCCAAAATAATATGAAGCTAGAAATCAATACAGAAGGAAATTTGGAAAATTTAAAAATACACAGACATACACATTTTTAAACAAACAAAAAATCAATAAAAGAAGACAAAGTGGGAATAAAAATACATCTTGAGGAAAATAAAAAATATATACCAAAAAATTATGAGAAGCAGCAAAGCAGTTATAAAAGGAAATTTTATAGCTATAAATGTATATAAAAAAGATTTCAAATAAAGAACAATATAACAGCTCAAAAAAAGTACAGAAAGAACAAAGTAAACTTAAAAGTAACAAAAGGAAGGAAAAAAAATAAAAATTAGGGCAGAAATAAATGAAATATATAATTAAAAAACTAGAAAGTTTTTTAAAATGGTAAATAAAATTAGACTTGGTAATGATAAATAAAAAAAGACAGCTAGACTAACTCAGAAAAAAGAGAGAAGACTCAATAAAATCAGAAATATAAAAGGAGACATTATAACAGATACCACAGAAATATAAAAGATAACAGACAGTTAAATGCCAGCAAATCAAAAGCCTAGAGGAAATGGACAAATTCCTAGGCACATACAACCTATCAAGACTGAATCATAAGGACATAAAAAATGTGAACAGACTAATTAGGAATATGGAGATTGAATCCGTAATAAAAACCTTCTAACAAATAAAAGTCCAGAATCAGATGATGTCCCCAGTGATTTCTACCAAACATTTTAAGAAGAAATACAAACACTTTTAAAACCCTTCCCAAAATGTTGAAGTGGTTGAAATACTCAGAGGCACATTTCAAATCAGCAACAAAAATAACTACTGGATCATATCCCCGATAAATAAAAAATATAAAAATTATCTACAAAATGCTACAAAACTGAATTTACCAGCACATATCAGTAAATGTGATGCATTATATTAATAGAATGATCAATAAAATCTCATATGATCCACTCAATATATGCAGAAAAGGCATTTGGCAAAATTCAACACCCTTTCATAATAAAAATACTCACCAAACTGGGTACAGAAATAATACATATCAACACAATGAAAACCACATATTCCGTGGAAGGATTCAAGATGGCGGAGAAGTAGCAGGCTAGACGACATCAGGTTGCAGGAGATCAGCTAGATAGCTTATCTAACCATTGCAAACACCTACAAGTCCAATGGGAGATCAAAGAGAAGGAGAGCAACAATTCTAGAAACAGAAAATTGATCACTTTCTGAAAGATAGAACCGACGGAAAAGTGAACCCAAAGAAAGGGAAGGTAGACCGCAGGGGGAGGGGCAAGCTCCCGGCAAGCTGTGGAACAATGGAGCACAAAATCAGGACTTTTTAAATTTGATCCACTGAGGGATATCACCCCATAGGCTAAATCAGAGTGAAGCCCAAGTGGGCTCAGCATAGCACCAGGTCCCTCAGGGTCACAGAAGGACCAGGGGTACCTGAGTGTCGCAGAAAACACAGGTATTAGAGTGGGGAAGCTGGCTACAGAGACAAAGCTGAGGAGTGAGCTCTCAACCCAGGGTTACTTTGAACCAGGCATAGGCAGGGTGAGCTTGGAGCACGGCCAAGGGCCAGGGAGAAAGGAGTAATTGAGCTCTTTTCTCCAAGCACGGCCAGAGGCCAGGGAGATGAGAATGACCAAGGACTTTTCTCCAAGTACGAATGACAGAGTGCTTTTCTACAAGCATGGCCAGAGGCCGGGAAGATGGGAGTGATTAAGCACTTTTCCTTAAGGGTGCACTGAGGAGCGGGGCCCTGAGCTCTCCAATCCTCTCGGCCGGATTGTGAGACCGCCATTATCATTCCATCATCCAGAACTCTAAGGAAAGCCTTCAGGGAACAAAAACTCGCGGATTACTTAGCCCTACCCTAGGTAAGGGCAGGATAAATCCATCTCAGGCAAAGACACTTGAGAATCAATACAAAAGGCTCCTTCCCCAGAAGACCAACAAGAAACCCAGCCAAGATCAACTTCACTTACTAAAGAGAACAGTGGAATTCCAGAGGAGGAGAAAGCAAAACAAGGAATTCATGGCTTTCTCCCAATGATTCTTTAGTCTTGCAGTTATATATTTCTTTTTTTTCTTCTGCTCATTTTTAAAATTTTTAACCATTCATCTTTTAATGATTTTTAACGAGATTATTTTTAAAATACCTTACAAAAAATAATAATCTATTTTGAACCTTCATTATTATAGTCATATTTTATCCTCCATTGTATCTAACTATATATTTATTTACACATAGCGTTTTTTCTTCTAAATAATTTGGGGTATAACTTCTCCTAACAGACCAAAATATACCCTAAATCTAGCTCCAAGATTGTTTAATTGTCCAGACTGAGCAAATTCTCTACAGTTTATTTTTCTTTGTTGTCCCAACTAACTTGCTCTATCAACTTATTTTTTAGAAATTAAATTTTTAACTCATTTTTATAGGTTTATTCCATCCCATCTTTGTGCCTACTCTTATATGTTTTTCAACCTTTAAAATCCTGGGAGTTTGTTTCTTCTAAGAGACCAAAACACTCCTAAAATTAAGTGAGTGACCCTCTTCTAGTCACAAGTCTAGAATATATATAATTTTTTGCTTTTGTAATATATTTTCCTTGTTTTCTTTTTTTTAAACCTTTTTTTTCCCCAAGAACTTTTTTATCCCCTTTCGTTCTCCCACAACTTGGGGTCTCTTCTGATTTGGTTAAAGCACATTTTCCTGGGGTCTTTACCACCCTTTTAGCATTTTATTTGCTCCTTTATATATTCTAATCTGCTCAAAATGACAAAGTGGAAAAAGTCATCACAAGAAAAAGAACAAGAGGCAGTACCACAGGCTAGGGACCTAATCAAAACAGACATTGGTAATATGACAGAACTAGAGTTCAGAATGACAACTCTCAGCGTTCTAGCTGGGCTCGAATAAGGCATGGAAGATATTAGAGAAACCCTCTCCAGAGAGATAAAAGCCCTTTCTAGAGAAATAAAAGAACTAAAATCTAACCAAGTTGAAATCAAAAGAGCTATTAATGAGGTGCAATAAAAAATGGAATTACTTACTGCTAGGATAAATGAGGCAAAAGAATTAGTGATACAGAAGACCAAATGATGGAGAATAAAAAGCTGAGCAAAAGAGAGACAAACAAATACTGGACCATGAGGAGAGAATTTGAGAGATAAGTGAGACCATAAGACGACAAAACATTAGAATAATTGGGATGCCAGAAGAAGAAGAAAGAGAGAGGGGAGCAGAAGGTATATTGGAGAGAATTTTTGTAGAGAATTTCCCTAATATGGCAAAGGGAACAAACATCAAAATCCAGGAGATGCAAAGAATGACCCTCAAAATCAATAAAAATAGGTCCACACCCCGTAACCTGATATTAAAATTTACAACTGTTAACGACAAAGAGAAAATCCTGAAAGCAGCCTGGGAGAAGAAGTCTGTATTGTACAACAGTAAAAACATTTGATTGGCAGCAGACATATCCACAGAGACCTGGCAGGCCATAAAGACCTGGCATGTATCTTCAGAGTGTTAAGTGAGTAAAACATGCAGCCAAGAATACTATATACAGCTAGGCTATCATTGAAAATAGAAGGAGAGATTAAAAAGCTACCAGGACAAACAAAACCTGAAAGAATTTGCAAACACCAAACCAACTCTCCAGAAAATATTGAAAGGAGTCCTCTAAGCAAAGAGAGAACATAAAAGTAGTAGATCAGAAAGGAACAGAAACAATATACAGTAACAGTCACATTATAGGCAATACAATGCCACTAAATTCATATCTCTCAATAGTTACCCTGAATGTAAATGGCCTAAAGGCACCAATCAAAAGACACAAGGTATCAGAATGGATAAAAAGCAAAACCCGTCAATATGCTGCCCAAGAAACTCATCATAGACCCAAAGACACCCCCAGATTAAAAGACAGGGGGTGGAAAACAATGTACCATGCTAATGGACATCAGAAGAAAGCTGGGGTGGCAATCCTATCAGATCAATTAGATTTTAAGCCAAAGACTATAATAAGAGATGAGGAAGGACACTATATAATACTCAAGGTGTCTGTCCAACAAGAAGACCTAACAATTTTAAATATCTATATCCTTAACATGGGAGCAGCCAACTAAATAAACCAATTAATAACAAAATCAAAGAAACACATCGACAATAATAAAATAATAGTAGGGGAATTTAACACTCCCCTCATTGAAATGGACAGATCATCCAAGCAACAGATCAACAAGGAAAAAGGCCTTAAATGACACACTGGACAAGATGGACATCACAGGTATATTCAACACATTCCATCCCAAAATAACAGATACACATTCTTCTCTAGTGCACATGGAACATTCTCCAGAATAGACCACAGCCTGGGTCATGAATCAGATCTCAACCATTATCAAAATATTGGGATCATCCCCTGCATATTCTCAGACGACAATGCTCTGAAAGTAGAACTCAATCACAAGAGGAAATTTGGAAAGAACATAAATACATGGATACCAATAGCATCCTTCTAAAAAATGAATTGGTCAACCAGGAAATTAAAGAAGAATTGAAAAAATTCATGGAAACAAATGATAATGAAAACAAAAGTGTTCAAAATCTGTGGGATACAGCAAAGGCAGTCCTGAGAGGAATATATAAAGCTGTTACAAGCCTTTCTCAAGAAACAAGAAAGATCTCAAATACACAACATAACCCTACTCCTAAAGGAGTTGCATAAAGAACAACAAAGAAAGCCTAAACCCAGCAGGAGAAGAGGAATAATAAAGATCATGGCAGAAATCAATGAAATAGAAACAAACAAAAAAAAACCACCACCAACAACAACAACAAAAAAAAAACAATAGAACAAATTAATGAAACTAGGAGCTGGTTCTTTGAAAGAATTAATAAGATTGATAAACCCCTTTCCAGACTTATCAAAAAGGAAAGAGAAATGACTCAATTAAATAAAATTATGATTGAAAGAAGATAGATCACAACCAACATCAAAGAAATATAAACAATTATAAGAACATACTATGAGCAACTCTATGCCAACAAATTCAACAATCTGGAAGAAATGGATACATTCCTAGAGACATATAAACTACCACAACTGAACCAGGAAGAAATAGAAAACCTGAACAGACCCACAACCAGTAAGGAGATTGAAACAGTCATCAAACATCTCCAAACAAACAAAAGCCCCGGGCCAGATGGCTTCCCAGGGGAATTCTACCAAACTTTTAAAGAAAAATTAATTCCTATTCTCCTGAAACGGTTCCCAAAAAATAGAAATGGAAGGAAAACTTCCAAACTCTTTTTTTCTGAGGCCAGCATCACCTTGATCCCAAAACCAGACACGGATCCCATCAAAAAAGAGAACTACAGGCCAATATCCTTGATGAACACAGATGCAAAAATTCTCACCAAAATACTAGCCAATCGGATTCAATAGTACATTAAAAGGATTATTCACCACGATCAAATGTGATCCATCTAATACCTGTGAGTTCTGTGACACTCAGGTACCCCTGGTCCTTCTGTGACCCTGAGGGACCTGGTGCTATGCTGAGCCCACTTGGGCTTCACTCTGATTTAGCCTATGGGGTGATATACCTCAGTGGATCAAATTTAAAAAGTCCTGATTTTGTGCTCCATTGCTCCGCAGCTTGCCGGGAGCTGGCCCCTCCCCCTGCGGTCTACCTTCCCTTTCTTTGGGTTCACTTTTCCGTCGGTTCTTTCAGAAAGTGATCAATTTTCTGTTTCTAGAATTGTTGCTCTCCTCTTTGATCTCCCATTGGACTTGTAGGTGTTTGCAATGGTTAGATAAGCTATCTAGCTGATCTCCTGCAACCTGATGTCGTCTAGCCTGCTACTTCTCCGCCATCTTGAATCCTTCCACGGAATATGTGGTTTTCATTGTTTTGATGTGTACTCTTTACCCAGTTTGGTGAGTATTTTTATTATGAAAGGGTGTTGAATTTTGCCAAATGCCTTTTCTGCATATATTGAGTGGATCATATGAGATTTTATTGATCATTCTATTAATATAATGCATCACATTTACTGATATGTGCTGGTAAATTCAGTTTTGTAGCATTTTGTAGATAATTTTTATATTTTTTATTTATCGGGGATATGATCCAGTAGTTATTTTTGTTGCTGATTTGAAATGTGCCTCTGAGTATTTCAACCACTTCAACATTTTGGGAAGGGTTTTAAAAGTGTTTGTATTTCTTCTTAAAATGTTTGGTAGAAATCACTGGGGACATCATCTGATTCTGGACTTTTATTTGTTAGAAGGTTTTTATTACGGATTCAATCTCCATATTCCTAATTAGTCTGTTCACATTTTTTATGTCCTTATGATTCAGTCTTGATAGGTTGTATGTGCCTAGGAATTTGTCCATTTCCTCTAGGCTTTTGATTTGCTGGCATTTAACTGTCTGTTATCTTTTATATTTCTGTGGTATCTGTTATAATGTCTCCTTTTATATTTCTGATTTTATTGAGTCTTCTCTCTTTTTTCTGAGTTAGTCTAGCTGTCTTTTTTTATTTATCATTACCAAGTCTAATTTTATTTACCATTTTAAAAAACTTTCTAGTTTTTTAATTATATATTTCATTTATTTCTGCCCTAATTTTTATTTTTTTTCCTTCCTTTTGTTACTTTTAAGTTTACTTTGTTCTTTCTGTACTTTTTTTGAGCTGTTATATTGTTCTTTATTTGAAATCTTTTTTATATACATTTATAGCTATAAAATTTCCTTTTATAACTGCTTTGCTGCTTCTCATAATTTTTTGGTATATATTTTTTATTTTCCTCAAGATGTATTTTTATTCCCACTTTGTCTTCTTTTATTGATTTTTTGTTTGTTTAAAAATGTGTATGTCTGTGTATTTTTAAATTTTCCAAATTTCCTTCTGTATTGATTTCTAGCTTCATATTATTTTGGCTGGAAATATACTCGATATGCTTTCGATATTATTGATTTTGGGGGGACTCTTGTTTTGTGGTTTAAAATGTGATCTATCCTAGACAATTTTCCACGTGTGTTTGAGAAGAATATTTATTATGATACTATTGGATGGAATATCCTGTAAATATGTTAGGTTCATTTGGCATAGTTCTTGTTTGTTTGTTTGTTTGATAGAGAGCAGGGCAGAGAGAATGAGCAAAGGGTAGAGGCAGAGACAGAGGGAGAAGATTCCCTCCTGAGCAGGGAGCCCAATGTGGGACTCTATCTCAGGACCCTGGGATCACGACCTGAGCCAAAGGCAAAGGCTTAACTGACTGAGCCACCCAGGTGTCCAGGCATAGTGTTTAAATTCACTATTTTCTTATTGATTTTCTGTCTGGATGATCTATCCATATGTAAGAGTGGGGTATTATTGTCCCCAGATACTATTGTATTGCTATTTATTTCTCCTTTTTGTTTTGTTAGTATTTGTTTTATATATTTATGGGGCTCAATATTAGGTACATGATATTTACAGTTACTGTATGGATGAATTGATGACACTTTTCTTATTGTATAATGACTGTGGTGATTTTTAGCTTATATAAGCCCTATTTTGTCTGTTATAGTTATTGCTACCCTTGTTTTCTTTTGTTATAATTAGCTTGGAATATCTTTTTCCATCCCTTTATTCTCTACCCATGTTTGTCCTTAAAGCTATAGTGATTCTTTTATATGCAACATATTGTTGGATCTTGTGTTTTTTGTTTGTTTTTTAAATCTATTCTAGCCTTTCTATGTTTTCCAACTGGATGATTCCATTCACTTACAGTTAAAGTAATTATTGATAGGTAAAGACCTAAGTATTGCCTTTCATTCTTTTTATATTTCCTGATTTATTTAAATTTTAGTAAATATATAGTGTAATATTAGTTTCAGGAGTAGAATTTATTAATTTGCCCTTTACATATAACATTCAATGCTCATTACAAGTGACCTCCTAATAATTATTACAGACTTAGCCCATTCCCCTGCCCATCTCCCCTCCAGAAACAATCAGTTTGTTACTTATGGTTAAGTGTATTATGGCTTGCCTTCCCCTCCCTTTTTTAAAAAATTTTTTTCTTTCCCCAGTGTTTATCTGTTTTGTTTCTCTGTTAATTGTTTGCTCTTTTGTAGATGCTCTGCTCTTTATTTCCTGTATTCTCTTTGTAATCTGATGACTTTTTGTGGCAGTACGTTTTAACTTCTTTATCAAAATCTTTTGTGTATCTACTACATATTTTTTTATACCTACCATTAAGGTTATATAAAATATGTTAGTTATAACATTCCATTTTATGTTGAAAACAACTGAACTTCAATAGTGTACAGAAAATTTATACTTCTATAACAAGAGGTTATTGATGTTTTTACATTTAGATCGTTTTTATATTGTACTTTTAATAACAAATGATTGCAGTTATAGTTATTTTTAATAAGCTTGTTTTTTAACTTTTAAACTAGACTAGTAAATGATTTCTATATCACCATTACAATATTGGAGAATCTGGTTTTGACTATACATTTACCTTTAGCAATAAATAAGGAGCCATCCATGCATCCATGTTGCCATCTTGATGACATCACCGTCCCCAAATCTTCAGTAAGTGTTACTTTATATTTATCTATTTTTAAAGATTTTGTTTATTTGACAGAGAGAGAGAGAGAGAGCTCAAGTTGGCAGAGTGGCAGGCAGAGGAAGATCTAGAGGCAGGCTTATTACCCAGCAGTGAGCCCGATGCAGGTCTTAATCCCAGGACCCTGGGATCACGACCTGAGCCAAATGCAGCTGCTTAACCGATTGAGTCACCCAGGGACCCCTAAATTTTACTTTAGTTAATATATGACCATTTTTTATTTCTACTAATAGACACATCAATTTTATTGCTCTTAATATTAAGGTCTTCTCCTCAACATCATTATCATCTATTCATCTCTTTTTCATTTTAAAAGTGTTTTTACATTTGTGGTGGTAAGCATGTAATTCATGTATGTGGTGGTATGTAAGTAATTCAAATATGAATTATAAACTCTAGATCATATGCTCCATTGTCGCAGATATTTGTCTTATTCATCCCACCCACAAAAAATTAGTACTAAATAGGTCTTTGTTGATTGACTGAATGAATGAATGAAGTGTTCTGACACTAGCATAGCTGACCAAACCAGAGATCCAGGAGAAAATATAATGATTGTCAAATGGGTGAACCTGAGATAAAAAGACATTTTAGCTTCGTTACTTTGATATACACTCTGGATAACATTGCAACTCTGCATGGAATTTTGGAAAACAAACAACTCCTCTCTTAAATAATAAATGTATTAATTGCCTTCCTTATGAGTCCTGACAGCAGTCAGCTTTGTGGGTTTCTGATTCCATTCCAAGAGGCTGAATGTCTGTTTGATTTATGTCATAGGCAACAGTGTCATGAGGAAAGACTTGTAGGATAAAATTTCTTAAAGATGGGAACACATATGGCTGCCTATGGACTGTGAGGTGGGTGTTAATGAAAATGCATTGAGCAGTAAAGGAAGGGCAGCTCACAACCATAGGAAAGGTGCCCTGTGATTTTGTTTTGTTTTGTTTTGTTTTACAAACAGATACCATTTCCCCTCCCCATGGAAATTTTCAAATTTACTTTTCTCTAACAACCACAAATACTTGGGACATTATGAACACAATATGGGCATTAAAGGATAAAAATAAACAAAAATTTAAGTAAATGTTAAGTGTTTATCATTATTTCAGCCATGTTTTTCTATGTTTAACTTCTCAAAGAAATTACACAGTCTGGTTTCTAAATACTATACCAGGCTGTTAAACTAATGCAAAGGGTTTTATGGAATTTTCTATAACACCATCTAGATTTTCTACATTGGCTGTCACTCCTGAAAATTCTCAGTTTATAAATGTGCATGCATTGAAACAGCATATATTTACATTATAGTAAATATTCACTGGTTATTTACCTGGTTTATTACTGTATTTTGATCCTTTCTAATTGTTCACTTTCTTCCATGTTTCCCCCTTATTTCTACAAATGTCAATCCATCACATGTTATGTAAAGTGAAACAAAGAGGAACAGCTGTTAGTAGAAAGGATTAATAGGTGATTTGATGTTACTCTGTGAGATATTAAGTAATAGGCAAGGTATTTCCATATCATCATTTTAATATATTTCAGTAATACAGCATAGTTGTTATGCTTTAATTAAACCTTCATAAAGTCTTTATATATATGTACTTTTTCCTAACTCACAAGTCCGCCCTCATGTCCCATTCAAAACCCACTCAATTTATGGAATAATTGTTTTGTCTTCCCCATACAATCTTCATTTAACTTCTTGCTCTGGTGTGCTCTTTTGGCAGCACATATATTAAGTTATTGCTCTGGGTATACAAAAGGATAAGAATAGAATATTTTACATGATATTTTGTCCTTTCTACACTACAGAGTCTGTGTAAGCATTCTTAGATCAGAGACCTAAGGAGGAGGTCCAAATTGAAGAAAAACAAACAGAAAAAAAGAAAATGTTCTCAGCCATTTCTTGCAGTTTCATTTGCAGGAACCACAAAAGCAAAGATATTAAAATGTGGTTTTTTTCTTATTTTTTAAAATTAAGTTTAAATTTTTTATTGGATTATGCTCCCTTAAACTCATCTGATACCATGAATAGAAAACCAAAGCAATCCACCAAACATTCTTTCATGATGTTGCCTTTAAACATGTTGCCTTTAAAACTTTGACAGAGTAGTCTCATCTGTAGAGTAGATGAGCCTTGACTCAAAAGTGTCATCAAAGACTGTGGTGACACTTGCCTTGCCATCCGCCCGCTGTTCCTGCCATGCCAGGCTCTCCTGCTTCACAAGTGTTTCCCGACAGCAAGGCGAACGGCTCCTTCTCTTCTCCCGGGGCGGCGTGCTGTGCCTTCCTCAGACATGCTACTGGGGAGTGCAGTCACAGACGTGTCCCTTTCCTTAAGGCTGTTTCCACGGGCTGAACCACACTTCTCTCCCAGGCTGAGGGGATACCCGGGCTAAGAGGATTTTGCTCCATACAGGTTTCTCCCAGGATGCTCCAGAGACTATGTTAAGGCAAGCAGCATCAGCATCCCCCAGATCCGACACTGATTTACCAGCGAATGCAGTGCTTTCCCAGATGGGATGCACGAACAAAGAGGCTTTTGCTCTATGCGGGTTTCTCTCACTGTGCTGGGAATACTAGTTTAAGGCAAGCAGCAACAGCAGCCCGCAGAACCGTCTCTGATTTCACAGAGCCTGCCTTGTGCACGCAGAGGCTTTGGGCTTGGCGCGAACCGCACTTCGTCGCTGCTTCCTCAGGAAGGCTTTGGGCGTTCGCTCTGTCGCATCAGGGAAGAAGAGCTGCGGGAGAGCTGGTGCCTCTTGGGCCTTGCTTTCGCGGGCTCTATGTTCGCGCCCTGGGTTCAACCTGCCAGCCCAAACTAAGCAGACACAGCCACAACCTGCAGCAGCGTGCGTGGCCTAGGATGGCACTCTATGCACACTACCATCTCCCGGTATAGGCAACGCTTGGTGCTCAGGCGGACTCGGGGACTAGGCCTCTGCCTTCCCCACAGGAGAAGAGAGGCGACAGGATCCCTGCCCACCGCCTGTGCACTGACATGGGGATCTGTGGGGGACTTATTTCACTCCTTCCCCGGACACCCCGGCCTCCGCGAACGCTTCCACATCCTGGAGGAAGATCTTATCTGACGACCGTTTCCTTTAGGGAGCTACTTCTGCGTGTTAAGGTTAGGGGCCTGGTGGCAAGCACATGTCTGAACCAGGGACAGGTGGCCAAGGAGCGGCTTGCCCCTTGGGCCCAGAGGCTCAGGACAGGCATGTCTTTTGTCCAGACTCCATCTTCAGAGTGGAGCAGGCGCCCCTGCCCTAGTCATCCCCTCCTGTCTCCTTAGAAGCCATGCTTCCGTCTCTCCACCCAAGGCCCGGGTGACACTTGTCTTGCCACCGCCCGCTATTCCTGACAGGACCGGCTCTCCTGCTTGGAGACCATTTCTGAAAACAAGGCCAACGGCTCCTTCTCTTCTCCCGGGGCAGCATGCTGCACCTACCCAGTTATGCTCCTGGGGAGCGCAGTGTCAGACGTGTCCCATTCCTTAAGGGTCTTTCCACAGGAGCAACCACGCTTCTCATTCAGGCAGAGGGGATACCCGGGCAAAGAAGATTTCGCTCCATGCGGGTTTATAACACGGTGGTGTGGAGACTAGCTCAGGCAAGCAGCAGCAGCATCCCACAGACCCGACTCTGATTTCCCAAAGAATGCTGTGCTGAGGCGGACTCGCGGACTAGGCCAGTGCTTTCTCCACAGGAGAGGAGAGCCGACAGGATCTCGACACACCACCCGTACACTCGGTTGAGCAGCAGTGTCGGACTGTCCCCACTCCTTCCACGGACACCCCGTGTTCCGCCAACGCTTCCACTTCCTGGAGGAAGACGACAGGAGACTGCCCGTTCTTTCAGGGAGCTACTTCTGTGAGTTCAGGGTATGCGCCTTGTGTCAAGCACATGTCTGCACCAGGACAGATGCCCAAGGAGCTGCTTTCCCCTTGGGCTCAGGGGCCCAGGACAGGCATGCCTTCTGCCCAGACTCCTTCATCCCAGTGGAGCACGTGCCCGTGACCTAGTCGTCCCCTCGTGTCTCCTTCTCAGCCATGTTTCCGTCTCTCCGCACAGAGAGAGTGACACTTGTCTTACCACCGACCCTCTGTTCCAGACAGGTCCGACCCTCCTGCTTACGACCGTTTCGGACAACAAGGCCAACGACTCCTTCTCTTCCCCGGGGCAGCGTGCTTCACCTTCCCCAGGCATGCTGCTGGGGAGCGCAGTGACAGACGAGTCACTTTCCTTAAGGCTCTTCCCACAGGCGCAACCAAGCATCTCTCTCAGGCCGAGGGGATGCCAGAGCTAAGACGATTTCGCTCCATGCGGGTTTGTTACACTGAGCTGTGGAGACACGCTCAGGCAAGGAGCAGCCGCATCCCTCGGACCCGACTCTGATTTCCCAAAGAATGCGGTGCTTTCCCAGAGGGGATGCCCGGGCAAAGAGGCTTTTGCTCTATGCGACTATCTCCCAATGTGCTGCGAACACTAAGCTAAGGCAACCAGCAAGAGCAGCCCAGAGAAACGACTCTGATTTGCCAGTGACGGCTATGCTTTCGCAGAGGTTTTCAGCTTGCTGCGAACCCCACTTGGCTGCTGCTTCCTCAGCAAGTCTTTGGCCCGTCAGGGATTAAGAGCTGCGGGAGAGCTGGTGCCTCTTGGGCCTTGCTTCCCGGGATCCATATTCACGACCTGGGTTCACCGTCCCAACCGAAATAAGCAGATACAGTCACAACCCTGCAGTAGCATGCGTGGCCTAGGATGGCACTCTATGCACACTACCATTTCCGGTGTAGGCAACGCTACGCCTTTTGCTCTGGTGCTCAGGCCGACTCGGGGACTAGGTCAGTGCCTTCCCCACAGGAGAGGAGAGGCGACAGGATCTCTGCACACCGCCCGTGCACTGGGATGGGGAGCAGTGAGGGACTTTTCCCACTCCTTCCCCGGACACCCCGTGCATCCGCAGACGCTTTCACATCTTGGAGGAAAATGGCATCTGACTGCCCGTTCTTTCAGAGAGCTACTTCTGCGAGTTCAGGGAAGGAGCCTGTTGGCAAGCACGTGTCTGAAGCTGGGACAGGTGGCCAAGGAGCTGCTTTTCCCTTGGGCACAGGGGCCCAGGACAGGCATGCCTTCTGCCCAGACTACGTCCTCAGGGTGGAGCAAGCGCCCCTGACCTAGTCGTCCCCTCGTGTCTCCTCACCAGGTTTCCGTCTCTCGGCACAGAGAGCGGGTGACACTAGTCTTACCACGGACCCGCTGTTGCTGACAGGGTTGGCTCTCCTGCTTGCGACCGTTTCCGACAACAAGGCGACTCTTTCTCTTCCCCGGGGCATCGTGCTGCACCTTCCCCAGACATGCTCCTAGGGAGCATAGTGACAGACGTGTCCCTTTCCTTAAGGCTCTTCCCACAGGCGCAACCAAGCATCTCTCTCAGGCCGAGGGAATGCCGGGCAATAAGGATTTCGCTCCATACGGGTTTATTACGCCGTGCTGTGGAGACCAGGTCAGGCAAGGAGCAGCCGCATCCCACAGACCCGACTCTGATTTCCCCAAGAATGCTGTGCTTTCCCAGAGGGTATGCCGGGGCAAAGAGGCTTTCGCTCTATGCGGGTTTCTCCCACCTTGCTGCCAATACTAGGCTAAGGCACCCAGCAAGAGCAGCCCACAGAACCGACTCTGATTTCCCAGTGACTGCTATGCTATCGCAGAGGTTTTCAGCTTGGCGAGAATGGCACTTCTCTGCGGCTTCCTCAGCAAGGCTTTGGTCGTTCGCTCTGTCTCGTCAGGGATGAAGAGCTGCGGCAGAGCTGGTGCCTCTTGGGCCTTGCTTTTCTGGGCTCCATGTTCTAGTCCTGGGTTCACCCTGCCAAGCCGGAATAAGCAGACACAGCCTCGACCCTGCAGCAGCGTGTGTGGCCTAGGATGGCACTCTGCTCACAATTTCATCTCCCGGCGTAGGCAAGGCCAGCCCTTTTGCTGTGGTGTTCAGGAGGACAGGGACTAGACCAGTGCCTTTCCAGCCGAGAGGAGAGGCGACACGATCACTGCACACCGCCGCGCCCTGGAATGGGGAGTAATGGGTAACTGTCCCTCAATCCCCGGGACTCTCGCTGCCTCCGCCAATGCTGCTACATCCTGGAGGAAGATGGCATCTGACTGCCCGTTCTTCCAGGAGCTGTTTCTGCGAGTTCAGGATTGGGCGCCTGGTGGCAAGCCCACGTCCGCCCTATCGTCAGGTGGCCAAAGAGCTGCTGTCCCCTTTGGCCCAGGGGCCCAGGACAAGCATGTCTTCTGCCCAGACCCCTTGAGAGTGGAGCACGCGCCCCTGCCCTTCTCGTTCCCTCGTGTCTCCTTCGCAGTCAGGCTTCCATCTCTCCCCACAGGGAGCAAGTGACACGTGTCATGCCAACGGCCCGCTGTTCCTGACAGGATCGCCTCTCCTGGTTTGTGACCATTTCCCGACAATAAGGACAACGGCTCCTCTTCTCCCGGGAAGCGTGGTGTACCTTCCTCAGTCATGCTCCTGGGGAGCGCCGTGACAGACGTGTCCCTTTCCTTAAGGCTCTTCCCACAGGCGCAACCAAGCATCTCTCTCAGGCAGAGAGAATGCCCGGGCAATGAGGATTTCGATCCATGCGGGTTTATTACATCGTGCTGTGGAGACTAGCTCAGGAAAGCAGCAGCCGCATCCCACAGCCCCGACTCTGATTTCCCAAAGAATGCTGTGCTTTCCCAGAGGGGATGCCCTGGCAAAGAGGCTTTCGCTCTACAAGGGTTTCTCCCACCGAGCTGCGAATACTAGGCTAAGGCAAGCAGCAACAGCAGCCAGCAGAACCGACCCTGATTTCTCAGCAAATGCTGTGCTTTCGCAGAGGCTTTAGGCTTGGAGCCAACAGCACTTCGCCGCCTACTTCCTCAGCAAGGCTTTGGGTTTTCCCTCTGTAGCATCAGGGAAGAAGTGCTGCGGGAGAGCTAAATCCTCTTTGGCTTTGCTTTCCAGGGCTCCATTTTGGCGTCGTCGGTTCAAACTGCCAAGCCTATCTAAGCAAACAGAGGCACAACCCTGCAGCAGCGTGCGTGGCCTAGCATGGCACTCTATGCCAACTACCATCTCCTGGCGTAGGCGAGGCTTGGCAATTTGCTCTGGTGCTCAGGCGGACTGGGGGACTAGTCTAGTGCCTTCCTCACAGGAGAGGAGAGGCGACAGGATCCCTACACACCGCCGTGCCCTGGGATGGGGAGCAGTGGTGGACTGTCCTCACTGTCCGGACAACACGTGCCTCCACGAACGCTTCCACATCATGGAGGAGAACGGCTTCTGATGGTCCGTTCTTTCAGGGAGCTAACTCTGCGAGTTCAGCATAGGCGCCTGGTGGCAAGCACATGTCTGCACCAGGGACAGGTGGCCAAGGAGCTGCTGTCCCCTTGGGCCCAGGGGCCCAGGACAGGCCTGCCTTCTGCGGAGAATCCTTCTTCAGAGTGGAACACGCGCTCCTGCCCTAGTCGTCCTCTCGTGTCTCCTTAGCAGCCAGGCTCACATCTCTCCTCAGAGGTAGCGAGTGAAACTTGTCTTGCCACCGAAACGCTGTTCCTGACAGGTCTGGCTCTCCTGCTTCTTGACCGTTTCCGGACAATATCACCAACGGCTCCTTCTCTTGTCCCGGGGCGGCCTTCTGCACCTTCCCCAGACATGCTCCTGGGGAGCGCAGTGACAGACGTGTCCCTTTCCTGAAGGCTCTTTCCAAAGGCGCAACCACTCTTCTCTCTCAGGCATAGGGGATGCCGGGGCAAAGAGGATTTCGCTCCACGCGGGTTTATTACACCGTGCTGTTGAGACCAGCTCAGGCAAGCAGTAGCAGCATCCCACAGCCCCGACTCTGATTTCCCAAAGAATGCTGTGCTTTCCCAGAGGGGATGCCCGGGCAAAGAGGCTTTTGTTGTATGCTGGTTTCTCCCACCGTGCTGCGAAAAGCACAGCATTCTCCACAGCACGTTGTAATAAACCCTCATGGAGCGAAATCCTCTTTGCTCGGGCATCCCTTCTGCCTGAAAGAGAAGCTTGGTTGCGACTGAGGAAACAGCCTTAAGGAAAGGGACACATCTGTCACTGCACTCCCCAGGAGCTTGTCTTGGGAAGGTGCAGCACGATGCCTCGGGAGAAGAGAAGGAGCCGTTGGCCTTGTTCTCGGGAAACAGTCGAGAAGCAGGAGAGTCTCCCTGGTAAGAAAAGCGAGCCGGTGGCAAGACAAGTGTCACCCGCTCTCTGTGCGGAGAGACCGAAACCTGGCTGCTAAAGAGAAACGAGGGGACGACTAGGTCAGTGGCGCTTGCTCCACTGTGAGGAAGGAGTCTGGGTAGAAGGCATGCCTGTCCTGGACCCCTGGGCCCAAGGGGAAAGCAGCACCTTGCCACCTGTGTTTGGTGCAGACATGTGCTTGCCAACAGGCGCTTACGCTGAACTTGCAGAAAGAACTCCCTGAAAGAACGTCTTCCTCCAAGATGTGAAAGCGTTCGCGGATGTACAGGGTGTCCAGGGAAGGTGTGGGGACAGTCCCTCACTGCTCTCCATCCCAGTGCACGGGCAGTGTGCAGAGATCCTGTCGCTTCTCCTCTCCTGTGGGGAAGGTACTGGCGTAGTCCCCGAGTCCGCCTGAGCGCCAGAGCAGGGTAGTGTGCATAGAGTGCCATCCTAGGCCACGCATGCTACTGCAGGGTTGTGGCTGTGTCTGCTTAGTTCAGCCTGGCAGGGTGAACCCAGGGCGTGAACATAGAGCCCGGGAAAGCAAGGCCCAAGAGGCACCAGCTCTTCTGCAGCTCTTCTTCCCTGACGTGACAGAGCGAACGCCAAAAGCCTTGCTGTGGAAGCAGCAGCGAAGTGCGGTTTGCGCCAAGCTGAATACTACTGTGAAAGCATAGCAGTCGTTGGGAAATCAGAGTCGGTTCTGTGGCCTACTTGCCTTAGCCTAGTATTCGCAGCACGGTGGGAGAAACCAGCATACAACAAAAGCCTCTTTGCCCGGGCATCCCCTCTGGGAAAGCACCGCATTCTTTGGGAAATCAGAGTCGGGTCTGTGGGATGCTGCTGTTGCTTGCCTGAGTTAGTCTCCACAGCACGGTGTAATAAACCCGCATGGAGCAAAATCTTCTTTGCCTGGGGATAACCTCTGTCTGAGAGAGAAGCGTCCTTGCTCCTGTGGAAAGACCCTTAAGGAAAGGGACACGTCTGTCACTACGCTCCCCAGCAGCATGACTGGGGAGGTGCAGCACGCTGCCCCGGGAGAAGAGTAGGAGCCGTGGGCCTTGTTTTCGGAAACGGTCTCCAAGTAGGAGATCCTGTCCTGTCAGGAACAGCGGGCGGTTACAAGTGTCACCTGCTCCCTGTGCAGAGAGACGTATGCCTGGCTGTTAAGGAGACACGAGGGGATGACTAGGGCAGGGGCGCGTGCTCCACTGTGAGGCAGAAGTCTGGGCAGAAGGCATGCCTGTCCTGGGCCCCTGAGCCCAAGGGGAAAGCAGCTCCTTGGCCACCTGTCCCTGGTGCAGACATGTGCTTGACACCAGGCGCGTACCCTGAACTCGCAGAAGTAGCTCCCTGAAAGAACGGGCAGTCAGATGTCGTCTTCCTCCAGGAAGTGGAAGCGTTCGCGGAACACGCGGTGTCCGTGGAAGGAGTGGGGTCAGTCCGTCACCGCTCCTCAACCGAGTGCACGGGCGGTGTGTTGAGATCCTGTCGCCTCTCCTCTCCTTTGGAGAAAGCACTGGCCTAGTCCGGGAGTCCGCCTCAGCACAGCATTCTTTGGGAAATCAGAGTCGGGTCTGTGGGATTCTGCTGCTGCTTGCCTGAGCTAGTCTCCAGAGCACCGTGTAATAAACCCGCATGGAGCGAAATCTTCATTTCCCGGGTATCTCCTCTGCTAGAGAGAGAAGCGTGGTTGCTCCTGTGGAAAGACCCTTAAGGAAGGGACACGTCTGTCACTGCGCTCCACAGGAGCATGACTGGGGAGGTACAGCACGCTGCCCCGGGAGAAGGAGCCGTTGGCCTTGTTTTCAGAAACGGTCTCCAAGTAGGAGAGTCGGTCCTGTCAGGAACAGCGGGCGGTGGCAAGACAAGTGTCACCCGCGCCTTGTACGGAGAGACGGAAGCCTGGCTGCTAAGGAGAGTGGAGGGGATGACTAGGGCAGGGGCGTGTGCTCCACTCTGAGGAAGGAGTCTGGGCAGAAGGCATGCCTGTCCTGAGCCTCTGGGCCCAAGGGGCAAGCCGCTCCTTGGCCACCTGTCCCTGGTTCAGACATGTGCTTGCCACCCTGAACTCGCAGAAGTAGCTCCCTGAAAGAACAGGCCGTCAGATGACATCTTCCTCCAGGATGTGGAAGCGTTCGCGGAGGCACGGGGTGTCCGGGGAAAGAGTGAGGTAAGTCCCCCACAGCTCCCCATCCCAGTGCACTGGCGGTGTGCAGGGATCCTGTCCCCTCTCCTCTCCTGTGTCGAAGGCACTGGCCTAGTCCCCGAGTCCGCCTGAGCACCAGAGCAAAAGGCCAAGCGTTGCCTATACCGGGAGATGGTAGTGTGCATAGAGTGCCATCCTAGGCCACGCACGCTGCTGCGGTTTGTGGCTGTGTCTGCTTAGTTCGGCTGGGCAGGTTGAACCCAGGGCGCAAACATAGAGCCCGCGAAAGCAAGGCCCAAGAGGCACCAGCTCTTCCGCAGCTCTTCTTCCCTGATGCGACAGAGCGAACGCCCAAAGCCTTCCTGAGAAAGGAGCGGTGAAGTGCAGTTGGCGGTTCGCCCAAGCCCAAAGCCTCGCCGCGTGCATAGCAGGCTCTGCGAAATCAGAGTCGGTTCTGCTGGCTGCTGTTGCTGCTTGCCTTAACCTTGTATTCACAGCACAGTGGGAGAAACCCGCATAGAGCAAAAGCCTCTTTGTTCCTGCATCCCCTCTGGGAAAGCACAGCATTCGCTGGTAAATCAGTGTCGGTTCTGTGGGATGCTGATGCTGCTTGCCTTAACATAGTTTCCGAAGCATGGTGGGAGAAACCCGTATGGAGCGAAATCCTCTTAGCCCGGGCATCCCCTCTGCCTGGGAGAGAAGTGTGGTTAAGCCCGAGGAAACAGCCTTAAGGAAAGGGAGAGGTCTGTGACTGCACTCCCCAGTAGCATATCTGGGGAAGGCACAGCACACCGCCCTGGGAGGAGAGAAGGAGCCCTTGGCCTTGCTGTCGGGTAACGGTCGTGAAGCAGGAGAGCCTGCCATGGCAGGAACAGCGGGCGGGTGGCAAGACAAGTGTCACCACAGTCTTTGATGACACTTTTGAGTCAAGGCTCATCTACTCTACAGATGAGACTACTCTGTAAAAATTTTAAAGGCAATATGTTCAAAGGCAACAACATGAATGAATGTTTGGTGGATTGCTTGGGTTTTCTATTCATGGTATCAGATGAGTTTAAGGGAGCATAATCCAATAAAAATTGTAAACTTAATTTTAAAATATAAGAAAAAAATTTTTAATATCTTTGCTTTTGTGGTTCCTGCAAATGAAACTACAAGAAAGGGCTGAGAACATTTTCTTTTATTCTGTTTGTTTTTCTTCAATTTGGAACTCCTCCTAGGTCTCTGATCTAAGAATGCTTACACAGACTCTGTAGTGCAGAAAGGACAAAATATCATATTACAAAATATTCTATTCCTATCCTTTTGTATACCCAGAACAATAAGTTAATATATGTGCTGCCAAAGGAGCACATCAGAGCAATAAGTTGAATGAAGATCGTACTGGGAATATAAAACAGTTATTCCATAAAATGAGTGGGTTTTGAATGGGACATGAAGGGCGGACTGTTGAGTCAGGAAATATATATATATACATATAAAGACTTAATGAAGGTTTAATTAAAGCATAACAACTATGCTGTATTACTGAAATATATTAAAATGATGATATGGAAATACCTTGCCTATTACTTAATATCTCACAGAGTAACATCAAATCACCTATTAATCCTTTCTAGTAACAGCTGTTCCCCTTTGTTTCACTTTACATAACATGTGATGGATTAACATTTGTAGAAATAAGGGGGAAACATGGAAGAAAGTGAACAATTAGAAAGGATCAAAATACAGTAATAAACCAGGTAAATAACCAGTGAATATTTAGTATAATGTAAATATATGCTGTTTCAATGCATGCACTTTATAAACTAAGAATTTTCAGGAGTGACAGCCAATGTAGAAAATCTAGATGGTGTTATAGAAAATTCCATAAAACCCTTTGCATTGGTTTAACAGCCTAGTATAATATTTAGAAACCAGACTGTGTAATTTCTTTGAGAAGTTAAACATAGAAAAACATGGCTGAAATAATGATAAACACTTAACATTTACTTAAATTTTTGTTTATTTTTATCCTTTAAGGCCCATATTGTGTTCATAATGTCCCAAGTATTTGTGGTTGTTAGAGAAAAGTAAATTTGAAAATTTCCATGGGGAGGGGAAATGGTATCTGTTTGTAAAACAAAACAAAACAAAACAAAACAAAATCACAGGGCACCTTTCCTATGGTTGTGAGCTGCCCTTCCCTTACTGCTCAATGCATTTTCATTAACACCCACCTCACAGTCCATAGGCAGCCATCTGTGTTCCCTTCTTTAAGAAATTTTATCCTACAAGTCTTTCCTCATGACACTGTTGCCTATGACATAAATCAGACATTCAACCTCTTGAAATGGAATCAGAAACCCACAAAGCTGACTGCTGTCAGGACTCATAAGGAAGGCAATTAATACATTTATTATTTAGGAGAGGAGTTGTTTGCTTTCCAAAAATCCATGCAGAGTTGGAATGTTATCCGGAGTGTATATCAAACTCACGAAGCTAAAATGTCTTTTTATCTCAGGTTCACCCATTTGACAATCATTATATTTGCTCCTTGATCTCTGGTTTGGTCAGCTATGCTAGTGTCAGAACACTTAATTTATTCAGTCAATCAACAAAGACCTATTTAGTACTAATTTTTTGTGGGTGGGATGAATAAGACAAATATCTGCCACAATGGAGCATATGATCTAGAGTTTAAAATTCATATTTGAATTACTTACATACCATCACATACATGAATTACATACTTACCACCACAAATGTAAACAACACTTTTAAAATGAAAAAGAAATAGATGAATAGATGATAATGATGTTAAGGAGAAGACCTTAATATTAAAAGCAATAAAATTGATGTATCTATTAGTAGAAATAAAAAATGGTCATATATTAACTAAAGTAAAATTTAGGGGTCCCTGGGTGACTCAATCGGTTAAGCAGCTGCATTTGGCTCAGGTCGTGATCCCAGGGTCCTGGGATTAAGACCTGCATCGGGCTCACTGCTGGGTAATAAGCCTGCCTCTAGATCTTCCTCTGCCTGCCACTCTGCCAACTTGAGCTCTCTCTCTCTCTGTCAAATAAACAAAATCTTAAAAAAATATATAAATATAAAGTAACACTTACTGAAGATTTGGGGACGGTGATGTTATCAAGATGACAACATGGATGCATGGATAGCTCCTTATTTATTGCTAAAGGTAAATGTATAGTCAAAACCAGATTCTTCAATATTGTAATGGTGATATAGAAATCATTTACTAGTCTAGTTTAAAAGTTAAAAAACAAGCTTATTAAAAATAACTATAACTGCAATCATTTGTTATTAAATGTACAATATAAAAATGATCTAAATGTAAAAACATCAATAACCTCTTGTTATAGAAGTATAAATTTTCTGTACACTATTGAAGTTCAGTTGTTTTCAACATAAAATGGAATGTTATAACTAACATATTTTATATAACCTTAATGGTAGGTATAAAAAAATATGTAGTAGATACACAAAAGATTTTGTTAAATAAGTTAAAACATACTGCCACAAAAAGTCATCAGATTAACAAAGACAACAATACAGGAAATAAAGAGCAGAGCGTCTAAAAAAGAGCAAACAATTAACAGAAAAACAAAACAGATAAACACTGGGGAAAGAAAAAAATTTAAAAAAAAAAGGGAGGGGAAGGCAAGCCATAATACACTTAACTATAAGTAACAAACTGATTGTTTCTGGAGGGGAGATGGGCAGGGGAATGGGCTAAGTCAGTAATAATTATTAGGAGGTCACTTGTGATGAGCATTGAATGGTATATGTGAATGGCAAATTACTAAATTCTACTCCTGAAACTAATATTACACTATATATTAACTAAAATTTAAATAAATCATGAAATATAAAAAGAATGAAAGGCAATAGTTAAGTCTTTACCTATCAATAATTACTTTAACTGTAAGTGAATGGAATCATCCAGTTGGAAATCATAGAAAGGCTAGAATAGATTAAAAAGACAAACAATAAACACAAGATCCAACAATATGTTGTGTATAAAAGAATACCTTTAGCTTTAAGGACACACATGGGCAGAGAGTAAAGGGATGGAAAAAGATATTCCAAGCTAATGATAACAAAAGAAAACAAGGGTAGCAATAACTATAACAGACAAAATAGGGTTTATATAAGCTAAAAATCACCACAGACATTATACAATAAGATAAGTGTCATCAATTCATCCATACAGTAACTGTAAATATCATGTACCTAATATTGAGCCACATAAATATATAAAACAAATACTAACAAAACAAAAAGGAGAAATAAATAGCAATACAATAGTATCTGGGGACAATAATACCCCACTGTTACATATGGATAGATCATCCAGACAGAAAATCAATAAGAAAATAGTGAATTTAAACACTATGCCTGGACACCTGGGTGGCTCAGTCAGTTAAGCCTTTGCCTTTGGCTCAGGTCGTGATCCCAGGGTCCTGAGATAGAATTCCCCATTGGGCTCCCTGCTCAGGAGGGAATCTTCTCCCTCTGTCTCTGCCCTTACCCCTTGCTCATTCTCTCTGCCCTGCTCTCTCTCAAACAAACAAACAAACAAAACAAAACAAATCAAACAAACAAGAACTATGTCAAATGAACCTAACATATTTACAGGATATTCCATCCAATAGTATCATTTATTATATTTATTATATTATTCTCAAACACACGTGGAAAATTGTCTAGGATAGATCACATTTTAAACCACAAAACAAGAGTCCCCCCAAAATCAATAATATCGAAAGCATTTCGAGTATATTTCCAGCCAAAATAATATGAAACTAGAAATCAATACAGAAGGAAATTTGGAAAATTTAAAAATACACAGACATACACATTTTTAAACAAACAAAAAATCAAAAAAAGAAGACAAAGTGGGAATAAAAATACATCTTGAGGAAAATAAAAAAATATATACCAAAAAATTATGAGAAGCAGAAAAGCAGTTATAAAAGGAAATTTTATAGCTACAAATATATATAAAAACGATTTCAAATAAAGAACTTAATATAACAGCTCAAAAAATGTACAGAAAGAACAAAGTAAACTTAAAAGTAGCAAAAGGAAGGAAAAACATAAAAATTAGGGCAGAAATAAATGAAATATAGAATTAAAAAACTAGAAAGTTTTTTTAAATGGTAAATAAAATTAGACTTGGTAATGATAAATAAAAAAAGACAGCTAGACTAACTCAGAAAAAAGAGAAGACTCAATAAAATTAGAAATGTAAAAGGAGACATTATAACAGATACCAAGAAATATAAAAGATAACAGACAGTTAAAGGCCAGCAAATCAAAAGTCTAGAGGAAATGGACAAATTCCTAGGCACATACAACCTATTAAGACTGAATCATAAGGACATAAAAAATGTGAACAGACCAATAAGGGGTAAGGAGATTGAATCCGTAATAAAAACCTTCTAACAAATAAAAGTCCAGAATCAGATGATGCCCACAGTGAATTCTACCAAACATTTTAAGAAGAAATTATACAAACACTTTTAAAATCCTTCCCCAAAGTTGAAGTGGTTGAAATGCTCCGAGGCACTTTTCAAATCAGCAACAAAAAGAACTACTGGATCATATCCCTGATAAATAAAAAATGTAAAAATTCTCTACAAAATGCTACAAAACTGAATTCACCAGCACATATCAGTAAATGTGATGCATTATATTAATAGAATTATCAATAAAATCTCATATGATCAATTCAATATATGCAGAAAAGGTATTTGACAAAATTCAACACCCTATCATAATAAAAATACTCACCAAACTGGGTACAGAAAGAATACACATCAACACAATAAAAACCACATATTCCGTGGAAGGATTCAAGATGGCAGAGAAGTAGCAGGCTGAGACGACTTCAGGTAGCAGGAGATCAGCTAGATAGCTTATCTAACAATTGCAAACACCTACAAGTCCAATGGGAGATCAAAGAGAAGGAGAGCAACAATTCTAGAAACAGAAAATTGATCACTTTCTGAAAGGTAGAACGGCGGAAAAGTGAACCCAAAGAAAGGGAAGGTAGACAACGGGGGGAGGGGCCAGCTCCCGGCAAGCTGTGGATCAAAGGAGCACAAAATCAGGACTTTTTATGTTTGATCCACTGAGGGATATCACCCCAGAGGATAAATCAGAGTGAAGCCCAAGTGGGGTCAGCATAGCCCCAGGTCCCTCAGGGTCACAGAAGGACCAGGGGTATCTGAGTGTCACAGAACTCACAGGTATTAGAGTGGGGAAGCCGGCTACAGAGACAAAGCTGAGGAGTGAGCTCTCAACCCAGGGTTACTTTGAACCAGGCATAGGCAGGGTGAGCTTGGAGCATGGCCAAGGGCCAGGGAGACAGGACTAATTGAGCTCTTTTCTCCAAGCACGGCCAGAGGCCAGGGAGATGAGAATGACCAAGGACTTTTCTCCAAGTGCGAATGACAGAGTGCTTTTCTCCAAGCACGGCTAGAGGCCGGGAAGATGGGAGTGATTAAGCACTTTTCTCTGAGGGTGCACTGAGGAGCAGGGCCCTGAGTTCTCCACTCCTCTGGGCCGGATTGTAAGACCGCCATTATCATTCCATCATCCAGAACTCTATGGAAAGCCTTCAGGGAACAAAAGCTCACGGATTACTTTGCCCTACTCTAGTTAAGGGCAGGATAAATCCATCTCGGGCAAAGACACTTGAGAATCAATACAAAAGGCTCCTTCCCCAGAAGACCAACAAGAAACCCAGCCAAGATCAACTTCACTTACTAAAGAGAACAGTGGAATTCCAGAGGAGGAGAAAGCAAAACAAGAAATTCATGGCTTTCTCCCAATGATTCTTTAGTCTTGCAGTTATATATTTTTTCTTTTTTCTTCTGCTCATTTTTTTAACTTTTAACCATTCATCTTTTAATGTTTTTTAATGAGATTATTTTTTAAATACCTTACAAAAAATAATAATCTATATTGAACCTTCATTATTATAGTCATATTTTATCCTCCATTGTATCTAACTATATATTTATTTACACATAGGGTTTTTTCTTCTAAATAATTTGGGGTTTAACATTTCCTAATAGACCAAAATATACCCTAAATCTAGCTCCAAGAATGTTCCAGTGTCCAGCCTGAGCAAATTCTCTCCAGTTTATTTTTCTTTATTGTCCCAACCAACTTGCTCTATCAACTTATTTTTTAGAAATTAAATTTTTTAACTCATTTTTATAGGGTTATTCCATTCCGTCATTGTGCCTACCCTTATATGTTTTTCATCCTTTAAAATCCTGGGAGGTAGTTTCTTCTAAGAGACCAAAATACTCCCAAAATTAAGTGAGTGACCCTGTTCTAGTCACAAGTCTAGTATATATATAATGTTTTTTCTTTTGTAATAATTTTTCCTTGTTTTCTTTTTTAAAACCTTTTTTTTCCCCTAGAACTTTTTTTTATCCCCTTTCGTTCTCCCACAACTTGGGGTCTCTTCTGATTTAGTTAAAGCACATTTTCCTGGGGTCTTTTCCACCCTTTTAGCATTTCATTTGCTCCTTTATATATTCTCATCTTCTCAAAATGTCAAGGTGGAAAAACTCATCACAAGAAAAAGGACAAGTGGCCAAAGGCTAGGGACCTAATCAAAACAGACATAGGTAATATGACAGAACTAGAGTTCAGAATAACAACTCTCAGGGTTCTAGCTGCGCTCGAAAAAGGCATGGAAGATATTAGAGAAACCCTCTCCAGAGAGATAAAAGCCCTTTCTAGAGAAATAAAAGAACTAAAATCTAACCAAGTTGAAATCAAAAGAGCTATTAATGAGGTGCAATAAAAATGGAAGTTCTTACTGCTAGGATAAATGAGGCAAAAGAATTAGTGATACAGAAGACCAAATGATGGAGAATAAAAAGCTGAGCAAAAGAGAGACAAACAAATACTGGACCATGAGGAGAGAATTTGAGAGATAAGTGAGACCATAAGACGACAAAACATTAGAATAATTGGGATGCCAGAAGAAGAAGAAAGAGAGAGGGGAGCAGAAGGTATATTGGAGAGAAATTTCTAGAGAATTTCCCTAATATGGCAAAGGGAACAAACATCAAAATCCAGGAGATACAAAGAATGACCCTCAAAATCAATAAAAATAGGTCCACACCCCGTAACCTGATTGTAAAATTTACAACTGTTAATGACTAAGAGAAAATCCTGAAAGCATCCTGGGAGAAGAAGTCTGTATTGTACAACAGTAAAAACATTTGATTGGCAGCAGACTTATCCACAGAGACCTGGCAGGCCAGAAAGACCTGGCATGATATCTTCAGAGTGTTAAGTGAGTAAAACATGCAGCCACGAATACTATATACAGCTAGGCTATCATTGAAAATAGAAGGAGAGATTAAAAAGCTACCAGGACAAACAAAACCTGAAAGAATTTGCAAACGCCAAACCAACTCTCCAGGAAATATTGAAAGGAGTCCTCTAAGCAAAGAGAGAGCCTAAAAGTAGTAGATCAGAAAGGAACAGAAACAATATACAGTAACAGTCACACTATAGGCAATACAATGCCACTAAATTCATATCTCTCAATAGTTACCCTGAATGTAAATGGCCTAAAGGCACCAATCAAAAGACACAGGGTATCAGAATGGATAAAAAGCAAAACCCGTCAATATGCTGCCCAAGAAACTCATCATAGACCCGAAGACACCCCCAGATTTAAAGAGAGGGGGTGGAAAACAATGTACCATGCTAATGGACATCAGAAGAAAGTTTGGGTGGCAATCCTTATATCAGATCAATTAGATTTTAAGCCAAAGACTATAATAAGAGATGAGGAAGGACACATTATCATACTCAAAGGGTCTGTCCAACAAGAACACCTAACAATTTTAAATATCTATGACCTTAACATGGGAGCAGCCAACTAAATAAACCAATTAATAACAAAATAAAAGAAACACATTGACAATAATAAAATAATAGTAGGGGAATTTAACACTCCCCTCATTGAAATGGACAGATCATCCAAGCAACAGATCAACAAGGAAAAAGGCCTTAAATGACACACTGGACAAGATGGACATCACAGGTATATTCAACACATTCCATCCCAAAATAACAGATACACATTCTTCTCTAGTGCACATGGAACATTCTCCAGAATAGACCACAGCCTGGGTCATGAATCAGATCTCAACCATTATCAAAAGATTGGGATCATCCCCTGCATATTCTCAGACCACAGTGCTCTGAAACTAAAACTCAATCACAAGAGGAAACTTGGAAAAAACACAAATACATGGAGACTAAACCACATCCTTCTAAAA
Organism: Mustela lutreola; assembly: GCF_030435805.1. Lineage (NCBI taxonomy): Eukaryota > Metazoa > Chordata > Mammalia > Carnivora > Mustelidae > Mustela > Mustela lutreola. The sequence goes on along the minus strand of NC_081308.1, from coordinate 55,468,221 downwards.
AATGAATTGGTCAACCAGGAAATTAAAGAAGAATTGAAAGAATTCATGGAAAAAAATGATAATGAAAACAAAAGTGTTCAAGATCTGTGGGATACAGCAAAGGCAGTCCTGAGAGAAAAATATAAAGCTGTACAAGCCTTTCTCAAGAAACAAGAAAGATCTCAAATGCACAACATAATCCTACACCTAAAGGAGTTGGAGAAAGAACAACAAAGAAATCCTAAACCCAGCAAGAGAAGAGGAATAATAAAGATCAGAGCAGAAATCAATGAAATAGAAACCAACAAAACAAAACAAAACACTACCAACAACAAAAAAAAAAACAATAGAACAAATTAATGAAACTAGGAGCTGGTTCTTTGAAAGAATTAATAAGATTGATAAACCCCTTTCCAGACTTATCAAGAAGAAAAGAGAAAGGATCCAAATAAATAAAATCATGGATGAAAGAGGAGAGATCACAACCAACACCAAAGAAATACAAACAATTATAAGAACATACTATGAGCAACTCTACGCCAACAAATTCAAAAATCTGGAAGAAATGGGTACATTCCTAGAGACATATAAACTACCACAACTGAACCAGGAAGAAATAGAAAACCTGAACAGAGCCATAACCAGTACGGAGATTGAAACAGTCATCAAAAATCTCCAAACAAACAAAAGCCCCGGGCCAGATGGCTTCCCAGGGGAATTCTACCAAACTTTTAAAGAAGAATTAATTCCTATTCTCCTGAAACGGTTCCCAAAAAATAGAAATGGAAGGAAAACTTCCAAACTCTTTTTTTCCGAGGCCAGCATCACCTTGATCCCCAAACCAGACAAGGATCCCATCAATAAAGAGAACTTCAGACCAATATCCTTGATGAACACAGATGCGAAAATTCTCACCAAAATACTAGCCAATCGGATTCAACAGTACATTAAAAGGATTATTCACCACGACCAAGTGGGATTTATTCCAAGGCTACAAGGTTGGTTCAGCATCTGCAAATCAATCAATGTGATACAACACATTAATAAAAGAAAGAACAAAAACCACATGATATTCTCCATAGATGCTGAAAAAGCATTTGACAAAGTGCAGTATCCTTTCCTGATTAAAACTTTCAAAGTGTAGGGATAGAGGGCACATATTATCAATATTATCAAAGCCATCTATGAAAAACCCACTGCAAATACCATTTTCAATGGAGAAAAACTCAATCCTATTCCGCTGGTGTCAGGAACATGGCAGGGATGTCCGTTATCATGACACTGCTATTGAACATCGTACTAGAAGTCCTAGCCTCAGCAATCAGACAACAAAAAGAAATTAAAGTCATTCAAATTTTTCCAGTTGACAAAAGAGAAGTCAAACTATCACTGTTTGCAGATGATATGATACTGTATGTGGAAAACTTAAAGGACTCCACTCCAAATCTGCTCTAACTTGTATAGGAATTCTGTAAAGTGTCAGGATATAAAATCAATGCACAGAAATTGGTTGCATTTTTTTTATACCAACAAGACAGAAGAAATAGAAAATAAGGAGTGAATCCCATTTACAATTGCACCCCAAACCCTAAGATACCTAGGAATAAACCTAACCAAAGAGACAAAGAATTTATACTCAGAAAACTCTAAAGTGCTCATGAAAGAAATTGAAGAAGACACAAAGAAATGGAAATATGTTCCATGCTCCTGTATTGGAAGAACAAATATTGTGAAAATGTGTATGCTACCTAAAGCAATCTACACATTTAATGCAATCCCTATCAAAATTCCATTCATTTTTTTCAAAGTAATGGGACAAATAATCCTAAAATTTATATGGAACCAGAAAATACCTCGAGTAGCCAGAGGAATATTGAAAAAGAAAGCCAAAGTTGTTGGCATCACAATTCCAGACTTCAAGCTCTATTACAAAGTTGTCATCATCAAGATAGTAGGGAACTGTCACAAAAACAGACATAGATCAATGGAACAGAATAGAGAGCCCAGAAATACACCCTCAACTCTGTGGTCAACTAATCTTCAACAAAACAGGAAGGAATGTCCAATGGAAAAAAGACAGCCTCTTCAACAAAAGGTGTTGGGAAAATTGAACAGCCACATGCAGAAAAATGAAATTGGACCATTTCCTTACACCATACATGAAAATAGACTGGAAATGGATGAAGAAGCATAATGTGAGAAAGGAATCCATCAAAATCCTTGAGGAGAGAACAGGTAGCAACCTCTTTGACCTCAGCAGCAGCAACTTCTTCCTAGGAACATCGCCAAAGGCAAGGGAAGCAAGGGCAAAAATGAACTATTGGGATTTCATCAGATCAAAAAGCTTTTACACAGCAAAGGAAACAGTTAACAAAGCCAAAAGTTAACTGTCAGAATGGGAGAAGATATTTGCAAATGACATACCGGATAAAGGGCCAGTATCCAAAATCTATAAAGAGCTTATCAAACTCAACACCCTAAGACCAAATAATCCAATGAAGAAATGGGCAGTGGACATGAACAGACATTTCTGCAAAGAATATATCCAAATGGCCAACAGACACATGAAAAAATGCTCCACATCACTCGGCATCAGGGAAATACAAATCAAAACCAGAATGAGATACCAACTCACACCTTTCAGAATGGCTAAAATGAACAAGTCAGTCAATGACAGATGCTGGCGAGGATGTGGAGAAAGGGGAACCCTCCTACACTGTACATGGTTATGCAAGCTGGTGCAACCACTCCGGAAAACGGCGTGGAAGTTCCTCAAAACGCTGAAAATAGAACTACCCTATGACCCAGTGATTGTATTACTGGGTATATACCCTAAATATACAAACGTGGAATTCTGAAGGGGCACATAAACCCAAATGTTTATAGCAGCAATGTCCACAATAGTTAAACTATGAAAAGAATCTAAATGTCCTTCCACAGATGAATCAATAAATAAGATGTGGTATATATGTGCAATGGAATACTATGCAGCCATCAAAAGTAATGAAATCCTGCTATTTGTGATGACGTGGATGAATCTAGAGGGTATTATGCTTGGCGAAATAAATCAATCTGAGAAAGACAACTATCATATGATCTCCCTGATATGATGAAGTGGAGATGCAACATAGGCGGTTTGGGGGGTACAAAAAGAAAAATAAACGAAGATGGGATTGGGAGGGAGACAAACCATAAAAGACTGAATCTCACAAAAGAGACTGAGGTTTGTTGGGGGGAGATGTGTTGGGAGAGGATGGTGGGGGTATGGACATTGGGGAGGGTATGTGCTATGGTGAGTGCTGTGAAATGTGTAAACCTGGTGATTCACAGACCTGTATCCCTAGGGATAAAAACGCATTATATGTTTATAAAAAAATTTAAAAAATCCATTAAAAAAAACACATATTGCAATCCCAGAGCTAATCTCATATTCAATCAAAAAAGTTTGATAGTTTTCCCCTTAAAGATCAGAAACAAGACAAGTGTGTCCACTTTCACTACTCTCATTTGACATAGTACTGGATGTCCTAGCCAGAGAAACAAGGAGCACAAAGAAATAAAAGACTCCAAAAAAAAAAGGAAGAAGTAAAATTTTCTTTTTTTGGATAACATGAACTTACATGTAAAAAAATCCTAAAAACTTCACAAAAAACATTTGAATAAACAAATTTAGTAAAGCTGCCAAATACAAGATCAATATATAAAAGACAAGAATTTTTTTGTTTTGTTTTGTTTTTAATATGGAATGCTTCCCAGTTTTTCATGTCATCCTTGTTCAGTGATCACGCTAATCTTCTCTGCATCATTCCAATTTTAGTATATGTGCTGCCAAAGTAAGCACAAGACAGGGGCATTTTAACACTCTAATGATGAACTATCTGAAAAAATAAAGAAAACAATCTAATTCACAATAGTATCAAAAATAATAAAATACTTAGGAAAAGATTTAACTAAGAAGATGAAAGATCTGTACCCCATAAACTATGACATTGATAAAGAAATTGAAGGAGATACAAATGGAAAGATAGCCCATATTTATGAACGGTAAGAATTAACATTGTTAAAATGTCCATACTACCGGAAACCATCTGTAAATTCTATTCCTACCAAAAATCCAAAGTTAGGGGCGCCTGGGTGGCTCAGTGGGTTAAGCCACTGCCTTCGGCTCAGGTCATGATCCCAGGGTCCTGGGATTGGGCCTTGCATCAGGCTCTCTGCTCAGCAGGGAGCCTGCTTCCTCCTCTCTCTCTCTGCCTGCCTCTCTGCCTGCTTGTCATCTCTCTCTGTCAAATAAATAAATTAAAAATATTTTTAAAAAATCCAATATTATTTTTTTACAGTAGTAAGTAAAGAATCCTAAAATATATAAAGGACCATAAAAGACAACAAATAAAGCAGTTCTGAGAAAGAATGAAGAAGAGAAATTGCACTTCTTGATTTGAAATTATATTACAAAGCCCCCATGCTCAAAACAATAAAGTATACTGGCATAAAAACAGACCAATAAAGAAGCAAAACAGAATTGAGAGTCCAGAAATAAATCCTTTCATAGTCACCTAATATTTGACAGGGGCCAACATATGTAATGGGTAAAGATAGTCTGTTCAATAAATGATATTTAAAACTGAAGTCACATAAAACAGTATGAAACTGGAGCCTTATATCACTCATAAATCTTAACTTGAAATAGATTAAAGACTTAAATGTGATGCATGAAACTAAATTTCCTAAAGGAAAACATAGGAAAAATACTCCTTGACATTGGTCTTGCCAATAGTTTTTTGGATACCAGACCAAAAACACAAGCAAAAAAAACCAAAAATAAATAAATGATATTACATCAAACTAAAGTTTCTGCATTGCCAAAAAAAAAAAAGAGAGAGAGAGACAGAGAATAAAAACACAATCCACAGAATGGAAGAAAATACTTACAAATCTTATATCTGAAAAGAGGTTAATAACCAACAGATACAAATAGAAAAAAATATATAATTTTTAAAATAGCAAAAGGATCTCAATAGACTTTTTTTCAAAAAAGTTATATAAATGACCAACAGGAGCATTAAAAAGGGCTCAACGTAAAAACTCAGGGCAAAGTCATTATGTTGTTGTTGTTTACCTCTGGAAAACACAGCAAGATATTACTATCTATTAGAATATATATTACCAAAAAATTAAAACTAACAAATTTTGGTAAATATTGGGGAAAATGGGGAAGTTATGCACTGTGATAGGGATATAAATTTGTATGGAAAACAGTATGGAGATGATTCATATTATTAAAAGTAAAATTACCATATGATTCAGAAATCCCACTTCTAGGTATATATCTAAAGGAAACGAAGTCACTATTTGAAGACATATCTGCACTCTTTTTTTTTTAAAGATTATATTTATTTATTTGACAGACAGAGATCACAAGTAGGCAGAGAGGCAGGCAGATAGAGAGGAGGAAGCAGGCTCCCTGCTGAGCAGAGAGCCCGATGTGGGACTCGATCCCAGGACCCTGGGATCATGACCTGAGCCGAAGGCAGCGGCTTAACCCACTGAGCCACCCAGGCGCCCCCATATCTGCACTCTTATGTTCATTATAAAATTATTAACTCTAAGCTAGAGATGGAAATAACTTCAGTATCCATTAATGGATGAATGAATAAAATAAGAATGGTAAATATGTACTATGGAATACTACTTAACCATGAAAAATTAAGAAATACTGCCATTTACAACAGCATGGATGGATCTTGAAGGTATTATACTAAGTGAAATATTTCAAAGATTATATATATATATATTTTTAATTTATGTATTATGATATCCCTTACACACAGAATCTGAAGAAAAGGCAAACTAATGGAAACTTAGAGTTGAGTTGACAAGGGGTGAACCTGGGGTGGAGTAAGGTGGTCAAAGTGTACAAACTTGCAACTATAATATGAAAAAGTTCTGGGAATCTAATGTACAACATGATGATCATAGATAATAATATATACATACTTTTTTATTGTGCTTCCCTTTATTAAACTTTGTATATATCACATTCTTACAAGTTGAAAGTTTATAGCAATCTTGTATAAAATAGGTCTGCTGCCTCCATTTTTCTAATAACATTTGTTCATTTTGTGTCTCTCTGTCACATGTTGGTAATTCTTGCAATATTTCAAGTTTTTTCATTATTATTGTATTTGTTATGGTGATCTGTGATCAGTAATTATGACCCACTAAAAACTCAGAATTAGTTTACTTAAGGTATATGCATTGATTTTATTTAAAGACATAATGCTTTTGAACAGTACAGTATAGTGTTTATTTTTTATACGCACTGGGAAACCAAAAAATAATAATAATTTGACTTAGTTTATTGAGATAATCGCTTTATTGAGGTGCTATGGAACAAAACCCACAAGACCTCTGAAGTTTATCTCTACTGTACTATATACATAAAAGTTGCTAAGAGAGTAGATCTTAAAATTCCTTACGATACATGCATAAAAACAGTGGCAACTATATGAGATAGTAGATGTATTAACATTTTTATGTAGATTATATTGCAATACAGATGTATACCAATTTATCAAATTGTACAAAATTTACACAATGTTAAGTTTGCAGTGTTATAAGAAATCATTTCTTAAATTTACAAATTATAATATGTCGATTATTTTTCAATAAAGCTGGAAAAAACTTTTTGTAGAATTAATCTATTTTTCAAAAAAGGAAGTAAGGAAGTAGAAACTGCAACTAACTCTGAAATAATAGAATATAAAATCCATTTTAGTTATATACACTGTGACAATATCTATTACTTAGTTTACAATGAAGGAATACTTATGAAGCATGAAGGATGGTCTATAAATAAGGCTGAAAGAGCTCATTTTTAAGGTTTAAATTTAAAATCTTCTTTTGAAATACTAAACTGACCACCCAGTTTTCCAAACATAAATGTCTTAACTGCATGAATTTATTTCATACAACTCTATAATCTAGTTTCATAAGAAAGCAGCATGCAAATTTTGAATAAGACAGACTTGCTTAAGTTTCTTTATGGTCAACAGTAAAGGATACTTCCCTAAAAAAAAATAGAAGAAAAATCAGCATATTTATCATGATAATTATTATTCCTAATGAGATTCATATTGAATTAGGGAATATATATCCTCGGGGGGGGGTAAAGTAAAATGAAATTTATTTTGGTAAATGTGTCTATGAATAGTCAATACAATGCCTCAATATAAATGAATATTATCATTTTGAACAATTTAATTACTATTATTAGAATTATTATAAGTATAAAAATAGCTATCATTTTAGCATGGAATATGAGACTCTCATGCTCCATGCTTCATTACAGCCACACAACAACTCTGCATAATAAGTATTATTATCACCATCTCATGGGTGAAAAAACTGAGGCTAACACAATTTAGATAACTGGTTTATGATTACATGGCTAGTAAAGATGCATCACACTAATTTAGGCTTTATGATTTCAGAATTGTACTCTTTCCACTGCACATTCTATTACTCTGTAAATACTTGGCTTGTTTTCATTTAGTTCTTCAATTTTATTCGTGTGGTGATGGCTTAAAGCTTCATTTAAAGGAAGCTTAAAAAATTCATTTAACCAAAAGCTCCCAAGAATTAAAAATGTCATGGATCTAATGTAGACATGGATATCATTAGTTAATGGGTAACTATATATTTTCCACTCTAGTGAGATAACAGAGTATTTTTCTAAGTTTTAGTCTCTGAGTGTTACAAAGGACTTTGTTAAAATAGAAATATTTAGACAAAGGTGATCAAAAGTCTAGATCAGGTCGCCTTAAGAGAAATATTAGGAAACTGAGGAAACCAATGGAGATTTGAACACTGAGCTATGATATAATGAAAGGTTTAAAGTATTTAGTAGAGTATAGAAAAGCCCTTTAAAGCCTGGTCTTAGCCTAGCATTGCAGCTTCTGGGATATCTATCTATCATCAATCTAACTATCTATCTAACTAGATATAAATTTGAAAACTTTTTTAATTTAAGATTTTGAGAAATAGAACATAATCAGCACCATAGAAGATCTCTTTATGTCAACAACCTAGCTCCTACTCCCAGTTTGTTAATATTCTCTTATTTAATGTAACATTGTGCAAATACACCACTACTGATCTGCCGTTATGAATGAAATAACTATAATCATCTGTTTGCATATCCTGGTGAAAATATTCATTTAGTTCCATGTTGTATTTCTAGGAATGGACCAATTTTTTTTTATTTTTATTGTTAAGTTTACTAAATATTGTCCAACTTACCTCAAATGTTTTTATTATGGGCACTGTCATTCTTTCACATTCTTGCAAGACATTTTTACTGTTGCCCAATATGGTAAGTGTGTAATAGTATGCCATTCTAGGTTTTAATTTAATTTTAATTTAATTTAATTTAATTCCAGATTCATAATAAAGATAAGCAGTTTTTATATATGAGCGGCCATTTGGATTACACTTTCTGTAAAGTACATGCTCAAATCTTTTGATATCTTAACATTGTGTCATACTGACTTCTTTAATAGCAGATTTTCTGAATGAACTTTTAGCGGTGTAGGTCTTCTCTATTTTATTTTGAACTTGTTTTCATTTCAAAATCTTTATATTTATTTCCATAATCTGCTTTTATTTTGCTTTGTCTATTATCTATATATTTATATATTTATGTAATGATTAGCAAGCAAGGGAGCGCGAGCGAACGAGCGAGAGCGCAGGGAGGGATAGAAAAAGAAGAGAAAAGAATCTTAAGCAGGCTCCAGGCTCAGCACAGAGCCCAACTCTAGGCTCTATTTCACAACCCTGACATCATGATCTGAGCCAAAATGAAAGAAATAAAATAAAATTAAGGTGTTAAAAAAAAAGGAAAAAGAATTGGAGGTTTAATTAAGCGAACCACCCAGGCACCACTGTGGTATCTTAAATTAGCTGTCATATCTTTAATGTTCTAGAGTATTCATTTGGTTCATTTATAAAATCTTTCTCAATATCATTTTTAGTTTCAGTTTTCTGTTCAATTTGCTTCCCCTCTCATTTCTTTGAGCAGAGTAATCAAGCCATTTTACAATCTTTATTGATCATTTTAATATCCTACTTAATCCCATTTTGTCTATCAAATCTTGTTAATGGTTTTTCTTTGCATGCTTTGTTACATTTTGCTATGTTCAAGACATTATATTTGAAACTCTTATTGAGTAGGGATAATTAAGAGCTATCATAATGGTATGGTCCTCCTTGGCAGGATTTTCTCTTATATCTGAGACTCTACAAGACAATCATACTCCAAATTCAGTGGCTGACTTTCTCAGTTTACACAGAAGGTAAGGTAGGCTCTAGTCTTATTTCTGCTTCTCCTTGTGCTTTGGGGATCTCAACTTAAATTTGGGTTGTACCAAAGTCCTCAAACTTGATTGTTGCTGGATTTTGAATTTTGTTTCTCTGGTATCAAGAGTCTATGAAAAACACAGCTCAGTGTGTTTTAGCAGTTTCAAATGCTCTCATAGATAAAATGGCTTCAGGGCATATATCTCTAGACACTCACTGTATTTCGTATTTTGGCCCAGTAATCCCTCACTTGTTTTTATAATCATTCTGATATTTTTAACTTTAAAAGCTATTTTGTCTGGATTTTTAGTTGTCTTAAGTAGGAGTTTTTAGATCACCATTACTAGAAGCAACAACAAATATACATGAAAATATCTGCAGAAGTTTATCACATCTTTATGGCAATGAACTTCCATAAGCTGAGGCATCCTTCTCTAATCACTTAGACAAACTCCAATTTACCTTTTAAAACAACACAAGAATTGCTTCATTTAAGAACATGTTCAGGGATGACTCTTCCCCACTGTTCTTACTAACATTCCCACACACTCTTTGCTACCCACACCTTGTTTATGATCTTTCATTAGGTATATCAGCATCACCAGGATTTTGCTCTAGTGTATTTTTGTCCTTTAGAGCTTTAATTAAATATTAATTCCATAGAAAGTCTGTCCCTTTTCTTTCAAACCTGGGTTAGTTATTTCTTCTCATCCTTTGTCAGAAGTTACTTTATTAGAGAAACTTACAGCTGTATTGTGACTTTGGAGCCTTTACAGTTTTTTGACTGGAAAAATCACCCACCCCTGAGATCTTTATGCAGCTTCATAGCTGATATTATTCAGAAATCTGTTCTAAACAGACTTTTTAAGGGAGTCCTTTTTGGACCACTCAGTTAAAAAACCTCTTCTCAATCACTGCTCTTTTTAAAATGTGCTTATTTTGTTCAAATATGCATTACTATTAAAGAAAAAACCAGTACAATTTTTTTTAAGTTGGCTTACCTATTATCTATCTCTCCCATTAAAATGATTCCTCTGTCGATGGGCATCTAGGTTCTTTCCATAGTTTGGCTATTGTGGATATTGCTGCTATAAACATTCGGGTGCACGTGCCCCTTTGGATCACTACGTCTGTATCTTTAGGGTAAATACCCAGTAGTGCTATTGCTGGGTCATAGGGCAGTTCTATTTTCACCATTTTGAGGAACCTCCATGCTGTTTTCCAGAGTGGCTGCACCAGCTTGCATTCCCACCAACAGTGTAGGAGGGTTCCCCTTTCTCCGCATCCTCGCCAGCATCTGTTATTTCCTGACTTGTTGATTTTAGCCATTCTGACTGGTGTGAGGTGATACCTCATTGCGGTTTTGATCTGTATTTCCCTGATGCCCAGTGATATGGAGCACTTTTTCATGTGTCTGTGGGCCATCTGGATGTCTTCTTTGCAGAAATGTCTGTTCATGTCCTCTGTCCATTTCTTTTTTTTTTTTTTTTAATTTTTTATAAACATATATTTTTATCCCCAGGGGTACAGGTCTGTGAATCACCAGGTTTACACACTTCACAGCACTCACCAAATCACATACCCTCCCCAATGTCCATAATCCCACCCCCTTCTCCCAAACCCCCTCCCCCCGGCAACCCTCAGTTTGTTTCGTGAGATTAAGAGTCACTTATGGTTTGTCTCCCTCCCAATCCCATCTTGTTTCATTTATTCTTCTTCTACCCACTTAAGCCTCCATGTTGTATCACCACTTCCTCATATCAGGGAGATCATATGATAGTTGTCTTTCTCTGCTTGACTTATTTCGCTAAGCATGATACGCTCTAGTTCCATCCATGTTGTTGCAAATGGCAAGATTTCATTTCTTTTGATGGCTGCATAGTATTCCATTGTGTATATATACCACATCTTCTTGATCCATTCATCTGTTGATGGACATCTAGGTTCTTTCCATAGTTTGGCTATTGTGGACATTGCTGCTATAAACATTCGGGTGCATGTGCCCCTTTGGATCACTACATTTGTATCTTTAGGGTAAATACCCAATAGTGCAATTGCTGGGTCATAGGGCAGTTCTATTTTCAACATTTTGAGGAACCTCCATGCTGTTTTCCAGAGTGGCTGCACCAGCTTGCATTCCCACCAACAGTGTAGGAGGGTTCCCCTTTCTCCGCATCCTCGCCAGCATCTGTCATTTCCTGATTTGTTGATTTTAGCCATTCTGACTGGTGTGAGGTGATATCTCATTGTGGTTTTGATTTGTATTTCCCTGATGCCGAGTGATATGGAGCACTTTTTCATGTGTCTGTTCGCCATCTGGATGTCTTCTTTGCAGAAATGTCTGTTCATGTCTTCTGCCCATTTCTTGATTGGATTATTTGTTCTTTGGGTGTTGAGTTTGCTAAGTTCTTTATAGATTTTGGACACTAGTCCTTTATCTGATATGTCATTTGCAAATATCTTCTCCCATTCTGTCAGTTGTCTTTTGATTTTGTTAACAGTTTCCTTTGCTGTGCAAAAGCTTTTGATCTTGATGAAATCCCAATAGTTCAATTTTGCCCTTGCTTCCCTTGCCTTTGGCGTTGTTCCTAGGAAGATGTTGCTGCGGCTGAGGTCGAAGAGGTTGCTGCCTGTGTTCTCCTCAAGGATTTTGATGGATTCCTTTCGCACATTGAGGTCCTTCATCCATTTTGAGTCTATTTTCGTGTGTGGTGTAAGGAAATGGTCCAATTTCATTTTTCTGCATGTGGCTGTCCAATTTTCCCAGCACCATTTATTGAAGAGGCTGTCTTTTTCCATTGGACATTCTTTCCTGCTTTGTCGAAGATGAGTTGACCATAGAGTTGAGGGTCTATTTCTGGGCTCTGTATTCTGTTCCATTGATCTATGTGTCTGTTTTTGTGCCAGTGCCATGCTGTCTTGATGATGACAGCTGTGTAATAGAGCTTGAAGTCCGGAATTGTGATGCCACCAACTTTGGCTTTCTTTTTCAATATCCCTTTGGATATTCGAGGTCTTTTCTGGTTCCATATAAATTTTAGAATTATTTGCTCCATTTCTTTGAAAAAGATGGATGGTACTTTGATAGGAATTGCATTCTGTAGATTGCTTTAGGTAGCATATTCATTGATCAAGAAGATGTGGTATATATACACAATGTAATACTATGAAGCCATCAAAAGAAATGAAATCTTGCCATTTGGGACAACATGGATGGAACTAGAGCATATCATGCTTAGCGAAATAAGTCAATCAGAGAAAGACAACTATCATATGATCTCCCTGATATGAGGAAGTGGTGATGCAACATGGGGGTTTAAGTGGGTAGAAGAAGAATCAATGAAACAAGATGGAATTGGGAGGGAGACAAACCATAAGTGACTCTTAATCTCACAAAACAAACTGAGGGTTGCTGGGGGGAGGGAGGTTGGGAGAAGGGGGTGGGATTATGGACATTGGGGAGGGTATGTGCTTTGGTGAGTGCTGTGAAGTGTGTAAACCTGGTGATTCACAGACCTGTACCCCTGGGGATAAAAATATATGTTTATAAAAAAATAAAAAATTAAAATGATTCCTCTGGGCTGGGGTTTTGTTGTGCTCATCTTAGGCCAGGCACTCAATAAATTGTCTCTGAATGATTGAATTGTTTGACTCCCTTGCTAGATTCTCAACTTCATGAGGCCAAGGATTGTTCTATTCAGTCCTTCTTTATCCTCAATGTCTGTTATATTGCAGTCACTTACGTGACTAATGGGAAAAATCACAGAAAGAAAGAGTTAAAACTACAGAAAAACCCTGTAGGTTCAATAACACAAAGCTTTCTAAAATTATTTAGCCCAGGAATTGAATACTGACTGCACTTTTGATTATTTTTTAAATGATATTGAATTTAATTTAAATGGAAATACTTGAATGGTAGAATAATAAAAAAATTATAAAAGGAACTTGTTCCTTAAAGTAAGAATTATATAGGACTTGCTTTCAGTAGCATACACATTTTCACAATATTTATTCTTCCAATCCAGGAGCATGGAACATTTTTCCATTTCTTTTTGTCTTCCTCGATTTCTTTCATGAGTACTTTATAGCTTTCTGAATATAGATTCTTAGCCTCTTTGGTTAGGTTTATTCCTAGGTATCTTATGGTTTGGGGTGCAATTGTAAATGGAATGGACTCCTTAATTTCTCTTTCTTCTGTCTTGTTGTTGGTGTAGAGAAATGCAACTGATTTCTGTGCATTGATTTTATATCCTGACACTTTACTGAATTCCTGTACAAGTTCTAGCAGTTTTGGATTGGAGTCTTTTGGGTTTTCCACATATAGTATCATATCATCTGCGAAGAGTGATAGTTTAACTTCTTCTTTGCCGATTTGGATGCTTTAATTTCCTTTTGTCTGATTGCTGAGGCTAGGACTTCTAGTACTATGTTGAATAGCAGTGGTGATAATGGACATTCCTGCCGTGTTCCTGACCTTAACGGAAAAGCTTTCAGTTTTTCTCCACATTGAGAATGATATTTGCGGTGTGTTTTTCTTAGATGGCTTTGATGATATTGAGGTATATGCCCTCTATCCCTACAATCTGAAGTGTTTTGATCAGGAAGGGGTGCTGTACTTTGTCAAATGCTTTTTCAGCATCTATTGAGAGTATCATATGGTTCTGGTTCTTTCTTTTATTGATGTGTTGTATCACATTGACTGATTTGCAGATGTGGAACCAACCTTGCAGCCCTGGAATAAATCCCACTTGGTCGTGGTGAAGAATCCTTTAAATGTACTGTTGAATCCGATTGGCTAGTATTTTGGTGAGAATTTTCGCATCTGTGTTCATCAAGGATATTGGTCTATAGCTCTCTTTTTTGATGGGATCCTTGTCTGGTTTGGGGATCAAGGTGATGCTGGCCTCATAAAATGAGTTTGGAAGTTTTCCTTCCATTTCTATTTTTTGGGAACAGTTTCAGCAGAATAGGAATTAGTTCTTCTTTAAATGTTTGGTAGGATTCCCTGGGAAGCCGTCTGGCCCTGGGCTTTGGTTTGTTTGCAGATTTTTAACGACTGTTTCAATCTCCTTACTGGTTATGGGTCAGTTCAGGATTTCTATTTCTTCCCGGTTCAGTTGTGGTAGTTTATATGTTTCTAGGAATGCATCCATTTCTTCCAGATTGTCAAATTTGTTGGCGTAGGGTTGCTCATAGTATGTTCTTATAATAGTTTGTATTTCTTTGGTGTTAGTTGTGATCTCTCCTCTTTCATTCATGATTTTATTTGAGTCCTTTCTCTTTTCTTTTTGATAAGTCTGGACAGGGGCTTATCAATTTTATTAATTCTTTCAAAGAACCAGCTCCTAGCTTCGTTGATTGCTCTATTGTTTTTTTGGTTTCTATTTCATTGATTTCTGCTCTGATCTTTATTATTTCTCTTCTCCTGCTGGAGTTAAGGCTTCTTTGAAGTGTGTAAACCTGGAGATTCACATACCTGTACCCCTGGGGATAAAAAAATATGTTTATAAAAAAATTTTTAAAAAAGAATTATATAGGGCATCTCTTCTAGAAGCAAAATTTTCAAATTTCAAACATCTGAAAGCATAGAAGGAGAAGTAAGAGTGTGAATTGTACTTCAATGCTCTTTTCTTTATATTCAGCAAACAGCTCCATTCACACCTTTCCAATTTTTTCAACTCTTTTGACAAAGCCTTCAGAGGGGTTATTGCTGATGAAAACCATCACAGCCTAACAGGAGAAATTTTATAAAGAAAAATAATAGCATGTTTTTCCCAAATTGTTAAGGATATGGTGAAACTCTGTCGGATTCAAAGGAGGAATGTGCAATTCCATGCTCTATATAATAATAACTTATCTTAATAGTGACTTTGCAATTTTTTAGATATATCCATTTACTGAAACCGCTAACAAATAATCAAAAATTTAAAAATTAACAGGGGTTCGAGACAGGAATTATCTAATCTAAAATAGCACATGTTCACAGAATACACAACACATATCCCAAGTACTACTATAGGTTTCAAGTAATAGTCAAAACAATAGTAAAAATGATTCAGACCCTACCAGTCAAATCATAAATGGGACCTTAATTGTAAATCCTTATCTTTAGTTCAAAGCGAGTAATTGGGTGCTGAAGATACATTATAGAACTAATATGTTATAGAATTCCTCTGAAATGAGTCATTTATTCCATCACTTTTCCTTCACAGCTGCTGACCCATGTTTTGGTTCCTGGAAATAGCTGCTACCCTGTCATACTTCTTAAAAGCACATATATTGATAACTCTACTCATTCCTCCATCCTTCTGTGACTGTCACTGTATTAAAATGTGGAGCCAGCTGACTCACTTGTGGTGGTAACTTGTAGAAATAATAAAGTAGATGGCAGGCAGAGGCAGAGGGAGAAGCAGGCTCCCGGCCGAGCAAGGAGCCCGATGCGGGACTCAGTCCCAGGACGCTGGGATCATGACCTGAGCCAAAGGCAGCTGCTTAACCAACTGAGCCACCCAGGCGTCCCTTTTGATGAAAATTTAATCTGTATAAACAATATATTTGCTGTAATGCGTGGTTCATGGAAACCATCTTATTTAATTATAAGCAACAACAGTATTAGAAATTAAGTAAATGTGTCTATAATATTTCAAGTTTTAACACATGATTCCAGTGCTTTGCCTTATTTTCTCAAATCCCTTTACCATTTTCACTGACAGAGTCAAATGTACTTTTTCTACTAGTAGCCAGCTCTTTGTCTTTTGTCAGATAAATGCCCTTGTGAATTATTTATAATAGAGATATTAGCAATAATAATAATAATAATAATAAATAGCAATGAAAATGTTAAAAAAAGTATTCTTAACTAATTAGGGTTCTTAGGCATCAATTAGAGGAACCACCTCTGGCAAGCAAATTAATCTGCAAAACATTTCCAGAATTAACAATCAATCTGATACAGGGTTGTCCGTAGACTGAAAGTTGAAGCAAAAGGACTAGGTTTGGAAAATAGGTAGGACAGTGAAAAAAATGATCAAATTTTTGGGCAAAATAAATTCTTAGGTGTCCTTTCAATGGAGTCCTGGGCATTATGTAGCAGAAACTCTGGAGATTATCTCAATCCATTGGAGTCACACCGTTTATTAGCTTGCTATTGACAAAGTGCCCAGCCTGTGTCTGTTTTCCACTACTGTCAGGGTTCTAGAAGTTCACGCACTGCCCACCACTGACAGTAGGGGCATCTCTCTGTCCAGATTTTCCCTTTACATAAGGAGGTCAGTTACAGGAGATTAGGGCCCACTCTAACGACCTCATTGTAATGTGATTGCATCTGTAAGGACTCTAGTTCCAAATAAGGTCACGTTCTGTGGTACCAGAGATGAGGACAGCAGCAAGGTTTCTGGGGGAAATGCAGGTCAGCTCTTAACAGTCCACTCTCTGGCACCCCAAATTCGTGTCCTTCCCATGTGCAAAATGCCTTCACCCAATGCCCCCCAAAGCACTAATCATTCCAGAATCAACTCAAAATCTGAAATCTCATCCGTCCTCCTCCACTCAAAGACCCAGATCTCACCCAGGCCATGGGACCTGAGGACTGCATCCAAAAGCCACAATCTCCTTGTAAAGCTGCCCATCAGGTCCTGACATCACCCTCATTAGTCCCAGAAGCCGAGGGCCTACAGTTCCCCGAGACAGTTTCTCAGAGGAAGTTTGAAGACCACCTCAGAGGACGTTCTTTGGGAGTGAATGAAGAGGGAAGGGGGTCAGAGCCTCCTGCCATTCCCAGGGCACCCAGAACCCAGAGAGTGAGGCCTCGGGTGCTTTCTAGTGACCGATTCAAGGCAATTCTTCGAATTTGGGACTTCAGAGTTAACTTAGTTTTCATTTGTGATTATTATTTTTGTGTGGGGGCCATAGCTTTTCTTTTGACCTATGGCTGTTTTCACTCCCGGTTCTGAAGAAGCCCCTAAATCCTAACCCTGTTGAGGACTCCGAAAGCTCTCAGAGCAGCAGTGCTGGGGGACAGTGTGGACACATGGTTTGGTTTCTCCTCTGGCCTGATTCTGCGGCAGCCCCGCTCTGTCCTCCTCAGACTTCAGAGCAATAGCTGAACAAGTGGAGAAAGGACCAGGGGGTCAGGAAGGTGGCCACCGAAGAGTGACTTCTCTGGAGGGTGGCTGAGCTAGCGAGTGAGCGTGTTAGTCCAGCTCTGCCTGCAGTCGGGATGGAGCTGAACAGGGGCCAGGGAACGGGAGGAGGAGCAGAGAGCGGGGACAGTGGAACCAAAGAGGAGATTCAGACGAGTGAAAGTAATTGGGAGGACAGAGAAGAAAATCTAGAAGACAGGCATGTAAGAAAGGAAAAGGGAGGAAGTGGGCATTGGGAAAGGGCACCACCAGGGAAGGAGAGAGGGGAAGGGAAGAGGAAGGAAGAGAGGAAAGGGGAAAGGGAGAAGGGAAGGGTCAGCATGCCAGGGCTCCCCCTGCATCTGAAGAAGAGGTGGCTGGTCAAACAGGGTGCTCACTCCTTGGTCCCAGTTTCTGCTCCCAGTGCTACTGGGATTTGCAAGGAAGGCAGGCTGTCCCCTGGGACCCACTGGAGCCCACTGGAGCCCACAGGAGGGTGGGAGATGTAAGATGCCACCGGGTCCTGTCCTGAGCTGCTCCCAGCTGCCAGCCTCACCACATGGTGCAAGAGGGACCCCAGAACAAAGGAAGGACACAGGCCCGCATGTCTGCCAGTGGCCCTGGGCACTTAGCTCATCGCAGTGAACCACACCGCCTCCTCCACCCAGGCTTCCAAAGCCTCCTTCTTCGTTCCTGGCTTTCATGTCTGTACGAACATGAGCCAGATCTAACTCATCTCTGACAGACAATTCTGACTCACCCCGTGTCAGATTTTTATTAGTGGCTGTGATAGAGTAAGACAGCAATGCTCCAACAAACGGACTATTTCCTCCCACGTGACCTCAACAGTCTTATACATTTTCTTAGCGAAAAACTCTTGTCTCCTTCCATTAAGCTCATAACGTGGTCTAATAGTATACATGTGCCTTCGTTACATGCAAAGCGATACAGAGGTCCTTTTTTAAAATTTTACAAGGTAAAGTCAATGAACACATCTAACTTGACGAATAAGTCTCTAAAATGTCAATCCAGGCAAAGCTTTTTCTGCCTACAGTTTGAAGCCTACATGGTGACATTATTAAAACGCTTTCAGTCCCTCAGTGAGGCTCTTAGAAGCTAGCCAGGGCTTACTACATGCCAGGCACTGTGTTCAGGTGTTGGAGCTAAATGGACGGAGAGCTTGAAGGCTGGCAGGGGAGGGACATCCATGACACAACCACAGCTAGAAACGGAGGCCAGTGGTAGAAAAGAGAGAGCAGGCTTCATGGAGAGTGTGTACCATGGGGCTTGTGAGCTCACGAATAAGTGGGAGTACCTGGAGTGGGGAGACAGGGGAGAGGAAGAGGGTCTTCCCATCAATGGGAATCACCTGTGCTTGGAGGCAGGTGCCATGAGGGGTCTTCACAGGAGGAGGGAGGCAGCGTGGTTGAAGGGCAGAGAGACAGGGCAGAACAGGCATCAGTCAGTTGGAGGGGTAGGAAGAGACGGATGGGAGGATTATGGATGAGAATCCATAGAATTTGTTAGAAGATCAGTGCAGATTTCTATGGAGACAAATGCCAGGAACTGATAGGTCTTTGAAAGGTCACTCTGGCTACCTTTTGGCAAAGCGGTTGGTAAAAGGCACGTGCAGGTGTGAACACACCAGGTGGGAGGTGAGTGCAGGGAATCAGGTGAGGGAGCATGGGAACTTGGTCCGGGGGTATATAAGGGAAAATAGCCTTTAACGAGTTCCGCAAATTGGCACCAGCTGTGGCTTCATTACAGCACTGGAAGGGGTAGGTGGGTGTGTCCTGGAGGTTACAGAAATTACATGAGAAAGGGAAGTCATTTTAGATCTTTTTTCCAACTAGAGGAACTCTCACCTCATTGATAGAATTCCAGAGTGGGAACGGATGGACATGAGGACAACTTTGAAATGTCTGAATATGTTCTTCAATATCTTTGCAAGTGACGAGGAGACCTTGACCTTAGGAGCCCTCGGCCCTCTTTGTAGCCAAAAAGATTTCACCTACAGATTTGGGTTCTCCCTTTTAAAGTCAAGGAGACAGTCCTTCCAAAGGACACCTCCTATCATTTTACCCTCTCATCATACCTCACGTGCTGGGATCTCCAAGACCCTCTGTTCCAGGTTGTCCATATGCACTTTGGTGGGGCCGGTCGTGCCAAGAACACCACCACAGGAAATCTAGAGCCTGTAGTGCTACTAATAACATCATCTAAGATTGTATTTGCTGCCCTCATGGCTTGTTCCCACCATGACTCACTGAAGCTTTTTACACGTTGTATCCATTAAGCTATAGTTCCCAAAGCTCATCTTCTCTAGTGCCATTAATTTTTAGGGGACCAGGCCAGTCGCTTTTCTACCCACCCCTCCCCTCTCAACCATTGTTTATTTCTGTGAAGGCTTTTCCTAGTTTGTTTCAGGGCAAGAGCACTCTTCATGGGGAAAGGGGAAAGGGCATGACCTGAAGAGAGACTTGTGGACTCTTCCCTGAGCCCAGAGCTAGCCTCAGGGATCAATCTCAATAGCCTGAGGTCACCACATGAGCCAGAACCCAGAGTTGGGCACTTCACTGAGGGTGCCGCCCAGGTGCTCCTCAGCTGTTGTTGACCCGTTTCTGGAGACGGGCGCCTGTGTGGCTCGGTTAGTTCAGCGACTGCCTTGGGCTCAGGTCATGACCCCGGACTGGCAGGATCTTGTCCCGCCTCGGGCTCCCAGCTCCTGGGGGAGTCGGCTTCTCCCACTGACCTTCTCCTCTCTCATGCTCTCTCTCACTCATTCTCGCTCCATGAAAGAAAGACAAGCTTTCCAAAAAGTGTCTGGAGCCTTGTTGGATGGGCTTGAATGTGGTGGATCTCAGTGAGTTTTCTCATCGCATGCAGACACCTTGAGGATAGCCATGTCTTTCTAAAAGGATCCCTTGTTGTTCTGCCATGGTTTCTTTCTCTGTTCACGGATCGGGTGTCTTTCCATTGTCTCTTCTCAAGACCTCAGAAAATCAGCCTTTGAGGATTCCTTTGGGTACGGTCTAGCCCTTTTCATCTTTTCTCTTTCCACAAAATCTATACTACCCTCTGCATCCGCCTATGTAGAGTTTATTTTTCACTGACCTATCCAGGTCTTTTCTTTCAATAGAATTTCAGTCCTTCATTCTGCAGGTCATTGTTGAAAAGTTAAAGGTGAAGTCTACTAACTCGCTAGGCGTATTTTCTTTTTCCTATCTATTCCTTCCTACCTTTCTATCTATACACATAGATATATATAGTAATACATATACACACACACACACGTGTGTGTGTGTGTGTATGTGTGTGTGTGTGTGTGTGTGTGTGTGTTTATGCATATAAACTATCCCAGTCCTAAACTCCAGCACCTGGGAACATGTCCTTTTTTGGAAACAGGGTCCCTGAAGATGTAACTATCTAGGATGAGGTCATATTTGAGTAGACTGGGCCCCTAATTCAGGAGGACTTGTGTGCTACTAAGAAGAGAGAGTGTGGATACACAGATATGCACTGAGGGAGAAGGCCCAGTGAAGACGTCCAAAGCCAGAGCAATACTTCAAGCTGGAAAAGGGGCCTGGAACAGATCCATCCACAATACTTACAAAAGTAGCATGTCCTACCAACATTGTAGCCTCTAGAAATGTAACACTGTCCACTTCTGTGGTTTCAGCCTCCAGGCTTCTGGTATCTTGTAATAGCAGCCATAGAAAAACCATTATATATATATAGGTAAAAGAATGTATATTAGGTAATATTAGAATAAGAATAATATTAGGTAAAAGAATGTATAATATATATATATTATATATATTATATATATTATATATACATATATACATATATATGTATATGTATATATATGTATATGTATGTATGTATATATGTATGTATGTATATATATGTATATGTATATATGTATATATATGTATATATATGTATATATGTATATATAATATTTATAATATATATAATATATATTATATATATTTATATATATTTATAATATATATAATATATATATACATATATGTATATATGTATATATATACATAATATATACATAATATATAATATATACATAATATATAATATATACATAATATATACATCATATATATGTATATATGTATATATAATATTTATAATATATATATTTATAATATATATAATATATATTACATATATGTATATATGTATATATATACATAATATATACATAATATATATGTATATATGTATATATAATATTTATAATATATATAATATATATATATTATCCATTCTTTTACCTAATAAAACATTTTTGTTCAGAATCTCAGTCTTCCTTCCTCAGTCTTCCTTCCTTCCAGTAGAATGTTATTCTCATTCTTTTGGTGCCTCCTGAACAATTCGACCACGTCTACAACTTCAATTTGCATGAAAGTTATTCTTACCTAAAGTCTTCCGCCATTTCTTTAAAAACAGTTGGCATCTTTTTGCAGTTTTCAGTGTTTTTGGTTTGAGTATCTGTTTATAGGCTGATAAAGGTAACTTTCATCCTACTCTTTCCTTCTGAGTTTGTTTTTTTCTGGGAAAGTATATTTTCTACTCTTTAAAAAGAAGGACCTAGAAAAGTGAAATGGTTCTTCTTTGTAAGTCTACATTCCCTTTCCCCATTTTCTGTGTACTTTATGAGACCACAGATTTGGCAGCTGACAGCATGTATCAGCCTTTAAAAAAATTAAATTTAATTTAAATGAAGTTAAATTAAATATATTTAATTCAATTGAAACTTGAAAATACAAATGAAAATTTACAATTAAAAATATAAATTAAATGCATTGGAAGGGGAGGTGAGACTAAGACCTCTTAGAGACTAAGGACTCTGAAAATCAACATGAGGGCTTTGATGGGGCGAGGGGTGGGAGGTAGGGGGAACCAGGTGTGGTTATTAGAAAAGGCCCAGATTGCATCATGGAGCACTGGATTTGGTGTAAACCAAGGAATACTGGTATGCTGAAATAAAAATTAAAAACAAAAGAGAAAAATGAAAAAAAAACATATATAAAAACATTTAAAGAAAAAAACAGATTTTTAAAAAAAGATCTATGAGGGCTTTAAGTTGTGTAAACCTGGTGAATCACAGACCTGTACCCCTGGAGATAAAAATATAATCTATATTTATTTAAAAAAATAATTGAAATAAAATAATAAATAAATAAATGGGGATGTACGAAGGGATGAAGCAAAGAAAATGCGAGACCATGGGCATCATTTGAGGGGCTCAGTCGTTTCATGAAATGTCAATGGTTTTTCTACTCTAATGAAAAGATGAACTTGGTTAGATTGCATCAATACCCACATCCACACAGAACGCTGTGCTGCTTCGAGGAGGGACAGAATCAGCTCACGAAGGCAGAAACAAAATTCGGAAGTACTGAAAACCTAAAATTGAACAAGATTTCTACCAACCGAGAAGGGGACATCATAGCGAGTATAAGCAGGGACGGGGGAAACACTGAAGGTACAACAACTGGATAAAAAACAAAGAGTGAAATGTGTATAGAAACATATTCTAAGAGAATGGACAAAGTATGAGAATCAGGAAGTAAATTCCTCCACGTCATCAGATAGAAGTTAAAAATTCAGGAAAATTCAATGCACTCCTGGGACATACAAACAAAGCTTGAAAATCCTATTGATGAGAACAGCAAAAGGAGGACTGACCTGTTGTCAGGAACCTGTCTTTGATCTGTCTCAGGATGTCTGTGTTTAAACGCACAGTTAATGATTGGGTTGGTGGTTGGCATGAGGGGATGGTCACTGAACAAAGGCACCCCACCTATCTTCTGCTCTCTGACTTCCTCCCTCTTCTCCAGGATCCCTATAGCATGTGACAAGCAGAATTAGCTCACATAAAGCTATCAAAGAACTCTCTCATTAACTTAGCCCCCAGGTGTCAAAAGAAACAGCTTAAGTCCCTGAAACATAAAATGAAGATGTGTCCCCACCTTAACGATGTAACACCCCTTCCCTCACATGCTGCACACCATGGGAAGCTCTAATCACATCCATTAGGGACCTAGTTGCTGAGCATATATCAAAGGAATAGGACAGAAGTGAGGAAAGATAATTATGTTTAACAAATGAATTAAAACAATTATACAACCACCCACTGAGTACAGAGCTTTGAGCTCTGCTTCAAATAGGATATGAAAAGAATCAGCTGAGAAATTGTATTGCAATCAAAACTGGCCAGCACTTTCAGAGACCTTTTTTCTGCAGGATCAGAATGCAGACATTATTGGTTAGAGAAATCTAAAAGGTGCTCTCTTATGAGATATCATATGAACCTACAGTAAATGATTCCCAGTAACATTAAAACCCAATAATAACTGTTTCAAGACATGAAAACCCCACTTCTGATGGTCAGTGGTATTGTTTGTCATGTTTGTTGTAATTTGCAACAGCCAGCATCCTTTGGACACTCTTCCTACCTCTGAGGAATTTTCCCATGTTGACTTTCTACCCCAAGAGAAGCCAGAAATTACTTTGCAAATGATACAAGGTCTGCCCATCAGATGCACCCACAGGAGGCTCTGATGGGAGAAGAAGAAGCAAGCACCAAGTAGGTAGGATCTGTTTCTAAGGATGTATGCAAAAGACTGGAGTTCTCTGAGCAGCCATGCCCACGGTTCCATCCAGGGGTCAACTGTTGGGGTATCACTGCACTATCTCCCCTGGGCAGTCCTACGGTGGTACAGCCCCAGAACCTGGCATTGGCACTCCGGGCATCTTCAAGGCCCTTGATAATGTTCAATAAAGTTCTTTTCTGTTCAAACTAATTACATCATTGACTGATACACATTTTGCTTTTCAGAAGTAAAGAATAGGGGAAGAACTCATAAGTGCTTTGAAAACTGTAAAAGACTGTACCAATCTATGGTAGCAACTACAGTGCTTGGCTTTTAAAGGCAAGAAGCAGCAACCTAAGCTTGCAAATAAATAGGCCACTCACAAGCTTGTTGAATGTTTGGAATTCTACAAAGTAAAACATGGGTCATGGGATTAATGTTGTAGACGTCCCTTCATAGCCAGATGGATGATGAGTTGGGTTTTCAGAAGTTTCCAAAGCTACTCTTAGAGTAGGAACTAACTGAGGCTATTTCTGTCCCCACGCTCCGACACTGGACACTTGTCCTTTGGGGGGCAGATATCAGGAAGCACCAAGTTGGTTGGACGATGCAGGTTTTCAGTCCAGTCCTGGCTTAGGTCCGAGCCAAGAGACAGCGTGGCCCACCAGGGACATCACCCACACTCCTTCCTTTGTTAAGCTGAATAATCTTCCATTGTAATTTATTTATTTATTGCATCGCAATTTTATTTATTTATTGCATTTCATTTATTGATATAATAATATAACATTATGATAATATTTCATATATTATATGTAGTATATCATATCATTGGCTCTCTCCCGTCTCTTCCCATAAGGGCACTAATCCCATTGTTAGGGCCCCACCACCATGACCTAATAATCTCTTAAAGGCCTTATCTGTAAATGTCATTACACTTGGATTAGGGTTCCAACATATGACTTTTTTTTTTAAATATTTTATTTATTTATTTGACAGACAGAGATCACAAGTAGGGAGAGAGGCAAGCAGATAGAGGGAGGGAAGCAGGCTCCCTGCTGAGCAAAAAGCCTGATACAGTGCTCGATCCCAGGACCCTGGGATCATGACCTGAGCCAGAGGCAGAGGCTTAGCCCACTGAGCAACCCAGGCGTCCCTCCAACATATGACTTTTGAGAGGGGACACAAACATTCGGACTATAGAGGAGCTATATTTTTTAAATTATTTTTTAAGAAACAGGAATAATTAACCAAAAACCATTAATGTAAAAAAAATGATAAAAGTACATTGTATTACTGTAGATTTATTTTGTAACTGCTAATATTCACTTAATATAATCAATCACCTGGGATGATTAAAAAATGTGGATTCAACAGCCCTGCCTGACAATTTGAGTTGGCATCTAAACTGTATCTGTGTTTTATTTTGTGTGTACGTGTATTTTGTGTCTTGAGAATAATCTGATTACAGAGATAAGTAACTGTAGATAAAGGCTGGCTCATGACAATTTGCCTTAAAATCTCAGAGCACCCCTTAATTTAACCCAAAGTCTTGAAGAAGAGATGAAAAAAGCCTTTGCTTCAAAGTTGAATCACTAAGAAGGTCAAATACGTGTTCAGATTCCTAAACAGAAACATGCACATTTTATTATGGCAGCAGAAATTTACACAGTGATGGGTTAGTCCCTCACTTGCTATTGTATAACACTATCCGGTCCCGGAGGAAATTCCAGGGAGGAACATGAATTGAGCTACGCCCATTGGGGCAAAATAGTGCACATTCAGCATCTTCGCCTGACGTTTTAAGGGTTACCAGAAGGAGACACTTTGGGCTAAAAACCAACCTGTGCTTTGCTCCCTAAGCAGTCTCCACAGCACACAGCTGCAACCATGCAAAGGAAGGTGCTTCTTTTCCTAATCCACACCCAAGCACCATACAAAGATAATAAGACACCATACATTCAGCAGTGGGAGGGGTCCTTGTGTAATCAGGCATATTGTTTTGATTTTCTATGCACGGATATTTACAAGAAATCTTGCCATTTGCAACAACATGGATGGAACTAGAGCGTATCATGCTTAGCGAAATAAGTCAAGCAGAGAAAGACAACTATCATATGATCTCCCTGATATGAGGAAGTGGTGATGCAACATGGAGGCTTAAGTGGGTAGAAGAATAAATGAAACAAGCCTGAATTTCTTAAAAGAGCAGTCAGAGTTTAAATTTTCCTGGTTAATTGCGTATTTGGAAGGTCGAAGATAGGCACAATAATGCAGAGAAAAAAACGTATTCAATAATCAGTATGAGGATGAATGAACAATGGCTTTATAAGTGAATGTGATGGTGGAAATTCAGGATATATAGCACACCTCGAGTTTTGCTGTCATCATTTTAATAAAAAAATATGAATAAAAATATTTTTAAGACACGTGAGTAAAGACTAGAAGTGCAGTCCTTACAGGCTACCCACATCAAATGAGGTCACACATCCATTACATCGAAATTAAAATGGCTTCAAGTTCTCACCCTCTTCCCTCAAAGGAATCTGAAGGTTGAACATTGCTATGCTGTCACTTGGGATGCCATTGTTGGCGCTGTCACCTTGCAAGGACAGAAATATGCACTGGTTATTATGGGATCAGAAGGAAGAGTCACAGAAACCTGATTTAGGGGAAGAGGGTGAAAAAAATATCAGGGAAGAATAATTGAACTCTGCATTAGAAACTATTGATACAGTCTACGTTAACTCATTGAATTTAAATAAAAGAAGTTTAAAAAGAAAAAAAAATCAGGGAAGATGAGTAACCGTCCTTTATTTTCCATATTTTGATACTTTGACCATCATGAGTGCTTGCTGAAGCTGGAAGGACTGCCCCTCCAGGGTTGGTCAGCTCCTAGAGAGAGTTACCCCTCAGCTGGGAGTGAGGTTTTTAAATGCAAAGCAATGAATCTAGAGTCTGAATTCCTGACCACCTTCTCTGTGGAACTGTTACTCAGGGTCCGAATCACCCCAGGGCCAAGTACCAGACAACCAGGGACAGCCGTTATACCCCAGCTCCTGCTGAAAGTGTCCAAATCAGCCAGTCCCAACCTACCATCCCTACTTCCCCCATTCCTTCCTACAGAAACCACAATAAAGGCTCTTATCCTCAGTCCCATCCTGACGGAACCCGGTGCTCCCCTTTGTCCTCCCCCACCCCTCCCTGGTGGCTGCGCCAGCCCCCTCCTTCTGGGATCTGTGAGTAACCAATTGTCTTTTCAACAGCAGTGATCTCCTGGTCTGTTGGCCTTGCTATCCCTAAATGACAATAAAACCCCTAAGTCCAAACAAAGACTTCCTGGAGGAGGTGATGTATGAGGTGTACGATGTGTGAAGAATGTCTGGAAGTATTATCTTTGTATAACAAGCCAGAAAACAGGGTTTTAGGCACAGAGAGCAGCAGGTGTGGCCAGATGCAGGTAAGAGAGAGCCAAAGCAATCCACGAATTCACAGGGGCTCACTGTGGTTCAAGCACAGAACCTGCGGAAGGAGCAGGGAAAAGTGGAATCGAGGAGATCATGTAAATGGTGGAAACTGTGGGCTATGTGTTGTGCCTGACCGCTGTACTTTCTCATCTTCCTCTTTCTGGGTACACAACGCCGTTCACTCTGGATAATTTCCCCTGTGCTTCACAGTATGAAGGTTCCTCAAAGAGGTAAATAGAATTACCCTAGGACCCAGCAATCCCACTACTGGGTATTTACCTAAAGATACAAATGTAGTGATCCAAAGGGGCATGTGAACCTGAATGTTTACAGCAGCAATGTCCACAATAGCCAAACTATGGAAAGAACCTAGATGTTCATCAACAGAGGAATGGATAAAGAAGATGTAATACACACACACACACACACACACACACACACACACACACAGGAATACTATGCAGCCATCAAAAATGAAATCTTGCCATTTTCAATGACTTGGATGGAACTAGAGGGTATTATGCTAAGTGAAGTAAGTCAATCAGAGAAAGGCAATTATCATATGATCTCTCTGATATGAGGAATTTGAAATGCAGGGTAGGGGATCATGGGAGGTAGGGAAGGAAAAAATGAAACAAGATGGGATGGGGAGAGAGACAAACCATAACAGACTTAATCTCACAAAACAAACTGAGGTTTGCGGGGATGGAGGGGGTATGGAGAGGGTGGCTAGGTTATGAACATTGGGCAGGGTATATGATATGATGAGTTCTGTGAAATGTGTAACACAGATGAATCACGGACCTGTACCCTTGGGGGCAAATAATACATTATAAGTTAATTTAAAAAAATTTCACCTGTGCTTTATGCAGTCTGAGGGAGGATGGGCACACATATAAACCCATATAGTGATTGGTCCACCTGACACCAATAGGACCAATCTGAGTCTCCCTGGGATTGATATGTAAATGACAGGAAGACAAGGTTCTCTCTTTAGGCGAGTGACTGGCCTTGCTGGATGGGATTCAGGAGCTGGCAATGGCCATCTTCCTGGACACTTGAAGAGTCCGACCAGAGAAGAAAGCAGCCATATGGAGACAAGTAAACATGAGACATGGACAAAGAGAAAAGTGTTTTGCCGGTTTCCAGTCCCTAGTTCTTGATTCTGAAATTTTAGTTCTGCAGCTCTTCTTTTGACTTTTTAAAAAGATTTTTTCTTTATTTATCTGACAGAGATCACAAGTAGGCAGAGAGGCAGGCAGAGAGAGAGGAGGAAGCAGGCTACCTGCAGAGCAGAAAGCCCGATGTGGGGCTCGATCCCAGGACCCTGGGATCATGACCTGAGCCGAAGGCAGAGGCTTAACCCACTGAGCCACCCAGGTGCCCCGTCTTCTTTTGGATTTGTATGAACTTCTGTGGTATCCACCCCTACAGGAACCTGGACATTCCTTTGTTTTTTGTTTGTCTGCTTGCTTTTCCCTTTTGGTTCCTCCAGTTTTCTTTGGATTGCTGCCACTTGCAAGCAAAGGGTCTTGTAAAAATACCACACCAAGGAAATTCACACATCCTTAGGAGCTATTGAGTAAGTTCCTGTAGGGGGAAGGACACAATGAGATGCACATTTTAGAGTGATCATCTTAGAATAAGTTTAGAGGATGAATTGGTGTGAGGAGGGGAGGGAAAGGGGCATATTCCTGAAGATGAGAAGACAGGTTGGAAGGCCGTTATGGTCATTCTGGCAAAGTATGGTGAGTGCCTGAAACAGAAGAGAAAAGGGGGCTGAGGAAAGATTAAACTTACACAAGGTGAGAAGACTAATGAGACTTTATGAAATCTGAGTTTGTGAAATCGGATATTGCTAGGCTTTTAGCACACTTACTTTGGGACCTAATCTTCAAAAATATTTAAATATCTCTGGTGGTAACAACACCATCGTCTTTCCAGTGATTAAGAACTCTGAAATCTTAATCTGGCCTGGGCTGTAGAATGTCAGCTGCGGCTTGAGCACAACGAAAAGCCATTGAAGGGTTTTACACTGGCGGGTGGAGGGTGGTCATGGGATTCCTTTTGCATTTTTAAAATGTCATTTTTGGCTGCTGTGTAAAGAATGGATATAGAAAAGGCAAAAATAGAAACAAATCATTCTCCAATGTTTACGGAACATCTACTATGTGTCAGGTACTGTTCTAAACCCTAAAGACAGAATGGTTAACAAGAGACAAAATAAATTTGATGTCCTCTTGGAGTTTTCATTTTAGTTGTTGAGTGAGAAATGAAGCAAATAAATATACATACATATCAGGGGTTGATGTGGGGTAGGAAGGAAACTAAGCTGAATGAGTGGACATGGGGTGTGGGGGTTTAGGGGAGCAGGTTGGTATTTTCTATGGGACTGTGTCAGGGAAGTCTCCCTCATTTGAGGAAAGACCTGGAGGAAATTAAGGAACGAGCAGTTGTGCTGTTTGGAGAAGAGCATCCCACACAAAGCAAACAGTAAGCCCAAAGTGGGAGCACATCTGGTGTGTTAAAAGAATGACACAGCGACCAATAATGCTGGGCAAAAAATGAGCAAGATGGCAAGTGGTAGGAGGTAGGTAAGTAAGGTAGTGGGGTCAGATCACATAAAGTCTTGAAGGCCATTGTAAAGATTTGCCTTTAACTTTGTGCCAGATGAGAAGAGCTTGGATGGTTTTGAAGAGGTGAAAGACCCCTCTCCCCTTGCTAAAGGCTTGTTTAAGTAACCTGATGTCCCCAAAGCACCCCCTATCCCCTTGCTGAAGGCTTGATTGTTCCCATAGCCGGATGGCAACACATACCAGGATGTCTATTGTCTGTGATCACCCGGTCTGTCAAAAGAAAAGACAGATGAGGAATAGAGTATACCTGGGACTTTCCAGAGTGCTGAGCCAAGGCCCACCAGAGCAAACCGTTGTGTCCTTGCCTTAAACCCAGTGCCTGACAATGCTTGATTTAAGTTAACCAATCAGATCCCTGTAACCAAGCATCTGCTTCTGTAAGCACGCTTCCCGCCACCCCAACCTTGCCCTTTATAATCTGCTCCCCAACTTAGCCCGGCGCGCTCAGCCCACAAAGGCTGATGCGTCCGCAGGCGCCTGTGTAACCAATAAACCTCTTGCAACTTGCATCCAGTGGAGGCTTGGTGTCTGCTTCTTGGGTGCGGATCGAGGGTCTTTCAGAGGCTTGACTTGATTTAGATTAGAAAAGGATCAGGGCGCCTGGGTGGCTCAGTGGGTTAAGCCTCTGCCTTCAGCTCAGGTCATTGTCTCGGGGTCCTGGCATCGAGCCCCGCATTAGGCTCTCTGATCATCAGGGAGCCTGATTCTCCCTTTCCCACTGCCTGCCTCTCTGCCTACATGGGTCTCTCTCGCACTCTGTCAAATAAATAAATAAAATCTTAAAGAGAAAAGAAAAGAATCACTCAGGCTGCTGTGTGCAGAACGGACTTGCGGGGTTGTGAAGTGGGGATGCTACTTGCATTAATGTAGACTGAGATTTCTATACTGCTGGCATTTGGGGCCATATTAATTTTTGCTATGGGGAGCTGTCCTGTGCACTGACCACTAGATCACAGGAGCGCCCTTTCCCAACTCCCAAGTTGTGACAACGAAAAGTGTGTCCAGACCCTGTCAAAATCCCCTGGGGGGGGGAGCAGGTGCACAAAACTCTCCTGGTTGAGGACCACTGATCTGGGTGAGAGGGGGTATTGGCCCAGACCAGAGCAGTAGATGCAGGGGTGGGGAGAAGGGGGGAGATTCTGGGTGTATATTGAAGACAAAACACGCAGGATTTATAAATATATTAAGTGTGGAGTGTGCGGAAAAGACAAGAGTTGGGATGATTTTACAATTTTGGGAGCCTGAGGCCCTGGAACAGTGACGTTCCCACTTGCTAAGATGGGAAAGACGACGGGAGAAGCAAGTTTGATAGGCAACAGGTGTTTGGTTCTGGAGATGGTGGCTGAATCCACATGGGGATGCCCAACCAGCAGCTGAACACACGAGTCTGGCATTCATGGGTGAGGTCTAGGCTTGAGGCACAAATATGAGCACCGTTAGGACATAGGGTTCAAGCTCTGAGAAGAAGTGGGCTTACCTATGCAGTGAGTATGGACAGAGGTGTGTTTGGCAACATGATAAGGCAGCTTCATGATATCTGTCCCCTGGTATTTGTCCTGTGAGTATGGATTGGAGTGTGTATGGGACGTGGGACTTGCTTTTAACCAATAGAATTTGGCAAGGAAAGAAGATGTCACTATTATAATCTCATTATATTAAATCAGACTGTTTTACTGATTGGAGTGAGAGGCTGTCCTGGACTTGAAGAAGCAAAGAGCCAAGTTCAGAATCACCTGT
Source organism: Mustela lutreola (assembly GCF_030435805.1). Classification (NCBI taxonomy): domain Eukaryota; kingdom Metazoa; phylum Chordata; class Mammalia; order Carnivora; family Mustelidae; genus Mustela; species Mustela lutreola. Next base: position 55,436,302 of record NC_081308.1, on the reverse strand, counting down.
GGAGAGAGTTATATGGCAGGAAACCGCAAGCAGCCTCTGGGGGCTGAGGATGGTTTCCAGTTAACAGCCTGGAGAATCTCCCTGGCCCGCCCCAGCATGGGTTGCCCCCCAAATCACACAGCTACAAGGAAATGAGTTCTGCCAACAACCCGAGTGACTTTGGAAGCAGAGCCTTCCCTAGTGGAACCTGCACGTGAGAACACAGCTTGGTGGGCGCCTTCTCTCCTCCTTTGAGTGAGACGCAGAGCCGAGGACCCTGGTTAAGCTGTGTCTGGCCTCCTGACAGCTAGAGATGGTAGGATAGTAAACTGAGCTGTTTAAAGTTACTAAACTTGTTATTATTTGTTATGAAGTAACTATTAAAAACAAAACAAGAGGCCCAAAATGGAGTTGCTTATGCTAAGCCCCATGTCCCCCAAACCAGACTTAATTATGATTTCAGCTGTCCCAGAAATGGAATCTGAGCCCAGGCAAGCAGACACCACCTGATCCCTACTCCCTCGGACCCCTGCCATCCCCAGAAGCCAAGTCACCTGGACATAACCAACCTGCCTTGTTTGCCTGATGTGAATTCCTTGCTCCTCCTCTCTTCTGCCTATAAAAGTATTTCATTTTGTACTGCTCCTCCGAGCTCCTTTCAGTCTGCAAGCAGGATGCTGCCCATTTCGTGAATCATTGAATAAAGGCAATAGGTTCTTTAAAATGTACTCAGCTGAATTTTTATTTTTTTTTAACACAACAGAAAACTCAAGCAGAAGGTCCGAGTCCCAGAGCACAGGACTGATGTCTAAAGGTCAGGAAGCTCAAAAAAACCCAGCCAGGAAAGGAGCCATCATCACTGACCAGTGTGGAAGAGGAAGGGAGAGCCAACATCACGATGAAAAAGATAGAATATTTCCAGAGAAGTGGAGGGACTTCTATGTCTATAGGACTGACAGGTTGAGTCATTTGGATCTGAGGGTTAACCATTGGGTTTGGCAACTTGGTGGTGATTAGCTATCTTGTAAAATATCTGTGTAGGTGTAGTCGTGGGACCAATGACTGTTAACAGTGTCTGAAGTGCAAAAAAAATTTCAGGGTTTGGATTCAAATGGGAGCAGTGGATATAAAGAGCAGTGAGCAAGTCTGACTTCTGTTTTGGAGGTCAAATCAGTTGGTTTTGCTGATGGATTAGATACGAGAAAAGGGAAAGGGGGAATTTATCCCAGGGGCTGAGGCTTTAGCCAGTAGGTGGTGGGGATGCTGTTTACTAAGATGGGGAGACTGGGACAGGAGCAGGTTGAGGAGGGAGCAGGATAGAAATCATGGTGAAAATAAGACTCCTGTTACATATTCATGGAGAAATATGCTGCAGGCAGCTGGCCATGTGATTCTCAGCTCCAAGGGCGGGTTAGAATTAAAGACGTTAACTTCAGAGCCTTCAGCTTCTACAAAGAACTTAAATCAATGATGTTGAATGGAATCGGCTAAAGCAGTGGTTTTTAAACTGGGGCTGGGAGGCAAGGAGTTTTGCTCCCAGGGCCGATTGAACAATATCTGGCGACATTTTTGGTGGTCACCACTTGGCGGGGGGGTGCTGCTGGCATCTAGTAGCTAGAGACCACAGATGCTGCTAACTGTCCTGCAGGGCACAGGACAGCCCCACAGCAGAGAATCACCCACCAGGTATCAATAGTGCTAGGTTGAGAAAGCCTGATCGAGGGAGAGAGAGAGTGAACTCATAGCTACAGAAGACCCAGAATCAAGCTCTTCAAAGGGGCGGAGATGAAATAGAAAAGCAAATTGAGAATACAGATCCAGGATGGTAGGAAGAGAAACCATGTGATTAAGAGGGCACTAAGGAAGCGGGAACCTGGAGACACTGAGTACATCCACGTTTGCTAGTAATAGGCGTGTATGGTGCATGGACCGCCTATGAGAATTCACACACCTTGCACATTTTTAAGTGGACATCTGAAACTTTTTAATCATAAAATTTTCATCACAATATATGTATATTTTATTAACTCGGTGTTGAAAATATTAAACATTTAAAAAATGAGATAGAGGGAACCTGGGTGGCTCAGTCACTAAGCAGCTGCCTTTGGCTCAGGTCATGATCCCAGGGGCAAAGGCCCACATTCCTGATCAGCAGGAAGCCTCCTTCTCCCTCCCCTGCTCTCCCTACTTGTGTTCTGTGTGTGTGTGTGTCTCTACCAAATAAATAAATAAATCTTGAAAAAGAAAATGAGATAGGAAAGGATCGACTTCATTGGAATAACATTTGCTGCTCCAAGTTGATTTTTTTTTTTTTAAAGCAGAACAGTCTCATTTTCTGTTTTTTTATTTCCCAAACCACACTGGAATGGAATGAAACCATTAAAATCCTTACTTGTGCTTTTTCCTATTATGTCCCTAAAAATATGTTGTTTAATTTAAATATGAAGGAATGAGTGTCATTAACCAAAACTGATTGTTATTCTGATGTCAGAGCACTTCCAACATCTGCCCAAATCCCCTTTCCGATGTTAACCTTTACCCTAATAAGGAGAGGAAGCCCTAAAGGCAGAGCCCCAGGACTGCCCACAGAAGGGCATTATTTGAAACAAAACTGGTATTTCAACTTTGGTATCAGCCCAAGTCCTACACTCTAATAAGATCTGAGAGGAGTGTCTTGATCTTCCAGGAAGGAGAGGAGTATCCTGATATCAGACCCAAGAATGGGCATATCACCTATCCTACAGAGCATACATGGAGTTTGGATCTGGAAATGGACTCCCTTAAAATGATCTGCACATAAGGATTCTTTATAGAGATTTTTCAACTACCCTTGGGGACATGGTACCCTACACCCACAGGTGTAGACAAATATTTTACAAGCTATGCTGGGAATGAGGTGGGGAGAGAAATATGGAGGTTGTTATAGGAAGATAGAAGGTTAAAGGAAGTCTTTGTTTTGCGTTTTTTCCTTTTGTTTTTAAGAAAAAGGTCATTTGTCTTCTGACTGGAAGGATCCATTGGAACAAGAACTTGATATTGACCCTGGAGTGAAGTCCTGGAGAGGGCTGGAGGGAACAAATCCCAGGCATAAGGAAGAACAAACCCCAGCTGGGGATGTCTGCTCTTCTCAATAAACCTGCGCTGTCTTCAACTCTTTCTGTGTTTCTTGTACACTTCTCCAATTACCATGTAAATTCCATGATGCCAGGGACTTTTCTGTGTCGTTCACCACAGATTTACAAACACTCAGGGCAGTGTGTAGCACACAGTAGGTACTGACTAAATATTTGTTGAGTAAATGTCTAAAAAAAATTAAAAATGGATACAAATGTAGGTATAGATTTGATTGGGTGGTGGTAAGATAAGGGAATTCCTGCACAAGGGGCTTTTATTTTCTTGAAGTGTGACACTAGTGATGAAGTTTTGGAACACAGGTGAGGTTTGGTGGGGTGAGGTCCAGAGCCGATGACCAAGAAAGGATTCTTGAGACGTCTTAGGTGCAAATGGTGGTTTTATTAAAACACAGGGACAGGACCCAGGGGCAGAAAGAGCTGCTCAGACAGAGGCATGGTTGACTGGGAGCTGAGGAAGGTGAGGACAAAGTGGGTGTCCAGAAGGACTGTCATATGCTAAAGAAGAATTTCAGGATGAGTGAGACCTGGTTATTGTCAAGTCAAGGCTGTTTTTGCCTCCAATGAGGGAAAGCATGAAGACAGTTGAGAGTTTCCTGGAGATATGTTACATTCCTCCTATCACACATCCTTGTCAGTGGGCTTTGGGCTTAGAAGAAATTCAGTTTTATTACACTTCCCTTCCCCTTAGCCTCCCTCAATTTTATGGAGGGGAGGGTGATGTTAGGGCTTCCGGAAACTGAGGTATGCGTCTCTGGAAGTCAGGCTATTGATGAGAAAGCTTCTTCCTTCCTTGTAAGTCGCTAGGACATTTGTAGATGGAGGGAGACTCCTGTCCTGCAGGACTGGGATCTCTATCAGTTAAGCATCGTTTTTCCTTTAGGGCAGCCGGGAGTGCATGAGGAATGTTACACATATGGCATGGGGAGAGGGTGTAGGCTGCCAGTTTCTGCTTTGTCCTCAGTTTGCCTTCTGCTCCCTCATCCATAGGACAGGAGCTGAGAGTGAGGTGACATAGTTCAGAAGAGGTGGGGGTAGGGATTGTTGAGGCAAGTCTTGAAGGTGTGAAACGGTCATCCATTAGAGGGAAAGCAAACTCACCGGAGAGACAAGGGAGTTTGAAGCCAGAGTTGAGTATCCACTGGAGAATTGTGGTCAAGTGTTTTAAAGGACAGCAGGTTGGCTCAGCTGTATGATTCCTTCCTGGTTTCTGGTGCATGCCGCTGGCATTGGTAGAATCATTTCTAAAGAAACAAAACAAAAGAGGATAAGCCGTTCTTTGAGAAACGATGATGAATCAAGTTTTGAACATGCTGGGTTTTGAGGCACAGGTGGGACATCAGTGATATAGCATGAGTAGGTAGTCAGTTACACGGGCCTGGTGGGTAGGAAAGAAACAGATGGTCGTGTATCAGTGGGAGAGATGTTGGCTAGGGAATGGGAGCTGAAACCAAGGGCACAGTTGATATCACTACAAGAGCGGGTAGCTTGGAAGAGAAAGGTTAACTGAACCCCTGGGGAAACCCTGATGGGAAAGTCACATGCATTTCTCAGGCATGCCAATGTTGACACAGATTATTGTAACTCCTGGGGGCCAGAAGCCATGTCTTTGAGATTCATTCATTCTCTGCCTCTGGCATAGCCTGGGCCACATTGATGGTAATTTTAAAATTCATTCCGATTTGATTTCATTGCACTTTTCATTTACCAGAATCTTGTCATGGTTTGCTAGTGTATCATTTTCTCGAAAAGATTAAATAAGGACCATTTTACAAATATGAGATGAACGCCTGAGGGATTTTGTTTAATTCATTCATTAGCTCGAGAACCACTAAGAGGTTACCACCACTTCAAGCAAGAATCTCAAGGCAGACACATATACAATCAGTAATACTTAAACGAATTTGCTTTGATAGATGCAAATAGATATGCAAGTAGAATGCAAATGGATGCAAAACTGCCTTCTACCAAAAGAAAGGGGGTCAACTGTACTTCCAGTGGACAAAATTCATTTACATATAGCTAGACAAGATCATCTGCATCCACATCAATTATGTACAGTCTATAGAATTACAAAATAGCTCAAAGACAAGAAAGGCACAGAATATCCCATAGAATTGGTCAGCCCAGAAGGGTACATGAGACAACACCTGTTTTCCCTTGGAAGACACTATAATCTTTTAGGTTCATTTCAATGTCTTTCGTGATTTTGCCTATGCTTTAAAAGAAAAAAAAGTTACCCTTATCATTCTTATTAGTTTGAAAAAAACTAATAAAATACTAGTCTGTTATAAAATACACATGGAAGAATGTTCTGGCACTATCATACCCAATTTGGGGTACTAACTGATTAGGAAGATGAGGCAGAATTTGGGAGCCCCTAGGATGAGTCTGTTTCTGGTTGGAATGGGAAACATTTAAGAATCAAACTAAATGATCTCAAATCCACTCTGGAATGAAACGGATTATAAGGAAAATACAGAAGATGTTGAAATGGACCTGTTGGCTCATTGTGAGCTTTCCTGGTTGAATGGAGACCTCTACCATGATGCTTGTCCTCTATGTCCCACCCGTCCCATACCTGCTATCCTGGCACCACAGGGGCACCACACTTTAGGCTCAGTCTGCAGTTCCAAATGGAAACCCTCTGTTCCCACAGTGGTGAACAGGATGACTCTGGTTTCTGGTGGAAGCGTCAGCTGCTTTAGTCCAACAGTTCAAGAGAGGATCAGAAGAGCATAAGGACGATATTGGGAAAAAATGCTCGGACGAATTTCCAGAACACAATATTTCTCTTTGCAATTTTTGAGTTTTCTGTAGCCAACCTGCCAAAAAAATGTGAAAACTATAAATATAGAGGAGTAGGAAGGAGAAATGAGGACCTGTCACAGTGTCAGCGAAAATAGGGAACTGAGAAACTTCCAGAGATTCAGAGTCAAAGGGTTTAATATTTACTTAGAAAAGAAGTCATGGGCACAAGCTCTAGGATGAAATGAAGGAAAGAGAGGCAAGTTAGGGAATCGAGAGAGAGAGAGAGACTTGAAGATAAAAAGAAGTCAACTTAAAGTCTCATTCCTCATTAAGGAAAGTACAGATCAGAGAAGAGGGGAGAGACTGGGATATAGTTGATCGCCAATTGTGTCTGGCTCTGATTTGTATCCACTTTTTCATTTCATCTTGCAGCCTGTTTCCTGGATTCCAGCTTCTATTTCCTATGAAATAGGTACCATCACCAAAGACGAGAGTCAAACATGTAACAGTAGTCAAATCTTTAACAGCGCGGACAACTAACTAACCAAAACCTGGCCCGGGGACCCCTGCAGAGTCAAGTGTTACACGCCCAGTTCCTGGATCGCGAGGCCATGGTAGGGATCTTGGGAAGGGTTCAGGGTAGGGAGACATACAGCAGGTTCTGGCCAGAGGCTAGTCACCAAACTTTGTGTGGCTGAAGGGGTGTGTGTACCAGCTGAATGTCAGCTCCCAGATGAAACTGAGGGAAATGTCCTTTGGGAAGGTTTCCGCTGACTCTCTGCCTTTCCTTCGTCTTCCCCAGGGTGTTCCATTAGCATTTGGGGTCTGGGGTCTTGCCTGTTGCTCCTGGCTTTGGTGGGCCACGCCACTGCCACAGCCAGGGCTCCAAGTGGCAGTGCACTGTATGGGGTCTTGACTGTTCCCTCCTGACTCTCGGAAGGAAAACAGGCAGCAGGGATTTTCATTCTTTGTTGGCACCTACTCTCTTCAGCAACCCCAAGATCAGTACCCCAGGCTGCACAAGCTCAGGTTCATGTCTTTACCAAAGGCCGGCAATAATTTCAGAAAGGAATGACAATGAAGGTAAAAAAACAGTTCAACTACTCGCTCATCTGGACTTCTAGGGCAGGTGGTGTTCCCAGACAACTTTGTTCCGTCGGTCTGGCACCCTTGCCCCCCCTCTCGGTGCCTTGGTGATGAGTGTGGGCCTTGCTGTTTGTGCTGCTTGAATTTGCCCTTGTTGCTTATTAGCACTGTGGCCCTGGGCTAAAAGTCATGCCTCTCAGAGCCAATCGGAATAGCTTATTAGAACTATTGATTCTGACATAGTGGGCCTGTGCAGAAATCTCTCTTCTTCATCCCTCCTCCTTCTCAGTCTTCCCCTCCTCCACCTCTTCCTCCTCCTTCTTTGATGTGTAAACCAAGGTATTTGGGGAGCAGGGAATGATGTGATGTTTGGGATTTACTTTAAAATATATTCCAGACCTCCCCCCTCCCCCCAAAACAAAAATACAGGCACTTCGGGGGCAGTAGAAGGAGGAGGGCCTAAGAAACAGTTGGGGAAGCAGAGTGATAAGTACTGGGAAGGGCTGCGATCCTTCTGCTCTACACACTTTGGTGTATGCTTGAGAATTTTCATAATAAGAGTAAACAAACAAAGACCAAATAATGAGGCTTTCATTCCCTATATCCAAATGACCACAACAGGGCATAGAATGCACTTTCATAGTTGCTCCCCTGGCAATTTATTCTGATTCTCCAAATAAGATTCCAACTCTCGTCCTACCTGTCATAGTCTCTGGATATTGACTGGCAACGTTTTCCTCAACAAGGCCTTGCCAGGCCCACTGCTAGGGAATGTATTGTTTCAGATTCTGTACTCACGTTTTAAAGATTCTTTTTAATTTATTTATCAGAGAGAGAGAGGGGGAGAGAGCGAGCACAGGCAGACAGAATGGCAGGCAGAGGCAGAGGAAGAAACAGGCTCCCTGCTGAGCAAGGAGCCCGATGTGGGACTCGATCCGAGGACGCTGGTATCATGACCTGAGCAGAAGGCAGCTGCTTAACCAAGTGAGCCACCCAGGCGTCCCTGTACTCACGTCCTAAAAAAAAAAAAAGTGACCAGTTTTCCGTTTGGAGTGACTCGAATGCAAGACTCACTCTAAGCCCTTGTCTTGCTGTGTCCCACCCCTTTCTAAGGACTGCTTGTGCTATCTCTGTGAGATCACAGCATTGGGAGGGGCAGCCCAGGCCTGGGCTATTACAGCTAAGCTGCAGCCTGAAGGGCGCGCGTGAGATCTGTGGTTTGAGCTGTCAGAGTCTCACGGAGAAAAAAAAAGAGAAATGAATCATCATTTGACCATGACATTCCCACTAAAGGGGAGGACAGTGGGAGAAAGAGCAAGGGAAGAGGAAAGAAAAATCTCAAAATAAATATGGGGTGGATGGCAGGAGGAGGAGGGGGTCTCGGAAATTGGGGACAGGTGTGGCGATCGAACCAACGCTAGTCACAAACACACGATTCCGCCCATTCTAGAGTGGACTGGACATAAACATGCTCGCACATCTACTTGTCGGCTGCGTTTTGTCTGCCGGTAGCGAGGTGATTCTTTAAGAGCTCTGAGAACCCAAACTTGTGGCCGCCCCGCAGCTGAGCCGAAGTGGAGCTGGGAGCTGCCCAGACGACCTGAGGCTGCCAGCTGACCACCTTCCTCCCTACAGATCGCTGGAGCCAAGCTCAGCGGGGGAGAAGCCACGCTCGCGGGTGGGTGCCGGGGCTAAGGGCGGAAGCCGGGTTCCCACAGAGGCCTCCGCGCCCAGGCGGCTGCAGCGGCGGCGCCGGGGGACCGGAGGCCTGACACCGGGATGCGCCCCCCACTCTGGACAACCGGCCGCAGAAGTAAAGGGCCAGCATCCCGCCACAGCTATGCTTCCCGCGGGACAATCTCGGGAGAAGGTCCTGGAAGAGGCTCGCAGGCCGGTTTTCCGAGGGAAACGGCGAGGTGGGGAGGGAGCGCCCATGACCCTCCCCGCCCTCCCCTCTCCCGCTCACCCGGCCGCACAGGCGACAGGACTGTTCCGAAGAAACGTACTCGGGGTTGTAGTGTCGCCCTCCGCCACACGGGGCTGGATCACCTGCTGGCTCGGCGGCATCGGTCCGGGCTCCTCTCTTGGTGGAGGCAGGCGGAGGCGCGCCTGCGGCGTCCTCTTTCATTGGCCGCGGCGAGGGCGCTGCCATGTTGGAGGAAGCGGTGCCTTCTGTGAGGTGGAAACGCCGTGGCTTCACCCATAGCGTTGGGGAGCGCAGCCTCCTACCTTTCCTTCTCGCTGGAGTGTTGGTGCTGAGAGGCGGCGGCCGGCGGGATGGAGAGAAGTAGGATGAACCTGCCCAAGGGGCCGGACACGCTCTGCTTCGACAAGGACGAGTTCATGAAGGTGCGCGCCTGGTCTCTGCTCCCCGGAGCCCGGCCGTGTGTGGCCTGCCCTCCTTGGCCCTCCGGGGCCTCTCCTCGGGCTTCTCCTGCGGGCTTCCTGGGCCGTCCCCGCCCCGGAGGGGTCCTCGGCCGGGACCTCACTGCACTTCGCAGTGAGTCTCTTGGCCTCGGGTGGGCTAGGTGCAGCCTGAAGAAAGCACTCCTGTGAAATCGTACACATTGAATGAAAAGGCCTGAAAGTTCAGGGCAAGTGGTTTTGAGCTAAACGTAAAAGCCCCGGACCCGTAGGATCCGCCTCTGGTACCGTGCGGCACAGTCAGACCGCCGCTCCCCCGGCCTGACAGAAGTCTCCCAGTGCCTTGTGCCTAGAAGCTCAGCGACTGTGCGTTGAACACATCTCTGAACGCACGTACTTACCAGAAATCGGGTCAAAAAGGCACTTAACCTAACGTTTATGCCTGACTTTCGTCTTAAGCTCCCGGAATGAGAAATCTGAAAGACTGTACTGTCCTTACTGGTTCTGGTCCAGTACTACAAAGCATACCAAGCTCCTTTTCTAAAGTTGCCCTACTTCTCTTGGTGAGGTCAGCCTGAAGCTGGCAGCAGATAACTGTAGGACATAAACTTACAGAATAGAAATTTAAACTGAAAAGACTTTACTGACAGGAAAGGTTCATCAGACATAGCATTGAAAATGTCCCAAGGTTTGAATCAGAGCCAGGAGGAGCTTTATCTGTTTTCTGTATCCCTCTGGGTCTGTCTTAAACTATCAAAACGTATATGTTTAATTTCTAAGGATTGGGATTTAGTAGCTGGGTTCAGTGTTAAAAAGTTTTGGCTCTGCCGGTACCTAAAATTCTGAAAAGAGTTTGAATTTCTTACTTTTTTATGGCTTCAAGTCATAATATGTTTTTTTCTTTTTTGGGTTAACCAGCTAGTTCCTTTTTGATACTTGCATTCAGATCACATCTCCCAAACTCTGGTTTTAAAAGTGCTTATGTCTGGATCCTCTGCGGTGTGGCCATATCATTTTTAATATGTAGGGATGTCTAGATGAAGGTATATTGTACTCTTGTTCTTGTATGGTGATGTTAAGCCACTGTAATAAAAGGTGTAAATTGAATGGAGTGTCTGAAGGAGAGCACAGAGTGAATTCTCTGATCCAGAAACCTTTTTTTAACGAAGGACACGTGATGAGGAGAGAGGTCATTGGAAGAAGAAAAGCACACACACAGACTTAAAGAATCTCAAAGCACGGAAGTCTCTTTAGCTTGTCTGTCTTTGGACTTCGTCAGGCTTTCTTTGGGCCTAACACTAGCATTTTCTCACACTTCCTCGCCCCGCCGTCTTTCTCACTCTGAGCTGACAGAATGCCTTTGGTCAAAGCAGCTTCGGAAAATAGAAATCTCAAAATAGCAGTTCTAAAGTAGGACTTAGAGGTAGGGAGAGAGCAAACTGGGAAAGTGGCTAGAATGCCAGCAATTCCATATTCTTTCAAGGCTCTGAAATTTCTGAATATAATGTACAATTTGTAGTGTTAATGAACGTGACCCCTTCATACATAGAAGAAAAATACATGGAACAGCTGTTCTGTGTAAAGTGGTATTGATCTTCTATGTGGGAGCTGGAGATAAAGGTTATTTGCAATCTGTGTTTCCGTCAGAGAGATGTTTTGTTAAGTTACAGTTCCGAGGCAGAAATGAGTGGAGAGCTTGCTGTCGGGGTTGTATTTCTACATAGGTGTCTTGTTTGGCACATTTTGGAATGAGACTGGGATGGTAGAAAGGGAGATGGGGTGGGGCTGCGGGTTGCACCTTGGACACTGCATACATTGAGGGGTCCACATTGATGCAGTCTTCACGGTAGAGCTGCAGTCAGGTTTACAGCAGGAAGTTGCATGGTCATATCTGTTGAGTTCGAGTGGACTGGTGGCAGGAGACTACTTAAAAAGTCATGTTTAGGGGCGCCTGGGTGGCTCAGTGGGTTAAGCCTCTGCCTTCGGCTCAGGTCATGATCTCAGGGTCCTGGGATCGAGTCCCGCATCGGGCTCTCTGCTCAGCAGGGAGCCTGCTTCCCTCTCTCTCTCTCTCTCTCTCTCTGCCTGCCTCTCCATCTACTTGTGATTTCTCTCTGTCAAATAAATAAATAAAATCTTTAAAAAAAAAGTCATGTTTATGAGATCTAATGAGAAATAGAATGGGAAAGGTATGCAAAAGAGGTAGGTGATCAAAGTGCAGGAATGGCAGATGGGGAAGGGTCACCTGGGGCAGAGGCACTGGCAACATCATACTTTGTCGGCTTAGAAATACGAAAATCCTTTGGGTTGACAGCCAACTAATAGATGAGCAGGACATAAGGTATTGGTAGTAGGGGGAGAAAGTGGCATAACAGATAAATTAGACCATTTACATGGGTGTGCTATTGACATCACATGTAGCCTTCCTCTTCCATCTCAACATATGACTTCATCTCCAGTCGTACAGAAAAATTAGCAGCCATCCCACGGGACCTCCTCCATCCTGCTGATCATGATCCCATTCTTGTATTTGTCCCCTCTCCTCCTCGCCTGGTACGGGGAGGGGCTCTCCTTCCTCCTCGGGTTCAGTCTCCACTCTGGCTCGGAGTCCATGCCCTCCCGCCCTTCCAGGAGCCTGCGAGGATCCTCTCCCCTGCACTCCTTCCCATCACGTGCTCCTGTTTGATCCTCTCCCATTTGAATGCCCCAGCTCTAGGTATTGCCCTGTCAGTGTCGCACATCACAGCCAGTGCTCAGGGGTTGACTTGACTTTCCCACCTTCCACCCTTCAGGCCCTGTCGTTCCACTAAAGAGTTCTTACCAAAACTGTTTCTAAGTCAGCGCACCTGACCTTTCTCTGTCTCCTTACTCGACATCGCAGTAGACCAAATGCTCTGCATTGCTTCCTGTCTTTCTTCGACCTCTCTGATGTGTCTCCTGTGCAAAGTCATGCTCCTGGTAGCCACTGAATGCTCATTATGGGCTCAGCCCCGTGTTGCTTTCTTTCCCTAGATGACCTTTTGTGCAGCTTCATGACCACCTATCAGCAGGTAAGGTAGATTCCTGTCTCTGGCCCACACGCCTCCTGAGCACCAGTTCTGTGTATCGGACTTGCTGACCTTTCTTCTCGGATGTGTCTGTGGCCCCTCAGACTCATCAGGTTCAAGACGGAATTCATGAGCACCTCCTCCACTAAAAGCCACCTTTCTTATTCTATTGCCTCTCTCGGTAAACACTTCATCCGTTTAGCCTGGAGTCGGGAAACCAGAAGTCAACTCCTACTCTGTCACCTTTCCAAAATCTAATCTGTCACACCAAGTCCTGTGGATTTCGCTTCCTAAACCTCTTGAACCCATATACTTCTTTCCATCTCTTCTCATACCTTTGCAGTGCGCCCTTGCCATCACACCGTAGAAGCTTCTCACCCAGTCTCCATGCGCCTTCCTTGTCTTTCTGACCCCTGGTCTACACTGCAGGCTAGCCACTCTTGTCAGAATGCGGATGTGATCTTGTATGTACCAGGTGACTGGTCAGTCCACCGGCTCTTGAAAAACCATTTTCCCACGCACTCGAACGTATTTCAAAGAGAATCAGTCCCCCATGGGGTAGTTTTCCTTGGTAGACAGTTTGTTTCTGCGCTGTGCCAGTCTGCCTCCTTCGAACTTCTCTGTGTCAGTTCCTCTCTGGAACCTGTGGCTTCGTTGGCACCCCGGGTAGGCACATGATGACCTTTTCCATGAGAAGTAAAGGCAGGAGCCCTCTGGATGGTGAATGTATGTACCCTCATGTTCCATAGGTAAAAGAACCGTGTATGTGGGTGGGGGGGATAAGTCCTTGAGGCTCCTCCCCGTTCTAATTGGGTGAACTGGGAATTTTGAGACAGGAAGCAGGTCATGTGTGTCCTTGTTTGCAGGGAGCATGCATTCTGATGGACGAAACGGAAAAGGGGAAGAATGAGCAGCTGCTCAGATCTGTTTTTACTGTGCTGGCTGATTAGCTGTGACCTGCAGATGTGGGTCCCATCCTCGGCTCTGCTCTCTGCCTGCTTATGTCTGACTTGGGGCAAATCACTCGCCTCCGGCCTTCTGTTTGCTTGTTAGTATAATGAGGTGGTGCTTATCTATGTGATCTTTGCCAGATCCTCTGAAAAGACTCATCCAACCTGGCTTGCAGATAAGGAAACTGAGGCCTGAGGTGTGATGACTTCCTTTAAAGCCACACAGCTAGTTGGGGCCAATCACAGGCCAGATCTCCTGACCCCCACACATCAGTCCTTGGAAATCCTACTGTAATATGTTCCTTTCCAGAGGCCACAGGTGGGAACTGAGGGAAGTGGGACAATCAGAACATTAAGAATAGCGCAGAAGATGGCACAATGTCCGCATGCCTTGGCACCTGCATTTCACCAATAGGGCCACCTCTTACCTTAGAAGAAGTTCCCACAGGGCTGGTGATCTGGATGCCTGGCCTGGAGCTTAGCTACGGTAAACGGGACCAGAGGGAAGTGATGGCTGTTTGAGGTGGACTTTGAGGTGGCTGGGGATAGCAGCTGACAGAGGAGGAAGAGGGAAGAGTGACAGACAGCAGATAGCCGCAGGCCCGCAGGTCAGCCACTGTTGCCCAGGCTCGCCCATCCCCAGGAGCCGTCTTCGTATCACAGGAGCTGAGTCCTTACCCTGTGGGTTCTTAGTTCGATGTCATGGCTTGATGACAAGATTCCATTCTCTTCCGCATCAGTTTGAGACAGATATCTTAATGAAATTCTAATTAGCCAAATATGGAATGTAAGCCTGCAACTCATTTTATAGAGAAATTTTCTTATGTGAACTACTTTCCCTGATGATAGAGGAGTTGTGACGATGTAACATCAGATAAAGTTTATCTGATTGGCACTTGTAAGAAGGGTTCCCGGCAAAAAAGAACTGTTTTTTCTGTTGTTGTTGTCCTCCCTTTTGATCTTTCCTTTCCATTATTATTATTATTTTTTTTTTTTGTCTTGTGAGCGGTCATCTGATTTATAAAAAGTTGCAACAAAAAGTAAAATGGTACAAGATAATCAGTTTCAAAACATAAAAAAGTGAGTGTCTTCAGCCATAGCTCAGAACAGAGGAACTGGGTAAGGAGAATTGCTTGTATGAACTGGCAACAGGAAAAGTTGGTAAAGGAGAGCTGAGGAACTCTATTAAGACATAGGAGTGAGGGGCTCTGTCATCATCTGACATTCGCTCAGTGTCGTCTATATGGTTAGAGATGTCCATGATGGGAACTCCAGCAATCTTCTGGGTCTGGGTCAGCTGATGCCACAGTGTAACACTCTGAATTGCTTCCGTACTGAGCAGTCATCTGCATAGTTTGTCTTTTGTGTACGTGGTAATTGTTTGAATCTTGGCTCTTTCGCAATCCTTAGAGCCTCTTGATACTTTCACCCCGGTTTCAGCCATTACACAGTCAGTTGTACAACTGGTACACTTGGCACACAGCCCGTCCATCATTGACCGGTCAAGTTTGGCCTAAATAGAAAAGTTGATAAAGTCGGTACCAACCAGGATGTGGTAAGTCGGCCCAGCTGTGTGTTTATATTGGAAAAAGCAGGAGGGGTGTTGGGGGACTTCTCTTTCCTTGAGTGCATGGGATCCTTCTTTTCTTTCTTTTTAGGTTTTAATCTGTCCTTCTCTCAGAGAAGGATCTCAGAGCTAAGCATTCTCAAAGCTAAGCATACTTGCTTGCTTTCTCTTGCTTCCCCATGTTCACACCATGCCCATTTCTCCTTGCTTTTGATTTTATAATTCATTCTGTGTAGTACCATAAAACTTATTTAAATAAAATGTTGGCCTACTAAGTTATTGATTATTAGTAAGTTCTTTGTTCAAAATTTGAGAGCAAGAAGTATTATGTAAATATATCTTTTTGTTATTTAACTAGTTTTACAACATTTAGCATCAAATTTCTTGAAACATTTAAACAAATTAATCACAAACTTGGGCTTGGGCTTTTTCTTTTTTTTTTTTTAAAGTAATCTCTACACCCAACAGGGGACTTGAACCCACAACCCTGAGATCAAGACCTGCACGCTCCAGTGACTGAACGAGCCAGGTGCCCTTTGGGCTTTTTGTTTTTAAGTTCCTCAGGTGAGGGGGTGCCTTAGTGGCTCAGAGAGTTAAGCTTCTGCCTTCAGCTCAGGTCATGGTCTCAGGGTCCTGGGATCGAGCCCTGCATGGGACACTCTGCTCAGCATGGAGCATGATTCCCTCCCTCTCTGCCTACTTGTGATCTCTCTCTCTGTGTCAAATAAATAAATAAAATCTTAAAAAAAAAAAGTTCCTTAAGTGATTGTAATGTGTGACCAGTGTTGAGAACTCTAGCACTGGATAATTCCTTTAAATAGCTCAAGAAATTAATTTTGAAAAGCGAACTAAAAGCCTACATAATTTATGATTGGTGTTAAATTGAGGGGAAAAAAGAGATAAAGAGAAGAAATCAGCTGGAACAGAGTGTAATTAGGTACTCAAATATTTGTTAGATGGATAAATACATTTACGGAATGTAGGGTTTTTTTTTTTTTGTCTCTTCATAAATATGTCAAATGGGTATATAAATTCAACAAAGGAGTTTGATATAAAATTGATTAAAATGTTAGAACAGAAGTTTTTTAGAATTTTAGTGTTACTATTTCATGATGCTTTTAAGATGATCTCTCTGTAGATGGTGGGAAGATCTTGTTAGCATATGTTTTTAATTTCTCAAGCTTGAATAATTTAGTCACTGAACAAACATTTAGAATGAGTTTTGGGAGACACAAGTCCTAGATTATGTCCCCACCTAGCTGGGGCAGAGATTTGAGAGCAGGGGCTGGAGGGAGGAGCTCCAAGGACATTTTTGTATACATGCTGATACCTTGGGCGGGAACACTCTTCCCACACTTCCTGTGGCTAGCTCCTTTGTGTCATTTGGATCTCAACTCATTGTTCTATATTTCCGGGTTCATCCAAGTTTAAATACATCCCATTTGTCACTCAGACCTTTACTGTGTCCTCATTTCTTTTTAGCTGTGATCACTATTCATTAATCACTATTTGATCACTGTTCATTAATATAATGTTTGTTTACATATTTATTTTCTCATTTCTGCATTAGAATATCTGCTCCTTAAAAGCAGAGACCTTGTCTTTTCTTTTCATGACTGTGTCCCCAGGTCTTAGAGCAGAGCTGGAGTTGCATGATAAATATTTGAGGAATATTTATGGGATATACAGGGACATTTATTCATCTCTGTTGTCCATTGTTTTCAAGAATGGTTGGAAATACACACATACGTGAGCTCACACAAACTTTCTATGTCTTTCAACCCCTATGTAGTGTGCAGATTAGTGCTTAACTATTTTGGTTTTTTGTCTCGATGAAATGGGACATGTTTCAGGGCAGAGCTCATAAATTTCATATGCCCTCTTAGTACTTCTCATCATTACAGAGTGATGGTTCTGGGGGATTCTGCTTCTCGTGGAGATAGTATATAGTGATTTTATAAGTCCATGTATCTGGGAAGGAGTGTTTTACTTCTTGGCAGCTTAGAGAACTTCAATCTTTCCACATTCCATGTAATTTTCATAGCATTAAAGCTACTAATTTCAGATTATTGGTAAGTTTTAAATGATTAATTCCCAGGTTACTTTGAATTAGTCTTTGTTTGCCATCCCTGATTGCAGCTAGTTAGTAAAGTAGCTAAACTTTTAAACTCTACTTGGTTTTAATTTTGAGTGATGTCACTGCTTCTCTGATGGTTAATGGTTCTTAATTACCTGCAGCTTGTCTGGTTTGCTCATTTATTTTCCTGTGTTCCAACACCTCTTGTGATCTCCCAACTTCTGGCCTTTTGGGGGATTTGTACTTTAACTGGGTTCAGATAGGAAATACCCCTGAGTACAAAGAGAAGTTATTTTTCTTCTAACTTCACTATCTCCTATTATTAATGTATTACATTGTTGTGGTACATGTGTTACAACTGATGAACCACCAGCATTGATACAGTATTAATTAAAATCCATGGTTTACATTAAGGTTCACTCCTCTTTCTATAGTTCTGTGGGTTTTGAAAAATGTATAATGTTATTTACCTACTGTTGGTATCTTACAGCCTAGTTTCATTGCCTTGAAAACCCCTGTTCCTCATCTTTTTGTTTCTTCTCCTCTCTCTGCACCCTCCTCCCTCACCCCTCAGCCCAGGATCTTTTTACTGTCTAGGCTTTTACCTTTTCAGAGTTGAAAGACCCCCCCCCCCCGCGTCGTTAACTAATTAACTGCTCTTTTGTTGTGTGGAAGTGCCCCTCCTCCCCTTGCAGTGAAGGGACCCTTCCCCCAGGGTTGAATTCAGTGTGGCTGCTCTTTGGCCTTTCTGTGGCTGCTTGGCTTTGGGGGCATGACACTTGTCTCCTGTTTGAACAAGATACCTTCTCCTAATAGCCGAGGCATGGTCACATAGGCAAGGGGGCTGCATGGTCACGTAGGTCACGTAGACGGGGGGGGGGGGGCTGCATAGTCACGTAGACAGGATGTCTTTCTGCTGAGTAATAAGGTCAAACTTCCCCTCTTTGTTTCCCCTTCCAGCCTTTCTCTTCGCGCGAGGGGGTCTTCCAAGGCCAATCCGCTAACACCAAGTATGCCTTTTTTCAAATGTTCAAATTGTCAGCCAATCGGCCCCGTCCCATCCGGGACTTGTTTGTACCTGTCTATAAAAATCCTGCACCACCCCAGCCAGGTGTGCTCAGCTAGCAGGAGCTGCTGACCACCCGCAGGCGCCTGCGCTACAATAAAGAACCTCTTGCTGTTTGCATCCTGTGGCAGTGTTGAATTCTTGGGTAAGGGGATCCGCGGGTCTTTCATTTGGAGGTCCCACGGAGATCATTGGACTCCTGCCCAAGGATCCAACCAACTCCCACTGGGAGGTAAGCTGGCCAGCATTTAAATTTTAATAACTGTGTTCTTGTCTCCTGTCTCGTGTTCTTGTTTGTCCTCTGTCCTGCCTATACGCCTGTATAGGACTGTAGTACTACGCGTAGTAGCTCTGTATTCTGGGCAGCTTGAGAAGGAGTTGACGAACTCGGACTTCTCCCCTGCCACCCTGGGGGACGCCCCAGGGATCAGAGGGGCCCGGTTTTTTGGGGCCCCACAAGTATCCGAGGGATACGTCTGTCTGTAGGCCTCAGAGGAAACTTGCAGTTCCTCGCGGCCTTCTGAATCTGTACTTTCGGTGTTGCACCGAAATCACGCAGCGTTTTCCTTTGCCGGCTTGTTAATTGTTTTATGTGTCTTTCTCGTCGCCCTTTGTGTTTCCCTTGATTAAGGTTAACTGGAGCCAACTGGGGTTAGTCTAACTCAAGACAGAGACTATAAGGAATATTCCCAAGCAGCTGCCGAAACTCTCTTTGTTTCGGGGAAGTTTCCCTGTGTTCTCTGGCCTGACTTGGACTGCCTAACCCCTCCCCCCTGGCTGAGGGGAAAACATGGTGTCTGCTCCTCTGTTGGGCTTTATGAGCTCTAAAACCAGGAATCTTTTCTCTGCCTCCTGGCGGCATTTTGTGTCTTCTCTTTCCCCCTTACGTGTTTCTGTACCAACGTGTGTGCAGCCTGCATGACGGGCCTCTAGATCATGCACCACAGCTCCTTCTCTCTTCACTGTCAAAGAGCAAGAACAACACCTCCTGGACCTAACACCTCCCCACTCCAGATCTTCCCACGCATGTCTCAGGTAAACGTAAACATTCAAAGTGGAGTGGGTCCAGGTGGAACATAAATCAGAGTTGGAACTAAGTTGAGTTTGTTGGTTTAATTAAGATAAGATGTGTCTTTGAAGTTACAGCAGTAAATGTGAAACTTTTATTCTATCAAAGTTTACTGAAGGTCAGATAAGCTTGTGTTATTAAAATATGTTAGCAAAGAAATGACTAAACTGATGGTTAATTGTCTGTCTCAAAGTTCTAATGGGTAATTGCTGAAGTAACTTTAAAAGTCTTTGGTAACCTGAAAGTTTTAAAGTTTTGCTTGGATGACAATGGAATTAAATTGTGGACATCTATATCTTAACCAAACAGCATATAAAGCTAAGTCGTTAATTACTGGATGTAGGTTTGTGCTTTTGACTTCTTATTGCAAGGAAACTAAGAGTATTTAAATCTGTTGGTAAACTTGTTTGCCACTTAACTGATTGATAAATTGCCACCTGAAGAATTCTGTTGTAACAGTTCACAATTGGCTAATAACTAAAGGTGTTTCTAAGAATACAAAGTTCTGCTTAGTGTAACTAAGACTGATGGAAATAAAGGGAAACTGTATGTAGGAAAGTAGGAGATATGTAAGAAAGATTTAAGGAATGGGAATACATTTTGTTGAAGGTAAGGGAAGGTAATTTTGTCCTAAATGAGATGGTTGTTTGGAAGGAAATGGCTTGGGACAAAACCTGAATGCAAAGGAAAGTTGTAGAAGGTTTGTGAAGGGAAATCTGAAGAAAAGGAATTTTAGCTATGATCAAGAATGAACTAAGATTGAAATGAATGGGTTTTAAAGGTACATTGGTACAAGACTGAAATTGTCTCTGTTCAAAAGGACAATGTTTACTTAGATCAATTGATCTGCTGTTAAGAAAATGTAAATGGTTTTCTCTTTGCCTGCCCAGAAAAACCAGTTTCTATGTTTTGTTTATCAGGTGTTTAACATCCCTAGTTATATTTAGGCATGTGCTTCAACACTTTCTAAGATTTTAGGAAATGTTGACAGGATTTAAATTGTAAATCTCTTTAACTCAGGCTTTTCCTTGGTATATGAAGTTGCTCATGAAGTACTACTGAACCAATGATAAACCTTGGATTACATTTGGGAAAATGCTATAACTATTCTAGAGATTCTATGCACTTCTTAAAGTTTTAATGTTTTGAGAGATCATCGCTTGATACTGTAATTATGGAAATGTTATGTATCACAGAAATAACCTGATTTCCTTGCAGCTAAATTGTAAACTCCCGTGTCTCTTTAGCTCTAACCATATCCATTCTGAGTTTTTGTCATTTATAATTGTTTTAATTTTCTTGTAAAATGAGTTTTATCTTCAAGGAGATTCCTATAAAGGACTTTCAGGACAAATACAGATATTTGATATACTTGAAAATCCTAAAACTGAAATGGGTAAGAATTTCCAAAACTGACTAAAGCCGCATTCACCAGATTTAGTAACATGGGACTAAATGAACTAAAAGATTATAATGTTGTGTCTCTTAATGTTTTGTCTTACTTTAAACATTGCTGGTTCTCTATAATGTTCGCTCTTCCAGACTAGGGATACTTCCTCCTAGTTATCTGTAACTTATAGAGTTGTATAAGTGCTCATTTGTAAAAGTGCTCAAAGCATTCAAGCTTTTCTCTCTATATGAACCCTCTGAAACCAAAAGGTCTCAGGAAGCATTCTTCCATGGCAATCAGTCATTTGCATAAGTTCAATAAGAATCTGTTCTCCTTGTAACAGGACACCATTGGAAACTGTTTATTTTACAAAGGCTTTGACTGGGATGTCATATTTGAAAAGACTCAGATATGACCAGACAGTTTAAAGGAACTAAGGTTGACTTTATGAAACCTGGAGCCATAAAGCCCCTTGGGACTGTTGGCCTGATACCTTGCTTACAGAGTTCCCAGCAGCCTCACCAGGTGAGTAAAGAATGTCACTCCTTGGTAGGTGCAGTCTCAGAAGAGGAATTCACCCAAATCGACAGGTATTGCAGGCATGCCTGATGGCAAGTACAGGGCTTGGCTTCTGGCCCGGAGAGGCTACTAAAAGTTTAACCTAGAGATTCCTTATAAAAAGTTCCAGCAAAGCAGATGCTAAAAGATCTATTGATCACACTCAATGGTTCTTGCTGAGCTTATCTAAATAATTAGGCCAAGTTTGTTAAAACTGGACTTGTTTCACAAGTGAATTAGTCCTGATTTGGCTATCTCTGTAAATGAGGGTTATTTTAGAGAGAAAAATTATGTTTTAGTAACACACCTTTATGGATGTTAAATTCTAGATTTGATTGTCTTTAAATGTTTGTTTACCTAAGCTAAACAATTTGAGGTAAACTTCAGAGAAGTTGTACAATAGCTCCTTTCGTCGATCTTACTGTTTTGTGGGGATATTCGCAGACCCCACGGCACATGATTAAACAACTGGAAAATGGGATTAATTCCCTACAATTATATAACTTAACTAACACCTTGTGTGTGGCGGGGATAATGAAATTGCCTAAAAGCCAACCTGTCACACTCCATAGGATTAACTATGGACTTGGAGGCACCGTGGATGACCCCATTTTCTTTATGAGTGGATTGAATGATGCATGGGGAACTCCCCTTATCTCTTGACAAGTTTTCTCACTTGCCAATGATCCTCTGTAATCAGGATATTGTTAAGGCTGGACCACTCAAAGGTCTTCTTATTGGTTTCATCCCTTAGTCATATTTATCCTAGAGGCCACCTCTGTTGAGGTGCAATTGCAAATAGATGCTTTAGCTAAGCATAGAACAGCCCTCATAAAAGGAGCCTCAAAGCTCACTATGGGACAGTCCCTGACTGTAATGACTTCACATCAGGTCCAGATTTGTCTTAGAATTCAAAGGCAATCAGTGGATGATAGAAACCAACTAATTAAGTATTGGACTATACTTATAGATATGCCAGAATTAATACTTAAAACTTGTCAAACTTTAAACTTAGTTACCTGTATGCCTGAACCTGACCACTGTACTTCTTTCTCTATAGAGCAAAAATGTTCAGAGGTTATTGATCTTGCTTACTCTATTGGTCCAGATTTAAGATGCCCCTGTTAAAAATACGAATGACAGTTGGATTTCTGTTAACAGTAGTTTTCATAGAAAAAATAAGATAAGCTAGGTATGCCATAGTGCTCACTAGCACTTTGCAATTGCCAAAGCCTAAGAATTAACATTTATACTGACTCCAAATATGCCTTCCTGGTACTACATGCCCATGGAGCTATTTGGAAGGAAAGGGGATTGCTATCAAGCCATAACTCCCCAATCAAATATGGTCCTGAGATCATAGCCCTTCTTGAGGCTGTACACTTGCCTAAGGAGGTAGCGGTGATTCACATCAAAGGACATCAGAAGGATATGACCTTGGAATCTAAAGGAAACAATCTAGCAGACCATGCAGCCAAAGAGGCAGCAAAGGGTAAGCAGATATTAAGCCTTATACCAGTCTTGACTCCAATGGAGTCCATGACTCCAGTCTATTCAGAGCAAGAAATTCATATTGCTCAGGAGCGAGGGTATACTAAAAATGCACAAGACTGGCTTGTTAACGATGAGGGAAAATTCTTTATGCCTAAGATTAGTCAATGGAAAATAATACAGGGCTTGCACCAGGCTACTCATTTGGGCAAAGACGCCTTAAAATATTTAATCAAAAATATATTTGATGGAGTGAATTTAACAACCACAATAAAACAAGTGTGTCGATCCTGTAGCATCTGTGCCCAAGTAAATCCGGAGGGTGCGGCTCGCCCCCCACCTCTCTTAAAACCAGTCCAGAGGCGTGGATCCTATCCAGGAGAGGACTGGCAACTTGATTTCACACAAATGCCACCTTGCAAAGGCTATAAATATCTATTAGTATTTGTTGATACCTTCACCGGATGGGTTGAAGCCTTTCCATGTAAAACTGAAAGGGCCGTAGAAGTAACTAAGGTTTTGTTGCGAGAAATTATCCCTAGATTTGGCCTTCCTCAATCTCTTCAAAGTGATAATGGTCCTTCTTTTACTGCTCAGATAACTCAGCAGATAGCTCAAGCCTTAAAAATTAAATATTTCTTACATTCAGCCTGGCATCCACAGTCCTCCGGGAAGGTGGAGAAAGCTAATCATACTTTAAAACGTCATCTTACTAAACTTAGTCTAGAAACCCAGGAAAATTGGGTTACTCTCCTACCAATAGGACTTCTTAGGATGAGAACTGCTTCAAAACAACCTATAGGACTCAGCCCTTTTGAGTTAATATATGGAAGACCATTTCTTTCTGTAGATCTGCTATTAGATGGAGATTATAATGCATTACTAAATTATTCGCTGGAAGCTGGGTTAATTCATAAGTCACTTAATGAGTATACTAATCGTATTCTTCCCAAACCTGATTTAACTATAACTGAAAGCCCACCCCATGTAAATCCCGGAGATATGGTTTACTTAAAAAATTGGAAGTCAGATATAACTGAAAACTTACATCCAAGATGGAAAGGTCCATATCGGCATAATCAGACAGATTGCTGGATCTGCGGAAGTTTGCCTATTTCAAGTACATCTGGATTACCCTGGTGGGTTTTTCCTTTACAGGGCACTGATTGGCATTCTCTACAAAATTATATCTCAGAGATGGTAGATGGAGGCAGCACATTCCGGGATAAATCTATTACTAATCAAAATGTTTCTTCCTGGCCCATGATCAGTAAAACATGGGATTCACCAGGACATAATCAAAGTTTTTCATATTCTCAAACTATTAAAATTCTAACTGGCTTTACAGGCTCACAAGATGATACTCACCGGCTAGGGCCTAAGTTACAAAACCCTCCTTATCGCTATACTAAGGATGGCATATATCAAATCTGGGATACATATCTGTGGCTTACACACACGATTGGATGGCTCAGTCAGAAGACAGTTTTATGCTGGGAACAAAGAAATCATATGTATGATACTTGGGCAAATAACACACGACATCTAGGATGGCTGTCTTTAGAAATGTGTTCCCAAGTAATAGTACTCCAGGCTACTGACTGGTTTGCTACTGATTGGGCAAGGCGACCTGGCATCAGATGGCCAGCTCCAAACGGAACCCACTGGATATGTGGAACCAACCTGTGGCCCTGGCTTCCTCTAGGGTGGATAGGTCGCTGTACTTTAGGATTTGCCTGGATCCATGGGCGCATTACTAAAACCATTACAACACCAGCTAATCTCCCCAACTTGAAACAAAGATGGACGCAATCTGTTTTTAAATGGTATGATCACTTAGCATCCATCTTTGTTCCATCTGCGGGACTAGAGGATGTCAGGTGGCATGTAGAAGCCCTTAATAAATATACTACAAAGGCACTCAATGATTCACTAAATAGCATCTCCCAGCTTAATACCGAAGTGTCACAGATATGCAAGGCAGTCCTACAAAATAGGATGGCCTTGGATGTCCTGACAGCAGCCCAGGGTGGCACATGTGCAATTATCAAGACAGAATGTTGTGTATATATCCCAGACTATCACAAAAGTATCACAGAACTAATAAAGGATATAAATGCCCAGATTAAGGCCCTACAAGATCCTTCTCTCTCTCAGTAAATGGTTAAGTTCCTAATTTGAAGGAGGACTATGGCCGAATCTCCCTTTCGGGCTTCTCATTCTTATTGCCTTATTAATTTTAATATGTTGCTTTGTTCACTGTTTCCCTACTTGGTGCCGAGACTCCATTGCTACAATGACTACACCACGACAGACGATCCTTGTCGCGCGAGAGGACGCCTCTTCACTGTCAGCGCTGGATTCAGCTGCCTCCACCTTTCCTAACTCCCTTATACATTCCTACCCTGATCAATATTGACCCCAGTAGGTAGGGACAGCTCTGCACCCCTATTCAGCACGAAGAAGTTACAGAAGATGAGACCTTCCACCTTCAACCCCCTTAAAGATTTCAGGGTCAAGATTGTTCAGGGGGAAATGAAGGAGCAGGAGGCTGGCTGAGGAGAAAGCAAAACCTGGCGCCTTGCACCCCACTTAGTGCAAGAAAAGGATAAATGGATATAAGATTCTATCCATGATGAAGAAAAAGGGGGGAATGAAAGACCCACCCTCCGTCGTTAACTAATTAACTGCTCTTTTGTTGTGTGGAAGTGCCCCTCCTCCCCTTGCAGTGAAGGGACCCTTCCCCCAGAGTTGAATTCAGTGTGGCTGCTCTTTTGCCTTTCTGTGGCTGCTTGGCTTTTGGGGCATGACACTTGTCTCCTGTTTGAACAAGATACCTTCTCCTAATAGCCGAGGCATGGTCACATAGGCAAGGGGGCTGCATGGTCACGTAGGTCACGTAGACGGGGGGGGGGGGCTGCATAGTCACGTAGACAGGATGTCTTTCTGCTGAGTAATAAGGTCAAACTTCCCCTCTTTGTTTCCCCTTCCCGCCTTTCTCTTCGCGCGAGGGGGTCTTCCAAGGCCAATCCGCTAACACCAAGTATGCCTTTTTTCAAATGTTCAAATTGTCAGCCAATCGGCCCCGTCCCATCCGGGACTTGTTTGTACCTGTCTATAAAAATCCTGCACCACCCCAGCCAGGTGTGCTCAGCTAGCAGGAGCTGCTGACCACCCGCAGGTGCGCGCTGACCACCCGCAGGTGCCTGCGTAACAATAAAGAACCTCTTGCTGTTTGAATCCTGTGGCAGTGTTGAATTCTTGGGTAAGGGGATCCGCGGGTCTTTCATTTGCACCTGGCTGGCTTAGTTGCTAGGGCATCTGACTCTTGATCTCGGGGTTGTGAGTTCTAGCCACCACATTGGGTATAGAGATGACCTAAAAAATAAATAAAAATTAAAATGTTGGTTAATTTTTACCTTTTCCAGAATGCCATAGAGTTGGAATCATATAGTATTTAGCCTTTGAGACTGGTCTTTCACTTAGCAATATGCATTTAAGGTTCTTCGAAGTCTTGTGGCTTAATAATTCATCTTTTAATTGTCGAATAATCCATTGTGTGGGTGTGGCACAGTGTACCTGTTCACCTACTGAAGGAGATTTGGATTGCTTCCAAGTTTTGGCACTTCAGAGAATAAAGCTGCTGTAAACATCCGTGTGCAGGTTTTTGTGTGGACACTAGTTTTAAGCTCTTTTGGGTAAATACAAAGGAGCACAATTACTGATCTTACAGTGAGAATGTGTGTAGTTCTGTGAGAAACTGCCAAGCTGTCTCACACAGTGCCTCCTATTTTGCATTCTGACCAAACAGTGAATGAGAGTTCAGTTGTCCCACATCCTTGCTAGCATTTGGTATTACTAGTGCTTTGGATTTTTTATATTCTACGTGATATGTAATAGTACCTTGTTTAAATTTGCAATTTCTTAGTGACATACAAAGTTGAGCATCTTTTCAGATCCTTTTTTTTCTTTTTTAAAGATTCTATTTATTTATTAACAGCACAAGCACAGGAAGAGGTAACAGCAGGCAGCGGGAGAGGGAAAAAAGCAGGCTCCTCGCTGAGCCGGGGGCCCAATGTGGGGTTCAGTCCCAGGATCTGAGCTAAAGGCAGATGCTTAACTGACTGGGTTTCCAAGCCACCGCTCTTTTCACATTTTTAAATTAGGTTTGATTTCTTGTTGCTACTAAGACATCTTTATATTATATTTCTTTTTTTTTTTATAAATTTTTTATTTTTTATAAACATATATTTTTATCCCCAGGGGTACAGGTCTGTGAATCACCAGGTTTACACACTTCACAGCACTCACCAAAGCACATACCCTCCCCAATGTCCATAGTCCCACCCCCTTCTCCCTAACCCCCTCCCCCCAGCAACCCTCAGTTTGTTTTGTGAGATTAAGAGTCACTTATGGTTTGTCTCCCTCCCAATCCCATCTTGTTTCATTGATTCTTCTCCTACCCACTTAAGCCCCCATGTTGCATCACCACTTCCTCATATCAGGGAGATCATATGATAGTTGTATTTCTCTGCTTGACTTATTTCGCTAAGCATGATACGCTCTAGTTCCATCCATGTTGTCGCAAATGGCAAGATTTCATTTCTTTTGATGGCTGCATAGTATTCCATTGTGTATATATACCACATCTTCTTGATCCATTCATCTGTTGATGGCCATCTAGGTTCTTTCCATAGTTTGGCTATTGTGGACATTGCTGCTATAAACATTCGGGTGCACGTGCCCCTTTGGATCACTACATTTGTATCTTTAGGGTAAATACCCAATAGTGCAATTGCTGGGTCATACGGCAGTTCTATTTTCAACATTTTGAGGAACCTCCATACTGTTTTCC
Source organism: Mustela lutreola (assembly GCF_030435805.1). Lineage (NCBI taxonomy): Eukaryota > Metazoa > Chordata > Mammalia > Carnivora > Mustelidae > Mustela > Mustela lutreola. Next base: position 55,408,921 of record NC_081308.1, on the reverse strand, counting down.
AGAGTGGCTGCACCAGCTTGCATTCCCACCAACAGTGTAGGAGGGTTCCCCTTTCTCCGCATCCTCGCCAGCATCTGTCATTTCCTGACTTGTTGATTTTAGCCATTCTGACTGGTGTGAGGTGATATCTCATTGTGGTTTTGATTTGTATTTCCCTGATGCCGAGTGATATGGAGCACTTTTTCATGTGTCTGTTGGCCATCTGGATGTCTTCTTTGCAGAAATGTCTGTTCATGTCCTCTGCCCATTTCTTGATTGAATTATTTATTCTTTGGGTGTTGAGTTTGCTAAGTTCTTTATAGATTCTGGACACTAGTTCTTTATCTGATATGTCGTTTGCAAATATCTTCTCCCATTCTGTCAGTTGTCTTTTGATTTTGTTAACTGTTTCCTTTGCTGTGCAAAAGCTTTTGATCTTGATGAAATCCCAATAGTTCATTTTTTCCTTTGCTTCCCTTGCCTTTTGCGTTGTTCCTAGGAAGATGTTGCTGCGGCAGAGGTCGAAGAGGTTGCTGCCCGTGTTCTCCTCAAGGATTTTGATGGATTCCTTTCGCACATTGAGGTCCTTCATCCATTTTGAGTCTATTTTTGTGTGTGGTGTAAGGAAATGGTCCAATTTCATTTTTCTGCATGTGGCTGTCCAATTTTCCCAGCACCATTTATTGAAGAGGCTGTCTTTTTTCCATTGGACATTCTTTCCTGCTTTGTCGAAGATTAGTTGACCATAGATTTGAGGGTCTATTTCTGGGCTCTCTATTCTGTTCCATTGATCTATGTGTCTGTTTTTGTGCCAGTACCATGCTGTCTTGATGATGACAGCTTTGTAATAGAGCTTGAAATCCGGAATTGTGATGCCACCAACGTTGGCTTTCTTTTTCAATATCCCTTTGGCTATTCGAGGTCTTTTCTGGTTCCATATAAATTTTAGCATTATTTGTTCCATTTCTTTGAAAAAGATGGATGGTACTTTGATAGGAATTGCATTAAATGTGTAGATTGCTTTAGGTAGCATAGACATTTTCACAATATTTATTCTTCCAATCCAGGAGCATGGAACATTTTTCCATTTCTTTGTGTCTTCCTCAATTTCTTTCATGAGTACTTTATAGTTTTCTGAGTATAGATTCTGTGTCTCTTTGGTTAGGTTTATTCCTAGGTATCTTATGGTTTTGGATGCAATTGTAAATGGGATTGACTCCTTAATATCTCTTTCTTCTGTCTTGCTGTTGGTGTAGAGAAATGCAACTGATTTCTGTGCATTGATTTTATATCCTGACACTTTACTGAATTCCTGTATAAGTTCTAGCAGTTTTGGAGTGGAGTCTTTTGGGTTTTCCACATAGAGTATCATATCATCTGCGAAGAGTGATAATTTGACTTCTTCTTTGCCGATTTGGATGCCTTTAATTTCCTTTTGTTGTCTGATTGCTGAGGCTAGGACCTCTAGTACTATGTTGAATAGCAGTGGTGATAATGGACATCCCTGCCGTGTTCCTGACCTTAGCGGAAAAGCTTTCAGTTTTTCTCCATTGAGAATGATATTTGCGGTGGGTTTTTCATAGATGGCTTTGATGATATTGAGGTATGTGCCCTCTATCCCTACACTTTGAAGAGTTTTGATCAGGAAGGGATGCTGTACTTTGTCAAATGCTTTTTCAGCATCTATTGAGAGTATCATATGGTTCTGGTTCTTTCTTTTATTGATGTGTTGTATCACATTGACTGATTTGCGGATGTTGAACCAACCTTGCAGCCCTGGAATAAATCCCACTTGGTCGTGGTGAATGATCTTTTTAATGTACTGTTGAATCCTATTGGCTAGTATTTTGTTGAGTATTTTCGCATCTGTGTTCATCAAGGATATCGGTCTATAGCTCTCTTTTTTGGTGGGATCCTTGTCTGGTTTTGGGATCAAGGTGATGCTGGCCTCATAAAATGAGTTTGGAAGTTTTCCTTCCATTTCTATTTTTTGGAACAGTTTCAGGAGAATAGGAATTAGTTCTTCTTTATATTATATTTCTTATTTTAAGTCCTTTACCATGGATGTGTTTTGCAGATATTTACTCTGTGACTGGTCTTTTCATTCTCTCTCTCTATTTTTTTTTTAAGATTTTATTTATTTATTTGTCAGAGAGCGAGCGAGCGAGAGCGAGCACAGGCAGTCAGAGTGTAAGGCAGAGTCAGAGGGAGAAGCAGGCTCCCTGCGGAGCAAGGATCCCGATGTGGGACTCGATCCCAGGACGCTGGGATCATGACCTGAGCCGAAGGCAGCTGCTTAACCAACTGAGCCACCCCGGTGTCCCGTCTTTTCATTCTCTTAACAGTGTCTTACAGAGAAGTTTAATTTTAGCAAAGTCCCTCTCATCAATTTTTTCTTTCGTAGATCATGCTTTTGGTTTTATATCTGAAAAATCATTGCCAAATCCAAGGATCCCTACATTTTTCTTATGTCATCTTTAAGAAGTTTTGCATTTTACGTTTAGGTTTTGTGAAAGGTGTGAAAAGTTTGTTTTTATTCTTTTCATTTGTTTGTTTTTTCTTATCAATGTGCCATTGTTCGGTTCCATTTGTTGAAGACTGTCCTTGCCATTGAGTTGCCTTTGCCTGTGTGTGTGGATGTTTTTCTGGGCTCTCCACTCTGTTCCAAGCACCTGTCTCTTTTGCCAGGCACCTTCTGTCTTAATCACTATAGCTTGAATAATAAGTCTAGAGATGGGTGGTGGCAATCCTCAATTTCCTTTTTTTCCCCGCTCTTTAATATTTTGTTGACTACTCTGGGACTCTTGGTTTTCCAGTTTTCCATCCAAATTTTAGAGTCAACATGTTGGTATCCACAGAATAACTTCCTGGCATTTTGATTGGGATTGCATTGAGTCTGTCGATCAGTTTGGGAAGAACTGACCTCTTAACAGTATTGAATGTTCTTCCTCAAGATTATGGACTTTCTTTCCACTTCACATCTTACCTTGCTTGTTGTCTTTCATCAGAATTTTATACTTTTTCTCACATAGATCTTGTGCATATTTCATTAGATTTGCACCTAAGTATTAATTTTTTTTTGGTATGCTAATGTAAATGGTCTTGTGTTTTTAACTTCAAATTCCACTTGTACATTGCTGGTATATACGAAAGCAATTGACTTTTTAAATTTTTTAATTAAAATTCAATCTCGTTAACATATAGTGTACTTTTAGTTTCATGGTTAGAATTTCGTGATTCATTGGTTGCATACAACACCCAGAACTCATCGCAACAAGTGCCCTCTTTAATACCCCTCACCCAGTTACCCCAACTTTCCCCTCTCCAGTAACCCTCAGTTTGTTTCCTGTAGTTAACTTTCTTGTGATTTGCCTCCCTGTCTGTTTCTATTTTTCCTTCTCTTCCCCTATATTCATCTGTTGTTTCTTAAGTTCCACATGTGACTGAAACTATATGGTATTTGTCTTCCTCTAGTTCCATCCATTTCCTTGCAAATGGCAAGATTTTGTTCTTTTTGATGGCTGAGTAATGTGTGTGTGTGTGTACACCACATCTTCTTTATCCATTCATCTGTTGATGGACATCTGGGCTCTTATAGTTTGACTATAAACATTGGGGTGCTTTTGCCCCTTCAAATCACTTTGTGTACTTTGGATAAACATCTAATAGGGCAATTGCTAAGTCGTTTGGTTGTTACATTTTTAACTTTTTGAGGAGCATCCATACTGTTTTCCAGAGTTGCGTTCCCACCAACAGTGTAGGAGGATTCCCCTTTCTTCACATCCTTGCCAACATCTGTTGTTTCCTGACTTGTTAATTTTAGCCATTTTGACTGATGTAAGGTGGTGTCTCATTGTGGTTTTATTTATTTATTTATTTATTTGACAGAAAGAAATCACAGGTAGATGGAGAGGCAGGCAGAGAGAGAGAGAGAGGGAAGCAGGCTCTCTGCCGAGCAGAGAGCCCGATGCGGGACTCGATCCCAGGACCCTGAGATCATAACCCGAGCTGAAGGCAGCGGCCTAACCCACTGAGCCACCCAGGCACCCCTCATTGTGGTTTTGATTTGTATTTCCCTGATGCTGAGTGATGTGGAGCCCTTTTTCATGTGTCTGTTGGCCATTTGGATGTCTTCTTTGGTCTGTTCATATCTTCTGTCCATTTCTTGACTGGATTTTTTTGTTTTTTGGATGTTGAGTTTAATAAATTCTTTATAAATTTTGAATACTGGCCCTTTGTCTGATACATCATTGGAAAGCAATTGACTTCTGTATTTTAACTGTGTATCATGCAATCTTGCTATAATCACTTGACTAGTTTCAGGAGGGTATGGGTGTGGGGTGTGAAGTCTTTGTAATTTCTGTAGACAGTCATGTCATCTGTGAACAAAGTTTTATTCTTTCCCAGGTTGTATACCTTTTGTTTCCTTTTCTTACCTTATTTCATTAGTTTTGCCTTCCAGTATAGTATTGAATAGTAGTAGTAGGAGGGACATCCTTGCCTTGATTCCCTGTCTTCTATTTTCTCAGTATTAATATCATGTTAGCTGTGGATTTTTGGAGACATTCTTATCAAGTTGAGGAAGTCCTCCTATTCCTAGTTCCCTGAGGGTTAATAATGAAGAGGTGTGGATTTTGTTAAATGCTTTTTTTCCTCCCTTCATTGATATGATCATGTGATTTTTTTTCTGTTGATATGATGGATCACATTGATTTTCTAATGTTGAACATTTTCTAATGTTGCATACCTAGAATAAATCCTACATGATCCTGGTGTATAATTTTTTAATATAGTGTTTGCTTTTATTTGCTAATTTTTGTTGAAGATTTTTGTGTCTGTGTTCATGAGAGATACTAGTTTGTAGTTTCTTTTCTTGTAGTATTGGTTTTGGTGTCAGGGTAATCATGATCTCCTAGAATGATTTAGAAAGTATTCCTTGTAGTTTTACTTTCTGGAAGAGATTTTAGAGAATTGTGTAGTATTCCATAAATGTTTGGTTGAATTTACAGTGATTGGGATTGTTAGCAGTAGCCCTCCCTTCTTTCATCTGATATTAGTAATTTATGTCTTCTACCTTTTTTTCTTTGTTTGCCTGGCTAAGGGTGTATCTGTTTTATTGATGTTTTAAAAGAAACAGACTTGGGGTTTATTGATTAAAAAAAAAATTCCTGGTTTTAATTACATTGATTTCTGCTCTAATTTTTATTTTTTTCTACTTCCTTTAGGGTTTTTTTTATGATTTTATTTGACACAGAGAGAGTCAGTGAGAGAGGGAATAAAGGCAGGAGGAATGGGAGAGGGAGAAGCAGCCTCCCTGAGCAGGAAGCTCTGATGCAGGGCTCTGTCCCAGGACCCTAGGACCATGTCCTGAGCCAAAGGCAGATGATTAACCAACTGAACCACCCAGGAGCCCCTCCTTACTTTAGATTTGATTTTGTTGTTGTTGCCTAAAATGGAAGCTTAGATTATTGTCTTTAATCTTTTTTTTCTAATATTTGCATTCAGTACTATATTTTCCCTTTAAGCAGCATTCCACACATTTTGCTACATTGTATTTTGTTGAGACTGGTCTCCTGTCATTTAGAAGTGTGTCATTTAATCTCCATGTATTTTGGACTTCTTCAGCTATCTTCTGTTACTGATTTTTAATTCCATTGTGGTCTGAGAACATACTTGGTATAATTTTTATTTTTAAAAATTTGTTGTCTTTTGTGGCCCAGAATTATTCTGTCTTGATGAGTGTTCCATATGAGCTTAAGAAGAATGTGTGTTGCACTATTACTGGGCGAAATTGTCTGTGTACGTCTGTTGTACGGTAATTGATGGTGGTGTTGAGTGTGCCATGTCTGGACTGAATGACCACATCTGTCAGATCCTTGTTGCCCTGCTGCTGGATCGGCCCATTACTGATGGAGAAGTGTTGAAGTCACCAGCTGTGATAATGCAATTGTTTATTTCTCCCTGCAGTTCTGTTAGGTTGTGTCTCACCTGTGTTGATCAGGCACACATACGTTAAGGATAATTGTGTCTTCTTGGTCAGTCGATTTCTTTATCATTATGTAATGCTGCTCTTTATGCCTGATAATTTTCCTTCTCTGAAATCTGCTTTGTCTGAAATTCATGTAGCTACTCCATTGTTCCTGTGATTAGTGTTACTTTGGATTTTTTTTAATGTATTCTAGCATTTAACTTGTTGATATTTAAGTTGTTTCATTTTTCATCAAAATATAATTCACAAAGCATAATAGTTGCCATTTGAAAGTGTACTCTTCTCTGGTTTTTAGTATATTTACTGTGTATATGGTACATACGTCACTTCTGTCTAATTCCAGAATGCTTCCATCACCCGAAAAATAAACCTCTTGGTTCCAATTCTCCCCTCCCCTTATTCCCTGGCAATCATGAATCTACTTTCTGTTTTTATGGATTTGCCTTTTCTGGAACATCTCCTATCAGTGGAATTGTATAACACGTGACCTTTTGTGTCTGGCTTCCTTTAACCTGAGAGTAGAATGTTTTCAGACTTCACTCGTGTTGTAGCATGTAACAGTTTATTCCTTTTTATGGTTGTGTAAGAGGCTCTTCCACATTTTATGTATCCATTCATCAGTTGATGGACGTTGAGTATATACTCATTTGGCTGTTACGAGCAGCGCTGCTGTGCCCATTCATGTACAGTTTGTGGCAGGAACATCTGTTGTCAGTTCTGTCGGTGTCATACCCCTAGACGTAGAACTGCTGGGTAATTGTACGTGTGTAACTTCTTGAGGAGCTACCGAGCTGTTTGCTGCCTTAGCCACACTATTTTACATTCTCACCAACAATACAGGAGGTTTCCAGCTTCTCCGCCTTCTTGCCAGCACTTTTCTTCTTCTTTTTTTTTTCTTTTTCTTTTTCTTATTTTACCATAGTTGTCCTAGTGGGTGTGACGTGGCATCTGCATGTGCTTTTGATTCGCATTTCCCCAATGACTAAGGATGTCGAACATCCCGACATGTGCTCTTGACCATCTGTGTATCATCTTTGGAGAAATGTCTATTCAAAAGTCTTTGGCTTGTTTTTAAATTAGGTTATTTGTCTTTTTGTTGTTGAGTTCTAAGAGTATATTTGCATATTCTGGTTATTAGGTCCTTGTCAGACAAATGATTTGCAGATACTCTCTCCCATTCTGTGGGTTGTCTTTTCACGTTCTCCGTAGTGTCCTTTGACACACGAAAGTTTTTATTTTGATCAAGTTCAGCTTATCTAATATTTCTTATTGCTTTGTGTATCATGTCTAAAAAAGCTTTGCCCGATCCCAAGTCATACAGATTTTCACCTGTTTTCTCTGAGTGTTACAGTTTTTACTCTTACATTTAAATCTTGGATCCATTTTGAGTTATATTTTTGTGTATGTGTGACGTTGCTGTTCCAAGTTCATCCTTTTGCATGTAGATATTCATTTGTCCCAGTAGTAGGCACTCAAAAAGACTGTTTTTCCCCCCATTAAATGGTCTTGGCATCCTTGTGAAAAATCAGTTGACCATAAATGTATGGGTTGTAAATACTTTCTTTTTGAATACTTGGGAAATCTACACTATAAAGTAAAACCATTCCTAAAGTAGTAAAACCATTCTTGGTTAAGTGAAATGGGTCTCTATTATGGCACTGTGAGTTTGGGTTTGCTTTTCACAGCAAACGCTGCCTAACCCAGTATTCACAGATGTTCTGAGTTATTTAGTCATGTGTTATGCAACTTTTGTTTATCTGAGAACAAATGCATAAATGGTGAGTTGAGTACTAATATTACCTAATAGCATTTGTTCACTGAGGCTAAGTTATATGATTTATTTATTTATTTATTTATTTAAGATTTTATTTGAGAGTGAGAGAGTGCGGGAGCAGGAGGAAGGGACAGAGGGAGAAGCAGGCTCCTTGCTCAGCAGAGCGCCTGATGTGGAACTCAAACCCAAGAGACTGGGATCATGACCTGAGCCAAAGGCAGATGCTTAACCAACTGAGCCACATAGGCACCCCAGTTATACAATTTAGAATGCCATCATGAAGTTCAAGAACTTCAACAATGTGTAACTGAGGCAGGGAAAGTGATCGACCTAAAGGTATACAGTTGGTGAGTAGGATGGCCAGGATTATGAACCAAGACCCCCTTCCGTGATGTACTACCTAACTATGATGTAAGGTCTGAGATGGTCTCAGGAGAGAAAGGTCCAGGCTAATTTGGTCACCAGTGTAAGAAGCAGGTGGCTTTCTGTAGATGACTGTGAAATTACGGTTTGGTATGAAGTCCTTCTCTCTGACACTAGCAGGGTCAGTCTTTGGTTGATTAACTAAGAAAGTCAGTTTAAACAAGTACTCTTAGGGAATGGTATATACAGTTTTTAGCATTTTATTTGGAAAAAATATATGTACATTTATTCTCCATTGAAACAGTGCCAGATCTTTTCTTTGGAAACTGGCCTGCAGATTAGATTTCTGAGTTATCACAGCACTTGGGTCGCTTAATAGGTTAGGCATCTACCTTCGGTTCAGGTCATGACCTCAGGGTCCTGGGATAGAGTCCCGCATTGGGCTCCCTGTTCAGCAGGGAATCTCCTTCTCCCATTGCCCCTTTCCCTGCTCATACTGTCTGTCTGTGTCTCAAATAAATAAAAAGAATCTTTTTAAAAAAAGCTTTCTATGTTGTCTTTTTTTGCATTCAGTTTCAGTTTCTTTAACTGAATTGAGTGAGAATCCTGTGATCACTCCCTTCCTGCCTGGTACGTGGTCATCTCACCCATACCTAACTTAGCAAAAATTTTCTTATTGATTTCTTTGTATCAAATCTTTCCAAAATAGCTCTGTTAGTTTTCAAAAGAATAGTGATTTTTTTTTGCAGTCATATTTTGTTGGTTTACATAGTGTTTAATGAAGCTATATAATTACGAAGTAAGTGTAGGTGTCCTTAACTAGTTTGGGAATCATCACATTTGATTCTTGCTGACTAAACAGGTCATGGAGTAGCAGAGTCACAGGGGAAGTAGATAGTAATTTATTGCCTCTAAGCATATAAGCCTACCGGGGTATCACAGTATTGTAAAGGGGAAACACAGGATAGCTAATCCTGTGAGACCAATACTTGGAAATAGGTTATGAAAGATTTGGAACATCTGTTCAATGGGACACTCAGCATGCACATAAAATATTAATAGAAATGTATGTGTTTTACGTAAAGACATTCAAGTTATATTTTTAGATGGGAAATTTTTTTTAATAGAATGGTTTTTTATTTTTTATTTTTTAATTTTTTTTAAGATTTTATTTATTTATTTGACAGAGAGAGAGAGAGGTCAGGCAGAGAGAGGGGGAAAAGTAGGGGAAAAGTAGGCTCCCGGCGGAGCAGAGAGCCTGATGTGAGGCTTAATCTCAGGGCCCTGAGATATGACCTGAGCCGAAGGCAGAGGCTTAACCCACTGAGCCACCCAGGTGCCCGTAGATGGGAAATAGTTTAGAAGAGCATGAATATTTGTGTGTGTGTGTATGTTTACACACATACATAGAGAAGGTCTGGGGTTTCCATTCAAGATGGTGGCATAGGAGGATCTTGAACTCATCTCTTCTATGAAATACACACTGAATCTATAGCTCCATATGGAAAAATTTCCTGTGGAAAAAACCCTACAACTAGCTGAGTGACTCCTACACATTAGGTGAGTAAGGAAAAAAACCTATGTTGAATTAAGAATCACTCTTGCCATAAACCCCACCCCTGGTACAGCGACCTGGAATTGAGAGGGTACTCACAACCCCAGGCTTCTCCCTGAGGAGTAAAGGCTTTGAGCCCCACTTCTGGCACCCCAACTTTCAAGATGTACATCTAAGAGACAAGACTCCAAAACATCCAGCTTTGAAAGCCATCAGAGCTTGCACCCATGAGACCCACAAGGCTATAGCAAACTGAGAAAGAGTTCTTAAAGCAGTCGCGCGAGTAGACTGACCCACCCTGGAACTCAGCACAGAAGCAGCAGACTGAAATGCGTTCAGATTTCTGTGAAAGAGGCCCATTTGCTTATCTTAAAGCCCTGAGGGGCAGGCATCTCATTTAACATGGATCTAGGAGCCTAGTAAGGTATTCTCCAAAGATGGAGCTGATGGGTACCATCTTTGCGCTGTCCCTCTGCCTCGCTTCTGCTTTCTGGTATCTCCTGGAAAGGAGCTTGAATGCTCGTATGATGCCCCGAGGTTTGCAGTTGCTACCCAGGGTATACCTCTAGATCACCTGGCTCTAGCGGCCAGCAAGACTCACACTCACAGTAGTGAGTATCACAGTATTTACAACAACCAAGACTTGGAAATAACTAAAGTGTCCACCAACGGGGTGAATGGATAAAGAAAATGTGTGTGTATACGATGGAATATTACTCAACCATAAAAAGAAGGAAGTCTTGCCATTTGCAACAACATGGATGGACCTTGAGGATATTGTGCTGAGTGAAATAAGTCAGACAGAGAAAGAGAAATACTGTATGATCTCCCTCACATGTGGAATCTAAAAAACAAAACAAAATGAAGTCATAGAGAACAGATTGGTGGTTGCCAGAGGCGAGGTTGTGGAGGAAATAGATGAAGGGTCCAGTGGTATAAACTTCCAGTTAATAATATAAGCCCTGGGGATGTAATGTACATCATAGTGACTGTAGTAAATAATACTGTGTATTATTGTATATTTATTTTATTATTTTTTATTAGAAATATGTATTATTAGCCCCAGGGTTACAGGTCTGTGGATTGTCAGGCTTACACACTTCCCAGCACTCACCATAGTACATACCTTCCCCAATGTCCACAACCCCACCACGCTCTCCCTACACCCCTCCCCCCAGCAACCCTCACTTTGTTTTGTGAGATTAAGAGTCTCTTATGGTTTGTCTCCCTCCCAATCCAATCTTTTTTTTTAAAGATTTTATTTATTTATTGGACAGACAGAGATCACAAGTAGGCATAGAGGCAGGCAGAGAGAGAGGAGGAAGCAGGCTCCCCGCTGAGCAGAGAGCCTGATGTGGGGCTCCATCCCAGGACCCTGGGATCATGACCTGAGCCAAAGGCAGAGGCTTTAACCCACTGAGCCACCCAGGTGCCCCCCTCCCAATCCAATCTTGTTTCATTTTTTTTCCTTCCCTACCCCCACACCTCCCACTGTGCCTCTCAAATTCCTCATATCAGGGAGATGGTATGATAATTATCTTTCTCTGATTATTTCACTCAGCATACTCTCTAGTTCCATCCACATCACTGCACATGGCAAGATTTCATTTCTTTTGATGGCTGCATAGTATATTATATATATATATATATATATATATATATATATATATATGTATATTTTAAGATTTTATTTATTTATTTGACAGAGATCACAAGTAGGAAGAGAGGCAGGCAGAGAGAGAGGAGGAAACAGGCTCCCTGCTGAGGAGAGAACCTGATGTGGGGCTCGATCCCAGGACCCTGGAATCATGACCTGAGCCAAAGGCAGAGGCCTTAACTCACTGAGCTACCCAGGTGCCCTATATTATTATATATTTAAAGTTGCTAAAGCTTAAGAGTTCTTAGCACAAGAAAAAAATGTGTATGTTTGGTGATGGATGTTAACTAGTCTTAGGGTGATCATTTCACAACAGATAAAAATATGGAATTTTTATGTTGTACGCCTGAAACTAACATGTGTCCATTATATGTCAGTTTCTTTAAAAAGTAATTGATATTTATTTTTTTTTAAATTATTTACTTATTTGTCAGAGATCACAAGTAGGCAGAGAGGCAGGCAGAGAGAGAGACAGGGAAGCAGGCTCCCTGCTGAGTAGAAAGCCCAATGCGGGGTTTGAACCCATAACCCTGGGATCATGACCTGAGCTAAAGACAGAGGCCTTAACCCACTGAACCAGCCAGGCACCCCAAAAGTAATTTATGTTTTAAAGAGAAAGACTAGGGCACCTGGGTGGCTTAGTCAGTTAAGCGTCTGCCTTCGGTTGAGGTCTTGATTTCAGGGTCTTGGAATGAACCCTGGCATCAGGCTCCCAGCTCAGCAGAGAGCCGACTTCTCCCTCTGCCCCTTCTCCCACTTGTTCTCTCAGTCTCTCTCTCTCAAATAAATAAAATCTTAAAAAAAAAAAGTAAAGGGAAAGACCAAAACAAAGTCTGGAAGAATGTGAATCGCTGTGCTAAATAGTGAAGAAAAATAAACATTAACAGTGCTTAACTGCAGAGCATTAGAGAGTGGGTGATTTTTTTTTCTCTCTTACATAAGTATTTCTTGGTTGGTTGAAAGTTTGACAGTGAACATTTGTTACTTTTAAAATTAAGAAGAAAAAGCTGTTTCTATTTTAAGAAGAGCCTCTTTGAAATGTATAATTAAAAGAAATAAAATACCTGTAGAGTTAGGCAACAGGAGAGAATGGTCTTGGTGAGGGGCCCCCTTTCCCATAATCTTAGGAAGTGAGCAGACCCCCTGATGTCCCTGTGTGTGTTCCCCTGCAGTAAACGTCCTCTTATTCTTTCTCTGATCTTATTTTTCTATGTAAAATGTGGTATCATTGCAATCATTTTTTTCTTTCTGGTTTGATTTTCAGGAAGATTTTGACGTCGATCACTTTGTGTCTGACTATAGGAAGCATGTCCAGCTGGAGGAACTAAGAGGAGATCTGGAACTCTACTATAAACTTCTTAAAATAGCCATGGTGGAGCTCATCAACAAGGATTATGCAGATTTTGTCAACCTTTCCACAAACTTGGTAAACCTGAAATTCACAAGTCCTACACACACACACACACACACACACACACACACACACTTTCTCTCTCCTTCATATTTATTAAAAGGGCAGAGTTTTTAGAAACCTTTCAGTTGATTACCCCACCAACCCCACCAGAAACTTGAAGAAATTACCAATTTCATTAATAAAAGAACTAAACTTTTTGGAATACATTTTTTTGTTTGTTTTAGTTTTTATTCATTTAAGGTTGCTCTAGTTAGATTATGTTTCAAATTCATTAGTCAACAGTGAAAAGTAAAGGATGATAATACCCAAGGGGTTGTTTTATTAGTTGCTAAGTGATTACCCTGAAGTCTTCCTTGATTTAGACTAATTTGTAGGAGCAAATGTCCACCACTCTTGCAATGTTTAATTTACTCCCAGGTATATGTTAGCCAGAGCTAGGTTGAGGGAACATTGGCCAATATTGATATTTTAAAAGTTTGGTTTTATAACAATATAAGAATGATTTGCAGTGAGCTTATCAATTGTTTGTAAAAGCCGTTTAGAAATGTTGGATTTTGTTACTTGGCAGAAAAGTCTCCTTGTTGATGCTTCATTTTGTTTTAAATCTGTTTGTCCAGAGAAGCACAGAAAGTTGCAGCTCCGTGGGAATTTCAAGAAGCATTAAAATTAATGATGCACATTTGCTTTTGGGAAATATACCACTAAGATAAATATCCCAATAGGATTAAAAACCTAGAAAATTTTACTTCTGTTTAATTTCTATTTTTCTCAAGGCTTATAATAATGTTTAAGAGAAACGTAGCCCGTCAGACTTTCACATCAGCTGGCTGAGTATCATCACCTTCTGTGAAAATTTTTCACATTCATTTAAAATGTCATCTAAAGGCAAATTGTTCTTAAGGAAACTTTCGTTTCTCATGACTTCCCTTATTTTTATAGTTTCATGTATTTCAACAGATTTTTTCATATTCTATGAAGAACATTAATGGCCAAATAACACTTCTGTTGTTTAGCTAGTTATATAGCAAAATACGGTTGGGCCAAAAAAAATAATTTAAATCTGGTACTGCTTTGATTGTTAAATAGATACGTCATTATTACTCCTTATCGTGATGTGTTTGTGCCAACCTGGTTTTGCTTTAGGTTGGCATGGACAAAGCCCTCAATCAACTTTCTGTGCCTTTGGGACAGTTACGAGAAGTTCTGGTAAGTCCCAAATTAATGAAAACAGTCTGCTGTGACGCCTGTTGTCCTCGTCGGCTTTTCTCTAAGAATTCTATTCATCTGTTAGTTTGGTGGTACTGGTGGTTGTATTTTAACGGTTCATGATTATAATATTCACCTTCAGAAGAGTTGTAAATGATCTTGTTTTTGCATATGCTAAAAACCTAAAAAAAATGTTCGATTTGAAGAAGACATATTCTCAGAGTAGACAACCTTAAAATGTCAGGGGAGAAGAAGCGTATTTCCAAATTCAACGTATTAATGCCACTTTGGTCATATGTAAGTGGTTTCTAACTTACGAATGACTTGTATTTTAACAGTTTGTAATCTTGTAAATATCCCCCCCCCCCACGTAATCTACATGTGGTTAGGTTCCTGGGCTGATCTACAAAAACTGTGTAATCCCTAATGGAACTGAAGGATAATATAAATAAAATGTAATACTTAATAAATGTTACATTTGCATGTTCTCTCAGAAAAATCTCTGTTGTGGGAATGGGACTCCCCACCTCTAAGCCATTGGGAATAGGAACTCCACCTGGGTGAACAGTGGAGGAGGAGTTGTGGCATCACTTCTAACAGAAATCTGTGCTGCCCTGTCTCCCCCCCCCCCCCGTCTGTGTCTGGTGCCCTGACTTCCGGCCTCTGTCCGTTCTGATGCCCTGTCGTAAACTTGTCATAAACGACACCATCCTTCCTTGTGTGTCTCCTCTAGCTTGAGTGGCCTCGTGCATCCCTCCCCTAAGACAGTGCCTGCATCCTAGAGAGAATATAAGGAGACCATAATTTAAGGGAAGACACAATACATGGTTAGAACCAAGAAAAATGCAGAGGAACGGAAATATCAGTGCTGAGAAGCCTAGGGGAGGGGCAGGCAGGAAAGAGTTCGTGAAAGAGGTAAAAATCTTGAGTTGTGCCTTGAGGTAGCCAATACTTTCCATGGTTTATGTCTCATTTGAATTTTACAAAATCTTGTTAAAGGTACTTTTCCTTGGAATGGAAGGGATTTTCGTGGTCTGCTGTTGGATTCCACACCAGACGCTGAGGGGCTCTCCCACTGCCTCCTTGGTGTGCCTCTTCCTCCCAGGGCCTCATAGTGGTGTTGTTTCCCAAGCCTAGCCTTCCTTTGGCCTCCCACTCTTCTCTCGAACCCTCTCCCCGGAGGCAGATTTGCTCTACTCAAACAGGCTCCCGTCCCGCCTCACCCCCTGCCATCACCGTATCCCCTCCCTTTTCCATGGCCTGTCTTTATGGCCACTTTGGTCCTGCTCAGCCACAGGCCTGACCTGCCTTTCTGGTCCCATCTCTGAAGCTGTTCTGTGAGATTCTCAGACCACTGAGGGATACGACTATATCTGTCTTCATTGTATCCCTGTGGGCTGCCACAATACTGACGTCCAGGAGGTGTTTCATAATGTTGATGGAGTGAATTAATTCACCTTCCTGTGGAATTTTTGTGATATGCCTACTTCATTCTAGTTGTTTCTGTTAACCTTTGTTTTGGCCCTAATTCCTAATTATCTCTTTATTCATTAGCTTCTGGACATGTTTCTCTACCTCTGCGCTCTGCCTTTTTCTGGTCTTCTGTTCTTCATTCTTGATTCCTGGTATTTCCATACCCACATTTCATCATCATGCATCAGCGCTTTGACATTCTCCCGTTCTCCAAAATATGCAGAATCTAAAGACCTCATCTCAGTGAAGTTGGCCCTCCATTCCTATTTCTGCTTCTCTCCAGAAGGAAGCCTGCAGTGCACATGGCTGTGTGCCTGTCTGCCCCTGCCCCTGAGTGTGTCTGCACTTATATCTGCTCCCCATTCCCTCCCCATCTCGGCAGCTGTGTACACATGGCTTTCAGTGTCCGATTCGAGCCCCGTCGCATTTCCTGACTCTCCTGTACTTTGCTTCATATTATCTGTTCTCCATTCTATGCCCCCTCATCCCCATAACTTTCACTGTATATGTGTCATTCTTCTTCTGGCCATGCGACCCTGCCTTCGTGTCATTATGCCCCCAGATAATGAGTTCCCTCAACAGTAACTGTGTCTGGTATATCTTTTTTTTTTTTTTGTCAATATCTGCATAGTACTGGTGCACAGGTATTAAGTTCTGTGGAATTGAATGAGATGTAGGAACTTGATAATGTGACAAAACAATGTCTGTAATACGTTTTCTTTATTATTCTTTTAAAGAGTCTCAGGTCATCTGTCAGTTAAGGAATTCGGGCAGTAGATGAACGAATGTGTAAACAAGAGGACATAAGGAAGAAAAACATACCCTCCAGTAGATTTCTTATGCTGCATGCCAGTTGAAGCCTTCTCCTCTTGTCTTCGCGAACTTGTCAGCACTATTCAGCTTTTTTTCAAAGCTCTCACGCATGTGCATTTTATGCATTATGTCACGTTATCTACCTGAAATAATAAGACAGAATTTTAGAGGTACCCACACGATCTCAAGATCACCCACTTTTTCCAGAACAAGAAACAGTGATAACTGTTGTCGGTGCAGCGCTTGACAGGTAACGACTGTATAAATTGTCAGCGGCCCTGTAAAGAAAATAGGCCTATATTAGAGACTAGGGGAGAAGTGGGCTTTCCAAAGCAAACTCAGGATTCTGCCATAGGTTTGTTGTTATTTTCTGATCCTGTGTTCTTTATGTTCTGGTGTTCACTTTAATTTTTTCGATTCCCAGTAGTTAGCATGCGGTGTTGGCTTAGTTTCAGGTGTGTGAGACAGGCAACGGCTCTGTACATCTGAGGGCTCACCCCGGGAGTGTGCCCCTTAGTGCTATCTCCAGTTTCAAGTGTCCCCGATGTCATTCATGATCATGTGCCCCGATGTAGGGGCACAGCGGGCATTGGGAGTCTGGGCTTCTGACTCTCGCCTGCTGCTCTGTACAATGTTTTCTATGTGTATTATTAGCATATTTGTTAAAATCTCAGTGGGGAGAAAGCCTGTTTGAGGGACCTTCTGTTTAATTTGCCTCTGGATCTCCTCACAGCTTTTATCCAAAGAATGCTTGTCATGCGCTTCCAGACAAAACAGTAAGCTTTATGAGAGCAGGGTGTATTTCTTGCTTTATTTTCTCGTGTCCCCCCTCCTCCCCCACCCCCCGTCGGAATGAATGTCGAGCTCCCAGCGGTGTTCAGTAACTATTTATTGAATGGATGACTTTGTATTTTTTGTTCTTTTAGGATGAGAGTTTTCATAATGTTCCTCAACCTCTTTGATAATATTTGTAGTGTAAAAGGTCTTTAATGATTTGGTGCTTGGGTATATAGGTATATGCACATGTAAACTGAGAGGGTCAGTATGATCGGAAGCCAAAGTTAAAACATGAATAAAGGGCCATAAGAAAACAAATGGAGGGGTGCCTGGTGGCTCAGTTGGTTAAACGTCCGACTCTTGATTTTGGCTCAGGTCATGATCTCAGGGTCATGAGATTGAGCCCTGCATTGAGCTCTGTGCTCAGCAGGATGTCTGCTCGCGATTCTCTCTCTCCCTCTGCCCCTCCCCTGCATGTGCACATGCAGTTTCTCTCTCTCTCAAATAAACAAATCTTTTTTAAAAAAATAGGAAAGAAATGCCCATAGAAAGATTCAGGATGGGGAAAAGAAGAAATAAGAGTATAGAATATGAGAAAGCAAAGTCGGGTTTTTTTTTTTTTCTCTATAAACTTGCAATAGAATATGGAAGTATGCTTATTCTAGAACTAAGATTTGAATTCTTGAGAATTCTGTGTTTCATAGAAATATTCAAAATATAGCATGCCCTATATATTTGAAGTTAACTTTTGGGCTTATATTTTCCTGCATTTAGCATGGGAAATAAAGATGATTAAGAGTAAAGATGGTGACGTTTTTTGTTTGCTTAATTTTTATTTTTATTGATGTGTGTGTTGAGGCTTATACAAGTTATTTGATCAGTTGAAAAGATTGAAAAAATCTTAAATTCACAAAGTTCTAAAGAAACCTCTGCACTAGAAGCAAGCAGGTAAGCATTTTTTTTAACTAAGTAGCACATAAATTAATACTTCACATCCAGTCTAATTAGGCTGGGACGGCTTAGTTAGAATTCATTTATGAACAAGAAGAAAATCCAGGTTTGTGGCTAGAATGTAGCTCCAGGAGAGTGGAGAGCATGAAATGGTGAAATCTATAACACGTTCCTATAAACCCTTTGGTTATAGACCACAGTTCCAACACGTCCTTATGCTTGCAGTGGAAAAGTATATTTGGAATCACCTTCCCTGAGGACTAGCAAAGTCCTGTTGATCTTTAAGGCATACCTACCATTCATCTTGGTTTTTCTCCATCTCATTTTTTTTTTCCTAGACATGCCCAGAGTATTACCATTGATGTATTTTGCACCAGCATTATATTATTATGAAACAGTATAGGACACATCCAGTTGAAATTTACAAACAGGAAAGAAAAAGCTAATGAAATAGGAAAAAGATGATGGCTCTCTTTGTTATACTGTGATTGTCTTGTTCCCTTCCTGGTGTGAATTTTCAGTCAGCCAGGGTAGATGAGTGACTCAGAAAATGAGTAGTTAGGTCCTGTCAGCACCGTGAGACGCACAGTGCTGCAGTGGGAGTAGCCCGGGCTGGTCCTGCACATGCCAGCTGGGCTGCCTGCGTCAAGTTCGCCTGGTGCCCTGCGTGCTCTGTTGTGTGAGGCTAACAGTCCCTCCCCCTGCAGGCGGAGTTAGGTTTCTAAATTTTAGGAATTAAGGTTTTAGATTTGGAAGGAACTTGAGAGACCATATGCTCCACATGTCTCATGATGGACATTAAGAACGGACACATCCCAAAGGAAGCGATTCTCTGGTCCTAGGTGTCTGCCCCCTTTCACATCAAGGCATTCAACTAAGTGGTCAGCCTCCACTGTGCTTGTGTCTCTGGCCCGTAGCACTCGTGCTTCTGCCCCCGTTCGTCCACACTTAGCAGACAGTCTGTATGCGGCCCTTCTGCAGCCCGTGTGTCTCCAGCGGCTCTGCTTCGCTGCGGCCCTTGGCAGCGCCTGCAGCCCCTCCAGCCATGTCCACGTTCGGCCCCTGGGGAGCTGGCCCTCCAGTGTTCTTCCCGTCTTTGCTGTTGCTGCTGTGCTCCTCGGATAGAAACACCTCGGTGAGCTCTGTGTCTACAATCCTGTCCCTTTGCAACACTGTCCTTGATAAACAGACATTGTGCGCTTTCTTGCTCAGAATTACCTTGGAGGACTTTTTTCTCCAGAAGAGCAGCTCTGAGCTCTAGAGTCAGGAAAGCCAGAGCAGCGTCAGCGCACGGTAAATCCATCATGCTCTGCCAGGCCCAGAAATGCTGAGATAAGGATAAATAGGAAATGCGCATGGGATCAATCAGTAGACGTTGGGATTAGGCTTCGGCGTTGGTCCTGCCGAGCGCTTGCCTTCCCTCCACAACAGTTCTGATGCTCTGGGACGGGGCACACCGTGGCAGGTCTCCAGACATTTTGGGTTTCCTTACAGTGTGTTTCCTCACTACCTGACTGCCCATCCTCAGATGTGGGATGCCTCATAGAGCCCAGCAGGGGCTTTGGGGCCTTTGTTGTGTTTTGTTTTGTTTTTTTTCTTTCACTGTTCAGCTTCTTTTTGAATGGGGTTGACGCTTTCTAATGTGGGGGGCAAGAGGGAAGTGTATCCAGTCCACTTGATGGCAGATGCACTGCGAGTGATTTCTCACCAGCTCCCGGAGCACCGAGCTTGCTCTTTCTGCCGTTGGGTAAATGTAAACTTGGAGTCCACTGCTCTGAGCGATTTCCCAGGTTGCTGCTAGGCGGTCAGTTTTAGCTGATTGAGGAGACAGCAGTAGTTAGTACTGGGGAGGTACTTGGGAGGGAGAATGAGGCAGGCGGAGAAGAAGAGGGGGATGCGGGTATGAACGGTAGGACAGGGAAAGAGAGAGGAGGGGTTAGAGAATGGGAAAAGAAGGGAGAAGAAGGGCACGAATGGGAGAGCCCGAGGAACGTGGTGGAAACATGCAGTTGTACCCACACTGACCTAAAATAGCTCCATCCCCTTGCCTGGGCCCTGTGGCCTGGGCCAGGCTGAGTCAGTGGCTTCTACGACCTCCCCGCTCCTCACCCCTCGCACCTGGGGCCTGCTGCACAGACAGTTTGTCCTGAAAATTGATGGCATGCAGGTGCAGGTGGCATGGGGGGCGGTGGGGGTGGCAGGTTTTAACTTTGGGAATTACACTTCTCTAATTGTCTCTACTAGCCCTCTCTGGACTAGAGAGATTTTGGAGAGAATTGCCACAGAATTTAACCAGTTACAGTTTCATGCTGTTCAGAGCAAAGGCCTGCCTCTTCTGGACAAAGTAAGACCAGTAAGTGTTGGTTTCGATTTTCAATTTGCTGTTTGCGAATTTCCTGGATGATTTTGGTTTGACCTAGCATTGCCCCCTGATAATTGCTACTCTACAGGATTTTGAAGCTAGCTTTGAATTTTTTTTCAGTGTCTCTTGCTTGGGACCCTGCTTCCATTATGTCACGCTAGATAGATTTTGTGTAAAGACACAAGCGTAGTCTCCAAACTGTGCAAGTAAAATTAATTCTGAATTTCATGTAACTTGACACATCATATGATGTAGTCAGAGTTCATTTATCCAAAGCCTTTGACTGGGTTTAAATGCACGTTTGTCAGATTTACTCCGTAGCTTAAGAGGCAAATAACTTTTTGTCGTTCAGTAATTGTCTAAACTTCACTTTGATGAAGCCGACTTACTTTCAAAGAAATCATAGGGAGGGGACGCCTCAGTGGCTCAGTCAGTTAAGCCACTGCCTCTGTCTTAGGTCATGATCCCAGGGTCCTGGGATTGAGTCCCACCTTGGGCTCCTTGCTTGGCAGGAAGCCTGCTTCTCTTTCTGCCTGTGCCTCCTTGTGTGCTTGTGCTCTCTCTCGACAAATAAATAAATAAAAACCTTAAACAAAAAAAAGAAAGAGAGAAAGAAAGAAAGAAAGAAAGCGATCATGGGGAGAAGAGATTGATTCTTATTCTCTAGGAAATGTTGGGATTTTAATCTTACATATATTCTGGTAGAATTAGAGGCTCGCTTTATATGTATAACACATATGTATATGAATTATACACATATATTTGAGCTTTTAGAAACTGTTGTGCCTGGACCTTCTTTCCTGGTCTCTCTGTTCTTGCAGCGTATAGCCCACATTACGGCCATGCTGCAGCAGTCCCTGGGAGGCCTGCTGCTAGAAGGGCTTCAGACTTCCAATGTGGACATCATATGGCACTGCCTCCGGACTTACGCTACAATTGACAAGACACGGGATGCAGAGGCGTTAGTCGGTCAAGTACTGGTGAAACCGTACATGGATGAGGTTTGTGCCCCATGCACCTCATTCCGCAAACACAGAGCATCTAATCTGGCTTCGTTTCTTGACTGGGTGCGAGAGAGCTCAGGGCTCTTCCTTGAAGATGCTCCTAGTTCCTGCTCTTCTGGTTGTAAGAAAAGGTTGGTCCCGCTTGGTGCCCATCAGCATGCCAGGAATCAGGCATGCGCTCTGGTCTCTTCCAGTGATGCCATAGCTCAGGGATCATCTTAATTTAGTAGGGGTGAGGGACTTGCCTAGGAAGAAGGTACGGATCAGAACATTTTCAGGTCAATTTCCATTTCCCTAAGTTATACGTCAATGAAGTTGCCGAAAAGCGTGACCCCACCAAGGCGCCCATGCCCACTGGAGGAGGTGGAAGACAGCTCTGTGCTCAGGGAAAGTCCGTGAGGGGAGGCATCTTCGCAGAATTGATGTGGCCTAAGTCTTGAAGACCATGGGGGAGTTTGCCAGGCTAGGAAGGTGGGAGGGAGGGAATATTCAAAGATAAAGGGCTTTTAAGGGCGAGTTAGCAGGGTAGTACCTTAAGTCCAGAACTTGGTTACCCAGTGTTCTTGACCTATGAGGATACAGTTAAATACAGGGAGTCAGTGTATCTTGCCTCTGAGCGGCCGGAGTATGGGCTGCACCGTGTGAGGCCGCCAGCAATCAGCGTCGGTTTCATCTAGTTTAGGCTGACAGAAGTCATGAAGCCAGTCTCAGTGTTTGAGGGCTTTCTTCCAGTCACCTGCCAGTGCGAGTGTTCTTTCTGTCCGGTAAGTATAAAGCTACCCACCATGACTTCAGGATGAAAGGCTTCCAGTTTTAAAACGGGACAGTATCCCAGTGATAGAAGTGAAATTGAAGGATTAATTTCAGTAATCTTCTCAGCTTCATTAGGACTACTAAAAGAAAATGATCTGTCAGTTCTTTGTATGTATCCTATTATAGTTCATAGCTCTCTCTGTGGGGGTGAAAAAGATCACATTATTCTTTGTCACTAAATGAAAATATTTTAGGTATTTAATTTATGCCCTTTTCATTGAACTGAATCTAATATGCTAAATTAGGGAAGTACTTTATGCTTCCGTGTCGTTAAATGAACTGTGGCCACGTTTGTATTTTAAGTTTGTATGCTTGTCATTCACCTCCTGCAACTCAGCCTCACCAAAAAAATAAAATACTAAAGCAAAATAAGATGTGTTTTCTTCCATCACTTTCCATCTCAGCCCTTTCCCTGTTCTGGAGACGGTAGAGGATAAGGCCAGAGTGAAGATGGTACAGAGCTGTTGTCTGCAGATACAGTATTTCGCTTTTAAGCTCAGAAGGGAAGCAGATGAGTGTGTGTGATGTTTTAGCTTCAGGCCAGTCTCTGTCCCTCAGCCTCTGTGTCCCCCCGGGTTGGAGCAGTATTCCCAAATCCCTGGACCTAGATTTTTGTGCCATTGTTACTTACCTCCTGTTTAGAAAGCATACTGAGTGGGGAGGAGGAAGGACGAAGTGCATTTTTAAGGTTTACTCGATTCTTTTCTCTGTAGTGTATAGTTCATACTTCTCTTGTAGGTGCTTTAAAAACAAACAAAAACACAAAGAAACAAATAAATAAATAAATAAAAATAAAACGCTCTTCCTTCTGCTAGGTGATTGTAGAGCAGATCGTTGAGTCTCATCCGGACGGCCTGAAGATCATGTATGCTAATAAGCTCCTGGAGTTCGTTCCTCACCACTGCCGCCTTCTTTGAGAGGTCACAGAAGGAGCCATCTCAAGGTGACGTAAACTGCTGTGTATGCACCTGAGCTAAGTTTAGTGACCACCTGTCACCTCCTCATGTGCCACTGATCCCTGGCTGTCCTGTCTGACCCGGGAGCGTGTGCTCTTCCCTATTTGTTACCAGTGCTGTGAGGCAGGTGTCGCTTGCCTGGGTTTACAGGGAAAGGGAATGAAGAGTGGGGACGAATCTCAACGGTGACATTTGTGTGACTCCAGAGCCTCTGCTTTTCTCTTTTCTATACTTTCTCCTTACCCAGGTTCAAAATCAAAATTGGTTTCCTTCCATTATTGTGATGTCATCATCGGTCTAGAAATACCAATTCATTTTAATTCAACACGTTTTATACTGATGGCAATTAAAGTCATGTTCGGTTTTCCCTCCCTCTCTTATTTCATTTCCATGGAAAGCCATGTTCTGTTTCATGAATATCCCATTACCTTCCACCATCTCCGTCATCCCAGTCCAGACCTTTGTCGCCTTTTGTTCGAGGGTAGCGGGCTCTCCCCACCTGGTCTCCCAGCTCCACCTGTCCCTCTTCATTGCAGCCCTCAGCTGTCCCACCTGCCCAGAGCTCTGCAGCCTTTCTGAGTCGCTCATGGCTTCTCATCGCCCACAGAGGAGCATCCAGTCTTCCTGGCGCAACCTGTGACCCTTGGTGCTTGAGTCCTAGTGGTTCTCTGCTGTAGAACTTTCTACTGTGGAACTTTCCCCCATACCACTATGGTTCCTGGCCAGAGAGGAGCGCTTGACCTTCCCTAACACACCTGGTACAGAAGATCCCTGACTTCACCTTGGTTCAGTTTATGGTTTTTTGACTTTTTATAATAGTGCAGAAGTGATATGCATTTAGTTTGGATCTTTTCCCAGGCTGGCGATCTACAGTAGGGTCCTCTTTTGTAATGCTGGGCAGGGGCAGTGAGCACAGCCCCCAGGCAAACCACGTGATCACAAGGGTCAACCGTCCTATTCTGGCTTTCAGTGCAGTGTTCAGTAAGTTACATGAGATACCAGACACTTTATTGTGGAATAGGCTTTGTGTTAGAGGATTTTGCCCAACTGTGCAATACTGTAAGTGTTCTCAACACATTTAAGGTTGGCGGGGCTAAGCTCTGATGTTCAGTCGCTTAGGTGTTTTCCATGCATTTTCAACTAAAGAGATTTCCAGCTGAACAATGGGTTTATTAGAAGCCGAGGCCGTCATAAGCTGAGGAACATCTGTCTGTACTGTGCGCCTCTGTGTTTTCCTTCATTGCTTCCTGTCTCATATCCCTTTGTCTTTCTGTTGGTCTGTCACTCCACATGAAGCTCCAGTCAAATACAACTTCTTTTTTTTTAGGTTCTTAATTTATTTACTTATTAGAGAAAGCATAAGCAGAGGGGGAGGCAAAGAGTGAAGCAGGCTCCCCACTGAGCAGGAAGCCCGATGTGGGACTCGATCCCAGGACCCTGAGATCATGACCTGACCCACCCAAGCGCCCCCAGGCTATGATTATTTCAAGAAATAATCATAGAAATTTCAAGAAAAAGTCCTATTTGTGAAGATGAATTAAAATCAGAAAGTCAACTCTGCCGCCTTTAAAAACCCAGGAACAGAAAAAAATTCCACGAGCAGGTATAACCCTATCCACAATAAATCACTTTCAATCCAGTCCTGAAAACTAATACAGAGTAGGAAGAAAGCATTACAGAAAAATTTTGTTTTCATTAATCAAGCTGGAAAATAACGGGCCTTACACGAATGCCCTTTAGGAAGACAGTTCTTATAGTTTTATGTTGATGGAAACTAACATTACATTCGAAATGCATGTTAAAACCATGACTGTAGACTAACTACCACTTTCAGTCGTCAGAAGATGAAAAATGATCAAGAGTCACCCAAACTGAATCCTGGTTCCTCCTGGAAAATGTGTTCCTAAATATTTTCCCCCTGAACTACTGTGCTCTTTCTGTATCTTACACAGCAGACACTGCGATGCACAAACACATCCAGAAGGCCTTTGAGGGCTGACAGCCTGCTGGAACAATGAGGAATTCACCCGGGTTTCTGCCTTTCTGCCGGGCCCAGAAAGTTCTGGGTAACCCAGGTGACGTGTCATGAGAATACAGGTGTGCCTCACACCGTACGTATCATCTCCTCAGGGTAGACACCAAAATCCATGTTCGTATATGAAAATCTGAGATGCATATAGAAATCAAGAGTGATTCTCTCATCTTGAAAGAAAAACACACTGTTGCGCTGCCACATGCCTCGTTTCTCCTCGAGTGACTGCAGGAAGTAGCGATTGCAGTCAGAAATCTCAGAAAGAAAAATTAGAGTAAGGGCAACACCTGAAGTTTACTCCTGAAAATACTTGGAGAATGACTGTGGCTGATAAACCAGGGCTTAGTTCATGAGACTATGTCAATGAGCTTATACCATCCCATGTTCTGGTCAAACCCTCATGTCTGGGAGATGGAGGGACGTCTTCATCTTCCAGAGCTACTATTAGGGAAAAATGTGGAGACAATACTGATAGGAGTCCCTACTTCAACAGGAGAGCCAAAAACACATTGCCCCTCCATAATCCCAAATGAAAATAAACATCTCGGGGCGCCTGGGTGGGTTAAGCTTCTGCCTTTGGCTCGGGTCATCTCAGGCTCTTCGGATCAAGCCCCACGTCGGGCTCTTTGCTCAGCGGGGAGCCCACTTCCCTCCTTCTCTCTCTGTCTGCCTCTCTGCCTACTTGTGATCTCTGTCTGTCAAATATATAAAATAAATTAAATCTTTAAAAAAGAAAAGAAAAGAAACATCTCATTTTACTAGTGTGCAGCAGTGACTATGCAGGAGAAATTATTATATTATTATTAGATGATATTATTATTATTATTATTATTGTACTATATTGTTAACCTTTTGAATTTGGACACCTAAAATTTTTAATAAAATATGAAGACCTTTTTTTTTTAAGATTTTATTTATTTGAAAGACAGAGATCACAAATAGGCAGAGAGGCAGGCAGAGAGAGGGGGAAGCAGGCTCCCCACTGAACAGATAACCCAATGCGGGGCTTGATCCCAGGACCTTGGGATCATGACCTGGGCTGAAGGCAAGAGGCTTTAGCCCACTGAGCCTCCCAGGCGCCCCATGAAGGCTTTATTTAAAGAACAAAAACTTCAGACTATATCTTTATCCTAGAAGTTCCCACTACAACTGGCTTCTGTCTTGGCCAACATTTAGCCATTCAGATAAAGTCCGTATTTAGTGCTTCGTGTGTATGCATGTGTAAAATAAGAGGACAGTCATAAATCTTTAAGATTGTGTATAATAACTGTGAAATAAGGATTCTTGATACACAAGGTCTCGTTCTGGGGAAAACAGCTGGTGAACAGTATGCAGTTTTCAAATGACGGAGGGGAAATACGCATTCGGTTATGAGAAAGGGAAGGAGAACAAGACCAAATATTAATAAAAGGGAAAAAAGCTTTTCTGCCATCTTTTCGTGCTGCAGTAACAGTGTGAACAAATGTCCCACAGATGCCCTCAAGAACATTAACACTGCTGAAAGGGGAGGCGAAGGCCAGGTTCTTAGGAGGCCCTGCACCAAAGTCATCGTCCCATTTCCTCACTGTGATGACGAAGCATGAGTACATTGGCAAATTTGAAATTATTGACCACAGAGCTGGGAAAACTGCTGTGAGCCTCACGGGCAAGTTAAACAAGTGTGGCATGATCAGCCCTAGACTTGTATAACTGAAAGATCTAGAAAAGTGCCAGAATATTTCCATCCCCTCAGTTTGGTTTCACTGCATGGAAAAATTTTTCTGGCATCATGCACCATGAAGAAGGAAGACCAGGCAGGAGGGAAAATCCTGGGATTCCTTTTTCGTAGAAATATAATATACATGGCACATGAAATGCCTGAATGGGGAAAAAAAAAAGGAAAATAAATTACAGTCAACTAATGTTTGACAAGGGTGCCAAACAATTCAATGGGGGTAAGAACAGTATTTTACTCCCAAGCAGCCACATGCAAATAATGAAACGGGAGTCCTGCCTCACACCATACAGAGAAAATAACCCAAAATGCATCAAAGACATAAATGTAAGCATTAAAATGATAAAGTTCGGGATGCCTGGGTAGCTCAGTTGGTTGGACGGCTGCCTTCTGCTCAGGTCATGATCCCGGAGTTCCCGGATCGAGTCCTGCATCAGGCTCCCAGCTCCACCGGGAGTCTGCTTCTCCCTCTGACCTTCTCCTCGCTCATGCTCTCTCTCATTGTCTCTTTCTCAAATAAATAAATAAAATCTTTTAAAAAATAAAAATAAAATAAAATGATAATGTTTTCAGAAGAAAACACAAAGGTAAATGTTAGTGGTCTTGAATCTAACAATGGCTCCTCAGCCATAACACCAAAGTACAAGCAACTTAAAAAAAATAGTAAACAAATAAATGGGACTCAACCAAAATGTCCCAGTTTTGTGTTTCCAAGGACCCCATTGACAAAGTCAAAAGACAAGCCACTAAATGGGATTAAATATTTGCAGGTCATATATAAGGAACATGCATTCAGGCTGTGTGAAGAATTCTTACAACTCAAATAAAAAGACAACCCAGTTAAGAAATGAGCAAAGAGGGGTGTCTGGGTGGCTCAGCGGGTTAAGCTGCTGTCTTCGGCTCAGGTCATGAACTCGGAGTCCTGGGATCGAGTCCCGCATCGGGCTCTCTGCTCAGCAGGGAGCCTGCTTCCTCTCTCTCTGCCTGCTTGTGATCTCTCTCAATAAATCTCTCTCAAATAAATAAATAAAATCTTTAAAAAAATGAGCAAAGAACTTGAATACACATTTCTCCAATATTCAAATGTATACATTAATATATAAATGTATATATAAATATATTTTACATTATCATATATTTATATAAACATATTTATGTAAATATATTTACATTCTTAAATATGTATTTAAATATAAATAAAATATGAAATATATAATATATATTTAAAGATACATACAAGGTATATATAAAATATATGGGACAATAAGCACGTGAAAATATGCTCAACATCACTAATCATTCAGGAAATGCAAATCACAACCGTGGTGAGATACCACCTCCCACCCACGTGGATGGCTACTATCAAAAAACCCAAAAGCAGGTGTTGGAAGGATGTGAAGAGCTGGAACCTGTAAATTGCTGGTGGGCTTGGAAAATGGTGCAGCCACATTAGAAACGGTTTAGTAGCTCCTCAAAATGCTGAACACAGAGTTGCCATATGACACACCAATATCACTCCTGTGTATAGAGCCAAGAAAAAAACTATGCCCACACAAAAACTTGTGCATGAAGGTTTAGGGTTTATTTGTAATAGCAAAAAGGTGAGAACAACCCAGATGTTCATCAACTGATGAACAGATAAATAAAATATGATCCATCCAGCCAGTGGAATATTACCCAGCCTTGAAAAGGAATAGAATTTTGCTATTTGCCACAACTCAGAGGAGCCTTGAGAACATTCTGCTGATTGAGAGAAGTCAGTCACAGAAGACCACATATTGCATAATTTGATTTATATGGAATTTCCAGAATAGCTAAATCTACAGAGACCGAAAGTAGATTAGCAGTTGCCTAAGACTGGTGGTGATGGCTAAAGTTTTCTTTTGAGGATGATGAAAATGTGTAGGTAGTTCAGTATAGTATAGTTAACTATAGTGAAAGCCATTAAAATGTCCACATTAGATGGTGAGTGGTATGTCCTGTGAATTATATCTCAATTAAGCTGTCATCGAAAATTGCAAAGAACTTCTATATTTATCAAGTAGAAAAAGAATGAACTTGATTAAAAACATCAAAAATGGGGAAAATAAAAACAAAATAAGATGGGAGGAATAAGATCATGACTGTTTATCATTAATTTAAATGTGTACAGACTGACTTTTTCTATTAAAGCGCCTATCAGGGAATTACAGATCCACGCTGTTCAAGAAACATACTTAAAATGCAAAAGGGATTGAGAATGTATCAGGTGAGGAGATACCATGCAAAAGAGAAAGCCGGAATGGCAAAATTTATCGCAGACAAGTTGGGTCTAAAGTTATAGGTACTAAGATGAAGAGGGACATTTTAAAGGCAGAGTTTGGAAAGAAGATGTAAAAGGTATAAGCAGGTATACATCTAACAACATAATACCTAAAGACTCTAAAAATGCAATAACAAGGTAAAGTTTTAGCTTTTCAAATGGGAGTATCTACTAGAAGGAGGGAAAAACAAGGACACACAGAAAATAGACATCCTGGGGCGCCTGGGTGGCTCAGTGGTTTAAAGCCTCTACCCCTCCCAGGGTCCTAGGATCAAGCCCCACATAGGGCTCTCTGCTCCGCGGGGAGCCTGCTTCCTCCTCTCTCTCACTCTCTGCCTGCCTCTCTGCCTACTTGTGATCTCTGTCTGTCAAATAAATAAATAAAATCTTTAAAAAAAAAGATTTTATTTATTTATTTGACAGAGAGAAATCACAAGTAGATGGAGAGGCAGGCAGAGAGAGAGGGAAGCAGGCTCCCCGCTGAGCAGAGAGCCTGATGTGGCACTCAATCCCAGGACCCTGGTATCATGACCTGAGCCGAAGGCAGCGGCTTAACATACTGAGCCACCCAGGCGTCCAATAAGTAAAATCTTTAAAAAAAAAAAAAAAGAAAATAGACATCCTTATTTCTCTCGGAAAACATTTCTTTCTTACACCTAAGAAAAGCCATATTTGTAAAGATTAATTGCATACTAGGCAACAAAGGAAACCTTTACAAGCCTTCCAAATTAAAGATTTAAAGAACAGTTCTTTGATCACAATCCAGTAGAATCAGAATTAGATAACCTGGTAACATATAATTGAAACTACATACAAGTTAAGAAATACAGTCTTCAGTCAAAGAAGAAATCATAAGACGACTGAAGAAAATCTTGAAAGCAATGGAAAGGAGACTATTTCATACCAAAACTTACAGAAGACACCAGAAGTTATACTCTAAGGAGACTTCAGTGTCAAATGTCTTCAATTTCAAACATTTTTTGAATAAAAGAAACTACTCATTTAAACCCATCAGAAAAGGGCAGCTCAATCAAAAGAAAGGAAGTAATTATAATAAAGATAAATTTTTAAAGTAATAAAAAATATGAGGGGCAAATAAACTCAAAGTTGTTTCTATGAAAGACTAATGAAATAATAATAAAAAAAACTTCACATGTCCTATTACGGATAAGAGAGGGGAAAGATGGGGTGTGGGAGGTGGTGGGGAGGGAGGGAAGGGGGATGGGGAAAGGGGGGTTTCAGGGAGGAGGGGACAGAGAGAGGGAGAGAGAGAGTTGCAAAACAGATAAGGATTGGGAACAGAGATATAAAAGCAAATGCATAATATAAAAGAAGCACTAAACTGCAAGGCACTTTATACTAATCAATTTGATAACCTAGAAGAAACGATGATTTCCTAGGAAAACCAAATCATCCAAATGATTCAAGAATGGAAAATTCAGAAGAGGAGTTCCAAGATCAGACAGGTTTGCAGCTGGATAACTGTCATTCTACTGTTAAATGGCAGCAGGCAATTAAGCAATAATAAGTCAATTCACTTGATGAAGCTGAGCACAATTTTAATACCCAAACCTGAGAGGGAGGAACGGGGAAGCTATTAACATATCTGGCTTAGGACAGATTAGTTAACAGAAACTGAACTAATGTTAGCAAATATCAGAAGTCAAGCATCTATCAAAAGACTATATCCTGAGACAAACTTGGATTCATTCCAGGAAAATAAAGGGAGCTCAAGACCAGAAAATCAATAAGATTTACCTCATCACTAAATTAACTGTGAAAAAACTCTTAAGACCATAGCAATAAATGCATTTGATAAAAAATAAAGGAACCTGATAAAAGGTGAGCAGCCATTCTTTATAAAAAATGAAGATAAAAACAAGGACGATATGCAGGAGGGATTATTAACCGGGAAGCACTAGATCAAGAGGTAGATAAAATGAGCCCATATTTGTTAAACAGTGACAGAGCCCCATGCATGCGTGGATAGAGGCGAATGAGCTCATGGATGAGCACCAGGCTGTCAACAGGTATTATAGGGACAAAGGCAGCGGTGAGGCGAGGAGAGTCTTAACAACATGGAAGAAGGTAAAAGGAGGACTGCAGTTAAAAATTGTGCATGATACAAACACATGCAAATAAGACCGGATATTTTCCCGTGTATAGTTTTTTAAAACCCTGCACACATTCCTGGAACTACCAACTCTTGCTTTCAGCTCCGCAGCCCTCGCGTGTTTTCCCAGTACCAGGATGCAGGAGTAGATCCTCCGTTGGTACATCCTATGTCATTGTACTCCTAAAGGGACAGGTGAAACAGCACAGGAGCTGCAGGTCGGAACTCAGGCATCGCTGTGCCCACCCCAGCTCCCTGCTCGCCCAGCCCCCACTCTGAAGCGGCGGGCACTTGGAGCTGTTAAGAAGCAGGGATCTGAGCAGTTCTCTGGTTCCCCCTGGAGCCATCTGCATCCATCATGTTTCCCACAGCTCTCCCCGAGTGTTGGTGCTGGCTCCCCCCGAGTGTTCCCTTAGCTCCTAGCACACCCTTCTTATGAGAGCACCTAGTACTCCCCGTCACAGTGCTCTGTCTGTCACATGCGTCCATTGATCCACTTTGTGCTGGTTGAGGGCTGGAGCCCCCTCCTGTTAACTTCTAAAGTCAATTTCTAATGCAGCAGCACCTGGCACTTAAGCACCCTGTCAGTACCTGCCAAATGAATGAAATGTACTCAAAACATAGTATGAAGTCTGCGTTTTGAAACTCCTTTTTGGAGCCCTTTGCTATCATTTTCCCAGGCAATTTAAAAAAATTTCCAGCGTTGCTGCCAATAACCTGAAGGGGTAAAGGAATGCCGGCGTGCCCCATGGGACATGTCACTCTGGATGGTCCTTTGGCAGCAGGGACTTTGATAGTGCTCTTTCAAACCCAGCAGGATGGTGGAAGGGGTATGTGGCTGAGTGCCTCCCTGGTCTGACCCTGTGTGACGCCACCCGGTGCCTGCAGCTGCCCTCTGGAAGGTGTTGCTGTAGCGGCAGAGCCGGAGGGCACCAAGCATGTGTCTGTCTCCAAAGTCCTGGGCACCACATCACAATGCCTTCCTGAGAAGCAGAATCAAGGACAGTTGCTGATCTTCATTCCTTCCCACCAAAGGTATCTCATACACCATCTTTGGAAGTTGGAGCCAGGGGGCGCCTGGGTGGCTCAGTCGGTTAAGTGTCTGCCTTCAGCTCAGGTTATGATCCCAGGGTCCCGGGATCGAGTCCCACACACTTGCCTCCCTGCTCAGCGGGGAGCCTGCTTCTCCTTCTCCCTCTGCCATTCCCCCCACTTGTGCTTTCTGGCTCTCTGTGTGTCAAATAAATGAATAAAATCTTTTTTAAAAGTTTGAGCCATATTCTTTCACAATTCTACTTTCCCTGGGGTAATTTGCCACCTCCCTGAATTTACCTGCATCTTTCCCAAAATCTACTTATCTTCCAGCCTTCTTGACCATAATGAGTCTATATATTTTCAATAGACAGTGTGAACTTACACTTGCTAATATTTGCATAACATGCACCTCTTTCGATCTCAAAGAAAAGCTTTGCACCGCAATGGTCTCTAATCTCCAATTAGGTTCTGTTCCAGGATCCCACTGGAATTCTACACGCCTGTCCCCTAAGATGCCATAAATTGTGGTCCAGTTTCCCAGCCAGCCCAGGAAAGCACATGGGAAATCTTGCTGAAGTATGAGTAAGAGCCAACGAAAGGGAACATATTTATCTGCCTCGAATGCTGGGACCTGAGGAAAGTTAGTTTCATTACAGACAAATCAGGAAGGAGGTGCAGATTGCTTTTTATGTCACTCTGGAGTGGAGGTCTGCCATTGATCATTAAGGCCATTTCCTGCAATGCACTCACCAAAGTGATACTCACTTCGGAGTGGACAAAACTTAGGAAATGGCCAAGGGGAGCTCTGCTTACACTTTACACTCTCAGCATTTATGTGTATTAATTTCTTTATAGGGCAGTATAGAGACATGAGGCCACATTGAAAAAGCAAAGATTGTCATCCTATGGCCTTGGGTCAAGAATCGAGATATTGCTGCTCATGTCAGTTTCAACCTCCAGTGGCCAAGGGTTTGATCTGATGCTCTTTCAAGTTTTCACCATAGCCTTTCTCAAGCTCAATGGCCAATAATCCCACAGGAGGAGATTTTAGGGCCCTCTCAAACTTCTGTTTTGCTATCTCTCCCCAGCCTGCTTCCTCTGCAAAAGTCACCACTTTGCCTGTGCATCTACCACCTCTTAGAGCCTTTGGAATCAGCCACGAATTGCAGTGCTGATTCCTTCCATGACCACATATTGTTTACAGGAAAACTCTTCTTCGTTATGCCTTGCCAGTCAGAGTGACGGTTTCATCTGCAACCTGGACCAGGTTTGGGAATGTTCTACACATAAATGTGAGCAAATGTCTTCTGTATTGAGAGACGTGTACATTCTGTAAATGGACTCTATTGAAAAACCAATACGTAGGGTACACTTATGTCCTGACCCAGCTGGAAGGAGGCACTTCATTTCCATCTTTCAGAAAATTGGTGTAACACATTGATTCTCCTAACAAAGAAAGCAATTTTGTGTCCTCTACCAAAAGACGGTCATATTAAGCAATAAATTGCCTCTTTGGAGTGAACAAATTAATAAGATATTTTCTAAATTTCAAAATAACAAAGACAGAACGATTTCTGCAATGCTAAGTGCATCCCCTTAGTTGCAGGACATTGTGTCATAGACTACCTAAGCAATGACACATGGCGGCCGGTAGTCTGATTTGTACATCAATTCCCCTGGCAACCTGTTAAAAGAAAGTCTTGCACATGACAAGCTTTCAATAAGACACTGACAAGATGGCCAGGAAGCCCCCTTAGCTGGCTTTTTCAGGTGTCCAGACATCTAGTCAACCTACCTCACCAACTCATCACCATGCTTACTGGAGTAAACCCAATCTCTTCCTTCCCCCCTGGAGACGGGAGAAGAGCCACTCACACGTTTGTATGGAATTCTCATTCCCCCTTGCTCTGTCCCCACATGGCGCTGTCCGTGTAATAAATAAACAAATCTTTATGTCACCCGGAAGTTCCTGGGTCAAATTACACAACTCGGACAATTTTGGGTCACTACAGCCTTTAGTTTTTCTCTCCATCTTAAGCCTTCTGGGTGACCAACAGCTATCTAAAACTCATGTTGCTGCAATATGCTGTTTTTCTGCTTCATCTTCCTAGTAAAGTTCAGTATTTTCCCCTAAATTTTGGTTTATCAGTATCTCCAGCATCTATCTCCAGCTCGGGTCACGATCCCAGGTCCTGGTATCAAGTCCCACTCTGGACTTCCTGCTCTGCGGGAAACCTGGTTCTGCTCTGCCTCCCATCTCTTATGAATAAATAAAGAAAATCTTTAAAAATTAAAAAAAAAACATTTCTATCTTCCCACTTTTAAAGATTAATTCTAGGAATTATTGCTTTAAATCCAAGTGTCCTATCTCTTTCTTAAAAAGTCTTCTCCAGGCAACCTGGGTGTCTCAGTGGATTAAATGTCTGAGTCAAGATTTTGCCTCAAGTTATGATCTCAGGGTCATGGGATTGAGCCCTACTGAGGCCTCTGCGCTCAATGGGGAGTCTGCCTCTCTCCTTTTCCCTTTGCCCCACCCCCCTACTCACATGTGCACACACGTGTTGTCTCTCTCCCTCTCTCAATAAATAAATAAACAAATTTAAAAAGTCTTCTCCAAAGGGAGTTTGAGAAATAGTCCAGTAAGGGGCTGGAAGAAAATATTATAAGTTTTATTCATATTTCCTGTCATCCATTTAACTGTTTAGCTTTTGCATGTCATTTATAATGTGCATAATAATTTAGTAGAGTAGTAGAGTCTATAATTTATCAAAAATTTGCTTAAATTGGTGGTATGTCTGCAAATATTTTTGTATGTATGTATGTATGTATGTATGTATTTATTTATGTGAAAGAGAGGTGCACAGTAATAAAAGGAGATCACTGCTCCAGGGACCCAGATATTTCCCCAAGTCCTGTTTCCTTCCATTCCCTCTGGGCTTCATTAGACCCCCTTAACACCAATCTTGTCCCTAAAACATGCCTTCTGCAGTACCAAGTTCGAATGCTTAACTCGGGCCATCACTGCAGGCTGTACTGGGATGACCTTAGGGAAAAGGGTGGTGGGTCTCACGGGTTTGCTGTGTCACCCCCATGAATAGTCCTTTGTTCTGAACAGCTAGTGCAGCCCACGTTTGCAATCACAGGCTCTGGCACCAGAGTGGGCGTAGATCCCAGCTGGCCCCTCAGTAGCAATATGGCTTTGGGAAAGTTGTGTCATTTCTGGCCTAGACTTCATGCTCATCCATAACGTGGAGGAGAAGACACTGTGACCCTCAGTGGGATGTTGAAAGGATCATGAGATGGTTCGACTCAGGTGCTCTGAGGTACAGTAGGCCCACAGTAGAACAAAAAGTTGTTTTATTGATCTTATAGTTACTATTACTCATACTAACAAAACTGATCATTTGAGATGATTTTCAAGCGAATTGTCTTCGCCTGGATTTCTAAGATTAACCTGCTTCAAAATGAATTCTGCTCTACTGTGAGAAACGAGCTAACCAGCAGGTTTCTTCTGCGTCTTTTCTGAACATTTTAGGATCCTCTCTAAAGAAAGGTTCTAAAGGAAGGCAAAGTGCAGAAATACTCTTGCTTCAAAGGATGTGTAGGAAATGATTAATTTTGCCAAAAAACAGTGCCTTGAACATAAAAGATGTTTGATGAAGCTCACTGTAGACAGTGTATCCCTCCCGGATTCATAAGTTGAAAACTCAATGTCCAAAGGGACATAACTAGGAGATGGGGTCCTTGGGAGATGTTTAGGTCATGAGGGTGGAGTCCTCATGGGCGAGATTAGTGTCTCCATGAGAGAGACCCCACAGAGATCCCTCGCCCCCTCCACCTTGGAGGTTATAGGGAGAAGATGGTCATCTGTGACCCAGGAAGTGGGCACTTGAACAGACACGGAATCTTCCAGGGTCTTGACCGTAGACTTCCCAGCTTCCAGAACTGAGAGAAATAAGTATGTCTTTAAAGCACCTAGTTTATGGTGCTCTTGTTACATCAGCCCAAACTAAGATAAAGCTTGTCTCTTATGCTGAAAAATAACACAAATGTTAACAACAATTTTAAAAAGGAACATTGTGGCCAATGACATGTAATGAACATCATCTCTCCTCTACAGAGCCAAGAGCTTAATTAGTTTCGGGCAACTCAGTAGAGTATGATTAAACCAAAGAGCAGCAAGATGTCTAAATGCTCAAGTCCTCTGCCTCCTACTTTTCTGCCAAAACAAAAGAAAAGCCCTAGGCTGGTTTTGGTTGCCACCAAGCACAAAACAGCCAAATTCCAAATTAGAAAGCCTTGGGGTTTAATTGTGGATGTATGGTATTACATAGAAGCTCTCTTTGATCATTCCAAAGGATGTTTCCCTCAAAGGTTACAAATACATCTCAGCCTACCAACCATCTCAGGCCCAGAGCAGTTGACCTCCCCTCGTTAGTGCTATAGCCCCAAGGACTAGGACCCTGCCACCAGAACTCAGTCTTACATGTTATGCTAAGCAGACAAAACCAAAACAGGAGAGCTCCAACAGCGTTCACTGGCATGACTCACCCCCACTCCCTCGACGTCCAGGCAGTACCAGATGACAGGGAGGGGCCTTGGTCCAACATATGGGAGGGAAGGAAGTAGCCACGAGCAAGTACCTGCCTCTCTGTTCCTTTCTTTCATGAGCAGGTTGTAAGGAGGAGGAAGAGGAAAGGGAAGAGAGGTGAAATTCAAGGGGTTAAGGCGTCAGGTAGGCAGCTGGCTCCTGCCAGTAGGAAAGGGACAAATGAGAAGGCAGTGAGTCTTGCATGGAGGGTGGGGGGTAAGGGTTATGGCTTATGACGGAATCTGGACAGGAGTAATAGGGATACTAGTCATTTGAGTCGACCATTGGCAAGCGGGGCTGGGTGTCAGGGCAGATAGGCCTCCCTGGACAACGGCTCATGAGAGAAGGTGGAATTCTTCCCTGAGGATCAGGTGGAGCTTTGGGTGTTGGGAAAGCATAGACAGTATTGTTCCAGGGCCAAGGACAGGTCCGAGTACTCCTGGTTGGAGGTCAAGGCCACAGGATGATCCAGGTCTTCTACCAGCAGCTTGAAGGTACCACATGCCAGCCACCCCTCATTATTGTGTATAACTCTCTGGTGCAGTTATTGGCTTATCCATCAAATGACTCCTTCAGCAGCTTGAAAACCACCTCCACAGGTACTCCAGGATATGGGAGGCTTCCAGAGTGAATATTTCGCACAGGATCACACCAAAAGACCAGAAGTCACTCTGGTGGATGTAGATCTGGTCAAACATGGCCTTAGGGACCATCCACTTCACAGGCAGTCCACTTTTGGTTGTCTTTTTATAGTAATTGATGTAGTGATATCTCTGGCAAGGCTGAAGTCTGAGATCTTCATCATGTTGTCCTTTGTCACCAGCACTTCCCTGGTGGCCAGGTCTTGGTGTATGCACTTCTTGGAGGCAAGGTACTCCGTGCCTCAGGCTACCTGATAGGCACAGGATACCAGGTCCTTGGAGGAGAGTTGCTCTGCTGCATTGTGGCTGATATTGTAACAGTACTCCAGGTCAGGAGGCCTCTGGGCCTCCAGGTACTCCTGTATGTTGTCTTTGGAGGCATACTCCATGATAATGTACAAAGGACCATCCTGTGTGCAGGACTCAGCAGGTTGATGGTGTCCTTGTGCTTCCCAATCATCTTCATCATCTCCATTTCTGAGATTAGGTTTGACAGGTCTTTCTCTGTTGCATCTGACTTCAACATCTTCACAGACACTTTAGTCAAATGGTTGGATTTGTCTTTGTCCAGCCCAATGGCCTCCTCCAACACCACCTGCCCAAAGTAGGCCTGTCTTAGGGGTCTGCCTAAACTGCCTACAACCAGCCTGTCTAAAGGCAGTTATGAACTCTAGATTATCCTCAAAATCATTAAACCACAAGCTAAAAATTCTCTTCACTTGGTCTCTGTCACAGGTCTAATTTTCTTATCTTTCATCATTTATCTTTTTCCTAATTCTTATTTTCAGTATAGTTTATTTTGCTTCCAGGTGTTTCCCCTGTTTTCTGTATGCTGTTTCATAGGGAAGAATTATCCTGTCATAAAATTATTTCTTGAGAATTCATTACGTCTCTCAGTTATAATGGGTTCTTTTATGGTATTGATTCATTTGAGTTTTCTCAAAATGGGAAGAATTTTCAAAATGGTGTTTTCCTCAAGGTTCAGAGTATGTCTTAGACTCATCTTTACTCTTTTTGAAATTCACTTTTCAAATTCTTGTCCCTCTTTTTATCTTTTTAAATTAAAATGTTTTATTTTTACTATTTTTTTATTTGAGTATAGTTTATATTCAGTGTTACATTGGTTTCAGGTTTTCAATATCTCCATATATTATTCTATGATCACTACAAATATAGCCACCATCTGTCACCATATAACACTATTATAATATCATTGACTATATTTTCTACACTGTCCCATATCTCTTTTTAAATCTCTGATTTTTATGTTTTCTGTTATTCCAATTTTCGACCATCATTTTACTTGGTTCCTTTAATAAAATATGCCTGATTACACAGTCTTCGCTGAAAACGATAGCATTGGATTTATAGTAGTCTTTTCTTCTTCTTCTTCTTCTTCTTCTTCTTCTTCTTCTTCTTCTTCTTCTTCTTCTTCTTCTTTTTAAATTAACATATAATGTGTTATTAGCCCCAAGGGTACAGGTCTGTGAATCGCCAGGTTTACACACTTCACAGCACTCACCACAGCACATACCCTCCTCAATGTTCATAACCCCACCACCCTCTCCCTACCCTCCTCACCACCCCGGCAACTCTCAATTTGTTTTATGAGAATAAGAGTCTCTTATGGTTTGTCTCCCTCCCGATCCCATCTTGTTTCATTTACTCTTTTCCTGTCCCCCAAACCCCCCACATTGCACCTCCATTTCCTCATATCAGAGAGATCATATGATAGTGTCTTTCTCTGATTGACTTATGTTGCTAAGCATAATACCCTCTAGATTTCATTTCTTTTGATGGCTGCATAGTATTCCATTGTGTGTGTATATATATATATATATATATATATATATATATATATATATATACCATTCATTTGTTGATGGACATCTATATTACAAAAATAATATATCAGAGTAAGTATATTGATAGCTTTGAAGGTATGCTCTGGTTGGGCACTGTTTACTACTTAAAGGGGAATCAAATATGTGATGCTTATGGTGTGACTATATTAAAATTCAACAAGTTCAGAAGCATACGACGAGTAGAATAAAGATAAAAGATGACCCTTACTTATCCTAAATATAGACAATGGTATATATGTGCTAGTTGGGGAGAGAATCCAGTCAGTAGATGGAGGATGTGGTAGTGGAAAAAAAAAAAGACACAACGTTTTGGTTGAAACTTTAGCACTATATTTAACAAAGTGAAATTGTGTGTTAATAGCCTTCAATAAAATCCCCAAAATATTTTCAATTCATTGAAGATTATTTAGGAAAATCTTGAAAAATACAACTTGATAAGGATTCCAATAAAAGATTCATAAGCAATACAAGTTTCAGAATTTTCGGTATATTTTCCCTAAAAAGCCATTCGATTTAAATTAAAAAGAATTCTATTTTCCTGCCACTTAAATAAGAGGAAATTATTGGGTTTTGTAATAAGTCAATAGAATAAATTAACATATCTTTAGAAAACAGACATGCACACTAATTTAAAAATAATAGTGCTTAATCTGTTCAGCAAACATTTGTAAAATTCCTTGCCGACAGCTAGCTCTGGAGTTCTGCTAGGTGAGTAAGGCCATGTATGTTACTGCTCAGAGTACTGACGCAAAGCAATTGTCCCCTTCACATCCATTTTTTGCTGTTGATATGTCATGCTATGTTGTTTAGAGATACATAGATGGCCCTACATGAAGGCCTTTTTTTGGTGTGTATATGGGTGACTGTGATTTAACTTTCAAATAAGATGGCTCCTGATTTACAATGATGCAACTTATGATATATTTTGCAATGATGTGAAAGTGAAAGTGATTCAGTAGAAACTGTACTTTGAATTTTGAATTTGGGTCTTTTTATGGGCCAGTGGCATGTGGTATGGTGCCGTCTTGTGATGCTGGGCAGGGGCAGTGAGCCACAGCTCCCAGTCAGCTAGAAGATTACAGGGGTGAACACCTGATATACTTACAACCATTCTATATATAAACATTCTTCTTTTCTTAAGTGTAATATTTAATAAATTGCATGTGATATTTGATACCTTGTTATAAAGTAGGCTTTGCTTAAGATGATTTTGCCCAAATGCAGGGAAATGTAAGTGTTCTGAGTATGTTTAAATAAGGTTAAGGTAAGCTATGATATTTCATAGTTTAGGGGTATTAAATGCATTTTCAATTTTTTACGTGTTTCTCTGTACATAGCTCCCTTGTAAGCTGAGGAACATCTCTATATGAATATGAAGCCTTGGTATGGCTTACATATTATTGGCATGAAGCATCTAGAACAGTACATGTGCCATATAATTGTCTACAACATCAAACAAGTTTCTTGAAAACTTGTGCCAATGGGGTTATATCTTTAAGGATTCTTATTTCAGAAGGGTTCTCTCTTTTCAGAAGTTAAGTGAAAATCTGACCAAACTAAACATTTTTCCATTTCCCTTAGTGAGCAAAGAGTGCTAAAATCTATCTGCCATTTTCAACACTGTACTCAACGATTGTAATTCTAATTTAAGAACAGATTATTTATATCAAAACCACATGTTGGCCTAATCTTATACAATATTCATAAATCTCATTCAGAGCCTTGGATACTTTTATTTGTTGAGTCTATATGGTACTACGGACATTCATCTTTTTTGACCTCATAGCTTCATGTATGTCTATACTTTTGAAAATATATGCATCATAGTTCCATTGTAAAATGTCTATGCTATCAAAATGTGCTATGCTATCAAAATGGTAATAAGAACATACAAATGACCTGATGTAATGAACTGGACCAGATTGCCAGATATCACATTTCATACCAGAAAGATGCAGTGGTAAGTTTTAAAATGGCCAGCTATACTTCGAATGAATTATAACTCATTTAACTTCTTTCTTTGTGTACAGTATTATACATTAGTCAGTGTTATAGTAAATAAGTACTTTGGACAGATGTAAATATGCTGTAATGAAAAATGTTTTTCTTCTTTCTTTTAGTCCTTTTAACTTGTAAAACTAGCCACAAATACCATGCCTCCCCCAAAATAATTTGCAATCCAAATTTATCTCTAAATGAATTTATTGCACAGAAAAAAATATATATATACACATTGACAGTAGCCATGTTCAAAAATAGTTACACAACAGCGGGGCCCTAAATGTAAGCAGTATAGTTGTTTTGTTTTTTTCTTTAAAAAAAAAAAGAGGTTATGTGAAATATTGGAATTTTATTTCCAGGCCTAGTATTTCAAGAAAGTTAACTACACTTACGGTGTCAACAGCCTCTTGTTGGCAGTATGATTTTATTGGCTCGATGGAATAACAGCAAGAATTTACTATTGCTTCTTTCTTTTATGACACACACAGAAAAAAAAATTGACACATTTACTCAAGACCAACCAGAATCATTTTAACCTATCAAAATTGATGGGAGGCCTTCACTGCCAAAGTCACTGCTGGCTTTTCACAACTCATTGCAGACAATCTGCTACTCCCATTATGATAAAGGAGAGAAGAGTCATAATCAGGGAAGAAAGCTAGATTAATACTTGTAATTATCATTGAATTATTTAGCCTGCTCTAGGATTATTATTATTAGAGTCATTTGATAATTTTCTCTCATTTTATTAAACACAACTGTGAGTAATTACCCTACCTAATATTTCTCTGTATTGGCTGACTAGCTAGCAAACATTCATGAAAATATCCATTAGCCACACATATAAAATGCAGCATTATGATGCTGTTGAATCAGAACATACCACTACCTGAATCTGTAGCTCTTTGAGGATTTGCAAATCAACTAATTATATTTTTCTTGGATTCTTCCCATACAATTAGAAAATTTATAATAGAGTCCATGAACATTATTAGTTTTACCATTTTAAACCAGCAATCAGACTTTGATTTTTACAACAAAAGCAGAAATATAAACACACACATTTGGATCAGTTTTCTGTTAGTCTGTCCGGACTTCAAAATCCTATTCCTCAAGATAATGCACACCAAAGTTCTGGATTAAACAAGAAATTAGATGGCACCTGAACACTTGGTTTAATATTCTCAAAAGGACTATGCAACTTATTTCTTACATTATGACATTGTTTTACAAATATCCACACTTTTTAATGTTAATATTTTAATCATGATTAAAAAATCAAACATAAAAATTTCTACTTTTTGCTTTTGCCCCCTCCATTTGGAACTTATTTATAGCCTGATAATTCAAAGGTCCCTATGTTTATGAAAATGTGGACAGAAATAGCTCTAAGATCCCATTCAGAACTTGATATTAATCTAAGTCTTTTGGCTCCATTTATCCTGAGAGCAAAGTGTAGGACAAAGGATTTGAGTACTGTTAGTTTATCTGGGGGATTATCCAAGGTAGAAAAGAATGGGAAAGTGAGACAGTGAAGAAGCAACTTTGTCAAAAAGGTACATTGTTGATATAATTGTTGTGGATAGAAAATGAAGGCTTGCTTTTACTGAAAGTTCCTGAGAAACTTCTTTAAGTTGTCCTCATGAAGACCTGAAAACTGACAATTTTATCTATGGTTCTTATTTCCACTTCACTGAGAGCTGTCCTCAGAGGACATTAATTCTCCTACACTTTTGGGTTGTGTTGGAGACATTCTAAAATGAGAGAGAGAACATGAGATGCTATCAGTGTTACATAACTGTGATTTCCCATGGAACTATCCACCACAGGTGTGGCTATAATCAGGTGTTGGGCCTTGATATCAGAGGTATTTGAGGCAGTATCATTTTAGGTTAATCACTATATCTGAAATTTCCAAAAACTTCAACTGATGAAAATTTGATTATAAATCTACAAATATAACAATAAATCTACTGTATTCAAATTATTTTCATAGAAATTCACAGAAAAGCATCAATTGATTAATATTTAAATGTTACAAAATACTGAACTGAAAGAGTTTGGTCATATAACAACGTGTAAGAAGTAGAACTTAGGTTTAGGTTAGAACTCAGGATGCATTTGAGACTCAGTTAAGAAATTGAATGGAGGGACGCCTGGGTGCCTCAGTGGGTTAAGCCGCTGTCTTCCACTCAGGTCATGATCCCAGGGTCCTGGGATCGAGCCCCAAATCGGGCTCTCTGCTCAGCAGGGAGCCTGCTTCCTCCTCTCTCTCTGCCTGCCTCTTTGCCTGCTTGTCATCTCTCTGTGTCAAATAAATAAAAAAAATCTTTAAAAAAAAAGAAATTGAATGGATGTCTGACTATCTCTTAGGTTTGCTAAAAATCAGTGACTTTGTGTTCACTTGTGGCTATGCAGGAATTTTTAACTTTCTCTAAGAAGCTATTAGATT
Source organism: Mustela lutreola (assembly GCF_030435805.1). NCBI lineage: Eukaryota > Metazoa > Chordata > Mammalia > Carnivora > Mustelidae > Mustela > Mustela lutreola. The sequence continues at coordinate 55,365,089 of NC_081308.1, read as the reverse complement.
TGATTATATAATGGCAGTAAAGGATGGGGAAAAGCAAAGCACAAACCCCATAAAGACAAAGACACAGAGTATGAGAAACGAGTAATAGATAAGAAGAATCAATGCATTTGAGGAAAATGGGAATTGAAATACACAATGATTATTGATTTTTTCAGATGGAGAAAACAAATCTAGCTTGCAAGAAGGAAATAACAGAAGACATGTTGTGATGTGATACAGAATCCTGGAAAAGGCAGTAACATTGAATAAAGGAGTAGGGAGAGCATATCAGGTAATTTGGATAGGAAGTAGTTAGGAGATAATTGCTTGATAAATTTTATATGGCCCACTTAAATGCACAGATTTCTCTTCTTTAATTTATATGGAGAACAGGGCATCCTTTCTCTTCCCTTTAAGAGCACCAGAGGTGTACTCTTTCAGACTGAAAACCTGAAAAGCTCAGGACTCAGTTGCTTAAGCACAGCTGAGAGAACATATTTCAATTAAGATTTACATTTTGCTGTATGTAGTAGACTGTCAAAAGTGGTTTAACCATAGTTTTTCATTTAACAAGAGGACTACAGAGAGTGTTTTCTGGTGTTGGTTCAGAGTCTTAAGAAAGTCCAGTGAACTGTCTTAAAGGTTTTCATGGTTTTTTATTCACGGTTGCAAAAATTGCTGTTGGAGTTCTCACTATTAAGCCCACATTTCTGGCAGAAAGATAGAGGTAAAAGAGAATGATATCTTGTAAGACTGATACTTTGTCATATGGTTACAATGTAACTAGAAAAGAGACAATAAAATATTTGATGTTGTTTTAAGTTTCCTGTTGTCAGTCCCTCAGTGCTTTCTGATATTAAAGGAAAAAGTAGATGGATATTGACCTGGCAACTATCAACACCTGTCAGTCTCTCTTGGATAACCAATATCTCTATAATCTCTTCTTCCCAGTAAAAAAATATATATATTCATAACCCACACTGTGCCATCTCAAGCTACTGCACCAAGATAAAATTACAATGATTTTCAGTCATTCCAAATGGACAGAATACCCTTCCTTATGATATCATGTCTTATAAGATGGATATTGCTACCAATATACCCAGATGTGACTGTGGAAGATACAGGAAACAAATAATAATATTTATACATTCCTTGGGTTGACCCTGTTTACACAGATGCATTACTATCAGAAAAGGTTGGTTTGGGACATTGGAATGAATTTACTTAATGGGTCTGTATGTAATTGGGTTGGAGGAAATTTTTAATTTCTACAAAAATTATTAGAATTCTACCTTATTCTCTTTTGTTAATTTTCACATGTTAACAAAGCTAACGTTTTTGTATAGCAGACAAGATCTTAAATCCTAACAAAACTCAAATTTTTCCTTTTTTTTTTTAAGTTTGAGAGCCTCATGTTCTCTCATGCTGCTTTAAATACAACTCAAAAAAAGGGAGCTAAATGGGGCAGTAAGACCAGACTTTTTATTTTATTTTATTTATCTTATTTTTAATTAAAAAATTAAAGATTGTATTTATTTATTTGAGAGAGAGAGAGCATGAGTGGGGCAGGGGGAGGTAGCTGCAGAGAGAGACTGAGAAGTATACTCCCTAATGAGCAGGAAGCCCGATATGGGGCTTGATCCCAGGATCCTGACTGAGATCATGACCAGAGACAAAGGCAGGTACATGTGCAAAATCCCTTTTTTCTGGGAAACAATACTTTACAAGAGATGTTTGAAAAAGTACTGGGGAATCAACTTTAATGGGAGATACAAAAATTTAATTGACTTTTGTAAAGCTACAGGGATCCAAATGATGGGAATCCCAGCCCGTTTAGGTTGTGGACCACAGAGTATTCTTCTCTGTAATATTTTATTTTCTTCCATGTCTACTAACTCCAGTCCAAGTTCACTGATCTCTTTTTAGATAGTGCAAAACCTGGCAAAGAATACCAAACAAGTGCCCAATATTCTACATTTATTATATAATTTCTAACATATAGAAGTGTGTTATCAAGGCTGGTTCTGTGAATGAACATAGTTATGCTAAAGTGTGTTTTTTTCTCCAAGAAATTAAATGCATGATTATCACACAATTATAAAATACTTGTGTCAAGAATTTTTATTCAAAAATTAATAAGAGAATCAGATATTAAAACTAGTTCACATGGTACTTTGGGATATAAGCAGAGTTGTGCAGCAAAAGTGCTCTGGGCCCATAATTTGGGTTATAGAATTTATGTTTTCTAATGAAAAATCATTAACTTGCATTATTGTTAACAAGAATCTTGTGCATTACCATCAGTTTTCTATATTAAAACCTGTTGCTCTACAGTTTGTAAATAATTTGTCAATAGCAAGCTAATAAACGGTGTGACTCCAAAGGATTGAGATAATCTCCAGAGTTTCTGCTACATAATGCCCAGGACTCCATTGAAAGGACACCTAAGAATTAATTTTGCCCAAAAATTTGATCATTGTTTTCACTGTCCTAACCTATTTTCCAAACCTAGTCCTTTTGCTTCACCTTTCAGTCTGCGGACAACCCTGTATCTGATTGACTTGTTAATTCTGGGAATGTTTTGCAGATTAATTTGCTTGCCAGAGGTGGTTCCTCTAATTGATGTCTAAGAACCCTAATTAGTTAAGAATACTTTTTTTTAACATTTTCATTGCTATTTATTATTATTATTATTGCTAATATTTCTATTATAAATAATTCACAAGGGCATTTATCTGACAAAACACAAAGAGCTGGCTACTAGTAGAAAAAGTACATTTGACTCTGTCAGTGAAAATGGTAAAGGGATTTGAGAAAATAAGGCAAAGCACTGGAATCATGTGTTAAAACTTGAAATATTATAGACACATTTACTTAATTTCTAATACTGTTGTTGCTTATAATTAAATAAGATGTTTTCCATGAACCACGCATTACAGCAAATATGTTGTTTATACAGATTAAATTTTCATCAAAAGGGATTCCTGGGTGGCTCAGTTGGTTAAGCAGCTGCCTTTGGCTCAGGTCATGATCCCAGCGTCCTGGGATTGAGTCCCGCATCGGGCTCCTTGCTCGGCCGGGAGCCTGCTTCTCCCTCTGCCTCTGCCTGCCATTCTGTCTGCCTGTGCTTGCGCTCTCGCCCACTCCCTCTGATAAATAATTTAAATCTTAAAATAAATAAATAAATAAATAAATAAATTCTCATAAAAAAATTGTAAGTGTATTTTATTGTAGGATCATGATCAGCATTTTGCAGATGAGAAAAATGAAATTTGGAAATGTCTCTTCAAATCCCTCATACAATATCTGGCCTAGATAGAAGGATATACTATCACAATTGAGGAAGATAATTGAGATTACTTAAAATGATAAACTTTATTGTTTAGCGTTTTTTTAAAAGTTTGCCACAGATTCAGATTCTTTTAAAATATGTATCTATTTTGTGTAAAGAGAATGCACTGAGAAGTAAAAAGAAAGTGATATATCAGTGCTACCAACTAATGGCTATACTATCATCACCTTATTTATGAACAATGAAACAGCATGCAATATTTAAATCAATTTAAATAAATTCCTATTTACTTTATATATTTATAAATTTCAATAAATTCCTATTTATATATAATTAAAGAAATTCCTCTAACAAACAGTATGTGTTGAAGGTTGCTAGCAGAAAAGTGTTGTACTACATGGAAGTAATCAGAAAATATGATCTAAAATTCTGCTTTCAAGGGCGCCTGGGTGGCTCAGTGGGTTAAAATTCTGCTTTCAAGAAGCTATAAGAGTAAGTACTGAGCATTAGCTATTATATGCTATGGATGAATAACTGAAATCTACATTTGAAACTAATGGTACACTATATGTTAACTAATTGAATTTTAAAAAGTTAGTAAAAAAAATACCACTATTTTATAAAACAATATTCCCAACAGGCTCTTTTGCTTTAAAATACTCACTTTGTAACGAGGGTCATTACTTTTGTCTAGCCAATTCTTACATCACTGTTTATCCCTTCTCTGCTTTATTCCTTCCCAGTATCAATAAAGGCTCACTTGGGGTACCTAGAAGCCATGAGAAAGCTTGTAATAGATCTGGCTGGCTTTCACCAGCAATTTGACCACCATGTGCACAGGGAAGTCTATTGATAAAGGCTTTATTGCAATACATTGCAAATACATGGATGATTTTGAATTCTCTTTCTTGAGGTCTTGTTTCATGATAATAAATTTAGGGTGGCTTATTGGAATGGATGTTATTAACATATTTTCATAGTTCTAAGTACATGGAATTGTAAAATAGATTAATGAATGTGGCATTACTCACAACTGTCCTCATTTTGAAATCAAATTACAGTGTACTGAGCTGAGGAGGCAAAGCAGATTTGGGATTATGAGTGAACTAATTTAAAAAAGTCTTAGGGGTGTGATCAGACTATTGGGTAATTCAGTAGAAAAATGTCAACTGATTGAGATTCTGTGTTCCCTGATTTCAGAGAGAAGTTAAGATAAATAAGTAACATGAGGAGACTAGGAAGCCAAACATAAGTGAAAATTTTGTGCCAGGGTGTGTATACATCTGTTTATCTTCTTGCTTTACCATTAAGGTTGTTCCTAGAGGAGAGTTTAAATATGTGTTGGAGCTAATCTCTGTGGATTACACAAGAAACCACATCCTACAGCTCTCCCTGAAACACCCCTTATGATTTCAATGTAACTTGGTTTTTGCATTTTTAGAAATAACAAAATACTTTGCAAACTCCTCTACTTTATTATTTCTACAAGTTACCACCACAAGTGAGTCAGCTGGCTCCACATTTTAACACAGTGACAGTCACAGAGGAATGGAGGAATGAGTCGAGTTATCAATATATGTGCTTTTAAGAAGTATGACAGGGTAGCAGCTATTTCCAGGAACCAAAACATGGGTCAGCAGCTGTGCAGGAAAAGTGGTGGAATAAATGACTCATTTCAGAGTTCTATAACATATTAGTTCTATAATGTATCTTCAGCACCCAATTACCCGCTTTGATCTAAAGATAAGGATTTACAGTTAAGGTCCCATTTATGATTTGACTGGTAGGGTCTGAAGAATTTTTACTATTGTTTTGACTATTACTTGAAACCTATAGTAGTACTTGGGATATGTGTTGTGTATTCTGTGAACATGTGCTAATTTTAGATTAGATAATTCCTGTCTCAAACCCCTGTTAATTTGTTTGTTTTTGATTACTTGTTAGTGGTTTCAGTAAATGGATATATCTGAACAATAGCAAAGCCACTATTAAAATAAGTTATTATTATATAGAGCATGGAATTGCACATTCCTCCTTTGAATCCAACAGAGTTTCACCATATCCTTAACAATTTGGGAAAAACATGCTATTATTTTTCTTTATAAAATTTCTCCTGTTAGGCTGTGATGATTGTCATCAGCAGTAACTCCTCTGAAGGCTTTGTCAAAAGAGTTGAAAAAATTGGAAAGGTGTGAAGGTAGCTGTTTGCTGAATATAAAGAAAAGAGCATTGAAGTACAATTCACATTCTTACTTCTCCTTCTATGCTTTCAGATGTTTGACATTTGAAAATTTTGCTTCTAGAAGAGATGCCCTATATAATTCTTTTTTTAAAATTTTTTATTTTTTATAAACATATATTTTTATCCCAAGGGGTACAGGTCTAGGAATCGCCAGGTTTACACACTTCAAAGAAACCCTAAGCCCAGCAGGAGAAGAGAAATCGTAATGATCAGAGCAGAAATCAACGAAACTAGGAGCTGGTTCTTTGAAAGAATTAATAAAGTTGATAAGCCCCTGGCCAGACTTATCAAAAAGAAAAGAGAAAGGACTCGAATAAATAAAATCATGAATGAAAGAGGATAGATCACAACTAACACCAAAGAAATACAAACTATTATAAGAGCACACTATGAGCAACTCTATGCCAACAAATTTGACAAACTGGAAGAAATGGATGCATTCCTAGAAACATATAAACTACCACAACTGAACCAGGAAGAAATAGAAATCCTGAACTGACCCATAACCAGTACGGAGATTAAAACAGTCATTAAAAATCTCCAAACAAACAAAAGCCCAGGGCCAGACGGCTTCCCAGGGGAATTCTACCAATCATTTAAAGAAGAACTAATTCCTATTCTCCTGAAACTGTTCCAAAAAATAGAAATGGAAGGAAAACTTCCAAACTCATTTTATGAGGCCAGCATCACCTTGATCCCAAAACCAGACAAGGATCCCATCAAAAAAGAGAGCTATAGACCAATATCCTTGATGGACACAGATGCGAAAATTCTCACCAAAATACTAGCCAATCGGATTCAACAGTACATTTAAAGGATTCTTCACCACGACCAAGTGGGATTTATTCCAGGGCTGCAAGGTTGGTTCAACATCCGCAAATCAGTCAATGTGATACAACACATCAATAAAAGAAAGAACCAGAACCATATGATACTCTCAATAGATGCTGAAAAAGCATTTGACAAAGTACAGCACCCCTTCCTGATCAAAACTCTTCAAAGTGTAGGGATAGAGGGCACATACCTCAATATCATCAAAGCCATCTATGAAAAACCCACTGCAAATATCATTCTCAATGGAGAAAAAGTGAAAGCTTTTCCACTAAGGTCAGGAACACACCAGGGATGTCCATTATCACCACTGCTATTCAACATAGTACTAGAAGTCCTAGCCTCAGCAATCAGACAACAAAAGGAAATTAAAGGCATTCAAATCAGCAAAGAAGAAGTCAAGTTATCATGCTTTGCAGATGATATGATACTATATGTGGAAAACCCAAAAGACTCCACTCCAAAACTGCTAGAACTTGACAGGAATTCAGTAAAGTGTCAGGATATAAAATCAATGCAAAGAAATCAGTTGCATTTCTCTACACCAACAACAAGACAGAAGAAAGAGAAATTAAGAAGTCCATCCCATTTACAATTGCACCCCAAACCATAAGATACCTAGGAATAAACCTAACCAAAGAGGCTAAGAATCTATACTCAGAAAACTATAACGTACTCATGAAAGACATTGAGGAAGACACAAAGAAATGGAAAAATGTTCCATGCTCCTGGATTGGAAGAATAAATATTGTGAAACTGTCTATGCTACCTAAAGCAAGCCCTATATAATTCTTACTTTAAGGAACAAGTTGCTTTTATAATTTTTAAATTATTCTACCATTCAAGTATTTCCATTTAAATTAAATTCAATATCATTTAAAAAATAATCAAAAGTGCAGCCAGTATTCAATTCCTGGGCTAAATAATTTTAGAAAGCTTTGTGTTATTGAACCTACAGGGTTTTTCTGTAGTTTTAACTCTTTCTTTCTGTGATTTTTCCCATTAGTCACGTAAGTGACTGCAATATAACAGACATTGAGGATAAAGAAGGACTGAATAGAACAATCCTTGGCCTCATGAAGTTGAGAATCTAGCAAGGTAGTCAAACAACTCAATCATTCAGAGACAATTTATTGAGTGCCTGGCCTAAGATGAGCACAACAAAACCCCAGCTCAGAGGAATCATTTTAATGTGAGAGATAGATAATAGGTAAGCCAACTTAAAAAAAAATTGTACTGGTTTTTCTTTAATAGTGATGCATATTTGAACTAAATAAGCACATTTTAAAAAGAGCAGTGATTGAGAAGAAGAGGTTTTTTAACTGAGTGGTCCGAAAAGGACTCCCTTAAAAAGTCTGTTTTGAACAGATTTCTGAATAATATCAGCTATGAAGCTGTGTAAAGATCTCAGGGGTGGGTGATTTTTTCCAGTCAAAAAACTGTAAAGGCTCCAAAGTCACAATACAGCTGTAAGTTTCTCTAATAAAGTAACTTCTGACAAAGGATGAGAAGAAATAACTAACCCAGGTTTAAAAGAAAAGGGACAGACTTTCTATGGAATTAATATTTAATTAAAGCTCTAAAGGACAAAAATACACTAGAGCAAAATCCTGGTGATGCTGATATACCTAATGAAAGATCATAAACAAGGTGTGGGTAGCAAAGAGTGTGTGGGAATGTTGGTAAGCACAGTGGGGAAGAGTCATCCCTGAACATGTTCTTAAATGAAGCAATTCTTGTGTTGTTTTAAAAGGTAAATTGGAGTTTGTCTAAGTGATTAGAGAAGGATGCCTCAGCTTATGGAACTTCGAAGCCATAAAGATGTGATAAACTACTGCAGATATTTTCATGTATATTTGTTGTTGCTTCTAGTACTGGTGATCTAAAAACTCCTACTTAAGACAACTAAAAATCCAGACAAAATAGCTTTTAAAGTTAAAAATATCAGAATGATTATAAAAATAAGTGAGGGATTACTGGGCCAAAATACGAAATACAATGAGAGCCTAGAGATATATTCCCTGAAGCCATTTTAGCTATAAGAGCATTTGAAACTGCTAAAACACACTGAGCTGTGTTTTTCATAGATTCTTGATACCAGAGAAACAAAATTCAAAATCCAGCAACAATCAAGTTTGAGGACTTTGGTACAACCCAAATTTAAGTTGAGATCCCCAAAGAACAAGGAGAAGCAGAAATAAGACTATAGCCTGCCTTGCCTTCTGTGTAAACTGAGAAAGTCAGTCACTGAATTTGGAGTATGATTGTCTTGTAGAGTCTCAGATATAATAGAAAATCCTGCCAAGGAGGACCATACCATTATGATAGCTCTTAATTATCCCTACTCAATAAGAGTTTCAAATATAATGTCTTGAACATAGCAAAATGTAACAAAGCATGCAAAGAAAAATCATTAACAAGATTTGATAAACAAAATGGGATTAAGTATGATATTAAAATGATCAATAAAGATTGTAAAATGGCTTGATTACTCTGCTCAAAGAAATGAGAGGGGAAGCAAATTGAACAAAAAACTGAAACTAAAAATGATATTGAGAAAGATTTTATAAATGAACCAAATGGATACTCTAGAACTTTAAAGATATGACAGCTAATTTAAGATACCACAGGGGTGCCTGGGTGGCTCACTTAATTAAACCTCCAATTCTTTTTCCTTTTATTTAACACCTTAATTTTATTTTATTTCTTTCATTTTGGCTCAGGTCATGATGTCAGGGTTGTGAAATAGAGCCCAGAGTTGGGCTCTGTGCTGAGCCTGGAGCCTGCTTAAGATTCTTTTCTCTTCTTTTTCTATCCCTCCCTGCACTCTTGCTCGCTCGCTCTCTCTTGCTTGCTAATAAATAAATAAATATATAAATATATAGATAATAGACAAAGCAAAATAAAAGCAGATTATGGAAATAAATATAAAGATTTTGAAATGAAAACAAGTTCAAAATAAAATAGAGAAGACCTACACAGCTAAAAGTTCATTCAAAAATCTACTATTAAAGAAGTCAGTATGACACAATGTTAAGATATCAAAAGATTTGAGCATGTACTTTACAGAAAGGGTAATCCAAATGGCCACTCATATATAAAAACTGTTTATCTTTATTATGAATCTGGAATTAAATTAAATTAAATTAAATTAAATTAAATTAAAATTAAAATTAAATTAAAACCTAGAATGGCATACTATTACACACTTATCATATTGGGCAACAGTAAAAATGTCTTGCAAGAATGTGAAAGTATGACAGTGCCCATAATAAAAACATTTGAGGTAAGTTGTACAATATTTAGAAAACTTAACAATAAAAATAAAAAAATATTGGTCCATTCCTAGAAACACAACATGGAACTAAATGAATATTTTCACCAGGATATGCAAACAGATGATTATAGTTATTTCATTCATAACAGCAGATCAGCAGTGGTATATTTGCACAATGTTACATTAAATAAGAGAGAATATTAACAACCTGGGAGGAGGGGCTAGGTTGTTATCATAAAGAGATCTTCTATGGTGCTGATTATGTTCTATTTCTCAAAATCTTTAAGTTAAAAAAGTTTTCCAGTTTATATCTAGATAGATAGAGAGATAGATAGATAGATGATAGATAGACAGATATCCCAGAAGCTGCAATGCTAGGCTAGGACCAGGCTTTAAAGGGCTTTTCTATACTCTACTAAATACTTTAAACCTTTCATTATATCATAGCTCAGTGTTCAAATCTCCATTGGTTTCCTCAGTTTCCTAATATTTCTCTTAAGGTGACCTGATCTAGACTTTTGATCACCTTTGTCTAAATATTTCTATTTTAACAAAGTCCTTTTTAACACTCAGAGACTGAAACTTAGAAAAATACTCTGTTATCTCACTAGAGTGGAAAATATATAGTTACCCATTAACTAATGATATCCATGTCTACATTAGATCCATGACATTTTTAATTCTTGGGAGCTTTTGGTTAAATGAATTTTTTAAGCTTCCTTTAAATGAAGCTTTAAGCCATCACCACATGAATAAAATTGAAGAACTAAATGAAAACAAGCCAAGTATTTACAGAGTAATAGAATGTGCAGTGGAAAGAGTACAATTCTGAAATCATAAAGCCTAAATTAGTGTGATGCATCTTTACTAGCCATGTAATCATAAACCAGTTATCTAAATTGTGTTTCCTCGGTTTTTTCACCCATGAAATGGTGATGATAATACTTATTATGCAGAGTTGTTGTGTGGCTGTAATGAAGCATGGAGCATGAGAGTCTCATATTCCATACTAAAATGATAGCTATTTTTATACTTATAATAATTCTAATAATAGTAATTAAATTGTTCAAAATGATAATATTCATTTATATTGAGGCATTGTATTGACTATTCATAGACACATTTACCAAAATAAATTTCATTTTACTTTACCCTCCCTGAGGATATATATTTCCTAATTCAATATGAATCTCATTATGAATAATAATTATCATGATAAATATGCTGATTTTTCTTCTATTTATTTTTAGGGAAGTATCCTAAACTGTTGAACATAAAGAAACTTAAGCAAGTCTGTCTTATTCAAAATTTGCATGCTGCTTTCTTATGAAACTAGATTATAGAGTTGTATGAAATAAATTCATGCAGTTAAGATATTTATGTTTGGAAAACTGGGTGGTCAGTTTAGTATCTCAAAAGAAGATTTTAAATTTAAACCTTAAAAATGAGCTCTTTCAGCCTTATTTATAGACCATCCTTCATGCTTCATAAGTATTCCTTCATTGTAAACTAAGTAATAGTTTTTGTCACAGTGTATATAACTAAAATGGATTTTATATTCTATTATTTCAGAGTTAGTTGTAGTTTCTACTTCCTTACTTCCTTTTTTGAAAAATAGATTAATTCTACAAAAAGTTTTTTCCAGCTTTATTGAAAAATAATCGACATATTATAATTTGTAAATTTAAGAAATGATTTCTTATAACATTGCAAACTTTTAACATTGTGTAAATTTTGTACAATTTGATAAATTGGTATACATCTGTATTGCAATATAATCTACATAAAAATGTTAATACATCTACTATCTCATATAGTTGCCACTGTTTTTATGCACGTATCGTAAGGAATTTTAAGATCTACTCTCTTAGCAACTCTTATGTATATAGTACAGTAGAGATAAACTTCAGAGTTCTTGTGGGTTTTGTTCCAGACCACCTCAATAAAGAGATTATCTCAATAAACTAAGTCAAATTATTATTGTTTTTTTGGTTTCCCAGTGCATATAAAAAAATAAACACTATACTGCAGTGTATGTCTTTAAAGAAAAACAATGTATATACCTTAAGTAAACTAGTTCTGAGTTTTTAGTGGGTCGTAATTACTGATCACAGATCACCATAACAAATACAATAATAATGAAAAAACTTGAAATATTGCAAGAATTACCAACATGTGACAGAGAGACACAAAATGAACAAATGTTGTTAGAAAAATGGAGGCAGCAGACCTTTTTTATACAAGAATCCTATAAAATTTCAACTTGTAAGAATGTGATATATGCAAAGTTTAATAAAGGGAAGCACAATAAAAAAGTATGTATATATTATTAACTATGATCATCATGCTGTACATTAGATCCCCAGAACTTTTTCATATTATAGTTGCAAGTTTGTACCCTTTGACCACCTTACTCCACCCCAGGTTCACCCCTTGTCAACTCAACTCTAAGTTTCTATTAGTTTGCCTTTTCTTCAGATTCTGTATGTAAGGGATATCATAATACATAAATTTAAAAAATATATAAAATCTTTGAAATATTTCACTTAGTATAATACCTTCAAGATCCATCCATGCTGTTGTAAATGGCAGTATTTCTTAATTTTTCATGGTTAAGTAGTAGTATTCCATAGTATATATTTACCATACTTATTTTATTCATTCATCCATTAATGGATACTGAAGCTATTTCCATCTCTTGCTTAGAGTTAATAATTTTATAATGAACATAAGAGTGCAGATATGTCTTCGAATAGTGACTCCGTTTCCTTTAGATATATACCTAGAAGTGGGATTACTGAATCATATGGTAATTTTACTTTTAATAATATGAATCATCTCCATACTGTTTTCCATACAAATTTATATCCCTATCACAGTGCATAAGTTCCCCATTTTCCCCAATATTTAACAAAATTTTTAGTTTTAATTTTTTGGTAGTATATATTCTAATAGGTAGTAATATCTTGCTGTGTTTTCCAGAAGTAAACAACAACAACAACAACATAATGACTTTGCCCTGAGTTTTTACGTTGAGCACTTTTTAATGCTCCTGTTGGTCATTTATATAACTTTTTGAAAGAAAAAGTCTATTGAGATCCTTTTGCTATTTTTTAAATTATATATTTTTTTCTATTTGTATCTGTTGGTTATTAACCTCTTTTCAGATATAAGATTTGTAAGTATTTTCTTCCATTCTGTGGATTGTGTTTTTATTCTCTCTCTCTCTGTCTCTCTTTTTCGGCAATGCAGAAACTTTAGTTTGATGTAATACCATTTATTTATTTTTGGTTTTTTACTTGTGTTTTTGGTCTGGTATCCAAAAAACTATTGGCAAGACCAATGTCAAGGAGAATTTTTCCTATGTTTTCCTTTAGGAAATTTAGTTTCATGCATCACATTTAAGTCTTTAATCTATTTCAAGTTAAGATTTATGAGTGATATAAGGCTCCAGTTTCATACTGTTTTATGTGACTATTCAGTTTTAAATATCATCTATTGAACAGACTATCCTTACCCATTACATATGTTGGCCCCTGTCAAATATTAGGTGACTGCATGAAAGGATTTATTTCTGGACTCTCAATTCTGTTCTACTTGTTTATTGGTCTGTTTTTATGCCAGTATACTTTATTGTTTTGAGCTTGAGGGCTTTGTAGTATAATTTCAAATCAAGAAGTGTAATTTCTCTTCTTCATTCTTTCTCAGAACTGCTTTGATTATTTGTTGTCTTTTATGGTCTCATATAAATTTTAGGATTCTTTACTTACTTCTGTCAAAAAATAATATTGGATTTTTTTTAAAAAGATTTTTTAATTATTTATTTGACAGAGAGAGATGACAAGCAGGCAGAGAGGCAGGCAGAGAGAGAGGAGGAAGCAGGCTCCCTGCTGAGCAGAGAGCCTGATGCAGGGCACGATCCCAGGACCCTGGGATCATGACCTGAGCCGAAGGCAGCGGCTTAACCCACTGAGCCACCCAGGCGCCCCTAACATTGGATTTTTGATAGGAATTGAATTTAAAGATGGTTTCCGGTAGTATGGACATTTTAACAATGTTAATTCTTACCGTTCATAAATATGGGCTATCTTTCCATTTGTATCTCCTTCAATTTCTTTATCAATGTCATAGTTTATGGGGTACAGATCTTTCATCTTCTTAGTTAAAACTTTTTCTAAGTATTTTATTATTTTTGATGCTACTGTGAATTAGATTGTTTTTCATCATTAGAGTGTAAAAATGCTCCTGTCTTGTGCTTACTTTGGCAGCACATATACTAAAATTGGAATGATGCCGAGAAGATTAGCGTGATCACTGAACAAGGATGACATGAAAAACTGGGAAGCATTCCACATTAAAAACAAAACAAAACAAAATTCTTGTCTTTTATATATTGATCTTGTATTTGGCAGCTTTACTAAATTTGTTTATCAAATTTTTTTGTGACGTTTTTAGGATTTTTTTACATGTAAGTTCATGTTATCCAAAAAAGGAAAATTTTATTTCTCCTTTTTTTTTTTGGAGTCTTTTATTTCTTTGTGCTCCTTGTTTCTCTGGCTAGGACATCCAGTACTATGTCAAATGAGAGTAGTGAAAGTGGACACACTTGTCTTGTTTCTGATCTTTAAGGTGAAAACTTTCAAACTTTTTTGATTGAATATGAGATTAGCTCTGGGCTTGCAATATGTGTTTTTTAATTGATTTTTTAAAATTTTTATAAACATATAATGTGTTTTTATCCCTAGGAGTACAGGTCTGTGAATCACCAGGTTTACACATTTCACAGCACTCACCATAGCACATACCCTCCCCAATGTCCATACCCCCACCATCCTCTCCCAACACACCTCCCCCCAGCAACCCTCAGTCTGTTTTGTGAGATTCAGTGTTTTATGGTTTGTGTCCCTCCCAATCCCATCTTCTTTTATTTTTCTTTTCGTACCCCCCAAACTGCCTATGTTGCATCTCCACTTCATCGTATCAGGGAGATCATATGATAGTTGTCTTTCTCAGATTGGTTTATTTCGCCAAGCATAATACCCTCTAGATCCATCCACGTCATCACAAATAGCAGGATTTCATTTCTTTTGATGGCTGCATAGTATTCCATTGTACATATATACCACATCTTATTTATTGATTCATCTGTGGAAGGACGTTTAGGTTCTTTCCATAGTTTAACTATTGTGGACATTGCTGCTATAAACATTTGGGTGCATGTGCCCCTTCAGAATGCCACGTTTGTATCTTTAGGGTATATACCCAGTAATACAATCACTGGGTCATAGGGTAGTTCAATTTTCAGCTTTTTGAGGAACCTCCACGCTGTTTTCCAGAGTGGTTGCACCAGCTTGCATTCCCACGTACAGTGTAGGAGGGTTCCCCTTTCTCCACATCCTCGCCAGCATCTGCCATTGACTGACTTGTTCATTTTAGCCATTCTGAAAGATGTGAGGTGGTATCTCATTGTGGTTTTGATTTGTATTTCCCTGATGCCGAGTGATGTGGAGCATATTTTCATGTGTCTGTTGGCCATTTGGATGTATTCTTTGCAGAAATGTCTGTTCATGTCTTCTGTTCATTTCTTCATTGGATTATTTGTTCTGAGGGTGCTGAGTTTGATAAGCTCTTTATAGATTTGGGATACTGGCCCTTTATCTGGTATGTCATTTGTAAATATATTCTCCCATTCTGACAGTTATCTTTTCGCTTTGTTAACTGTTTCCTTTGCTGTGCAAAAGCTTTTTGATCTGATGAAATCCCAATAGTTCATTTTTGCCCTTGCTACCCTTGCCTTTGGCGATATTCCTAGGAAGAAGTTGCTGCTGCTGAGGTCAAAGAGGTTGCTACCTGTTCTCTCCTCAAGGATTTTGATGGATTCCTTTCTCACATTATGCTTCTTCATCCATTTCCAGTCTATTTTCATGTATGGTGTAAGGAAATGGTCCAATTTCTTTTTTCTGCATGTGGCTGTTCCATTTTCCCAACACCTTTTGTTGAAGAGGCTGTCTTTTTTCCATTGGACATTCCTTCCTGTTTTGTTGAAGATTAGTTGGCCATAGAGTTGAGGGTGTATTTCTGGGCTCTCTATTTTGTTCCATTGATCTATGTCTGTTTTTGTGACAGTTCCCTACTATCTTGATGATGACAACTTTGTAATAGAGCTTGAAGTCTGGAATTGTGATGCCAACAACTTTGGCTTTCTTTTTCAATATTCCTCTGGCTACTCGAGGTATTTTCTGGTTCCATATAAATTTTAGGATTATTTGCCCCATTTCTTTAAAAAAAAAATGGATGGGATTTTGATAGGGATAGCATTAAATGTGTAGATTGCTTTAGGTAGCATAGACATTTTCACAATAATTGTTCTTCCAATACAGGAGCATGGAACATTTCTCCATTTCTTTGTGTCTTCTTCAATTTTTTTCATGAGTGCTTTAGAGTTTTCTGAGTATAGATTCTTTGTCTCTTTGGTTAGGTTTATACCTAGGTATCTTAGGGTTTTGGGTGCAACTGTAAATGGGATTCACTCCTTAATTTATATTTCTTCTGTCTTATTGGTATAAAAAAATGCAACCAATTTCTGTGCATTGATTTTATATCCTGACACTTTACAGAATTCCTATACAAGTTAGAGCAGATTTGGAGTGGAGTCCTTTAAGTTTTCCACATACAATATCATATCATCTGCAAACAGTGATAGTTTGAATTCTCTTTTGCCAATTTGGCATAATTTCGATGCCTTTAATTTCTTTTTGTTGTCTGATTGCTGAGGCTAGGACTTCTAGTACGATGTTGAATAGCAGTGTCATGATAACGGACATCCCTGCTGTGTTCCTGACCTCAGCGGAAAAGTATTCAGTTTTTCTCCATTGAGAATGGTATTTACAGTGGGTTTTTCATAGATGGCTTTGATAATATTGATAATATGTGCCTTCTATCCCTACACTTTGAAGTGTTTTAATCAGGAAGGGATACTGCACTTTGTCAAATGCTTTTTCAGCATCTATGGAGAGTATCAGATGGCTCTTGTTCTTTCTTTTATTAATGTGTTGTATCACATTGATTGATTTGCAGAAGTTGAACCAACCTTGTAGCCCTGGAATAATTCCCACTTGGTCGTGGTGAATAATCCATTTAATGTACTATTGAATCCGATTGGCTAGTATTTTGGTGAGAATTTTTGCATCTGTGTTCATCAAGGATATTGGTCTGTAGTTCTCTTTTTTGATGGGATCCTTGTCTGGTTTTGGGTTCAAGGTGATGCTGGCCTCAGAAAAAAAGAGTTTGGAAATTTTCCTTCCATTTCTATTTTTTGGGAACCGTTTCAGAAGAATAGGAATTAATTCTTCTTTAAATGTTTGGTGGAATTCCCCTGGGAAGCCGTCTGGCCCTGGGCTTTTGTTTGTTTGGAGATTTTTGATGACTGTTTCAATCTCCGTACTGGTTATGGCTCTGTTCAGGTTTTCTATTTCTTCCTGGTTCAGTTGTGGTAGTTTATATGTCTCTAGGAATGTACCCATTTCTTCCAGATTTTTGAATTTGTTGGCGTAGAGTTGCTCATAGTATGTTCTTATAATTGTTTGTATTTCTTTGGTGTTGGTTGTAATCTATCTTCTTTCAATCATGATTTTATTTATTTGAGTCCTTTCTCTTTTCTTTTTGATAAGTCTGGAAAGGGGTTTATCAATCTTATTAATTCTTTCAAAGTACCACCTCCTAGTTTTGTTGATTTGTCCTATTGGTTTTTTTTGTTGTTGGTGGTTTTTTTTGTTTCTATTTCATTGATTTCTGCCATGATCTTTATTATTCCTCTTCTCCTGCTGGGTTTAGGCTTTCTTTGTTGTTCTTTATGCAACTCCTTTAGGAGTAGGGTTATGTTGTGTATTTGAGATCTTTCTTATTTCTTGAGAAAGGCTTGTACAGCTTTATATTTTCCTCTCAGGACTGCCTTTGCTGTATCCCACAGATTTTGAACACTTTTGTTTTCATTATTATTTGTTTCCATGAATTTTTTCAATTCTTCTTTAATTTCCTGGTTGATCAATTCATTTTTTAGAAGGATGCTATTAGTCTCCATGTATTTGTGTTCTTTCCAAATTTCCTCTTGTGATTGAGTTCTAGTTTCAGAGCATTGTGGTCTGAGAATATGCAGGGGATGATCCAATCTTTTGATAATGGTTGAGATCTGATTCATGACCCAGGATGTGGTCTATTCTGGAGAATGTTCCATGTGCACTAGAGAAGAATGTGTATCTGTTATTTTGGGATGAAATATGTTGAATATACCTGTGATGTCAATCTTGTCCAGTGTGTCATTTAAGGCCTTTTCCTTGTTGATCTGTTGCTTGGATGATCTGTCCATTTCAATGAGGGGAGTGTTAAATTCCCCTACTATTATTTTATTATTGTCGATGTGTTTCTTTGATTTTGTTATTAATTGGTTTATTTAGTTGGCTGCTCCCATGTTAAGGACATAGATATTTAAAATTGTTAGGTCTTCTTGTTGGACAGACCCTTTGAATATGATATACTGTCCTTCCTCATCTCTTATTATAGTCTTTGGCTTAAAATCTAATTGATCTGATAAAAGCTGCCACCCCAGATTTCTTCTGATGGCCATTAGCATGGTACATTGTTTTCTACCCCCTCTCTTTAAATCTGGGGGTGTCTTCGGGTCTATGATGAGTTTCTTGGGCAGCATATTGACGGGTTTTGCTTTTTATCCATTCTGATACCCTGTGTCTTTTGATTGGTGCCTTTAGGCCATTTACATTCAGGGTAACTATTGAGAGATATGAATTTAGTGGCATTGTATTGCCTATAATATGACTGTTACTGTATATTGTTTCTGTTCCTTTCTGATCTACTACTTTTAGGCTCTCTCTTTGCTTAGAGGACTCCTTTCAATATTTCCTTTAGAGTTGGTATGGTGTTTGCAAATTCTTTCAGCTTTTGTTTGTCCTGGTAGCTTTTTAATCTTTCCTTCTATTTTCAATGATAGCCTAGCTGTATATAGTATTCTTGGCTGCATGTTTTACTCACTTAACACTCTGAAGTTATCATGCAAGGTCTTTCTGGCCTGCCAGGTCTCTGTGGATAAGTCTGCTGCCAATCAAATGTTTTTACTGTTGTACAATACAGACTTCTTCTCCCAGGCTGCTTTCAGGATTTTCTCTTTGTCGTTGACAGTTGTAAATTTTACTATCAGGTTACGGGGTGTGGACCTATTTTTATTGATTTTGAGGGTCATTCTTTGCATCTCCTGGATTTTGATGTTTGTTCCCTTTGCCATATTAGGGAAATTCTCTACAAAAATTCTCTCCAATATACCTTCTGCTCCCCTCTCTCTTTCTTCTTCTTCTGGCATCCCAATTATTCTAATGTTTTGTCATCTTATGGTCTCACTTATCTCTCAAATTCTCTCCTCATGGTCCAGTATTTGTTTGTCTCTCTTTTGCTCAGCTTTTTATTCTCCATCATTTGGTCTTCTGTATCACTAATTCTTTTGCCTCATTTATCCTAGCAGTAAGAACTTCCATTTTTTATTGCACCTCATTAATAGCTCTTTTGATTTCAACTTGGTTAGATTTTAGTTCTTTTATTTCTCCTGAAAGGGCTTTTATCTCTCTGGAGAGGGTTTCTCTAATATCTTCCATGCCTTTTTCGAGCCCAGCTAGAACCCTGAGAGTTGTCATTCTGAACTCTAGTTCTGTCATATTACCAATGTCTGTTTTGATTAGTTCCCTAGCCTTTGGTACTGCCTCTTGTTCTTTTTCTTGTGATGAGTTTTACCACCTTGTCATTTTGAGCAAATAAGAATATATAAAGGAGCAAATAAAATGCTAAAAGGGTGGCAAAGACCCCAGGAAATTGTGCTTTAACCAAATCGGAAGAGACCCCAAGTTGTGGGAGAACGAAAGGGGATAAAAAAGAAGTTCTAGGGGAAAAAAGGTTAAAAAAAAAGAAAACAAGGAAAGAATATTACCAAAGAAAAAAAAATTATATATATACTAGACTTGTGACTAGACTAGGGTCACTCACTTAATTTTAGGAGTATTTTGGTCTCTTAGAAGAAACTACCTCCCAGGATTTTAAAGGATGAAAAACATATAAGGGTAGGCACAATGATGGGATGGAATGAACCTATAAAAATGAGTTAAAAAAATTAATTTCTAAAAAATAAGTTGATAGAGCAAGTTGGTTGGGACTATAAAGAAAAATAAACTGGAGAAAATTTGCTCAGTCTGGACACTAGAACAATCTTGGAGCTAGATTTAGGGTATATTTTGGTCTATTAGGAGAAGTTATACCCCAAATTATTTAGAAGAAAAAAAACCCTATGTGTAAAAAAATATATAGTTAGATACAATGGAGGATAAAATATGACTATAGTAATGAAGGTTCAAAATAGATTATTTTTTGTAAGCTATTTAAAAAATAATCTCGTTAAAAAATCATTGAAAGACGAATTGATAAAAGTTAAAAAAAAGTAGCAGAAGAAAAAAGAAAAAATATATAACTGCAAGACTAAAGAATCATTGGGAGAAAGCCATGAATTCCTTGTTTTGCTTTCTCCTCCTCTGGAATTCCACTGTTCTCTTTAGTAAGTGAAGTTGATCTTGGCTGGGTTTCTTGTTGGTCTTCTGGGGAAGGAGCCTTTTGTATTGATTCTCAAGTGTCTTTGCCCGAATGGATTTATCCTGCCCTTACCTAGGGTAGGGCTAAGTAATCCGTGAACTTTTGTTCCCTGAAGGCTTTCCGTAGAGTTCTCGATGATGGAATGATAATGGCGGTCTCACAATCCGGCCCAGAGGAGTGGAGAACTCAGGGCCCCGCTCCTCAATGCACCCTCAAAGAA
Organism: Mustela lutreola; assembly: GCF_030435805.1. NCBI lineage: Eukaryota > Metazoa > Chordata > Mammalia > Carnivora > Mustelidae > Mustela > Mustela lutreola. The sequence goes on along the minus strand of NC_081308.1, from coordinate 55,344,604 downwards.
AAGTGCTTAATCACTCCCATCTTCCCGGCCTCTGGCCATGCTTGGAGAAAAGCACTCTGTCATTCGCACTTGGAAAAATGTCCTTGGTCATTCTCATCTCCCTGGCCTCTGGCCGTGCTTAGAGAAAAGAGCTCAATTACTCCTGTCTCCCTGGCCCTTGGCCATGCTCCAAGCTCACCCTGCCTATTCCTGGTTCAAAGTAACCCTGGGTTGAGAGCTCACTCCTCAGCTTTGTCTCTGTAGCCAGCTTCCCCACTCTAATACCTGTGAATTCTGTGACATTCAGATACCCCTGGTCCTTCTGTGACCCTGAGGGACCTGGGGCTATGCTGACCCCACTTGGGCTTCACTCTGATTTAGCCTCTGGGGTGATATCCCTCAGTGGATCAAATTTAAAAAGTCCTGATTTTGTGCTCCATTGCTCCACAGCTTGCCGGGAGCTGGTCCCTCCCCCCGCAGTCTACCTTCCCTTTCTTTGGGTTCTCTTTTCCGCCGGTTCTACCTTTCAGAAAGTGATCAATTTTCTCTTTCTAGAATTGTTGCTCTCCTTCTCTTTGATCTCCCATTGGACTTGTAGGTTTTTGCAATGGTTAGATAAGCTATCTACTGATCTCCTGCTACCTGATGTCGTCTCAGCCTGCTACTTCTCGGCCAATTTGAATCCTTCCACGGAATATGTGGTTTTCATTGTGTTGATGTGTATTCTTTCTGTACCCAGTTTGTTGAGTATTTTTATTATGAAAGGGTGTTGAATTTTGCCAAATGCCTTTTCTGCATATATGGAATTGATCATATGAGATATCATTGATCATTCTATTAATATAATGCATCACATTTACTGATAGGTGCTGGTGAATTCAGTTTTGTAGCATTTTGTAGAGAATTTTTACATTTTTTATTTATCAGGGATATGATCCAGCAGTTCTTTTTGTTGCTGATTTGAAAAGTGCCTCGGAGTATTTCAACCACTTCAACTTTTGGGAAGGGTTTTACAAGTGTTTGTATTATTTCTTCTTAAAATGTTTGGTAGAATTCACTGTGGACATCATCTGATTCTGGACTTTTATTTGTTAGAAGGTTTATATTACGAATTCAATCTCCTTATTCCTAATTGGTCTGTTCACATTTTTTATGTCCTTATGATTCAGTCTTGATAGGTTGTATGTGCCTAGGAATTTGTCCATTTCCTCTAGGCTTTTGATTTGCTGGCATTTAACTGTCTGTTATCTTTTATATTTCTGTGGTATCTGTTATAATGTGTCCTTTTACATTTCTAATTTTATTGAGTCTTCTCTCTTTTTTCTGATTTAGTCTAGCTGTCTTTTTTTATTTATCATTACCAAGTCTAATTTTATTTACCATTTTAAAAAACTTTCTAATTTCTTAATTCTATATTTCATTTATTTCTGCCCTAATTTTTATTTTTTTAATTGCTTTTGCTACTTTTAAGTTTACTTTTTTCTTTCTGTACTTTTTTGAGCTGTTATATGGTTCTTTATTTGAAATGTTTTTTTAATACATTTATAGCTATAAAATTTCCTTTTATAACTGCTTTGCTGCTTCTCATAATTTTTTGGTATATATTTTTTTATTTTCCTCAAGATGTATTTTTATTCCCACTTTGTCTTCTTTTTTTTGATTTTTTGTTTGTTTAAAAATGTGTATGTCTGTGTATTTTTAAATTTTCCAAATTTCCTTCGGTATTGATTTCTAGCTTCATATTATTTTGGCTGGAAATATACTCGATATGCTTTCGATATTATTGATTTTGGGGGGACTCTTGTTTTGTGGTTTAAAATGTGATCTATCCTAGACAATTTTCCACGTGTGTTTGAGAAGAATATTTATTATGATACTATTGGATGGAATATCCTGTAAATATATTAGTTTCATTTGACATAGTTCTTATTTGTTTGTTTGTTTTGTTTTGTTTGTTTGTTTGGTTGTTTGAGAGAGAGCAGGGCGGAGAGAATGAGCAAGGGGTAAGGGCAGAGACAGAGGGAGAAGATACCCTCCTGAGCAGGGAGCCCAATGTGGGACTCTATCTCAGGACCCTGGGATCACAACCTGAGCCAAAGGCAAAGGCTTAACTGACTGAGCCACCCAGTTGTCCAGGCAGTGTTTAAATTCACTATTTTCTTATTGATTTTCTGTTTGGATGATCTATCCATATGTAAGAGTGGGGTATTATTGTCCCCAGATACTATTGTATTGCTATTTATTTCTCCTTTTTGTTTTGTTAGTATTTGTTTTATATATTTATGGGGCTCAATATTAGGTACATGATATTTACAGTTACTGTATGGATGAATTGATGACACTTTTCTTATTGTATAATGACTGTGGTGATTTTTAGCTTATATAAACCCTATTTTGTCTGTTATAGTTATTGCTACCCTTGTTTTCTTTTGTTATCATTAGCTTGGAATATCTTTTTCCATCCCTTTACTCTCTGCCCATGTGTGTCCTTAAAGCTAAAGGCATTTTTTATACGCAACATATTGTTGGATCTTGTGTTTTTTGTTTGTTTTTTAAATCTATTCTAGCCTTTCTATGATTTCCAACTGGATGATTCCATTCACTTACAGTTAAAGTAATTATTGATAGGTAAAGACCTAACTATTGCCTTTGATTCTTTTTATATTTCCTGATTTATTTAAATTTTAGTTAATATATAGTGTAATATTAGTTTCAGGATTAGAATTTAGTAATTTGTCATTTACATATAACATTCAATGCTCATCACAAGTGACCTCTTAATAATTTTTACTGACTTAGCCCATTCTCCTGCCCATCTCCCCTCCAGAAACAATCAGTTTGTTACTTATAGTTAAGTGTATTATGGCTTGTCTTCCCCTCCCTTTTTAAAAATTTTTTTCTTTCCCCAGTGCTTATCTGTTTTGTTTCTATGTTAATTGTTTGCTCTTTTGTAGATGCTCTGCTTTTTATTTCCTGTATTGTTCTCTTTGTAATCTGATGACTTTTTGTGGCAGTACGTTTTAACTTCTTTATCAAAATCTTTTGTGTATCTACTACATATTTTTTTATATTTACCATTAAGTTTATATAAAATATGTTAGTTATAACATTCCATTATATGTTGAAAGCAACTGAACTTCAATAGTGTACAGAAAATTTATACTTCTATAACAAGAGGTTATTGATGTTTTTACATTTTGATCATTTTTATATTGTACTTTTAATAACAAATGATTGCAGTTATAGTTATTTTTAATAAGCTTGTTTTTTAACTTTTAAACTAGATTAGTAAATGATTTCTATATCACCATTACAGTATTGGAGAATCTGGTTTTGACTATACATTTACCTTTAGCAATAAATAAGGAACCATCCATGCATCCATGTTGTCATCTTGATTACATCACCGTCCCCAAATCTTCAGTAAGTGTTACTTTATATTTATCTATTTTTAAAGATTTTGTTTATTTGACAGAGAGAGAGAGAGCTCAAGTTGGCAGAGTGGCAGGCAGAGGAAGATCTAGAGGCAGGCTTATTACCCAGCAGTGAGCCCGATGCAGGTCTTAATCCCAGGACCCTGGGATCACGACCTGAGCCAAAGGCAGCTGCTTAACCGATTGAGTCACCCAGGGACCCCTAAATTTTACTTTAGTTAATATATGACCATTTTTTATTTCTACTAATAGACACATCAATTTTATTGCTTTTAATATTAAGGTCTTCTCCTTAACATCATTATCATCTAATTCTTTTTCAATTTTAAAAGTGTTGTTTACATTTGTGGTGGTAAGTATGTAATTCATGTATGTGGTGGTATGTAAGTAATTCAAATATGAATTTTAAACTCTAGATCATATGCTCCATTGTGGCAGATATTTGTCTTATTCATCCCACCCACAAAAAATTAGTACTCAATAGGTCTTTGTTGATTGACTGAATGAACTAAGTGTTCTGACACTAGCATAGCTGACCAAACCAGAGATCAAGGAGAAAATATAATGATTGTCAAATGGGTGAACCTGAGATAAAAAGACATTTTAGCTTCGTTAGTTTGATATACACTCCAGATAACATTCCAACTCTGCATGGATTTTTGGAAAGCAAACAACTCCTCTCCTAAATAATAAATGTATTAATTGCCTTCCTTATGAGTCCTGACAGCAGTCAGCTTTGTGGGTTTCTGATTCCATTCCAAGAGGTTGAATGTCTGTTTGATTTATGTCATAGGCAACAGTGTCATGAGGAAAGACTTGTAGGATAAAATTTCTTAAAGATGGGAACACATATGGCTGCCTATGGACTGTGAGGTGGGTGTTAATGAAAATGCATTGAGCAGTAAGGGAAGGGCAGCTCACAACCATAGGAAAGGTGCCCTGTGTCTTTGTTTTGTTTTGTTTTGTTTTACAAACAGATACCATTTCCCCTCCCCATGGAAATTTTCAAATTTACTTTTCTCTAACAACCACAAATACTTGGGACATTATGAACACAATATGGGCCTTAAAGGATAAAAATAAACAAAAATTTAAGTAAATGTTAAGTGTTTATCATTATTTCAGCCATGTTTTTCTATGTTTAACTTCTCAAAGAAATTACACAGTCTGGTTTCTAAATATTATACCAAGCTGTTAAACTAATGCAAAGGGTTTTATGGAATTTTTTATAACACCATCTAGATTTTCTACATTGGCTGTCACTCCTGAAAATTCTCAGTTTATAAATGTGCATGCATTGAGGCAGCATATATTTACATTATAGTAAATATTCACTGGTTATTTACCTGTTTTATTACTGTATTTTGATCCTTTCTAATTGTTCACTTTCTTCCATGTTTCCCCCTTATTTCTACAAATGTCAATCCACCACATGTTATGTAAAGTGAAACAGAAGAACAGCTGTTAGTAGAAAGGATTAATAGGTGATTTGATGTTACTCTGTGAGATATTAAGTAATAGTCAAGGTATTTCCATATCATCATTTTAATATATTTCAGTAATACAGCATAGTTGTTATGCTTTAATTAAACCTTCATTAAGTCTTTATATATATATATTTTTTCCTAACTCACAAATCAGCCCTTCATGTCCCATTCAAAACCCACTCAATTTATGGAATAATTGTTTTGTCTTCCCCACACAATCTTCATTTAACTTATTGCTCTGGTGTGCTCCTTTGTCAGCACATATATTAAGTTATTGCTCTGGGTATGTCTGTGTAAGCATTCTTAGTTCAGAGACCTAAGGAGGAGGTCCAAATTGAAGAAAAACAAACAGAAAAAAAGAAAATGTTCTCAGCCATTTCTTGCAGTTTCATTTGCAGGAACCACAAAAGCAAAGATATTAAAATGTGTTTTTTTCTTATTTTTTAAAATTAAGTTTAAATTTTTTATTGGATTATGCTCCCTTAAACTCATCTGATACCATGAATAGAAAACCAAAGCAATCCACCAAACATTCTTTCATGATGTTGCCTTTAAACATGTTGCCTTTACAAAGTTTACAGAGTAGTCTCATCTGTAGAGTAGATGAGCCTTGACTCAAAAGTGTCATCAAGGACTGTGGTGACACTTGCCTTGCCATCCGCCCGCTATTCCTGCCATGCCAGGCTCTCCTGCTTCACAACTGTTTCCCGACTGCAAAGCCAATGGCTCCTTCTCTTCTCCCTGGGCGGCGTGCTGTGCCTTCCCCAGACATGCTAGTGGGGAGTGCAGTCACAGACGTGTCCCTTTCCTTAAGGCTCTTTCCACGGGCTTAACCACGCTTCACTCCCAGGCAGAGGGGATGCCCGGGCTAAGATGATTTCGCTCCATACAGGTTTCTCCCACAATGCTCCAGAGACTATGTTCAGGCAAGCAGCATCAGCATCCCCCAGAACCGACACTGATTTCCCAGTGAATGCTGTGCTTTCGCAGAGGGGATGCAGGAACAAAGAGGCATTTGCTCTATTCGGGTTTCTCCCACTGTGCTGTGAACACTAGGTTAAGGCAAGCAGCAACAGCAGCCCGCAGAACCGACTCTGATTTCAGAGAGACTGCCTTGCGCACGCAGAGGCTTTGGGCTTGGCGCGAACCGCACTTCGCCGCTGCTTCCTCAGGAAGGCTTTGGGTGTTCGCTCTTTCGCATGAGGGAAGAAAATCTGGGGGAGAGCTGGTGCCTCTTGGGCCTTGCTTTCATTGGCTCTATGTTGGCGCCCTGGGTTCAACCTGCCAGGCCGAACTAAGCAGACATAGCCACAACCTGCAGCAGCATGCGTGGCCTAGGATGGCACTCTATGCACACTACCATCTCCCGGTATAGGCAACACTTGGCCTTTTGCTCTGGTGCTCAGGCGGACTAGGGGACTAGGCCAGTGCCTTCCCCACAGGAGAGGAGAGGCGACAGGATCCCTGCACACTGCCTGTGCACTGGGATGGAGAGCTGTGGGGGACTTATCTCACTCCTTCCCCAGCCAGCCCGGCCACCGCGAATGCTTCCACATCCTGGAGGAAGATCTTATCTGACGACCCGTTCCTTTAGGGAGCTACTTCTGTGTGTTCAGGTTATGGTCCTGGTGGCAAGCACATGTCTGAACCAGGGACATGTGGCCAAGGAGCTGCTTTCCCCTTGGGCTCAGGGGCCCAGGACAGGCATGCCTTCTGCCCAGACTCCTTCCTCACAGTGGAGCACGCGCCCCTGCCCTAGTCGTCCCCTCGGGTCTCCTTCTCAGCCATGTTTCCGTCTCTCCACACAGAGAGAGGGTGACACTTGTCTTACCACCGACCAGCCAGGCTTCCGTCTCTCCGCGCAGGGCGCGGGAGACACTTGTCTTGCCACCGCCCGCTGTTCCTGACAGGACCGGCTCTCCTGCTTGGAGACTGTTTCTGAAAACAGGGCCAACGACTCCTTCTCTTCTCCGGGGCAGCGTGCTGCACCTTCCCCAGACATGCTGCTGGGGAGCGCAGTGACAGACGAGTCCCTTTCCTTAAGGCTCTTCCCACAGGCGCAACCAAGCATCTCCCTCAGGCAGAGGGGATGCCCGGGCAAAGCCGATTTCGCTCCATGCGGGTATATTACACTGAGCTGTGGAGACACGCTTAGGCAAGGAATAGCCGCATCCCACAGACCCGATTCTGATTTCCCAAAGAATCCTGTGCTTTCCCAGAGGGGATGCCCGGGCAAAGAGGCTTTCGCTGTATGCGGGTTTATCCCACCTTGCTGCCAAGACTAGGCTAAGGCACCCAGCAAGAACAGCCCACAGAACCGACTCTGATTTCCCAGTGACTGCTATGCTATCGCAGAGGTTTTCAGCTTGGCGAGAATGGTACTTCTCTGCGGCTTCCTCAGCAAGGCTTTGGTCGTTCGCTCTGTCGAGTCAGGGATAAAGAGCTGGGGCAGAGCTGATGCCTCTTGGGCCTTGCTTTTCTGGGCTCCATGTTCTAGTCCTGGGTTCACCCTGCCTAGCCGAAATAAGCAGACACAGCCTCGACCCTGCAGCAGCGTGTGTGGCCTAGGATGGCACTCTGCTCACAATTTCATCTCCCGCCGTAGGCAAGACCAGCCCTTTTGCTGTGGTGTTCAGGTGGACAGGGACTAGGCCAGTGCCTTTCCAGCCGAGAGGAGATGCGACACGATCACTGCACACCGCCGCGCCCTGGAATGGGGAGTAATGGGTAACTGTCCCTCCTTCCCCGGGACACTCGCTGCCTCCGCCAATGCTGCTACATCCTGGAGGAAGATGGCATCTGACTGCCCGTTCCTCCAGGAGCTGTTTCTGCGAGTTCAGGGCTGGGCGCCTGGTGGCAAGCCCACGTCTGCCCTATCGTCAGGTGGCCAAAGAGCTGCTGTCCCCTTTGGCCCAGGAGCCCAGGACAGGCATGTCTTCTGCCCAGACTCCTTCAGAGTGGAGCACGCGCCCCTGCCCTTTTCGTTCCCTCGTGTCTCCTTCGCAGCCAAAGTGTCTCTCAGGCAAAGTGAATGACGGGGCAATGAGGATTTCGCTCCATGCGGGTTTATTACATCGTGCTGTGGAGACTAGCTCAGGCAAGCAGCAGCCGCATCCCATAGCCCCGACTCTGATTTCCCAAAGAATGCTGTGCTTTCCCAGAGGGGATGCCCGGGCAAAGAGGCTTTCGCTCTACGAGGGTTTCTCCTACCGTGCTGCGAATACTAGGCTAAGGCAAGCAGCAACAGCAGCCAGCAGAACTGACTCTGATTTCTCAGCAAATGCTGTGCTTTCGAGAGGCTTTAGGCTTGGAGCCAACAGCAATTCGCCGCCGCTTCCTCAGCTAGGCTTTGGGTTTTCCCTCTGTCGCGTCAGGGAAGAAGTGCTGCCGGAGAGCTAATTCCTCTTTGGCTTTGCTTTCCAGGGCTCCATTTTGTCGTCGTCTGTTCAAACTGCCAAGCCGAATTAAGCAAACAGAGGTACAACCATGCAGCAGCGTGCGTGTCCTAGCATGGCACGGTATGCCCACTACCATCTCCTGGCGTAGGCGAGGTTTGGCAATTTGCTCTGGTGCTCAGGCGGACTGGGGGACTAGTCCAGTGCCTTCCTCACAGGAGAGGAGAGGCGACAGGATCCCTACAGACCGCCGTGCCCTGGGATGGGGAGCAGTGGTGGACTGTCCTCACTCCTCCGGACAACACGTGCCATACGAAAGCTTCCACATCATGGAGAGAACGGCTTCTGATGGTCCTTTCTTTCAGGGAGCTACAACTGCGAGTTCAGCATAGGCGCCTGGTGGCAAGCACATGTCTGCACCAGGGACAGGTGGCCAAGGAGCTGCTGTCCCCTTGGGCCCAGGGGCCCAGGGCAGGCCTCCCTTCTGCGGAGACTCCTTCTTCAGAGTGGAGCACGCGCTCCGGCCCTAGTCGTCCTCTCATGTCACCTTAGCAGCCAGGCTCACATCTCTCCGCACAGGTAGCGGGTGAAACTTGTCTTTCCACCGACACGCTGTTCCTCACAGGTCCGGCTCTCCTGCTTCTCGACCGTTTCCGGACAATATCACCAACGGCTCCTTCTCTTGTCCCGGTATAGCCTTCTGCACCTTCCCCAGACATGCTCCTGGGGAGCGCAGTGACAGACGTGTCCCTTTCCTTAAGGCTCTTTCTAAAGACGCAACCACGCTTCTCTCTCAGGCAGAGGGGATGCCGGGGCAAAGAGGATTTCGCTCCATGCGGGTTTATTACACCGTGCTGTCGAGACCAGCTCAGGCAAGGAGTAGCAGCATACCACATACCCGACTCTGATTTCCCAAAGAATGCTGTGCTTTCCCAGAGGGGATGCCCGGGCAAAGAGGCTTTCGCTCTACGAGGATTTCTCCTACCGTGCTGCGAATACTAGGCTAAGGCAAGCAGCAACAGCAGCCATCAGAACCGACTCTGATTTCTCAGCAAATGCTGTGCTTTCGAGAGGCTTTAGGCTTGGAGCCAACAGCACTTCGCCGCCGCTTCCTCAGCTAGGCTTTGGGTTTTCCCTCTGTCGCGTCAGGGAAGAAGTGCTGCGGGAGAGCTAATTCCTCTTTGGCTTTGCTTTCCAGGGCTCCATTTTGGCGTCGTCGGTTCAAACTGCCAAGCCGAATTAAGCAAACAGAGGCACAACCATGCAGCAGCGTGCGTGTCCTAGCATGGCACTGTATGCCCACTACCATCTCCTGGCGTAGGCGAGGTTTGGCAATTTGCTCTGGTGCTCAGGCGGACTGGGGGACTAGTCCAGTGCCTTCCTCACAGGAGAGGAGAGGCGACAGGATCCCTACAGACCGCCGTGCCCTGGGATGGGGAGCAGTGGTGGACTGTCCTCACTCCTCCGGACAACACGTGCCATACGAAAGCTTCCACATCATGGAGAGAACGGCTTCTGATGGTCCTTTCTTTCAGGGAGCTACAACTGCGAGTTCAGCATAGGCGCCTGGTGGCAAGCACATGTCTGCACCAGGGACAGGTGGCCAAGGAGCTGCTGTCCCCTTGGGCCCAGGGGCCCAGGGCAGGCCTCCCTTCTGCGGAGACTCCTTCTTCAGAGTGGAGCACGCGCTCCGGCCCTAGTCGTCCTCTCATGTCACCTTAGCAGCCAGGCTCACATCTCTCCGCACAGGTAGCGGGTGAAACTTGTCTTTCCACCGACACGCTGTTCCTCACAGGTCCGGCTCTCCTGCTTCTCGACCGTTTCCGGACAATATCACCAACGGCTCCTTCTCTTGTCCCGGTATAGCCTTCTGCACCTTCCCCAGACATGCTCCTGGGGAGCGCAGTGACAGACGTGTCCCTTTCCTTAAGGCTCTTTCTAAAGACGCAACCACGCTTCTCTCTCAGGCAGAGGGGATGCCGGGGCAAAGAGGATTTCGCTCCATGCGGGTTTATTACACCGTGCTGTCGAGACCAGCTCAGGCAAGGAGTAGCAGCATACCACATACCCGACTCTGATTTCCCAAAGAATGCTGTGCTTTCCCAGAGGGGATGCCCGGGCAAAGAGGCTTTCGCTCTACGAGGATTTCTCCTACCGTGCTGCGAATACTAGGCTAAGGCAAGCAGCAACAGCAGCCATCAGAACCGACTCTGATTTCTCAGCAAATGCTGTGCTTTCGAGAGGCTTTAGGCTTGGAGCCAACAGCACTTCGCCGCCGCTTCCTCAGCTAGGCTTTGGGTTTTCCCTCTGTCGCGTCAGGGAAGAAGTGCTGCGGGAGAGCTAATTCCTCTTTGGCTTTGCTTTCCAGGGCTCCATTTTGGCGTCGTCGGTTCAAACTGCCAAGCCGAATTAAGCAAACAGAGGCACAACCATGCAGCAGCGTGCGTGTCCTAGCATGGCACTGTATGCCCACTACCATCTCCTGGCGTAGGCGAGGTTTGGCAATTTGCTCTGGTGCTCAGGCGGACTGGGGGACTAGTCCAGTGCCTTCCTCACAGGAGAGGAGAGGCGACAGGATCCCTACAGACCGCCGTGCCCTGGGATGGGGAGCAGTGGTGGACTGTCCTCACTCCTCCGGACAACACGTGCCATACGAAAGCTTCCACATCATGGAGAGAACGGCTTCTGATGGTCCTTTCTTTCAGGGAGCTACAACTGCGAGTTCAGCATAGGCGCCTGGTGGCAAGCACATGTCTGCACCAGGGACAGGTGGCCAAGGAGCTGCTGTCCCCTTGGGCCCAGGGGCCCAGGGCAGGCCTCCCTTCTGCGGAGACTCCTTCTTCAGAGTGGAGCACGCGCTCCGGCCCTAGTCGTCCTCTCATGTCACCTTAGCAGCCAGGCTCACATCTCTCCGCACAGGTAGCGGGTGAAACTTGTCTTTCCACCGACACGCTGTTCCTCACAGGTCCGGCTCTCCTGCTTCTCGACCGTTTCCGGACAATATCACCAACGGCTCCTTCTCTTGTCCCGGTATAGCCTTCTGCACCTTCCCCAGACATGCTCCTGGGGAGCGCAGTGACAGACGTGTCCCTTTCCTTAAGGCTCTTTCTAAAGACGCAACCACGCTTCTCTCTCAGGCAGAGGGGATGCCGGGGCAAAGAGGATTTCGCTCCATGCGGGTTTATTACACCGTGCTGTCGAGACCAGCTCAGGCAAGGAGTAGCAGCATACCACATACCCGACTCTGATTTCCCAAAGAATGCTGTGCTTTCCCAGAGGGGATGCCCGGGCAAAGAGGCTTTCGCTCTACGAGGATTTCTCCTACCGTGCTGCGAATACTAGGCTAAGGCAAGCAGCAACAGCAGCCATCAGAACCGACTCTGATTTCTCAGCAAATGCTGTGCTTTCGAGAGGCTTTAGGCTTGGAGCCAACAGCACTTCGCCGCCGCTTCCTCAGCTAGGCTTTGGGTTTTCCCTCTGTCGCGTCAGGGAAGAAGTGCTGCGGGAGAGCTAATTCCTCTTTGGCTTTGCTTTCCAGGGCTCCATTTTGGCGTCGTCGGTTCAAACTGCCAAGCCGAATTAAGCAAACAGAGGCACAACCATGCAGCAGCGTGCGTGTCCTAGCATGGCACTGTATGCCCACTACCATCTCCTGGCGTAGGCGAGGTTTGGCAATTTGCTCTGGTGCTCAGGCGGACTGGGGGACTAGTCCAGTGCCTTCCTCACAGGAGAGGAGAGGCGACAGGATCCCTACAGACCGCCGTGCCCTGGGATGGGGAGCAGTGGTGGACTGTCCTCACTCCTCCGGACAACACGTGCCATACGAAAGCTTCCACATCATGGAGAGAACGGCTTCTGATGGTCCTTTCTTTCAGGGAGCTACAACTGCGAGTTCAGCATAGGCGCCTGGTGGCAAGCACATGTCTGCACCAGGGACAGGTGGCCAAGGAGCTGCTGTCCCCTTGGGCCCAGGGGCCCAGGGCAGGCCTCCCTTCTGCGGAGACTCCTTCTTCAGAGTGGAGCACGCGCTCCGGCCCTAGTCGTCCTCTCATGTCACCTTAGCAGCCAGGCTCACATCTCTCCGCACAGGTAGCGGGTGAAACTTGTCTTTCCACCGACACGCTGTTCCTCACAGGTCCGGCTCTCCTGCTTCTCGACCGTTTCCGGACAATATCACCAACGGCTCCTTCTCTTGTCCCGGTATAGCCTTCTGCACCTTCCCCAGACATGCTCCTGGGGAGCGCAGTGACAGACGTGTCCCTTTCCTTAAGGCTCTTTCTAAAGACGCAACCACGCTTCTCTCTCAGGCAGAGGGGATGCCGGTGCAAAGAGGATTTCGCTCCATGCGGGTTTATTACACCGTGCTGTCGAGACCAGCTCAGGCAAGGAGTAGCAGCATCCCACATACCCGACTCTGATTTCCCAAAGAATGCGTTGCTTTCCCAGAGGGGATGACTGGGCAAAGATGCTTTCGCTCTATGCGGGTTTCTCCCACCGTGCTGCGAAAAGCACAGCATTCTCCACAGCACGTTGTAATAAACCCTCATGGATGTGAAAGCGTTCGCGGATGTACAGGGTGTCCGGGGAAGGTGTGGGGACAGTCCCTCACTGCTCTCCATCCCAGTGCACGGGCGGTGTGCAGAGATTCTGTCGCCTCTCTTCTCCTGTGGGGAAGGCACTGGCGTAGTCCCCGAGTCCGCCTGAGCGCCAGAGAAGGGTAGTGTGCATAGAGTGCCATCCTAGGCCACGCATGATACTGCAGGGTTGTGGCTGTGTCTGCTTAGTTCAGCCTGGCAGGGTGAACCCAGGGCGTGAACATAGAGCCCGGGAAAGCAAGGCCCAAGAGGCACCAGCTCTTCTGCAGCTCTTCTTCCCTGACGCGACAGAGAAAACGCCAAAAGCCTTGCTGTGGAAGCAGCAGCGAAGTGCGGTTTGCGCCAAGCTGAATAGTACTGTGAAAGCATAGCAGTCGCTGGGAAATCAGAGTCGGTTCTGTGGGCTGCTCTTGCTGCTTGCCTTAGCCTAGTATTCCCAGCACGGTGGGAGAAGCCCCCATACAGCGAAAGCCTCTTTGCCCAGTCATCCCCTCTGGGAAAGCACCGCATTCTTTGGGAAATCAGAGTCGGTTCTGTGGGATGCTTCTGCTGCTTACCTGAGCTAGTCTCCACAGCACGGTGTAATACACCCGCATGTAGCAAAATCTTCTTTGCCCGGGGATAACCTCTGCCTGAGACAGAAGTGTGGTTACGCCTGTGGAAAGAGCCTTAAGGAAAGGGACACGACTGTCACTACGCTTCCCAGGAGCATGACTGGGGAGGTGCAGCACGCTTCACCGGGAGAAGAGTAGGAGCCGTAGGCCTTGTTTTCAGAAACGGTCTCCAAGTAGGAGAGCCGGTCCTGTCAGGAAAAGTGGGCAGTTACAAGACAAGTGTCACCCGCTCCCTGTGCAGAGAGAGGTATGCCTGGCTGTTAAGGAGATACGAGGGGACGACTAGGGCAGGGGTTCGTGCTCCACTGTGAGGCAGAAGTCTGGGCAGAAGGCATGCCTGTCCTGGGCCCCTGAGCCCAAGGGGAAAACAGCTCCTTGGCCACCTGTCCCTGGTGCAGACATGTGCTTGACGCCAGCCGCGTACCTGAACTCGCAGAAGTAGCTCCCTGAAAGAACGGGCAGTCAGATGTCGTCTTCCTTAAGGAAGTGGAAGCGTTCGTGGAGGCACGGGGTGTCCGGGGAAAGAGTGAGGTAAGTCCCCCACAGCTCCCCATCCCAGTGCACTGGCGGTGTGCAGGGATCCTGTCCCCTCTCCTCTCCTGTGGGGAAGGCACTGGCCTAGTTCCCGAGTCCGCCTGAGCACCAGAGCAAAAGGCCAAGCGTTGCCTATACCGGGAGATGGTAGTGTGCATAGAGTGCCATCCTAGGCCACGCACGCTGCTGCAGGTTGTGGCTGTGTCTGCTTAGTTCGGCCTGGCAGGTTGAACCCAGGGCGCGAACATAGAGCCCACGAAAGCAAGGCCCAAGAGGCACCAGCTCTCCCGCAGCTCTTCTTCCCTGATGCGATAGAGCGAACGCCCAAAGTCTTCCTGAGAAAGGAGCGGCAAAGTGCAGTTCGCGCCAAGCCCAAAGCCTCTGCGCGTGCATAGCAGGCTCTGCGAAATCAGAGTCGGTTCTGCGGGCTGCTGTTGCTGCTTGCCTTAACCTTGTATTCACAGCACAGTGGGAGAAACCCACATAGAGCAAAAGCCTCTTTGATCCTGCATCCCCTCTGGGAAAGCACAGCATTCGCTGGGAAATCAGTGTTGGTTCTGTGGGATGCTGATGCTGCTTGCCTGAACATAGTCTCCGAAGCATGGTGGGAGAAACCCGTATGGAGCAAAATCCTCTTAGCCCGGTCATTCCCTCTGCCTGGGAGAGAAGTGTGGTTAAGCCCGTGGAAAGAGCCTTAAGGAAAGGGACACGTCTGTGACTGCACTCCCCAGTAGCATATCTGGGGAAGGCACAGCACACCGCCCGGGGAGGAGAGAAGGAGCCCTTGGCCTTGCTTGTCGGGAAACGGTCGTGAAGCAGGAGAGCCTGCCATGGCAGGAACAGCGGGCGGGTGGCAAGACAAGTGTCACCACAGTCTTTGATGACACTTTTGAATCAAGGCTCATGTACTCTACAGATGAGACTACACTGTAAAAATTTTAAGGCAACATGTTTAAAGGCAACATCATAAAAGAATGTTTGGTGGATTGCTTGGGTTTTCTATTCATGGTATCAGATGAGTTTAAGGGAGCATAATCCAATAAAAATTTTAAACTTAATTTTAAAATAAAAGAAAAAAATTTTTTAATATCTTTGCTTTTGTGGTTCCTGCAAATGAAACTACAAGAAAGGGCTGAGAACATTTTCTTTTTTTTGTTTGTTTTTCTTCAATTTGGACCTCCTCCTAGGTCTCTGATCTAAGAATGCTTACACCGACTCTGTAGTGCAGACAGGACAAAATATCATATTACAAAATATTCTATTCCTATCCTTTTGTATACCTAGAACAATAAGTTAATATATGTGCTGCCAACGGAGCACACCAGAGCAATAAGTTAAATGAAGATTGTACTAGGAATATAAAACAGTTATTCCATAAAATGAGTGGGTTTTGAATGGGACATGAAGGGCGGACTTGTGAGTTTGGAAATATATATATATATAAAGACTTAATGAAGGTTTAATTAAAGCATAAAAACTATGTTGTATTACTGAAATATATTTAAATGGTGATATGGAAATACCTTGCCTATTACTTAATATCTCACAGGGATATTTTAATTAAGGATATTTTAATTAAAGCATAAAAACTATGTTGTATTACTGAAATATATTAAAATGATGATATGGAAATACCTTGACTATTACTTAATATCTCACAGAGTAACATCAAATCACCTATTAATCCTTTCTACTAACAGCTGTTCCTCTTTGTTTGACTTTACATAACATGTGATGGATTGACATTTGTAGAAATAAGGGGGAAACATGGAAGAAAGTGAACAATTAGAAAGGATCAAAATACAGTAATAAACCAGGTAAATAACAAGTGAATATTTACTATAATGTAAATATATGCTGCCTCAATGCATGCACATTTATAAACTGAGAATTTTCAGGAGTGACAGCCAATGTAGAAAATCTAGATGGTGTTATAGAAAATTCCATAAAACCCTTTGCATTGAGCAGTTAAACATAGAAAAACATGGCTGAAATAATGATAAACACTTAACATTTACTTAAATTTTTGTTTATTTTTATCCTTTAAGGCCCATATTGTGTTCATAATGTCCCAAGTATTTGTGGTTGTTAGAGAGAAGTAAATTTGAAAATTTCCATGGGGAGGGGAAATGGTATCTGTTTGTAAAACAAAACAAAACAAAACAAAAACACAGGCACCTTTCCTATGGTTGTGAGCTGCCCTTCCCTGACTGCTCAATGCATTTTCATTAACACCCACCTCACAGTCCATAGGCAGCCATCTGTGTTCCCATCTTTAAGAAATTTTATCCTACAAGTCTTTCCTCATGACACTGTTGCTTATGACATAAATCAAACAGACATTCTACCTCTTGGAATGGAATCAGAAACCCACAAAGCTGACTGCTGTCAGGACTCATAAGGAAGGCAATTAATACATTTATTATTTTTTTAAGATTTTATTTATTTATTTGACAGAGAGAAATCACAGGTAGATGGAGAGGCAGGCAGAGAGATAGGGGAAGCAGGCTCTCCGCTGAGCAGGGCTCGAACCCAGGACTCTGAGATCATGACCTCAGCCGAAGGCAGCGGCTTAACCCACTGAGGCACCCAGGAGCTCCAATACATTATTTAGGAGAGGAGTTGTTTGCTTTCCAAAAATCCATGCAAAGTTGGAATATTATCCAGAGTGTATATCAAACTAACGAAGCTGAAATGTCTTTTTATCTCAGGTTCACCCATTTGACAATCATTATATTTTCTCCTTGATCTCTGGTTTGGTCAGCTATGCTAGTGTCAGAACACTTAATTCATTCATTCAATCAACAAAGACCTATTGAGTACTAATTTTTTGTGGGTGGGATGAATAAGACAAATATCTGCCACAATGGAGCATACTTACCACCACAAATGTAAACAACACTTTTAAAATGAAAAAGGAAAGATGAATAGATGATAATGATGTTAAAGAGAAGATCTTAATATTAAAAGCAATAAAATTGATGTGTCTATTAGTAGAAATAAAAAATGGTCATATATTAACTAAAGTAAAATTTAGGGGTCCCTGGGTGACTCAATCGGTTAAGCCTTTGCCTTTGGCTCAGGTCGTGATCCCAGGGTCCTGAGATAGAATCCCACATTGGGCTCCCTGCTCAGGAGGGGGTCTTCTCCCTCTGTCTCTGCCCTTACCCCTTGCTCATTCTCTCTGCCCTGCTCTCTCTCAAACAAACAAACAAAACAAAACAAACAAACAAACAAGAACTATGTCAAATAAACCTATCATATTTACAGGATATTCCATCCAATAGTATCATAATAAATATTCTTCTCAAACACACGTGGAAAATTGTCTAGAATAGATCACATTTTAAACCACAAAACAAGAGTCCCCCCAAAATCAATAATATCGAAAGCATATCGAGTATATTTACAACCAAAATAATATGAAACTAGAAATCAATACAGAAGGAAATTTGGAAAATTTAAAAATACACAGACAAACACATTTTTAAACAAACAAAAAATCAAAAAAAGAAGACAAAGTGGGAATAAAAATACATCTTGAGGAAAATAAAAAAATATATACCAAAAAATTATGAGAAGCAGCAAAGCAGTTATAGAAGGAAATTTTATAGCTACAAATATGTATATAAAAAAAGATTTCAAATAAAGAACTTAATATAACAACTCAAAAAAAGTACAAAAAAAACAAAGTAAACTTAAAAGTAGCAAAAGGAAGGAAAAACATAAAAATTAGGGCAGAAATAAATTAAATATAGAATTAAAAAACTAGAAAGTTTTTTAAAATGGTAAATAAAATTAGACTTGGTAATGATAAATACAAAAAAAGACAGCTAGACTAAATCAGAAAAAAGAGAGAAGACTCAATAAAATTAGAAATGTAAAAGGACACATTATAACAGATACCACAGAAATATAAAAGATAACAGACAGTTAAATGCCAGCAAATCAAAAGCCTAGAGGAAATGGACAAATTCCTAGGCACATACAACCTATCAAGACTGAATCATAAGGACATAAAAAATGTGAACAGACCAATAAGGGGTAAGGAGATTGAATCCGTAATAAAAACCTTCTAACAAATAAAAGTCCAGAATCAGATGATGTCCACAGTGAATTCTACCAAACATTTTAAGAAGAAATAATACAAACACTTTTAAAACCCTTCCCAAAAGTTGAAGTGGTTGAAATGCTCCGAGGCACTTTTCAAATCAGCAACAAAAAGAACTACTGGATCATATCCCTGATAAATAAAAAATGTAAAAATTCTCTACAAAATGCTACAAAACTGAATTCACCAGCACATATCAGTAAATGTGATGCATTATATTAATAGAATGATCAATAAAAACTCATATGATCAATTCAATATATGCAGAAAAGGTATTTGACAAAATTCAACACACTTTCATAATAAAAATACTCACCAAACTGGGTACAGAAAGAATTCACATCAACACAATAAAAACCACATATTCCGTGGAAGGATTCAAGATGGCGGAGAAGTAGCAGGCTGAGACGACATCAGGTTGCAGGAGATCAGCTAGATAGCTTATCGAACCATTGCAAACACCTACAAGTCCAATGGGAGATCAAAGAGAAGGAGAGCAACAATTCTAGAAACAGAAAATTGATCACTTTCTGAAAGGTAGAACCGGCGGAAAAGTGAACCCAAAGAACGGGAAGGTAGACCGCGGGGGGGGGGGCAGCTCCCGGCAAGCTGTGGAGAAACTGAGCATGAAATCAGGACATTTTAAGTTTGATCCACTGAAGGATATCACCCCAGAAGCTAAACCAGAGTGAAGCCCAACTGGGGTCAGCATAGCCCCAGGTCCCTCAGGGTCACAGAAGGACCAGGGGTATCTGAGTGTCACAGAACTCACAGGTATTAGAGTGGGGAAGCCAGCTACAGAGACAAAACTGAGGAGTGAGCTCTCAACCCAGGGTTACTTTGAACCAGGCATAGGCAGGGTGAGCTTGGAGCATGGCAAAGGGCCAGGGAGACAGGAGTAATTGAGCTCTTTTCTCTAAGCACGGCCAGAGGCCAGGGAGATGAGAATGACCAAAGACATTTCTAAAAGTGCGAATGACAGAGTACTTTTCTCCAAGCATGGCCAGAGGCCGGGATTATGGGAGTGATTAAGCACTTTTCTCTGAAGGTGCACTGAGGAGCGGGGCCCTGAGCTCTCCACTCCTCTGGGCCGGATTGTGAGACCGCCATTATCATTTCATCATCCAGAACTCTACGGAAAGCCTTCAGGGATCAAAAGCTCGCAGATTACTTAGCCCTACCCTAGGTAAGGGCAGGATAAATCCATCTCGGGCAAAGACACCTGAGAATCAATACAAAAGGCCCCTTCTCCAGAAGACCAACAAGAAACCCAGCCAAGATCAACTTCACTTACTAAAGAGAACAGTGGAATTCCAGAGGAGGAGAAAGCAAAACAAGGAATTCATGGCTTTCTCCCAATGATTCTTTAGTCTTGCAGTTATATATTTTTTCTTTTCTCTTCTGCTACTTTTTTTTAACTTTTTCCAATTCGTCTATCAATGATTTTTTAACGAGTTTATTTTAAAAATATCTTACAAAAATAATAATCTATTTTGAACCTTCATTATTATAGTCATATTTTATCCTCCATTGTATCTAACTATATATATTTTTTACACATCGGGTTTTTTCTTCTAAATAATTTGAGGTATAACTTCTCCTAATAGACCAAAATATACCCTAAATCTAGCTCCAAGATTGTTCCACTGTCCAGCCTGAGCAAATTCTCTCCAGTTTATTTTTCTTTATTGTCCCCACCAACTTGCTCTATCAACTTTTTTAGAAATTAAATTTTTACTCATTTTTATAGGTTTATTCCATCCCGTCATTGTGCCTACCCTTATATGTTTTTCATCCTTTAAAATCTTTGGAGGTAGTTGCTTCTAAGAGACCAAAATACTCCCAAAATTACGTGAGTGACCCTGTTCTAGTCACAAATCTAGTATATATATAATTTTTTTCTTTTGTAATATTTTTTTCCTTGTTTTTTTTTTTAACCTTTTTTTCCCCTAAAACTTCTTTTTTATCCCCTTTCGTTCTCCCACAACTTGGGGTCTCTTCCGATTTGGTTAAAGCACAATTTCCTGGGGTCTTTGCCACCCTTTTAGCATTTTATTTGCTTCTTTAAATATTCTTATCTGCTCAAAATGACAAGGTAGAAAAACTCACCACAAGAAAAAGAACAAGAGGCAGTACCAAAGGCTAGGGACCTAATCAAAACAGACATTGATAATATGACAGAACTAGAGTTCAGAATGACAACTCTCAGGGTTCTAGCTGGGCTCGAAAAGGGCATGGAAGATATTAGAGAAACCCTCTCCAGAGAGATAAAAGCCCCTTCTAGAGAAATAAAAGAACTAAAATCTAACCAAGTTGAAATCAAAAGAGCTATTAATGTGGTGCAATAAAAAATGGAAGTTCTTACTGCTAGGATAAATGAGGCAAAAGAATTAGTGATACAGAAGACCAAATGATGGAGAATAAAAAGCTGAGCAAAAGAGAGACAAACAAATACTGGACCATGAGGAGAGAATTTGAGAGATAAGTGAGACCATAAGACGACAAAACATTAGAATAATTGGGATGCCAGAAGAAGAAGAAAGAGAGAGGGGAGCAGAAGGTATATTGGAGAGAAATTTCTAGAGAATTTCCCTAATATGGCAAAGGGAACAAACATCAAAATCCAGGAGATACAAAGAATGACCCTCAAAATCAATAAAAATAGGTCCACACCCCGTAACCTGATTGTAAAATTTACAACTGTTAATGACTAAGAGAAAATCCTGAAAGCATCCTGGGAGAAGAAGTCTGTATTGTACAACAGTAAAAACATTTGATTGGCAGCAGACTTATCCACAGAGACCTGGCAGGCCAGAAAGACCTGGCATGATATCTTCAGAGTGTTAAGTGAGTAAAACATGCAGCCACGAATACTATATACAGCTAGGCTATCATTGAAAATAGAAGGAGAGATGAAAAAGCTACCAGGACAAACAAAACCTGAAAGAATTTGCAAACGCCAAACCAACTCTCCAGGAAATATTGAAAGGAGTCCTCTAAGCAAAGAGAGAGCCTAAAAGTAGTAGATCAGAAAGGAACAGAAACAATATACAGTAACAGTCACATTATAGGCAATACAATGCCACTAAATTCATATCTCTCAATAGTTACCCTGAATGTAAATGGCCTAAAGGCACCAATCAAAAGACACAGGGTATCAGAATGGATAAAAAGCAAAACCCGTCAATATGCTGCCCAAGAAACTCATCATAGACCCGAAGACACCCCCAGATTTAAAAAGAGGGGGTGGAAAACAATGTACCATGCTAATGGACATCAGAAGAAAGCTGGGGTGGCAATCCTTATATCAGATCAATTAGATTTTAAGCCAAAGACTATAATAAGAGATGAGGAAGGACACTATATCATACTCAAAGGGGCTGTCCAACAAGAAGACCTAACAATTTTAAATATCTATGTCCTTAACATGGGAGCAGCCAACTAAATAAACCAATTAATAACAAAATCAAAGAAACACATCGACAAAAATAAAATAATAGTAGGGGAATTTAACACTCTCCTCATTGAAATGGACAGATCATCCAAGCAACAGATCAACAAGGAAAAAGGCCTTAAATGACACACTGGACAAGATGGACATCACAGGTATATTCAACACATTCCATCCCAAAATAACAGATACACATTCTTCTCTAGTGCACATGGAACATTCTCCAGAATGGACCACATATGGGTCATGAATCAGATCTCAACCATTATCAAAAGATTGGGATCATCCCCTGCATATTCTCAGACCACAATGCTCTGAAACTAGAACCCAATCACAAGAGGAAATTTGTAAAGAACACAAATACATGGAGACTAATAGCATCCTTCTAAAAAATGAATTGGTCAACCAGGAAATTAAAGAAGAATTGAAAAAATTCATGGAAACAAATGATAATGAAAACAAAAGTGTTCAAAATCTGTGGGATACAGCAAAGGCAGTCCTGAGAGGAAAATATAAAGCTGTACAAGCCTTTCTCAAGAAATAAGAAAGATCTCAAATACACAACATAACCCTACTCCTAAAGGGGTTGCATAAAGAACAACAAAGAAAGCCTAAATCCAGCAGGAGAAGAGGAATAATAAAGATCATGACAGAAATCAATGAAATAGAAACAAAAAAAAAACCAAAACCAACAAAAATAAACAATAGAACAAATCAACGAAACTAGGAGGTGGTTCTTTGAAAGAATTAATAAGATTGATAAACCCCTTTCCAGACTTATCAAAAAGAAAAGAGAAAGGACTCAAATAAATAAAATCATGATTGAAAGAAGATAGATCACAACCAACATCAAAGAAATACAAACAATTATAAGAACATACTATGAGCAACTCTACGCCAACAAATTCAACAATCTGGAAGAAATGGATACATTCCTAGAGACATATAAACTACCACAACTGAACCAGGAAGAAATAGAAAACCTGAACAGACACATAACCAGTACGGAGATTGAAACAGTCATCAAAAATCTCCAAACAAACAAAAGCCCCGGGCCAGATGGCTTCCCAGGGGAATTCTACCAAACATTTAAAGAAGAATTAATTCCTATTCTCCTGAAACGGTTCCCAAAAAATAGAAATGGAAGGAAAACTTCCAAACTCTTTTTTTCTGAGGCCAGCATCACCTTGAACCCAAAACCAGACAAGGATCCCATCAAAAAAGAGAGCTACAGACCAATATCCTTGATGAACACAGATGCGAAAATTCTCACCAAAATACTAGCCAATCGGATTCAATAGTACATTAAATGGCTTATTCACCACGACCAAGTGGGAATTATTCCAGGGCTACAAGGTTGGTTCAACTTCTGCAAATCAATCAATATGATACAACACATTAATAAAAGAAAGAAAAAGAGCCATCTGATACTCTCCATAGATGCTGAAAAAGCATTTGACAAAGTGCAGTATCCCTTCCTGATTAAAACTCTTCAAAGTGTAGGGATAGAAGGCACATATTATCAATATTATCAAAGCCATCTATGAAAAACCCACTGTAAATACCATTCTCAATGGAGAAAAACTGAATACTTTTCCGCTGAGGTCAGGAACACAGTAGGGATGTCCGTTATCATGACACTGCTATTCAACATCGTACTAGAAGTCCTAGCCTCAGCAATCAGGCAACAAGAAGAAATTAAAGGCATTGAAATTAAGCCAAATTGGCAAAAGAGAATTCAAACTATCACTGTTTGCAGATGATATGATACTGTATGTGGAAAACTTAAAGGACTCCACTCAAAATCTGCTCTAACTTGTATAGGAATTCTGTAAAGTGTCAGGATATAAAATCAATGCACAGAAATTGGTTGCATTTTTTATATAAATAAGACAGAAGAAATAGAAATTAAGGAGTAAATCCCATTTACAGTTGCACCCAAAACCCTAAGATACCTAGGTATAAACCTAACCAAAGAGACAAAGAATCTATACTCAGAAAACTCTAAAGCACTCATGAAAGAAATTGAAGAAGACACAAAAAATGGAAAAGTGTTCCATACTCCTGTATTGGAAGAATAAATATTGTGAAAATGTCTATGCTACCTAAAGCAATCTACACACTTAATGCAATCCCTATCAAAATCCCATCCATTTTTTTTCAAAGAAATGGAGCAAATAATCCTAAAATTTATATGGAACCAGAAAATACCTCGAGTAGCCAGAGGAATATTGAAAAAGAAAGCCAAAGTTGTTGGCATCACAATTCCAGACTTCAAGCTCTATTACAAAGTTGTCATCATCAAGATAGTAGGGAACTGTCACAAAAACAGACATAGATCAATGGAACAGAATAGAGAGCCCAGAAATACACCCTCAACTCTATGGTCAACTAATCATCAACAAAACAGGAAGGAATGTCCAATGGAAAAAAGACAGCCTCTTCAACAAAAGGTGTTGGGAAAATGGAACAGCCACATGCAGAAAAAAGAAATTGGACCATTTCCTTACACCATACATGAAAATAGACTGGAAACGGATGAAGAAGCATAATGTGAGAAAGGAATCCATCAAAATCCTTGAGGAGAGAACAGGTAGCAACCTCTTTGACCTCAGCAGCAGCAACTTCTTCCTAGGAACATCGCCAAAGGCAAGGGTAGCAAGGGCAAAAATGAACTATTGGGATTTCATCAGATCAAAAAGCTTTTGCACAGCAAAGGAAACAGTTAACAAAGCCAAAAGATAACTGTCAGAATGGGAGAAGATATTTACAAATGACATACCAGATAAAGGGCCAGTATCCCAAATCTATAAAGAGATTATCAAACTCAGCACCCTCAGAACAAATAATCCAATGAAGAAATGGACAGAAGACATGAACAGACATTTCTGCAAAGAATAAATCCAAATGGCCAACAGACACATGAAAATATGCTCCACATAACTCGGCATCAGGGAAATACAAATCAAAACCACAATAAGATACCACCTCACATCTTTCAGAATGGCTAAAATGAACAAGTCAGTCAATGGCAGATGCTGGCGAGGATGTGGAGAAAGGGGAACCCTCCTACACTGTACGTGGGAATGCAAGCTGGTGCAACCACTCTGGAAAACAGCGTGGAGGTTCCTCAAAAAGCTGAAAATTGAACTACCCTATGACCCAGTGATTGTATTACTGGGTATATACCCTAAAGATACAAACGTGGCATTCTGAAGGGGCACATGCACCCAAATGTTTATAGCAGCAATGTCCACAATAGTTAAACTATGGAAAGAACCTAAACGTCCTTCCACAGATGAATCAATAAATAAGATGTGGTATATATGTACAATGGAATACTATGCAGCCATCAAAAGAAATGAAATCCTGCTATTTGTGATGACGTGGATGGATCTAGAGGGTATTATGCTTGGCGAAATAAACCAATCTGAGAAAGACAACTATCATATGATCTCCCTGATACGATGAAGTGGAGATGCAACATAGGCAGTTTGGGGGGTACGAAAAGAAAAATAAAAGAAGATGGGATTGGGAGGGACACAAACCATAAAACACTGAATCTCACAAAACAGACTGAGGGTTGCTGGGGGGAGGTGTGTTGGGAGAGGATGGTGGGGGTATGGACATTGGGGAGGGGATGTGCTATGGTGAGTGCTGTGAAATGTGTAAACCTGGTGATTCACAGACCTGTACTCCTAGGGATAAAAACACATTATATGTTTATAAAAATTTTAAAAAATCAATTAAAAAACACATATTGCAAGCCCAGAGCTAATCTCATATTCAATCAAAAAAGTTTGAAAGTTTTCACCTTAAAGATCAGAAACAAGACAAGTGTGTCCACTTTCACTACTCTCATTTGACATAGTACTGGATGTCCTAGCCAGAGAAACAAGGAGCACAAAGAAATAAAAGACTCCAAAAAAAAAAAAAAAGGAGAAATAAAATTTTCCTTTTTTGGATAACATGAGTTTACATGTAAAAAAATCCTAAAAACGTCACAAAAAAATTTGATAAACAAATTTAGTAAAGCTGCCAAATACAAGATCAATATATAAAAGACAAGAATTTTGTTTTGTTTTGTTTTTAATGTGGAATGCTTCCCAGTTTTTCATGTCATCCTTGTTCAGTGATCACGCTAATCTTCTCTGCATCATTCCAATTTTAGTATATGTGCTGCCAAAGTAAGCACAAGACAGGAGCATTTTTACACTCTAATGATGAAAAACAATCTAATTCACAATAGCATCAAAAATAATAAAATACTTAGGAAAAGTTTTAACTAAGAAGATGAAAGATCTGTACCCCATAAACTATGACATTGATAAGGAAAAGAAATTGAAGGAGACACAAATGGAAAGATAGCCCATATTTATGAATGGTAAGAATTAACATTGTTAAAATGTCCATACTACCGGAAACCATCTTTAAGTTCAATTCCTATCAAAAATCCAATGTTAGGGGCGCCTGGGTGGCTCAGTGGGTTAAGCCGCTGCCTTCGGCACAGGTCATGATCCCAGGGTCCTGGGATCAAGCCCTGCATCAGGCTCTCTGCTCAGCAGGGAGCCTGCTTCCTCCTCTCTCTCTGCCTGCCTCTCTGCCTGCTTGTCATCTCTCTCTGTCAAATAAATAAATAAAAAATCTTTTTTAAAAAAATCCAATATTATTTTTTGACAGAAGTAAGTAAAGAATCCTAAAATTTATATGAGACCATAAAAGACAACAAATAATCAAAGCAGTTCTGAGAAAGAATGAAGAAGAGAAATTACACTTCTTGATTTGAAATTATACTACAAAGCCCTCAAGCTCAAAACAATAAAGTATACTGGCATAAAAACAGACCAATAAACAAGTAGAACAGAATTGAGAGTCCAGAAATAAATCCTTTCATGCAGTCACCTAATATTTGACAGGGGCC
This sequence comes from Mustela lutreola, assembly GCF_030435805.1. Lineage (NCBI taxonomy): Eukaryota > Metazoa > Chordata > Mammalia > Carnivora > Mustelidae > Mustela > Mustela lutreola. Next base: position 55,318,083 of record NC_081308.1, on the reverse strand, counting down.
AACATATGTAATGGGTAAGGATAGTCTGTTCAATAGATGATATTTAAAACTGAATAGTCACATAAAACAGTATGAAACTGGAGCCTTATATCACTCATAAATCTTAACTTGAAATAGATTAAAGACTTAACTGTGATGCATGAAACTAAATTTCCTAAAGGAAAACATAGGAAAAATTCTCCTTGACATTGGTCTTGCCAATAGTTTTTTGGATACCAGACCAAAAACACAAGTAAAAAACCAAAAATAAATAAATGGTATTACATCAAACTAAAGTTTCTGCATTGCCGAAAAAGAGAGACAGAGAGAGAGAGAATAAAAACACAATCCACAGAATGGAAGAAAATACTTACAAATCTTATATCTGAAAAGAGGTTAATAACCAACAGATACAAATAGAAAAAAATATATAATTTAAAAAATAGCAAAAGGATCTCAATAGACTTTGTCTTTCAAAAAGTTGTATAAATGACCAACAGGAGCATTAAAAAGTGCTCAACGTAAAAACTCAGGGCAAAGTCATTATGTTGTTGTTGTTGTTGTTTACTTCTGGAAAACACAGCAAGATATTACTACCTATTAGAATATATACTACCAAAAAATTAAAACTAAAAATTTTGTTAAATATTGGGGAAAATGGGGAACTTATGCACTGTGATAGGGATATAAATTTGTATGGAAAACAGTATGGAGATGATTCATATTATTAAAAGTAAAATTACCATATGATTCAGTAATCCCACTTCTAGGTATATATCTAAAGGAAACGGAGTCACTATTCGAAGACATATCTGCACTCTTATGTTCATTATAAAATTATTAACTCTAAGCAAGAGATGGAAATAGCTTCAGTATCCATTAATGGATGAATGAATAAAATAAGTATGGTAAATATATACTATGGAATACTACTACTTAACCATGAAAAATTAAGAAATACTGCCATTTACAACAGCATGGATGGATCTTGAAGGTATTATACTAAGTGAAATATTTCAAAGATTTTATATATTTTTTAAATTTATGTATTATGATATCCCTTACATACAGAATCTGAAGAAAAGGCAAACTAATAGAAACTTAGAGTTGAGTTGACAAGGGGTGAACCTGGGGTGGAGTAAGGTGGTCAAAGGGTACAAACTTGCAACTATAATATGAAAAAGTTCTGGGGATCTAATGTACAGCATGATGATCATAGTTAATAATATATACATACTTTTTTATTGTGCTTCCCTTTATTAAACTTTGCATATATCACATTCTTACAAGTTGAAATTTTATAGGATTCTTGTATAAAAAAGGTCTGCTGCCTCCATTTTTCTAACAACATTTGTTCATTTTGTGTCTCTCTGTCACATGTTGGTAATTCTTGCAATATTTCAAGTTTTTTCATTATTATTGTATTTGTTATGGTGATCTGTGATCAGTAATTACGACCCACTAAAAACTCAGAACTAGTTTACTTAAGGTATATACATTGTTTTTCTTTAAAGACATAATGCTTTTGAACAGTACAGTATAGTGTTTATTTTTTTATATGCACTGGGAAACCAAAAAAACAATAATAATTTGACTTAGTTTATTGAGATAATCTCTTTATTGAGGTGGTCTGGAACAAAACCCACAAGAACTCTGAAGTTTATCTCTACTGTACTATATACATAAGAGTTGCTAAGAGAGTAGATCTTAAAATTCCTTACGATACATGCATAAAAACAGTGGCAACTATATGAGATAGTAGATGTATTAACATTTTTATGTAGATTATATTGCAATACAGATGTATACCAATTTATCAAATTGTACAAAATTTACACAATGTTAAAAGTTTGCAATGTTATAAGAAATCATTTCTTAAATTTACAAATTATAATATGTCGATTATTTTTCAATAAAGCTGGAAAAAACTTTTTGTAAAATTAATCTATTTTTCAAAAAAGGAAGTAAGGAAGTAGAAACTGCAACTAACTCTGAAATAATAGAATATAAAATCCATTTTAGTTATATACACTGTGACAAAAACTATTACTTAGTTTACAATGAAGGAATACTTATGAAGCATGAAGGATGGTCTATAAATAAGGCTGAAAGAGCTCATTTTTAAGGTTTAAATTTAAAATCTTCTTTTGAGATACTAAACTGACCACCCAGTTTTCCAAACATAAATATCTTAACTGCATGAATTTATTTCATACAACTCTATAATCTAGTTTCATAAGAAAGCAGCATGCAAATTTTGAATAAGACAGACTTGCTTAAGTTTCTTTATGTTCAACAGTTTAGGATACTTCCCTAAAAATAAATAGAAGAAAAATCAGCATATTTATCATGATAATTATTATTCATAATGAGATTCATATTGAATTAGAAAATATATATCCTCAGGGGGGGTAAAGTAAAATGAAATTTATTTTGGTAAATGTGTCTATGAATAGTCAATACAATGCCTCAATATAAATGAATATTATCATTTTGAACAATTTAATTACTATTATTAGAATTATTATAAGTATAAAAATAGCTATCATTTTAGCATGGAATATGAGACTCTCATGCTCCATGCTTCATTACAGCCACACAACAACTCTGCATAATAAGTATTATCATCACCATTTCATGGGTGAAAAAACCGAGGAAACACAATTTAGATAACTGGTTTATGATTACATGGCTAGTAAAGATGCATCACACTAATTTAGGCTTTATGATTTCAGAATTGTACTCTTTCCACTGCACATTCTATTACTCTGTAAATACTTGGCTTGTTTTCATTTAGTTCTTCAATTTTATTCATGTGGTGGTGGCTTAAAGCTTCATTTAAAGGAAGCTTAAAAAATTCATTTAACCAAAAGCTCCCAAGAATTAAAAATGTCATGGATCTAATGTAGACATGGATATCATTAGTTAATGGGTAACTATATATTTTCCACTCTAGTGAGATAACAGAGTATTTTTCTAAGTTTCAGTCTCTGAGTGTTAAAAAGGACTTTGTTAAAATAGAAATATTTAGACAAAGGTGATCAAAAGTCTAGATCAGGTCACCTTAAGAGAAATATTAGGAAACTGAGGAAACCAATGGAGATTTGAACACTGAGCTATGATATAATGAAAGGTTTAAAGTATTTAGTAGAGTATAGAAAAGCCCTTTAAAGCCTGGTCCTAGCCTAGCATTGCAGCTTCTGGGATATCTGTCTATCTATCATCTATCTATCTATCTCTCTATCTATCTAGATATAAACTGGAAAACTTTTTTAACTTAAAGATTTTGAGAAATAGAACATAATCAGCACCATAGAAGATCTCTTTATGATAACAACCTAGCCCCTCCTCCCAGGTTGTTAATATTCTCTCTTATTTAATGTAACATTGTGCAAATATACCACTGCTGATCTGCTGTTATGAATGAAATAACTATAATCATCTGTTTGCATATCCTGGTGAAAATATTCATTTAGTTCCATGTTGTGTTTCTAGGAATGGACCAATTTTTTTTTTATTTTTATTGTTAAGTTTTCTAAATATTGTACAACTTACCTCAAATGTTTTTATTATGGGCACTGTCATTCTTTCACATTCTTGCAAGACATTTTTACTGTTGCCCAATATGGTAAGTGTGTAATAGTATGCCATTCTAGGTTTTAATTTAATTTTAATTTTAATTTAATTCCAGATTCATAATAAAGATAAACAGTTTTTATATATGAGTGGCCATTTGGATTACCCTTTCTGTAAAGTACATGCTCAAATCTTTTGATATCTTAACATTGTGTCATACTGAATTCTTTAATAGTAGATTTTTGAATGAACTTTTAGCTGTGTAGGTCTTCTCTATTTTATTTTGAACTTGTTTTCATTTCAAAATCTTTATATTTATTTCCATAATCTGCTTTTATTTTGCTTTGTCTATTATCTATATATTTATATATTTATTTATTTATTAGCAAGCAAGAGAGAGCGAGCGAGCAAGAGTGCAGGGAGGGATAGAAAAAGAAGAGAAAAGAATCTTAAGCAGGCTCCAGGCTCAGCACAGAGCCCAACTCTGGGCTCTATTTCACAACCCTGACATCATGACCTGAGCCAAAATGAAAGAAATAAAATAAAATTAAGGTGTTAAATAAAAGGAAAAGAATTGGAGGTTTAATTAAGTGAGCCACCCAGGCACCCCTGTGGTATCTTAAATTAGCTGTCATATCTTTAAAGTTCTAGAGTATCCATTTGGTTCATTTATAAAATCTTTCTCAATATCATTTTTAGTGTCAGTTTTTTGTTCAATTTGCTTCCCCTCTCATTTCTTTGAGCAGAGTAATCAAGCCATTTTACAATCTTTATTGATCATTTTAATATCATACTTAATCCCATTTTGTCTATCAAATCTTGTTAATGGTTTTTCTTTGCGTGCTTTGTTACATTTTGCTATGTTCAAGACATTATATTTGAAACTCTTATTGAGTAGGGATAATTAAGAGCTATAATAATGGTATGGTCCTCCTTGGCAGGATTTTCTATTATATCTGAGACTCTACAAGACAATCATACTCCAAATTCAGTGACTGACTTTCTCAGTTTACACAGAAGGCAAGGCAGGCTATAGTCTTATTTCTGCTTCTCCTTGTGCTTTGGGGATCTCAACTTAAATTTGGGTTGTACCAAAGTCCTCAAACTTGATTGTTGCTGGATTTTGAATTTTGTTTCTCTAGTATCAAGAGTCTATTAAAAACACAGCTCAGTGTGTTTTAGCAGTTTCAAATGCTCTCATAGCTAAAATGGCTTCAGGGCATATATCTCTAGGCTCTCATTGTATTTCGTATTTTGGCCCAGTAATCCCTCACTTATTTTTATAATCATTCTGATATTTTTAACTTTAAAAGCTATTTTGTCTGGATTTTTAGTTGTCTTAAGTAGGAGTTTTTAGATCACCAGTACTAGAAGCAACAACAAATATACATGAAAATATCTGCAGTAGTTTATCACATCTTTATGGCTTCGAAGTTCCATAAGCTGAGGCATCCTTCTCTAATCACTTAGACAAACTCCAATTTACCTTTTAAAACAACACAAGAATTGCTTCATTTAAGAACATGTTCAGGGATGACTCTTCCCCACTGTTCTTACTAACATTCCCACACACTCTTGGCTACCCACACCTTGTTTATGATCTTTCATTAGGTATATCAGCATCACCAGGATTTTGCTCTAGTGTATTTTTGTCCTTTAGAGCTTTAATTAAATATGAATTCCATAGAAAGTCTGTCCCTTTTCTTTCAAACCTGGGTTAGTTATTTCTTCTCATCCTTTGTCAGAAGTTACTTTATTAGAGAAACTTACAGCTGTATTGTGACTTTGGAGCCTTTACAGTTTTTTGACTGGAAAAATCACCCACCCCTGAGATCTTTACACAGCTTCATAGCTGATATTATTCAGAGATCTGTTCAAAACAGACTTTTTAAGGGAGTCCTTTTCGGACCACTCAGTTAAAAAACCTCTTCTTCTCAATCACTGCTCTTTTTAAAATGTGCTTATTTAGTTCAAATATGCATCACTATTAAAGAAAAACCAGTACAATTTTTTTTTTTAAAGTTGGGTTACCTATTATCTATCTCTCCCATTAAAATGATTCCTCTGGGCTGGGGTTTTGTTGTGCTCATCTTAGGCCAGGCACTCAATAAATTGTCTATGAATGATTGAGTTGTTTGACTCCCTTGCTAGATTCTCAACTTCATGAGGCCAAGGATTGTTCTATTCAGTCCTTCTTTATCCTCAATGTCTGTTATATTGCAGTCACTTACGTGACTAATGGGAAAAATCACAGAAAGAAAGAGTTAAAACTACAGAAAAACCCTGTAGGTTCAATAACACAAAGCTTTCTAAAATTATTTAGCCCAGGAATTGAATACTGGCTGCACTTTTGATTATTTTTTAAATGATATTGAATTTAATTTAAATGGAAATACTTGAATGGTAGAATAATTTAAAAATTATAAAAGCAACTTGTTCCTTAAAGTAAGAATTATATAGGGCTTGCTTTAGGTAGCATAGACAGTTTCACAATATTTATTCTTCCAATCCAGGAGCATGGAACATTTTTCCATTTCTTTGTGTCTTCCTCAATGTCTTTCATGAGTACGTTATAGTTTTCTGAGTATAGATTCTTAGCCTCTTTGGTTAGGTTTATTCCTAGGTATCTTATGGTTTGGGGTGCAATTGTAAATGGGATGGACTTCTTAATTTCTCTTTCTTCTGTCTTGTTGTTGGTGTAGAGAAATGCAACTGATTTCTTTGCATTGATTTTATATCCTGACACTTTACTGAATTCCTGTCAAGTTCTAGCAGTTTTGGAGTGGAGTCTTTTGGGTTTTCCACATATAGTATCATATCATCTGCAAAGCATGATAACTTGACTTCTTCTTTGCTGATTTGAATGCCTTTAATTTCCTTTTGTTGTCTGATTGCTGAGGCTAGGACTTCTAGTACTATGTTGAATAGCAGTGGTGATAATGGACATCCCTGGTGTGTTCCTGACCTTAGTGGAAAAGCTTTCACTTTTTCTCCATTGAGAATGATATTTGCAGTGGGTTTTTCATAGATGGCTTTGATGATATTGAGGTATGTGCCCTCTATCCCTACACTTTGAAGAGTTTTGATCAGGAAGGGGTGCTGTACTTTGTCAAATGCTTTTTCAGCATCTATTGAGAGTATCATATGGTTCTGGTTCTTTCTTTTATTGATGTGTTGTATCACATTGACTGATTTGCGGATGTTGAACCAACCTTGCAGCCCTGGAATAAATCCCACTTGGTCGTGGTGAAGAATCCTTTAAATGTACTGTTGAATCCGATTGGCTAGTATTTTGGTGAGAATTTTCGCATCTGTGTCCATCAAGGATATTGGTCTATAGCTCTCTTTTTTGATGGGATCCTTGTCTGGTTTTGGGATCAAGGTGATGCTGGCCTCATAAAATGAGTTTGGAAGTTTTCCTTCCATTTCTATTTTTTGGAACAGTTTCAGGAGAATAGGAATTAGTTCTTCTTTAAATGATTGGTAGAATTCCCCTGGGAAGCCGTCTGGCCCTGGGCTTTTGTTTGTTTGGAGATTTTTAATGACTGTTTTAATCTCCGTACTGGTTATGGGTCAGTTCAGGATTTCTATTTCTTCCTGGTTCAGTTGTGGTAGTTTATATGTTTCTAGGAATGCATCCATTTCTTCCAGTTTGTCAAATTTGTTGGCATAGAGTTGCTCATAGTGTGCTCTTATAATAGTTTGTATTTCTTTGGTGTTAGTTGTGATCTATCCTCTTTCATTCATGATTTTATTTATTCGAGTCCTTTCTCTTTTCTTTTTGATAAGTCTGGCCAGGGGCTTATCAACTTTATTAATTCTTTCAAAGAACCAGCTCCTAGTTTCGTTGATTTCTGCTCTGATCATTACGATTTCTCTTCTCCTGCTGGGCTTAGGGTTTCTTTGAAGTGTGTAAACCTGGCGATTCCTAGACCTGTACCCCTTGGGATAAAAATATATGTTTATAAAAAATAAAAAATTTTAAAAAAAGAATTATATAGGGCATCTCTTCTAGAAGCAAAATTTTCAAATGTCAAACATCTGAAAGCATAGAAGGAGAAGTAAGAATGTGAATTGTACTTCAATGCTCTTTTCTTTATATTCAGCAAACAGCTACCTTCACACCTTTCCAATTTTTTCAACTCTTTTGACAAAGCCTTCAGAGGAGTTACTGCTGATGACAATCATCACAGCCTAACAGGAGAAATTTTATAAAGAAAAATAATAGCATGTTTTTCCCAAATTGTTAAGGATATGGTGAAACTCTGTTGGATTCAAAGGAGGAATGTGCAATTCCATGCTCTATATAATAATAACTTATTTTAATAGTGGCTTTGCTATTTTTCAGATATATCCATTTACTGAAACCACTAACAAGTAATCAAAAACAAACAAATTAACAGGGGTTTGAGACAGGAATTATCTAATCTAAAATTAGCACATGTTCACAGAATACACAACACATATCCCAAGTACTACTATAGGTTTCAAGTAATAGTCAAAACAATAGTAAAAATTCTTCAGACCCTACCAGTCAAATCATAAATGGGACCTTAACTGTAAATCCTTATCTTTAGATCAAAGCGGGTAATTGGGTGCTGAAGATACATTATAGAACTAATATGTTATAGAACTCTGAAATGAGTCATTTATTCCACCACTTTTCCTGCACAGCTGCTGACCCATGTTTTGGTTCCTGGAAATAGCTGCTACCCTGTCATACTTCTTAAAAGCACATATATTGATAACTCGACTCATTCCTCCATTCCTCTGTGACTGTCACTGTGTTAAAATGTGGAGCCAGCTGACTCACTTGTGGTGGTAACTTGTAGAAATAATAAAGTAGAGGAGTTTGCAAAGTATTTTGTTATTTCTAAAAATGCAAAAACCAAGTTACATTGAAATCATAAGGGGTGTTTCAGGGAGAGCTGTAGGATGTGGTTTCTTGTGTAATCCACAGAGATTAGCTCCAACACATATTTAAACTCTCCTCTAGGAACAACCTTAATGGTAAAGCAAGAAGATAAACAGATGTATACACACCCTGGCACAAAATTTTCACTTATGTTTGGCTTCCTAGTCTCCTCATGTTACTTATTTATCTTAACTTCTCTCTGAAATCAGGGAACACAGAATCTCAATCAGTTGACATTTTTCTACTGAATTACCCAATAGTCTGATCACACCCCTAAGACTTTTTTAAATTAGTTCACTCATAATCCCAAATCTGCTTTGCCTCCTCAGCTCAGTACACTGTAATTTGATTTCAAAATGAGGACAGTTGTGAGTAATGCCACATTCATTAATCTATTTTACAATTCCTTGTACTTAGAACTATGAAAATATGTTAATAACATCCATTCCAATAAGCCACCCTAAATTTATTATCATGAAACAAGACCTCAAGAAAGAGAATTCAAAATCATCCATGTATTTGCAATGTGTTGCAATAAAGCCTTTATCAATAGACTTCCCTGTGCACATGGTGGTCAAATTGCTGGTGAAAGCCAGCCAGATCTATTACAAGCTTTCTCATGGCTTCTAGGTACCCCAAGTGAGCCTTTATTGATACTGGGAAGGAATAAAGCAGAGAAGGGATAAACAGTGATGTAAGAATTGGCTAGACAAAAGTAATGACCCTCGTTACAAAGTGAGTATTTTAAAGCAAAAGAGCCTGTTGGGAATATTGTTTTATAAAATAGTGGTATTTTTTTTACTAACTTTTTAAAATTCAATTAGTTAACATATAGTGTACCATTAGTTTCAAATGTAGATTTCAGTTATTCATCCATAGCATATAATAGCTAATGCTCAGTACTTACTCTTATAGCTTCTTGAAAGCAGAATTTTAACCCACTGAGCCACCCAGGCGCCCTTGAAAGCAGAATTTTAGATCATATTTTCTGATTACTTCCATGTAGTACAACACTTTTCTGCTAGCAACCTTCAACACATACTGTTTGTTCGAGGAATTTCTTTAATAATAAATAAATAGGAATTTATTTAAATTTATAAATATATAAAATAAATAGGAATTTATTTAAATTGATTTAAATATTGCATGCTGTTTCATTGTTCATAAATAAGGTGATGATATTATAGCCATTAGTTGGTAGCACTGATATATCACTTTCTCTTTACTTCTCAGTTCATTCTCTGTACACAAAATAGATACATATTTTAAAAGAATCTGAATCTGTGGCAAACTTTTAAAAAACCCTAAACAATAAAGTTTATCATTTTAAGTAATCTCAATTATCTTCCTCAATTGTGATAGTATATCCTTCTATCTAGGCCAGATATTGTATGAGGGATTTGAAGAGACATTTCCAAATTTCATTTTTCTCATCTGCAAAATGCTGATCATGATCCTACAATAAAATACACTTACAATTTTTTTATGAGAATTTATTTATTTATTTATTTATTTATTTTAAGATTTAAATTATTTATCAGAGGGAGTGGGCGAGAGCGCAAGCACAGGCAGACAGAATGGCAGGCAGAGGCAGAGGGAGAAGCAGGCTCCCGGCCGAGCAAGGAGCCCGATGCGGGACTCAATCCCAGGACGCTGGGATCATGACCTGAGCCAAAGGCAGCTGCTTAACCAACTGAGCCACCCAGGAATCCCTTTTGATGAAAATTTAATCTGTATAAACAACATATTTGCTGTAATGCGTGGTTCATGGAAAACATCTTATTTAATTATAAGCAACATCAGTATTAGAAATTAAGTAAATGTGTCTATAATATTTCAAGTTTTAACACATGATTCCAGTGCTTTGCCTTATTTTCTCAAATCCCTTTACCATTTTCACTGACAGAGTCAAATGTACTTTTTCTACTAGTAGCCAGCTCTTTGTGTTTTGTCAGATAAATGCCCTTGTGAATTATTTATAATAGAGATATGAGCAATAATAATAATAATAATAAATAGCAATGAAAATGTTAAAAAAAAAGTATTCTTAACTAATTAGGGTTCTTAGACATCATTTAGAGGAACCACCTCTGGCAAGCAAATTAATCTGCAAAACATTCCCAGAATTAACAAGTCAATCAGATACAGGGTTGTCCGCAGACTGAAAGGTGAAGCAAAAGGACTAGGTTTGGAAAATAGGTTAGGACAGTGAAAACAATGATCAAATTTTTGGGCAAAATTAATTCTTACGTGTCCTTTCAATGGAGTCCTGGGCATTATGTAGCAGAAACTCTGGAGATTATCTCAATCCTTTGGAGTCACACCGTTTATTAGCTTGCTATTGACAAAGTTATTTACAAACTGTAGAGCAACAGGTTTTAATATAGAAAACTGATGGTAATGCACAAGATTCTTGTTAACAATAATGCAAGTTAATGATTTTTCATTAGAAAACATAAATTCTATAACCCAAATTATGGGCCCAGAGCACTTTTGCTGCACAACTCTGCTTATATCCCAAAGTACCATGTGAACTAGTTTTAATATCTGATTCTCTTATTAATTTTTGAATAAAAATTCTTGACACAAGTATTTTATAATTGTGTGATAATCATGCATTTAATTTCTTGGAGAAAAAAACACACTTTAGCATAACTATGTTCATTCACAGAACCAGCCTTGATAACACACTTCTATATGTTAGAAATGATATAATAAATGTAGAATATTGGGCACTTGTTTGGTATTCTTTGCCAGGTTTTGCACTATCTAAAAAGAGATCAGTGAACTTGGACTGGAGTTAGTAGACATGGAAGAAAATAAAATATTACAGAGAAGAATACTCTGTGGTCCACAACCTAAACGGGCTGGGATTCCCATCATTTGGATCCCTGTAGCTTTACAAAAGTCAATTAAATTTTTGTATCTCCCATTAAAGTTGATTCCCCAGTACTTTTTCAAACATCTCTTGTAAAGTATTGTTTCCCAGAAAAAAGGGATTTTGCACATGTACCTGCCTTTGTCTCTGGTCATGATCTCAGTCAGGATCCTGGGATCAAGCCCCATATCGGGCTTCCTGCTCATTAGGGAGTATACTTCTCAGTCTCTCTCTGCAGCTACCTCTCCCTGCCCCACTCATGCTCTCTCTCTCTCAAATAAATAAATACAATCTTTAATTTTTTAATTAAAAATAAGATAAATAAAATAAAATAAAAAGTCTGGTCTTACTGCCCCATTTAGCTCCCTTTTTTTGAGTTGTATTTAAAGCAGCATGAGAGAACATGAGGCTCTCAAACTTAAAAAAAAAAAGGAAAAATTTGAGTTTTGTTAGGATTTAAGATCTTGTCTGCTATACAAAAACGTTAGCTTTGTTAACATGTGAAAATTAACAAAAGAGAATAAGGTAGAATTCTAATAATTTTTGTAGAAATTAAAAATTTCCTCCAACCCAATTACATACAGACCCATTAAGTAAATTCATTCCAATGTCCCAAACCAACCTTTTCTGATAGTAATGCATCTGTGTAAACAGGGTCAACCCAAGGAATGTATAAATATTATTATTTGTTTCCTGTATCTTCCACAGTCACATCTGGGTATATTGGTAGCAATATCCATCTTATAAGACATGATATCATAAGGAAGGGTATTCTGTCCATTTGGAATGACTGAAAATCATTGTAATTTTATCTTGGTGCAGTAGCTTGAGATGGCACAGTGTGGGTTATGAATATATATATTTTTTTACTGGGAAGAAGAGATTATAGAGATATTGGTTATCCAAGAGAGACTGACAGGTGTTGATAGTTGCCAGGTCAATATCCATCTACTTTTTCCTTTAATATCAGAAAGCACTGAGGGACTGACAACAGGAAACTTAAAACAACATCAAATATTTTATTGTCTCTTTTCTAGTTACATTGTAACCATATGACAAAGTATCAGTCTTACAAGATATCATTCTCTTTTACCTCTATCTTTCTGCCAGAAATGTGGGCTTAATAGTGAGAACTCCAACAGCAATTTTTGCAACCGTGAATAAAAAACCATGAAAACCTTTAAGACAGTTCACTGGACTTTCTTAAGACTCTGAACCAACACCAGAAAACACTCTCTGTAGTCCTCTTGTTAAATGAAAAACTATGGTTAAACCACTTTTGACAGTCTACTACATACAGCAAAATGTAAATCTTAATTGAAATATGTTCTCTCAGCTGTGCTTAAGCAACTGAGTCCTGAGCTTTTCAGGTTTTCAGTCTGAAAGAGTACACCTCTGGTGCTCTTAAAGGGAAGAGAAAGGACGCCCTGTTCTCCATATAAATTAAAGAAGAGAAATCTGTGCATTTAAGTGGGCCATATAAAATTTATCAAGCAATTATCTCCTAACTACTTCCTATCCAAATTACCTGATATGCTCTCCCTACTCCTTTATTCAATGTTACTGCCTTTTCCAGGATTCTGTATCACATCACAACATGTCTTCTGTTATTTCCTTCTTGCAAGCTAGATTTGTTTTCTCCATCTGAAAAAATCAATAATCATTGTGTATTTCAATTCCCATTTTCCTCAAATGCATTGATTCTTCTTATCTATTACTCGTTTCTCATACTCTGTGTCTTTGTCTTTATGGGGTTTGTGCTTTGCTTTTCCCCATCCTTTACTGCCATTATATAATCAAATCTAATAGCTTCTTAGAGAAAGTTAAAAATTCCTGCATAGCCACAAGTGAACACAAAGTCACTGATTTTTAGCAAACCTAAGAGATAGTCAGACATCCATTCAATTTCTTTTTTTTAAAGATTTTTTTTATTTATTTGACACAGAGAGATGACAAGCAGGCAAAGAGGCAGGCAGAGAGAGAGGAGGAAGCAGGCTCCCTGCTGAGCAGAGAGCCCGATTTGGGGCTCGATCCCAGGACCCTGGGATCATGACCTGAGTGGAAGACAGCGGCTTAACCCACTGAGGCACCCAGGCGTCCCTCCATTCAATTTCTTAACTGAGTCTCAAATGCATCCTGAGTTCTAACCTAAACCTAAGTTCTACTTCTTACACGTTGTTATATGACCAAACTCTTTCAGTTCAGTATTTTGTAACATTTAAATATTAATCAATTGATGCTTTTCTGTGAATTTCTATGAAAATAATTTGAATACAGTAGATTTATTGTTATATTTGTAGATTTATAATCAAATTTTCATCAGTTGAAGTTTTTGGAAATTTCAGATATAGTGATTAACCTAAAATGATACTGCCTCAAATACCTCTGATATCAAGGCCCAACACCTGATTATAGCCACACCTGTGGTGGATAGTTCCATGGGAAATCACAGTTATGTAACACTGATAGCATCTCATGTTCTCTCTCTCATTTTAGAATGTCTCCAACACAACCCAAAAGTGTAGGAGAATTAATGTCCTCTGAGGACAGCTCTCAGTGAAGTGGAAATAAGAACCATAGATAAAATTGTCAGTTTTCAGGTCTTCATGAGGACAACTTAAAGAAGTTTCTCAGGAACTTTCAGTAAAAGCAAGCCTTCATTTTCTATCCACAACAATTATATCAACAATGTACCTTTTTGACAAAGTTGCTTCTTCACTGTCTCACTTTCCCATTCTTTTCTACCTTGGATAATCCCCCAGATAAACTAACAGTACTCAAATCCTTTGTCCTACACTTTGCTCTCAGGATAAATGGAGCCAAAAGACTTAGATTAATATCAAGTTCTGAATGGGATCTTAGAGCTATTTCTGTCCAGATTTTCATAAACATAGGGACCTTTGAATTATCAGGCTATAAATAAGTTCCAAATGGAGGGGGCAAAAGCAAAAAGTAGAAATTTTTATGTTTGATTTTTTAATCATGATTAAAATATTAACATTAAAAAGTGTGGATATTTGTAAAACAATGTCATAATGTAAGAAATAAGTTGCATAGTCCTTTTGAGAATATTAAACCAAGTGTTCAGGTGCCATCTAATTTCTTGTTTAATCCAGAACTTTGGTGTGCATTATCTTGAGGAATAGGATTTTGAAGTCCGGACAGACTAACAGAAAACTGATCCAAATGTGTGTGTTTATATTTCTGCTTTTGTTGTAAAAATCAAAGTCTGATTGCTGGTTTAAAATGGTAAAACTAATAATGTTCATGGACTCTATTATAAATTTTCTAATTGTATGGGAAGAATCCAAGAAAAATATAATTAGTTGATTTGCAAATCCTCAAAGAGCTACAGATTCAGGTAGTGGTATGTTCTGATTCAACAGCATCATAATGCTGCATTTTATATGTGTGGCTAATGGATATTTTCATGAATGTTTGCTAGCTAGTCAGCCAATACAGAGAAATATTAGGTAGGGTAATTACTCACAGTTGTGTTTAATAAAATGAGAGAAAATTATCAAATGACTCTAATAATAATAATCCTAGAGCAGGCTAAATAATTCAATGATAATTACAAGTATTAATCTAGCTTTCTTCCCTGATTATGACTCTTCTCTCCTTTATCATAATGGGAGTAGCAGATTGTCTGCAATGAGTTGTGAAAAGCCAGCAGTGACTTTGGCAGTGAAGGCCTCCCATCAATTTTGATAGGTTAAAATGATTCTGGTTGGTCTTGAGTAAATGTGTCAATTTTTTTTTCTGTGTGTGTCATAAAAGAAAGAAGCAATAGTAAATTCTTGCTGTTATTCCATCGAGCCAATAAAATCATACTGCCAACAAGAGGCTGTTGACACCGTAAGTGTAGTTAACTTTCTTGAAATACTAGGCCTGGAAATAAAATTCCAATATTTCACATAACCTCTTTTTTTTTTTTAAAGAAAAAAAACAAAACAACTATACTGCTTACATTTAGGGCCCCGCTGTTGTGTAACTATTTTTGAACATGGCTACTGTCAATGTCTATATATATATTTTTTTCTGTGCAATAAATTCATTTAGAGATAAATTTGGATTGCAAATTATTTTGGGGGAGGCATGGTATTTGTGGCTAGTTTTACAAGTTAAAAGGACTAAAAGAAAGAAGAAAAACATTTTTCATTACAGCATATTTACATCTGTCCAAAGTACTTATTTACTATAACACTGACTAATGTATAATACTGTACACAAAGAAAGAAGTTAAATGAGTTATAATTCATTCGAAGTATAGCTGGCCATTTTAAAACTTACCACTGCATCTTTCTGGTATGAAATGTGATATCTGGCAATCTGGTCCAGTTCATTACATCAGGTCATTTGTATGTTCTTATTACCATTTTGATAGCATAGCACATTTTGATAGCATAGACATTTTACAATGGAACTATGATGCATATATTTTCAAAAGTATAGACATACATGAAGCTATGAGGTCAAAAAAGATGAATGTCCGTAGTACCATATAGACTCAACAAATAAAAGTATCCAAGGCTCTGAGTGAGATTTATGAATATTGTATAAGATTAGGCCAACATGTGGTTTTGATATAAATAATCTGTTCTTAAATTAGAATTACAATCGTTGAGTACAGTGTTGAAAATGGCAGATAGATTTTAGCTCTCTTTGCTGACTAAGGAAAATGGAAAAATGTTTAGTTTGGTCAGATTTTCACTTAACTTCTGAAAAGAGAGAACCCTTCTGAAATAAGAATCCTTAAAGATATAACCCCATTGGCACAAGTTTTCAAGAAACTTGATGTTGTAGACAATTATATGGCACACGTACTGTTCTAGATGCTTCATGCCAATAATATGTAAGCCATACCAAGGCTACATATTCATATAGAGATGTTCCTCAGCTTACAAGGGAGCTATGTACAGAGAAACACATAAAAAATTGAAAATGCATTTAATACCCCTAAACTATGAAATATCATAGCTTACCTTAACCTTATTTAACATACTCAGAACACTTACATTTGCCTGCATTTGGGCAAAATCATCTTAAGCAAAGCCTATTTTATAACAAAGTATCAAATAGCACATGCAATTTATTAAATATTACACTTAAAAAAAAGATGAATGGTTATATATAGAATGGTTGTAAGTATATCAGGTGTTCACCCCTGTAATCTTCTAGCTGACTGGGAGCTGTGGCTCACTGCCCCTGCCCAGCATCACAAGACAGCACCATACCACATGTCACTGGCCCATATAAAGACCCAAATTCAAAATTCAAAGTACAGTTTCTACTGAATCACTTTCACCTTCACATCATTGCAAAATATATCATAAGTTGAATCATTGTAAATCAGGAGCCATCTTATTTGAAAGTTAAATCACAGTCACCCATATACACACCAAAAAAAGGCCTTCATGTAGGGCCATCTATGGATCTCTAAACAACATAGCATGACATATCAATAGCAAAAAATGGATGTGAAGGGGACAATTGCTTTGCGTCAGTACTCTGAGCAGTAACATACATGGCCTTACTCACCTAGCAGAACTCCAGAGCTAGCTGTTGGCAAGGAATTTTACAAATGTTTGCTGAACAGATTAAGCACTATTATTTTTAAATTAGTGTGCATGTCTGTTTTCTAAAGATATGTTACTTTATTTTATTGACTTATTACAAAACCCAATAAGTTCCTCTTATTTAAGTGGCAGGTAAATAGAATTCTTTTTAATTTAAATCAAATGGCTTTTTAGGGAAAATATACTGAAAATTCTGAAACTTGTATTGCTTATGAATCTTTTATCGGAATCCTTATCAAGTTGTATTTTTCAAGTTTGTCCTAAATAATATTCAATGAATTGAAAATATTTTTTGGATTTTATTCAAGACTATTAACACACAATTTCACTTTGTTAAATATAGTGCTAAAGTTTCAACCAAAACGTTGTGTCTTTTTTTTTTCCACTACCACGTCCTCCATCTACTGACTGGATTCTCTCCCCAACTAGCACATATATACCATTGTCTATATTTAGGATAAGTAAGGGTCATCTTCTGTCTTTATTCTATTTGTTGTATGCTTCTGAACTTGTTGAATTTTAATATAGTCACACCATAAGCATCACATATTTTGTTCCCCTTTAAATAGTTATCAGTGCCCAACCAGAGCATACCTTCAATGCTATCAATATACTTACTCTGATATATTATTTTTGTATTTTTGTAAATTAAAATAATTAAACTACAGAACAAGAGTTTCAGGTGGTAGCTGTTGTAAGTTTTACCCAAACTGACTTTGTCAAACTCGCTTTTGTCATGATATATGTCAAGTAGTTTTCTCAGGTTTATTTTTAGAATATCCTTGTATAATGAATATTTACACTGATATCTAGTATAAAAATCTTGCAATTTATTTTAGAAACATTAAGATATTGAAAATCAATCTATTTCTTTAATTCATTGAAGACATTTTTGGCTTGTTTCCAGTACTTTCTTACTGGTTAAAAAATGAATTTGAAGTAGTCTGAATTTCATTATTATATGGCACTTTCCCTTTGATGAATACAAAGACAATATTCTATATTAGCTATCTGAGAAGAATTTATTTTTAAAATTTTATTTATTTGTAAGAGAGAGAGTGAGAGAGAGCACAAGCAAGGGGAGCAACAGGGTAAGGGAGAAGCAAACTCCCGGCTAAGCAGGGAATCTGTTGCAGAACTCAGTCCCAGGACCCTAAGATCATGACCTGACCTAAAGGCTCAGGCATTTAACTGACTGAGCCACCCAGGTGTCCCAATCTGAGAAGAGTTCTGTATGTTATTCCTATCAATATGCAGTTTAACGTCTAGGTAATTAACTTAATATTTTAGTGGCTATTATATAGATAGCACTATGTTCCAGGCAGAGAGTAAGATAGAAATATTAAATCAGGGCGCCTGGGTGGCTCAGTGGGTTAAGCCTCTGCCTTCGGCCCAGGTCATGATCCCAGGGTCCTGGGATCGAGCCCCGCATCGGGCTCTCTCCTTGGCGGGGAGCCTGCTTCTCCCTCTCTCTCTGCCTGCCTCTCTGCCTACTTGTGACCTCTCTGTCTCTCTCTGTCAAATAAACAAATAAAATCTTTAAAAAAAAAAGAAATATTAAATCAACCATATTCTATACATTCTAAATGAAAATAATTAATCAATCATAATAAATCCTTCTATTTATGGAATATCAACTTATAAGCTTTCCTCCATATGAACAATGCCAAACACCAGAATAAAGGGTCATCTAATACAAATAAAGGATAGAATTAAAGAATTCTGGTAAGCAATTTAATTTTGAAAAATGGTGTTATATTGTTGCTGAGTTGTGGTTTTCAGTTACATAATATCTAATAAGTGCAGAAGTAGCATGAGTGTTACGTGAGATGAGAAATGGTATATAATTAAGATATTTTTAATAGTACAGATAAATACAAATTTGTAAACATAGCATTATGGAGGAATAAAAATAAACGATAGCTATTCACTCTAAAGTGAATAAATCTTGGAAAGTTAATAGAGAAGTAAAACAAGGACAGTGCAAAAAGTATGGTACATTTTTATGAAGTTCAAACAAATTCTGTTAAACCATAGATGGACTTAAAGATACTATTATGTATCAAATATTGTAAAAATTAAGCAAGGAAATAGCAAACATAAAATAACCAAAGCATACAAACTTGGATAGATATAATAGGTGTGATCATGTTCTACTTTATAAAGAGATGAGTTAATAGATAAATAAAAGTAACTAGAATTTTTAGAAGTTAATAAAACTTCGCCTGTTATTTCTTACTAATATAAAATATATGGTTTTCTAACAAAAACGTTTATCTTAAAAATATTTAAAAATAAATTTCAGGCTACTCATAAGGTTATATTTACTTTTCCACTGAAGGAAAAGCTGGTTGTTGTAGTTGTAGTTGTTTGTTTGTTTTAGCCTCCTCCTTGTTTTTATTATTATAATGTGGAATGAGGAATGTTGGATTGAAAAGTGAATTATTTTATAGACAAAAATCATTACCTGATTCACCTCCTGGTACAGCAAATGGAACTCCTGAAAACATGCCCTTTTGCCTTACGGAAGAGTAACAGTTATGCTTACTTCTGAAACATACTTGGTGGTGGCCCTATGTAGTGACACCATAGTAAACATTTTGAATATTTGCAATTAATTTGTATAGTCATAGGGCTCCAAAGGGCACTTCTGGTATCTTAGCAGGTATTTCAATAAAGCTAAAAGTTGCCTGACTGTTTAAAAATAGTAAGGCACAAAACATGGCAGAAGTATTGTCCTCAGATATTATTTTTTTCTATATGCTCCTGATTCCAGACATGACAAGTTATTTTTTTAATTTTTTTTAATAAAAGATTTTATTTATTTATTTGATAGAGATCACAAGTAGGCAGAGTCAGGCAGAGAGAGAGGAGGAAGCAGGCTCCCTGCTGAGCTGAGAGCCCGATGTGGGACTTGATCCCAGGATCCTGGGATCATGATCTGAGCCAAAGGCAGAGGCTTTAACACACTGAGCCACCCAGGCGCCCCCATGACAAGTTATTTTTGATAGATATATATACAATGTATTTTCCAGTTATAAGAAAAATGGTTCTGCTATTTTTAACCTTTTTTTAAAATTACATAATATTTTTAAATTAAAATTTTATTTTTTAATGTTTTACTTTTCAATATACTTCTTAGAATATAAAACCTATTCCATGTTGTAAGAAGTTTACCACTTAAAAATGGTAATTTTCTCATTGTATCTTCCCCTCACATTGCTTTATTTTGAATAAAAAATTCACAATAAACATAACTGATGCTTTCCTTCTGATGGTCCCTCTGTTGGTCATATTGTATATGAGCCATGACAATTAGTTTTACAAAATTTATTGATGTTTGTTGATATGTTTTATCATAACTAATTTTCCCTCCCTTAGCTAGATTTCCCAGCTTTCAGACAGGTGGACACTTCAATAAACCATATCCAAGGGATGTATCAAGTACTTCTTAGACATTCTCTCAGATCCTTGAGGTCTCATTTTGCCTAGGGATTTGCAATAGGTTCTGCCAGAGGCACCACTGTGACGAGTGATGTCCATGGTCTATCTCCTGCTAAGCTCAAGAGATCACTGCTTTCCAAGTTTATCTATATAATTAATGCATTCCAGCAAGTTCTTTTTTTTTTTAATATTAACAAACTTATTTTAAAGTTTATATGGAGAGGCAAAGACCCACAATAGTCAACATAGTGTTGAAGGAGAACAAAGTCTGAGGGCTGACTTCAAAGTTTACCATAATGATAGGGCACGTGGGTGGCTCAGTGGGTTAAGCCTCTGCCTTCGGCTCAGGTCATGATCCCAGGGGCCTGGGATCGACTCCAGCATTGGGCTCTCTGCTCAGCAGGGAGCCTGCTTCTCCTCATCTCTCTCTCTGTCTGTCTCTCTGCCTATTTGTGATCTCTCTCTCTGTCAAATAAATAAATAAAATCTTAAATAAAAAAGTTTACCATAACGATAATTGTAAGCAAGATATTGTAATACCACAGAAAGACTAGATGAAAGGAACAGAATATATATTATCAATTATATTTTATATTAAATATAAAAACAAAAGCAATACAAGAGAGCAAAATACAATCTTTTAAACAAATGGTTCTGGAGTAATGGTGAAGCTAAAGGTAAAAATATAAAATAAAATAAAATAAATCCAGGCAGATATCATACACTCTTCACAAAAATTAACTCAGATTGGTTTATAAACCTAAACATGAAACATGTAGAAGGTAATATAGAAGAAAATTTAAATGGCCTTGGTTTTGGCAATAACTTTAGCTACAAAAGCACAAGCACTGAATTTAAAAATGTCTACTCTGTGAAACACAATGCCAAGAGAATAAAAAGGCAAAGCACAGACGATGAGAAAAATTTGCAAAATACACATCTGGCAAAGGACTGTTAATCAAAAATACACAAAGACCCCTTAAAACTCAACAATGGGGGAAAAAACCTGATTAAAAATGAGCCAAAAACCTTACCAGATACCTCACAAAAGAAAATATTACAGATGGCAAATAGCATATAAAAAGATGCTTCACATCATATGTCATCAGGAAAATGCAAATTTAAACAAAAAAGAGACACCAATACATACCTAGAATCCAGAACACTGACAACAGAACACTAAATGTTGGTGAGGATGTGGAGCAACAGGAACGTTCTTCTATATTTATTGAGAGTAAAAAATAGAAAACAACTTGGCAGTTTCTTCCAAAACTAAAAATATTCTTGCCAGATGATTCAGCAGTAGCAGTTCTTGGTATTTATCCAAAGAAGATGAAAATTATACCCACAAAGATGTCTATAGTACTTTTATTCATAACTGACAAAAGCTTGGAAGCAACCAAGATATCCTTCCATAGGTGAAAGGTCAAATAAAGTGTAGTACATGCAAACAATAGACTATTATTTAATGCTAGAGAAATGAATTATCAAGCCATGAAAAAATATGGATATAAATATTTAATAAATATTTGATTTTAGGCTTCTACCAGTCTATCAATAGTATTAGTATATTTTAACAGTGAATGCTCAGCATTCATGAATTTACCTAATAAAATATTTTGGGTTCAATATTTTAAATACTTCAACCTCTATGATTATATTCCTAATAATTTTGAATTGGGGTAAATAAATCTTAATTTTTGTAACTTGTTTCTTATTGCAAAACAGCTCAATGAGATTTTAGAAAATAAAAATTTACAAAAAAAACGTTTAGTTTACAATTGCCAAATAATTTAAAACTTTATCTTATATTCAAATACATATATTTTTCTAAATTGATTTATATGCTACTAAAACCAACAACTTTTATTTATACTAGATTTCATATCATGCAGTCAATGCCAGAAAGCCAACTGGCAATGATTTGTCTTAAATAGAGTTAAGATGGGTGTTATTACAATGCAAGATGGAAACATAGATAGTATAACAATTGAGTGTTACATAACTTTTCTGTTTTGTATCAAGTTACTAATCTACAAAAGGCTTTTATCGGTGACAGACTTGGGAATTTAACAAAACTTTTAAACTAGCGTGTGTGACTCATTCCTAGAAAACAACACAATCAATAACACTTTATTTAGATTAAATCATGACTATTTCTCCATTTGAATAAAAAAGGTAGCAACCCCAATAAGTTTATTGAACATGAAAAGTTGAAATGCTATAATGCTCCTAAGGAATTAAATGATCCAGTCATGAATTACAAAAAAAGGATATAAATTACCAAAGTGTTTGTATAATTGTAATGTACAACTGCCCATTATCGTACAATAGTGTAGGCTTGTACAAGAACTCTATAAAAGAACTCCACTTCTAAACTGTGGAAAATATGTTCCCTTTCCCCCTATATACAACTATTAAGCCATTCATTTAGCTTTTAAAATATCCACTTAATACAGGCTTTTTACTCATTTGAACAGGCAGCAGGGCTCTATTCTTATTGCTTACATCTGAAGGATAGACTTCTAGCGTAAGAGGTAAAGCCCATAAAGGAGCCCAATAATAACAACAAAATACAGTTTAGTGAGCCCTTACAATCTGCCAGCTACCTTTCTGAGAATACTTCAATTAATAAAACATATAAAATACCTGACCACAAAGAGCTTACATTCTTTTGAAATATAATAGTGAAATAAACCAATAATAGAGGGGTACCTCGGTAGCTCAGTCCATTGAGTGACTGCCTTTGGCTTGGGTCATGATCTCAGGGTCCTGGTATGTAACTCCCCAGCAGGCTTTCGAGGCAGTGGGGTGTTTTCTTCTTCCTCTGCGCCCCCTCCCAATTCTCTCTCTCTCTGTCTCAAATAAGAAAATAAACCAGTAATAGAATAATGATTGATGGTTGATGGTGATAAGTGTTACAAAGAAATACAGGAAAGGTAAAAGCCATTGGAGAATGCTGGGATGAAAGTTAATTTTATTTTGTGTTGGGAGGTTATATCTCATTTATGAGATGTTCTTTGCACAAAGACTCAGGAAGTGAAGGAGGGTGTTATACAAATATTAAAGGAAAAGATTGCTCTAGGCAGAGAAAGTAAGTATATAGACTTTGTGTGAACAGCTTGTCTGTTACTTTTGAGGAAAAGCAAGGAGGCCAATGAGGAGTTCATAGTGGTGGAGAGAGGAAGAAAGTATTGATGTATGACCTTCTAGTACAGTGAAATGCCTTCATTTTTTATTTACTATGAAAGGGGAAGATACCAAAAGATTTTCAACAGCAGAATAAAATCATCTGACTTGATTTTTAGGTTAAGTTGCTGTACCAAAATAAATTTGCAGGGAGAAAGGAGTGCAGTATGTGTGGAAGTGGGGTTATCAATCAAGTCAATAATTCAGGAACATATGATGGTGATTTTAGCATCATTGCTCACCAATAGAAGTGGTGAGGTATGGTTTTTATTTTGTGTATATTTTGAGGGTGAATATTCGGGTGAACAGAATGGGGTATGTGCAGGACAGACAATATCAACATTTATTTTACCTGTACAAACAGAAGGGTGGAGTCTTCATTCTCTTATATGGAGAGAACTCTGAGTTCAAATGTTTTTTCTGATTAAATGGCATAGTGATGATGAGGATTTAGTCAGACAGTGAAAGAGAACAGTAAGCATAGTGTTAAGCGGTAACACTTAACATAGTGTTAAGCGGTACATTTGAACATCAAAAAACATTGTGTTGGATCATGTGTTTATGTGAGTAAATAAATAAATAAAGCTTCCTGGGGTTCTGATAGAGGTAAAGAAGACTACTATATGATCCAAAGGGGCACGTGTACCGAATGTTTATAGCAGCAATGTCCACAATAGCCAAACTATGGAAAGAACCTAAATGTCCATCAACAAATGAATGGTATATATATGTACAATGGAATACTAGGCAGCCATCAAAAGAAATGAAATCTTGCCATTTGCGATGACATGGATGGAACTAGAGGGTATTATGCTTAGCAAAATAAGTCAATCAGAGAAAGACACTATCATATGATCTCCCTGATATGAGGAAATGGAGGTGCAATGTGGGAGGTTTGGGGGAAAGGAAAAGAGTAAATGAAACAACATGGGATCGGGAGGGATACAAACCATAAGAGACTCTTAATCTCTCAAAACAAACTGGGAGTTGCCGGGGTGGTGAGGAGGGTAGGGAGAGGGTGGTCGGGTTATGAACATTGAGGAGGGTATGTGCTGTGGTGAGTGTTGTGAAGTGTGTAAACCTGGCGATTCACAGACCTGTACCCCTGGGGCTAATAATACATTATATGTTAATTTTTAAAAAAGTAGAAGAAGAAGACTACTATAAATCCAATGGTTTTCAGCGAAGAGTGTGTAATCAGGCATATTTTATTAAAGTAACCAAGTAAAATGATGGTCGAAAATTGGAATAACAGAAAACATAAAAATCAGAGATTTTAAAAAGAGATATGGGACAGTGTAGAAAATATAGTCAATGATATTATAATAGTGTTATATGATGACAGATTGTGGCTATGTAGTGATCATAGAATAATGTATGGAGATATTGAAAACCTGAAACCAATGTAACACTGAATATCAACTCTACTCAAATAAAAAAAATAATAAAAATAAAACATTTTAATTTAAAAAGATAAAAAGAGGGAAAAGAATTTGAAAAGTGAATTTCAAAAAGAGTAAAGATGAGGCTAAGACATACTCTGAACCTTGAGGAAAACACCATTTTGAAAATTCTTCCCATTTTGAGAAAACTCAAATGAATCAATACCATAAAAGAACCCATTTTAACTGAGAGATGTAATGAATTCTCAAGAAATAATTTTATTGCAGGATAATTCTTCCCTATGAAACAGCATACAGAAAACAGGGGAAACACCTGGAAGCAAAATAAACTATACTGAAAATAAGAATTAGGAAAAAGATAAATGATGAAAGATAAGAAAATTAGACCTGTGACAGAGACCTAGTGAAGAGAATTTTTAGCTTGTGGTTTAATATTTTTGAGGATAATATAGAGTTCATAACTGCCTTTAGACAGGCTGGTTGTAGGCAGTTTAGGCAGACCCCTAAGACAGGCCTACTTTGGGCAGGTGGTGTTGGATGAGGCCATTGGGTTGGACAAGGACAAATCCAACCATTTGACTAAAGTGTCTGTGAAGATGTTGAAGTCAGATGCAACAGAGAAAGACCTGTCAAACCTAATCTCAGAAATGGAGATGATGAAGATGATTGGAAAGCACAAGGACACCATCAACCTGTTGGGTCCTGCACACAGGACGGTCCTTTGTACACTATCATGGAGTATGCCTCCAAAGACAACATACAGGAGTACCTGCAGGCCCAGAGGCCTCCTGACCTGGAGTACTGTTACAATATCAGCCACAATGCAGCAGAGCAACTCTCCTCCAAGGACCTGGTATCCTGTGCCTATCAGGTAGCCTAAGGCATGGAGTACCTTGCCTCCAAGAAGTGCATACACCAAGACCTGGCCACCAGGGAAGTGCTGGTGACAAAGGACATGATGACCTCAGACTTCAGCCTTGCCAGAGATATCACCACATCAATTACTATAAAAAAACAACCAACAATGGACTGCCTGTGAAGTGGATGGTCCCTAAGGCCATGTTTTATTTTTATATATATAGGATATATTTGTATTTTTAATATTCTAGTATTGCTGTCACGAAAAAATAAATCTTCAGAATGGTGGGGAGGACATAGATTGAAAAAATAAAGAAAACCAATTATGGTTAGAGAGCTTTAAAATGTATCAGGGCTATAGAGTCACAGAGAATTTCTAAAAGCTGAAGAACTTGGGGAAGACTTCATGAAGACAGTATCTTATAAGTTGTACTTACATGAAAGAAAGTATTTTAATTGACAAAGAAGTAGTTTGCCAAAACAATTCTTCTATTTTTTCCAGGAGTAACAGAAAATGTATGATACTTGGACTTCATGAAATCATATTTATAACTGAGAACATTTGTTCATATTATATATAAAATATACTATATTTTACTTTAAATATTTATATTAGATACGCATTTCATTTTATTGTATAAGTATCTATTACATGTCATTTATTCTAGTACATATTGTGTTGCATTTTTATTATTCAATTGGCATTATACTAGCATATTATGGTGAAAAATAAAGCTGCCACCTGATTTCCTGAATAAATAAAATAAGCCAAATAAAACATAACACTTTAATGCTATCCAAAAAACTTATCTTTGAATTCTTGCTATTCTATTTTTTTTCTATTCCTCTGTTCTTCTTGTCTGGGAGCTGGTAATTTAGGTGCTGCACTCAGAAGCTAGGGAGATTGGGAGAGAAACAGACATTTCTGTTATCACAATCACAACTCTGTGTGACAACAAAATTGATTTGACCATTATCCTTTCCTCCACACCCAAAAATCATTGCAATAAATGACAGCTCTCTATCAAGTAGCAGCTTAATTTAGTGTAGTTTCATTAATTTATCATTTTATTTTATTATTTTTATGAAGTTTTTTCTTTTACTTTTAGTATAGCTAATAGACAGTGTTCTATTAGTTTCAGGTGTACAATATAGTGATTCAACAATTCTGTATCTCATTAGTCAATCTCATCATGATAAATGTACTCAAACTCTTTCACTTGTTACACCCATCCTCCCACCGACCTTCCCTCCTATATGCTCTATTTTAAATGAGTAACTTCAGTTAAAGGTTTTTTGTTTTGTTTTGTTTTTCCCTCACAGGAACATTTTTTACTTGAAGCATGCTTCAGGGCACATGGTTCTCAAAAAGATATGTAAAACGTTCCATCTAAGAAAAATAGGATACACATTTTCTTCAAGCATGCGCAGAAGAATCCCCTAGCTAAATTACATAAAAAGAGATATAACTGGGACACCTGGGTGGCTCAGTTGGTTAAGCATCGGCCTTAGGCTCAGGTCATGATCCCAGGGTCCTGGAATTGAATCCCACTTTGGGCTCCTTGCTCAGTAGGAGACTAGCTCCCTCTTTCTGCTGTCTCTCTCTCTCTCTCTCTCTCTCTCTGACAAATTAAATAAAATCTTAAATAAAAAGAGGAACATAACACATACTACAAATGTAAGAAGATTGAAATCATACCAAGTATATTTTCTAGCTGCAATGGTACAAAACTACCGATCAACTAGTGACAGAATTTAAATATACACCAACGTAACTTGGTAACAGAAAAAAGCAATATATAAAAAGGAAATCAGGAGGATGGGGAGGTAAGTAACACAGGCAAAGGAGATGGTGAGAGAAATGCTACACTGACAAGAAACAAAGGACAATGCACATATTTTTATATTATTGGAACCTAAAGAGCAAGGCAGAGAGCCAGAAGCTGGGAAGCAAGAGCAGACCAAGATGGCATTTTTAATGGTTATAAAAACAGGAAGAGTTTATAGCTAGTAGTTATTGATGGAACAAATATGACTCATATATTACTGTATTATTAGATCCACATCAAATAGATTTCAGAAAGAGACTCAAATATCCTTAAATGATGAACCACTATTGTTTATGAAATTTCCCCAATGGCAGGCCATACAAAGTAAATTACATAGTAGATAAAGAAAACATACTGCTTAGAATATGCTCATAGTCTCTTAATTTTTAAAGTACTTAATATTTCATGTAATGTAAGAACAGAATAATGAGAGAGTGCTAATATTTGTAAAACAAAAAAGTCTTTCTTTTTTTTTCCAGTCAGTTTTACATCTCAATCATAGCGTTTTTAATTGAGACTTGACATTTTTCTGCTCTTGTTAGGACTGTTATTAAGATAACAAGGTAAATGGGCACCTGGGTGGCTCAGTGGGGTAAAGCCTCTGCTGTCGGCTCAAGTCCTGCATCGGGCTCTCTGCTCAGCATGGAGCCTGCTTCCTCCTCTCTCTCTGCCTGCCTCTCTGCCTACTTGTGATCTGTCAAATACATAACTAAGATCTTTAAAAAAATTAAAAAATACACTTAAGATAACAAGGTAAAAAATGCTTCAATAATTTTCTATATTTAAGGTATCTTCTCCTAAACCCCTATGGTTCATTTTGTTTTCAATTTTATATCCATAATTTAAAACCGATTTCTAAAATAAAAATTCTGTATGTTTGCACTTGGGCTTCAAGTTTGTTTGCCTTTTGTTGAGTGTCTAAAATATACGTATGGTTTCAGAATATAGGGTGCCAGCAAGCAGTTACTGTATCTACATATAGCTGTATATTTCCAGCTGTTTTATAAAGCTTATCTTTATTTTTCAATATGCACGCAAATGAATTCTTTATTCCAGTGAAATTCACATGCTTTCACAGAGCCACTACAATCTCTAAAATGAAAAGAGTTTCTTGCTGTGGAGTAGAGACATAAAAATATGTTAACTGGGAGTTATTGTAAAGCTATTTTTTTCTAAGCAATATATTCTTGGTATAATTACCTTTGCTACATCAACCAGACAAACTTGGAATTTCAATCTTTATGAGAAAAATAAAATAAAACATGAATCTGTGTAAACTGGAAATGATAATAAAGCCAATTTTACCCTTATAAAAATATACTACAATCTAATTTTCTCTAGTAGGAATACTTGACTAGTATGAAGACACTGAAGATGAATATTATTAAGCTGAAACCGGACATGGAAGTTTTGGAAAAAAAGTTATTGTATTTAATTATTTAGAAATATAATCAATATTAAAGATAATCTGCTGCCAAAGGTGAAAATGTTGAGTTAGAGCTGTTATTATTTTACTTCCAATAAAATATCTTTGAAGCTGAAAATCAGATGGTAAATAGAAAAGACAAACTAAGACTCTGACAAAAGAATGGATCCATAACTTTTATAATGTGAATATCAAAAGTGGTTTGAACAGGAAATTGGGACTTCCACTTTCAGCTGCATGATGTACTTGCAATCCAGAATCCATGTCACTTACAGATCATATGCTGGATATCAGCTCCTAGAATTCTCTGCACAATAGCCAAGAGGCTGTCTTCAGTGCCTTTTGTAAGTCTCTTTCCTGATCCCACTCTCATAAGGCAGAGTAGCCATTGGTATATGTGCTCCTAGGCTTGAGACATGGCCAAAGGCAGCAGGATGGCAGGTAGGGCCGGAGCATACGTGCTGCACTGTTTTGTTGTACCAATGGTGGTGTCAGAGTCCTTGTTTGCATGGAGCATAACTGTAAAGTTGGAAAAGAAAAGTGGACTCCAAAGCAGAGACTTACACTTGAGCTCTTATACCAGCCACACAAATGGAAGAGATAACCTGATCTCAGGATTTATTTCACTTCCCAAAATAAGTATCTCCCTGAGTAATTTATAATCCAAAACCTATATACACTGTTACAAATTTGTACTATGTGAGTGGTCTGAAAATGGCCAAATTGAATGATAACCTTTAAGTGGATTGGAAATGACTATAGAAAACAAAAGTTACCCCTGAAAAAATTCAACCACCTCCATTCAAAAGGTGAGCATCTCTTTCTTCTCCCAAATCAGAAAAATTTTATGTCAGTTTCTCAAAATGAAATTAAACTTAAAAAATATTGTTTTAATGTTCTATTCCATATATACCATACTCACTGTGACCCTCTAAATAAGAGTGAATTAGGGACCTCCATCCAGTTGCTTGTTGTATGGCCTGCCAGTTAAGAATTTTTTTTAATGTTTTTAAATGTTTTCAGATAATCAAAAGCAGAATAAAATTTTGTTACTTGAGGATTATAAAATATTCAAATTTTAGTTTCTATATTGTTTTATTATTACGGAATTCCTCTCATTTGATAATTCATTATCTGTGGCTGCTCTGTGCCCCACCTCAAGAGTTCTGAGAACCAATCTGTCTACCCCTCACCTAGCCTGGACACTAAGAATGCAAAAGATCCTTATTGTCTACAGTAATTAATATGTGTTGATATTCCACAATCTTTATTAGCATACTTTTGATTTTCTAGGGCCCTTACACCCAGGCAAATAGTTCTATTATTCATTACATGATCTGAAAGTCCCATCAACTCTTCAATGAAAAGCGTCAAACAACAGTTTGGACCCTAAGATTCTTTGAGTTATTCACTTCAGAACTCTACCTTCCTGTCTTTCCCAATCCTGGATTGTTATATCATCATTACCAATCTTAATCCAATCAAGGTCTCACATTGAAAAATTTACCACAAACAGAATTTCCAATTCTCAACAAATTTACCTCCCTCCAACTGAGATGTTGCTAAAGCTTCACAGAAGTGTTCCCTCTCCTAATGATAAGTAGTAAACTCAGCTTTGCCTTGTTAACACAATGTATTGGTAATATTTAGGGAGACAGTTTCAACAATTTACTAGATGCCATCTATATGATATCTATATGGACTTGGCATTAAGGACCATATAGTCCTCAAAGTCTAAAATATGTACTAGCATTCCTTTTACAGAAGAAAATTTGTCAACCTCTGTATTATATGAATCATATTTGTCCCATTAGAATAAAAATTCCCTACTGAATCTCTTTGCAAAGGTGCATTATTGTTTTATTTATGTCAGACTACAAGAGTTAATTTCCTTGTGGATTCCAAAACAATTTCTGGGAAGGTGCTGCAGGGTATGGGGCAGATCATGGATTATGTTCATCTATCCTCCAAATTTGATATTTTTAGGTACTGAGTAAGGCACCTGCTTCTATCTGGTGGATGTCCCCCTCATTTTTTTCTATATGAAGAACTTTTAATCAGTGGAAAAGATCATATTTCTTATAAAAAATATAAGTGTATGATACAGTTTCCTACAAAATTTGGTGCAATCTTAGCAAGATTTGAAGCAATACACATATCAAAAATAAGTGGAGAGGGTTACAGCACAAGGATGGAGTTTGCAAATTATCAAAGTCCTTGGTGTCTTACCTTCATCTCCTTCTGTGGGAATATGTGAAGAACACTCCCAATGAGAACAAGCAGGCTATTTCTTCAGACATTCAGAGATAGCTATAGCTAGGGAGTCGGTCACCATCACTTGCATTTGGTAGAGACTCAAAGACTGTCAGGGGAATGGAAAACCTTATGGTAAGCAAATGGTGAGGCTTCAGGTATGCTCTGCTTGGAGATTGAACTGTTTCCATTTCTTCAGTTCTCAACATCTCAAGAGTGATCACAGACTATACCTGAGAGCTTGTTACTGAGATATTCTTAGCTTTCCCACTTTTTCAAAAAAATGCATTTTTCCTTTTTTCTTCATATTTTATTTACATTTTTGGACTAGACTGATTTTTTTCCATTTTATTTTATCTTATTTTATTTTATTTTATTTCTCTTCAGTGTTCCAGAATTCACTATTAATGCACCACACCCACTACTCCATGCAATGCATGCGTTCCATAATATCCACCACCAGGCTCACCCAACCTCCCACCCCCGCCCTCCAAATCCCTCGGTTCGTTCCTCAGAGTCCACAGTCTCTCATTATTTGTCTCCCCCTCTGTTTTCCCCCAACTCACTTCTCCTCTTCTTCTCCCAATGTCCTCCCTATTATTCCTTATATGGCACAAGTATGTTTCACAAGTAAGTGAAACCATATGCTAAAATTGACTCTCTCTGCTTGACTTATTTCACTCAGCATAATCTCTTCCAGTCCTGTCCATGTTGATACAAAACTTGGATAATCATCCTTTCTGATGGAGGCATAATACTCCACTGTATATATGGACCATATCTTCTCTATCCATTTGTCTGTGGAAGGGCATCTTGGCTCTTTCAATAGTTTGGCAACTGTGGCCACCACTGCTATGAACATTGGGGTACAGTTGGTCCTTCTGTTCACTACGTCTATTTCTTTGGGGTAAATACCCAGCAGTGCCATTGCAGGGTCATAGAGTAGCTCTATTTTTAATTTCTTAAGGGATCTCCACACTATTTTCCAAAGTGGCTGCACCACCTTGCATTCCCACCAACAGTGTAACAGGGTTCCCCTTTCTCCACATCCTCTCCAGCACTTGTTGTTTACTGTCTTGTTAATTTTGGCCATTCTAACTGGTGCAAGGTGGTATCTCAATGTGGTATTGATTTGAATCTCCCTGATGCCTAATGATTTTTTCATGTGTCTGTTTAGTCATTTGTTTTAGACTGATTTTTTTTTATTGGAGCTTCTCCATGTAAGGATCAAGAGGTCAGAAACCAGTCTATACTTAGGTTTTTGATCTCTAAATGGTAAAATATGATGCTATACTATATTTTATTTGGTATTCTAGAGATGGTTCAGAAGTAAGTGTTTGTTCATGGCTCCCAAATCATTATGTCCTGTGAACCATCTAAGAGAAAACTTGAAAGGAAAAACAACAACAAGAAAACAGCAAAACCCTCTTCAACTGTGTGAAAGATGAGGGTTAAAACAGGAGACAAAATCCTTAATTGTCTCACTTAAATAAACTCAAATAAGGATGAAAATGGTAGTTTCTTGAGAGAGGAAAATAAATATCTGGGGACATATTTCTCAGATGCCTTGGAAGAGACCCCAGAAAGTTAAAAATCAAACCCTACACAGTTGCAGACCCTGATCCTTCCACTAGATCACATAGGGAAATTGTAACATTGAGAAACAAGCGAAGGAGAGAAAACCTGTCCACCAGAACATTGACACCACCAACATAACACAGTAAAATTGAGATTATCTTCCATTTATAAAAGGAACTTTGTACCAATGCTTGGTAAGACTTTAAGTTCCTTTCTTGAAAATGCAAGGAAATTATATATACGATTGTCTTAATGTGACAAACTATCCTTGATTTCCTCAGGATCTTTTAAAAAACATTGCAGAAATAATGGTCATTTGTTGTTATCTATTTTTATTAAGTAGGAAAATAGTCCTTCACAGGGAAAGTCCTGATATTAACCCCTTATTGGCTATCTACTGTACTGTACTGAAAACAAATTAGAGTAACTCTTTTCCCTCAGATTAATTTAGATGAAGAAGTAGCATTTTGGGGAATAATTAATTAATTAATTAATTAATGTCTTGCAAGAGGCATTAAAGAGATGTTAAATTTAAATATATGGATGGACCTAGAGGACATTACACTAAGTGAAATAAGTTAGACTGAGAAAGATAAATATCAAATAATCTATTTCATAAGTTAGATCTAAAAAAAGGTGAAGTAAATAAATAAATAAATAAATAACATCAGACCCATAAATACAGAGAACTCATAGATACAGAAACTGATGGTTGCTAGAGAGGAGTGGAGAGGGGGAATGAGGGGATGGGCAAAATGGATGAGGGGGAGAGGTAGAGATAGGGCCTCTAGTTACAGAATAAATGTATCAAGGACATAAAGGCACAGCATAAGCAATATAGTCAATGATATTGTAATAATGATGTAGTGGGATAGATGGTAGCTATACTGGTGAACAGAGCATAATGTTCGAACTTGTCAAATCACCAAGTTCTACACCTAATATAACACTGTATGCCAACTATATTCACATAAAACAAGAAAGAGGGTAAAAAAAAATTCATGGGTAAAAATAAATAAATAAGTTTAAATATAAGTAATGATAAAATGCTCTATTTTAACTTATAAAGGTACACTCACTTTGGAGTTTGTTGCAGAAAAGCCTGATGTTAAAAAATCAGAGTATTTAAAACATATTGTAGTATATTGGGTTAAAAATTATATCCAGAGATTTCAGGTTTTTAAGTAATGTCTGTTGGGAAAAAAATATATCATTCAAATAAACAAGATAAATATAACACAAGAAAAGTGATGAATTTTAGTTGAGTATTATCACTAGATGTGGGTTGTTGATATCTAGTTAAAAATTACAGGATGGCATTTAATGCCTGACTATAAAATTGGAATTTATGCAAATTTGACTATGTGAAACAATTATTTTAGCTTTTTTATCAGTATTTTAAGTTAGTTGGAAAAATGAGGGGTGCCCGGGTGGCTCAGTGAGTTGAACATCTAACTCTTGTTTTCAGCACAGGTCTTGATCTCAAGGTCATGAGTTCAAGACTTTCATTGAGCTCCACACTGGGTGTAGAACATTTAAGGAAAAAAAAAAGTTGGAAACATGAAATTTGGAGATAAGAAGTAACTATTGACCAGTTGATAAAGTTGACCTAGGGTCAATTTGAGAAGTCAAATAATAACAACTGAAAAAAATGGAGAGTTGTAAATACAACTCTCCATTGGAATCCAATGTTGGAATTTTTACATATGGCATAGTTTATAGTCTAAAAATGACTTTATTTAAAACAAAGTTAAAATATTATTATATTGGATTTAATATCTTCTAGCCTTATATTTTTCAGTTGTAAAAAAGGAATAAGAACATGACATATTTTATAAGATTATGAACCTGTAAAATTTATTAATGAAGTTTTTTGCCCACAATGAATTTACAAAAAATGTTAGCTACTACTGTATCATAAACTGTAGCAATCAAATTTTCTTTAATCTTGAACAACATAATTTATATTCTATATGTTATTTCCCATGATATTAAATCTGATATCAAAAGTAATTTAAACTCATCATAAAGCATATGAGTTCTCCAAAAATACTCCAAAT
Organism: Mustela lutreola; assembly: GCF_030435805.1. Taxonomy (NCBI): domain Eukaryota; kingdom Metazoa; phylum Chordata; class Mammalia; order Carnivora; family Mustelidae; genus Mustela; species Mustela lutreola. The sequence goes on along the minus strand of NC_081308.1, from coordinate 55,283,116 downwards.
ATATTTTAAGTAACAAACATTTAAATAGTATTCAGAAAAGAATACTGTTACATTTTGGTGTTTATCTTCTACTTTTTACAAAGTATTTTTATGCAAAGACTTTTTTTAACAATATGGAATATTTTCTTCCCAATATATCTTCAGTGTTCTCATCAAAAATACACCAAAATAGATTTTTAATAGCTATAGAGTATTCTGCTATTACCAATCTTTATTTGCCTGGTGGTCAATTATTAAACTTTAAGATTACTTGTTTTGTCAATATTATAAAAAATGATTCAGAGTATATTCTACATATAAATATGCACATACCAAAGACTGTTTACGTAGGATAAAGTGCTGTCCCAAGGGATATAACTAATTTATAAAGATTTGAATATATGTTGTCATATTGCATTTTGAAATTTTGAATCAATTTATACCTCAAACATGCTATAAAGACTTTTTTCCCTGCACTCATGTAAACACTGAAAATTATTCCTGAACATTTGATAGACAAAGGCCTTTTCAATTTAACATAATGAAACTCAAAGGTGCACTTTACGTAGTTTATTACAGCAGTTATCAAAAACTGAATAAAATAAACTCTGAAAAGTGATTGATTCATAATAATCATTCAACAAACATATGTTGAGTGAATTCCACACCTTCTAAGACATAAAACACAAGTTTTTACAACTTCTAATAATTTTTAATACTTTGAGAATGATTTGCTGAACAGATTAATATAACTAAACTCTACTGACAGAGGCCGTCTTCCTCCAGGATGTGAAAGCGTTCGCGGAGGCACGGGATGTCCATGGAAAGAGTGGGGACAGTCCGTCACTGCTCCTCAACCCAGTGCACGGGCGGTGTGCAGCGATCCTGTCGCCTCTCCTCTCCTGTGGGGAAGCCACTGGCCTAGTCCCCGAGTACGCATGAGCGCCAGAGCAAAAGCCCTAGCAGTGCCAACACCGGGAGATGGTAGTGTGCATAGAGTTCCACCCTAGGCCACGTACGCTACTGCAGTGTTGTGACTGTATCTGCTTAGTTCGTCTTGGCAGGGTGAACCCAGGACGCGAACATGGAACCCGGGAAGCAGGGCCCAAGAGGCACCAGCTGTCCAGCATCTTTTCTTCCCTGAAGCGACAGGGCGACCTCCCAAAGCCTTGCTGAGGAGGCAGCAGCGAAGTGCCGTTCTCGCCAAGCTGAAAACCTCTGCGAAAGCATACTAGTCCCTGGGAAATCAGAGTTGGTTCTGTGTGCTGCTGTTGCTGCTTGCCTTAGCCTAGTATTCGCAGCACTGTGGGAGAAACCCGCATAGAGCGAAAGCCTCTTTGCCCGGACATCCCCTCTGGGAAAGCACAGCATTCTTTGGGAAATCAGAATCGGGTCTGTGGGATGCGGCTGCTGCTTGCCTGAACTTGTCTCCACAGGTGGGTGAAATACACCCGCATGGAGCAAAATCCTCTTTGCCTAGGCATCCCCTCTGCATGAGAGAGAAGCGTTTTTGCACCTGTAAAAAGAGCCTTAACGAAAGGGCCACGTTTGTCACTGCACTCCCCAGGAGAATGTCTAGGGAAGGTGTAACACGCAGCCCCGGGACAAGAGAAGGAGCCGGTGGTGTTACTATCCGGAAACGGTCATGATGCAGGAGAGCCGTCCCTGTCAGGAACAGTGGGCCGGAGGCAAGACAAGTGTCACCCACTCCTTGTGCGGAGAGCCGGAAGCCTGGGTGCTAAGGGGACACGAGAGGACTAGGGCAGGAGCACGTGCTCCACTCTGAAGGAGTCTAAACAGAAGGCAGGCCTGTTCTGTGCCTCTGGGCCCAAGAGGACTGCAGCTCCTTGGCCACCTGTCCATAGGGCAGACGTGGGCTTGCCACCAGGAGCCCGGCCCTGAACTCGCAGAAACAGCTCCAAGAGGAACGGGCAGTTAGATGCTGTCCTGCTCCAGGATGTGGAAGCGTTCAAGGAGGCACGGGGTGTCCGGGGAAGGAGTGGGGACAGTCCCCCACAGCTCCCCATCCCAGTGCACGGGCGGTGTGCAGGGATCCTGTCGCCTCTCCCCTCCTGTGGAAAAGGCATTGGCCTAGTCCCCGAGTCCGCCTGAGCGCCAGAGCAAAAGGCCTTGCGTTGCCTACAACGGGAGAGGGTAGTGTGCATCGAGTGCCATCCTAGGCCACGTATGCTACTGCAGGGTTATGGCTGTGTCTGCTTAGTTCGGCCTGACAGGGTGAACCCAGGGCGTGAACATAGAGCCCGGGAAAGCAAGGCCCAAGAGGCACCAGCTCTTCTGCAGCTCTTCTTCCCTGACGCGACAGAGCGAACGCCAAAATCCTTGCTGTTGAAGCAGCAGCGAAGTGCGGTTTGCGCCAAGCTGAATACTACTGTGAAAGCATAGCAGTCGCTGGGAAATCAGAGTCGGTTCTGTGGGCTGCTCTTGCTGCTTGCCTTAGCCTAGTATTCGCAGCTCGGTGGGGAAAACCCGCATACAGCGAAAGCCTCTTTGCCCGGGCATCCCCTCTGGGAAAGCACCGCATTCTTTGGGAAATCAGAGTCGGGTCTGTGGGATGCTGCTGCTGCTTACCTGAGCTAGTCTCCACAGCACGGTGTAATAGACCCGCATGGAGCAAAATCTTCTTTGCCCGGGGATAACCTCTGCCTGAGAGAGAAGCGTGGTTACGCCTGTGGAAAGAGCCTTAAGGAAAGGGACACGTCTGTCACTACGCTCCCCAGGAGCATGACTGGGGAGGTGCAGCACGCTTCCCCGGGAGAAGAGTAGGAGCCAAGGGCCTTGTTTTCGGAAACGGTCTCCAAGTAGGAGAGCCGGTCCTGTCAGGAACAGCGGGCAGTTAGAAGACCTGTGCCGAGAGACGTATGCCTGGCTGTTAAGGAGACACGAGGGGACGACTAGGGCAGGGGCGCGTGCTCCACTGTGAGGCAGAAGTCTGGGCAGAAGGCATGCCTGTCCTGGGACCCTGAGCCCAAGGGGAAAGCAGCTCCTTGGCCACCTGTCCCTGGTGCAGACATGTGCTTGACACCAGGCGCGTACCCTGAACTCGCAGAAGTAGCTCCCTGAAAGAACGGGCAGTCAGATGTCATCTTCCTCCAGGAAGTGGAAGCGTTCGCGGAACACGCGGTGTCCGTGGAAGGAGTGGGGTCAGTCCGTCACTGCTCCTCAACCGAGTGCACGGGCGGTGTGTCGAGATCCTGTCAGCTCTCCTCTCCTGTGGAGAAAGCACTGGCCTAGTCCGCGAGTCCGCCTCAGCACAGCATTCTTTGGGAAATCAGAGTCGGGTCTGTGGGATGCTGCTGCTGCTTGCCTGAGCTAGTCTCCACAGCTCCGTGTAATAAACCCGCATGGAGCGAAATCTTCTTTGCCCGGGTATCCCCTCTGCCTGAGAGAGAAGCGTGGTTGCTCCTGTGGAAAGACCCTTAAGGAAACAGGGACACGTCTGTCACTGCGCTCCCCAGGAGCATGACTGGGGAGGTGCAGCACGCTGCCACGGGAGAAGAGAAGGAGCCGTTGGCCTTGTTTTCGGAAACGGTCTCCAAAGAGCAGAGCCGGTCTGTCAGGAACAGCGGGCAGTGGCAAGACAAGTGTCACCCGCGCCCTGTGCAGAGAGACGGAAGCCTGGCTGCTAAGGAGACTGGAGGGAATGACTAGGGCAGGGGCGCGTGCTCCACTCTGAGGAAGGAGTCTGGGCAGAAGGCATGCCTGTCCTGAGCCTCTGGGCCCAATGGGCAAGCCGCTCCTTGGCCACCTGTCCCTGGTTCAGACATGTGCTTGCCACCAGGCCCCTACCCTGAACTCGCAGAAGTAGATCCCTGAATGAACGGGCCGTCAGATGCCATCTTCCTCCAGGATGTGGAAGCGTTCGCGGAGCCACGGGGTGTCTGGGGAAAGAGTGAGGTAAGTCCCCCACAGCTCCCCATCCCAGTGCACTGGCGGTGTGCAGGGATCCTGTCACCTCTCCTCTCCTGTGGGGAAGGCACTGGCCTAGTCCCCGAGTCCGCCTGAGAACCAGAGCAAAAGGCCAAGCGTTGCCTATACCGGGAGATGGTAGTGTGCATAGAGTGCCATCCTAGGCCACGCACGCTGCTGCAGGTTGTGGCTGTGTCTGCTTAGTTCGGCCTGGCAGGTTGAACCCAGGGCGCGAACATAGAGCCCACGAAAGCAAGGCCCAAGAGGCACCAGCTCTCCCGCAGCTCTTCTTCCCTGATGCGAAAGAGCAAACGCCCAAAGCCTTCCTGAGAAAGGAGCGGCAAAGTGCGGATCGCGCCAAGCCCAAAGCCTCTGCGCGTCCATAGCAGGCTCTGCGAAATAAGAGTCGGTTCTGCGGGCTGCTGTTGCTGCTTGCCTTAACCTTGTATTCACAGCACAGTGGGAGAAACCCGCATAGAGCAAAAGCCTCTTTGATCCTGCATCCCCTCTGGGAAAGCACAGCATTCGCTGGGAAATCAGTGTTGGTTCTGTGGGATGCTGATGCTGCTTGCCTGAACATAGTCTCCGAAGCATGGTGGGAGAAACCCGTATGGAGCGAAATCCTCTTAGCCCGGGCATCCCCTCTGCCTGGGAGAGAAGCGTGGTTAAGCCCGTGGAAAGGGACACGTCTGTGACTGCACTCCCCAGTAGCATATCTGGGGAAGGCACAGCACACCGCCCTGGGAGGAGAGAAGGAGCCTTGGCCTTGCTGTCGGGAAACGGTCGTGAAGCAGGAGAGCCTGCCATGGCAGGAACAGCGGGCGGGTGGCAAGGCAAGTGTCACCACAGTCTTTGATGACACTTTTGAGTCAAGGCTCATCTACTCTACAGATGAGACTACACTGTAAAAATTTTAAAGGCAACATGTTTAAAGGCAACATCATGAATGAATATTTGGTGGTTGCTTGGGTTTTCTATTCATGGTATCAGATGAGTTTAAGGGAGCATAATCCAATAAAAAATTTAAACTTAATTTTAAAAAATAAGAAAAAAACACATTTTAATATCTTTGCTTTTGTGGTTCCTGCAAATGAAACTACAAGAAAGGGCTGAGAACATTTTCTTTTTTTCTGTTTGTTTTTCTTCAATTTGGACCTCCTCCTAGGTCTCTGATCTAAGAATGCTTACACAGACTCTGTAGTGCAGAAAGGACAAAATATCATATTACAAAATATTCTATTCCTATCCTTTTGTATATGCAGAACAATAAGTTAATATATGTGCTGCCAAAGGAGCACACCAGAGCAATAAGTTGAATGAAGATTGTACTGGGAAGATAAAACAGTTATTCCATAACATGAGTGGGTTTTGAATGGGACATGAAGGGCGGACTTGTGAGTTAGGAAATATATATATATATATAAAGACTTAATGAAGGTTTAATTAAAGCATAACAACTATGCTGTATTACTGAAATATATTAAAATGATGATATGGAAATACCTTGACTATTACTTAATATCTCACAGAGTAACATCAAATCACCTATTAATCCTTTCAACTAACAGCTGTTCCTCTTTGTTTCACTTTACATAACATGTGATGGATTGACATTTGTAGAAATAAGGGGGAAACATGGAAGAAAGTGAACAATTAGAAAGGATCAAAATACAGTAATAAATGAGGTAAATAACCAGTGAATATTTACTATAGTGTAAATATATGCTGTTTCAATGCATGCACATTTATAAACTGAGAATTTTCAGGAGTGACAGCCAATGTAGAATATCTAGATGGTGTTATAGAAAATTCCATAAAACCCTTTGCATTGGTTTAATACAGCCTGGTATAATATTTAGAAACCAGACTGTGTAATTTCTTTGAGCAGTTAAACATAGAAAAACATGGCTGAAATAATGATAAACACTTAAAATTACTTAAATTTTTGTTTATTTTTATCCTTTAAGGCCCATATTGTGTTCATAATGTCTCAAGTATTTCTGATTGTTAGAGAAAAGTAAATTTGAAAATTTCCATGGGGAGGGGAAATGGTATCTGTTTTTAAAACAAAACAAAACAAAACAAAATCACAGGGCACCTTTCCTATGGTTGTGAACTGCCCTTCCCTTACTGCTCAGTGCATTTTCATTAACACCCACTTCACAGTCCATAGGCAGCCATCTGTGTTCCCATCTTTAAGAAATTTTATCCTACAAGTCTTTTCTCATGACACTGTTGCCTATGACATAAATCAAACAGACATTCAACCTCTTGGAATGGAATCAGAAACCCACAAAGCTGACTGCTGTCAGGACTCATAAGGAAGGCAATTAATACATTTATTATTTAGGAGAGGAGTTGTTTGCTTTCCAAAAATCCATGCAGAGTTGGAATGTTATCCAGAGTGTATATCAAACTAACAAAGCTAAAATGTCTTTTTATCTCAGGTTCACCCATTTGACAATCATTATATTTTCTCCTTGATCTCTGGTTTGGTCAGCTATGCTAGTGTCAGAACACTTAATTCATTCAGTCAATCAACAAAGACCTATTGAGTACTAATTTTTTGTGGGTGGGATGAATAAAACAAATATCTGCCACAATGGAGCATATGATTTAGAGTTTAAAATTCATATTTGAATTACTTACATACCACCACATACATGAATTACATACTTACCACCAGAAATGTAAACAACACTTTTAAAATGAAAAAGAAATTGATGATAATGATGTTAAGGAAAAGACCTTAATATTAAAAGCAATAAAATTGATATGTCTATTAGTAGAAATAAAAAATGGTCATATATTAACTAAAGTAAAATTTAGGGGTTCCTGGGTGACTCAATCGATTAAGCAGCTGCCTTTGGCTCAGGTCATGATCCCACGGTCCTGGGATTAAGACATGCATCGGGTCACTGCTGGGTAATAAGCCTGCCTCTCGATCTTCCTCTGCCTGCCACTCTGCCAACTTGAGATCTCTCTCTCTCTGTCAAATAAACAAAATCTTAAAAAAAAGATAAATATAAAGTAACACTTACTGAAGATTTGGGGACGGTGATGCCATCAAGATGGCAACATGGATGCATGGATGGCTCCTTATTTATTGCTAAAGGTAAATGTATAGTCAAAACCAGATTCTCCAATATTGTAATGGTGATATATAAATCATTTACTAGTCTAGTTTAAAAGTTAAAAAAAAACAAGCTTATTAAAAATAACTATAACTGCAAACATTTGTTATTAAAAGTATAATATAAAAATGATCTAAAATGTAAAAACATCAATAACCTGTTGTTACAGGAGAAGTATAAATTTTCTGTACACTATTAAAGTTCAGTTGTTTTCAACATAAAATGGAATGTTATAACTAACGTATTTTATATAAACTTAATGGTAAATATAAAAAAATATGTAGTAGATACACAAAAGATTTTGATAAAGAAGTTAAAACATACTGCCACAAAAAGTCATCAGATTACAAAGAGAACAATACAGGAAATAAAGAGCAGAGCATCTACAAAAGAGCAAACAATTAACAGAAACAAAACAGATAAACACTGGCGAAAGAAAAAATTTTTTAAAAAAGGGAGGGGAAGGCAAGCCATAATACAATTAACTATAAGTAACAAACTGATTGTTTCTGGAGGGGAGATGGGCAGGGGAATGGGCTAAGTCAGTAATAATTATTAGGAGGTCACTTGTGATGAGCATTGAATGTTATATGTAAATGGAGAATTACTAAATTGTACTCCTGAAACTAATATTACACTATATATTAACTAAAATTTAAATAAATCATGAAATATAAAGAGAATGAAAGGCAATAGTTAAGTCTTTACCTATCAATAATTATTTTAAATGTAAGTGAATGGAATCATCCAGTTGGAAAACATAGAAAGGCTAGAATAGATTAAAAAAACAAACAAAAAACACAAGATCCAACAATATGTTGCATATAAAAGAATCACTTTAGCTTTAAGGACACACATGGGCAGAGAGTAAAGGGATGGAAAAAGATATTCCAAGCTAATGATAACAAAAGAAAACAAGGGTAGCAATAACTATAACAGACAAAATAGGGTTTATATAAGCTAAAAATCACCACAGTCATTATACAATAAGAAAAGTGTCATCAATTCATCCATACAGTAATTGTAAATATGTACCTAATATTGAGCCCCATAAATATATAAAACAAATACTAACAAAACAAAAAGGAGAAATAAATAGCAATACAATAGTATCTGGGGACAATAATACCCCACTCTTACATATGGATAGATCATCCAGACAGAAAATCAATAAGAAAATAGTGAGCCAACTGGGTGGCTCAGTCAGTTAAGCCTTTGCCTTTGGCTCAGGTCGTGATCCCAGGGTCCTGAGATAGTCCCACATTGGGCTCCCTGCTCAGGAGGGAGTCTTCTCACTCTGTCTTTGCCCTTACCCCTTGCTCATTCTCTCCGCCCTGCTCTCTCTCAAACAAACAAACAAAACAAAACAAAACAAACAAACAAACAAGAACTATGTCAAATGAACCTAACATATTTACAGGATATTCCGTCCAATAGTATCATAATAAATATTCTTCTCAAACACACGTGGAAAATTTTCTAGGATAGATCACATTTTAAACCACAAAACAAGAGTCCCCCCAAAATCAATAATATAGAAAGCATATAGAGTATATTTCCAGACAAAATAATATGAAACTAGAAATTAATACAGAAGGAAATTTGGAAAATTTACAAATACACAGACATACACATTTTTAAACAAACAAAAAATCAAAAAAAGAAGACAAAGTGGGAATAAAAATACATCTTGAGGAAAATAAAAAAATATATACCAAAAAATTATGAGAAGCAGCAAAGCAGTTATAAAAGGAAATTTTATAGCTATAAATTGTATATAAAAAAAGATTTCAAATAAAGAACTTAATATAACAGCTCAAAAAACTACAAAAAGAACAAAGTAAACTTAAAAGTAGCAAAAGGAAGGAAAAACATAAAAATTAGGGCAGAAATAAATGAAATATAGAATTAAAAAACTAGAAAATTTTTTAAAATGGTAAATAAAATTAGACTTGGTTATGATAAATAAAAAAAAGACAGCTAGACTACCTCAGAAAAAAGAGAGAAGACTCAATAAAATCAGAAATGAAAAAGGGGAGATTATAACTGATACCACAGAAATATAAAGGATAAAAGACAGTTAAATGCCAGCAAATCAAAAGCCTAGAGGAAATGGACAAATTCCTAGGCACATACAACCTATCAAGACTGAATCATAAGGACATGAAAAATGTGAACAGACCAATAAGGGGTAAGGAGATTGAATCCATAATAAAAACCTTCTAACAAATAAAAGTCCAGAATCAGATGATGTCCACAGTGAATTCTACCAAACATTTTAAGAAGAAATTATACAAACACTTTTAAAACCCTTCCCAAAAAGTTGAAGTGGTTGAAATACTCTGAGGCACATTTCAAATCAGCAACAAAAAGAACTACTGGATAATATCCCTGATAAATAAAAAATGTAAAAATTCTCTACAAAATGCTACAAAACTGAATTCACCAGCATATATCAGTAAATGTGATGCATTATATTGATAGAATGATCAATAAAAACTCATTAGATCAATTCAACATATGCAGAAAAGGCATTTGACAAAATTCAAAACCCTTTCATAATAAAAATACCCACCAAACTGGGTGGAGAAAGAATACACATCAACACAATAAAAACCACATATTCCATGGAAGGATTCAAGATGGCGGAGAAGTAGCAGGCTGAGACGACATCAGGTAGCAGGAGATCAGCTAGATAGCTTATCTAACCATTGCAAACACCTACAAGTCCAATGCGAGATCAAAGAGAAGGAGAGCAACAATTCTAGAAACAGAAAATTGATCACTTTCTGAAAGGTAGAACCGGCGGAAAAGTGAACCCAAAGAACGGGAAGGTAGACCGCGGGGGGAGGGGCCAGCTCCCAGCAAGAGGTGGAGCAACGGAGCAGAAAATCAGGACTTTTTAAAAGTCTGATCCAATGAGGGATATCAACTCAGAGGTTAAACCAGAGGGAAGCCCAAGTGGGGTCAGCATAGCCCCAGGTCCCTCAGGGTCACAGAAGGACCAGGGGTATCTGAGTGTCACAGAACTCACAGGTATTAGAGTGGGGAAGCCGGCTACAGAGACAAAGCTGAGGAGTGAGCTCTCAACCCAGGGTTACTTTGAACCAGGCATAGGCAGGGTGAGCTTGGAGTAGGGCCAAGGGCCAGGGAGACAGGAGTAATTGAGCTCTTTTCTCCAAGCACGGCCAGAGGCCAGGAAGATGAGAATGACCAAGGACATTTCTCCAAGTGCGAATGACAGAGTCCTTCTCTCCAAGCGTGGCCAGAGGCTGGGAAGATGGGAGTGATTAAACACTTTTCTCTGAGAGTGCACCTGGGAGCGAGGCCCTGAGTTCTCCACTCCTCTGGGCCGGATTGTGAGACCGCCATTATCATACCATCATCCAGAACTCTACAGAAAGCCTTCAGGGAACAAAAGCTTCCGGATTACTTAGCCCTACCCTAGGTAAGGGCAGGACAAATCCATCTTGGGCAAAGACACCTGAGAATCAATACAAAAGGCCCCTTCCCCAGAAGACCAACAAGAAACCCAGCCAAGAACAACTTCACTTACTAAGGAGAACAGTGGAATTCCAGAGGAGGAGAAAGCAAAACAAGGAATTCATGGCTTTCTCCCAATGATTCTTTAGTCTTGCAGTTATATATTTTTCTTTTTTCTTCTGCTAATTTTTTTTAACTTTTACCCTTTCCTCGTTTAATGATTTTTAAACTAGTTTATTTTTAAAATATCTTACAAAAAATAATCTATTTTGAACCTTCATTACTATATTCATATTTTATCCTCCATTGTATCTAACTATATATTTTTTTACACATAGGGTTTTTTCTTCTAAAAAATTTGGAGTATAACTTATCCTAATAGATCAAAATATACCCTAAATCTAGCTCCAAGATTGTTCTAGTGTCCAGCCTGAGAAAATTCTCTCCAGGTTATCTTTCTTTATTGTCCCAACCAACTTGCTCTATCAACTTATTTTTTAGAAATTAAATTATTTCCCTCATTTTTATAGGTTTATTCCATCCCTTCATTGTGCCTACCCTTATATGTTTTTCATCCTTTAAAATCTTGGGAGGTAGTTTCTTCCAAGAGACCAAAATACTCCCAAAATTAAGTGAGTGACCCTGTTCTAGTCACAAGTCTAGTATATATATAATTTTTTTTCTTTGGTAATATTTTTTCCTTGTTTTCTTTTTTTTTTAACCTTTTTTTCCCCCTAGAACTTCTTTTTTATCCCCTTTCGTTCTCCCACAACTTGGGGTCTCTTCCGATTTGGTTAAAGCACAATTTCCTGGGGTCTTTGCCACCCTTTTAGCATTTTATTTGCTTCTTTATATATTCTTATCTGCTCAAAATGACAAGGTAGAAAAACTCACCACAAGAAAAAGAACAAGAGGCAGTACCAAAGGCTAGGGACCTAATCAAAACAGACATTGATAATATGACAGAACTAGAGTTCAGAATGACAACTCTCAGGGTTCTAGCTGGGCTCGAAAAAGGCATGGAAGATATTAGAGAAACCCTCTCCAGAGAGATAAAAGCCCTTTCTGGAGAAATAAAGGAACTAAAATCTAACCAAGTTGAAATCAAAAGAGCTATTAATGAGGTGCAATAAAAAATGGAAGTTCTTACTGCTAGGATAAATGAGGCAAAAGAATTAGTGATACAGAAGACCAAATGATGGAGAATAAAGAAGCTGAGCAAAAGAGAGACAAACAAATACTGGACCACGAGGAGAGAATTTGAGAGTTAAGTGAAACCATAAGACAACATGACATTAGAATAATTGGGATCCCAGGAGAAGAAGAAAGAGAGAGGGGAGCAGAAGGTATATTGGAGAGAATTTTTGTAGAGAATTTCCCTAATATGGCAAAGGGAACAAACATCAAAATCCAGGAGATGCAAAGAATGACCCTCAAAATCAATAAAAATTGGTCCACACCCCGTAACCTGATAGTAAAATTTACAACTGTTAACGACAAAGAGAAAATCCTGAAAGCAGCCTGGGAGAAGAAGTCTGTATTGTACAACAGTAAAAACATTTGATTGGCAGCAGACTTATCCACAGAGACCTGGCAGGCCAGAAAGAACTGGCATGATATATTCAGAGTGTTAAGAGAGAAAAACATGCAGTCAAGAATACTATATACAGCTAGGCTATCATTGAAAATAGAAGGAGAGATTAAAAATGTACCTGGACAAACAAAAGCTGAAATAATTTGCAAACACCAAACCAACTCTCCAGGAAATACTGAAAGGGGTCCTCTAAGCAAAGAGAGAGCCTAAAAGTAGTAGATCAGAAAGGAACAGAAACAATATACAGTAACAGTCACATTATAGGCAATACAATGCCATTAAATTCATATCTCTCAATAGTTACCCTGAATGTAAATGGCCTAAATACACCAATTAAAAGACACAGGGTATCAGAATGGATAAAAAGCAAAACCCGTCAATATGCTGCCCAAGATACTCATCATAGAACCGCAGACACCCCCAGATTTAAAGAGAGGGGGTGGAAAACAATGTACCATGCTAATGGACATCAGAAGAAAGCTTGGGTGGCAATCCTTATATCAGATCAATTAGATTTTAAGCCAAAGACTATAATAAGAGATGAGGAAGGACACTATATCATACTCAAAGGGTCTGTCCAACAAGAAGACCTAACAATTTTAAATATCTATGTCCTTAACATGGGAGCAGCCAACTATATAAACCAATTAATAACAAAATCAAAGAAACATATCAACCATAATAAAATAATAGTAGGGGAATTTTACACTCTCCTCATTGAAATGGACAGATCATCCAAGCAACAGATCAACAAGGAAAAAGGCCTTAAATGACACACTGGACAAGATGGACATCACAGGTATGTTCAACACATTCCAACCCAAAATAACAGAATACACATTCTTCTCTAGTGCACATGGAACATTCCCCAGAATAGACCACGTCCTGGGTCATAAATCAGATCTCAACCATTATCAAAAGACTGGGATCATCCCCTGCATATTCTCAGACCACAATGCTCTGAAACTAGAACTCAATCACAAGAGGAATATTGGAAAAAACACAAATACATGGAGACTAAACTGCATCCTCTAAAAAATGAATTGGTCAACCAGGAAATTAAAGAAGAATTGAAAAAATTCATGGAAACAAATGATAATGAAAAAAAAGTGCTCAAGATCTGTGGGATAGAGAAAAGGCAGTCCTGAGAGAAAATATAAAGCTGTACAAGCCTTTCTCAAGAAACAAGAAAGATCTCAAATACACAACATAATCCTACACCTAAAGGAGTTGGAGAAAGAACAACAAAGAAAGCCTAAACCCAGCAAGAGAAGAGGAATAATAAAGATCAGAAAAGAAATCAATGAAATAGAAACCAACAAAACAAAACAAAACACTACCAACAAAAAAAACAATAGAACAAATTAATGAAAGTAGGAGCTGGTTCTTTGAAAGAATTAATAAGATTGATAAACCCCTTTCCAGACATATCTAAAAGAAAAGAGAAAGGACCCAAATAAATAAAATCATGAATGAAAGAGGAGAGATCACAACCAACACCAAAGAAATACAAACAATTATAAGAACATACTATGAGCAACTCTACGCCAACAAATTCAAAAATCTGGAAGAAATGGATACATTCCTAGAGACATATAAACTACCACAACTGAACCAGGAAGAAATAGAAAACCTGAACAGACCCATAACCAGTACGGAGATTGAAACACTCATCAAAAATCTCCAAACAAACAAAAGCCCCGGGCCAGATGGCTTCCCAGGGGAATTCTACCAAACTTTTAAAGAAGAATTAATTCCTATTCTCCTGAAACGGTTCCCAAAAAATAGAAATGGAAGGAAAACTTCCAAACTCTTTTTTTCTGAGGCCAGCATCACCTTGATCCCCAAACCAGACAAGGATCCCATCAATAAAGAGAACTTCAGACCAATATCCTTGATGAACACAGATGCGAAAATTCTCACCAAAATACTAGCCAAACGGATTCAACAGTACATTAAAAGGATTATTCACCACGACCAAGTGGGATTTATTCCAAGGCTACAAGGTTGGTTCAGCATCTGCAAATCAGTCAATGTGATACAACACATTAATAAAAGAAAGAACAAAAACCACATGATATTCTCCATAGATGCTGAAAAGCATTTGACAAAGTGCAGTATCCTTTCCTGATTAAAACTTTCAAAGTGTAGGGATAGAGGGCACATATTATCAATATTATCAAAGCCATCTATGAAAAACCCACTGCAAATACCATTCTCAAAGGAGAAAAACTCAATCCTTTTCTGCTGCTGTCAGGAACATGGCAGGGATGTCCGTTATCATGACACTGCTGTTGAACATCGTACTAGAAGTCCTAGCCTCAGCAATCAGACAACAAAAAGAAATTAAAGGCATCCAAATTTTTCCAGTTGGCAAAAGAGAAGTCAAAATATCACTGTTTGCAGATGATATGATACTGTATGTGGAAAACTTAAAGGACTCCACTCCAAATCTGCTCTAACTTGTATAGGAATTCTGTAAAGTGTCAGGATATAAAATCAATGCACAGAAATTGGTTGCATTTTTTTTATACCAACAACACAGAAGAAATAGAAATTCAGGAGTGAATCCCATTTACAATTGCACCCCAAACCCTAAGATACCTAGGAATAAACCTAACCAAAGAGACAAAGAATTTATACTCAGACGACTCTAAAGTGCTCATGAAAGAAATTGAAGAAGACACAAAGAAATGGAAATATGTTCCATGCTCCTGTATTGGAAGAACAAATATTGTGAAAATGTCTATGCTACCTAAAGCAATCTACACATTTAATGCAATCCCTATCAAAATCCCATCCATTTTTTTCAAAGAAATGGGACAAATAATCCTAAAGTTTATATGGAACCAGAAAATACCTCGAGTAGCCAGAGGAATATTGAAAAAGAAAGCCAAAGTTGTTGGCATCACAATTCCAGACTTCAAGCTCTATTACAAAGTTGTCATCATCAAGATAGTAGGGAACTGTCACAAAAACAGACATAGATCAATGGAACAGAATAGAGAGCCCAGAAATACACCCTCAACTCTATGGTCAACTAATCTTCAACAAAACAGGAAGGAATGTCCAATGGAAAAAAGACAGCCTCTTCAACAAAAGGTGTTGGGAAAATGGAACAGCCACATGCAGAATAATAAAATTGGACCATTTCCTTACACCATACATGAAAATAGACTGGAAATGGATGAAGAAGCATAATGTGAGAAAGGAATCCATCAAAATCCTTGAGGAGAGAACAGGTAGCAACCTCTTTGACCTCAGCAGCAGCAACTTCTTCATAGGAACATAGCCAAAGGCAAGGGAAGCAAGGGCAAAAATGAACTATTGGGATTTCATCAGATCAAAAAGCTTTTACACAGCAAAGGAAACAGTTAACAAAGCCAAAAGATAACTGTCAGAATGGGAGAAGATATTTGCAAATGACATACCAGATAAAGGGCCAGTATCCAAAATCTATAAAGAGCTTATCAAACTCAACACCCTAAGAACAAATAATCCAATGAAGAAATGGGCAGAGGACATGAACAAACATTTCTGCAAAGAATACATCCAAATGGCCAACAGACACATGAAAAAATGCTCCACATCACTCGGCATCAGGGAAATACAAATCAAAACCAGAATGAGATACCACCTCACACCAGTCAGAATGGCTAAAAGGAACAAGTCAGTCAATGACAGATGCTGGCGAGGATGTGGAGAAAGGGGAACCCTCCTACACTCTACGTGGGAATGCAAGCTGGTGCAACCACTCTGGAAAACAGCGTGGAGGTTCCTCAAAAAGCTGAAAATTGAACTACCCTATGACCCAGTGATTGTATTACTGGGATATACCCTAAATATACAAACGTGGCATTCTGAAAGGGGCACATGCACCCAAATGTTTATAGCAGCAATGTCCACAATAGTTAAACTATGAAAAGAATCTGAATGTCCTTCAACAGATGAATCAATAAATAAGATGTAGTATATATGTGCAATGGAATACTATGCAGCCATCAAAAGTAATGAAATCCTGCTATTTGTGATGACGTGGATGAATCTAGAGGGCATTATGCTTGGCGAAATGAATCAATCTGAGAAAGACAACTATCATATGATCTCCCTGATATGATGAAGTGGAGATGCAATATAGGCGGTTTGGGGGGTATGAAAAGAAAAATAAAAGAAGATGGGATTGGGAGGGACACAAACCATAAAAGACTGAATCTCACAAAAGAGACTGAGGGTTGTTGGGGGGAGGTGTGTTGGGAGAGGATGGTGGGGGTATGGACATTGGGGAGGGTATGTGCCATGGTGAGTGCTGTGAAATGTGTAAACCTGGTGATTCACAGACCTGTACCCCTAGGGATAAAAGCACATTATATGTTTATAAAAAAATTTAAAAAATCCATTAAAAAAACACATATTGCAAGCCCAGAGCTAATCTCATATTCAATCAAAAAAGTTTGATAGTTTTCCCCTTAAAGATCAGAAACAAGACAAGTGTGTCCACTTTCACTACTCTCATTTGACATAGTACTGGATGTCCTAGCCAGAGAAGCAAGGAGCACAAAGAAATAAAAGACTCCAAAAAAAAGGAAGAAGCAAAATTTTCTTTTTTTGGATAACATGAACTTACATGTAAAAAAATCCTAAAAACTTCACAAAAAAATTTGAATAAACAAATTTAGTTAAGCTGCCAAATAGAAGATCAATATATAAAAGACAAGAATTTTTTTGTTTTGTTTTGTTTTTAATATGGATTGCTTCCCAGTTTTTCATGTCATCCTTGTTCAGTGATCACGCTAATCTTCTCTGCATCATTCCAATTTTAGTATATGTGCTGCCAAAGTAAGCACAAGACAGGAGCATTTTAACACTCTAATGATGAACTATCTGAAAAAATAAAGAAAACAATCTAATTCACAATAGCATCAAAAATAATAAAATCTTAGGAAAAGATTTAACTAAGAAGATGAAAGATCTGTACCCCATAAACTATGACAGTGATAAAGAAATTGAAGGAGATACAAATGGAAAGATAGCCCATATTTATGAACGGTAAGAATTAACATTGTTAAAATGTCCATACTACCGGAATCCATCTGTAAATTCAATTCCTATCAAAAATCCAAATTTAGGGGCACCTGGGTGGCTCAGTGGGTTGAGCCGCTGCCTTCGGCTCAGGTCATGATCCCAGGGTCCTGGGATCGAGCCCTGCATCAGGCTCTCTGCTCAGCAGGGAGCCTGCTTCCTCTTCTCTCTCTGCCTGCCTCTCTGCCTGCTTGTCATCTCTCTCTGTCAAATAAATAAATAAAAAATATTTTTAAAAAATCCAATATTATTTTTTTACAGTAGTAAGTAAAGAATCCTAAATATATAAGAGACCATAAAAGACAACAAATAATCAAAGCAGTTTTGAGAAAGAATGAAGAAGAGAAATTACACTTCTTGATTTGAAATTATATTACAAAGCCCCCATGCTCAAAACAATAAAGTATACTGGCATAAAAACAGACCAATAAAGAAGCAGAACAGAATTGAGAGTCCAGAAATAAATCCTTTCATACAGTCACCTAATATTTGACAGGGGCCAACATATGTAATGGGTAAAGATAGTCTGTTCAATAAATGATATTTAAAACTGAAGAGTCACATAAAACAGTATGAAACTGGAGCCTTATATCACTCATAAATCTTAACTTGAAATAGATTAAAGACTTAAATGTGATGCATGAAACTAAATTTCCTAAAGGAAAACATAGGAAAAATTCTCCTTGACATTGGTCTTGCCAATAGTTTTTTGGATACCAGACCAAAAACACAAGCAAAAAACACAAAAATAAATAAATGATATTACATCAAACTAAAGTTTCTGCATTGCCAAAAAAAAAAAAAAAAAGAGAGAGAGAGACAGAGAATAAAAACACAATCCACAGAATGGAAGAAAATACTTACAAATCTTATATCTGAAAACAGGTTAATAACCAACAGATACAAATAAAAATATATATAATTTAAAAAATAGCAAAAGGATCTCAATAGACTTTTTTTCAAAAAAGTTATAAAAATGACCAACAGGAGCATTAAAAAGTGCTCAACGTAAAAACTCAGGGCAAAGTCATTATGTTGTTTTTGTTTACCTCTGGAAAACACAGCAAGATATTACTACCTATTAGAATATATACTACCAAAAAATTAAAACTAACAAATTTTGGTAAATATTGGGGAAAATGGGGAACTTATGCACTGTGATAGGGATATAAATTTGTGTGGAAAACAGTATGGAGTTTATTCATGTTATTAAAAGTAAAATTACCATATGATTCAGTAATCCCACTTCTAGGTATATATCTAAAGGAAACGAAGTCACTATTCGAAGACGTATCTGCACTCTTTTTTTTTTTAAAGATTATATTTATTTATTTGACAGACAGAGATCACAAGTAGGCAGAGAGGCAGGCAGATAGAGAGGAGGAAGCAGGCTCCCTGCTGAGCAGAGAGCCTGATGTGGGACTCGATCCCAGGACCCTGGGATCATGACCTGAGCCGAAGGCAGCGGCTTAACCCACTGAGCCACCCAGGCGCCCCCATATCTGCACTAGTATGTTCATTATAAAATTATTAACTCTAAGAAAGAGATGGAAATAACTTCAGTATCCATTAATGGATGAATGAATAAAATAAGAATGGTAAATATATACTATGGAATACTACTTAACCATGAAAAATTAAGAAATACTGCCATTTACAACAGCATGGATGGATCTTGAAGGTATTATACTAAGTGAAATATTTCAAAGATTATATATATATATATATATATATTTAATTTATGTATTATGATATCCCTTACATACAGAATCTGAAGAAAAGGCAAACTAATGGAAACTTAGAGTTGAGTTGACAAGGGGTGAACCTGGGGTGGAGTAAGGTGGTCAAAGTGTACAAACTTGCAACTATAATATGAAAAAGTTCTGGGAATCTAATGTACAACATGATGATCATAGATAATAATATATACATACTTTTTTATTGTGCTTCCCTTTATTAAACTTTGTATATATCACATTCTTACAAGTTGAAAGTTTATAGGATTCTTGTATAAAATAGGTCTGCTGCCTCCATTTTTCTAACAACATTTGTTCATTTTGTGTCTCTCTGTCACATGTTGGTAATTCTTGCAATATTTCAAGTTTTTTCATTATTATTGTATTTGTTATGGTGACCTGTGATCAGTAATTATGACCCACTAACTACTCAGAACTAGTTTACTTAAGGTATATACATTGTTTTTCTTTAAAGACATAATGCTTTTGAACAGTACAGTATAGTGTTTATTTTTTATACGCACTGGGAAACCAAAAAATAATAATAATTTGACTTAGTTTATGGAGATAATCGCTTTATTGAGGTGCTATGGAACAAAACCCACAAGACCTCTGAAGTTTATCTCTACTGTACTATATACATAAAAGTTGCTAAGAGAGTAGATCTTAAAATTCCTTACGATACATGCATAAAAACAGTGGCAACTATATGAGATAGTAGATGTATTAACATTTTTATGTAGATTATATTGCAATACAGATGTATACCAATTTATGAAATTGTACAAAATTTACACAATGTTAAGTTTGCAATGTTATAAGAAATCATTTCTTAAATTTACAAATTATAATATGTCGATTATTTTTCAATAAAGCTGGAAAAAACTTTTTGTAGAATTAATCTATTTTTCAAAAAAGGAAGTAAGGAAGTAGAAACTGCAACTAACTCTGAAATAATAGAATATAAAATCCATTTTAGTTATATACACTGTGACAAAAACTATTGCTTAGTTTACAATGAAGGAATACTTATGAAGCATGAAGGATGGTCTATAAAAAGGCTGAAAGAGCTCATTTTTAAGGTTTAAATTTAAAATCTTCTTTTGAAATACTAAACTGACCACCCAGTTTTCCAAACATAAATGTCTTAACTGCATGAATTTATTTCATACAACTCTATAATCTAGTTTCATAAGAAAGCAGCATGCAAATTTTGAATAAGACAGACTTGCTTAAGTTTCTTTACGTTCAACAGTAAAGGATACTTCCCTAAAAATAAATAGAAGAAAAATCAGCATATTTATCATGATAATTATTATTCATAATGAGATTCATATTGAATTAGGGAATATATATCCTCGGGGGGGGGTAAAGTAAAATGAAATTTATTTTGGTAAATGTGTCTATGAATAGTCAATACAATGCCTCAATATAAATGAATATTATCATTTTGAACAATTTAATTACTATTATTAGAATTATTATAAGTATAAAAATAGCTATCATTTTAGCATGGAATATGAGACTCTCATGCTCCATGCTTCATTACAGCCACACAACAACTCTGCATAATAAGTATTATTATCATGATCTCATGGGTGAAAAAACTGAGTCTAACACATTTAGATAACTGGTTTATGATTACATGGCTAGTAAAGATGCATCACACTAATTGAGGCTTTATGATTTCAGAATTGTACTCTTTCCACTGCACATTCTATTACTCTGTAAATACTTGGCTTGTTTTCATTTAGTTCTTCAATTTTATTCATGTGGTGGTGGCTTAAAGCTTCATTTAAAGGAAGCTTAAAAAATTCATTTAACCAAAAGCTCCCAAGAATTAAAAATGTCATGGATCTAATGTAGACATGGATATCATTAGTTAATGGGTAACTATATATTTTCCACTCTAGTGAGATAACAGAGTATTTTTCTAAGTTTCAGTCTCTGAGTGTTACAAAGGACTTTGTTAAAATAGAAATATTTAGACAAAGGTGATCAAAAGTCTAGATCAGGTCGCCTTAAGAGAAATATTAGGAAACTGAGGAAACCAATGGAGATTTGAACACTGAGCTATGATATAATGAATGGTTTAAAGTATTTAGTAGAGTATAGAAAAGCCATTTAAAGCCTGGTCTTAGCCTAGCATTGCAGCTTCTGGGATATCTATCTATCATCAATCTAACTATCTATCTAACTAGATATAAATTTGAAAACTTTTTTAATTTAAGATTTTGAGAAATAGAACATAATCAGCACCATGGAAGATCTCTTTATGATAACAACCTAGCCCCTACTCCCAGTTTGTTAATATTCTCTCTTATTTAATGTAACATTGTGCAAATATAACACTACTGATCTGCTGTTATGAATGAAATAACTATAATCATCTGTTTGCATATCCTGGTGAAAATATTCATTTAGTTCCATGTTGTATTTCTAGGAATGGACCAATTTTTTTTATTTTTATTGTTAAGTTTTCTAAATATTGTCCAACTTACCTCAAATGTTTTTATTATGGGCACTGTCATTCTTTCACATTCTTGCAAGACATTTTTACTGTTGCCCAATATGGTAAGTGTGTAATAGTATGCCATTCTAGGTTTTAATTTAATTTTAATTTAATTTAATTTAATTCCAGATTCATAATAAAGATAAGCAGTTTTTATATATGAACGGCCATTTGGATTACCCTTTCTGTAAAGTACATGCTCAAATCTTTTGATATCTTAACATTTTGTCATACTGACTTCTTTAATAGTAGATTTTCTGAATGAACTTTTAGCTGTGTAGGTCTTCTCTATTTTATTTTGAACTTGTTTTCATTTCAAAATCTTTATATGTATTTCCATAATCTGCTTTTATTTTGCTTTGTCTATTATCTATATATTTATATATTTATTTATTTATTAGCAAGCAAGAGAGAGCGAGCGAGCGAGAGCGCAGGGAGGGATAGAAAAAGAAGAGAAAAGAATCTTAAGCAGGCTCCAGACTCAGCACAGAGCCCAACTCTGGGCTCTATTTCACAACCCTGACATCATGACCTGAGCCAAAATGAAAGAAATAAAATAAAATTAAGGTGTTAAAAAAAAAGGAAAAAGAATTGGAGGTTTAATTAAGCGAACCACCCAGGCACCACTGTGGTATCTTAAATTAGCTGTCATATCTTTAAAGTTCTAGAGTATCCATTTGGTTCATTTATAAAATCTTTCTCAATATCATTTTTAGTGTCAGTTTTTTGTTCAATTTGCTTCCCCTCTCATTTCTTTGAGCAGAGTAATCAAGCCATTTTACAATCTTTATTGATCATTTTAATATCATACTTAATCCCATTTTGTCTATCAAATCTTGTTAATGGTTTTTCTTTGTGTGCTTTGTTACATTTTGCTATGTTCAAGACATTATATTTGAAACTCTTATTGAGTAGGGATAATTAAGAGCTATAATAATGGTATGGTCCTCCTTGGCAGGATTTTCTATTATATCTGAGACTCTACAAGACAATCATACTCCAAATTCAGTGACTGACTTTCTCAGTTTACACAGAAGGCAAGGTAGGCTCTAGTCTTATTTCTGCTTCTCCTTGTGCTTTGGGGATCTCAACTTAAATTTGGGTTGTACCAAAGTCCTCAAACTTGATTGCTGCTGGATTTTGAATTTTGTTTTTCTAGTATCAAGAGTCTATTAAAAACACAGCTCAGTGTGTTTTAGCAGTTTCAAATGCTCTCATAGATAAAATGGCTTCAGGGCATATATCTCCAGGCTCTCATTGTATTTCGTATTTTGGCCCAGTAATCCCTCACTTATTTTTATAATCATTCTGATATTTTTAACTTTAAAAGCTATTTTGTCTGGATTTTTAGTTGTCTTAAGTAGGAGTTTTTAGATCACCATTACTAGAAGCAACAACAAATATACATGAAAATATCTGCAGAAGTTTATCACATCTTTATGGCTTTGAACTTCTATAAGCTGAGGCATCCTTCTCTAATCACTTAGGCAAACTCCAATTTTCCCTTTAAAACAACACAAGAATTGCTTCATTTAAGAACATGTTCAGGGATGACTCTTCCCCACTGTTCTTACCAACATTCCCACACACTCTTTGCTACCCACACCTTGTTTATGATCTTTTTTTAGGTATATCAGCGTCAACAGGATTTTGCTCTATTGTATTTTTGTCCTTTAGAGCTTTAATTAAATATTAATTCCATAGAAAGTCTGTCCCTTTTCTTTCAAACCTGGGTTAGTTATTTCTTCTCATCCTTTGTCAGAAGTTACTTTATTAGAGAAACATATAGCTGTATTGTGACTTTGGAGCCTTTACAGTTTTTTGACTGGAAAAATCACCCACCCCTGAGATCTTTACACAGCTTCATAGCTGATATTATTCAGAAATCTGTTCTAAACAGATTTTTAAGGGAGTCCTTTTTGGACCACTCAGTTAAAAAACCTCTTCTCAATCACTGCTCTTTTTAAAATGTGCTTATTTAGTTCAAATATGCATCACTATTAAAGAAAAAAACAGTACAATTTTTTTTTAAGTTGGCTTACCTATTATCTATCTCTCCCATTAAAATGATTCCTCTGTTGATGGGCATCTAGGTTCTTTCCATAGTTTTGCTATTGTGGATATTGCTGCTATAAACATTCGGGTGCACGTGCCCCTTTGGATCACTACATCTGTATCTTTAGGGTAAATACCCAGTAGTGCTATTGCTGGGTCATAGGGCAGTTCTATTTTCACCATTTTGAGGAACCTCCATGCTGTTTTCCAGAGTGGCTGCACCAGCTTGAATTCCCACCAACAGTGTAGGAGGGTTCCCCTTTCTCCGCATCCTCGCCAGCATCTGTTATTTCCTGACTTGTTGATTTTAGCCATTCTGACTGGTGTGAGGTGATACCTCATTGTGGTTTTGATCTGTATTTCCCTGATGCACAGTGATATGGAGCACTTTTTCATGTGTCTGTTGGACATCTGGATGTCTTCTTTGCAGAAATGTCTGTTCATGTCCTCTGCCCATTTCTTGATTGGATTATTTGTTCTTTGGGTGTTGAGTTTGCTAAGTTCTTTATAGATTTTGGACATTAGTCCTTTATCTGATATGTCATTTGCAAATATCTTCTCCCATTCTGTCAGTTGTCTTTTGATTTTGTTAACAGTTTCCTTTGCTGTGCAAAAGCTTTTGATCTTGATGAAATCCCAAGAGTTCATTTTTGCCCTTGCTTCCCTTGCCTTTGGCATTGTTCCTAGGAAGATGTTGCTGCAGCTGAGGTCGAAGAGGTTCCTGCCTGTGTTCTCCTCAAGGATTTTGATGGATTCCTTTCGCACATTGAGGTCCTTCATCCATTTTGAGTCTATTTTCGTGTGTGGTGTAAGGAAATGGTCCAATTTCATTTTTCTGCATGTGGCTGTCCAATTTTCCCAGCACCATTTATTGAAGAGGCTGTCTTTTTCCATTGGACATTCTTTCCTGCTTTGTCGAAGATGAGTTGACCATAGAGTTGAGGGTCTATTTCTGGGCTCTGTATTCTGTTCCATTGATCTATGTGTCTGTTTTTGTGCCAGTACCATGCTGTCTTGATGATGACAGCTGTGTAATAGAGCTTGAAGTCCGGAATTGTGATGCCACCAACTTTGGCTTTCTTTTTCAATATCCCTTTGGCTATTCGAGGTCTTTTCTGGTTCCATATAAATTGTAGAATTATTTGTTCCATTTCTTTGAAAAAGATGGATGGTACTTTGATAGGAATTGCATTGCGTAGATTGCTTTAGGTAGCATAGACATTGATCAAGAAGATGTGGTATATATACACAATGTAATACTATGAAGCCATCAAAAGAAATGAAATCTTGCCATTTGTGACAACATGGATGGAACTAGAGCATATCATGCTTAGCGAAATAAGTCAAGCAGAGAAAGACAACTATCATATGATCTCCCTGATATGAGGAAGTGGTGATGCAACATGGGGGCTTAAGTGGGTAGAAGAAGAATCAATGAAACAAGATGGAATTGGGAGGGAGACAAACCATAAGTGACTCTTAATCTCACAAAACAAACTGAGGGTGGCTGGGGGGAGGGAGGTTGGGAGAAGGGGGTGGGATTATGGACATTGGGGAGGGTATGTGCTTTGGTGAGTGCTGTGAAGTGTGTAAACCTGGTGATTCACAGACCTGTATCCCTGAAGATAAAAATATATGTTTATAAAAAAATAAAAAATTAAAATGATTCCTCTGGTCTGGGGTTTTGTTGTGCTCATCTTAGGCCAGGCACTCAATAAATTTTCTATGAATGATTGAATTGTTTGACTCCCTTGCTAGATTCTCAACTTCATGAGGCCAAGGATTGTTCTATTCAGTCCTTCTTTATCCTCAATGTCTGTTATATTGCAGTCACTTACGTGACTAATGGGAAAAATCACAGAAAGAAATAGTTAAAACTACAGAAAAACCCTGTAGGTTCAATAACACAAAGCTTTCTAAAATTATTTAGCTCAGGAATTGAATACTGACTGCACTTTTGATTATTTTTTAAATGATATTGAATTTAATTTAAATGGAAATACTTGAATGGTAGAATAATAAAAAAATTATAAAAGGAACTTGTTCCTTAAAGTAAGAATTATATAGGACTTGCTTTCAGTAACATAGACATTTTCACAATATTTATTCTTCCAATCCAGGAGCATGGAACATTTTTCCATTTCTTTGTGTCTTCCTCGATTTCTTTCATGAGTACTTTATAGTTTTCTGAGTATAGATTCTTAGCCTCTTTGGTTAGGTTTATTCCTAGGTATCTTATGGTTTGGGGTGCAATTGTAAATGGAATGGACTCCTTAATTTCTCTTTCTTCTGTCTTGTTGTTGGTGTAGAGAAATGCATTGATTTTATATCCTGACACTTTACTGAATTCCTGTACTAGTTCTAGCAGTTTTGGAGTGGAGTTTTTTGGGTTTTCCACATATAGTATCATATCATCTGCGAAGAGTGATAGTTTGACTTCTTCTTTGCCGATTTGGATGCCTTTAATTTCCTTTTGTCTGATTGCTGAGGCTAGGACTTCTAGTACTATGTTGAATAGCAGTGGTGATAATGGGCATTCCTGCCGTGTTCCTGACCTTAACGGAAAAGCTTTCAGTTTTTCTCCACATTGAGAATGATATTTGCGGTGTGTTTTTCTTAGATGGCTTTGATGATATTGAGGTATATGCCCTCTATCCCTACAATCTGAAGTGTTTTGATCAGGAAGGGGTGCTGTACTTTGTCAAATGCTTTTTCAGCATCTATTGAGAGTATCATATGGTTCTGGTTCTTTCTTTTATTGATGTGTTGTATCACATTGACTGATTTGCGGATGTTGAACCAACCTTGCAGCCCTGGAATAAATCCCACTTGGTCGTGGTGAAGAATCCTTTAAATGTACTGTTGAATCCGATTGGCTAGTATTTTGGTGAGAATTTTCGCATCTGTGTTCATCAAGGATATTGGTCTATAGCTCCCTTTTTTGATGGGATCCTTGTCTGGTTTTGGGATCAAGGTGATGCTGGCCTCATAAAATGAGTTTGGAAGTTTTCCTTCCATTTCTATTTTTTGGAACAGTTTCAGGAGAATAGGAATTAGTTCTTCTTTAAATGTTTGGTAGGATTCCCTGGGAAACCGTCTGGCCCTGGGCTTTGGTTTGTTTGCAGATTTTTAACGACTGTTTCAATCTCCTTACTGGTTATGGGTCAGTTCAGGATTTCTATTTCTTCCTGGTTCAGTTGTGGTAGTTTATATGTTTCTAGGAATGCATCCATTTCTTCCAGATTGTCAAATTTGTTGGCGTAGAGTTGCTCATAGTGTGTTCTTATAATAGTTTGTATTTCTTTAGTGTTAGTTGTGATCTCTCCATTTTAATTCATGATTTTATTTATTTGAGTCCTTTCTCTTTTCTTTTTGATAAGTCTGGCCAGGGGCTTATCAATTTTATTAATTCTTTCAAAGAACCAGCTCCTAGTTTCGTTGATTGCTCTATTGTTTTTTTTGGTTTCTATTTCATTGATTTCGGCTCTGATCTTTATGATTTCTCTTCTCCTGCTGGGCTTAGGGTTTCTTTGAAGTGTGTAAACCTGGAGATTCACAGACCTGTGAATATGGGGATAAAAAAATATGTTTATAAAAAAATTTTAAAAAAGAATTATATAGGGCATCTCTTCTAGAAGCAAAATTTTCAAATGTCAAGAAGGAGAAGTAAGAGTGTGAAATGTACTTCAATGCTCTTTTCTTTATATTCAGCAAACAGTTACATTCACACCTTTACAATTTTTTCAACTCTTTTGACAAAGCCCTCAGAGTGGTTATTGCTGATGACAACCATCACAGCCTAACAGGAGAAATTTTATAAAGAAAAATAATAGCATGTTTTTCCCAAATTGTTAAGCATATGGTGAAACTCTGTCGGATTCAAAGGAGGAATGTACAATTCCATGCTCTATATAATAATAACTTATCTTAATAGTGACTTTGCAATTTTTTAGATATATCCATTTACTGAAACCGCTAACAAATAATCAAAAATTTAAAAATTATAGGGGTTCGAGACAGGAATTATCTAATCTAAAATAGCACATGTTCACAGAATACACAACACATATCCCAAGTACTACTATAGGTTTCAAGTAATAGTCAAAACAATAGTAAAAATGATTCAGATCCTACCAGTCAAATCATAAATGGGACCTTAATTGTAAATCCTTATCTTTAGTTCAAAGCAGGTAATTGGGTGCTGAAGATACATTATAGACCTAATATGTTATAGAATTCCTCTGAATGAGTCATTTATTCCATCACTTTTCCTTCACAGATGCTGACCCATGTTTTGGTTCCTGGAAATAGCTGCTACCCTGTCATACTTCTTAAAAGCACATATATTGATAACTCTACTCATTTCTCCATCCCTCTGTGACTGTCACTGTGTTAAAATGTGGAGCCAGCTGACTCACTTGTGGTGGTAACTTGTAGAAATAATAAAGTAGAGAGTTTGCAAAGTATTTTGTTATTTCTAAAAATGCAAAAACCAAATTACATTGAAATCATAAGGGGTGTTTCAGGGAGAGCTGTAGGATGTTGCTTCTTGTGTAATCCACAGAGATTAGCTCCAACACATATTTAAACTCTCCTCTAGGAGCAACCTCAGCGGTAAAGCAAGAAGATAAACAGATGTATACACACCCTGGCACAAAATTTTCACTTATGTTTGGCTTCCTAGTCTCCTCGTGTTACTTATTTATCTTAACTTCTCTCTGAAATCAGGGAACACAGAATCTCAATCAGTTGACATTTTTCTACTGAATTACCCAATAGTCTGATCATACCCCTAAGACTTTTTTAAATTAGTTCACTCATAATCCCAAATCTGCTTTGCCTCCTCAGCTCAGTACACTGTAATTTGATTTCAAAATGAGGACAGTTGTGAGTAATGCCACATTCATTAATCTATTTTACAATTCCTTGTACTTAGAACTATGAAAATATGTTAATAACATCCATTCCAATAAGCCACCCTAAATTTATTATCATGAAACAAGACCTCAAGAAAGAGAATTCAAAATCATCCATGTATTTGCAATGTGTTGCAATAAAGCCTTTATCAATAGACTTCCCTGTGCACATGGTGGTCAAATTGCTGGTGAAAGCCAGCCAGATCTATTACAAGCTTTCTCATGGCTTCTAGGTACCCCAAGTGAGCCTTTATTGATACTGGGAAGGAATAAAGCAGAGAAGGGATAAACAGTGATGTAAGAATTGGCTAGACAAAAGTAATGACTCTCATTACAAAGTGAGTATTTTAAAGCAAAAGAGCCTGTTGGGAATATTGTTTTATAAAATAGTGGTATTTTTTTACTAACTTTTTAAAATTCAATTAGTTAACATATAGTGTACCATTAGTTTCAAATGTAGATTTCAGTTATTCATCCATAGCATATAATAGCTAATGCTAAGTACTTACTGTTATAGCTTCTTGAAAGCAGAATTTTAACCCACTGAGCCACCCAGGCGCCCTTGAAAGCAGAATTTTAGATCATATTTTCTGATTACTTCCATGTAGTACAACACTTTTCTGCTAGCAACCTTCAACACATACTGTTTGTTCGAGGAATTTCTTTAATAATAAATAAATAGGAATTTATTTAAATTTATAAATATATAAAATAAATAGGAATTTATTTA
The DNA here is from genome assembly GCF_030435805.1 of Mustela lutreola. Lineage (NCBI taxonomy): Eukaryota > Metazoa > Chordata > Mammalia > Carnivora > Mustelidae > Mustela > Mustela lutreola. Next base: position 55,253,971 of record NC_081308.1, on the reverse strand, counting down.
AATTGATTTAAATATTGCATGCTGTTTCATTGTTCATAAATAAGGTGATGATAGTATAGCCATTAGTTGGTAACACTGATATATCACTTTCTTTTTACTTCTCAGTGCATTCTCTTTAGACAAAATAGATACATATTTTAAAAGAATCTGAATCTGTGGCAAACTTTTAAAAAAACCCTAAACAATAAAGTTTATCATTTTAAGTAATCTCAATTATCGTCCTCAATTGTGATAGTATATCCTTCTATCTAGGCCAGATATTGTATGAGTGATTTGAAGAGACATACTTTTCTAAATTTCACTTTTCTCATCTGCAAAATGCTGATCATTATCCTACAATAAAATACACTTACAATTTTTTGATGAGAATTTATTTATTTATTTTAAGATTTAATTTATTTATCAGAGAGAGTGGGCGAGAGCACAAGCACAGGCAGACAGAATGGCAGGCAGAGGCAGAGGGAGAAGCAGGCTCCCGGCCGAGCAAGGAGCCTGATGCGGGACTCAGTCCCAGGACGCTGGGATCATGACCTGAGCCAAAGGCAGCTGCTTAACCAACTGAGCCACCCAGGCGTCCCTTTTGATGAAAATTTAATCTGTATAAACAATATATTTGCTGTAATGCGTGGTTCATGGAAAACATCTTATTTAATTATAAGCAACAACAGTATTAGAAATTAAGTAAATGTGTCTATAATATTTAAAGTTTTAACACATAATTCCAGTGCTTTGCCTTATTTTCTCAAATCCCTTTACCATTTTCACTGACAGAGTCAAATGTACTTTTTCTACTAGTAGCCAGCTCTTTGTCTTTTGTCAGATAAATGCACTTGTGAATTATTTATAATAGAGATATTAGCAATAATAATAATAATAATAATAATAATAAATAGCAATGAAAATGTTAAAAAAAGTATTCTTAACTAATTAGGGTTCTTAGGCATCAATTAGAGGAACCACCTCTGGCAAGCAAATTAATCTACAAAACATTCCCAGAATTAACAATCAATCAGATACAGGGTTGTCCGTAGACTGAAAGTTGAAGCAAAAGGACTAGGTTTGGAAAATAGGTAAGGACAGTGAAAAAAATGATCAAATTTTTGGGCAAAATAAATTCTTAGGTGTCCTTTCAATGGAGTCCTGGGCATTATGTAGCAGAAACTCTGGAGATTATCTCAATCCATTGGAGTCACACCGTTTATTAGCTTGCTATTGACAAAGTGCCCAGCCTGTGTCTGTTTTCCATTACTGTCAGGGTTCTAGAAGTTCACGCACTGCCCACCACTGACAGTAGGGGCATCTCTCTGTCCAGATTTTCCCTTTACATAAGGAGGTCAGTTACAGGAGATTAGGGCCCACTCTAACGACCTCATTGTAATGTGATTGCATCTGTAAGGACTCTAGTTCCAAATAAGGTCACGTTCTGTGGTACCAGAGATAAGGACAGCAGCAAGGTTTCTGGGGGAAATGCAGGTCAGCTCTTAACAGTCCACTCTCTGGCACCCCAAATTCGTGTCCTTCCCATGTGCAAAATGCCTTCACCCAATGCCCCCCAAAGCACTAATCATTCCAGAATCAACTCAAAATCTGAAATCTCATCTGTCCTCCTCCACTCAAAGACCCAGATCTCACCCAGGCCATGGGACCTGAGGACTGCATCCAAAAGCCACAATCTCCTTGTAAAGCTGCCCATCAGGTCCTGACATCACCCTCATTAGTCCCAGCAGCCGAGGGCCTACAGTTCCCAGAGACAGTTTCTCAGAGGAAGTTTGAAGACCACCTCAGAGGACGTTCTTTGGGAGTGAATGAAGAGGGAAGGGGGTCAGAGCCTCCTGCCATTCCCAGGGCACCCAGAACCCAGAGAGTGAGGCCTCGGGTGCTTTCTAGTGACCGATTCAAGGCAATTCTTCGAATTTGGGACTTCAGAGTTAACTTAGTTTTCATTTGTGATTATTATTTTTGTGTGGGGGCCATAGCTTTTCTTTTGACCTATGGCTGTTTTCACTCCCGGTTCTGAAGAAGCCCCTAAATCCTAACCCTGTTGAGGACTCCGAAAGCTCTCAGAGCAGCAGTGCTGGGGGACAGTGTGGACACATGGTTTGGTTTCTCCTCTGGCCTGATTCTGCGGCAGCCCCGCTCTGTCCTCCTCAGACTTCAGAGCAATAGCTGAACAAGTGGAGAAAGGACCAGGGGGTCAGGAAGGTGGCCACCGAAGAGTGACTTCTCTGGAGGGTGGCTGAGCTAGCAAGTGAGTGTGTTAGTCCAGCTCTGCCTGCAGTCGGGATGGAGCTGAACAGGGGCCAGGGAACGGGAGGAGGAGCAGAGAGCGGGGACAGAGGGACCAAAGAGGAGATTCAGACGAAGGGAAGTAATTGGGAGGACAGAGAAGAAAATCTAGAAGACAGGCATGTAAGAAAGGAAAAGGGAGGAAGTGGGCATTGGGAAAGGGCACCACCAGGGAAGGAGAGAGGGGAAGGGAAGAGGAAGGAAGAGAGGAAAGGGGAAAGGGAGAAGGGAAGGGTCAGCATGCCAGGGCTCCCCCTGCATCTGAAGAAGAGGTGGCTGGTCAAACAGGGTGCTCACTCCTTGGTCCCAGTTTCTGCTCCCAGTGCTACTGGGATTTGCAAGGAAGGCAGGCTGTCCCCTGGGACCCACTGGAGCCCACTGGAGCCCACAGGAGGGTGGGAGAGGTAAGATGCCACCGGGTCCTGTCCTGAGCTGCTCCCAGCTGCCAGCCTCACCACATGGGGCAAGAGGGACCCCAGAACAAAGGAAGGACACAGGCCCACATGTCTGCCGGTGGCCCTGGGCACTTAGCTCATCGCAGTGAACCACACCACCTCCTCCACCCAGGCTTCCAAAGCCTCCTTCTTCGTTCCTGGCTTTCATGTCTGTACGAACATGAGCCAGATCTAACTCATCTCCGACAGACAATTCTGACTCACCCTGTGTCAGATTTTTATTAGTGGCTGTGATAGAGTAAGACAGCAACGCTCCATCAAACGGACTATTTCCTCCCACGTGACCTCAACAGTCTTATACATTTTTCTTAGCGAAAAAATCTTGTCTCCTTCCATTAAGCTCATAACGTGGTCTAATAGTATACATGTGCCTTCGTTAGATGCGAAGCGATACAGAAGTCCTTTTTTTAAATTTTACAAGGTAAAGTCAGTGAACACATCTAACTTGACGAATAGGTCTCTAAAATGTCAATCCAGGCAAAGCTTTTTCTGCCTACAGTTTGAAGCCTACGTGGTGACATTATTAAAACGCTTTCAGTCCCTCAGTGAGGCTCTTAGAAGCTAGCCAGGGCTTACTACATGCCAGGCACTGTGTCAGGTGTTGGAGCTAAATGGATGGAGAGCTTGGAGGCTGGCAGGGGAGGGACATCCATGACACAACCACAGCTAGAATGGGAGGCCAGTGCTAGAAAAGAGAGAGCAGGCTGCATGGAGAGTGTGTACCATGGGGCTTGTGAGCTCACGAATAAGTGGGAGTACCTGGAGTGGGGAGACAGGGGAGAGGAAGAGGGTCTTCCCATCAATGGGAATCACCTGTGCTTGGAGTCAGGTGCCATGAGGGGTCTCCACAGGAAGAGGGAGGCAGCGTGGTTGAAGGGCAGACAGACGGGGCAGAACAGGCATCAGTCTTTTGGAGGAGTAGGAAGAGACGGATGGGAGGATTATGGATGCCTTTGGAGGACTGAGAATTTGTTAGAAGATCAGTGCAGATTTCTATGGAGACAAATGCCAGGAACTGATAGGTCTTTGAAAGGTCACTCTGGCTACCTTTTGGCAAAGCGGTGGGTAAAAGGCACGTGCAGGTGTGAACACACCAGGTGGGAGGTGAGTGCAGGGAATCAGGTGAGGGAGCATGGGAACTTGGTCCGGGGGTATATAAGGGAAAATAGCCTTTAACGAGTTCCACAAATTGGCACCAGCTGTGGCTTCATTACAGCGCTGGAAGGGGTAGGTGGGTGTGTCCTGGAGGTTACAGAAATTACATGAGAAAGGGAAGTCATTTTAGATCTTTTTTCCAACTAGAGGAACTCTCACCTCATTGATAGAATTCCAGAGTGGGAACGGATGGACATGAGGACATCTTTGAAATGTCTGAATATGTTCTTCGACATCTTTGCAAGTGACGAGGAGACCTTGACCTTAGGAGCCCTCGGCCCTCTTTGTAGCCAAAAAGATTTCACCTACAGATTTGGGTTCTCCCTTTTAAAGTCAAGGAGACAGTCCTTCCAAAGGACACCTCCTATCATTTTACCCTCTCATCATACCTCACGTGCTGGGATCTCTAAGACCCTCTGTTCCAGGTTGTGCGTATCCACTTTGGTGGGGCCGGTCGTGCCAAGAACACCACCACAGGAAATCTAGAGCCTGTAGTGCTACTAATAACATCTTCTAAGACTGTATTTTCTGCTCTCATGGCCTGTTCCCACCATGACTCACTGAAGCTTTTTACACGTTGTATCCAGTAAGCTATAGTTCCCAAAGCTCATCTTCTCTAGTGCCATTAATTTTTAGGGGACCAGGCCAGTCACTTTTCTCCCCACCCCTCCCCTCTCAACCATTGTTTATTTCTGTGAAGGCTTTTCCTAGTTTGTTTCAAGGCAAGAGCACTCTTCATGGGGAAGGGGGAAAGGTCAGGACCTGAAGAGAGACATTGTGGACTCTTCCCTGAGCCCAGAGTTAGCCTCAGGGCTCAATCTCAATAGCGTGAGGTCACCACATGAGCCAGAACCTAGAGTTGGGCACTTCACTGAGGGTGCCGCCCAGGTGCTCCTCAGCTGTTGTTGACCCATTTCTGGAGATGGGCACCTGCATGGCTCGGTTAGTTCAGTGAATGCCTTGGGCTCAGGTCATGACCCTGGACTGGCAGGATCTCGTCCCACCTCGGGATCCCAGCTCCTTGGGGAGTCGGCTTCTCCCACTGACCTTCTCCTCTCTCATGCTCTCTCTCACTCATTCTCGCTCCATGAAGGAAAGACAAGCTTTCCAAAAAGTGTCTGGAGCCTTGTTGGATGGGCTTGAATGTGGTGGATCTCAGTGAGTTTTCTCATCGCATGCAGACACCTTGAGGATAGCCATGTCTTTCTAAAAGGATCCCTTGTTGTTCTGCCATGGTTTCTTTCTCTGTTCACGGATCGGGTGTCTTTCCATTGTCTCTTCTCAAGACCTCAGAAAATCAGCCTTTGAGGATTCCTTTGGGTACGGTCTAGCCCTTTTCATCTTTTCTCTTTCCACAAAATCTATACTACCCTCTGCATCCGCCTATGTAGAGTTTATTTTTCACTGACCTATCCAGGTCTTTTCTTTCAATAGAATTTCAGTCCTTCATTCTGCAGGTCATTGTTGAAAAGTTAAAGGTGAAGTCTCCTAACTCGCTAAGCGTATTTTCTTTTTCCTATCTATTCCTTCCTACCTTTCTATCTATACACATAGATATATATAGTAATACATATACACACACACGTGTGTGTGTGTGTGTGTGTGTATGTGTGTGTGTGTGTTTATGCATATAAACTATCCCAGTCCTAATCTCCAGCACCTGGGAACATGTCCTTTTTTGGAAACAGGGTCCCTGAAGATGTAACTATCTAGGATGAGGTCATATTTGAGTAGACTGGGGCCCTAATTCAGGAGAAATTGTGTGCTACTAAGAAGAGAGAGTGCGGATACACAGATATGCACTGAGGGAGAAGGCCCGGTGAAGACGTCCAAAGCCAGAGCAATACTTCAAGCTGGAAAAGGGGCCTGCAACAGATCCATCCACAATACCTACAAAAGTAGCATGTCCTACCAACATTGTACCCTCTAGAAATGTAACACTGTCCACTTCTGTGGTTTCAGCCTCCAGGCTTCTGGTATCTTGTAATAGCAGCCATATAAAAAACCATTATATATATATTATATATATATATAATATTTATAATATCTATAATATATATATATTATACATTCTTTTACCTAATAAAACATTTTTGTTCAGAATCTCAGTCTTCCTTCCTTCCAGTAAAATGTTATTCTCATTCTTTCGGTGCCTCCTGAACAATTCGACCACGTCTACAACTTCAATTTGCATGAGAGTTATTCTTACCTAAAGTCTTCAGCCATTTCTTTAAAAACAGTTGGCATCTTTTTGCAGTTTCCAGTGTTTTTGGTTTGAGTATCTGATTATAGGCTGATTAATGTAACTTTCATCCTACTCTTTCCTTCTGAGTTTGTTTCTTTCTGGGACAGTATATTTTCTACTCTTTAAAAAGAAGGACCTAGAAAAGCAAAATGCTTCTTCTTTGTAAGTCTACATTCCCTTTCCCCATTTTTTGTTACCTCTCTTTAATGTCTCCCCCTGATCTGAGGCACTGCAGGGTGTAAGCAGCCTCAGGCAGGCATATCTCTTTCAGAACGTCAGACTGACGCTGAGTACACATACGGAATAAGGCATTTTTTGAGTCTGAGTATAGAATTGTTCCTCTATGTCTGTGCAATGAATTACCCCCAAACTTAGCAGCCCAGACAATATATTTAAGTACTTAGGATCTCACACAGTTTCTGAAGGTCAGGCACCTGGAAGCAGTCGAGCTCTGTGTTTCTGCCTTGAGGTATCTCATGAGATTTCCATTACACAGCCGGCTGCAGCTGTTTGAAGGACATGTGATGATGGACAGACCTCAATTCTGTGCAGGTGGCAGGTGTGGAGGGCTTCAGTTCCTTGCCACCCGGGTATCTACAGGGAGACCTGTGTGTCCACAAGAGCTAATAATGAATGAGAAAGAGAGAGAAAGGGAGGGAGTGAGAGAGAAGGAGAGGGGGTATAGAGGAAGAATGGAGAGAGAGAGAGAGAGAAGAGAAAGAGAGGAAAAGAGAGAGAGAACAAAACAGAAGCCTCCGTGTCTTTCATAACCTAATTCTGTAACTGATTTACCACCAATTCTGCTACATCCTGTTAGTCACACCAGATGTGGGAGGGTACAACACACGTGCAGATACTGGGATGTGGAAATCTTTGTGGTCCTCCCCGAGCCTGGCTAGCACACTGACTTGTGCTTTTCCCCCCACACAATCTAACATCTTTGAAATTGGGATACATCTTACAATCAAAGGTATAGCATGGTTTGAAAGGCAAAATTCCCATTTAACAGCATTTAAATCATCGTAAGCCTTATCACCATGATTTGAGGATATGCTATCCTTTGATATGTGGGCTTTCAGGAGGCTTCCTGGCTCCTGGCAGCTTGCCTTGACCCCAGTCTCTCACGGCCCCACCTTGACAGTCGACTTGCCACCTGCCAGATGTGCTCGGCTCCTGTCCTGTGCCCTTGCTCACCACACCACCCCTTCCAATGTGCCCTCTTCACGACTAAATGATCACACCAGGTACTGAAGCCTCCAGAAGATTTCCTGGACCATCCTGAAGCATCACAGTCTTCTCTTGCTATAGGATTGTCTATAGTCATAGCTACTGCTTCCATCCATTCATCAGTACTTATGCTTCTGGCCTTGTAGACTTGCTGCACTTTCTGTGTAATAAATGTTGCTGTATGCATTTAGCCTGTTTTTTAAAAGCAGAATTTCTAGACTCTTCATAAAACAACTACAACAGACTTCTGCTCCTCAGGTGAAACTGTAAAACTAATCCGGCACACATCAGTAATGGACAGCTATCCAAGAATGCACAAGCTCACTGTTATAAACTGAAGCTTCAAAGATCACTGTTTCCAACGTTCATCAAACTGATGAACATTCTGTTCCCTACAGCTTCTACATTCTAAGATTTGCTTAGACAAGGCTTTGAAGTGCACCATCACATAGGATGGGGAAGGGGTGCCTGCTCTTTTTTACTTGCAAAAATAAGGGTTCTGTCCAGTCACTGTGTTAAGAATAAAAGGTCAGTACTTCATGACACTCTTGTAAGTGGCTTAATTTGTTGCCCTTTTTTTTTTAGGTTTAATTCCAACAGGTGAATTGATGTTCTCTATAGAAAGCAGGTTGAAAAGGGGAAGTGGATAAAATGCATGAACTTCCATTGAAACCCAGTAGACAAGATTGTTAAATTTGAGGATTTTCTTTCAGTTATTTGCCTGCTCTGAAGGAAAGCTGTGCTGGACCATTGCCAGGAAACAGTGGGAAAGACCCAGGCTCATTCTTCTTGGGGACAGGCTGGAAAGCATTTCTATCATTGCATGTATGTATGGGAAACCAAATCATGACTCTTGCCTCACACTATATCCAAAAATTAACTGGAAATAGATTGTAGACTTAAATGTAAAGGCTAAGCCCATAAAACTTTCAAAAGAAAATGCAGGGGAAATCTTCATATTCTTGGGGTAAGCATGGCTGGATCGGGCCAGGTACACTATTCCCTGGGCACCATTTTTCAATTCAGGGCACAGGAAGATTCAAGACTATTTTGGTCTTGAATCTAAGCCGTGCTGACTCATCTAGCCCTCAATACCTATCACATTTGATTGAACTCGGTTCTTATCTGTTGTCAGTCTAGGTTAGAACCCAGAAGGATGATTCATTGACACCTTCCCTGATCTCTAAGAGCACAGAGTCTAATATTCTTCAGTTTTCCCAGACTTGGGAAGAAGTGCCTTGCGTGCACATTGCAAAAAGGTGGATGAGAGGTTGTCTACAAAACACCCAGGTCTTTAGGAGGAAGACACCTCAGATTCACAAGGGTCCACTAGCATAACTCTTTCCCCCAAGAATATGTTCTGACCTGTTGTCAAGAACCTGTCTTTGATCTGTCTCAGGATGTCTGTGTTTAAATGCACAGAGTTAATGATTGGGTTGGTGGTTGACATGAGGGAATGGTCACTGAACAAAGGCACCCCACCTATCCTCAGCTCTCTGACTTCCTCCCTCTTCTCCAGGTCCCCTATAACATGTGACAAGCAGAATTAGCTAACATAAAGTTATCAAAGAACTCTCTCATTAACTTAGCCCCCAGGTGTCAAAAGAAACAGCTTAAGTCCCTGAAACATGAAATGAAGATGTGTCCCCACCTTAACGATGTAACACCCCTTCCCTCACATGCTGCACACCGTGGGAAGCTCTAATCACAACGATTAGGGACCTAGTTGCTGAGCATATATCAAAGGAATAGGACAGAAGTGAGGAAAGATAATTATGTTTAACAAATGAATTAAAACAATTATATAACCACCCACTGAGAACAGAGCTTTGAGCTCTGCTTCAAATAGGATATGAAAAGAATCAGCTAAGAAATTGTATTGCAATCAAAACTGGCCAGCACTTTCAGAGACCTTTTTTCTGCAGGATCAGAATGCAGACATTATTGGTTAGAGAAATCTAAAAGGTGCTCTCTTATGAGATATCTTATGAACCTACAGTAAATGATTCCCAGTAACATTAAAACCCAATAATAACTGTTTCAAGACATGAAAACCCCACTTCTGATGGTCAGTGGTATTGTTTGTCATGTTTGTTGTAATTTGCAACAGCCAGCATCCTTTGGACACTCTTCCTACCTCTGAGGAATTTTCCCATGTTGACTTTCTACCCCAAGAGAAGCCAGAAATTACTTTGCAAATGATACAAGTTCTGCCCATCAGATGCACCCACATGAGGCTCTGATGGGAGAAGAAGGAAGCAAGCACCAAGTAGGTAGGATCTGTTTCTAAGGATGGATGCCAAAGACTGGAGTTCTCTGAGCAGCCATGCCCACGGTTCCATCCAGGGTCAACTGTTGGGGTATCACTGCACTATCTCCCCAGGGCAGTCCTGCGGTGGTACAGCCCCAGAACCTGGCATTGGCCCTCCGGGCATTCTTCAAGGCCCTTGATAATGTTCAATAAAGTTCTTTTCTGTTCAAACTAATTACATCATTGACTGATACACATTTTGCTTTTCAGAAGTAAAGAATAGGGGAAGAACTCATAAGGGCTTTGAAAACTGTAAAAGACTGTACCGATCTATGGTAGCAACTACAGTGCTTGGCTTTTAAAGGCAAGAAGCAGAAACCTAAGCTTGCAAATAAATAGACCACTCACAAGCTTGTTAAATGTTTGCAATTCTACAAAGTAAAGCATGGGTCATGGGATTAATGTTGTAGACGTCCCTTCATAGCCAGATGGATGATGAGTTGGGTTTTCAGAAGTTTCCAAAGCTACTCTTAGTGTAGGAACTAACTGAGGCTATTTCTGTCCCCATGCTCCGACACTGGACACTTGTCCTTTGGGGGGCAGATAGCAGGAAACCCCAAGTTGGTGGGACGATGCAGGTTTTCAGCCCCGGCCTGCCTTAGGTTCCATCCAAGAGCCAGCATGGCCCACCAGGGACATCACCCACACTCCTTCCTTTGTTAAGCTGAATAATCTTCCATTGTAATTTATTTATTTATTGCATTGCAACTTTATTTATTTATTTATTTATTTATTGCATTTCATTTATTGATATAATAATATAACATTATAATAATATTTCATATATTATATGTAATATATCATATCATTGGCTCTCTCCCGTCTCTTCCCATAAGGGCACTAATCCCATTGTTAGGGCCCCACCACCATGACCTAATAATCTCCTAAAGGCTTTATCTGTAAATGTCATTACACTTGGATTAGGGTTCCAAAATATGACTTTTTTTTAAAAGATTTTAATTATTTATTTGACAGACAGAGATCACAAGTAGAGAGAGAGGCAGCCAGAGAGAGGGAGGGAAGCAGGCTCCCTGCTGAGCCAAAAGCCCGATGCAGGGCTCGATCCCAGGACCCTGGGATCATGACCTGAGCCAAAGGCAGAGGCTTAGCCCACTGAGCCACCCAGGCGTCCCTCCAACATATGACTTTTGAGAGGGGACACAAACATTCGGACTATAGAAGAGCTTTTCTTTAAAATTATTTTTTACGAAACAGGAAATATTGACCAAAAAGCATTAATGTAAAAAAAAATGATAAAAGCACATTGTATGACTGTAGATTTATTTTGTAACTGCTAATATTCACTTAATATAATCAATCACCTGGGATGATTAAAAAATGTGGATTCAACAGCCCTGGCTGACAATTTGAGTTGGCATCTAAACTGTATCTGTGTTTTATTTTGTGTGTACGTGTATTTTGTGTCTTGAGAAAAATCTGATTACAGAGATAAGTAACTGTAGATAAAGGCTGACTCGTGACAATTTGCCTTAAAATCTCAGAGCACCCCTTAATTTAACCCAAAGTCTTGAAGAAAAGATGAAAAAAGTCTTTGCTTCAAAGTTGAATCACTAAGAAGGTCAAATACGTGTTCAGATTCCTAAACAGAAACATGCACATTTTATTATGGCAGCAGAAATTTACACAGTGATGGGTTACTCCCTCACTTGCTATTGTATAACACTATCAGGTCCCAGAGGAAATCCCAGGGAGGAAAATGAATCAAGCTACACCCATTGGGGCAAAATAGTGGACATTCAGCATCTTCGCCTGACGTTTTAAGGGTTACCAGAAGGAGACACTTTGGGCTAAAAACCAACCTGTGCTTTGCCCCCCAAGCAGTCTCCACAGCACACAGCCGCAACCGTGCAAAGGATGGTGCTTCTTTTCCTAATCCACATCCAGGCACCATACAAAGATAATAAAGCACCATACATTCAGCAGTGGGAGGGGTCCTTGTGTAATCAGGCATATTGTTTTGATTTTCTATGCACGGATATTTACAAGCCTGAATTTCTTAAAAGAGCAGTCAGAGTTTAAATTTTCCTGGTTAATTGTGTATTTGGAAGGTCGAAGATAGGCACAATAATGCAGAGAAAAAAACGTATTCAATAATCAGTATGAGGATGAATGAACAATGGCTCTATAAGTGAATGTGATGGTGGAAATTCAGGATATATAGCACACCTCGAGTTTTGCTGTCATCATTTTAATAAAAAATATGAATAAAAATATTTTTAAGACACGTGAGTAAAGACTAGAAGTGCAGTCTTACAGGCTACCCACATCAAATGAGGTCACACATCCATTACATCGAAATTAAAATGGCTTCAAGTTCTCACCCTCTTCCCTCAAAGGAATCTGAAGGTTGAACATTGCTATGCTGTCACTTGGGATGCCATTGTTGGCGCTGTCACCTTGCAAGGACAGAAATATGCACTGGTTATTATGGGATCAGAAGGAAGAGTCACAGAAACCTGATTTAGGGGAAGAGGGTGAAAAAAATATCAGGGAAGAATAATTGAACTCTGCATTAGAAACTATTGATACAGTCTACGTTAACTCATTGAATTTAAATAAAAGAAGTTTAAAAAGAAAAAAAAATCAGGGAAGATGAGTAACCGTCCTTTATTTTCCATATTTTGATACTTTGACCATCATGAGTGCTTGCTGAAGCTGGAAGGACTGCCCCTCCAGGGTTGGTCAGCTCCTAGAGAGAGTTACCCCTCAGCTGGGAGTGAGGTTTTTAAATGCAAAGCAATGAATCTAGAGTCTGAATTCCTGACCACCTTCTCTGTGGAACTGTTACTCAGGGTCCGAATCACCCCAGGGCCAAGTACCAGACAACCAGGGACAGCCGTTATACCCCAGCTCCTGCTGAAAGTGTCCAAATCAGCCAGTCCCAACCTACCATCCCTACTTCCCCCATTCCTTCCTACAGAAACCACAATAAAGCCTCTCATCCTCAGTCCCATCCTGACAGATCCCGGTGCTCCTCTTTGTCCTCCCCCACCCCTCCCTGATGGCTGCGCCAGCCCCCTCCTTCTGGGATCTGTGAGTAACCAATTGTCTTTTCAACAGCAGTGATCTCCTGGTCTGTTGGCCTTGCTATCCCTAAATGACAATAAAACCCCTAAGTCCAAACAAAGACTTCCTGGAGGAGGTGATGTATGAGGTGTACGATGTGTGAAGAATGTCTGGAAGTATTATCTTTGTATAACAAGCCAGAAAACAGGGTTTTAGGCACAGAGAGCAGCAGGTGTGGCCAGATGCAGGTAAGAGAGAGCCAAAGCAATCCACGAATTCACAGGGGCTCACTGTGGTTCAAGCACAGAACCTGCGGAAGGAGCAGGGAAAAGTGGAATCGAGGAGATCATGTAAATGGTGGAAACTGTGGGCTATGTGTTGTGCCTGACCGCTGTACTTTCTCATCTTCCTCTTTCTGGGTACACAACGCCGTTCACTCTGGATAATTTCCCCTGTGCTTCACAGTATGAAGGTTCCTCAAAGAGGTAAATAGAATTACCCTAGGACCCAGCAATCCCACTACTGGGTATTTACCTAAAGATACAAATGTAGTGATCCAAAGGGGCATGTGAACCTGAATGTTTACAGCAGCAATGTCCACAATAGCCAAACTATGGAAAGAACCTAGATGTTCATCAACAGAGGAATGGATAAAGAAGATGTAATACACACACACACACACACACACACACACACACACAGGAATACTATGCAGCCATCAAAAATGAAATCTTGCCATTTGCAATGACTTGGATGGAACTAGAGGGTATTATGCTAAGTGAAGTAAGTCAATCAGAGAAAGGCAATTATCATATGATCTCTCTGATATGAGGAATTTGAAATGCAGGGTAGGGGATCATGGGAGGTAGGGAAGGAAAAAATGAAACAAGATGGGATGGGGAGAGAGACAAACCATAACAGACTTAATCTCACAAAACAAACTGAGGTTTGCGGGGATGGAGGGGGTATGGAGAGGGTGGCTAGGTTATGAACATTGGGCAGGGTATATGATATGATGAGTTCTGTGAAATGTGTAACACAGATGAATCACAGACCTGTACCCTTGGGGGCAAATAATACATTATAAGTTAATTTAAAAAAATTTCACCTGTGCTTTATGCAGTCTGAGGGAGGATGGGCACACATATAAACCCATATAGTGATTGGTCCACCTGACACCAATAGGACCAATCTGAGTCTCCCTGGGATTGATATGTAAATGACAGGAAGACAAGGTTCTCTCTTTAGGCGAGTGACTGGCCTTGCTGGATGGGATTCAGGAGCTGGCAATGGCCATCTTCCTGGACACTTGAAGAGTCCGACCAGAGAAGAAAGCAGCCATATGGAGACAAGTAAACATGAGACATGGACAAAGAGAAAAGTGTTTTGCCGGTTTCCAGTCCCTAGTTCTTGATTCTGAAATTTTAGTTCTGCAGCTCTTCTTTTGACTTTTTAAAAAGATTTTTTCTTTATTTATCTGACAGAGATCACAAGTAGGCAGAGAGGCAGGCAGAGAGAGAGGAGGAAGCAGGCTACGTGCAGAGCAGAAAGCCCGATGTGGGGCTCGATCCCAGTACCCTGGGATCATGACCTGAGCCGAAGGCAGAGGCTTAACCCACTGAGCCACCCAGGTGCCCCGTCTTCTTTTGGATTTGTATGAACTTCTGTGGTATCCACCCCTACAGGAACCTGGACATTCCTTTGTTTTTTGTTTGTTTGCTTGCTTTTCCCTTTTGGTTCCTCCAGTTTTCTTTGGATTGCTGCCACTTGCAAGCAAAGGGTCTTGTAAAAATACCACACCAAGGAAATTCACACGTCCTTAGGAGCTATTGAGTAAGTTCCTGTAGGGGAAGGACACAATGAGATGCACATTTTAGAGTGATCATCTTAGAATAAGTTTAGAGGATGAATTGGTGTGAGGAGGGGAGGGAAAGGGGCATATTCCTGAAGATGAGATGACAGGTTGGAAGGCCGTTATGGTCATTGTGGCAAAGTATGGTGAGTGCCTGAAACAGAAGAGAAAAGGGGGCCGAGGAAAGATTAAACTTACACAAGGTGAGAAGACTAATGAGACTTTATGAAATCTGAGTTTGTGAAATCGGATATTGCTAGGCTTTTAGCACACTTACTTTGGGACCTAATCTTCAAAAATATTTAAATATCTCTGGTGGTAACAACATCATCGTCTTTCCAGTGATTAAGAACTTTGAAATCTTAATCTGGCCTGGGCTGTAGAATGTCAGCTGCGGCTTGAGCACAACGAAAAGCCCGCCCTTGAAGGGTTTTACACTAGCGGGTGGAGGGTGGTCATGGGATTCCTTTTGCATTTTTAAAATGTCATTTTTGGTTGCTGTGTAAAGAATGGATAGAGAAAAGGCAAAAATAGAAACAAATCATTCTCCAATATTTATGGAACATCTACTATGTGTCAGGTACTGTTCTAAACCCTAAAGACAGAATGGTTAACAAGAGACAAAATAAATTTGATGTCCTCTTGGAGTTTTCATTTTAGTTGTTGAGTGAGAAATGAAGCAAATAAATATACATACATATCAGGGGTTGATGTGGGGTAGGAAGGAAACTAAGCTGAGTGAGTGGACATGGGGTGTGGGGGTTTAGGGGAGCAGGTTGGTATTTTCTATGGGACTGTGTCAGGGAAGTCTCCCTCATTTGAGGAAAGACCTGGAGGAAATTAAGGAATGAGCAGTTGTGCTGTTTGGAGAAGAACATCCCACACAAAGCAAACAGTAAGCCCAAAGTGGGAGCACATCTGGTGTGTTAAAAGAATGACACGGCGACCAATAATGCTGGGCAAAAAATGAGCAAGACGGTAAGTGGTAGGAGGTAGGTAAGGAAGGTAGTGGGGTCAGATCACATAAAGTCTTGAAGGCCATTGTAAAGATTTGCCTTTAACTTTGTGCCAGATGAGAAGAGCTTGGATGGTTTTGAAGAGTTGAAAGACCCCTCTCCCCTTGCTAAAGGCTTGTTTAAGTAACCTGATGTCCCCAAAGCACCCCCTATCCCCTTGCTGAAGGCTTGATTGTTCCCATAGCCAGATGGCAACACATACCAGGATGTCTATTGTCTGTGATCACCTGGTTTGTCAAAAGAAAAGACAGATGAGGAATAGAGTGTACCTGGGACTTTCCAGAGGGCTGAGCCAAGGCCCACCAGAACAAACTGTTGTGTCCTTGCCTTAAACCCAGTGCCTGACAATGCTTGATTTAAGTTAACCAATCAGATCCCTGTAACCAAGCATCTGCTTCTGTAAGCTCGCTTCCCGCCACCCCAACCTTGCCCTGTATAATCTGCTCCCCAACTTAGCCCGGCGCGCTTAGCCCACAAAGGCTGATGCGTCCGCAGGCGCCTGTGTAACCAATAAACCTCTTGCAACTTGCATCCAGTGGAGGCTTGGTGTCTGCTTCTTGGGTGTGGATCGAGGGTCTTTCAGAGGCTTGACTTGATTTAGATTAGAAAAGGATCAGGGCGCCTGGGTGGCTCAGTGGGTTAAGCCTCTGCCTTCAGCTCAGGTCATTGTCTCGGGGTCCTGGCATGCAGCCCCGCATTAGGCTCTCTGATCATCAGGGAGCCTGATTCTCCCTTTCCCACTGCCTGATTCTCTGCCTACATGGGTCTCTCTCGCGCTCTGTCAAATAAATAAATAAAATCTTAAAGAGAAAAGAAAAGAATCACTCAGGCTGCTGTGTGCAGAACGGACTTGCGGGGTTGTGGAGTGGGGATGCTACTTGCATTAATGTAGACTGAGATTTCTATACTGCTGGCATTTGGGGCCATATTAATTTTTGCTATGGGGAGCTGTCCTGTGCACTGACCACTAGATCGCAGGAGCGCCCTTTCCCAACTCCCAAGTTGTGACAACGAAAAGTGTGTCCAGACCCTGTCAAAATCCCCTGGGGGGGGGAGCAGGTGCACAAAACTCTCCTGGTTGAGGACCACTAATCTGGGTGAGAGGGGGTATTGGCCCAGACCAGAGCAGTAGATGCAGGGGTGGGGAGAAGGGGGGAGATTCTGGGTGTATATTGAAGACAAAACACGCAGGATTTGTAAATATATTAAGTGTGGAGTGTGCGGAAAAGACAAGAGTTGGGATGATTTTACAATTTTGGGGGCCTGAGGCCCTGGAACAGTGACGTTCCCACTTGCTAAGATGGGAAAGACGACGGGAGAAGCAAGTTTGATAGGCAACAGGTGTTTGGTTCTGGAGATGGTGGCTGAATCCACATGGGGATGCCCAACCAGCAGCTGAACACACGAGTCTGGCATTCATGGGTGAGGTCCAGGCTGGAGGCACAAATATGAGCACCGTTAGGACATAGGGTTCAAGCTCTGAGAAGAAGTGGGCTTACCTACGCAGTGAGTATGGACAGAGGTGTGTTTGCCAACATGATAAGGCAGCTTCATGATATCTGTCCCCTGGTATTTGTCCTGTGAGTATGGATGGGAGTGTGTATGGGACTTAGGACTTGCTTTTAACCAGTAGAATTTGGCAAGGTAAGAAGATGTCACTATTATAATCTCATTATATTAAATCAGACTGTTTTACTGATTGGAGTGAGAGGCTGTCCTGGACTTGAAGAAGCAAAGAGCCAAGTTCAGAATCACCTGTGGAGAGAGTTATATGGCAGGAAACCGCAAGCAGCCTCTGGGGGCTGAGGATGGTTTCCAGTTAACAGCCTGGAGAATCTCCCTGGCCCGCCCCAGCATGGGTTGCCCCCCAAATCACACAGCTACAAGGAAATGAGTTCTGCCAACAACCCGAGTGACTTTGGAAGCAGAGCTTTCCCTAGTGGAACCTGCACGTGAGAACACAGCTTGGTGGGCGCCTTCTCTCCTCCTTTGAGTGAGACGCAGAGCCGAGGACCCTGGTTAAGCTGTGTCTGGCCTCCTGACAGCTAGAGATGGTAGGATAGTAAACTGAGCTGTTTAAAGTTACTAAACTTGTTATTATTTGTTATGAAGTAACTATTAAAAACAAAACAAGAGGCCCAAAATGGAGTTGCTAAGCCCCATGTCCCCCCAACCAGACTTAATTATGATTTCAGCTGTCCCAGAAATGGAATCTGAGCCCAGGCAAGCAGATACCACCTGATCCCCACTCCCTCGGACCCCTGCCATCCCCTAGAAGCCAAGTCACCTGGACATAACCTACCTGCCTTGTTTGCCTGACGTGACTTCCTTGCTCCTCCTCTCTTCTGCCTATAAAAGTATTTCATTTTGTACTGCTCCTCCGAGCTCCTTTCAGTCTGCAAGCAGGATGCTGCCCATTTCGTGAATCATTGAATAAAGGCAATAGGTTCTTTAAAATGTACTCAGCTGAATTTTAATTTTTTTTTAACACAACAGAAAACTCAAGCAGAAGGTCCGAGTCCCAGAGCACAGGACTGATGTCTAAAGGTCAGGAAGCTCAAAAAAACCCAGCCAGGAAAGGAGCCATCATCACTGACCAGTGTGGAAGAGGAAGGGAGAGCCAATATCACGATGAAAAAGATAGAATATTTCCAGAGAAGTGGAGGGACTTCTATGTCTATAGGACTGACAGGTTGAGTCATTTGGATCTGAGGGTTAACCATTGGGTTTGGCAACTTGGTGGTGATTAGCTATCTTGTAAAATATCTGTGTAGGTGTAGTCATGGGACCAATGACTGTTAACAGTGTCTGAAGTGCAAAAAAAATTTCAGGGTTTGGATTCAAATGGGAGCAGTGGATATAAAGAGCAGTGAGCAAGTCTGACTTCTGTTTTGGAGATCAAATCAGTTTGTTTTGCTGATGGATTAGATACGAGAAAAGGGAAAGGGGGAATTTATCCCAGGGGCTGAGGCTTTAGCCAGTAGGAGGAGGGGATGCTGTTTACTAAGATGGGGAGACTGGGACAGGAGCAGGTTGAAGAGGGAGCAGGATAGAAATCATGGTGAAAATAAGACTCCTGTTACATATTCATGGAGAAATATGCTGCAGGCAGCTGGCCATGTGATTCTCAGCTCCAAGGGCTGGTTAGAATTAAAGACGTTAACTTCAGAGCCTTCAGCTTCTACAAAGAACTTAAATCAGTGATGCTGAATGGAATCGGCTAAAGCAGTGGTTTTTAAACTGGGGCTGGGAGGCCAGGAGTTTTGCTCCCAGGGCCGATTGAACAATATCTGGCTACATTTTTGGTGGTCACCACTTGGCGGGGGGGTGCTGCTGGCATCTAGTAGTTAGAGACCAGAGATGCTGCTAACTGTCCTGCAGGGCACAGGACAGCCCCACAGCAGAGAATCACCCACCAGGTATCAATAGTGCTAGGTTGCGAAAGCCTGATCGAGGGAGAGAGAGAGAGAGAGAGAGAGAGAACTCATAGCTACAGAAGACCCAGAATCAAGCTCTTCAAAGGGGCGGAGATGAAATAGAGAAGCAAATTGAGAATACAGATCCAGGATGGTAGGAAGAGAAACCATGTGATTAAGAGGGCACTAAGGAAGCGGGAACCTGGAGACACTGAGTACATCCACGTTTGCTAGTAATAGGCGTGTATGGTGCATGGACCGCCTATGAGAATTCACACCTTGCACATTTTTAAGTGGACATCTGAAACTTTTTAATCATAAAATTTTCATCACAATATATGTGTATTTTATTAACTAGGTGTTGAAAATATTAAACATTTAAAAAATGAGATAGAGGGCACCTGGTGGCTCAGTCACTAAGCAGCTGTCTTTGGCTCAGGTCATGATCCCAGGGGCAAAGGCCCACATTCCTGGTCAGCAGGAAGCCTCCTTCTCCCTCCCCTGCTCTCCCTACTTGTGTTCTGTGTGTGTGTGTGTCTCTACCAAATAAATAAATAAATCTTGAAAAAGAAAATGAGATAGGAAAGGATCTACTTCATTGGAATAACATTTGTTGCTCCAAGTTGATTTTTTTTTTAAAGCAGAACAGTCTCATTTTCTGTTATTTTATTTCCCAAACCACACTGGAATGGAATGAAACCATTAAAATCCTTACTTGTGCTTTTTCCTATTATGTCCCTAAAAATATGTTGTTTAATTTAAATATGAAGGAATGAGTGTCATTAACCAAAACTGATTGTTATTCTGATGTCAGAGCACTTCCAACATCTGCCCAAATCCCCTTTCCGATGTTAACCTTTACCCTAATAAGGAGAGGAAGCCCTAAAGGCAGAGCCCCCAGGACTGCCCACAGAAGGGCATTATTTGAAACAAAACTGGTATTTCAACTTTGGTATCAGCCCAAGTCCTACACTCTAATAAGATCTGAGAGGAGTGTCTTGATCTTCCAGGAAGGAGAGGAGTATCCTGATATCAGACCCAAGAATGGGCATATCACCTATCCTACAGAGCATACATGGAGTTTGGATCTGGAAATGGACTCCCTTAAAATGATCTGCACATAAGGATTCTTTATAGAGATTTTTCAACTACCCTTGGGGACATGGTACCCTACACCCACAGGTGTAGACAAATATTTTACAAGCTATGCTGGGAATGAGGTGGGGAGAGAAATATGGAGGTTGTTATAGGAAGATAGAAGGTTAAAGGAAGTCTTTGTTTTGCGTTTTTTCCTTTTGTTTTTAAGAAAAAGGTCATTTGTCTTCTGACTGGAAGGATCCATTGGAACAAGAACTTGATATTGACCCTGGAGTGAAGTCCTGGAGAGGGCTGGAGGGAACAAATCCCAGGCATAAGGAAGAACAAACCCCAGCTGGGGATGTCTGCTCTTCTCAATAAACCTGCGCTGTCTTCAACTCTTTCTGTGTTTCTTGTACACTTCTCCAATTACCATGTAAATTCCATGATGCCAGGGACTTTTCTGTGTCGTTCACCACAGATTTACAAACACTCAGGGCAGTGTGTAGCACACAGTAGGTACTGACTAAATATTTGTTGAGTAAATGTCTAAAAAAAATTAAAAATGGATACAAATGTAGGTATAGATTTGATTGGGTGGTGGTAAGATAAGGGAATTCCTGCACAAGGGGCTTTTATTTTCTTGAAGTGTGACACTAGTGATGAAGTTTTGGAACACAGGTGAGGTTTGGTGGGGTGAGGTCCAGAGCCGATGACCAAGAAAGGATTCTTGAGACGTCTTAGGTGCAAATGGTGGTTTTATTAAAACACAGGGACAGGACCCAGGGGCAGAAAGAGCTGCTCAGACAGAGGCATGGTTGACTGGGAGCTGAGGAAGGTGAGGACAAAGTGGGTGTCCAGAAGGACTGTCATATGCTAAAGAAGAATTTCAGGATGAGTGAGACCTGGTTATTGTCAAGTCAAGGCTGTTTTTGCCTCCAATGAGGGAAAGCATGAAGACAGTTGGGAGTTTCCTGGAGATATGTTACATTCCTCCTATCACACATCCTTGTCAGTGGGCTTTGGGCTTAGAAGAAATTCAGTTTTATTACACTTCCCTTCCCCTTAGCCTCCCTCAATTTTATGGAGGGGAGGGTGATGTTAGGGCTTCCGGAAACTGAGGTATGGGTCTCTGGAAGTCAGGCTATTGATGAGAAAGCTTCTTCCTTCCTTGTAAGTCGCTAGGACATTTGTAGATGGAGGGAGACTCCTGTCCTGCAGGACTGGGATCTCTATCAGTTAAGCATCGTTTTTCCTTTAGGGCAGCCGGGAGTGCATGAGGAATGTTACACATATGGCATGGGGAGAGGGTGTAGGCTGCCAGTTTCTGCTTTGTCCTCAGTTTGCCTTCTGCTCCCTCATCCATAGGACAGGAGCTGAGAGTGAGGTGACATAGTTCAGAAGAGGTGGGGGTAGGGATTGTTGAGGCAAGTCTTGAAGGTGTGAAACGGTCATCCATTAGAGGGAAAGCAAACTCACCGGAGAGACAAGGGAGTTTGAAGCCAGAGTTGAGTATCCACTGGAGAATTGTGGTCAAGTGTTTTAAAGTACAGCAGGTTGGCTCAGCTGTATGATTCCTTCCTGGTTTCTGGTGCATGCCGCTGGCATTGGTAGAATCATTTCTAAAGAAACAAAACAAAAGAGGATAAGCCGTTCTTTCAGAAACGATGATGAATCAAGTTTTGAACATGCTGGGTTTTGAGGCACAGGTGGGACATCAGTGAAATAGCATGAGTAGGTAGTCAGTTACACGGGCCTGGTGTGTAGGAAAGAAACAGATGGTCGTGTATCAGTGGGAGAGATGTTGGCTAGGGAATGGGAGCTGAAACCAAGGGCACAGTTGATATCACTACAAGAGCGGGTAGCTTGGAAGAGAAAGGTTAACTGAACCCCCGGGGAAAGCCTGACGGGAAAGTCACATGCATTTCTCAGGCATGCCAATGTTGACACAGATTATTGTAACTCCTGGGGGCCAGAAGCCATGTCTTTGAGATTCTTTCATTCTCTGCCTCTGGCATAGCCTGGGCCACATTGAAGGTAATTTTAAAATTACGATTTGATTTCATTGCACTTTTCATTTACCAGAATCTTGTCATGGTTTGCTAGTGTATCATTTTCTCGAAAAGATTAAATAAGGACCATTTTACAAATATGAGATGAACGCCTGAAGGGATTTTGTTTAATTCATTCATTAGCTCGAGAACCACTAAGAGGTTACCACCACTTCAAGCAAGAATCTCAAGGCAGACACATATACAATCAGTAATACTTAAACGAATTTGCTTTGATAGATGCAAATAGATATGCAAGTAGAATGCAAATGGATGCAAAACTGCCTTCTACCAAAAGAAAGGGGGTCAACTGTACTTCCAGTGGACAAAATTCATTTACATATAGCTAGACAAGATCATCTGCATCCACATCAATTATGTACAGTCTATAGAGTTACAAAATAGCTCAAAGACAAGAAAGGCACAGAATATCCCATAGAATTGGTCAGCCCAGAAGGGTACATGAGACAACACCTGTTTTCCCTTGGAAGACACTATAATCTTTTAGGTTCATTTCAATGTCTTTCGTGATTTTGCCTATGCTTTAAAAGAAAAAAAAGTTACCCTTATCATTCTTATTAGTTTGAAAAAAACTAATAAAATACTAGTCTGTTATAAAATACACATGGAAGAATGTTCTGGCACTATCATACCCAATTTGGGGTACTAACTGATTAGGAAGATGAGGCAGAATTTGGGAGCCCCTAGGATGAGTCTGTTTCTGGTTGGAATGGGAAACATTTAAGAATCAAACTAAATGATCTCAAATCCACTCTGGAATGAAACGGGTTATAAGGAAAATACAGAAGATGTTGAAATGGACCTGTTGGCTCATTGTGAGCTTTCCTGGTTGAATGGAGACCTCTACCATGATGCTTGTCCTCTATGTCCCACCCGTCCCATACCTGCTATCCTGGCACCACAGGGGCACCACACTTTAGGCTCAGTCTGCAGTTCCAAATGGAAACCCTCTGTTCCCACAGTGGTGGACAGGATGACTCTGGTTTCTGGTGGAAGCGTCAGCTGCTTTAGTCCAACAGTTCAAGAGAGGATCAGAAGAGCATAAGGACGATATTGGGAAAAAATGCTCGGACGGATTTCCAGAACACAATATTTCTCTTTGCAATTTTTGAGTGTTCTGTAGCCAACCTGCCAAAAAAATGTGAAAACTATAAATATAGAGGAGTAGGAAGGAGAAATGAGGACCTGTCACAGTGTCAGCGAAAATAGGGAACTGAGAAACTTCCAGAGATTCAGAGTCAAAGGGTTTAATATTTACTTAGAAAAGAAGTCATGGGCACAAGCTCTAGGATGAAATGAAGGAAAGAGAGGCAAGTTAGGGAATCGAGAGAGAGAGAGAGACTTGAAGATAAAAAGAAGTCAACTTAAAGTCTCATTCCTCATTAAGGAAAGTACAGATCAGAGAAGAGGGGAGAGACTGGGATATAGTTGATCGCCAATTGTGTCTGGCTCTGATTTGTATCCACTTTTTCATTTCATCTTGCAGCCTGTTTCCTGGATTCCAGCTTCTATTTCCTATGAAATAGGTACCATCACCAAAGACGAGAGTCAAACATGTAACAGTAGTCAAATCTTTAACAGCGCGGACAACTAACTAACCAAAACCTGGCCCGGGGACCCCTGCAGAGTCAAGTGTTACACGCCCAGTTCCTGGATCGCGAGGCCATGGTAGGGATCTTGGGAAGGGTTCAGGGTAGGGAGACATACAGCAGGTTCTGGCCAGAGGCTAGTCACCAAACTTTGTGTGGCTGAAGGGGTGTGTGTACCAGCTGAATGTCAGCTCCCAGATGAAACTGAGGGAAATGTCCTTTGGGAAGGTTTCCGCTGACTCTCTGCCTTTCCTTCGTCTTCCCCAGGGTGTTCCATTAGCATTTGGGGTCTGGGGTCTTGCCTGTTGCTCCTGGCTTTGGTGGGCCACGCCACTGCCACAGCCAGGGCTCCAAGTGGCAGTGCACTGTATGGGGTCTTGACTGTTCCCTCCTGACTCTCGTAAGGAGAGCAGGCAGCAGGGATTTTCATTCTTTGTTGGCACCTACTCTCTTCAGCAACCCCAAGATCAGTACCCCAGGCTGCACAAGCTCAGGTTCATGTCTTTACCAAAGGCCGGCAATAATTTCAGAAAGGAATGACAATGAAGGTAAAAAACAGTTCAACTACTCGCTCATCTGGACTTCTAGGGCAGGTGGGGTTCCCAGACAACTTTGTTCCGTCGGTCTGGCACCCTTGCCCCCCCTCTCGGTGCCTTGGTGATGAGTGTGGGCCTTGCTGTTTGTGCTGCTTGAATTTGCCCTTGTTGCTTATTAGCACTGTGGCCCTGGGCTAAAAGTCATGCCTCTCAGAGCCAATCGGAATAGCTTATTAGAACTATTGATTCTGACATAGTGGGCCTGTGCAGAAATCTCTCTTCTTCATCCCTCCTCCTTCTCAGTCTTCCCCTCCTCCACCTCTTCCTCCTCCTTCTTTGATGTGTAAACCAAGGTATTTGGGGAGCAGGGAATGATGTGATGTTTGGGATTTACTTTAAAATATATTCCAGACCTCCCCCCTCCCCCCAAAACAAAAATACAGGCACTTCGGGGGCAGTAGAAGGAGGAGGGCCTAAGAAACAGTTGGGGAAGCAGAGTGATAAGTACTGGGAAGGGCTGCGATCCTTCTGCTCTACACACTTTGGTGTATGCTTGAGAATTTTCATAATAAGAGTAAACAAACAAAGACCAAATAATGAGGCTTTCATTCCCTATATCCAAATGACCACAACAGGGCATAGAATGCACTTTCATAGTTGCTCCCCTGGCAATTTATTCTGATTCTCCAAATAAGATTCCAACTCTCGTCCTACCTGTCATAGTCTCTGGATATTGACTGGCAACGTTTTCCTCAACAAGGCCTTGCCAGGCCCACTGCTAGGGAATGTATTGTTTCAGATTCTGTACTCACGTTTTAAAGATTCTTTTTAATTTATTTATCAGAGAGAGAGAGGGGGAGAGAGCGAGCACAGGCAGACAGAATGGCAGGCAGAGGCAGAGGAAGAAACAGGCTCCCTGCTGAGCAAGGAGCCCGATGTGGGACTCGATCCGAGGACGCTGGTATCATGACCTGAGCAGAAGGCAGCTGCTTAACCAAGTGAGCCACCCAGGCGTCCCTGTACTCACGTCCTAAAAAAAAAAAGTGACCAGTTTTCCGTTTGGAGTGACTCGAATGCAAGACTCACTCTAAGCCCTTGTCTTGCTGTGTCCCACCCCTTTCTAAGGACTGCTTGTGCTATCTCTGTGAGATCACAGCATTGGGAGGGGCAGCCCAGGCCTGGGCTATTACAGCTAAGCTGCAGCCTGAAGGGCGCGCGTGAGATCTGTGGTTTGAGCTGTCAGAGTCTCACGGAGAAAAAAAAAGAGAAATGAATCATCATTTGACCATGACATTCCCACTAAAGGGGAGGACAGCGGGAGAAAGAGCAAGGGAAGAGGAAAGAAAAATCTCAAAATAAATATGGGGTGGATGGCAGGAGGAGGAGGGGGTCTCGGAAATTGGGGACAGGTGTGGCGATCGAACCAACGCTAGTCACAAACACACGATTCCGCCCATTCTAGAGTGGACTGGACATAAACATGCTCGCACATCTACTTGTCGGCTGCGTTTTGTCTGCCGGTAGCGAGGTGATTCTTTAAGAGCTCTGAGAACCCAAACTTGTGGCCGCCCCGCAGCTGAGCCGAAGTGGAGCTGGGAGCTGCCCAGACGACCTGAGGCTGCCAGCTGACCACCTTCCTCCCTACAGATCGCTGGAGCCAAGCTCAGCGGGGGAGAAGCCACGCTCGCGGGTGGGTGCCGGGGCTAAGGGCGGAAGCCGGGTTCCCACAGAGGCCTCCGCGCCCAGGCGGCTGCAGCGGCGGCGCCGGGGGACCGGAGGCCTGACACCGGGATGCGCCCCCCACTCTGGACAACCGGCCGCAGAAGTAAAGGGCCAGCATCCCGCCACAGCTATGCTTCCCGCGGGACAATCTCGGGAGAAGGTCCTGGAAGAGGCTCGCAGGCCGGTTTTCCGAGGGAAACGGCGAGGTGGGGAGGGAGCGCCCATGACCCTCCCCGCCCTCCCCTCTCCCGCTCACCCGGCCGCACAGGCGACAGGACTGTTCCGAAGAAACGTACTCGGGGTTGTAGTGTCGCCCTCCGCCACACGGGGCTGGATCACCTGCTGGCTCGGCGGCATCGGTCCGGGCTCCTCTCTTGGTGGAGGCAGGCGGAGGCGCGCCTGCGGCGTCCTCTTTCATTGGCCGCGGCGAGGGCGCTGCCATGTTGGAGGAAGCGGTGCCTTCTGTGAGGTGGAAACGCCGTGGCTTCACCCATAGCGTTGGGGAGCGCAGCCTCCTACCTTTCCTTCTCGCTGGAGTGTTGGTGCTGAGAGGCGGCGGCCGGCGGGATGGAGAGAAGTAGGATGAACCTGCCCAAGGGGCCGGACACGCTCTGCTTCGACAAGGACGAGTTCATGAAGGTGCGCGCCTGGTCTCTGCTCCCCGGAGCCCGGCCGTGTGTGGCCTGCCCTCCTTGGCCCTCCGGGGCCTCTCCTCGGGCTTCTCCTGCGGGCTTCCTGGGCCGTCCCCGCCCCGGAGGGGTCCTCGGCCGGGACCTCACTGCACTTCGCAGTGAGTCTCTTGGCCTCGGGTGGGCTAGGTGCAGCCTGAAGAAAGCACTCCTGTGAAATCGTACACATTGAATGAAAAGGCCTGAAAGTTCAGGGCAAGTGGTTTTGAGCTAAACGTAAAAGCCCCGGACCCGTAGGATCCGCCTCTGGTACCGTGCGGCACAGTCAGACCGCCGCTCCCCCGGCCTGACAGAAGTCTCCCAGTGCCTTGTGCCTAGAAGCTCAGCGACTGTGCGTTGAACACATCTCTGAACGCACGTACTTACCAGAAATCGGGTCAAAAAGGCACTTAACCTAACGTTTATGCCTGACTTTCGTCTTAAGCTCCCGGAATGAGAAATCTGAAAGACTGTACTGTCCTTACTGGTTCTGGTCCAGTACTACAAAGCATACCAAGCTCCTTTTCTAAAGTTGCCCTACTTCTCTTGGTGAGGTCAGCCTGAAGCTGGCAGCAGATAACTGTAGGACATAAACTTACAGAATAGAAATTTAAACTGAAAAGACTTTACTGACAGGAAAGGTTCATCAGACATAGCCTTGAAAATGTGCCAAGGTTTGAATCAGAGCCAGGAGGAGCTTTATCTGTTTTCTGTATCCCTCTGGGTCTGTACTTAAACTATCAAAACGTATATGTTTAATTTCTAAGGATTGGGATTTAGTAGCTGGGTTCAGTGTTAAAAAGTTTTGGCTCTGTAGGTACCTAGAATTCTGAAAAGAGTTTGAATTTCTTACTTTTTTATGGCTTCAAGTCATAATATGTTTTTTTCTTTTTTGGGTTAACCAGCTAGTTCCTTTTTGATACTTGCATTCAGATCACATCTCCCAAACTCTGGTTTTAAAAGTGCTTATGTCTGGATCCTCTGCGGTGTGGCCATATCATTTTTAATATGTAGGGATGTCTAGATGAAGGTATATTGTACTCTTGTTCTTGTATGGTGATGTTAAGCCACTGTAATATAAGGTGTAAATTGAATGGAGTGTCTGAAGGAGAGCACAGAGTGAATTCTCTGATCCAGAAACCTTTTTTTAACGAAGGACACGTGATGAGGAGAGAGGTCATTGGAAGAAGAAAAGCACACACACAGACTTAAAGAATCTCAAAGCACAGAAGTCTCTTTAGCTTGTCTGTCTTTGGACTTCGTCAGACTTTCTTTGGGCCTAACACTAGCATTTTCTCACACTTCCTAGCCCCGCCGTCTTTCTCACTCTGAGCTGACAGAATGCCTTTGGTCAAAGCAGCTTCGGAAAATAGAAATCTCAAAATAGCAGTTCTAAAGTAGGACTTAGAGGTAGGGAGAGAGCAAACTGGGAAAGTGGCTAGAATGCCAGCAATTCCATATTCTTTCAAGGCTCTGAAATTTCTGAATATAATGTACAATTTGTAGTGTTAATGAACGTGACCCCTTCATACATAGAAGAAAAATACATGGAACAGCTGTTCTGTGTAAAGTGGTATTGATCTTCTATGTGGGAGCTGGAGATAAAGGTTATTTGCAATTTGTGTTTCCGTCAGAGAGATGTTTTGTTAAGTTACAGTTCCGAGGCAGAAATGAGTGGAGAGCTTGCTGTCGGGGTTGTATTTCTACATAGGTGTCTTGTTTGGCACATTTTGGAATGAGACTGGGATGGTAGAAAGGGAGATGGGGTGGGGCTGCGGGTTGCACCTTGGACACTGCATACGTTGAGGGGTCCACGTTGATGCAGTCTTCACGGTAGTGCTGCAGTCAGGTTTACAGCAGGAAGTTGCATGGTCATATCTGTTGAGTTCGAGCTGACTGGTGGCAGGAGACTACTTAAAAAGTCATGTTTAGGGGCGCCTGGGTGGCTCAGTGGGTTAAGCCGCTGCCTTCGGCTCAGGTCATGATCTCAGGGTCCTGGGATCGAGTCCCGCATCGGGCTCTCTGCTCAGCGGGGAGCCTGCTTCCCTCTCTCTCTCTCTCTCTCTCTGCCTGCCTCTCCATCTACTTGTGATTTCTCTCTGTCAAATAAATAAATAAAATCTTTTAAAAAAAAAGTCATGTTTATGAGATCTAATGAGAAATAGAACGGGAAAGGTATGCAAAAGAGGTAGGTGATCAAAGTGCAGGAATGGCAGATGGGGAAGGGTCACCTGGGGCAGAAGCACTGGCAACATCATACTTTGTCGGGTTAGAAATACGAAAATCCTTTGGGTTGACAGCCAACTAATAGATGAGCAGGACATAAGGTATTGGTAGTAGGGGGAGAAAGTGGCATAATAGATAAATTAGACCATTTACATGGGTGTGCTATTGACATCACATGTAGCCTTCCTCTTCCATCTCAACATATGACTTCATCTCCAGTCGTACAGAAAAATTAGCAGCCATCCCACGGGACCTCCTCCATCCTGCTGATCATGATCCCATTCTTGTATTTGTCCCCTTCTCCTCCTCGCCTGGTACGGGGAGGGGCTCTCCTTCCTCCTCGGGTTCAGTCTCCACTCTGGCTAAGAGTCCATGCCCTCCTGCCCTTCCAGGAGCCTGCAAGGATCCTCTCCCCTGCACTCCTTCCCATCACGCGCTCCTGTTTGATCCTTTCCCACTTGAATGCCCCACCTCTACGTATTGCCCTGTCAGTGTCGCACATCACATCCAGTGCTCAGGGGTTGACTTGACTTTCCCACCTTCCACCCTTCAGGCCCTGTCATTCCACTAAAGAGTTCTTACCAAAACTGTTTCTAAGTCAGCGCACCTGACCTTTCTCTGTCTCCTTACTCGACATCGCAGTAGACCAAATGCTCTGCATTGCTTCCTGTCTTTCTTCTACCTCTCTGATGTGTCTCCTGTGCAAAGTCATGCTCCTGGTAGCCACTGAATGCTAATTATGGGCTCAGCCACGTGTTCCTTTCTTTCCCTAGATGACCTTTTGTGCAGCTTCATGACCACCTGTCAGCAGGTAAGGCAGATTCCTGTCTCTGGCCCACACGCCTCCTGAGCACCAGTTCTGTGTATTGGACTTGCTGACCTTTCTTCTCGGATGTGTCTGTGGCCCCTCAGACTCATCAGGTTCAAGACGGAATTCATGAGCACCTCCTCCACTGAAAACCACCTTTCTTATTCTATTGCCTCTCTCGGTAAACACTTCATCCGTTTAGCCTGGAGTCGGGAAACCAGAAGTCAACTCCTACTCTGTCACCTTTCCAAAATCTAGTCTGTCACACCAAGTCCTGTGGATTTCGCTTCCTAAACCTCTTGAACCCATATACTTCTTTCCATCTCTTCTCATACCTTTGCAGTGCGCCCTTGCCATCACACCGTAGAAGCTTCTCACCCAGTCTCCATGCGCCTTCCTTGTCTTTCTGGCCCCTGGTCTACACTGCAGGCTAGCCACTCTTGTCAGAATGCGGATGTGATCTTGTATGTACCAGGTGACTGGTCAGTCCACCGGCTCTTGAAAAACCATTTTCCCACGCACTCGAACGTATTTCAAAGAGAATCAGTCCCCCATGGGGTAGTTTTCCTTGGTAGACAGTTTGTTTCTGCGCTGAGCCAGTCTGCCTCCTTCGAACTTCTCTGTGTCAGTTCCTCTCTGGAACCTGTGGCTTCGTTGGCACCCCAGGTAGGCACATGATGACCTTTTCCATGAGAAGTAAAGGCAGGAGCCCTCTGGATGGTGAATGTATGTACCCTCATGTTCCATAGGTAAAAGAACCGTGTGTGTGGGTGGGGGGGATAAGTCCTTGAGGCTCCTCCCTGTTCTAATTGGGTGAACTGGGAATTTTGAGACAGGAAGCAGGTCCTGTGTGTCCTTGTTTGCAGGGAGCATGCATTCTGATGGACAAAACGGAAAAGGGGAAGAATGAGCAGCTGCTCAGATCTGTTTGTACTGTGCTGGCTGATTAGCTGTGACCTGCAGATGTGGGTCCCATCCTCGGCTCTGCTCTCTGCCTGCTTATGTCTGACTTGGGGCAAATCACTCGCCTCCGGCCTTCTGTTTGCTTGTTAGTATAATGAGGTGGTGCTTATCTATGTGATCTTTGCTGGCTCCTCTGAAAAGACTCTAGTCCATCCTGGCTTGCAGATAAGGAAACTGAGGCCTGAGGTGTGATGACTTCCTTTAAAGCCACACAGCTAGTTGGGGCCAATCACAGGCCAGATCTCCTGACCCCCACACATCAGTCCTTGGAAATCCTACTGTAATATGTTCCTTTCCAGAGGCCACAGGTGGGAACTGAGGGAAGTGGGACAATCAGAACATTAAGAATAGCGCAGAAGATGGCACAATGTCCGCATGCCTTGGCACCTGCATTTTACCAATAGGGCCACCTCTTACCTTAGAAGAAGTTCCCACAGGGCTGGTGATCTGGATGCCTGGCCTGGAGCTTAGCTACAGTAAACGGGACCAGAGGGATGTGATGGCTGTTTGAGGTGGACTTTGTTGACGGTGGCTGGGGATAGCAGCTGACAGAGGAGGAAGAGGGAAGAGTGACAGACAGCAGATAGCCGCAGGCCCGCAGGTCAGCCACTGTTGCCCAGGGTCGCCCATCCCCAGGAGCCGTCTTCGTATCACAGGAGCTGAGTCCTTACCCTGTGGGTTCTTAGTTCGATGTCACGTCTTGATGACAAGATTCCATTCTCTTCCACATCAGTTTGAGACAGATATCTTAATGAAATTCTAATTAGACAAATATGGAATATAAGCCTGCAACTCATTTTATAGAGAAATTTTCTTATGTGAACTACTTTCCCTGATGATAGAGGAGTTGTGACGATGTAACATCAGATAGAGTTTATCTGATTGGCACTTGTAAGAAGGGTTCCCGGCAAAAAAGAACTGTTTTTTCTGTTGTTGTTGTCCTCCCTTTTGATCTTTCCTTTCCATTACTTTTTTTTTTTTTTTTTTTTGGTCTTGTGAGCGGTCATCTGATTTATAAAAAGATGCAACAAAAAGTAAAATGGTACAAGATAATCAGTTTCAAAACATAAAAAAGTGAGTGTCTTTAGCCATAGCTCAGAACAGAGGAACTGGGTAAGGAGAATTGCTTGTATGAACTGGCAACAGGAAAAGTTGGTAAAGGAGAGCTGAGGAACTCTATTAAGATATAGGAGTGAGGGGCTCCGTCATCATCTGGCATTCACTCAGTGTCGTCTATATGGTTAGAGATGTCCATGATCGGAACTCCAGCAATCTTCTGGGTCTGGGTCAGCTGATGCCACAGTGTAACACTCTGAATTACTTCCATACTGAGCAGTCATCTGCATAGTTTGTCTTGTGTGTACGTGGTAATTGTTTGAATCTTGGCTCTTTCGCAATCCTTAGAGCCTCTTGATACTTTCACCCCGGTTTCTCAGTTTCAGCCATTACTCAGTCAGTTGTACAACTGGTACACTTGGCACACAGCCCGTCCATCATTGACCGGTCAAGTTTGGCCTAAATAGAAAAGTTGATAAAGTCGGTACCAACCAGGATGTGGTAAGTCGGCCCAGCTGTGTGTTTATATTGGAAAAAGCAGGAGGGATGTTGGGGGACTTCTCTTTCCTTGAGTGCATGGGATCCTTCTTTTCTTTCTTTTTAGGTTTTAATCTGTCCTTCTCTCAGAGAAGGATCTCAGAGCTAAGCATTTGCTTCCCGGTCACATACTTGCTTGCTTTCTCTTGCTTCCCCATGTTCACACCATGCCCATTTCTCCTTGCTTTTGATTTTCTGATTCACTCTTTGTAGTACCATAAAACTTATTTAAATAAAATGTTGGCCTACTAAGTTATTGATTATTAGTAAGTTCTTTGTTCAAAATTTGAAAGCAAGAAGTATTATGTAAATATATATTTTTGTTATTTAAATAGTCTTACAACATTTAGCATCAAATTTCTTGAAACATTTAAACAAATTAATCACAAACTAGGGCTTGGGCTTTTTCTTTTCTTTTTTTTTTTTTTTTTTTTTAAGTAATCTCTACACCCAACATGGGACTTGAACTCACAACCCTGAGATCAAGACCTGCACGCTCCAGTGACTGAACGAGCCAGGTGCCCTTTCGGCTTTTTGTTTTTAAGTTCCTCAGGTGAGTGGGTGCTTTAGTGGCTCAGAGAGTTAAGCTTCTGCCTTCAGCTCAGGTCATGGTCTCAGGGTCCTGGGATCGAGCCCTGCATGGGACACTCTGCTCAGCATGGAGCATTATTCCCTCCCTCTCTGCCTACTTGTGATCTCTCTCTCTGTGTCAAATAAATAAAATCTTAAAAAAAAAAAGTTCCTTAAGTGATTCTAATGTGTGACCAATGTTGAGAACTCTAGCACTGGATAATTCCTTTAAATAGCTCAAGAAATTAATTTTGAAAAGCGAACTAAAAGCCTACATAGATTATGATTGGTGTTAAATTGAGGGGAAAAAAGAGATAAAGAGAAGAAATCAGCTGGAACAGAGTGTAATTAGGTACTCAAATATTTGTTAGATGGATAAATACATTTACGGAATGTAGGGTTTGTTTTTTTTTTTTTTTGTCTCTTCATAAATATGTCAAATGGGTATATAAATTCAACAAAGGAGTTTGATATAAAATTGATTAAAATGTTAGAACAGAAGTTTTTTAGAATTTCAGTGTTACTATTTCATGATGCTTTTAAGATGATCTCTCTGTAGATGGTGGGAAGATCTTGTTAGCATATGTTTTTAATTTCTCAAGCTTGAATAATTTAGTCACTGAACAAACATTTAGAATGAGTTTTGGGAGACACAAGTCCTAGATTATGTCCCCACCTAGCTGGGGCAGAGATTTGAGAGCAGGGGCTGGAGGGAAGAGCTCCAAGGACATTTTTGTATACATGCTGATACCTTGGGCGGGAACAGTCTTCCAACACTTCCTGTGGGTAGCTCCTTTGTGTCATTTGGATCTCAACTCATTGTTCTATATTTCCTGGTTCATCCAAGTTTAAATACATTCCATTTGTCACTCAGACCTTTACTGTGTCCTGATTTCTTTTTAGCTGTGATCACTATTCATTAATCACTATTTGATCACTGTTCATTAATATAATGTTTGTTTACATATTTATTTTCTCATTTCTGCATTAGAATATCTGCTCCTTAAAAGCAGAGACCTTGTCTTTTCTTTTCATGTCTGTGTCCCCAGGTCTTAGAGCAGAGCTGGAGTTGCATGATCAATATTTGAGGAATATTTATGGGATATACAGGGACATTTATTCATCTCTGTTGTCCATTGTTTTCAAGAATGGTTGGAAATACACACATACGTGAGCTCACACAAACTTTCTATGTCTTTCAACCCCTATGTAGTGTGCAGATTAGTGCTTAACTATTTTGGTTTTTTGTCTCCCTGAAATGGGACATGTTTCAGGGCAGAGCTCATAAATTTCATATGCCCTCTTAGTACTTCTCATCATTACAGAGTGATGGTTCTGGGGGATTCTGCTTCTCGTGGAGATAGTATATAGTGATTTTATAAGTCCATGTATCTGGGAAGGAGTGTTTTACTTCTTGGCAGCTTAGAGAACTTCAATCTTTCCAAATTCCATGTAATTTTCATAGCATTAAAGCTACTAATTTCAGATTATTGGTAAGTTTTAAATGATTAATTCCCAGGTTACTTTGAATTAGTCTTTGTTTGCCATCCCTGATTGCAGCTAGTTAGTAAAGTAGCTAAACTTTTAAACTCTACTTGGTTTTAATTTTGAGTGATGTCACTGCTTCTCTTATGGTTAATGGTTCTTAATTACCTGCAGCTTGTCTGGTTTGCTCTTTTATTTTCCTGTGTTCCAACACCTCTTGTGATCTCCCAACTTCTGGCCTTTTGGGGGATTTGTACTTTAACTGGGTTCATATAGGAAATACCCCTGAGTACAAAGAGAAGATATTTTTCTTCTAACTACACTATCTCCTATTATTAATGTATTACATTGTTGTGGTACATGTGTTACAACTGATAAACCACCAGCATTGATACAGTATTAATTAAAATCCATGGTTTACATTAAGGTTCACTCCTCTTTCTATAGTTCTGTGGGTTTTGACAAATGTATAATGTTATTTACCTACTGTTGGTATCTTACAGCCTAGTTTCATTGCCTTGAAAACCCCTGTACCTCATCTATTTGTTTCTTCTCCTCTCTCTGCACCCTCCTCCCTCACCCCTCAGCCCGAGATCTTTTTACTGTCTAGAGTTTTACCTTTTCAGAGGCACCTGGCTGGCTTAGTTGCTAGGGCATCTGACTCTTGATCTCGGGGTTGTGAGTTCTAGCCACCACATTGGGTATAGAGATGACCTAAAAAATAAATAAAAATAAAAATGTTGGTTAATTTTTACCTTTTCCAGAATTTCATAGAGTTGGAATCATATAGTATTTAGCCTTTGAGACTGGTCTTTCACTTAGCAATATGCATTTAAGGTTCTTCGAAGTCTTGTGGCTTAATAATTCATCTTTTAATTGTCGAATAATCCATTGTGTGGGTGTGGCACAGTGTACCTGTTCACCTACTGAAGGAGATTTGGATTGCTTCCAAGTTTTGGCACTTCAGAGAATAAAGCTGCTGTAAACATCCGTGTGCAGGTTTTTGTGTGGACACTAGTTTTAAGCTCTTTGGGGTAAATACAAAGGAGCACAATTACTGATCTTACAGTGAGAATGTGTGTAGTTCTGTGAGAAACTGCCAAGCTGTCTCACACAGTGCCTCCCATTTTGCATTCTGACCAAACAGTGAATGAGAGTTTGGTTGTCCCACATCCTTGCTAGCATTTGGTATTACTAGTGCTTTGGATTTTTTATATTCTACGTGATACATAATAGTACCTTGTTTAAATTTGCAATTTCTTAATGACATACAAAGTTGAGCATCTTTTCAGATCCTATTTTTTTCTTTTTTAAAGATTCTATTTATTTATTAACAGCACAAGCACATGGAGAGGTCGCAGCAGGCAGCGGGAGAGGGAAAAAAGCAGGCTCCTCGCTGAGCCGGGGGCCCAGTGTGGGGTTCAGTCCCACGACCTGAGCTAAAGGCAGATGCTTAACTGACTGGGTTTCCCAGCCACCGCTCTTTTCACATTTTTAAATTAGGTTTGATTTCTTGTTGCTACTAAGACATCTTTATATTATATTTCTTATTTTAAGTCCTTTACCATGGATGTGTTTTGCAGATATTTTCTCTACTCTGTGACTGGTCTTTTCATTCTCTCTCTCTCTCGTTTTTTTTTTTTTTTTTTAAGATTTTATTTATTTGTCAAAGAGAGAGCGAGTGAGAGCGAGCACAGGCAGACAGAGTGGAAGGCAGAATCAGAGGGAGAAGCGGGCTCCCTGCGGAGCAAGGATCCCGATGTGGGACTCGATCCCAGGATGTTGGGATCATGACCTGAGCCGAAGGCAGCTGCTTAACCAACTGAGCCACCCAGGCGTCCCGTCTTTTCATTCTCTTAACAGTGTCTTTTACGGAGAAGTTTAATTTTAACAAAGTCCCTCTCATCAATTTTTTTTCTTTCGTAGATCATGCTTTTGGTTTTATATCTGAAAAGTTATTGCCAAATCCAAGGATCCCTACATTTTTTCTTCTGTCATCTTTAAGAAGTTTTGCATTTTACGTTTAGGTTTTGTGAAAGGTGTGAAAAGTTTGTTTTTATTCTTTTCATTTGTTTGTTTTTTCTTATCAATGTGCCATTGTTCGGTTCCATTTGTTGAAGACTGTCCTTGCCATTGAGTTGCCTTTGCCTGTGTGTGTGGATGTTTTTCTGGGCTCTCCATTCTGTTCCAAGCACCTGTCTCTTTTGCCAGGCATCTTCTGTCTTAATCACTATAGCTTTAATAGTAAGTCTTGAGATTGGGTGGTGGCAATCCTCAATTTCCTTTTTTTCCCCGCTCTTTAATATTTTGTTGACTACTCTGGGACTCTTGGTTTTCCAGTTTTCCATCCAAATTTTAGAGTCAACATGTTGGTATCCACAGAATAACTTCCTGGCATTTTGATTGGTATTGCATTGAGTCTGTCGATCATTTTGGGAAGAACAGACCTCTTAACAGTATTGAGTGTTCTTACCCAAGATTATGGACTTTCTTTCCACTTCACATCTTACCTTGCTTGTTATCTTTCATCAGAATTTTATACTTTTTCTCATATAGATCTTGTGCATATTTCGTTAGATTTGCACCTAAGTATTAATTTTTTTTGGTATGCTAATGTAAATGGTCTTGTGTTTTAACTTCAAATTCCACTTGTACATTGCTGGTATATACGAAAACAATTGACTTTTTAAATTGTTTAATTAAAATTCAATCTCGTTAACATATAGTCTACTTTTAGTTTCATGGTTAGAATTTCGTGATTCATTGGTTGCATACAACACCCAGAGCTCATCCCAACAAGTGCCCTCCTTAATACCCCTCACCCAGTTACCCCAATGTTCCCCTCTCCAGTAACCCTCAGTTTGTTTCCTGTAGTTAAGTCTCTTGTGATTTGCCTCCCTGTCTGTTTCTATTTTTCCTTCCCTTCTCCTGTATTCATCTGTTGTTTCTTAAGTTCCACATGTGACTGAAACTATATGGTATTTGTCTTCCTCTAGTTCCATCCATTTCCTTGCAAATGGCAAGATTTTGTTCTTTTTGATGGCTGAGTAATGTGTGTGTGTGTGTGTGTGTGTGTGTGTACACCACATCTTCTTTATCCATTCATCTGTTGATGGACATCTGGGCTCTTTCAATAGTTTGACTATAAACATTGGGGTGCTTTTGGCCCTTCAAATAACTTTGTGTACTTTTGATAAACATCTAATAGGGCAATTGCTAAGTCGTTGGGTTGTTACATTTTTAACTTTTAGAGGAGCCTCCATACTGTTTTCCAGAGTTGCATTCCCACCAACAGTGTAGGAGGATTCCCATTTCTCCACATCCTCGCCAACATCTGTTGTTTCTTGACTTGTTAATTTTAGCCATTTTGACTGATGTAAGGTGGTGTCTCATTGTGGGTTTTTTTTTTTTCAAGATTTTATTTATTTATTTGATAGAGAGAAATCACAAGTAGATGGAGAGGCAGACAGAGAGAGAGGGGAAGCAGGCTCCCTGCTGAGCAGAGAGCCCAATGCGGGACTCGACCCCAGGACCCTGAGATCATGACCTGAGCCGAAGGCAGCGGCTCAACGCACTGAGCCACCCAGGAGCCCTCATTGTGGTTTTGATTTGTATTTCCCTGATGCTGAGTGATGTGGAGCCCTTTTTAATGTGTCTGTTGGCCATTTGGATGTTTTCTTTGGTATATTCATGTCTTCTGTCCATTTCTTGACTGGATTTTTTTTGTTTTTTGGATGTTGAGTTTGATAAATTCTTTATAAATTTTGAATACTGGCCCTTTGTCTGATACATCATTGGAAAGCAATTGACTTCTGTATTTTAACTGTGTATCGTGCAGTCTTGCTATAATCACTTGACTAGTTTCAGGAGGGTGTGGGTGTGGGGTGTGAAGTCTTTGTATTTTCTGTAGACAGTCATGTCATCTGTGAACAAAGTTTTATTCTTTCCCAGGTTGTATACCTTTTGTTTCCTTTTCTTACCTTATTTCATTAGTTTTGCCTTCCAGTATAGTATTGAATACTAGTAGTAGGATGGACATCCTTGCCTTGATTCCCTGTCTTCTATTTTCTCAGTATTAATATCATGTTAGCTGTGGATTTTTGGAGACATTCTTTATCAAGTTGAGGAAGTCCTCCTATTCCTAGTTTCCTGAGGGTTAATAATGAAGAGGTGTGGATTTTGTTAAATGTTTTCTTTCCTCCCTTCATTGATATGATCATGTGATTTTTTTTTCTGTTGATATGATGGATCACATTGATTTTCTAATGTTGAACATTTTCTAATGTTGCATTCCTGGAATAAATCCTACATGATCCTGGTGTATAATTTTTTAATATAGTGTTTGCTTTTATTTGCTAATTTTTGTTGAAGATTTTGTGTCTGTGTTCATGAGAGATACTAGTTTGTAGTTTCTTTTCTTGTAGTATTGGTTTTGGTGTCAGGGTAATAATGATCTCCTAGAATGATTTAGGAAGTATTCCTTGTAGTTTTACTTTCTGGAAGAGATTTTAGAGAATTGTGTAGTATTCCATAAATGTTTGGTTGAATTTACAGTGATTGGGATTGTTAGCAGTAGCCCTCCCTTCTTTCATCTGATATTAGTAATTTATGTCTTCTACCTTTTTTTCTTTGTTTGCCTGGCTAAGGGTGTATCTGTTTTATTGATGTTTTCAAAGAAACAGACTTGGGGTTTATTGATTAAAAAAAAAATTCCTGGTTTTAATTACATTGATTTCTGCTCTAATTTTTATTTTTTTCTACTTCCTTTAGGGTTTTTTTATGATTTTATTTGACACAGAGAGAGTCAGTGAGAGAGGGAATAAAGGCAGGAGGAATGGGAGAGGGAGAAGCAGCCTCCCTGAGCAGGAAGCTCTGATGCAGGGCTCTGTCCCAGGACCCTAGGACCATGTCCTGAGCCAAAGGCAGATGATTAACCAACTGAACCACCCAGGAGCCCCTCCTTACTTTAGATTTGATTTTGTTGTTGTTGCCTAAAATGGAAGCTTAGATTATGGTCTTTAATCTTTTTTTTTCTAATATTTGCATTCAGTAGTATATTTTCCCTTTAAGCAGCATTCCACACATTTTGCTACATTGTATTTTGTTGAGACTGGTCTCCTGTCATTTAGAAGTGTGTCATTTAATCTCCATGTATTTTGGACTTCTTCAGCTATCTTCTGTTACTGATTTTTAATTCCATTGTGGTCTGAGAACATACTTGGTATAATTTTTATTTTTAAAAATTTGTTGTCTTTTGTGGCCCAGAATTATTCTGTCTTGATGAGTGTTCCATATGAGCTTAAGAAGAATGTGTGTTGCACTATTACTGGGCGAAATTGTCTGTGTACGTCTGTTGTACGGTAATTGATGGTGGTGTTGAGTGTGCCATGTCTGGACTGAATGTCCACATCTGTCAGATCCTTGTTGCCCTGCTGCTGGATCGGCCCATTACTGATGGAGAAGTGTTGAAGTCACCAGCTGTGATAATGCAATTGTTTATTTCTCCCTGCAGTTCTGTTAGGTTGTGTCTCACCTGTGTTGATCAGGCACACATACGTTAAGGATAATTGTGTCTTCTTGGTCAGTCGATTTCTTTATCATTATGTAATGCTGCTCTTTATGCCTGATAATTTTCCTTCTCTGAAATCTGCTTTGTCTGAAATTCATGTAGCTACTCCATTGTTCCTGTGATTAGTGTTACTTTGGATTTTTTTTAATGTATTCTAGCATTTAACTTGTTGATATTTAAGTTGTTTCATTTTTCATCAAAATATAATTCACAAAGCATAATAGTTGCCATTTGAAAGTGTACTCTTCTCTGGTTTTTAGTATATTTACTGTGTATATGGTACATACGTCACTTCTGTCTAATTCCAGAATGCTTCCATCACCCGAAAAATAAACCTCTTGGTTCCAATTCTCCCCTCCCCTTATTCCCTGGCAATCATGAATCTACTTTCTGTTTTTATGGATTTGCCTTTTCTGGAACATCTCCTATCAGTGGAATTGTATAACACGTGACCTTTTGTGTCTGGCTTCCTTTAACCTGAGAGTAGAATGTTTTCAGACTTCACTCGTGTTGTAGCATGTAACAGTTTATTCCTTTTTATGGTTGTGTAAGAGGCTCTTCCACATTTTATGTATCCATTCATCAGTTGATGGACGTTGGGTATATACTCATTTGGCTGTTACGAGCAGCGCTGCTGTGCCCATTCATGTACAGTTTGTGGCAGGAACATCTGTTGTCAGTTCTGTCGGTGTCATACCCCTAGACGTAGAACTGCTGGGTAATTGTACGTGTGTAACTTCTTGAGGAGCTACCGAGCTGTTTGCTGCCTTAGCCACACTATTTTACATTCTCACCAACAATACAGGAGGTTTCCAGCTTCTCCGCCTTCTTGCCAGCACTTTTCTTCTTCTTTTTTTTTTCTTTTTCTTTTTCTTATTTTACCATAGTTGTCCTAGTGGGTGTGACGTGGCATCTGCATGTGCTTTTGATTCGCATTTCCCCAATGACTAAGGATGTCGAACATCCCGACATGTGCTCTTGACCGTCTGTGTATCATCTTTGGAGAAATGTCTATTCAAAAGTCTTTGGCTTGTTTTTAAATTAGGTTATTTGTCTTTTTGTTGTTGAGTTCTAAGAGTATATTTGCATATTCTGGTTATTAGGTCCTTGTCAGACAAATGATTTGCAGATACTCTCTCCCATTCTGTGGGTTGTCTTTTCACGTTCTCCGTAGTGTCCTTTGACACACGAAAGTTTTTATTTTGATCAAGTTCAGCTTATCTAATATTTCTTATTGCTTTGTGTATCATGTCTAAAAAAGCTTTGCCCGATCCCAAGTCATACAGATTTTCACCTGTTTTCTCTGAGTGTTACAGTTTTTACTCTTACATTTAAATCTTTGATCCATTTTGAGTTATATTTTTGTGTATGTGTGACGTTGCTGTTCCAAGTTCATCCTTTTGCATGTAGATATTCATTTGTCCCAGTAGTAGGCACTCAAAAAGACTGTTTTTCCCCCCATTAAATGGTCTTGGCATCCTTGTGAAAAATCAGTTGACCATAAATGTATGGGTTGTAAATACTTTCTTTTTGAATACTTGGGAAATCTACACTATAAAGTAAAACCATTCCTAAAGTAGTAAAACCATTCTTGGTTAAGTGAAATGGGTCTCTATTATGGCACTGTGAGTTTGGGTTTGCTTTTCACAGCAAACGCTGCCTAACCCAGTATTCACAGATGTTCTGAGTTATTTAGTCATGTGTTATGCAACTTTTGTTTATCTGAGAACAAATGCATAAATGGTGAGTTGAGTACTAATATTACCTAATAGCATTTGTTCACTGAGGCTAAGTTATATGATTTATTTATTTATTTATTTATTTATTTAAGATTTTATTTGAGAGTGAGAGAGTGCGGGAGCAGGAGGAAGGGACAGAGGGAGAAGCAGGCTCCTTGCTCAGCAGAGCGCCTGATGTGGAACTCAAATCCAAGAGACTGGGATCATGACCTGAGCCAAAGGCAGATGCTTAACCAACTGAGCCACATAGGCACCCCAGTTATACAATTTAGAATGCCATCATGAAGTTCAAGAACTTCAACAATGTGTAACTGAGGCAGGGAAAGTGATCGACCTAAAGGTATACAGTTGGTGAGTAGGATGGCCAGGATTATGAACCAAGACCCCCTTCCGTGATGTACTACCTAACTATGATGTAAGGTCTGAGATGGTCTCAGGAGAGAAAGGTCCAGGCTAATTTGGTCACCAGTGTAAGAAGCAGGTGGCTTTCTGTAGATGACTGTGAAATTACGGTTTGGTATGAAGTCCTTCTCTCTGACACTAGCAGGGTCAGTCTTTGGTTGATTAACTAAGAAAGTCAGTTTAAACAAGTACTCTTAGGGAATGGTATATACAGTTTTTAGCATTTTATTTGGAAAAAATATATGTACATTTATTCTCCATTGAAACAGTGCCAGATCTTTTCTTTGGAAACTGGCCTGCAGATTAGATTTCTGAGTTATCACAGCACTTGGGTCGCTTAATAGGTTAGGCATCTACCTTCGGTTCAGGTCATGACCTCAGGGTCCTGGGATAGAGTCCCGCATTGGGCTCCCTGTTCAGCAGGGAATCTCCTTCTCCCATTGCCCCTTTCCCTGCTCATACTGTCTGTCTGTGTCTCAAATAAATAAAAAGAATCTTTTTAAAAAAAGCTTTCTATGTTGTCTTTTTTTGCATTCAGTTTCAGTTTCTTTAACTGAATTGAGTGAGAATCCTGTGATCACTCCCTTCCTGCCTGGTACGTGGTCATCTCACCCATACCTAACTTAGCAAAAATTTTCTTATTGATTTCTTTGTATCAAATCTTT
Source organism: Mustela lutreola (assembly GCF_030435805.1). Taxonomy (NCBI): domain Eukaryota; kingdom Metazoa; phylum Chordata; class Mammalia; order Carnivora; family Mustelidae; genus Mustela; species Mustela lutreola. Next base: position 55,211,297 of record NC_081308.1, on the reverse strand, counting down.
CCAAAATAGCTCTGTTAGTTTTCAAAAGAATAGTGATTTTTTTTTGCAGTCATATTTTGTTGGTTTACATAGTGTTTAATGAAGCTATATAATTACGAAGTAAGTGTAGGTGTCCTTAACTAGTTTGGGAATCATCACATTTGATTCTTGCTGACTAAACAGGTCATGGAGTAGCAGAGTCACAGGGGAAGTAGATAGTAATTTATTGCCTCTAAGCATATAAGCCTACCGGGGTATCACAGTATTGTAAAGGGGAAACACAGGATAGCTAATCCTGTGAGACCAATACTTGGAAATAGGTTATGAAAGATTTGGAACATCTGTTCAATGGGACACTCAGCATGCACATAAAATATTAATAGAAATGTATGTGTTTTACGTAAAGACATTCAAGTTATATTTTTAGATGGGAAATTTTTTTTAATAGAATGGTTTTTTATTTTTTATTTTTTAATTTTTTTTAAGATTTTATTTATTTATTTGACAGAGAGAGAGAGAGGTCAGGCAGAGAGAGGGGGAAAAGTAGGGGAAAAGTAGGCTCCCGGCGGAGCAGAGAGCCTGATGTGAGGCTTAATCTCAGGGCCCTGAGATATGACCTGAGCCGAAGGCAGAGGCTTAACCCACTGAGCCACCCAGGTGCCCGTAGATGGGAAATAGTTTAGAAGAGCATGAATATTTGTGTGTGTGTGTGTATGTTTACACACATACATAGAGAAGGTCTGGGGTTTCCATTCAAGATGGTGGCATAGGAGGATCTTGAACTCATCTCTTCTATGAAATACACACTGAATCTATAGCTCCATATGGAAAAATTTCCTGTGGAAAAAACCCTACAACTAGCTGAGTGACTCCTACACATTAGGTGAGTAAGGAAAAAAACCTATGTTGAATTAAGAATCACTCTTGCCATAAACCCCACCCCTGGTACAGCGACCTGGAATTGAGAGGGTACTCACAACCCCAGGCTTCTCCCTGAGGAGTAAAGGCTTTGAGCCCCACTTCTGGCACCCCAACTTTCAAGATGTACATCTAAGAGACAAGACTCCAAAACATCCAGCTTTGAAAGCCATCAGAGCTTGCACCCATGAGACCCACAAGGCTATAGCAAACTGAGAAAGAGTTCTTAAAGCAGTCGCGCGAGTAGACTGACCCACCCTGGAACTCAGCACAGAAGCAGCAGACTGAAATGCGTTCAGATTTCTGTGAAAGAGGCCCATTTGCTTATCTTAAAGCCCTGAGGGGCAGGCATCTCATTTAACATGGATCTAGGAGCCTAGTAAGGTATTCTCCAAAGATGGAGCTGATGGGTACCATCTTTGCGCTGTCCCTCTGCCTCGCTTCTGCTTTCTGGTATCTCCTGGAAAGGAGCTTGAATGCTCGTATGATGCCCCGAGGTTTGCAGTTGCTACCCAGGGTATACCTCTAGATCACCTGGCTCTAGCGGCCAGCAAGACTCACACTCACAGTAGTGAGTATCACAGTATTTACAACAACCAAGACTTGGAAATAACTAAAGTGTCCACCAACGGGGTGAATGGATAAAGAAAATGTGTGTGTATACGATGGAATATTACTCAACCATAAAAAGAAGGAAGTCTTGCCATTTGCAACAACATGGATGGACCTTGAGGATATTGTGCTGAGTGAAATAAGTCAGACAGAGAAAGAGAAATACTGTATGATCTCCCTCACATGTGGAATCTAAAAAACAAAACAAAATGAAGTCATAGAGAACAGATTGGTGGTTGCCAGAGGCGAGGTTGTGGAGGAAATAGATGAAGGGTCCAGTGGTATAAACTTCCAGTTAATAATATAAGCCCTGGGGATGTAATGTACATCATAGTGACTGTAGTAAATAATACTGTGTATTATTGTATATTTATTTTATTATTTTTTATTAGAAATATGTATTATTAGCCCCAGGGTTACAGGTCTGTGGATTGTCAGGCTTACACACTTCCCAGCACTCACCATAGTACATACCTTCCCCAATGTCCACAACCCCACCACGCTCTCCCTACACCCCTCCCCCCAGCAACCCTCACTTTGTTTTGTGAGATTAAGAGTCTCTTATGGTTTGTCTCCCTCCCAATCCAATCTTTTTTTTTAAAGATTTTATTTATTTATTGGACAGACAGAGATCACAAGTAGGCATAGAGGCAGGCAGAGAGAGAGGAGGAAGCAGGCTCCCCGCTGAGCAGAGAGCCTGATGTGGGGCTCCATCCCAGGACCCTGGGATCATGACCTGAGCCAAAGGCAGAGGCTTTAACCCACTGAGCCACCCAGGTGCCCCCCTCCCAATCCAATCTTGTTTCATTTTTTTTCCTTCCCTACCCCCACACCTCCCACTGTGCCTCTCAAATTCCTCATATCAGGGAGATGGTATGATAATTATCTTTCTCTGATTATTTCACTCAGCATACTCTCTAGTTCCATCCACATCACTGCACATGGCAAGATTTCATTTCTTTTGATGGCTGCATAGTATATTATATATATATATATATATATATATATATATATATATATGTATATTTTAAGATTTTATTTATTTATTTGACAGAGATCACAAGTAGGAAGAGAGGCAGGCAGAGAGAGAGGAGGAAACAGGCTCCCTGCTGAGGAGAGAACCTGATGTGGGGCTCGATCCCAGGACCCTGGAATCATGACCTGAGCCAAAGGCAGAGGCCTTAACTCACTGAGCTACCCAGGTGCCCTATATTATTATATATTTAAAGTTGCTAAAGCTTAAGAGTTCTTAGCACAAGAAAAAAATGTGTATGTTTGGTGATGGATGTTAACTAGTCTTAGGGTGATCATTTCACAACAGATAAAAATATGGAATTTTTATGTTGTACGCCTGAAACTAACATGTGTCCATTATATGTCAGTTTCTTTAAAAAGTAATTGATATTTATTTTTTTTTAAATTATTTACTTATTTGTCAGAGATCACAAGTAGGCAGAGAGGCAGGCAGAGAGAGAGACAGGGAAGCAGGCTCCCTGCTGAGTAGAAAGCCCAATGCGGGGTTTGAACCCATAACCCTGGGATCATGACCTGAGCTAAAGACAGAGGCCTTAACCCACTGAACCAGCCAGGCACCCCAAAAGTAATTTATGTTTTAAAGAGAAAGACTAGGGCACCTGGGTGGCTTAGTCAGTTAAGCGTCTGCCTTCGGTTGAGGTCTTGATTTCAGGGTCTTGGAATGAACCCTGGCATCAGGCTCCCAGCTCAGCAGAGAGCCGACTTCTCCCTCTGCCCCTTCTCCCACTTGTTCTCTCAGTCTCTCTCTCTCAAATAAATAAAATCTTAAAAAAAAAAAAGTAAAGGGAAAGACCAAAACAAAGTCTGGAAGAATGTGAATCGCTGTGCTAAATAGTGAAGAAAAATAAACATTAACAGTGCTTAACTGCAGAGCATTAGAGAGTGGGTGATTTTTTTTTCTCTCTTACATAAGTATTTCTTGGTTGGTTGAAAGTTTGACAGTGAACATTTGTTACTTTTAAAATTAAGAAGAAAAAGCTGTTTCTATTTTAAGAAGAGCCTCTTTGAAATGTATAATTAAAAGAAATAAAATACCTGTAGAGTTAGGCAACAGGAGAGAATGGTCTTGGTGAGGGGCCCCCTTTCCCATAATCTTAGGAAGTGAGCAGACCCCCTGATGTCCCTGTGTGTGTTCCCCTGCAGTAAACGTCCTCTTATTCTTTCTCTGATCTTATTTTTCTATGTAAAATGTGGTATCATTGCAATCATTTTTTTCTTTCTGGTTTGATTTTCAGGAAGATTTTGACGTCGATCACTTTGTGTCTGACTATAGGAAGCATGTCCAGCTGGAGGAACTAAGAGGAGATCTGGAACTCTACTATAAACTTCTTAAAATAGCCATGGTGGAGCTCATCAACAAGGATTATGCAGATTTTGTCAACCTTTCCACAAACTTGGTAAACCTGAAATTCACAAGTCCTACACACACACACACACACACACACACACACACACACACACACACTTTCTCTCTCCTTCATATTTATTAAAAGGGCAGAGTTTTTAGAAACCTTTCAGTTGATTACCCCACCAACCCCACCAGAAACTTGAAGAAATTACCAATTTCATTAATAAAAGAACTAAACTTTTTGGAATACATTTTTTTGTTTGTTTTAGTTTTTATTCATTTAAGGTTGCTCTAGTTAGATTATGTTTCAAATTCATTAGTCAACAGTGAAAAGTAAAGGATGATAATACCCAAGGGGTTGTTTTATTAGTTGCTAAGTGATTACCCTGAAGTCTTCCTTGATTTAGACTAATTTGTAGGAGCAAATGTCCACCACTCTTGCAATGTTTAATTTACTCCCAGGTATATGTTAGCCAGAGCTAGGTTGAGGGAACATTGGCCAATATTGATATTTTAAAAGTTTGGTTTTATAACAATATAAGAATGATTTGCAGTGAGCTTATCAATTGTTTGTAAAAGCCGTTTAGAAATGTTGGATTTTGTTACTTGGCAGAAAAGTCTCCTTGTTGATGCTTCATTTTGTTTTAAATCTGTTTGTCCAGAGAAGCACAGAAAGTTGCAGCTCCGTGGGAATTTCAAGAAGCATTAAAATTAATGATGCACATTTGCTTTTGGGAAATATACCACTAAGATAAATATCCCAATAGGATTAAAAACCTAGAAAATTTTACTTCTGTTTAATTTCTATTTTTCTCAAGGCTTATAATAATGTTTAAGAGAAACGTAGCCCGTCAGACTTTCACATCAGCTGGCTGAGTATCATCACCTTCTGTGAAAATTTTTCACATTCATTTAAAATGTCATCTAAAGGCAAATTGTTCTTAAGGAAACTTTCGTTTCTCATGACTTCCCTTATTTTTATAGTTTCATGTATTTCAACAGATTTTTTCATATTCTATGAAGAACATTAATGGCCAAATAACACTTCTGTTGTTTAGCTAGTTATATAGCAAAATACGGTTGGGCCAAAAAAAATAATTTAAATCTGGTACTGCTTTGATTGTTAAATAGATACGTCATTATTACTCCTTATCGTGATGTGTTTGTGCCAACCTGGTTTTGCTTTAGGTTGGCATGGACAAAGCCCTCAATCAACTTTCTGTGCCTTTGGGACAGTTACGAGAAGTTCTGGTAAGTCCCAAATTAATGAAAACAGTCTGCTGTGACGCCTGTTGTCCTCGTCGGCTTTTCTCTAAGAATTCTATTCATCTGTTAGTTTGGTGGTACTGGTGGTTGTATTTTAACGGTTCATGATTATAATATTCACCTTCAGAAGAGTTGTAAATGATCTTGTTTTTGCATATGCTAAAAACCTAAAAAAAATGTTCGATTTGAAGAAGACATATTCTCAGAGTAGACAACCTTAAAATGTCAGGGGAGAAGAAGCGTATTTCCAAATTCAACGTATTAATGCCACTTTGGTCATATGTAAGTGGTTTCTAACTTACGAATGACTTGTATTTTAACAGTTTGTAATCTTGTAAATATCCCCCCCCCCCACGTAATCTACATGTGGTTAGGTTCCTGGGCTGATCTACAAAAACTGTGTAATCCCTAATGGAACTGAAGGATAATATAAATAAAATGTAATACTTAATAAATGTTACATTTGCATGTTCTCTCAGAAAAATCTCTGTTGTGGGAATGGGACTCCCCACCTCTAAGCCATTGGGAATAGGAACTCCACCTGGGTGAACAGTGGAGGAGGAGTTGTGGCATCACTTCTAACAGAAATCTGTGCTGCCCTGTCTCCCCCCCCCCCCCGTCTGTGTCTGGTGCCCTGACTTCCGGCCTCTGTCCGTTCTGATGCCCTGTCGTAAACTTGTCATAAACGACACCATCCTTCCTTGTGTGTCTCCTCTAGCTTGAGTGGCCTCGTGCATCCCTCCCCTAAGACAGTGCCTGCATCCTAGAGAGAATATAAGGAGACCATAATTTAAGGGAAGACACAATACATGGTTAGAACCAAGAAAAATGCAGAGTAACGGAAATATCAGTGCTGAGAAGCCTAGGGGAGGGGCAGGCAGGAAAGAGTTCGTGAAAGAGGTAAAAATCTTGAGTTGTGCCTTGAGGTAGCCAATACTTTCCATGGTTTATGTCTCATTTGAATTTTACAAAATCTTGTTAAAGGTACTTTTCCTTGGAATGGAAGGGATTTTCGTGGTCTGCTGTTGGATTCCACACCAGACGCTGAGGGGCTCTCCCACTGCCTCCTTGGTGTGCCTCTTCCTCCCAGGGCCTCATAGTGGTGTTGTTTCCCAAGCCTAGCCTTCCTTTGGCCTCCCACTCTTCTCTCGAACCCTCTCCCCGGAGGCAGATTTGCTCTACTCAAACAGGCTCCCGTCCCGCCTCACCCCCTGCCATCACCGTATCCCCTCCCTTTTCCATGGCCTGTCTTTATGGCCACTTTGGTCCTGCTCAGCCACAGGCCTGACCTGCCTTTCTGGTCCCATCTCTGAAGCTGTTCTGTGAGATTCTCAGACCACTGAGGGATACGACTATATCTGTCTTCATTGTATCCCTGTGGGCTGCCACAATACTGACGTCCAGGAGGTGTTTCATAATGTTGATGGAGTGAATTAATTCACCTTCCTGTGGAATTTTTGTGATATGCCTACTTCATTCTAGTTGTTTCTGTTAACCTTTGTTTTGGCCCTAATTCCTAATTATCTCTTTATTCATTAGCTTCTGGACATGTTTCTCTACCTCTGCGCTCTGCCTTTTTCTGGTCTTCTGTTCTTCATTCTTGATTCCTGGTATTTCCATACCCACATTTCATCATCATGCATCAGCGCTTTGACATTCTCCCGTTCTCCAAAATATGCAGAATCTAAAGACCTCATCTCAGTGAAGTTGGCCCTCCATTCCTATTTCTGCTTCTCTCCAGAAGGAAGCCTGCAGTGCACATGGCTGTGTGCCTGTCTGCCCCTGCCCCTGAGTGTGTCTGCACTTATATCTGCTCCCCATTCCCTCCCCATCTCGGCAGCTGTGTACACATGGCTTTCAGTGTCCGATTCGAGCCCCGTCGCATTTCCTGACTCTCCTGTACTTTGCTTCATATTATCTGTTCTCCATTCTATGCCCCCTCATCCCCATAACTTTCACTGTATATGTGTCATTCTTCTTCTGGCCATGCGACCCTGCCTTCGTGTCATTATGCCCCCAGATAATGAGTTCCCTCAACAGTAACTGTGTCTGGTATATCTTTTTTTTTTTTTTTGTCAATATCTGCATAGTACTGGTGCACAGGTATTAAGTTCTGTGGAATTGAATGAGATGTAGGAACTTGATAATGTGACAAAACAATGTCTGTAATACGTTTTCTTTATTATTCTTTTAAAGAGTCTCAGGTCATCTGTCAGTTAAGGAATTCGGGCAGTAGATGAACGAATGTGTAAACAAGAGGACATAAGGAAGAAAAACATACCCTCCAGTAGATTTCTTATGCTGCATGCCAGTTGAAGCCTTCTCCTCTTGTCTTCGCGAACTTGTCAGCACTATTCAGCTTTTTTTCAAAGCTCTCACGCATGTGCATTTTATGCATTATGTCACGTTATCTACCTGAAATAATAAGACAGAATTTTAGAGGTACCCACACGATCTCAAGATCACCCACTTTTTCCAGAACAAGAAACAGTGATAACTGTTGTCGGTGCAGCGCTTGACAGGTAACGACTGTATAAATTGTCAGCGGCCCTGTAAAGAAAATAGGCCTATATTAGAGACTAGGGGAGAAGTGGGCTTTCCAAAGCAAACTCAGGATTCTGCCATAGGTTTGTTGTTATTTTCTGATCCTGTGTTCTTTATGTTCTGGTGTTCACTTTAATTTTTTCGATTCCCAGTAGTTAGCATGCGGTGTTGGCTTAGTTTCAGGTGTGTGAGACAGGCAACGGCTCTGTACATCTGAGGGCTCACCCCGGGAGTGTGCCCCTTAGTGCTATCTCCAGTTTCAAGTGTCCCCGATGTCATTCATGATCATGTGCCCCGATGTAGGGGCACAGCGGGCATTGGGAGTCTGGGCTTCTGACTCTCGCCTGCTGCTCTGTACAATGTTTTCTATGTGTATTATTAGCATATTTGTTAAAATCTCAGTGGGGAGAAAGCCTGTTTGAGGGACCTTCTGTTTAATTCGCCTCTGGATCTCCTCACAGCTTTTATCCAAAGAATGCTTGTCATGCGCTTCCAGACAAAACAGTAAGCTTTATGAGAGCAGGGTGTATTTCTTGCTTTATTTTCTCGTGTCCCCCCTCCTCCCCCACCCCCCGTCGGAATGAATGTCGAGCTCCCAGCGGTGTTCAGTAACTATTTATTGAATGGATGACTTTGTATTTTTTGTTCTTTTAGGATGAGAGTTTTCATAATGTTCCTCAACCTCTTTGATAATATTTGTAGTGTAAAAGGTCTTTAATGATTTGGTGCTTGGGTATATAGGTATATGCACATGTAAACTGAGAGGGTCAGTATGATCGGAAGCCAAAGTTAAAACATGAATAAAGGGCCATAAGAAAACAAATGGAGGGGTGCCTGGTGGCTCAGTTGGTTAAACGTCCGACTCTTGATTTTGGCTCAGGTCATGATCTCAGGGTCATGAGATTGAGCCCTGCATTGAGCTCTGTGCTCAGCAGGATGTCTGCTCGCGATTCTCTCTCTCCCTCTGCCCCTCCCCTGCATGTGCACATGCAGTTTCTCTCTCTCTCAAATAAACAAATCTTTTTTAAAAAAATAGGAAAGAAATGCCCATAGAAAGATTCAGGATGGGGAAAAGAAGAAATAAGAGTATAGAATATGAGAAAGCAAAGTCGGGTTTTTTTTTTTTTCTCTATAAACTTGCAATAGAATATGGAAGTATGCTTATTCTAGAACTAAGATTTGAATTCTTGAGAATTCTGTGTTTCATAGAAATATTCAAAATATAGCATGCCCTATATATTTGAAGTTAACTTTTGGGCTTATATTTTCCTGCATTTAGCATGGGAAATAAAGATGATTAAGAGTAAAGATGGTGACGTTTTTTGTTTGCTTAATTTTTATTTTTATAGATGTGTGTGTTGAGGCTTATACAAGTTATTTGATCAGTTGAAAAGATTGAAAAAATCTTAAATTCACAAAGTTCTAAAGAAACCTCTGCACTAGAAGCAAGCAGGTAAGCATTTTTTTTTTAACTAAGTAGCACATAAATTAATACTTCACATCTAGTCTAATTAGGCTGGGACGGCTTAGTTAGAATTCATTTATGAACAAGAAGAAAATCCAGGTTTGTGGCTAGAATGTAGCTCCAGGAGAGTGGAGAGCATGAAATGGTGAAATCTATAACACGTTCCTATAAACCCTTTGGTTATAGACCACAGTTCCAACACGTCCTTATGCTTGCAGTGGAAAAGTATATTTGGAATCACCTTCCCTGAGGACTAGCAAAGTCCTGTTGATCTTTAAGGCATACCTACCATTCATCTTGGTTTTTCTCCATCTCATTTTTTTTTTCCTAGACATGCCCAGAGTATTATCATTGATGTATTTTGCACCAGCATTATATTATTATGAAACAGTATAGGACACATCCAGTTGAAATTTACAAACAGGAAAGAAAAAGCTTATGAAATAGGAAAAAGATGATGGCTCTCTTTGTTATACTGTGATTGTCTTGTTCCCTTCCTGGTGTGAATTTTCAGTCAGCCAGGGTAGATGAGTGACTCAGAAAATGAGTAGTTAGGTCCTGTCAGCACCGTGAGACGCACAGTGCTGCAGTGGGAGTAGCCCGGGCTGGTCCTGCACATGCCAGCTGGGCTGCCTGCGTCAAGGTCGCCTGGTGCCCTGCGTGCTCTGTTGTGTGAGGCTAACAGTCCCTCCCCCTGCAGGCGGAGTTAGGTTTCTAAATTTTAGGAATTAAGGTTTTAGATTTGGAAGGAACTTGAGAGACCATATGCTCCACATGTCTCATGATGGACATTAAGAACGGACACATCCCAAAGGAAGCGATTCTCTGGTCCTAGGTGTCTGCCCCCTTTCACATCAAGGCATTCAACTAAGTGGTCAGCCTCCACTGTGCTTGTGTCTCTAGCCCGTAGCACTCGTGCTTCTGCCCCCGTTCGTCCACACTTAGCAGACAGTCTGTACGCGGCCCTTCTGCAGCCCGTGTGTCTCCAGCGGCTCTGCTTCGCTGCGGCCCTTGGCAGCGCCTGCAGCCCCTCCAGCCATGTCCACGTTCGGCCCCTGGGGAGCTGGCCCTCCAGTGTTCTTCCCGTCTTTGCTGTTGCTGCTGTGCTCCTCGGATAGAAACACCTCGGTGAGCTCTGTGTCTACAATCCTGTCCCTTTGCAACACTGTCCTTGATAAACAGACATTGTGCGCTTTCTTGCTCAGAATTACCTTGGAGGACTTTTTTCTCCAGAAGAGCAGCTCTGAGCTCTAGAGTCAGGAAAGCCAGAGCAGCGTCAGCGCACGGCAAATCCATCATGCTCTGCCAGGCCCAGAAATGCTGAGATAAGGATAAATAGGAAATGCGCATGGGATCAATCAGTAGAGGTTGGGATTAGGCTTCGGCTTTGGTCATGCCGAGCGCTTGCCTTCCCTCCACACCAGTTCTGATGCTCTGGGACGGGGCACACCGTGGCAGGTCTCCAGACATTTTGGGTTTCCTTACAGTGTGTTTCCTCACTACCTGACTGCCCATCCTCAGATGTGGGATGCCTCATAGAGCCCAGCAGGGGCTTTGGGGCCTTTGTTGTGTTTTGTTTTGTTTTTTTTTTCTTTCACTGTTCAGCTTCTTTTTGAATGGGGTTGACGCTTTCTAATGTGGGGGGCAAGAGGGAAGTGTATCCAGTCCACTTGATGGCAGATGCACTGTGAGTGATTTCTCACCAGCTCCCGGAGCACCGAGCTTGCTCTTTCTGCCGTTGGGTAAATGTAAACTTGGAGTCCGCTGCTCTGAGCGATTTCCCAGGTTGCTGCTAGGCGGTCAGTTTTAGCTGATTGAGGAGACAGCAGTAGTTAGTACTGGGGAGGTACTTGGGAGGAAGAATGAGGCAGGCGGAGAAGAAGAGGGGGATGCGGGTATGAACGGTAGGACAGGGCAAGAGAGAGGAGGGGTTTAGAGAATGGGAAAAGAAGGGAGAAGAAGGGCACGAATGGGAGAGCCCGAGGAACGTGGTGGAAACATGCAGTTGTACCCTCACTGACCTAAAATAGCTCCATCCCCTTGCCTGGGCTGCGTCAGTGGCTTCTACGACCTCCCCGCTCCTCACCCCTCGCACCTGGGGCCTGCTGCACAGACAGTTTGTCCTGAAAATTGATGGCATGCAGGTGCAGGTGGCATGGGGGGCGGTGGGGGTGGCAGGTTTTAACTTTGGGAATTACACTTCTCTAATTGTCTCTACTAGCCCTCTCTGGACTAGAGAGATTTTGGAGAGAATTGCCACAAAATTTAACCAGTTACAGTTTCATGCTGTTCAGACCAAAGGCCTGCCTCTTCTGGAGAAAGTAAGACCAGTAAGTGTTGGTTTTGATTTTCAATTTGCTGTTTGCGAATTTCCTGGATGATTTTGGTTTGACCTAGCATTGCCCCCTGATAATTGCTACTCTACAGGATTTTGAAGCTAGCTTTGAATTTTTTTTTCAGTGTCTCTTGCTCGGGACCCTGCTTCCATTATGTCACGCTAGATAGATTTTGTGTAAAGACACAAGCGTAGTCTCCAAACTGTGCAAGTAAAATTAATTCTGAATTTCATGTAACTTGACACATCATATGATGTAGTCAGAGTTCATTTATCCAAAGCCTTTGACTGGGTTTAAATGCACATTTGTCAGATTTACTCCGTAGCTTAAGAGGCAAATAACTTTTTGTCGTTCAGTAATTGTCTAAACTTCACTTTGATGAAGCCGACTTACTTTCAAAGAAATCATAGGGAGGGGACGCCTCAGTGGCTCAGTCAGTTAAGCCACTGCCTCTGTCTTAGGTCATGATCCCAGGGTCCTGGGATTGAGTCCCACCTTGGGCTCCTTGCTTGGCAGGAAGCCTGCTTCTCTTTCTGCCTGTGCCTCCTTGTGTGCTTGTGCTCTCTCTCGACAAATAAACAAATAAAAACCTTTTTTAAAAAAAAGAAAGAAAGCAATCATGGGGAGTAGAGATTGATTGTTATTCTCTAGGAAATGTTGGGATTTTAGTCTTACATATATTCTGGTAGAATTAGAGGCTCGCTTTATATATATAACACATATGTATATAAATTATACACATATATTTGAGCTTTTAGAAACTGTTGTGCCTGGACCTTCTTTCCTGGTCTCTCTGTTCTTGCAGCGTATAGCCCACATTATGGCCATGCTGCAGCAGTCCCTGGGAGGCCTGCTGCTAGAAGGGCTTCAGACTTCCAATGTGGACATCATATGGCACTGCCTCCGGACTTACGCTACAATTGACAAGACACGGGATGCAGAGGCGTTAGTCGATCAAGTACTGGTGAAACCGTACATGGATGAAGTTTGTGCCCCTATGCACCTCATTCCGCAAACACAGAGCATCTAATCTGGCTTCATTTCTTGACTGGGTGCGAGAGAGCTCAGGGCTCTTCCTTGAAGATGCTCCTAGTTCCTGCTCTTCTGGTTGTAAGAAAAGGTTGGTCCCGCTTGGTGCCCATCAGCATGCCAGGAATCAGGCATGCACTCTGGTCTCTTCCAGTGATGCCATAGCTTAGGGATCATCTTAATTTAGTAGGGGTGAGGGACTTGCCTAGGAAGAAGGTACGGATCAGAACATTTTCAGGTCAATTTCCATTTCCCTAAGTTATATGTCAATGAAGTTGCCCAAAGCGTGACCCCACCAAGGCGCCCATGCCCACTGGAGGAGGTGGAAGACAGCTCTGTGCTCAGGGAAAGTCCGTGAGGGGAGGCATCTTCGCAGAATTGATGTGGCCTAAGTCTTGAAGACCATGGGGGAGTTTGCCAGGCTAGGAAGGTGGGAGGGAGGGAATATTCAAAGATAAAGGGCTTTTAAGGGCGAGTTAGCAGGGTAGTACCTTAAGTCCAGAACTTGGTTACCCAGTGTTCTTGACCTATGAGGATACAGTTAAATACAGGGAGTCAGTGTATCGTGCCTCTGAGCGGCCGGATAATGGGCTTCACCGTGTGAGGCCGCCAGCAATCAGCAGCTTCCCATTTAGAGAGCGTCGGTTTCATCTAGTTCAGGCTGACAGAAGTCATGAAACCAGTCTCAGCGTTTGAGGGCTTTCTTCCAGTCACCTGCCAGTGCGAGTATTCTTTCTGTCCGGTAAGTATAAAGCTACCCACCATGACTTCAGGATGAAAGGCTTCCAGTTTTAAAACGGGACAGTATCCCAGTGATAGAAGTGAAATTGAAGGATTAATTTCAGTAATCTTCTCAGCTTCATTAGGACTACTAAAAGTAAATGATCTGTCAGTTCTTTGTATGTATCCTATTATAGTTCATAGCTCTCTCTGTGGGGGTGAAAAAGATCACATTATTCTTTGTCACTAAATGAAAATATTTTAGGTATTTAATTTATGCCCTTTTCATTGAACTGAATCTAATATGCTAAATTAGGGAAGTACTTTATGCTTCCGTGTCGTTAAATGAACTGTGGCCACGTTTGTATTTTAAGTTTGTATGCTTGTCATTCACCTCCTGCAACTCAGCCTCACCAAAAAAATAAAATACTAAAGCAAAATAAGATGTGTTTTCTTCCATCACTTTCCATCTCAGCCCTTTCCCTGTTCTGGAGACAGTAGAGGATAAGGCCAGTGTGAAGATGGTACAGAGCTGTTGTCTGCAGATACAGTATTTCGCTTTTAAGCTCAGAAGGGAAGCAGATGAGTGTGTGTGATGTTTTAGCTTCAGGCCAGTCTCTGTCCCTCAGCCTCTGTGTCCCCCAGGGTTGGAGCAGTATTCCCAAATCCCTGGACCTAGATTTTTGTGTCGTTGTTACTTACCTCCTGTTTAGAAAGCATACTGAGTGGGGAGGAGGAAGGACGAAGTGCATTTTTAAGATTTACTCGATTCTTTTCTCTGTAGTGTATAGTTCATACTTCTCTTGTAGGTGCTTTAAAAACAAGCAAAAACACAAACAAACAAATAAATAAATAAATAAAAATAAAACGCTCTTCCTTCTGCTAGGTGATTGTAGAGCAGATCGTTGAGTCTCATCCGGACGGCCTGAAGATCATGTATGCTAATAAGCTCCTGAAGTTCATTCCTCACCACTGCCACCTTCTTTGAGAGGTCACAGGAGGAGCCATCTCAAGGTGACGTAAACTGCTGTGTATGCACCTGAGCTCAGTTTAGTGACCACCTGTCACCTCCTCATGTGCCGCTGATCCCTGGCTGTCCTGTCTGACCCGGGAACGTGTGCTCTTCCCTATTTGTTACCAGTGCTGTGAGGCAGGTGTCGCTTGCCTGGGTTTACAGGGAAAGGGAATGAAGAGTGGGGACGAATCTCAACGGTGACATTTGTGTGACTCCAGAGCCTCTGCTTTTCTCTTTTCTATACTTTCTCCTTAACCAGGTTCAAAATCAAAATTGGTTTCCTTCCATTATTGTGATGTCATCATCGGTCTAGAAATACCAATTCATTTTAATTCAACACGTTTTATACTGATGGCAATTAAAGTCATGTTCGGTTTTCCCTCCCTCTCTTATTTCATTTCCATGGCTTTCCAGTTCTGTTTCATGAATATCCCATTACCTTCCACCATCTCCGTCATCCCAGTCCAGACCTTTGTCGCCTTTTGTTCGAGGGTAGCGGGCTCTCCCCACCTGGTCTCCCAGCTCCACCTGTCCCTCTTCATTGCAGCCCTCAGCTGTCCCACCTGCCCAGAGCTCTGCAGCCTTTCTGAGTCGCTCATGGCTTCTCATCGCCCACAGAGGAGCATCCAGTCTTCCTGGCGCAACCTGTGACCCTTGGTGCTTGAGTCCTAGTGGTTCTCCGCTGTAGAACTTTCTACTGTGCAACTTTCCCCCCATACCACTATGGTTCCTGGCCAGACAGGAGCGCTTGACCTTCCCTAACACACCTGGTACAGAAGATCCCTGACTTCACCTTGGTTCAGTTTATGGTTTTTTGACTTTTTATAATAGTGCAGAAGTGATATGCATTTAGTTTGGATCTTTTCCCAGGCTGGCGATCTACAGTAGGGACCTCTTTTGTAATGCTGGGCAGGGGCAGTGAGCACAGCCCCCAGGCAAACCACGTGATCACGAGGGTCAGCAACCAACACACTTGAACCATCCTGTTCTGGCTTTCAGTGCAGTGTTCAGTAAGTTACATGAGATACCAGACACTTTATTGTGAAATAGGCTTTGTGTTAGAGGATTTTGCCCAACTGTGCAATACTGTAAGTGTTCTCAACACATTTAAGGTTGGCGGGGCTAAACTCTGATGTTCAGTCGCTTAGGTGTTTTCCATGCATTTTCAACTAAAGAGATTTCCAGCTGAATAGTGGGTTTATTAGAAGCCGAGGCCGTCATAAGCTGAGGAACATCTGTCTGTACTGTGCGCCTCTGTGTTTTCCTTCATTGCTTCCTGTCTCATATCCCTTTGTCTTTCTGTTGATCTGTCACTCCACATGAAGCTCCAGTCAAATACAACTACTTTTTTTTTAGGTTATTAATTTATTTACTTATTAGAGAAAGCATAAGCAGAGGGGGAGGCAAAGAGTGAAGCAGGCTCCCCACTGAGCAGGAAGCCCGATGTGGGACTCGATCCCAGGACCCTGAGATCATGACCTGACCCACCCAAGCGCCCCCAGGCTATGATTATTTCAAGAAAAAGTCCTATTTGTGAATTCTTCATCTAGTGAAGATGAATTAAAATCAGAAAGTCAACTCTGCCACCTTTAAAAACCCAGGAACAGAAAAAAATTCCACGAGCAGGTATAACCCTATCCACAATAAATCACTTTCAATCCAGTCCTGAAAACTAATACAGAGTAGGAAGAAAGCATTACAGAAAAATTTTGTTTTCATTAATCAAGCTGGAAAATAACGGGCCTTACACGAATGCCCTTTAGGAAGACAGTTCTTATAGTTTTATGTTGATGGAAACTAACATTACATTCGAAATGCATGTTAAAACCATGACTGTAGACTAACTACCACTTTCAGTCGTCAGAAGATGAAAAATGATCAAGAGTCACCCAAACTGAATCCTGGTTCCTCCTGGAAAATGTGTTCCTAAATATTTCCCCCCTGAACTACTGTGCTCTTTCTGTATCTTACACAGCAGACACTGCGATGCACAAACACATCCAGAAGGCCTTTGAGGGCTGACAGCCTGCTGGAACAATGAGGAATTCACCCGGGTTTCTGCCTTTCTGCCGGGCCCAGAAAGTTCTGGGTAACCCAGGTGACGTGTCATGAGAATACAGGTGTGCCTCACACCGTATGTATCATCTCCTCAGGGTAGACACCAAAATCCATGTTCGTATATGAAAATCTGGGATGCATATAGAAATCAAGAGTGATTCTGTCATCTTGAAAGAAAAACACACTGTTGCGCTGCCACATGCCTCGTTTCTCCTCGAGTGACTGCAGGAAGTAGCGATTGCAGTCAGAAATCTCAGAAAGAAAAATTAGAGTAAGGGCAACACCTGAAGTTTACTCCTGAAAATACTTGGAGAACGACTGTGGCCAATAAACCAGGGCTTAGTTCATGAGACTATGTCAATGAGCTTATACCATCCCATGTTCTGGTCAAACCCTCATGTCTGGGAGATGGAGGGACGTCTTCATCTTCCAGAGCTACTATTAGGGAAAAAGGTGGAGACAATACTGACAGGAGTCCCTAATTCAGCAGGAGAGCCAAAAACACCTTGCCCCTCCATAATCCCAAATGAAAATAAACATCTCGGGGCGCCTGGGTGGGTTAAGCTTCTGCCTTTGGCTCGGGTCATCTCAGGCTCTTGGGATCAAGCCCCATGTCGGGCTCTTTGCTCAGTGGGGAGCCCATTTCCCTCCTTCTCTCTCTGCCTGCCTCTCTGCCTACTTGTGATCTCTGTCTGTCAAATAAATAAAATAAATTAAATCTTTAAAAAAGAAAAAAAAGAAAAGAAAAGAAACATCTCATTTTACTAGTGTGCAGCAGTGACTATGCAGGAGAAATTATTATATTATTATTAGATGATATTATTATTATTATTATTATTATAATTATTATTGTACTATATTATTAACCTTTTGAATTTGGACACCTAAAATTTTTAATAAAATATGAAGACCTTTTTTTTAAAAGATTTTATTTATTTGAAAGACAGAGATCACAAATAGGCAGAGAAGCAGGCAGAGAGAGGGGGAAGCAGGCTCCCCACTGAACAGATAACCCAATGCGGGGCTTGATCCCAGGACCTTGGGATCATGACCTGGGCTGAAGGCAAGAGGCTTTAGCCCACTGAGCCACCCAGGCGCCCCATGAAGGCTTTTTTTAAAGAACAAAAACTTCAGACTATATCTTTATCCTAGAAGTTCCCACTACAACTGGCTTCTGTCTTGGTCAACATTTAGCCATTCAGATAAAGTCCGTATTTAGTGCTTCATGTGTATGCATGTGTAAAATAAGAGGACAGTCATAAATCTTTAAGATTGTGTATAATAACCGTGAAATAAGGATTCTTGATACACAAGGTCTCGTTCTGGGGAAAACAGCTGGTGAACAGTATGCAGTTTTCAAATGATGGAGGGGAAATATGCATTCGGTTATGAGAAAGGGAAGGAGAACAAGACCAAATATTAATAAAAGGGAAAAAAGCTTTTTCTGCCATCTTTTCGTGCTGCAGTAACAGTGTGAACAAATGTCCCACAGATGCCCTCAAGAACATTAACACTGCTGAAAGGGGAGGCGAAGGCCAGGTTCTTAGGAGGCCCTGCACCAAAGTCATCGTCCCATTTCCTGACTGTGATGACGAAGCATGAGTACATTGGCAAGTTTGAAATTATTGATGACCACAGAGCTGGGAAAACTGCTGTGAGCCTCACGGGCAAGTTAAACAAGTGTGGCATGACCAGCCCTAGAATTGTATAACTGAAAGATCTGGAAAAGTGGCAGAATATTTCCATCCCCTCAGTTTGGTTTCACTGCATGGAAAAATTTTTCTGGCATCATGCACCATGAAGAAGGAAGACTCCAGGCAGGAGGGAAAATCCTGGATTCCTTTTTCGTAGAAATATAATATACATGGCACATGAAATGCCTCAATGGGGAAAAAAAAAAGGAAAATAAATTACAGTCAACTAATGTTTGACAAGGGTGCCAAACAATTCAATGGGGGTAAGAACAGTATTTTACTCCCAAGCAGCCACATGCAAATAATGAAACGGGAGTCCTGCCTCACACCATACAGAGAAAATAACCCCAAATGCATCAAAGACATAAATGTAAGCATTAAAATGATAAAGTTCGGGATGCCTGGGTAGCTCAGTTGGTTGAACGGCTGCCTTCTGCTCAGGTCATGATCCCAGAGTTCCCGGATCGAGTCCTGCATCAGGCTCCCATCTCCACAGGGAATCTGCTTCTCCCTCTGATCTTCTCCTCGTTCATGCTCTCTCTCATTGTCTCTTTCTCAAATAAATAAATAAAATCTTTTAAAAAATAAAAATAAAATAAAATAATAAAGTTTTCAGAAGAAAACACAAAGGTAAATGTTAGTGGTCTTGAATCTAACAACGGCTCCTCAGCCATAACACCAAAGTACAAGCAACTTAAAAAAAATAATAAACAAATAAATGGGACTCAACCAAAATGTCCCAGTTTTGTGTTTCCAAGGACCCCATTGACAAAGTCAAAAGACAAGCCACTAAATGGGAGAAAATATTTGCAGGTCATATATAAGGAACATGCATTCAGACTGTGTGAAGAATTCTTACAACTCAAATAAAAAGACAACCCAGTTAAGAAATGAGCAAAGAGGGGCGCCTGGATGGCTCAGCGGGTTAAACTGCTGCCTTTGGCGCAGGTCATGAACTCGGAGTCCTGGGATCGAGTCCCGCATCGGGCACTCTGCTCAGCAGGGAGCCTGCTTCTTCCTCTCTCTCTGCCTGCCTCTCTGCCTGCTTGTGATCTCTCTCAATAAATCTCTGTCAAATAAATAAATAAAATTTTTAAAAAAAATGAGCAAGAACTTGAATACACATTTCTCCAATATTCAAATGTATACATTAATATATAAATGTATATATAAATATATTTTACATTATCGTATATTTATATAAACATATTTATGTAAATATATTTACATTCTTAAATATGTATTTAAATATAAATAAAATATGAAATATATAATATATATTTAAGATACATATAAGGTATATATAAAATATATGGGACAATAAGCACGAGAAAATATGCTCAACATCACTAATCATTCAGGAAATGCAAATCAAAACCATTGTGAGATACCACCTCCCACCCACTTGGATGGCTACTATCAAAAAACCCAAAAGCAGGTGTTGGAAGGATGTGAAGAGCTTGAACCTGTAAATTGCTGGTGGGCTTGGAAAATGGTGCAGCCACATTAGAAACGGTTTAGTAGCTCCTCAAAATGCTGAACACAGAGTTGCCATATGACACACCAATATCACTCCTGTGTATAGAGCCAAGAAAAAAACTATGCCCACACAAAAACTTGTGCATGAAGGTTTAGGGTTTATTCGTAATAGCAAAAAGGTGAGAACAACCCAGATGTTCATCAACTGATGAACAGATAAATAAAATGTGATCCATCCAGCCAGTGGAATATTATTCGGCCTTGAAAAGGATTAGAATTTTGATATGTGCCACAACACAGAGGAGCCTTGAGAACATTCTGCTGATTGAGAGAAGTCAGTCACAGAAGACCACATATTGCATGATTTGATTTATATGGAATTTCTAGAATATCTAAATCTTCAGAGACCGAAAGTAGATTAGGGGTTGCCTAAGACTGGTGGTGATGGCTAAAGTTTTCTTTTGAGGATGATGAAAATGTGTAAGTAGTTCAGTATAGTATAGTTAACTATAGTGAAAGCCATTAAATTGTCCACATTAGATGGTGAGTGGTATGGCCTGTGAATTATATCTCAATTAAGCTGTCATCAAAAAATGCAAAGAACTTCTATATTTATCAAGTAGAAAAAGAATGAACTTGATTAAAAACATCAAAAATGGGGAAAATAAAAACAAACAAAATAAGATGGGAGGAATAAGATCATGACTGTTTATCATTAATTTAAATGTGTACAGACTGACTTTTTCTATTAAAGCGCCTATCAGGGGGTTACAGATCCACGCTGTTCAAGAAACATACTTAAAATGCAAAAGGGATTGAGAATGTATCAGGTGAGGACATACCATGCAAAAGAGAAAGCCAGAATGGCAAAATTCATCGCAGACAAGTTGGGTCTAAAGTTATAGGTACTAAGATGAAGAGGGACATTTTTAAAGGCAGAGTTTAGAGGAAGTGGTGATGCAACATGGAGGCTTAAATGGGTAGAAGAATAAATGAAACAAGATGGGATTGGGAGGGAGACAAACCATAAGTGACTCTTAATCTCACAAAACAAACTGAGGGTTGCCGGGGGGAGGGGGTTGGGGAGAAGGGGGTGGGATTATGGACATTGGGGAGGGTATGTGATTTGGTGAGTGCTGTGAAGTGTGTAAACCTGGTGATTCACAGACCTGGGGATAAAAATATATGTTTATAAAAAATATATGTTTATAAAAAATAAAAAATTTAAAAAAAAAAAAATAAAGGCAGAGTTTGGAAAGAAGATGTAAAAGGTATAAGCAGGTATACCTCTAACAACATAATACCTAAAGACTCTAAAAATGCAATAACAACGTAAAATTTTAGCTTTTCAAATGGGAGTATCTACTAGAAGGAGGGAAAAACAAGGACACACAGAAAATAGACATCCTGGGGCGCCTGGGTGGCTCAGTGGGTTAAAGCCTCTGCCTTCGGCTCAGGTCATGATCCCAGGGTCCTAGGATCGAGCCCCACATCGGGCTCTCTGCTCTGTGGGGAGCCTGCTTCCTCCTCTCTCTCACTCTCTGCCTGCCTCTCTGCCTACTTGTGATCTCTGTCAAATAAATAAATAAAATCTTTTAAAAAAAAGAAAATAGACATCCTTATTTCCCTCGGAAAACATTTCTTTCTTACACCTAAGAAAAGCCATATTTGTAAAGATTAATTGCATACTAGACAACAAAGGAAACCTTTACAAGCCTTCCAAATTAAAGATTTAAAGAACAGTTCTTTGATCACAATCCAGTAGAATCAGAATTAGATAACCTGGTAACAAAAAATTGAAACTACATACACGTTAAGAAATACAGTTTTCAGTCAAAGAAGAAATCATAAGACAACTGAAGAAAATCTTGAAAGCAATGGAAAGGAGACTATTTCATACCAAAACTTAAAGAAGACACCAGAAGTTATACTCTAAGGACACTTCAGTGTCAAATGTCTTCAATTTCAAACATTTTTTTGAATTAAAGAAACTACTCATTTAAACCCATCAGAAAAGGGCAGCTCAATCAAAAGAAAGGAAGTAATTATAATAAAGATAAATTTTTAAACTAATAAAAAATATGAGGGGCAAATAAACTCAAAGTTGTTTCTATGAAAGACTAATGAAATAATAAAAAAAAAAAACTTCACATGTCCTATTAAGGATAAGAGAGGGGGAAGATGGGGTGTGGGAGGAGGTGGGGAGAGAGGGAAGGGGGATGGGGAAAGGGGGGTTTCAGGGAGGAGGGGACAGAGACAGGGAGAGAGAGAGTTGCAAAACAGATAAGGATTGGGAACAGAGATATAAAAGCAAATGCATAATATAAAAGAATCACTAAACTGCAAGGCACTTTATACTAATCAATATGATAACCTAGAAGAAACGATGATTTCCTAGGAAAACCAAATCATCCAAATGATTCAAGAATGGAAAATTCAGAAGATGAGTTCCAAGATCAGACAGGTTTGCAGCTGGATAGCTGTCATTCTACTGTTAAATGGCAACAGGCAATTAAACAATAATAAGTCAATTCACTTGATGAAGCTGAGCACAATGTTAATACCCAAACCTGAGAGGGAGGAACGGGGAAGCTATGAACACATCTGGCTTAGGACAGATTAGTTAACAGAAACTGAACTAATGTTAGCAAATAACAGAAGTCAGGCATCTATCAAAGGACTATATCCTGAGACCAACTTGGATTCATTCCAGGAAAATAAAGGGAGCTCAAGACCAGAAAATCAATAAGATTTACCTCATCACTAAATTAACTGTGAATAAACTCTTAAGACCATAAATGCATTTGATAGAAAATAAAGGCACCTGATAAAAGGTGAGCAGCCATTCTTTATAAAAATGAAGATAAAAACAGAAGGACGTTATTCAGGAGGGATTATTAACTAGGAAGCACTAGATCAAGAGGTAGATAAAATGAGCCATAGTGACAGAGCCCCATGCATGCATGGATAGAGGCGAATGAGCTCATGGATGAGCACCGGGCTGTCAACAGGTATTATAGGGACAAAGGCAGCGGTGAGGAGAGGAGAGTCTTAACAACATGGAAGAAGGTAAAAGGAGGATTGCAGTTAAAAATTGAGCATGATACAAACACATGCAAACAAGACCGGATATTTTCCCGTGTATAGTTTCTTAAAACCCTGTACACATTACTGGAACTACCAACTCTTGCTTTCAGCTCCTCAGCCCTCGCGTGATTTCCCAGTACTAGGATGCAGGGGTAGATCCTACGTTGGTGACATCCTATGTCATTGTACTCCTAAAGGGACAGGTGAAACAGCACAGGGGCTGCAGGTCAGAACTCAGGCATCGCTGTGCCCACCCCAGCTCCCTGCTCGCCCAGCCTCCACTCTGAAGCAATGGGCACTTGGAGCTGTTAAGAAACAGGGATCTGAGCAGTTCTCTGGTTCACCCTGGAGCCATCTGCATCCATCATGTTTCCCACAGCTCTCCCCGAGTGTTGGTGCTGGCTCCCCCCGAGTGTTCCCTTAGCTCCTGGCACACCCTTCTTATGAGAGCACCTAGTACTCCCCGTCACAGTGCTCTGTCTGTCACTTGCGTCCATTGATCCACTTTGTGCTGGTTGAGGGCTGGAGCCCCCTCCTGTTAACTTCTCAAGTCCGTTTCTAATGCAGCAGCCCCTGGCACTTAAGCACCCTGTCAGTACCTGCCAAATGAATGAAATGTACTCTAAACATAGTATGAAGTCTGTGTTTTGAAACTCCTTTTTGGAGCCGTTTGCTATCATTTTCCCAGGCAATTTAAAAAATTTCCAGCCTTGCTGCCAATAACCTGAAGGGGTAAAGGAATGCCGGCGTGCCCCATGGGACATGTCACTCTGGATGGTCCTTTGGCAGCAGGGACTTTGATAGCGCTCTTTCAAACCCAGCAGGATGGTGGAGGGGTACGTGGCTGAGTACCTCCCTGGTCTGACCCTGTGTGACGCCACCCGGTGCTTGCAGCTGCCCTCTGGAAGGTGTTGCTTTAGCGGCAGAGCCAGAGGGCACCAAGCATGTGTCTGTCTCCAAAGTCCTGGGCACCACATCACAATGCCTTCCTGAGAAGCAGAATCAAGGACAGTTGCTGATCTTCATTCTTTCCCACCAAAGGTATCTCATACACCATCTTTGGAAATTGGAGCCAGGGGGCGCTTGGGTGGCTCAGTCGCTTGTGTCTGCCTTCAGCTCAGGTCATGATCCCAGGGTCCTGGGATCGAGTCCCACACACTTGCCTCCCTGCTCAGCGGGGAGCCTGCTTCTCCTTCTCCCTCTGCCATTCCCCCCACTTGTGCTTTCTGGCTCTCTGTGTGTCAAATAAATGAATAAAATCTTTTTAAAAAGTTTGGGCCATATTCTTTCACCATTCTCCTTCACCTGGGGTAATTTGCCACCTCCCTGAATTTACCTGCATCTTTCCCAAAATCTACTTATCTTCCAGCCTTCTTGACCATAATGAGTCTATAAATTTTCAATAGAGAGTGTGAACTTACACTTGCTAATATTTGCATAACATGCACCTCTTTCGATCTCAAAGAAAAGCTTTGCACCGCAATGGTCTCTAATCTCCAATTAGGTTCTGTTCCGGGATCCCACTGGAATTCTACATGCCTGTCCCCTAAGATGCCATAAATTGTGGTCCAGTTTCCCAGCCAGCCAAGGAAAGCACATGGGAAATCTTGCTGAAGTATGAGTAAGAGCCAACGAAAGGGAACATATTTATCTGCCTCGAATGCTGGGACCTGAGGAAAGCAAGTTTCATTACAGACAAATCAGGAAGGAGGTGCAGATTGCTTTTTATATCACTCTGGAGTGGGGGTATGCCATTGATGATTAAGGCCATTTCCTGCAATGCACTCACCAAAGTGATACTCACTTCGGAGTGGACAAAACTTAGGAAATGGCCAAGGGGTGCTCTGCTTACACTTTACACACTCAGCATTTATTTGTATTAATTTCTTTATAGGGCAGTATAGAGACATGAGGCCACATTGAAAAAGCAAAGCTTGTCATCCTATGGCCTTGGGTCAAGAATAGAGATAGTGCTGCTCATGTCAGTTTCAACCTCCAGTGGCCAAGGGTTTGATCTGATGCTCTTTCAAGTTTTCACCATAGCCTTTCTCAAGCTCAATGGCCAATAATCCCACAGGAGGAGATTTTAGGGCCCTCTCAAACTTCTGTTTTGCTATCTCTCCCCAGCCTGCTTCCTCTGCAAAAGTCACCACTTTGCCTGTGCATCTACCACCTCTTAGAGCCTTTGGAATCAGCCACGAATTGCAGTGCTGATTCCTTCCATGACCACATATTGTTTACAGGAAAACTCTTCTTCGTTATGCCTTGCCAGTCAGAGTGACGGTTTCATCCGCAACCTGGACCAGGTTCGGGAATATTCTACACATAAATGTGAGCAAATGTCTTCTGTATTGAGAGACATGTACATTCTGTAAATGGACTCTATTGAAAAACCAATACATAGGGTACACTTATGTCCTGACCCAGCTGGAAGGAGGCACTTCATTTCCATCTTTCAGAAAATTGGTGTAACACATTGATTTTCATAACAAAGAAAGCAGTTTTGTGTCCTCTACCAAAAGACGGTCATCGTAAGCAATAAATTACCTCTTTGGAGTGAACAAATTAATAAGATATTTTCTAAATTTCAAAATAACAAAGACAGAACGATGTCTGTAATGCTAAGTGCATCTCCTTAGTTGCAGGACATTGTGTCATGGACCACCTGAGCAATGACACATGGCGGCCGGTAGTCTGATTTGTACATCAATTCACCTGGCAACCTGTTAAAAGAAAGTCTTGCACATGACAAGCTTTCAATAAGACACTGAAAAGATGGCCAGGAAGCCCCCTTAGCTGGCTTTTTAAGGTGTCCAGACATCTAGTCAACCTACCTCACCAACTCATCACCATGCTTACTGGAGTAAACCCAATCTCTTCCTTCCCCCTGGAGATGGGAGAAGAGCCACTCACATGTTTGTATGGAATTCTCATTCCCCCTCGCTCTGTCCCCACATGGCGCTGTCCGTGTAATAAATAAACAAATCTTTATGTCACCCGGTAGTTCCTGGGTCCAATTACACAACTCAGACAATTTTGGGTCACTACAGCCTTTTGTTTTTCTTTCCATCTTAAGCCTTCTGGGTGACCAACAGCTATCTAAAACTCATGTTGCTGCCATATGCTGTTGTTCTGCTTCATCTTTCCAGTAAAGTTCAGTATTTTCCCCTAAAGTTTGGTTTATCAGTATTTCCAGCGTCTATCTCCAGCTCGGGTCACCATCCCAGGTCCTGGGATCAAGTCCCACTCTGGACTTCCTGCTCTGCGGGAAGCCTGCTTCTGCCTCTGCCTCCCATCTCTTATGAATAAATTAAAAAAATCTTTAAAAATTAAAAAAAAATTTCTATCTTCCCACTTTTAAAGATTAATTCTAGGAATTATTGCTATAAATCCAAGTGTCCTATCTCTTTCTTAAAAAGTCTTCTCCAGGGAACCTGGGTGTCTCAGTTGATTAAATGTTTGGCTCAAGTCATGATCTCAGGGTCATGGGATTGAGCCCTAGTGAGGCCTCTGCGCTCAATGGGGAGTCTGCTTCTCTCCTTTTCCCTTTGCCCCACCCCCCTACTCACATTTACACACATGTGTTGTCTCTCTCTCTCTCTCTCTCTCAATAAATAAATAAACAAATCTTTAAAAAGTCTTCTCCAAAGGGAGTTTGAGAAATAGTCCAGTAAGGGGCTGGAAGAAAATATTATAAGTTTTATTCATATTTCATGTCATTCATTTAACTGTTTATCTTTTGCATGTCATTTATAATGTGCATAATAATTTAGAAGAGTAGTAGAGTCTATAATTTATCAAAAATTTGCTTAAATTGGTGATATGTCTGCAAATATTTTTGTATGTATGTATGTATGTATTTATGTATTTATTTATTTTTGTGAAAGAGAAGTGCACAGTAATAAAAGGAGATCACTGCTCCAGGGACCCAGATATTTCCCCAAGTCCTGTTTCCTTCCATTCCCTCTGGGCTTCATTAGACCCCCTTAACAGCAATCTTGTCCCTAAAACACGCCCTCTGCAGCACCAAGTTCGAATGCTTAACTCGGGCCATCACTGCAGGTTGTACCGGGATGACCTTAGGGAAAAGGGTGGTGGGTCTCACAGGTTTGCTGTGTCACCCCCATGAACAGTCCTTTGTTCTGAACAGCTAGTGCAGCCCACGTTTGAAATCACAGGCTCTGGCACCAGAGTGGGCGTAGATCCCAGCTGGCCCCTCAGTAGCAATATGGCTTTGGGAAAGTTGTGTCATTTCTGGCCCAGACTTAAGGCTCATCCATAACGTGGAGGAGAAGACAGTGTGACCCTCAGTGGGCTGTTGAAAGGATCACGAGATGGTTCGACTCAGGTGCTCTGAGGTACAAAACACACAGTAGGCCCACAGTAGAACAAAAAGTTGTTCTATTGATCTTATAGTTACTATTACTCATACTAACAAAACTGATCATTTGATATGATTTTCAAGCGAATTGTCTTCGCCTGGATTTCTAAGATTAACCTGCTTCAAAATGAATTCTGCTCTACTGTGAAAAACGAGCTAACCAGCAGGTTTCTTCTGCGTCTTTTCTGAACTTTTTAGGATCCTCTCTAGAGAAAGGTTCTAAAGGAAGGCAAAGTGCAGAAATACTCTTGCTTGAAATGATTAATTTTGCCAAAAAACAGTGCCTTGAACATAAAAGATATTTGATGAAGCTCACTGTAGACAGTGTAACTCTCCAGGATTCATAAGTTGAAAACTCAATGTCCAAAGGGACATAACTAGGAGATGGGGTCCTTGGGAGATGTTTAGGTCATGAGGGTGGAGTCCTCATGGGCGAGATTAGTATCTCCATGAGAGAGACCCCACAGAGATCCCTCGCCCCCTCCACCTTGGAGGTTATAGGGAGAAGATGGTCATCTGTGACCCAGGAAGTGGGCACTTGAACAGACACGGAATCTTCCAGGGTCTTGACCGTAGACTTCCCAGCTTCCAGAACTGAGAGAAATAAGTATGTCTTTAAAGCACCTAGTTTATGGTGCTCTTGTTACATCAGCCCAAACTAAGATAAAGCTTGTCTCTTATACTGAAAAATAACACAAATGTTAACAACAATTTTAAAAAGGAACATTGTGGCCAATGACATGTAATGAACATCATCTCTCCTCTACAGAGCCAAGAGCTTAATTAGTTTCGGGCAACTCAGTAGAGTATGATTAAACCAAAGAGCAGCAAGATGTCTAAATGCTCAAGTCCTCTGCCTCCTACTTTTCTGCCAAAACAAAAGAAAAGCCCTAGGCTGGTTTTGGTTGCCACCAAGCACAAAACAGCCAAATTCCAAATTAGAAAGCCTTGGGGTTTAATTGTGGATGTTTGGAATTACATAGAAGCTCTCTTTGATCATTCCAAAGGATGTTTCCCTCAAAGGTTACAAATACATCTCAGCCTACCAACCATCTCAGGCCTACCACAAAAATTATATATATACACTTTTAGCATTTTAAAATGTGTCTAAATTTCAGTTTCAGATCCAGTTTTGACTATTGTTATGGGCTTAGTTGGATGCCCCCAGATTCCTACGTTGACGTCCTAACACCCAGCATCTCAGAATGTGGCAGTATTCAGAGATGGGATTTTTAAAGAGGTGATAAAGGGAAAACGAGCTCACTGGGGGTGGGCACCAAGCCAACAGGACTGGTGTGCTTACAGGAAGAGGAGATTAAGACACAGACAATACAGACTGAAGGACAATCGTTTGAAGACAGAGTGGAGAACACAGCTATCTGCAAGCCAAGGAGAGACGTTTGAAGAATCGAACCCTATTGCCACCTTGATCTTGGACTTCCAGCGCCCAGAACCATGAGAAAATAAATTGTATGTTGCCTAAGCCACCCAGATGTTGATATTTTGTTTATGACAACCCATGACTCAGAAATTTGAGGACCTCCCTTCTAGACTTTATCCTGAAGTTCTGTTTCAGCTTCAGGGGCTTGTGTAATACTACTGTATCAAGGAGGGAGGCTCCTGCCATTCCCCACACTGGGTCGTTGAGACACTGCACAGCTGTCCCCAGGGCTGGCTACATAATTTACAAGCCCCATGCGAAATGAAGATATAGGGCCCTTTGGGCAAAAACAGGGAGGAAGTGTTTGTTAAAGGTACTAAAATAGAAAGCTCATTTCCTCCATGGTCTGTCTTCTGAAGGGGCATGGCTGCTGTTTTCTATTTGCATTTAATGTCATTCCAAGCAAATAAAAATTTTAAAATGTGATTATGGGCATGATTTTTGCCATTCATCTTCGCTGGGTGCAATGTCAGTGTTAAATAATTCACGCAGGGATTCCACAGCTGGGGCACACCCACGTGCCCTCTTCTTATCAGAACCGTGGAAATCCTGCACAAGACCAGCTCTGCCGTCTTTACCTCACCTGGGGACTCACACCTGTTCCACCGACCCTGCCGCCCTCGGCTTCCTGATGAGTAAGGAACTTGACAGGATCAGGAGCCGGGGGCTGCCTTTCTTTCCCTTCCCTCCTAAGTCACCACTTCCAAGGCTTGGCTAACACAGGGAGGTGACATGAGTGAGAAAGGACAAGACAGGGTTCTGGGATGCTCACAAGAGGCCACCGCCTCCTGCCGGTGCTCAGAGCAAGCTCTGGTCTGTAGGGAAGGCGAGCTCCGGTTGACTCGGTCATAGACGTCACGTGGTCAGCGAGTCTCGTTGACCACCACTCACGAGGTGTCCATTTCCATGCTGTGCTCACCGGGCAGGGCGAGCAGTACATGCAAATGAGGTGGCAAGGAATGGTGGATACCCACAGTGAGCTGTCCCCTCTGCTATGTACGTGCTCCACTGTCCCACCTGTTATGCCCCAATAATGGGTCCATGATTAAAAGAGCGAGACAAATCGAAGGTCAAACAAAGCTTTATTTTGCACCAAGCATCAAGAATCAAACTGACCAGCCAGGGCCGCTTCTCTTACAGAGAAGTCGACCCCTCTCTCCTTTACGGACTAGCTTTTAAGGGCAAAGGCCATGCGGTTGGGCCTGGCCATGCACAGGTGGCCAATGAAATTGTAACACACAGAGAGAGCTGCACAGTGATGCTAGGTGACCAATTGAATTACAACTTACCTTTTAGTAGACATTTGACCTAGCCTATCACCTTGGTTAGGATTGGCGCCCAAAAGACTCACAAAGGGCGGGACCCATACTCCTTGGTAGCTAGGGAGACAGTATGCAACTCTCCACTGATCAGATGTCTTTACCTGACCTGACCCACCCTTGTATTTGGGCTTTGTTACCTGAGGTTGATTTCCGGGACTTGTTTTTAAGTAAGTCCCCTGGGAGAAGGGGAGCAGGGACAGCTTAAGGGTTAAACAACAAGGTTATTGTGTAACCTCAATTGAAGCCTATGGCTAAAATATAAAAATATAAAATAGGTCCTTACACCACCCACTTCGCTCAAAAAACACAAAGTCAAAAATAAAACTGAGTAATTCCTAGACAGTGAGAGAGAAGCACACTGACTTCACCTTAGAACCCTTCTGAGGGCGGTGCTTGGCGGGGGTGGGGGCGTGTGGGGGGGTTGGGGGTGGATAATGGGACCTCTGAGGGTGTGGCCCAAAGGGCAGGGCCCTTTGGGAAGGGGCTTTCTGGGGGAGGGGCCCTTCTGGGAGCAAAGCCCTGGGTGGGGGTGTTCCCTCTGGGGGCAGGGCTGGGAGCAACCCCAGAAACCTGGCCCACAGAGAAGCTGGTCCTGTCTCTCCCTCTGCTCCCTTTCCCCAGGGACCCCTAGGCTTGGAGACTAAAGTCAAAATTAAAGCCATATGTCTAAATGGTTCATACTGTGGTTGGGTAGTGTTTTTAACATATTAATTGACTGGTTTTTCTCAGTATTTGTCAAACCTTTCCCAACTCAAGGCTTTCTCTTAAGCAGCAGCGCAAGGCTGGCCCTTCAGTTGGGTCAAGCTATTTGGTGATTCTGTGTAAAAACCCACCCTCTTGCGCTGCTCAGGAGGGCAGTGTTGCATCCTAATATAAACATAAATATATATCAAAACTTTTTACAAATTATATTTATATGTATACATTCCATTCTATGTTTACATATATATGTATAAAATAAAAATAAAAATATTGTTTAAAAGGCTGTTTTGCTGGGCGCCTGGGTGGCTCGGTGGGTTAAAGCCTCTGCCTTCAGCTCAGGTCATGATGCCAGGGTCCTGGGATCGAGACCCGCATCGGGCTCTCTGCTCAGCGGGGAGCCTGCTTCTCCCTCTCTCTCTGCCTGCTTCTCTGCCTACTTGTGATCTCTGTCTGTCAAATTAATAAATAAAATCTTTAAAAAAATGCTGTTTTGCGGGGAACCTGGGTGGCTCAGTCCTTAAGCGTCTTCCTTCCACTCAGGTCATGATTTTAGGGTCTTGGGATTGAGGCCCACATTGGGCTCCCTGCTCAGCAGGAAGCCTGCTTCTCCCTCTCCCACTCCCCCTGCTTGTATTCCTGCTTTGTCTCTCTGTCAAATAAATAATTTTTTAAAAAGAAATACTTTATTTAAAAAAAATAAGTAAAATGCTATTTTGCCCTCTATCCTGGTAAGATGGAACACATTCCTAACAAGAGATCTTCCTTGACTCCGTGATAAAAATTTAACATTGTCTTAATGAATCCTCACAACATCCGCCCCCCCAACCCTTCTCAGATGTTACAATTAAGGTTCAGTGAAGTCCAAACACTGGGCCTGAGGTAATATATCCAGTATGTGGCCTCTTGCCATAGTCTAGCAGCCCAAATTGGGGGTGAGGGTGTTTGAGTGTCATTGGCCAGGATGCAAAAGCTGAAAGATGAAAAGAAGGGTACTCTTGCTTTTTGGCCCCAAAAAAAGAGGATTTAGAAAGAAAGAGACCAGTCGCCCAAAGGAGGAGGCTCCACACTTATCCCAGCTGGGCAGAAGTCAGAGCAGAAGGGAAACTCCCATCACCAAGGAGAATGGGATTCTCCTTCATACAAAAGCATAGGATCCCTCTCACCTGATATGTTTCTGTCCCATAGTCGTCCCCCTGTGCTTGCCCCATAATATCATTCTCAGGAAATGGCTGAGAGATACATTCAACTTGCAGAATTACAGCAAATAAAGTAATCTTTGACCCATCCTGGGAGCTTCTGATTACTGGGAGGGGCCAAGCCATCCTAGGGCAAGTGCACTCATTTCAAGAACCAGTAAAATGACTCCAAGAGTATCATAAAGGCTAGTGATCATGACTGGTCCAGAAATATTTCTGGGAGTCCCTTTTAACATCCCTCCCATCATTTCTTCTCATCTCCAAGGGAATGGTACTTAGGTATTCTGAAAGAAATATGCATGACTAGTAAACTGTGTGTGACCCCGCCGCCTAATTCATCCCTCACCAGCAAATAACTGATGGTTTGAAGGATGAATACTCCCCTGGCAGGGCAAGAGCTGAAGCAGAATGTATGGGGCGAGGCGGCTCTTCCCCCTGGATATAAATAATTAAACCCAGTAGCCACCCTTCCTGCCTGGCCACTGTCATTTAGGTATGGCTGATTATCCCTAAATGGGAATGAGATGGGGGCGGGGGTGGGGGAGGGAAGCAGGTGATGGTCAAAAAAACTACAGTAGCTGCCACTGAGGACATAAAATGCAGCATTATGATGCTGTTGAATCAGAACATACCACTACCTGAATCTGTAGCTCTTTGAGGATTTGCAAATCAACTAATTATATTTTTCTTGGATTCTTCCCATACAATTAGAAAATTTATAATAGAGTCCATGAACATTATTAGTTTTACCATTTTAAACCAGCAATCACACTTTGATTTTTACAACAAAAGCAGAAATATAAACACACACATTTGGATCAGTTTTCTGTTAGTCTGTCCGGACTTCAAAATCCTATTCCTCAACATAATGCACACCAAAGTTCTGGATTAAACAAGAAATTAGATGGCACCTGAACACTTGGTTTAATATTCTCTAAAGGACTATGCAACTTATTTCTTACATTATGACATTGTTTTACAAATATCCACACTTTTTAATGTTAATATTTTAATCATGATTAAAAAATCAAACATAAAAATTTCTACTTTTTGCTTTTGCCCCCTCCATTTGGAACTTATTTATAGCCTGATAATTCAAAGGTCCCCATGTTTATGAAAATCTGGACAGAAATAGCTCTAAGATCCCATTCAGAACTTGATATTAATCTAAGTCTTTTGGCTCCATTTATCCTGAGAGCAAAGAGTAGGACAAAGGATTTGAGTACTGTTAGTTTATCTGGGGGATTATCCAAGGTAGAAAAGAATGGGAAAGTGAGACAGTGAAGAAGCAACTTTGTCAAAAAGGTACATTGTTGATATAATTGTTGTGGATAGAAAATGAAGGCTTGCTTTTACTGAAAGTTCCTGAGAAACTTCTTTAAGTTGTCCTCATGAAGACCTGAAAACTGACAATTTTATCTATGGTTCTTATTTCCACTTCACTGAGAGCTGTCCTCGGAGGACATTAATTCTCCTACACTTTTGGGTTGTGTTGGAGACATTCTAAAATGAGAGAGAGAACATGAGATGCTATCCGTGTTACATAACTGTGATTTCCCATGGAACTATCCACCACAGGTGTGGCTATAATCAGGTGTTGGGCCTTGATATCAGAGGTATTTGAGGCAGTATCATTTTAGGTTAATCACTATATCTGAAATTTCCAAAAACTTAAACTGATGAAAATTTGATTATAAATCTACAAATATAACAATAAATCTACTGTATTCAAATTATTTTCATAGAAATTCACAGAAAAGCATCAATTGATTAATATTTAAATGTTACAAAATACTGAACTGAAAGAGTTTGGTCATATAACAACGTGTAAGAAGTAGAACTTAGGTTTAGGTTAGAACTCAGGATGCATTTGAGACTCAGTTAAGAAATTGAATGGAGGGACGCCTGGGTGCCTCAGTGGGTTAAGCCGCTGTCTTCCACTCAGGTCATGATCCCAGGGTCCTGGGATCGAGCCCCAAATCGGGCTCTCTGCTCAGCAGGGAGCCTGCTTCCTCCTCTCTCTCTGCCTGCCTCTTTGCCTGCTTGTCATCTCTCTGTGTCAAATAAATAAAAAAAATCTTAAAAAAAAAGAAATTGAATGGATGTCTGACTATCTTATAGGTTTGCTAAAAATCAGTGACTTTGTGTTCACTTGTGGCTATGCAGGAATTTTTAACTTTCTCTAAGAAGCTATTAGATTTGATTATATAATGGCAGTAAAGGATGGGGAAAAGCAAAGTACAAACCCCATAAAGACAAAGACACAGAGTATGAGAAACGAGTAATAGATAAGAAGAATCAATGCATTTGAGGAAAATGGGAATTGAAATACACAATGATTGTTGATTTTTTCAGATGGAGAAAACAAATCTAGCTTGCAAGAAGGAAATAACAGAAGACATGTTGTGATGTGATACAGAATCCTGGAAAAGGCAGTAACGTGGAATAAAGGAGTAGGGAGAGCATATCAGGTAATTTGGATAGGAAGGAGTTAGGAGATAATTGCTTGATAAATTTTATATGGCCCACTTAAATGCACAGATTTCTCTTCTTTAATTTATATGGAGAACAGGGCGTCCTTTCTCTTCCCTTTCAGAGCACCAGAGGTGTACTCTTTCAGACTGAAAACCTGAAAAGCTCAGGACTCAGTTGCTTAAGCACAGCTGAGAGAACATATTTCAATTAAGATTTACATTTTGCTTTATGTAGTAGACTGTCAAAAGTGGTTTAACCATAGTTTTTCATTTAACAAGAGGACTACAGAGAGTGTTTTCGGGTGTTGGTTCAGAGTCTTAAGAAAGTCCAGTGAACTATCTTAAAGGTTTTCATGGCTTTTTATTCACGGTTGCAAAAATTGCTGTTGGAGTTCTCACTATTAAGCCCACATTTCTGGCAGAAAGATAGAGGTAAAAGAGAATGATATCTTGTAAGACTGATACTTTGTCATATGGTTACAATGTAACTAGAAAAGAGACAATAAAATATTTGATGTTGTTTTAAGTTTCCTGTTGTCAGTCCCTCAGTGCTTTCTGATATTAAAGGAAAAAGTAGATGGATATTGACCTGGCAACTATCAACACCTGTCAGTCTCTCTTGGATAACCAATATCTCTATAATCTCTTCTTCCCAGTAAAAAAAATATATATATTCATAACCCACACTGTGCCATCTCAAGTTACTGCACCAAGATAAAATTACAATGATTTTCAGTCATTCCAAATGGACAGAATACCCTTCCTTATGATATCATGTCTTATAAGATGGATATTGCTACCAATATACCCAGATGTGACTGTGGAAGATACAGGAAAAAAATAATAATCTTTATACATTCCTTGGGTTGACCCTGTTTACACAGATGCATTACTATTAGAAAAGGTTGGTTTGGGACATTGGAATGAATTTACTTAATGGGTCTGTATGTAATTGGGTTGGAGGAAATTTTTAATTTCTACAAAAATTATTAGAATTCTACCTTATTCTCTTTTGTTAATTTTCACATGTTAACAAAGCCAACGTTTTTGTCTAGCAGACAAGATCTTAAATCCTAACAAAACTCAATTTTTTCCTTTTTTTTAAAGTTTGAGAGCCTCATGTTCTCTCATGCTGCTTTAAATACAACTCAAAAAAAGGGAGCTAAATGGGGCAGTAAGACCAGACTTTTTATTTTATTTTATTTATCTTATTTTTAATTAAAAAGTTAAAGATTGTATTTATTTATTTGAGAGAGAGAGAGAGCATGAGTGGGGCAGGGGGAGGTAGCTGCAGAGAGAGACTGAGAAGTATACTCCCTAATGAGCAGGAAGCCCAATATGGGGCTTGATCCCAGGATCCTGACTGAGATCATGACCAGAGACAAAGGCAGGTACATGTGCAAAATCCCTTTTTTCTGGGAAACAATACTTTACAAGAGATGTTTGAAAAAGTACTGGGGAATCAACTTTAATCGGAGATACAAAAATTTAATTGACTTTTGTAAAGCTACAGGGATCCAAATGATGGGAATCCCAGCCCGTTTAGGTTGTGGACCACAGAGTATTCTTCTCTGTAATATTTTATTTTCTTCCATGTCTACTAACTCCAGTCCAAGTTCACTGATCTCATTTTAGATAGTGCAAAACCTGGCAAAGAATACCAAACAAGTGCCCAATATTCTACATTTATTATATCATTTCTAACATATAGAAGTGTGTTATCAAGGCTGGTTCTGTGAATGAACATAGTTATGCTAAAGTGTGTTTTTTTCTCCAAGAAATTAAATGCATGATTATCACACAATTATAAAATACTTGTGTCAAGAATTTTTATTCAAAAATTAATAAGAGAAGCAGATATTAAAACTAGTTCACATGGTACTTTGGGATATAAGTAGAGTTGTGTAGCAGAAGTGCTCTGGGCCCATAATTTGGGTTATAGAATTTATGTTTTCTAATGAAAAATCATTAACTTGCATTATTGTTAACAAGAATCTTGTGCATTACCATCAGTTTTCTATATTATAACCTGTTGCTCTACAGTTTGTAAATAACTTTGTCAATAGCAAGCTAATAAACGGTGTGACTCCAAAGGATTGAGATAATCTCCAGAGTTTCTGCTACATAATGCCCAGGACTCCATTGAAAGGACACCTAAGAATTAATTTTGCCCAAAAATTTGATCATTGTTTTCACTGTCCTTACCTATTTTCCAAACCTAGTCCTTTTGATCACCTTTCACTCTGTGGACAACCCTGTATCTGATTGACTTGTTAATTCTGGGAATGTTTTGCAGATTAATTTGCTTGCCAGAGGTGGTTCCTCTAATTGATGTCTAAGAACCCTAATTAGTTAAGAATACTTTTTTTTTTAACATTTTCATTGCTATTTGTTATTATTATTATTGCTAATATCTCTATTATAAATAATTCACAAGGGCATCTATCTGACAAAAGACAAAGAGCTGGCTACTAGTAGAAAAAGTACATTTGACTCTGTCAGTGAAAATGGTAAAGGGATTTGAGAAAATAAGGCAAAGCACTGGAATCATGTGTTAAAACTTGAAATATTATAGACACATTTACTTAATTTCTAATACTGTTGTTGCTTATAATTAAATAAGATGTTTTCCATGAACCACGCATTACAGCAAATATGTTGTTTATACAGATTAAATTTTCACCAAAATGGATGCCTGGGTGGCTCAGTTGGTTAAGCAGCTGCCTTTGGCTCAGGTCATGATCCCAGCGTCCTGGGATTGAGTCCCGCATCGGGCTCCTTGCGGGCTCCTTGCTCGGCCGGGAGCCTGCTTCTCCCTCTGCCTCTGCCTGCCATTCTGTCTGCCTGTGCTTGCGCTCTCGCCCACTCCCTCTGATAAATAATTTAAATCTTAAAATAAATAAATAAATAAATAAATAAATTCTCATAAAAAAATTGTAAGTGTATTTTATTGTAGGATCATGATCAGCATTTTGCAGATGAGAAAAATGAAATTTGGAAATGTCTCTTCAAATCCCTCATACAATATCTGGCCTAGATAGAAGGATATACTATCACAATTGAGGAAGATAATTGAGATTACTTAAAATGATAAACTTTATTGTTTAGGGTTTTTTAAAAGTTTGCCACAGATTCAGATTCTTTTAAAATATGTATCTATTTTGTGTACAGAGAATGAACTGAGAAGTAAAAAGAAAGTGATATATCAGTGCTACCAACTAATGGCTATACTATCATCACCTTATTTATGAACAATGAAACAGCATGCAATATTTAAATCAATTTAAATAAATTCCTATTTGTTTTATATATTTATAAATTTAAATAAATTCTTATTTATTTATTATTAAAGAAATTCCTCTAACAAACAGTATGTGTTGAAGGTTCCTAGCAGAAAAGTGTTGTACTTCATGGAAGTAATCAGAAAATATGATCTAAAATTCTGCTTTCAAGGGCGCCTGGGTGGCTCAGTGGGTTAAAATTCTGCTTTCAAGAAGCTATAACAGTAAGTACTGAGCATTAGCTATTATATGCTATGGATGAATAACTGAAATCTACATTTGAAACTAATGGTACACTATATGTTAACTAATTGAATTTTAAAAAGTTAGTAAAAAAATACCACTATTTCATAAAACAATATTCCCAACAGGCTCTTTTGCTTTAAAATACTCACTTTGTAATGAGGGTCATTACTTTTGTCTAGCCAATTCTTACATCACTGTTTATCCCTTCTCTGCTTTATTCCTTCCCAGTATCAATAAAGGCTCACTTGGGGTACCTAGAAGCCATGAGAAAGCTTGTAATAGATCTGGCTGGCTTTCACCAGCAATTTGACCACCATGTGCACAGGGAAGTCTATTGATAAAGGCTTTATTGCAATACATTGCAAATACATGGATGA
Source organism: Mustela lutreola (assembly GCF_030435805.1). Taxonomy (NCBI): domain Eukaryota; kingdom Metazoa; phylum Chordata; class Mammalia; order Carnivora; family Mustelidae; genus Mustela; species Mustela lutreola. The sequence goes on along the minus strand of NC_081308.1, from coordinate 55,173,292 downwards.
TTTTTAATTCTCTTTCTTGAGGTCTTGTTTCATGATAATAAATTTAGGGTGGCTTATTGGAATGGATGTTATTAACATATTTTCATAGTTCTAAGTACATAGAATTGTAAAATAGATTAATGAATGTGGCATTACTGACAACTGTCCTCATTTTGAAATCAAATTACAGTGTACTGAGCTGAGGAGGCAAAGCAGATTTGGGATTATGAGTGAACTAATTTAAAAAAGTCTTAGGGGTGTGATCAGACTATTGGGTAATTCAGTAGAAAAATGTCAACTGATTGAGATTCTGTGTTCCCTGATTTCAGAGAGAAGTTAAGATAAATAAGTAACACGAGGAGACTAGGAAGCCAAACATAAGTGAAAATTTTGTGCCAGGGTGTGTATACATCTGTTTATCTTCTTGCTTTACCATTAAGGTTGTTCCTAGAGGAGAGTTTAAATATGTGTTGGAGCTAATCTCTGTGGATTACACAAGAAACCACATCCTACAGCTCTCCCTGAAACACCCCTTATGATTTCAATGTAACTTGGTTTTTGCATTTTTAGAAATAACAAAATACTTTGCAAACTCATCTACTTTATTATTTCTACAAGTTACCACCACAAGTGAGTCAGCTGGCTCCACATTTTAACACAGTGACAGTCAAAGAGGAATGGAGGAATGAGTCGAGTTATCAATATATGTGCTTTTAAGAAGTATGACAGGGTAGCAGCTATTTCCAGGAACCAAAACATGGGTCAGCAGCTGTGCAGGAAAAGTGGTGGAATAAATGACTCATTTCAGAGTTCTATAACATATTAGTTCTATAATGTATCTTCAGCACCCAATTACCCGCTTTGATCTAAAGATAAGGATTTACAGTTAAGGTCCCATTTATGATTTGACTGGTAGGGTCTGAAGAATTTTTACTATTGTTTTGACTATTACTTGAAACCTATAGTAGTACTTGGGATATGTGTTGTGTAATCTGTGAACATGTGCTAATTTTAGATTAGATAATTCCTGTCTCAAACCCCTGTTAATTTGTTTGTTTTTGATTACTTGTTAGTGGTTTCAGTAAGTGGATATATCTGAACAATAGCAAAGCCACTATTAAAATAAGTTATTATTATATAGAGCATGGAATTGCACATTCCTCCTTTGAATCCGACAGAGTTTCACCATATCCTTAACAATTTGGGGAAAACATGCTATTATTTTTCTTTATAAAATTTCTCCTGTTAGGCTGTGATGATTGTCATCAGCAGTAACTCCTCTGAAGGCTTTGTCAAAAGAGTTGAAAAAATTGGAAAGGTGTGAAGGTAGCTGTTTGCTGAATATAAAGAGAAGAGCATTGAAGTACAATTCACATTCTTACTTCTCTTTCTATGCTTTCAGATGTTTGACATTTGAAAATTTTGCTTCTAGAAGAGATGCCCTATATAATTCTTTTTTTAAAATTTTTTATTTTTTATAAACATATATTTTTATCCCACGGGGTACATGTCTAGGAATCGCCAGGTTTACACACTTCAAAGAAACCCTAAGCCCAGCAGGAGAAGAGAAATCATAAAGATCAGAGCAGAAATCAATGAAATAGAAACCAAAAAAACAATAGAGCAAATCAACGAAACGAGGAGCTGGTTCTTTGAAAGAATTAATAAAGTTGATAAGCCCCTGGCCAGACTTATCAAAAAGAAAAGAGAAAGGACTCGAATAAATAAAATCATGAATGAAAGAGGATAGATCACAACTAACACCAAAGAAATACAAACTATTATAAGAACACACTATGAGCAACTCTATGCCAACAAATTTGACAAACTGGAAGAAATGGATGCATTCCTAGAAACATATAAACTACCACAACTGAACCAGGAAGAAATAGAAATCCTGAACTGACCCATAACCAGTACGGAGATTAAAACAGTCATTAAAAATCTCCAAACAAACAAAAGCCCAGGGCCAGACGGCTTCCCAGGGGAATTCTACCAATCATTTAAAGAAGAACTAATTCCTATTCTCCTGAAACTGTTCCAAAAAATAGAAATGGAAGGAAAACATCCAAACTCATTTTATGAGGCCAGCATCACCTTGATCCCCAAACCAGAAAAGGATCCCATCAAAAAAGAGAGCTATAGACCAATATCCTTGATGGACACAGATGCGAAAATTCTCACCAAAATACTAGCCAATCGGATTCAACAGTACATTTAAAGGATTATTCACCACGACCAAGTGGGATTTATTCCAGGGCTGCAAGGTTGGTTCAACATCCGCAAATCAGTCAATGTGATACAACACATCAATAAAAGAAAGAACCAGAACCATATGATACTCTCAATAGATGCTGAAAAAGCATTTGACAAAGTACAGCACCCCTTCCTGATCAAAACTCTTCAAAGTGTAGGGATAGAGGCACATACCTCAATATCATCAAAGCCATCTACGGAAAACCCACTGCAAATATCATTCTCAATGGAGAAAATGTGAAAGCTTTTCCACTAAGGTCAGGAACACACCAGGGATGTCCATTATCACCACTGCTATTCAACATAGTACTAGAAGTCCTAGCCTCAGCAATCAGACAACAAAAGGAAATTAAAGGCATTCAAATCAGCAAAGAAGAAGTCAAATTATCATTCTTTGCAGATGATATGATACTATATGTGGAAAACCCAAAAGACTCCACTCCAAAACTGCTAGAACTTGACAGGAATTCAGTAAAGTGTCAGGATATAAAATCAATGCACAGAAATCAGTTGCATTTCTCTACACCAACAACGAGACAGAAGAAAGAGAAATTAAGAAGTCCATCCCATTTACAATTGCACCCCAAACCATAAGATACCTAGGAATAAACCTAACCAAAGAGGCTAAGAATCTATACTCAGAAAACTATAACGGACTCATGAAAGAAATTGAGGAAGACACAAAGAAATGGAAAAATGTTCCATGCTCCTGGATTGGAAGAATAAATATTTTGAAACTGTCTATGCTACCTAAAGCAAGCCCTATATAATTCTTACTTTAAGGAACAAGTTGCTTTTATAATTTTTAAATTATTCTACCATTCAAGTATTTTCATTTAAATTAAATTCAATATCATTTAAAAAATAATCAAAAGTGCAGCCAGTATTCAATTCCTGGGCTAAATAATTTTAGAAAGCTTTGTGTTATTGAACCTACAGGGTTTTTCTGTAGTTTTAACTCTTTCTTTCTGTGATTTTTCCCATTAGTCACGTAAGTGACTGCAATATAACAGACATTGAGGATAAAGAAGTACTGAATAGAACAAACCTTGGCCTCATGAAGTTGAGAATCTAGCAAGGGAGTCAAACAATTCAATCATTCAGAGACAATTTATTGAGTGCCTGCCCTAAGATGAGCACAACAAAACCCCAGCTCAGAGGAATCATTTTAATGGGAGAGATAGATAATAGGTAAGCCAACTTAAAAAAAATTGTACTGGTTTTTCTTTAATAGTGATGTATATTTGAACTAAATAAGCACATTTTAAAAAGAGCAGTGATTGAGAAGAAGAGGTTTTTTAACTGAGTGGTCCGAAAAGGACTCCCTTAAAAAGTCTGTTTTGAACAGATTTCTGAATAATATCAGCTATGAAGCTGTGTAAAGATCTCAGGGGTGGGTGATTTTTCCAGTCAAAAAACTGTAAAGGCTCCAAAGTCACAATACAGCTGTAAGTTTCTCTAATAAAGTAACTTCTGACAAAGGATGAGAAGAAATAACTAACCCAGGTTTGAAAGAAAAGGGACAGACTTTCTATGGAATTAATATTTAATTAAAGCTCTAAAGGACAAAAATACACTAGAGCAAAATCCTGGTGATGCTGATATACCTAATGAAAGATCATAAACAAGGTGTGGGTAGCAAAGAGTGTGTGGGAATGTTGGTAAGAACAGTGGGGAAGAGTCATCCCTGAACATGTTCTTAAATGAAGCAATTCTTGTGTTGTTTTAAAAGGTAAATTGGAGTTTGTCTAAGTGTTTAGAGAAGGATGCCTCAGCTTATGGAACTTCGAAGCCATAAAGATGTGATAAACTACTGCAGATATTTTCATGTATATTTGTTGTTGCTTCTAGTACTGGTGATCTAAAAACTCCTACTTAAGACAACTAAAAATCCAGACAAAATAGCTTTTAAAGTTAAAAATATCAGAATGATTATAAAAATAAGTGAGGGATTACTGGGCCAATATACGAAATACAATGAGAGCCTAGAGATATATGCCCTGAAGCCATTTTAGCTATGAGAGCATTTGAAACTGCTAAAACACACTGAGCTGTGTTTTTAATAGACTCTTGATACTAGAGAAACAAAATTCAAAATCCAGCAACAATCAAGTTTGAGGACTTTGGTACAACCCAAATTTAAGTTGAGATCCCCAAAGCACAAGGAGAAGCAGAAATAAGACTATAGCCTGCCTTGCCTTCTGTGTAAACTGAGAAAGTCAGTCACTGAATTTGGAGTATGATTGTCTTGTAGAGTCTCAGATATAATAGAAAATCCTGCCAAGGAGGACCATACCATTATTATAGCTCTTAATTATCCCTACTCAATAAGAGTTTCAAATATAATGTCTTGAACATAGCAAAATGTAACAAAGCACGCAAAGAAAAACCATTAACAAGATTTGATAGACAAAATGGGATTAAGTATGATATTAAAATGATCAATAAAGATTGTAAAATGGCTTGATTACTCTGCTCAAAGAAATGAGAGGGGAAGCAAATTGAACAAAAAACTGACACTAAAAATGATATTGAGAAAGATTTTATAAATGAACCAAATGGATACTCTAGAACTTTAAAGATATGACAGCTAATTTAAGATACCACAGGGGTGCCTGGGTGGCTCACTTAATTAAACCTCCAATTCTTTTCCTTTTATTTAACACCTTAATTTTATTTTATTTCTTTCATTTTGGCTCAGGTCATGATGTCAGGGTTGTGAAATAGAGCCCAGAGTTGGGCTCTGTGCTGAGCCTGGAGCCTGCTTAAGATTCTTTTCTCTTCTTTTTCTATCCCTCCCTGCACTCTTGCTCGCTCGCTCTCTCTTGCTTGCTAATAAATAAATAAATATATAAATATATAGATAATAGACAAAGCAAAATAAAAGCAGATTATGGAAATAAATATAAAGATTTTGAAATGAAAACAAGTTCAAAATAAAATAGAGAAGACCTACACAGCTAAAAGTTCATTCAAAAATCTACTATTAAAGAATTCAGTATGACACAATGTTAAGATATCAAAAGATTTGAGCATGTACTTTACAGAAAGGGTAATCCAAATGGCCACTCATATATAAAAACTGTTTATCTTTATTATGAATCTGGAATTAAATTAAAATTAAAATTAAATTAAAACCTAGAATGGCATACTATTACACACTTACCATATTGGGCAACAGTAAAAATGTCTTGCAAGAATGTGAAAGAATGACAGTGCCCATAATAAAAACATTTGAGGTAAGTTGTACAATATTTAGAAAACTTAACAATAAAAATTAAAAAAAATTGGTCCATTCCTAGAAACACAACATGGAACTAAATGAATATTTTCACCAGGATATGCAAACAGATGATTATAGTTATTTCATTCATAACAGCAGATCAGCAGTGGTATATTTGCACAATGTTACATTAAATAAGAGAGAATATTAACAACCTGGGAGGAGGGGCTAGGTTGTTATCATAAAGAGATCTTCTATGGTGCTGACTATGTTCTATTTCTCAAAATCTTTAAGTTAAAAAAGTTTTCCAGTTTATATCTAGATAGATAGAGAGATAGATAGATAGATGATAGATAGACAGATATCCCAGAAGCTGCAATGCTAGGCTAGGACCAGGCTTTAAAGGGCTTTTCTATACTCTACTAAATACTTTAAACCTTTCATTATATCATAGCTCAGTGTTCAAATATCCATTGGTTTCCTCAGTTTCCTAATATTTCTCTTAAGGTGACCTGATCTAGACTTTTGATCACCTTTGTCTAAATATTTCTATTTTAACAAAGTCCTTTTTAACACTCAGAGACTGAAACTTAGAAAAATACTCTGTTATCTCACTAGAGTGGAAAATATATAGTTACCCATTAACTAATGATATCCATGTCTACATTAGATCCATGACATTTTTAATTCTTGGGAGCTTTTGGTTAAATGAATTTTTTAAGCTTCCTTTAAATGAAGCTTTAAGCCACCACCACATGAATAAAATTGAAGAACTAAATGAAAACAAGCCAAGTATTTACAGAGTAATAGAATGTGCAGTGGAAAGAGTACAATTCTGAAATCATAAAGCCTAATTAGTGTGATGCATCTTTACTAGCCATGTAATCATAAACCAGTTATCTAAATTGTGTTTCCTCGGTTTTTTCACCCATGAAATGGTGATGATAATACTTATTATGCAGAGTTGTTGTGTGGCTGTAATGAAGCATGGAGCATGAGAGTCTCATATTCCATGCTAAAATGATAGCTATTTTTATACTTATAATAATTCTAATAATAGTAATTAAATTGTTCAAAATGATAATATTCATTTATATTGAGGCATTGTATTGACTATTCATAGACACATTTACCAAAATAAATTTCATTTTACTTTACCCCCCCTGAGGATATATATTTTCTAATTCAATATGAATCTCATTATGAATAATAATTATCATGATAAATATGCTGATTTTTCTTCTATTTATTTTTAGGGAAGTATCCTAAACTGTTGAACATAAAGAAACTTAAGCAAGTCTGTCTTATTCAAAATTTGCATGCTGCTTTCTTATGAAACTAGATTATAGAGTTGTATGAAATAAATTCATGCAGTTAAGATATTTATGTTTGGAAAACTGGGTGGTCAGTTTAGTATCTCAAAAGAAGATTTTAAATTTAAACCTTAAAAATGAGCTCTTTCAGCCTTATTTATAGACCATCCTTCATGCTTCATAAGTATTCCTTCATTGTAAACTAAGTAATAGTTTTTGTCACAGTGTATATAACTAAAATGGATTTTATATTCTATTATTTCAGAGTTAGTTGCAGTTTCTACTTCCTTACTTCCTTTTTTGAAAAATAGATTAATTCTACAAAAAGTTTTTTCCAGCTTTATTGAAAAATAATCGACATATTATAATTTGTAAATTTAAGAAATGATTTCTTATAACATTGCAAACTTTTAACATTGTGTAAATTTTGTACAATTTGATAAATTGGTATACATCTGTATTGCAATATAATCTACATAAAAATGTTAATACATCTACTATCTCATATAGTTGCCACTGTTTTTATGCATGTATCGTAAGGAATTTTAAGATCTACTCTCTTAGCAACTTTTATGTATATAGTACAGTAGAGATAAACTTCAGAGTTCTTGTGGGTTTTGTTCCAGACCACCTCAATAAAGAGATTATCTCAATAAACTAAGTCAAATTATTATTGTTTTTTTGGTTTCCCAGTGCATATAAAAAAATAAACACTATACTGTACTGTTCAAAAGCATTATGTCTTTAAAGAAAAACAATGTATATACCTTAAGTAAACTAGTTCTGAGTTTTTAGTGGGTCGTAATTACTGATCACAGATCACCATAACAAATACAATAATAATGAAAAAACTTGAAATATTGCAAGAATTACCAACATGTGACAGAGAGACACAAAATGAACAAATGTTGTTAGAAAAATGGAGGCAGCAGACCTTTTTTATACAAGAATCCTATAAAATTTCAACTTGTAAGAATGTGATATATGCAAAGTTTAATAAAGGGAAGCACAATAAAAAAGTATGTATATATTATTAACTATGATCATCATGCTGTACATTAGATCCCCAGAACTTTTTCATATTATAGTTGCAAGTTTGTACCCTTTGACCACCTTACTCCACCCCAGGTTCACCCCTTGTCAACTCAACTCTAAGTTTCTATTAGTTTGCCTTTTCTTCAGATTCTGTATGTAAGGGATATCATAATACATAAATTTAAAAAATATATAAAATCTTTGAAATATTTCACTTAGTATAATACCTTCAAGATCCATCCATGCTGTTGTAAATGGCAGTATTTCTTAATTTTTCATGGTTAAGTAGTAGTATTCCATAGTATATATTTACCATACTTATTTTATTCATTCATCCATTAATGGATACTGAAGCTATTTCCATCTCTTGCTTAGAGTTAATAATTTTATAATGAACATAAGAGTGCAGATATGTCTTCGAATAGTGACTCCGTTTCCTTTAGATATATACCTAGAAGTGGGATTACTGAATCATATGGTAATTTTACTTTTAATAATATGAATCATCTCCATACTGTTTTCCATACAAATTTATATCCCTATCACAGTGCATAAGTTCCCCATTTTCCCCAATATTTAACAAAATTTTTAGTTTTAATTTTTTGGTAGTATATATTCTAATAGGTAGTAATATCTTGCTGTGTTTTCCAGAAGTAAACAACAACAACAACAACATAATGACTTTGCCCTGAGTTTTTACATTGAGCACTTTTTAATGCTCCTGTTGGTCATTTATATAACTTTTTGAAAAAAAAAGTCTATTGAGATCCTTTTGCTATTTTTTAAATTATATATTTTTTTCTATTTGTATCTGTTGGTTATTAACCTCTTTTCAGATATAAGATTTGTAAGTATTTTCTTCCATTCTGTGGATTGTGTTTTTATTCTCTCTCTCTCTGTCTCTCTTTTTCGGCAATTCAGAAACTTTAGTTTGATGTAATACCATTTATTTATTTTTGGTTTTTTACTTGTGTTTTTGGTCTGGTATCCAAAAAACTATTGGCAAGACCAATGTCAAGGAGAATTTTTCCTATATTTTCCTTTAGGAAATTTAGTTTCATGCATCACATTTAAGTCTTTAATCTATTTCAAGTTAAGATTTATGAGTGATATAAGGCTCCAGTTTCATACTGTTTTATGTGACTATTCAGTTTTAAATATCATCTATTGAACAGACTATCCTTACCCATTACATATGTTGGCCCCTGTCAAATATTAGGTGACTGCATGAAAGGATTTATTTCTGGACTCTCAATTCTGTTCTACTTGTTTATTGGTCTGTTTTTATGCCAGTATACTTTATTGTTTTGAGCTTGAGGGCTTTGTAGTATAATTTCAAATCAAGAAGTGTAATTTCTCTTCTTCATTCTTTCTCAGAACTGCTTTGATTATTTGTTGTCTTTTATGGTCTCATATAAATTTTAGGATTCTTTACTTACTTCTGTCAAAAAATAATATTGGATTTTTTTAAAAGATTTTTTATTTATTTATTTGACAGAGAGAGATGACAAGCAGGCAGAGAGGCAGGCAGAGAGAGAGGAGGAAGCAGGCTCCCTGCTGAGCAGAGAGCCTGATGCAGGGCACGATCCCAGGACCCTGGGATCATGACCTGAGCCGAAGGCAGCGGCTTAACCCACTGAGCCACCCAGGCGCCCCTAACTTTGGATTTTTGATAGGAATAGAATTTACAGATGGTTTCCGGTAGTATGGACATTTTAACAATGTTAATTCTTACCGTTCATAAATATGGGCTATCTTTCCATTTGTATCTCCTTCAATTTCTTTATCAATGTCATAGTTTATGGGGTACAGATCTTTCATCTTCTTAGTTAAAACTTTTCCTAAGTATTTTATTATTTTTGATGCTATTGTGAATTAGATTGTTTTTCATCATTAGAGTGTAAAAATGCTCCTGTCTTGTGCTTACTTTGGCAGCACATATACTAAAATTGGAATGATGCAGAGAAGATTAGCGTGATCACTGAACAAGGATGACATGAAAAACTGGGAAGCATTCCACATTAAAAACAAAACAAAACAAAACAAAATTCTTGTCTTTTATATATTGATCTTGTATTTGGCAGCTTTACTAAATTTGTTTATTCAAATATTTTTGTGACGTTTTTAGGATTTTTTTACATGTAAGTTCATGTTATCCAAAAAAGGAAAATTTTATTTCTCCTTTTTTTTTTTGGAGTCTTTTATTTCTTTGTGCTCCTTGTTTCTCTGGCTAGGACATCCAGTACTATGTCAAATGAGAGTAGTGAAAGTGGACACACTTGTCTTGTTTCTGATCTTTAAGGTGAAAACTTTCAAACTTTTTTGATTGAATATGAGATTAGCTCTGGGCTTGCAAAATGTGTTTTTTAATTGATTTTTTAAAATTTTTTATAAACATATAATGTGTTTTTATCCCTAGGAGTACAGGTCTGTGAATCACCAGGTTTACACATTTCACAGCACTCACCATAGCACATACCCTCCGCAATGTCCATACCCCCACCCTCCTCTCCCAACACACCTCCCCCCAGCAACCCTCAGTCTGTTTTGTGAGATTCAGTGTTTTATGGTTTGTGTCCCTCCCAATCCCATCTTCTTTTATTTTTCTTTTCGTACCCCCCAAACTGCCTATGTTGCATCTCCACTTCATCGTATCAGGGAGATCATATGATAGTTGTCTTTCTCAGATTGGTTTATTTCGCCAAGCATAATACCCTCTAGTTCCATCCACGTCATCACAAATAGCAAGATTTCATTTCTTTTGATGGCTGCATAGTATTCCATTGTACATATATACCACATCTTATTTATTGATTCATCTGTGGAAGGACGCTTAGGTTCTTTCCATAGTTTAACTATTGTGGACATTGCTGCTATAAACATTTGGGTGCATGTCCCCCTTCAGAATGCCACGTTTGTATATTTAGGGTATATACCCAGTAATACAATCACTGGGTCATAGGGTAGTTCTATTTTCAGCTTTTTGAGGAACCTCCACGCTGTTTTCCAGAGTGGTTGCACCAGCTTGCATTCCCACGTACAGTGTAGGAGGGTTCCCCTTTCTCCACATCCTCGCCAACATCTGCCATTGACTGACTTGTTCATTTTAGCCATTCTGAAAGGTGTGAGGTGGTATCTTATTGTGGTTTTGATTTGTATTTCCCTGATGCCGAGTGATGTGGAGCATATTTTCATGTGTCTGTTGGCCATTTGGATTTATTCTTTGCAGAAATGTCTGTTCATGTCTTCTGTCCATTTCTTCATTGGATTATTTGTTCTGAGGGTGCTGAGTTTGATAAGCTCTTTATAGATTTGGGATACTGGCCCTTTATCTGGTATGTCATTTGTAAATATCTTCTCCCATTCTGACAGTTATCTTTTGGCTTTGTTAACTGTTTCCTTTGCTGTGCAAAAGCTTTTTGATCTGATGAAATCCCAATAGTTCATTTTTGCCCTTGCTACCCTTGCCTTTGGCGATGTTCCTAGGAAGAAGTTGCTGCTGCTGAGGTCAAAGAGGTTGCTACCTGTTCTCTCCTCAAGGATTTTGATGGATTCCTTTCTCACATTATGCTTCTTCATCCATTTCCAGTCTATTTTCATGTATGGTGTAAGGAAATGGTCCAATTTCATTTTTCTGCATGTGGCTGTTCCATTTTCCCAACACCTTTTGTTGAAGAGGCTGTCTTTTTTCCATTGGACATTCCTTCCTGTTTTGTTGAAGATTAGTTGACCATAGAGTTGAGGGTGTATTTCTGGGCTCTCTATTCTGTTCCATTGATCTATGTCTGTTTTTGTGACAGTTCCCTACTATCTTGATGATGACAACTTTGTAATAGAGCTTGAAGTCTGGAATTGTGATGCCAACAACCTTGGCTTTCTTTTTCAATATTCCTCTGGCTACTCGAGATATTTTCTGGTTCCATATAAATTTTAGGATTATTTGCCCCATTTCTTTAAAAAAAAAAGGATGGGATTTTGATAGGGATTGCATTAAATGTGTAGATTGCTTTAGGTAGCATAGACATTTTCACAATATTTGTTCTTCCAATACAGGAGCATGGAACATTTTTCCATTTCTTTGTGTCTTCTTCGATTTTTTTCATGAGTGCTTTAGAGTTTTCTGAGTATAGATTCTTTGTCTCTTTGGTTAGGTTTATACCTAGGTATCTTAGGGTTTTGGGTGCAACTGTAAATGGGATTCACTCCTTAATTTCTATTTCTTCTGTCTTATTGGTATAAAAAAAATGCAACCAATTTCTGTGCATTGATTTTATATCCTGACACTTTACAGAATTCCTATACAAGTTAGAGCAGATTTTGAGTGGAGTCATTTAAGTTTTCCACATACAGTATCATATCATCTGCAAACAGTGATAGTTTGAATTCTCTTTTGCCAATTTGGCAAAATTTCCATGCCTTTAATTTCTTTTTGTTGTCTGATTGCTGAGGCTAGGACTTCTAGTACGATTTTGAATAGCAGTGTCATGATAACGGACATCCCTGCTGTGTTCCTGACCTCAGCGGAAAAGTATTCAGTTTTTCTCCATTGAGAATGGTATTTACAGTGGGTTTTTCATAGATGGCTTTGATAATATTGATAATATGTGCCTTCTATCCCTACACTTTGAAGAGTTTTAATCAGGAAGGGATACTGCACTTTGTCAAATGCTTTTTCAGCATCTATGGAGAGTATCAGATGGCTCTTGTTCTTTCTTTTATTAATGTGTTGTATCACATTGATTGATTTGCAGAAGTTGAACCAACCTTGTAGCCCTGGAATAATTCCCACTTGGTCGTGGTGAATAATCCATTTAATGTACTATTGAATCCAATTGGCTAGTATTTTGGTGAGAATTTTTGCATCTGTGTTCATCAAGGATATTGGTCTGTAGTTCTCTTTTTTGATGGGATCCTTGTCTGGTTTTGGGTTCAAGGTGATGCTGGCCTCAGAAAAAAAGAGTTTGGAAATTTTCCTTCCATTTCTATTTTTTGGGAACAGTTTCAGGAGAATAGGAATTAATTCTTCTTTAAATGTTTGGTAGAATTCCCCTGGGAAGCCATCTGGCCCGGGGCTTTTGTTTGTTTGGAGATTTTTGATGACTGTTTCAATCTCCGTACTGGTTATGTGTCTGTTCAGGTTTTCTATTTCTTCCTGGTTCAGTTGTGGTAGTTTATATGTCTCTAGGAATGTACCTATTTCTTCCAGATTGTTGAATTTGTTGGCGTAGAGTTGCTCATAGTATGTTCTTATAATTGTTTGTATTTCTTTGATGTTGGTTGTGATCTATCTTCTTTCAATCATGATTTTATTTATTTGAGTCCTTTCTCTTTTCTTTTTGATAAGTCTGGAAAGGGGTTTATCAATCTTATTAATTCTTTCAAAGAACCACCTCCTAGTTTTGTTGATTTGTCCTATTGTTTTTTTTTTGTTGTTGTTGTTGGTGGTTTTTTTTTTGTTTCTATTTCATTGATTTCTGCCATGATCTTTATTATTCCTCTTCTCCTGCTGGGTTTAGGCTTTCTTTGTTGTTCTTTATGCAACTCCTTTAGGAGTAGGGTTATGTTGTGTATTTGAGATCTTTCTTATTTCTTGAGAAAGGCTTGTACAGCTTTATATTTTCCTCTCAGGACTGCCTTTGCTGTATCCCACAGATTTTGAACACTTTTGTTTTCATTATCATTTGTTTCCATGAATTTTTTCAATTCTTCTTTAATTTCCTGGTTGACCAATTCATTTTTTAGAAGGATGCGGTTTAGTCTCCATGTATTTGTGTTCTTTCCAAATTTCCTCTTGTGATTGAGTTCTAGTTTCAGAGCATTGTGGTCTGAGAATATGCAGGGGATGATCCCAATCTTTTGATAATGGTTGAGATCTGATTCATGACCCAGGATGTGGTCTATTCTGGAGAATGTTCCATGTGCACTAGAGAAGAATGTGTATCTGTTATTTTGGGATGGAATGTGTTGAATATACCTGTGATGTCCATCTTGTCCAGTGTGTCATTTAAGGCCTTTTTCCTTGTTGATCTGTTGCTTGGATGATCTGTACATTTCAATGAGGGGAGTGTTAAATTCCCCTACTATTATTTTATTATTGTCGATGTGTTTCTTTGATTTTGTTATTAATTGGTTTATTTAGTTGGCTGCTCCCATGTTAAGGACATAGATATTTAAAATTGTTAGGTCTTCTTGTTGGACAGACCCTTTGAGTATGATAATGTGTCCTTCCTCATCTCTTATTATAGTCTTTGGCTTAAAATCTAATTGATCTGATATAAGGATTGATACCCCAGCTTTCTTCTGATGGCCATTAGCATGGTACATTGTTTTCCACCCCCTCTCTTTAAATCTGGGGGTGTCTTCGGGTCTATGATGAGTTTCTTGGGCAGCATATTGACGGGTTTTGCTTTTTATCCATTCTGATACCCTGTGTCTTTTGATTGGTGCCTTTAGGCCATTTACATTCAGGGTAACTATTGAGAGATATGAATTTAGTGGCATTGTATTGCCTATAATATGACTGTTACTGTATATTGTTTCTGTTCCTTTCTGATCTACTACTTTTAGGCTCTCTCTTTGCTTAGAGGACTCCTTTCAATATTTCCTTTAGAGTTGGTTTGGTGTTTGCAAATTCTTTCAGCTTTTGTTTGTCCTGGTAGCTTTTTAATCTCTCCTTCTATTTTCAATGATAGCCTAGCTGTATATAGTATTCTTGGCTGCATGTTTTACTCACTTAACACTCTGAAGTTATCATGCCAGGTCTTTCTGGCCTGCCAGGTCTCTGTGGATATGTCTGCTGCCAATCAAATGTTTTTACTGTTGTACAGTTCTTCTCCCAGGCTGCTTTCAGGGTTTTCTCTTTGTCGTTAACAGTTGTAAATTTTACTATCAGGTTACGGGGTGTGGACCTATTTTTATTGATTTTGAGGGTCATTCTTTGCATCTCCTGGATTTTGATGTTTGTTCCCTTTGCCATATTAGGGAAATTCTCTACAAAAATTCTCTCCAATATACCTTCTGCTCCCCTCTCTCTTTCTTCTTCTTCTGGCATCCCAATTATTCTAATGTTTTGTCGTCTTATGGTCTCACTTATCTCTCAAATTCTCTCCTCATGGTCCAGTATTTGTTTGTCTCTCTTTTGCTCAGCTTTTTATTCTCCATCATTTGGTCTTCTGTATCACTAATTCTTTTGCCTCATTTATCCTAGCAGTAAGAACTTCCATTTTTTATTGCACCTCATTAATAGCTCTTTTGATTTCAACTTGGTTAGATTTTAGTTCTTTTATTTCTCTAGAAAGGGCTTTTATCTCTCTGGAGAGGGTTTCTCTAATATCTTCCATGCCGTTTTCGAGCCCAGCTAGAACCCTGAGAGTTGTCATTCTGAACTCTAGTTCTGTCATATTACCAATGTCTGTTTTGATTAGGTCCCTAGCCTTTGGTACTGCCTCTTGTTCTTTTTCTTGTGATGAGTTTTACCACCTTGTCATTTTGAGCAGATAAGAATATATAAAGGAGCAAATAAAATGCTAAAAGGGTGGCAAAGACCCCAGGAAAATGTTCTTTAACCAAATTGGAAGAGACCCCAAGTTGTGGGAGAACGAAAGGGGATAAAAAAGAAGTTCTAGGGAAAAAAAAGGTTAAAAAAAAAGAAAACAAGGAAAAAATATTACCAAAGAAAAAAAATTATATATATACTAGACTTGTGACTAGAACAGGGTCATTCACTTAATTTTGGGAGTATTTTGGTCTCTTAGAAGAAACTACCTCCCAGGATTTTAAAGGATGAAAAACATATAAGGGTAGGCACAATGATGGGATGGAATGAACCTATAAAAATGAGTTAAAAAAATTAACTTCTAAAAAATAAGTTGATAGAGCAAGTTGGTTGGGACTATAAAGAAAAATAAACTGGAGAGAATTTGCTCAGGCTGGACACTAGAACAATCATGGAGCTAGATTTAGGGTATATTTTGATCTATTAGGAGAAGTTATACCCCAAATTATTTAGAAGAAAAAACCCTATGTGTAAAAAAATATATAGTTAGATACAATGGAGGATAAAATATGACTATAGTAATGAAGGTTCAAAATAGTTTATTTTTTTGTAAGCTATTTAAAAAATAAACTCGTTAAAAAATCATTGAAAGACAAATGGGTAAAAGTTAAAAAAAAGTAGCAGAAGAAAAAAGAAAAAATATATAACTGCAAGACTAAAGAATCATTGGGAGAAAGCCATGAATTCCTTGTTTTGCTTTCTCCTCCTCTGGAATTCCACTGTTCTCCTTAGTAAGTGAAGTTGATCTTGGCTGGGTTTCTTGTTGGTCTTCTGGGGAAGGAGCCTTTTGTATTGATTCTCAAGTGTCTTTGCCCGAATGGGTTTATCCTGCCCTTACCTAGGGTAGGGCTAAGTAATCCGTGAACTTTTGTTCCCTGAAGGCTTTCCGTAGAGTTCTGGATGATGGAATGATAATGGCGGTCTCACAATCCGGCCCAGAGGAGTGGACAACTCAGGGCCCCGCTCCTCAATGCACCCTCAAAGAAAAGTGCTTAATCACACCCATCTTCCCGGCCTCTGGCCATGCTTGGAGAAAAGCACTCTGTCATTCGCACTTGGAGAAATGTCCTTGGTCATTCTCATCTCCCTGGCCTCTGTCCGTGCTTGCAGAAAAGGGCTCAATTACTCCTGTCTCCCTGGCCCTTGGCCATGTTCCAAGCTCACCCTGCCTATTCCTGGTTCAAAGTAACCCTGGGTTGAGAGCTCACTCCTCAGCTTTGTCTCTGTAGCCGGCTTCCCCACTCTAATACCTGTGAATTCTGTGACATTCAGATACCCCTGGTCCTTCTGTGACCCTGAGGGACCTGGGGCTATGCTGACCCCACTTGGGCTTCACTCTGATTTAGCCTCTGGGGTGATATCCTTCAGTGGATCAAATTTAAAAAGTCCTGATTTTGTGCTCCATTGCTCCACAGCTTGCCGGGAGCTGGTCCCTCCCCCCGCAGTCTACCTTCCCTTTCTTTGGGTTCACTTTTCCGCCGGTTCTACCTTTCAGAAAGTGATCAATTTTCTCTTTCTAGAATTGTTGCTCTCCTTCTCTTTGATCTCCCATTGGACTTGTAGGTGTTTGCAATGGTTAGATAAGCTATCTACTGATCTCCTGCTACCTGATGTCGTCTCAGCCTGCTACTTCTCGGCCAATTTGAATCCTTCCACGGAATATGTGGTTTTCATTGTATTGATGTGTATTCTTTCTGTACCCAGTTTGGTGAGTATTTTTATTATGAAAGGGTGTTGAATTTTGCCAAATGCCTTTTCTGCATATATTGAATTGATCATATGAGATTTCATTGATCATTCTATTAATATAATGCATCACATTTACTGATATGTGCTGGTGAATTCAGTTTTGTAGCATTTTGTAGAGAATTTTTACATTTTTTATTTATCAGGGATATGATCCAGTAGTTCTTTTTGTTGCTGATTTGTAAAGTGCCTCGGAGTATTTCAACCACTTCAACTTTTGGGAAGGGTTTTACAAGTGTTTGTATTATTTCTTCTTAAAATGTTTGGTAGAATTCACTGTGGACATCATCTGATTCTGGACTTTTATTTGTTAGAAGGTTTTTATTACGAATTCAATCTCCTTATTCCTAATTGGTCTGTTCACATTTTTTATGTCCTTATGATTCAGTCTTGATAGGTTGTATGTGCCTAGGAATTTGTCCATTTCCTCTAGGCTTTTGATTTGCTGGCATTTAACTGTCTGTTATCTTTTATATTTCTGTGGTATCTGTTATAATGTCTCCTTTTACATTTCTGATTTTATTGAGTCTTCTCTCTTTTTTCTGAGTTAGTCTAGCTGTCTTTTTTTATTTATCATTACCAAGTCTAATTTTATTTACCATTTTAAAAAACTTTCTAATTTTGTAATTCTATATTTCATTTATTTCTGCCCTAATTTTTATTTTTTTCATTGCTTTTGCTGCTTTTAAGTTTACTTTGTTCTTTCTGTACTTTTTTTGAGCTGTTATATTGTTCTTTATTTGAAATCTTTTTTTAATACATTTATAGCTATAAAATTTCCTTTTATAACTGCTTTGCTGCTTCTCATAATTTTTTGGTATATATTTTTTTATTTTCCTCAAGATGTATTTTTATTCCCACTTTGTCTTCTTTTTTTGATTTTTTGTTTGTTTAAAAATGTGTATGTCTGTGTATTTTTAAATTTTCCAAATTTCCTTCTGTATTGATTTCTAGCTTCATATTATTTTGGCTGGAAATATACTCGATATGCTTTCGATATTATTGATTTTGGGGGGACTCTTGTTTTGTGGTTTAAAATGTGATCTATCCTAGACAATTTTCCACGTGTGTTTGAGAAGAATATTTATTATGATACTATTGGATGGAATATCCTGTAAATATATTAGTTTCATTTGACATAGTTCTTGTTTGTTTGTTTGTTTTGTTTTGTTTGTTTGGTTGAGAGAGAGCAGGGCGGAGAGAATGAGCAAGGGGTAAGGGCAGAGACAGAGGGAGAAGATTCCCTCCTGAACTGGGAGCCCAATGTGGGATTCTATCTCAGGACCCTGGGATCACGACCTGAGCCAAAGGCAAAGGCTTAACTGACTGAGCCACCCAGGTGTCCAGGCAGTGTTTAAATTCACTATTTTCTTATTGATTTTCTGTCTGGATGATCTATCCATATGTAAGAGTGGGGTATTATTGTCCCCAGATACTATTGTATTGCTATTTATTTCTCCTTTTTGTTTTGTTAGTATTTGTTTTATATATTTATGGGGCTCAATATTAGGTACATGATATTTACAGTTACTGTATGGATGAATTGATGACACTTTTCTTATTGTATAATGACTGTGGTGATTTTTAGCTTATATAAACCCTATTTTGTCTGTTATAGTTATTGCTACCCTTGTTTTCTTTTGTTATCATTAGCTTGGAATATCTTTTTCCATCCCTTTACTCTCTGCCCATGTGTGTCCTTAAAGCTATAGTGATTCTTTTATATGCAACATATTGTTGGATCTTGTGTTTTTTGTTTGTTTTTTAAATCTATTCTAGCCTTTCTATGATTTCCAACTGGATGATTCCATTCACTTACAGTTAAAGTAATTATTTATACATAAAGACTTAACTATTGCCTTTGATTCTTTTTATATTTCCTGATTTATTTAAATTTTAGTTAATATATAGTGTAATATTAGTTTCAGGAGTAGAATTTAGTAATTTGCCATTTATATATAACATTCAATGCTCATCACAAGTGACCTCCTAATAATTATTACTGACTTAGCCCATTCCCCTGCCCATCTCCCCTCCAGAAACAATCAGTTTGTTACTTATAGTTAAGTGTATTATGGCTTGTCTTCCCCTCCCTTTTTTTAAATTTTTTTCTTTCCCGAGTGCTTATCTCTTTTGTTTCTCTGTTAATTGTTTGCTCTTTTGTAGATGCTCTGCTTTTTATTTCCTGTATTGTTCTCTTTGTAATCTGATGACTTTTTGTGGCAGTACGTTTTAACTTCTTTATCAAAATCTTTTGTGTATCTACTACATATTTTTTTATATTTACCATTAAGGTTATATAAAATATGTTAGTTATAACATTCCATTATATGTTGAAAACAACTGAACTTCAATAGTGTACAGAAAATTTATACTTCTATAACAAGAGGTTATTGATGTTTTTACATTTTGATCATTTTTATATTGTACTTTTAATAAAAAATGATTGCAGTTATAGATATTTTTAATAAGCTTGTTTTTTAACTTTTAAACTAGATTAGTAAATGATTTCTATATCACCATTACAGTATTGGAGAATCTGATTTTGACTATACATTTACCTTTAGCAATAAATAAGGAGCCATCCATGCATCCATGATGTCATCTTGATTACATCACCGTCCCCAAATCTTCAGTAAGTGTTACTTTATAGATATCTATTTTTAAAGATTTTGTTTATTTGACAGAGAGAGAGAGAGAGAGCTCAAGTTGGCAGAGTGGCATGCAGAGGAAGATCGAGAGGCAGGCTTATTACCCAGCAGTGAGCCCGATGCAGGTCTTAATCCCAGGACCCTGGGATCACAACCTGAGCCAAATGCAGCTGCTTAACCGATTGAGTCACCCAGGGACCCCTAAATTTTACTTTAGTTAATATATGACCATTTTTTATTTCTACTAATAGACACATCAATTTTATTTCTTTTAATATTAAGGTCTTCTCCTTAACATCATTATCATCTAATCATCTAATTCTTTTTCAATTTTAAAAGTGTTGTTTACATTTGTGGTGGTAAGTATGTAATTCATGTATGTGGTGGTATGTAAGTAATTCAAATATGAATTTTAAACTCTAGATCATATGCTCCATTGTGGCAGATATTTGTCTTATTCATCCCACCCACAAAAAATTAGTACTCAATAGGTCTTTGTTGATTGAATGAATGAATTAAGTGTTCTGACACTAGCATAGCTGACCAAACCAGAGATCAAGGAGAAAATATAATGATTGTCAAATGGGTGAACCTGAGATAAAAAGACATTTTAGCTTCGTTACTTTGATATACACTCTGGATAACATTCCAACTCTGCATGGATTTTTGGAAAGCAAACAACTCCTCTCCTAAATAATAAATGTATTAATTGCCTTCCTTATGAGTCCTGACAGCAGTCAGCTTTGTGGGTTTCTGATTCCATTCCAAGAGGTTGAATGTCTGTTTGATTTATGTCATAGGCAACAGTGTCATGAGGAAAGACTTGTAGGATAAAATTTCTTAAAGATGTGAACACAGATGGCTGCCTATGGACTGTGAGGTGGGTTTTAATGAAAATGCATTGAGCAGTAAGGGAAGGGCAGCTCACAACCATAGGAAAGGTGCCCTGTGTCTTTGTTTTGTTTTGTTTTGTTTTGTTTTACAAACAGATACCATTTCCCCTCCCCATGGAAATTTTCAAATTTACTTTTCTCTAACAACCACAAATACTTGGGACATTATGAACACAATATGGGCTTTAAAGGATAAAAATAAACAAAAATTTAAGTAAATGTTAAGTGTTTATCATTATTTCAGCCATGTTTTTCTATGTTTAACTTCTCAAAGAAATTACACAGTCTGGTTTCTAAATATTATACCAAGCTGTTAAACTAATACAAAGGGTTTTATGGAATTTTCTATAACACCATCTAGATTTCCTACATTGGCTGTCACTCCTGAAAATTCTCAGTTTATAAATGTGCATGCATTGAGGCAGCATATATTTACATTATAGTAAATATTCACTTGTTATTTACCTGGTTTATTACTGTATTTTGATCCTTTCTAATTGTTCACTTTCTTCCATGTTTCCCCCTTATTTCTACAAATGTCAATCCATCACATGTTATGTAAAGTGAAACAGAAGAACAGCTGTTAGTAGAAAGGATTAATAGGTGATTTGATGTTACTCTGTGAGATATTAAGTAATAGTCAAGGTATTTCCATATCATCATTTTAATATATTTCAGTAATACAGCATAGTTGTTATGCTTTAATTAAACCTTCATTAAGTCTTTATATATATATTTTTTTCCTAACTCACAAATCCGCCCTTCATGTCCCATTCAAAACCCACTCAATTTATGGAATAATTGTTTTGTCTTCCCCATACAATCTTCATTTAACTTATTGCTCTGGTGTGCTCCTTTGTCAGCACATATATTAAGTTATTGCTCTGGGTATACAAAAGGATAGGAATAGAATATTTTATAATATGATATTTTTTCCTTTCTGCACTACAGAGTCTGTGTAAGCATTCTTAGTTCAGAGATCTAAGGAGGAGGTCCAAATTGAAGAAAAACAAACAGAAAAAAAGAAAATGTTCTCAGCCATTTCTTGCAGTTTCATTTGCAGGAACCACAAAAGCAAAGATATTAAAAAATTTTTTTCTTATATTTTAAAATTAAGTTTAAATTTTTTATTGGATTATGCTCCCTTAAACTCATCTGATACCATGAATAGAAAACCAAAGCAATCCACCAAACATTCTTTCATGATGTTGCCTTTAAACATGTTGCCTTTACAAAGTTTACAGTGTAGTCTCATCTGTAGAGTAGATGAGCCTTGACTCAAAAGTGTCATCAAGGACTGTGGTGACACTTGCCTTGCCATCCGCCCCCTGTTCCTGCCATGCCAGGCTCTCCTGCTTCACAACTGTTTCCCGACTGCAAAGCCAATGGCTCCTTCTCTTCTCCCGGGGCGGCGTGCTGTGCCTTCCCCAGACATGCTAGTGGGGAGTGCAGTCACAGACGTGTCCCTTTCCTTAAGGCTCTTTCCACGGGCTTAACCACGCTTCACTCCCAGGCAGAGGGGATGCCCGGGCTAAGATGATTTCGCTCCATACAGGTTTCTCCCACGATGCTCCAGAGACTATGTTCAGGCAAGCAGCATCAGCATCCCCCAGAACCGACACTGATTTCCCAGTGAATGCTGTGCTTTCGCAGAGGGGATGCAGGAACAAAGAGGCATTTGCTCTATGCGGGTTTCTCCCACTGTGCTGTGAACACTAGGTTTAGGCAAGCAGCAACAGCAGCCCGCAGAACCGACTCTGATTTCAGAGAGACTGCCTTGCGCACGCAGAGGCTTTGGGCTTGGCGCGAACCGCACTTCGCCGCTGCTTCCTCAGGAAGGCTTTGGGTGTTCGCTCTTTCGCATGAGGGAAGAAAATCTGGGGGAGAGCTGGTGCCTCTTGGGCCTTGCTTTCATTGGCTCTATGTTGGCGCCCTGGGTTCAACCTGCCAGGCCGAACTAAGCAGACATAGCCACAACCTGCAGCAGCATGCGTGGCCTAGGATGGCACTCTATGCACACTACCATCTCCCGGTATAGGCAACACTTGGCCTTTTGCTCTGGTGCTCAGGCGGACTAGGGGACTAGGCCAGTGCCTTCCCCACAGGAGAGGAGAGGCGACAGGATCCCTGCACACTGCCTGTGCACTGGGATGGAGAGCTGTGGGGGACTTATCTCACTCCTTCCCCAGCCAGCCCGGCCACCGCGAATGCTTCCACATCCTGGAGGAAGATCTTATCTGACGACCCGTTCCTTTAGGGAGCTACTTCTGTGTGTTCAGGTTATGGTCCTGGTGGCAAGCACATGTCTGAACCAGGGACATGTGGCCAAGGAGCTGCTTTCCCCTTGGGCTCAGGGGCCCAGGACAGGCATGCCTTCTGCCCAGACTCCTTCCTCACAGTGGAGCACGCGCCCCTGCCCTAGTCGTCCCCTCGGGTCTCCTTCTCAGCCATGTTTCCGTCTCTCCACACAGAGAGAGGGTGACACTTGTCTTACCACCGACCAGCCAGGCTTCCGTCTCTCCGCGCAGGGCGCGGGAGACACTTGTCTTGCCACCGCCCGCTGTTCCTGACAGGACCGGCTCTCCTGCTTGGAGACTGTTTCTGAAAACAGGGCCAACGACTCCTTCTCTTCTCCGGGGCAGCGTGCTGCACCTTCCCCAGACATGCTGCTGGGGAGCGCAGTGACAGACGAGTCCCTTTCCTTAAGGCTCTTCCCACAGGCGCAACCAAGCATCTCCCTCAGGCAGAGGGGATGCCCGGGCAAAGCCGATTTCGCTCCATGCGGGTATATTACACTGAGCTGTGGAGACACGCTTAGGCAAGGAATAGCCGCATCCCACAGACCCGATTCTGATTTCCCAAAGAATCCTGTGCTTTTCCAGAGGGGATGCCCTGGCAAAGAGGCTTTCGCTGTATGCGGGTTTATCCCACCTTGCTGCCAAGGCACCCAGCAAGAGCAGCCCACAGAACCGACTCTGATTTCCCAGTGACTGCTATGCTATCGCAGAGGTGTTCAGCTTGGCGAGAATGGCACTTCTCTGCGGCTTCCTCAGCAAGGCTTTGGTCGTTCGCTCTGTCGCGTCAGGGATAAAGAGCTGCGGCAGAGCTGGTGCCTCTTGGGCCTTGCTTTTCTGGGCTCCATGTTCTAGTCCTGGGTTCACCCTGCCAAGCCGAAATAAGCAGACACAGCCTCGACCCTGCAGCAGCGTGTGTGGCCTAGGATGGCACTCTGCTCACAATTTCATCTCCCGCCGTAGGCAAGACCAGCCCTTTTGCTGTGGTTTTCAGGTGGACTGGGACTAGGCCAGTGCCTTTCCAGCCGAGAGGAGATGCGACACGATCATTGCACACCGCCGCGCCCTGGAATGGGGAGTAATGGGTAACTGTCCCTCTTCCCCGGGACACTCGCTGCCTCTGCCAATGCTGCTACATCCTGCCCGTTCCTCCAGGAGCTGTTTCTGCGAGTTCAGGGCTGGGCG
This sequence comes from Mustela lutreola, assembly GCF_030435805.1. Classification (NCBI taxonomy): domain Eukaryota; kingdom Metazoa; phylum Chordata; class Mammalia; order Carnivora; family Mustelidae; genus Mustela; species Mustela lutreola. The sequence continues at coordinate 55,149,162 of NC_081308.1, read as the reverse complement.
CCTGGTGGCAAGCCCACGTCTGCCCTATCGTCAGGTGGCCAAAGAGCTGCTGTCCCCTTTGGCCCAGGGGCCCAGGACAGGCATGTCTTCTGCCCAGACTCCTTCAGAGTGGAGCACGCGCCCCTGCCCTTCTCGTTCTCTCGTGTCTCCTTCGCAGCCAAAGTGTCTCTCAGGCAAAGAGAATGACGGGGCAACGAGGATTTCTCTCCATGCGGGTTTATTACATCGTGCTGTGGAGATTAGCTCAGGCAAGCAGCAGCCGCATCCCACAGCCCCGACTCTGATTTCCCAAAGAATGCTGTGCTTTCCCAGAGGGGATGCCCGGGCAAAGAGGCTTTCGCTCTACGAGGGTTTCTCCCACCGTGCTGCGAATACTAGGCTAAGGCAAGCAGCAACAGCAGCCAGCAGAACTGACTCTGATTTCTCAGCAAATGCTGTGCTTTCGAGAGGCTTTAGGCTTGGAGCCAACAGCACTTCGCCGCCGCTTCCTCAGCTAGGCTTTGGGTTTTCCCTCTGTCGCGTCAGGGAAGAAGTGCTGCGGGAGAGCTAATTCCTCTTTGGCTTTGCTTTCCAGGGTTCCATTTTGGAGTCGTCGGTTCAAACTGCCAAACCGAACTAAGCAAACAGAGGCACAACCCTGCAGCAGCGTGCGTGGCCTAGCATGGCACTCTATGCACACTACCATCTCCTGGCGTAGGCGAGGTTTGGCAATTTGCTCTGGTGCTCAGGTGGACTGGGGGACTAGTCCAGTGCCTTCCTCACAGTAGAGGAGAGGCGACAGGATCCCTACAGACCGCCGTGCCCTGGGATGGGGAGCAGTGGTGGACTGTCCTCACTCCTCCGGACAACACGTGCCATACGAAAGCTTCCACATCATGGAGAGAACGGCTTCTGATGGTCCTTTCTTTCAGGGAGCTACAACTGCGAGTTCAGCATAGGCGCCTGGTGGCAAGCACATGTCTGCACCAGGGACAGGTGGCCAAGGAGCTGCTGTCCCCTTGGGCCCAGGGGCCCAGGACAGGCCTCCCTTCTGCGGAGACTCCTTCTTCAGAGTGGAGCACGCGCTCCTGCCCTAGTCGTCCTCTCGTGTCACCTTAGCAGCCAGGCTCACATCTCTCCGCACAGGTAGCGGGTGAAACTTGTCTTTCCACCGACACGCTGTTCCTCACAGGTCCGGCTCTCCTGCTTCTCGACCGTTTCCGGACAATATCACCAACGGCTCCTTCTCTTGTCCCGGTGCAGCCTTCTGCACCTTCCCCAGACACGCTCCTGGGGAGCGCAGTGACAGACGTGTCCCTTTCCTTAAGGCTCTTTCTAAAGGCGCAACCACGCTTCTCTCTCAGGCAGAGGGGATGCCGGGACAAAGAGGATTTCGCTCCATACGGGTTTATTACACCGTGCTGTCGAGACCAGCTCAGGCAAGCAGTAGCAGCATCCCACATACCCGACTCTGATTTCTCAAAGAATGCTGTACTTTCCCAGAGGGGATGCCCGGGCAAAGATGCTTTCGCTCTATGCGGGTTTCTCCCACCGTGCTGCGAAAAGCACAGCATTCTCCATAGCACGTTGTAATAAACCCTCATGGAGCGAAATCCTCTTTGCTCGGGGATCCCTTCTGTCTGAAAGAGAAGCTTGGTTGCGCCTGAGGAAACAGCCTTAAGGAAAGGGACACATCTGTCACTGCACTCCCCAGGAGCTTGTCTTGGGAAGGTGCAGCACGACGCCTCGGGAGAAGAGAAGGAGCCCTTGGCCTTATAGTCGGGAAAAGGTCGCGAAGCAGGAGAGAGTCGGCACTGTCAGGATCAGCAGGCGGGTGGCAAGACAGGTATCACCCGCTCCCTGTATGGAGAGAAGGAAGCCTGGCTGCTAAGAAGACATGAGTGAATGACTAGAGCAGACGTGTGTGCTCCACTCTAAGGAAGGAGTCTGGCAGAAGGCAGGCCTGTCCTGTGCCTCTGGGCCACGTCGGCCACCGGTCCATAAGGCAGAAATGGGCTTGCAACCAGGCGCCTGGTCCTGAACTCGCAGAAACAGCTCCTGGAGGAACGGAGAGTGAGAAGCCGTCTTCCTTCAGGATGTCGCAGCGTTGGCGGAGGCAGCGGGTGTACCGGGGAAGGAGGGACAGTTACCCATTACTCACCATCCCAGGACACGGGCGGTGTACATCGATCCTGTCGCATCTCTTCTCGGCTCGGGAAGGCACTGGCCTAGTCCCCTGTCCACATGAACGCCAGAGCAAAAGGGCAGACCTTGCCTACACCAGGAGATGGCATTGTGAGCAGTGTGCCATCCTAGGCCACACATGCTGCTGCAGGGTCGAGGCTGTGTCTGCTTATTTTGGCTTGGCAGGGTGAACCCAGGACGTGAACATGGAGCCCGGGAAAGCAAGGCTTAAGAGGCACCAGCTCTCCTGCAGCTCTTCTTCCCTGACGCGACTGAATTCTTGCTAAGGAAGCAGCAGCGAAGTGCGGTTTGCGCCAAGCTGAATAGTACTGTGAAAGCATAGCAGTCGCTGGGAAATCAGAGTCGGTTCTGTGGGCTGCTCTTGCTGCTTGCCATAGCCTAGTATTCGCAGCACGGTGGGAGAAACCCGCATACAGCAAAAGCCTCTTTGCCCAGGCATCCCCTCTGGGAAAGCACCGCATTCTTTGGGAAATCAGAGTCGGGTCTGTGGGATGCTGCTGCTGCTTACCTGAGCTAGTCTCCACAGCACGGTGTAATAAACCCGCAAGGAGCAAAATCTTCTTTGCCCGGGGATAACCTCTGCCTGAGAGAGAAGCGTGGTTATGCCTGTGGAAAGAGCCTTAAGGAAAGGGACACGTCTGTCACTACGCTTCCCAGGAGCATAACTGGGGAGGTGCAGCACGCTTCCCCGGGAGAAGAGTAGGAGCCGTGGGCCTTGTTTTCGGAAACGGTCTCCAAGTAGGAGAGCCGGTCCTGTCAGGAAAAGTGGGCAGTTACAAGACAAGTGTCACCCACTCCCTGTGCAGAGAGAGGTATGCCTGGCTGTTAAGGAGGCAGGAGGGGACGACTAGGGCAGGGGTTCGTGCTCCACTGTGAGGCAGAAGTCTGGGCAGAAGGCCTGCCTGTCCTGGGCCCCTGAGCCCAAGGCGAAAGCAGCTCCTTGGCCACCTGTCCCTGGTGCAGACATGTGCTTGACACCAGGCGCGTACCCTGAACTCGCAGAAGTAGCTCCCTGAAAGAACGGGCCGTCAGATGTCGTCTTCCTCCAGGAAGTGGAAGCGTTCGCGGAACACGCGGTGTCCGTGGAAGGAGTGGGGTCAGTCCGTCACTGCTCCTCAACCGAGTGCACGGGCGGTGTGTCGAGATCCTGTCAGCTCTCCTCTCCTGTGGAGAAAGCACTGGCCTAGTCCGCGAGTCCGCCTCAGCACAGCATTCTTTGGGAAATCAGAGTCGGGTCTGTGGGATGCTGCTGCTACTCGCCTGAGCTAGTCTCCACAGCACCGTGTAATAAACCCGCATGGAGCGAAATCTTCTTTGCCCGGGTATCCCATCTGCCTGAGAGAGAAGCGTGGTTGCTCCTGTGGAAAGACCCTTAAGGAAACAGGGACACGTCTGTCACTGCGCTCCCCAGGAGCATGACTGGGGAGGTGCAGCACGCTGCCCCGGGAGAAGAGAAGGAGCCGTTGGCCTTGTTTTCGGAAACGGTCTCCATACAGCAGAGCCGGTCTGTCAGGAACAGCGGGCAGTGGCAAGACAAGTGTCACCCGCGCCCTGTGCAGAGAGACGGAAGCCTGGCTGCTAAGGAGAGTGGAGGGAATGACTAGGGCAGGGGCATGTGCTCCACTCTGAGGAAGGAGTCTGGGCAGAAGGCATGCCTGTCCTGAGCCTCTGGGCCCAAGGGGCAAGTCGCTCCTTGGCCACCAGTCCCTGGTTCAGACATGTGCTTGCCACCAGGCCCCTACCCTGAACTCGCAGAAGTAGATCCCTGAATGAACGGGCCGTCAGATGCCATCTTCCTCCAGGATGTGGAAGCGTTCGCGGAGGCACGGGGTGTCCGGGGAAAGAGTGAGGTAAGTCCCGCACAGCTCCCCATCCCAGGGCACTGGCGGTGTGCAGGGATCCTGTCGCCTCTTCTCTCCTGTGGGGAAGGCACTGGCCTAGTCCCCGAGTCCGCCTGAGCACCAGAGCAAAAGGCCAAGCGTTGCATACACCGGGAGATGGTAGTGTGCATAGAGTGCCATCCTAGGCCACGCACGCTGCTGCAGGTTGTGGCTGTGTCTGCTTAGTTCGGCCTGGCAGGTTGAACCCAGGGTGCGAACATAGAGCCCGCGAAAGCAAGGCCCAAGAGGCACCAGCTCTCCCGCAGCTCTTCTTCCCTGATGCGACAGAGCGAACGCCCAAAGCCTTCCTGAGAAAGGAGTGGCAAAGTGCGGATCGCGCCAAGCCCAAAGCCTCTGCGCGTGCATAGCAGGCTCTGCGAAATCAGAGTCGGTTCTGCGGGCTGCTGTTGCTGCTTACCTTAACCTTGTATTCACAGCACAGTGGGAGAAACCCGCATAGAGCAAAAGCCTCTTTGATCCTGCATCCCCTCTGGGAAAGCACAGCATTCGCTGGGAAAACAGTGTTGGTTCTGTGGGATGCTGATGCTGCTTGCCTGAACATAGTCTCCGAAGCATGGTGGGAGAAACCCGTATGGAGCGAAATCCTCTTAGCCCGGGCATTCCCTCTGCCTGGGAGAGAAACGTGGTTAAGCCCGTGGAAAGAGCCTTAAGGAAAGGGACACGTCTGTGACTGCACTCCCCAGTAGCATATCTGGGGAAGGCACAGCACACCGTCCTGGGAGGAGAGAAGGAGCCCTTGGCCTTGCTGTCGGGAAACGGTCGTGAAGCAGGAGAGCCTGGCATGGCAGGAACAGCGGGCGGGTGGCAAGACAAGTGTCACCACAGTCTTTGATGACATTTTTGAATCAAGGCTCATGTACTCTACAGATGAGACTACACTGTAAAAATTTTAAAGGCAACATGTTTAAAGGCAACATCATGAAAGAATGTTTGGTGGATTGCTTGGGTTTTCTATTCATGGTATCAGATGAGTTTAAGGGAGCATAATCCAATAAAAATTTTAAACTTAATTTTAAAATAAAAGAAAAAAATTTTTTAATATCTTTGCTTTTGTGGTTCCTGCAAATGAAACTACAAGAAAGGGCTGAGAACATTTTCTTTTTTTTGTTTGTTTTTCTTCAATTTGGACCTCCTCCTAGGTCTCTGATCTAAGAATGCTTACACAGACTCTGTAGTGCAGACAGGACAAAATATCATATTACAAAATATTCTATTCCTATCCTTTTGTATACCCAGAACAATAAGTTAATATATGTGCTGCCAACGGAGCACACCAGAGCAATAAGTTAAATGAAGATTGTACTGGGAAGATAAAATAGTTATTCCATAAAATGAGTGGGTTTTGAATGGGACATGAAGGGCGGACTTGTGAGTTTGGAAATATATATATATATATAAAGACTTAATGAAGGTTTAATTAAAGCATAAAAACTATGTTGTATTACTGAAATATATTAAAATGATGATATGGAAATACCTTGCCTATTAATATCTCACAGAGATATTTTAATTAAAGCATAAAAACTATGTTGTATTACTGAAATATATTAAAATGATGATATGGAAAGACCTTGCCTATTACTTAATATCTCACAGAATAACATCAAATCACCTATTAATCCTTTCTACTAACAGCTGTTCCTCTTTGTTTCACTTTACATAACATGTGATGGATTGACATTTGTAGAAATAAGGGGGAAATATGGAAGAAAGTGAACAATTAGAAAGGATCAAAATACAGTAATAAACCAGGTAAATAACCAGTGAATATTTACTATAATGTAAATATATGCTGTTTCAATTCATGCACATTTATAAACTGAGAATTTTCAGGAGTGACAGCCAATGTAGAAAATCTAGATGGTGTTATAGAAAATTCCATAAAACCCTTTGCATTGGTTTAATACAGCCTGGTATAATATTTAGAAACCAGACTCTGTAATTTCTTTGAGAAGTTAAACATAGAAAAACATGGCTGAAATAATGATAAACACTTAACATTTACTTAAATTTTTGTTTATTTTTATCCTTTAAGGCCCATATTGTGTTCATAATGTCCCAAGTATTTGTGGTTGTTAGAGAAAAGTAAATTTGAAAATTTCCATGGGGAGGGGAAATGGTATCTGTTTGTAAAACAAAACAAAACAAAACAAAAACACAGGCACCTTTCCTATGGTTGTGAGCTGCCCTTCCCTGACTGCTCAATGCATTTTCATTAACACCCACCTCACAGTCCATAGGCAGCCATCTGTGTTCCCATCTTTAAGAAATTTTATCCTACAAGTCTTTCCTCATGACACTGTTGCTTATGACATAAATCAAACAGACATTCTACCTCTTGGAATGGAATCAGAAACCCACAAAGCTGACTGCTGTCAGGACTCATAAGGAAGGCAATTAATACATTTATTATTTTTTTTAAAGATTTTATTTATTTATTTGACAGAGAGAAATCACAAGTAGATGGTGAGGCAGGCAGAGAGATAGGGGAAGCAGGCTCTCCGCTGAGCAGAGAGCCCGATGCAGGACTCGATCCCAGGACTCTGAGATCATGACCTGAGCCGAAGGCTGCGGCTTAACCCACTGAGGCACCCAGGAGCCACAATACATTTATTATTTAGGAGAGGAGTTGTTTGCTTTCCAAAAATCCATGCAAAGTTGGAATATTATCCAGAGTGTATATCAAACTAACGAAGCTGAAATGTCTTTTTATCTCAGGTTCATCCATTTGACTATCATTATATTTTCTCCTTGATCTCTGGTTTGGTCAGCTATTCTAGTGTCAGAACACTTAATTCATTCATTCAATCAACAAAGACCTATTGAGTACTAATTTTTTGTGGGTGGGATGAATAAGACAAATATCTGCCACAATGGAGCATATGATCTAGAGTTTAAAATTCATATTTGAATTACTTACATACCACCACATACATGAATTACATACTTACCACCACAAATGTAAACAACACTTTTAAAATGAAAAAGAAATAGATGAATAGATGATAATGATGTTAAAGAGAAGACCTTAATATTAAAAGCAATAAAATTGATGTGTCTATTAGTAGAAATAAAAAATGGTCATATATTAACTAAAGTAAAATTTAGGGGTCCCTGGGTGACTCAATCGGTTCAGCAGCTGCCTTTGGCTCAGGTCGTGATCCCAGGGTCCTGGGATTAAGACCTGCATCAGGCTCACTGCTGGGTAATAAGCCTGCCTCTAGATCTTCCTCTGCCTGCCACTCTGCCAACTTGAGCTCTCTCTCTCTCTGTCAAATAAAGAAAATCTTAAAAAAATGATAAATATAAAGTAACACTTACTGAAGATTTGGGGACGGTGATATCATCAAGATGGCAACATGGATGCATGGATGGCTCCTTATTTATTGCTAAAGGTAAATGTATAGTCAAATCCAGATTCTCCAATATTGTAATGGTGATATAAAAATCATTTACTAGTCTAGTTTAAAAGATAAAAAACAAGCTTATTAAAAATAACTATAAATGCAATCATATGTTATTAAAAGTACAATATAAAAATGATCTAAATGTAAAAACATCAATAACCTCTTGTTATAGAAGTATAAATTTTCTGTACACTATTGAAGTTCAGTTGTTTTCAACATATAATGGAATGTTATAACTAACATATTTTATTTATAATAATATAATATAATATAAAAAAATATGTAGTAGATACACAAAAGATTTTGATAATGAAGTTAAAACATACTGCCACAAAAAGTCATCAGATTACAAAGAGAACAATACAGGAAATAAAGAGCAGAGTATCTACAAAAGAGCAAACAATTAACAGAAAAACAAAACAGATAAACACTGGGGAAAGAAAAAAATTTAAAAAAAAAAAAGGGAGGGAAGGCAAGCCATAATACACTTAACCATAAGTAACAAACTGATTGTTTCTGGAGGGGAGATGGGCAGGGGAATGGGCTAAGTCAGTAAAAATTATTAGGAGGTCACTTGTGATGAGCATTGAATGTTATATGTAAATGACAAATTACTAAATTCTACTCCTGAAACTAATATTACACTATATATTAACTAAAATTTAAATAAATCAGGAAATATAAAAAGAATCAAAGGCAATAGTTAAGTCTTTACCTATCAATAATTACTTTAACTGTAAGTGAATGGAATCATCCAGTTGGAAATCATAGAAAGGCTAGAATAGATTTAAAAAACAAACAAAAAACACAAGATCCAACAATATGTTGCATATAAAAGAATCACTATAGCTTTAAGGACACACATGGGCAGAGAGTAAAGGGATGGAAAAAGATATTCCAAGCTAATGATAACAAAAGAAAACAAGGGTAGCAATAACTATAACAGACAAAATAGGGTTTATATAAGCTAAAAATCACCACAGTCATTATACAATAAGAAAAGTGCCATCAATTCATCCATACAGTAATTGTAAATATCATGTACCTAATATTGAGCCACATAAATATATAAAACAAATACTAACAAAACAAAAAGGAGAAATAAATAGCAATACAATAGTATCTGGGGACAATAATACCCCACTCTTACATATGGATAGATCATTCAGACAGAAAATCAGTAAGAAAATAGTGAATTTAAACACTATGCATGGACAACTGGGTGGCTCAGTCAGTTAAGCCTTTGCCTTTGGCTCAGGTCGTGATCCAAGGATCCTGAGATAGAATCCCACATTGGGCTCCCTGCTCAGGAGGGGATCTTCTCCCTCTGTCTCTGCCCTTACCCCTTGCTCATTCTCTCTGCCCTGCTCTCTCTCGAACAAACAAACAAACAAAACAAAACAAAACAAAAAAACAAGAACTATGTCAAATGAACCTAACATATTTACAGGATATTCCATCCAATAATATCATAATAAATATTCTTCTCAAACACACATGGAAAATTGTCTAGGATAGATCACATTTTAAACCACAAAACAAGAGTCCCCCCAAAATCAATAATATCGAAAGCATATCGAGTATATTTCCAGCCAAAATAATATGAAGCTAGAAATCAATACAGAAGGAAATTTGGAAAATTTAAAAATACACAGACATACACATTTTTAAACAAACAAAAAATCAAAAAAAGAAGACAAAGTGGGAATAAAAATACATCTTGAGGAAAATAAAAAAATATATACCAAAAAATTATGAGAAGCAGCAAAGCAGTTATAAAAGGAAATTTTATAGCTATAAATGTATTAAAAAAAGATTTCAAATAAAGAACAATATAACAGCTCAAAAAAAGTACAGAAAGAACAAAGTAAACTTAAAAGCAGCAAAAGCAATGAAAAAAATAAAAATTAGGGCAGAAATAAATGAAATATAGAATTACAAAATTAGAAAGTTTTTTAAAATGGTAAATAAAATTAGACTTGGTAATGATAAATAAAAAAAGACAGCTAGACTAACTCAGAAAAAAGAGAGAAGACTCAATAAAATCAGAAATGTAAAAGGAGACATTATAACAGATACCACAGAAATATAAAAGATAACAGACAGTTAAATGCCAGCAAATCAAAAGCCTAGAGGAAATGGACAAATTCCTAGGCACATACAACCTATCAAGACTGAATCATAAGGACATAAAAAATGTGAACAGACCAATTAGGAATAAGGAGATTGAATTCGTAATAAAAACCTTCTAACAAATAAAAGTCCAGAATCAGATGATGTCCACAGTGAATTCTACCAAACATTTTAAGAAGAAATAATACAAACACTTGTAAAACCCTTCCCAAAAGTTGAAGTGGTTGAAATACTCCGAGGCACTTTACAAATCAGCAACAAAAAGAACTACTGGATCATATCCCTGATAAATAAAAAATGTAAAAATTCTCTACAAAATGCTACAAAACTGAATTCACCAGCACATATCAGTAAATGTGATGCATTATATTAATAGAATGATCAATGAAATCTCATATGATCAATTCAATATATGCAGAAAAGGCATTTGGCAAAATTCAACACCCTTTCATAATAAAAATACTCACCAAACTGGGTACAGAAAGAATACACATCAATACAATGAAAACCACATATTCCGTGGAAGGATTCAAATTGGCCGAGAAGTAGCAGGCTGAGACGACATCAGGTAGCAGGAGATCAGTAGATAGCTTATCTAACCATTGCAAACACCTACAAGTCCAATGGGAGATCAAAGAGAAGGAGAGCAACAATTCTAGAAAGAGAAAATTGATCACTTTCTGAAAGGTAGAACCGGCGGAAAAGTGAACCCAAAGAAAGGGAAGGTAGACTGCGGGGGGTGGGACCAGCTCCAGGCAAGCTGTGGAGCAATGGAGCACAAAATCAGGACTTTTTAAATTTGATCCACTGAAGGATATCACCCCAGAGGCTAAATCAGAGTGAAGCCCAAGTGGGGTCAGCATAGCCCCAGGTCCCTCAGGGTCACAGAAGGACCAGGGGTATCTGAATGTCACAGAATTCACAGGTATTAGAGTGGGGAAGCCGGCTACAGAGACAAAGCTGAGGAGTGAGCTCTCAACCCAGGGTTACTTTGAACCAGGAATAGGCAGGGTGAGCTTGGAGCATGGCCAAGGGCCAGGGAGACAGGAGTAATTGAGCCCTTTTCTCCAAGCACGGCCAGAGGCCAGGGAGATGAGAATGACCAAGGACATTTCTTCAAGTGCGAATGACAGAGCGCTTTTCTCCAAGCATGGCCAGAGGCCGGGAAGATGGGGGTGATTAAGCACTTTTCTCTGAAGGTGCACTGAGGAGCAGGGCCCTGAGCTCTCCACTCCTCTGGGCCGGATTGTGAGGCCGCCATTATCATTTCATCATCCAGAACTCTACGGAAAGCCTTCAGGGATCAAAAGTTCCCGGATTACTTAGCCCTACCCTAGGTAAGGGCAGGACAAATCCATTCGGGCAAAGACACTTGAGAATCAATACAAAAGGCCCCTTCCCCAGAAGACCAACAAGAAACCCAGTCAAGATCAACTTCACTTACTAAAGAGAACAGTGGAATTCCAGAGGAGGAGAAAGCAAAACAAGGAATTCATGGCTTTCTCCCAATGATTCTTTAGTCTTGCAGTTATATATTTTTTCTTTTTTCTTCTGCTACTTTTTTTTAACTTTTACATATTCGTCTTTCAATGATTTTTTAACGAGTTTATTTTAAAAATACCTTACAAAAATAATAATCTATTTTGAACCTTCATTATTATAGTCATATTTTATCCTCCATTGTATCTAACTATATATTTTTTTACACATAGGGTTTTTTCTTCTAAATAATTATGGGTATAACTTCTCCTAATAGACCAAAATATACCCTAAATCTAGCTCCAAGATTTTTCTACTGTCCAGCATGAGCAAATTCTCTCCAGTTTATTTTTCTTTATTGTCCCCACCAACTTGCTCTATCAACTTATTTTTTAGAAATTAAATTTTTAACTCATATTTATAGGTTTGTTCCATCCCGTCATTGTGCCTACTGTTTTATGTTTTTCATCCTTTAAAATCTTTGGAGGTAGTTTCTTCTAAGAGACCAAAATACTCCCAAAATTAAGTGAGTGACCCTGTTCTATTCACAAGTCTAGTATATATATAATTTTTTTCTTCTGTAATATTTTTCCTTGTTTTCTTTTTTTAAACCTTTTTTCCCCCTAGAACTTCTTTTTTATCCCCTTTCGTTCTCCCACAACTTGGGATCTCTTCTGATTTGGTTAAAGCACATTTTCCTGGTGTCTTTGCCACCCTTTTAGCATTTTATTTGCTCCTTTATATATTCTTATCTTCTCAAAATGACAAGGTGGAAAAACTCATCACAAGAAAAAGTACAAGAGGCAGTACCAAAGGCTAGGGACCTAATCAAAACAGACATTGGTAATATGACAGAACTAGAGTTCAGAATGACAACTCTCAGGGTTCTAGCTGGAAGATATTAAAGAAACCCTCTCCAGAGAGATAAAAGCCCTTTCTAGAGAAATAAAAGAACTAAAATCTAACCAAGTTGAAATCAAAAGAGCTATTAATGAGGTGCAATAAAAAATGGAAGTTCTTACTGCTAGGATAAATGAGGCAAAAGGATTAGTGATACAGAAGACCAAATGATGGAGAATAAAAAGCTGAGCAAAAGAGAGACAAACAAATACTGGACCATGAGGAGAGAATTTGAGAGATAAGTGAGACCATAAGACGACAAAACATTAGAATAATTGGGATGCCAGAAGAAGAAGAAAAGAGAGGGGAGCAGAAGGTATATTGGAGAGAAATTTCTAGAGAATTTCCCTAATATGGCAAAGGGAACAAACATCAAAATCCAGGAGATACAAAGAATGACCCTCAAAATCAATAAAAATATGTCCACACCCCGTAACCTGATTGTAAAATTTACAACTGTTAATGACTAAGAGAAAATCCTGAAATCAACCTGGGAGAAGAAGTCTGTATTGTACAACAGTAAAAACATTTGATTGGCAGCAGACTTATCCACAGAGACCTGGCAGGCCAGAAAGACCTGGCATGATATCTTCAGAGTGTTAAGTGAGTAAAACATGCAGCCAAGAATACTATATACAGCTAGGCTATCATTGAAAATAGAAGGAGAGATTAAAAAGCTACCAGGACAAACAAAACCTGAAAGAATTTGCAAACGCCAAACCAACTCTCCAGGAAATATTGAAGGAGTCCTCTAAGCAAAGAGAGAGCCTAAAAGTAGTAGATCAGAAAGGAACAGAAACAATATACAGTAACAGTCACATTATAGGCAATACAATGCAACTAAATTCATATCTCTCAATAGTTACCCTGAATGTAAATGGCCTAAATGCACCAATCAAAAGACACAGGGTATTAGAATGGATAAAAAGCAAAACCCGTCAATATGCTGCCCAAGATACTATTCATAGACCTCAGACACCCCCAGATTTAAAGAGAGGGGGTGGAAAACAATGGACCATGCTAATGGCCATCAGAAGAAAGCTGGGGTGGCAATCCTTATATCAGATCAATTAGATTTTAAGCCAAAGACTATAATAAGAGATGAGGAAGGACACTATATCATACTCAAAGGGTCTGTCCAACAAGAAGACCTAACAATTTTAAATATCTATGTCCTTAACATGGGAGCAGCCAACTAAATAAACCAATTAATAACAAAATCAAAGAAACACATCGACAATAATAAAATAATAGTAGGGGAATTTAACACTCCCCTCATTGAAATGGACAGATCATCCAAGCAACAGATCAACAAGAAAAAAGGCCTTAAATGACACACTGGACAAGATGTTCATCACAGGTATATTCAACACATTCCATCCCAAAATAACAGATACACATTCTTCTCTAGTGCACATGGAACATTCTCCAGAATAGACCACATCCTGGGTCATGAATCAGATCTCACCCATTATCAAAAGATTGGGATCATCCCCTGCATATTCTCAGACCACAATGCTCTGAAACTAGAACCCAATCACAAGAGGAAATTTGTAAAGAACACAAATACATGGAGACTAATAGCATCCTTCTAAAAAATGAATTGGTCAACTAGGAAATTAAAGAAGAATTGAAAAAATTCATGGAAACAAATGATAATGAAAACAAAAATGTTCAAAATCTGTGGGATACAGCAAAGGCAGTCCTGAGAGGAAAATATAAAGCTGTACAAGCCTTTCTCAAGAAATAAGAAAGATCTCAAATACACAACATAACCCTACTCCTAAAGGAGTTGCATAAAGAACAACAAAGAAAGCCTAAACCCAGCAGGAGAAGAGGAATAATAAAGATCATGGCAGAAATCAATGAAATAGAAACAAAAAAAAACCCACAACCAACAAAAATAAACAATAGAACAAATCAACGAAACTAGGAGGTGGTTCTTTGAAAGAATTAATAAGATTGATAAACCCCTTTCCAGACTTATCAAAAAGAAAAGAGAAAGGACTCAAATAAATAAAATCATGATTGAAAGAAGATAGATCACAACCAACATCAAAGAAATACAAACAATTATAAGAACATACTATGAGCAACTCTACGCCAACAAATTCAACAATCTGGAAGAAATGGATACATTCCTAGAGACATATAAACTACCACAACTGAACCAGGAAGAAATAGAAAACCTGAACAGACACATAACCAGTACGGAGATTGAAACAGTCATCAAAAATCTCCAAACAAACAAAAGCCAGGCCAGATGGCTTCCCAGGGGAATTCTACCAAACTTTTAAAGAAGAATTAATTCCTATTTTCCTGAAACTGTTCCCAAAAAATAGAAATGGAAGGAAAATTTCCAAACTCTTTTTTTCTGAGGCCAGCATCACCTTGAACCCAAAACCAGACAAGGATCCCATCAAAAAAGAAAACTACAGACCAATATCCTTGATGAACACAGATGCGAAAATTCTCACCAAAATACTAGCCAATCAGATTCAATAGTACATTAAAAGGATTATTCACCACGACCAAGTGGGAATTATTCCAGGGCTACAAGGTTGGTTAAACTTCTGCAAATCAATCAATGTGATACAACACATTAATAAAAGAAAGAACAAGAGCCATCTGATACTCTCCATAGATGCTGAAAAAGCATTTGACAAAGTGCAGTATCCATTCCTGATTAAAACTCTTCAAAGTGTAGGGATAGAAATTACATATTATCAATATTATCAAAGCCATCTATGAAAAACCCACTGTAAATACCATTCTCAATGGAGAAAAACTGAATACTTTTCCGCTGAGGTCAGGAACACAGTAGGGATGTCCGTTATCATGACACTGCTATTCAACATCGTACTAGAAGTCCTAGCCTCAGCAATCAGACAACAAAAAGAAATTAAAGGCATCGAAATTAAGCCAAATTGGCAAAAGAGAATTCAAACTATCACTGTTTGCAGACGATATGATACTGTATGTGGAAAACTTAAATGACTCCACTCAAAATCTGCTCTAACTTGTATAGGAATTCTGTAAAGTGTCAGGATATAAAATCAATGCACAGAAATTGGTTGCATTTTTTTTATACCAATAAGACAGAAGAAATAGAAATTAAGGAGTGAATCCCATTTACAGTTGCACCCAAAACCCTAAGATACCTAGGTATAAACCTAACCAAAGAGACAAAGAATCTATACTCAGAAAACTCTAAAGCACTCATGAAAAAAATCGAAGAAGACACAAAGAAATGGAAAAATGTTCCATGCTCCTGTATTGGAAGAACAAATATTGTGAAAATGTCTATGCTACCTAAAGCAATCTACACATTTAATGCAATCCCTATCAAAATCCCATCCTTTTTTTTTTTTAAAGAAATGGGGCAAATAATCCTAAAATTTATATGGAACCAGAAAATATCTCGAGTAGCCAGAGGAATATTGAAAAAGAAAGCCAAGGTTGTTGGCATCACAATTCCAGACTTCAAGCTCTATTACAAAGTTGTCATCATCAAGATAGTAGGGAACTGTCACAAAAACAGACATAGATCAATGTAACAGAATAGAGAGCCCAGAAATACACCCTCAACTCTATGGTCAACTAATCTTCAACAAAACAGGAAGGAATGTCCAATGGAGAAAAGACAGCCTCTTCAACAAAAGGTGTTGGGAAAATGGAACAGCCACATGCAGAAAAATGAAATTGGACCATTTCCTTACACCATACATGAAAATAGACTGGAAATGGATGAAGAAGCATAATGTGAGAAAGGAATCCATCAAAATCCTTGAGGAGAGAACAGGTAGCAACCTCTTTGACCTCAGCAGCAGCAACTTCTTCCTAGGAACATCGCCAAAGGCAAGGGTAGCAAGGGCAAAAATGAACTATTGGGATTTCATCAGATCAAAAAGCTTTTGCACAGCAAAGGAAACAGTTAACAAAGCCAAAAGATAACTGTCAGAATGGGAGAAGATATTTACAAATGACATACCATATAAAGGGCCAGTATCCCAAATCTATAAAGAGCTTATCAAACTCAGCACCCTCAGAACAAATAATCCAATGAAGAAATGGACAGAAGACATGAACAGACATTTCTGCAAAGAATAAATCCAAATGGCCAACAGACACATGAAAATATGCTCCACATCACTCGGCATCAGGGAAATACTAATCAAAACCACAATAAGATACCACCTCACACCTTTCAGAATGGCTAAAATGAACAAGTCAGTCAATGGCAGATGCTGGCGAGGATGTGGAGAAAGGGGAACCCTCCTACACTGTACGTGGGAATGCAAGCTGGTGCAACCACTCTGGAAAACAGCGTGGAGGTTCCTCAAAAAGCTGAAAATAGAACTACCCTATGACCCAGTGATTGTATTACTGGGTATATACCCTAAATATACAAACGTGGCATTCTGAAGGGGGACATGCACCCAAATGTTTATAGCAGCAATGTCCACAATAGTTAAACTATGGAAAGAACCTAAGCGTCCTTCCACAGATGAATCAATAAATAAGATGTGGTATATATGTACAATGGAATACTATGCAGCCATCAAAAGAAATGAAATCTTGCTATTTGTGATGACGTGGATGGAACTAGAGGGTATTATGCTTGGCGAAATAAACCAATCTGAGAAAGACAACTATCATATGATCTCCCTGATACGATGAAGTGGAGATGCAACATAGGCAGTTTGGGGGGTACGAAAAGAAAAATAAAAGAAGATGGGATTGGGAGGGACACAAACCATAAAACACTGAATCTCACAAAACAGACTGAGGGTTGCTGGGGGGAGGTGTGTTGGGAGAGGAGGGTGGGGGTATGGACATTGGGGAGGGTATGTGCTATGGTGAGTGCTGTGAAATGTGTAAACCTGGTGATTCACAGACCTGTACTCCTAGGGATAAAAACACATTATATGTTTATAAAAAATTTTAAAAAATCAATTAAAAAACACATTTTGCAAGCCCAGAGCTAATCTCATATTCAATCAAAAAAGTTTGAAAGTTTTCACCTTAAAGATCAGAAACAAGACAAGTGTGTCCACTTTCACTACTCTCATTTGACATAGTACTGGATGTCCTAGCCAGAGAAACAAGGAGCACAAAGAAATAAAAGACTCCAAAAAAAAAAAGGAGAAATAAAATTTTCCTTTTTTGGATAACATGAACTTACATGTAAAAAAATCCTAAAAACGTCACAAAAATATTTGAATAAACAAATTTAGTAAAGCTGCCAAATACAAGATCAATATATAAAAGACAAGAATTTTGTTTTGTTTTGTTTTGTTTTTAATGTGGAATGCTTCCCAGTTTTTCATGTCATCCTTGTTCAGTGATCACGCTAATCTTCTCTGCATCATTCCAATTTTAGTATATGTGCTGCCAAAGTAAGCACAAGACAGGAGCATTTTTACACTCTAATGATGAAAAACAATCTAATTCACAATAGCATCAAAAATAATAAAATACTTAGGAAAAGTTTTAACTAAGAAGATGAAAGATCTGTACCCCATAAACTATGACATTGATAAAGAAATTGAAGGAGATACAAATGGAAAGATAGCCCATATTTATGAACGGTAAGAATTAACATTGTTAAAATGTCCATACTACCGGAAACCATCTGTAAATTCTATTCCTATCAAAAATCCAAAGTTAGGGGCGCCTGGGTGGCTCAGTGGGTTAAGCCGCTGCCTTCGGCTCAGGTCATGATCCCAGGGTCCTGGGATCGTGCCCTGCATCAGGCTCTCTGCTCAGCAGGGAGCCTGCTTCCTCCTCTCTCTCTGCCTGCCTCTCTGCCTGCTTGTCATCTCTCTCTGTCAAATAAATAAATAAAAAATCTTTAAAAAAAAATCCAATATTATTTTTTGACAGAAGTAAGTAAAGAATCCTAAAATTTATATGAGACCATAAAAGACAACAAATAATCAAAGCAGTTCTGAGAAAGAATGAAGAAGAGAAATTACACTTCTTGATTTGAAATTATACTACAAAGCCCTCAAGCTCAAAACAATAAAGTATACTGGCATAAAAACAGACCAATAAACAAGTAGAACAGAATTGAGAGTCCAGAAATAAATCCTTTCATGCAGTCACCTAATATTTGACAGGGGCCAACATATGTAATGGGTAAGGATAGTCTGTTCAATAGATGATATTTAAAACTGAATAGTCACATAAAACAGTATGAAACTGGAGCCTTATATCACTCATAAATCTTAACTTGAAATAGATTAAAGACTTAAATGTGATGCATGAAACTAAATTTCCTAAAGGAAAATATAGGAAAAATTCTCCTTGACATTGGTCTTGCCAATAGTTTTTTGGATACCAGACCAAAAACACAAGTAAAAAACCAAAAATAAATAAATGGTATTACATCAAACTAAAGTTTCTGAATTGCCGAAAAAGAGAGACAGAGAGAGAGAGAATAAAAACACAATCCACAGAATGGAAGAAAATACTTACAAATCTTATATCTGAAAAGAGGTTAATAACCAACAGATACAAATAGAAAAAAATATATAATTTAAAAAATAGCAAAAGGATCTCAATAGACTTTTTTTTTCAAAAAGTTATATAAATGACCAACAGGAGCATTAAAAAGTGCTCAATGTAAAAACTCAGGGCAAAGTCATTATGTTGTTGTTGTTGTTGTTTACTTCTGGAAAACACAGCAAGATATTACTACCTATTAGAATATATACTACCAAAAAATTAAAACTAAAAATTTTGTTAAATATTGGGGAAAATGGGGAACTTATGCTCTGTGATAGGGATATAAATTTGTATGGAAAACAGTATGGAGATGATTCATATTATTAAAAGTAAAATTACCATATGATTCAGTAATCCCACTTCTAGGTATATATCTAAAGGAAACGGAGTCACTATTCGAAGACATATCTGCACTCTTATGTTCATTATAAAATTATTAACTCTAAGCAAGAGATGGAAATAGCTTCAGTATCCATTAATGGATGAATGAATAAAATAAGTATGGTAAATATATACTATGGAATACTACTACTTAACCATGAAAAATTAAGAAATACTGCCATTTACAACAGCATGGATGGATCTTGAAGGTATTATACTAAGTGAAATATTTCAAAGATTTTATATATTTTTTAAATTTATGTATTATGATATCCCTTACATACAGAATCTGAAGAAAAGGCAAACTAATAGAAACTTAGAGTTGAGTTGACAAGGGGTGAACCTGGGGTGGAGTAAGGTGGTCAAAGGGTACAAACTTGCAACTATAATATGAAAAAGTTCTGGGGATCTAATGTACAGCATGATGATCATAGTTAATAATATATACATACTTTTTTATTGTGCTTCCCTTTATTAAACTTTGCATATATCACATTCTTACAAGTTGAAATTTTATAGGATTCTTGTATAAAAAAGGTCTGCTGCCTCCATTTTTCTAACAACATTTGTTCATTTTGTGTCTCTCTGTCACATGTTGGTAATTCTTGCAATATTTCAAGTTTTTTCATTATTATTGTATTTGTTATGGTGATCTGTGATCAGTAATTACGACCCACTAAAAACTCAGAACTAGTTTACTTAAGGTATATACATTGTTTTTCTTTAAAGACATAATGCTTTTGAACAGTACAGTATAGTGTTTATTTTTTTATATGCACTGGGAAACCAAAAAAACAATAATAATTTGACTTAGTTTATTGAGATAATCTCTTTATTGAGGTGGTCTGGAACAAAACCCACAAGAACTCTGAAGTTTATCTCTACTGTACTATATACATAAAAGTTGCTAAGAGAGTAGATCTTAAAATTCCTTACGATACATGCATAAAAACAGTGGCAACTATATGAGATAGTAGATGTATTAACATTTTTATGTAGATTATATTGCAATACAGATGTATACCAATTTATCAAATTGTACAAAATTTACACAATGTTAAAAGTTTGCAATGTTATAAGAAATCATTTCTTAAATTTACAAATTATAATATGTCGATTATTTTTCAATAAAGCTGGAAAAAACTTTTTGTAGAATTAATCTATTTTTCAAAAAAGGAAGTAAGGAAGTAGAAACTGCAACTAACTCTGAAATAATAGAATATAAAATCCATTTTAGTTATATACACTGTGACAAAAACTATTACTTAGTTTACAATGAAGGAATACTTATGAAGCATGAAGGATGGTCTATAAATAAGGCTGAAAGAGCTCATTTTTAAGGTTTAAATTTAAAATCTTCTTTTGAGATACTAAACTGACCACCCAGTTTTCCAAACATAAATATCTTAACTGCATGAATTTATTTCATACAACTCTATAATCTAGTTTCATAAGAAAGCAGCATGCAAATTTTGAATAAGACAGACTTGCTTAAGTTTCTTTATGTTCAACAGTTTAGGATACTTCCCTAAAAATAAATAGAAGAAAAATCAGCATATTTATCATGATAATTATTATTCATAATGAGATTCATATTGAATTAGAAAATATATATCCTCAGGGGGGGTAAAGTAAAATGAAATTTATTTTGGTAAATGTGTCTATGAATAGTCAATACAATGCCTCAATATAAATGAATATTATCATTTTGAACAATTTAATTACTATTATTAGAATTATTATAAGTATAAAAATAGCTATCATTTTAGCATGGAATATGAGACTCTCATGCTCCATGCTTCATTACAGCCACACAACAACTCTGCATAATAAGTATTATCATCACCATTTCATGGGTGAAAAAACCGAGGAAACACAATTTAGATAACTGGTTTATGATTACATGGCTAGTAAAGATGCATCACACTAATTTAGGCTTTATGATTTCAGAATTGTACTCTTTCCACTGCACATTCTATTACTCTGTAAATACTTGGCTTGTTTTCATTTAGTTCTTCAATTTTATTCATGTGGTGGTGGCTTAAAGCTTCATTTAAAGGAAGCTTAAAAAATTCATTTAACCAAAAGCTCCCAAGAATTAAAAATGTCATGGATCTAATGTAGACATGGATATCATTAGTTAATGGGTAACTATATATTTTCCACTCTAGTGAGATAACAGAGTATTTTTCTAAGTTTCAGTCTCTGAGTGTTAAAAAGGACTTTGTTAAAATAGAAATATTTAGACAAAGGTGATCAAAAGTCTAGATCAGGTCACCTTAAGAGAAATATTAGGAAACTGAGGAAACCAATGGAGATTTGAACACTGAGCTATGATATAATGAAAGGTTTAAAGTATTTAGTAGAGTATAGAAAAGCCCTTTAAAGCCTGGTCCTAGCCTAGCATTGCAGCTTCTGGGATATCTGTCTATCTATCATCTATCTATCTATCTCTCTATCTATCTAGATATAAACTGGAAAACTTTTTTAACTTAAAGATTTTGAGAAATAGAACATAATCAGCACCATAGAAGATCTCTTTATGATAACAACCTAGCCCCTCCTCCCAGGTTGTTAATATTCTCTCTTATTTAATGTAACATTGTGCAAATATACCACTGCTGATCTGCTGTTATGAATGAAATAACTATAATCATCTGTTTGCATATCCTGGTGAAAATATTCATTTAGTTCCATGTTGTGTTTCTAGGAATGGACCAATTTTTTTTTATTTTTATTGTTAAGTTTTCTAAATATTGTACAACTTACCTCAAATGTTTTTATTATGGGCACTGTCATTCTTTCACATTCTTGCAAGACATTTTTACTGTTGCCCAATATGGTAAGTGTGTAATAGTATGCCATTCTAGGTTTTAATTTAATTTTAATTTTAATTTAATTCCAGATTCATAATAAAGATAAACAGTTTTTATATATGAGTGGCCATTTGGATTACCCTTTCTGTAAAGTACATGCTCAAATCTTTTGATATCTTAACATTGTGTCATACTGAATTCTTTAATAGTAGATTTTTGAATGAACTTTTAGCTGTGTAGGTCTTCTCTATTTTATTTTGAACTTGTTTTCATTTCAAAATCTTTATATTTATTTCCATAATCTGCTTTTATTTTGCTTTGTCTATTATCTATATATTTATATATTTATTTATTTATTAGCAAGCAAGAGAGAGCGAGCGAGCAAGAGTGCAGGGAGGGATAGAAAAAGAAGAGAAAAGAATCTTAAGCAGGCTCCAGGCTCAGCACAGAGCCCAACTCTGGGCTCTATTTCACAACCCTGACATCATGACCTGAGCCAAAATGAAAGAAATAAAATAAAATTAAGGTGTTAAATAAAAGGAAAAGAATTGGAGGTTTAATTAAGTGAGCCACCCAGGCACCCCTGTGGTATCTTAAATTAGCTGTCATATCTTTAAAGTTCTAGAGTATCCATTTGGTTCATTTATAAAATCTTTCTCAATATCATTTTTAGTTTCAGTTTTTTGTTCAATTTGCTTCCCCTCTCATTTCTTTGAGCAGAGTAATCAAGCCATTTTACAATCTTTATTGATC